>NW_027362763.1:827623485-828963485 GCF_046119375.1 Phyllobates terribilis
ATATTTATTATATAATAGAATATTGTATAAAATATATAAGTTTATTAATATTAGATAGATTCTTTTTTAAATGGCAACCAATCAAAAAATAATCCATTCCTCAATTTGATTCCTTCATACTCTTCATCGCTTGTTAAATTTGACAATATCTAAAATCGTGCACTTTACTTAAGCTAAACTGTGTCTTCATCACATTAAATGGCAACAACTCATCCTCATGGATTAAATGTTAACCAAATGCAACCTTTTCTCTTCCAAAACCCTGTATCTTAACAATTTTATATATATTTATATTATCCTATGATGAGGCGTATCCAATTGATGTGTTAATATTTAATATCTTCTTTAAATAATCAAGTATAATTGCAAGAATAAAACATTTGTCATCTCCTAGATTCCCGTGAAACAAAATCCCTGATTTCAAAAATTCATAAATGTTACAAAATCCCCTTTTTTCTTATTTAGTAAAAATCTTTCAAAATCAGAATTCCTGAAATGTAAGTAATTGGGCTTCCCAGAAATATCTGTGGAAATAAGGGACGGCCAAGCCTCCTTCTGTCTGAGACTTCAGAAGATAGTTACTTTTATTCTCACCCTCTCTCGCCAACAAATCAGGTCGTTCAGAAGAGTTTATGTTTATTTAAAAATTTTCTCAGTTACCCATACCGGGCAGACGCTGAGGACATAACGAACTAGAGGCGAGAGACCATCATCTTAATCAGGGTTATTCTATCCATATTAGATATCAGCAGCAGCATCCACATCAACATCTATTTTAATTTCCTAATGAACAATATAATGTTAAGCGATACAAAACTCACAAGCTCCCATGTGATATTTATCCCTAAATATTCAAAGCCATCTTTTTACTAAAGTCTGTAAATCTCTTCACACTTTTCAGATTTTTTCTTCAAATGGTAATAAAACCCATATACTACAGTTGCTATCCAAGCCAAAGTGGGCACCAAAAGACACGGTCACCTCTATGGTCCACAGGAGAGATTTCCCCATCTCTAACAAAATCAGCAGAATATCATCTGCATAGATCAATATCTTTCCCCCTCTCCACTGCTGCCAAAACCACTAATTTCCTCAAGGAAAATACAGTGAGAAGATAAGAGAGGGGGCATCACCGTTTTGTACTTCTGGCTTGGGGTGAATGGTATAATAGTTTGATCCACCTGATAAAATTCTCCCTGAACCCAAACATCTTGAGTACCCTCCACAAGAACTCCTACACCACCCTGTTACAAGTCTTTGTGGCCTTTGATGCCATGATGGAGCGGTGGTCTCCATCTCCTAATATTGTTAAACAATTTCCTCAAATGAATCAGTTCCACTCCCTGGTATAAAACCATTCTGGTAAGAAAGTAGTGGGGGCTTCAGAATTATTTAAACATGTCTTACATTTCACTGAGGATCCAGATACAAATGAAGAACAACTTCCTTTAGGTCCATGATCAGAGTTGACAATTCACACCAGCCACTTCCAATATTAAAGGAGATGTTCACCAATATTTGATGAAACAAAGGAGTTTAGCGTAGTCTTAAAATTAAAACGCAGATGTCTCTCTGATCACTTTCATTCATGCGCACCTCTGCTTGTGTCCTGTGTTAGTTTTCGCTCTATTTCTGTCAAGGGGTGTCTTCCATCCAAGTTGGAATAGACCATGTCTAAATCTCTTTTCCTTCTTAGACGTCACCTCTCCAAGATTATCTTTTTTTTTTTTTAATTCAAGTAATTGAGAGATTGTGTGGCACCCCAGGGGTCTGGTTGCCACAGTAATAGGAATATTACGTCTGAGAGCAAGTGGGAGGTTTCTCTGGTCAGGAACCCTAAGCATGCAACACCGCCCACCCAGACCTGGGAGGGGAGGAATCTGCCCTTATAAACTGGGTCTGGGGCGGGATTAGGTCAGTCAGAGCCTGGAGACAGTTCCAGACACAGGGAAAGTGTCAGCAAGGAGCTCTGTAGGAGCAGGAGCGAGTGCCAGGGGCTGGAAGCTAGATAGCTCGCCCTGGCTGAAGACATTAAGACCGGACACGGAGTCCGAAGCTGTGGGGACATCCAGGTCCAGCAGCAGAATCCAACCGGCAGGGGATTCCAGGTCCTCTGGCCATAGAAGCCCGGAGGCACGGTCACAAGCAAGGGACCAGCACCGCCGTCGTGGAGCGGAGGCTAACAGAAGGCCCCAAGTCACGGGCCATTCGGGTGAGCACCACACGGTATACTCAGGGACGTGGGCTACTTCTACCCGCATACAGCAAGGTAGCCAGGAAAGAGTGCAGATAGACGGGGAGGCCTACAACTCCACCTGGTCAGGGGAGATCCTACTTGCTCACAGACTGACCAGGCCCCTACTGCTAACCAGTACTCCCGGGAGGGTCTGCCTTATAACACCAGTAAAGACCCTGAACTGCACTGCACGGACTCTGAGTTATTCCTGCTGCACTCGTGCACCATCACTCCCATCATTCACACTAACTGCCCTGAGGCTGTACTCCTCCCGTGGGGAGTCATCCCATTCTTAGCTGCACACATAACACCGGCCTCAGCGGTCTGCCTTGCAGCGGCGGTCCCCACTGACCGCAATCCACGGGTGGCGTAGTCGGACTATCATCATACCAATAACCCTGCCTCTGATTTGACCACCCTGGGCACGGACCGGGTCATCACCACGAGGACTACAACCCCCAGCATTCATCCTAAAAAGGCCCGCTTCCGGGTTCCCCACAGGCCCAGGGGGCGCGTCAACTTCATAACAGGAAAAAAAGAATAACAATGGTTCCAGAATGAAAATACATAATTATTCAACAACATCATTTCTGTTATTAGCTCTTTATATACATCTCCATACACATCATGTCAGTCAAGTTTAAAGAATACAGCAATACACATTACACAGGTGTTTATAGGAGAAATACAAGGAAAACTATTATCTCCCAGACTGAATTGAGAGGTAGGATCAGTAGGGTATGGGTCACACCAAAGCTTCCAAACCTTCTCAAATTTATTAGGACAGTGTCCACTCTTATATACTATCTTCTCATACAAAAAGCCAAAAAAGAGAATTCCCATGTACAAAAATCAGTCAATCTTTATTCAACAATCAATTAGACAACATTAAAAAAGTGATACTACAGAGATGGTGGATGAATGCAAATTAGCATGCTTGTCCTAGAAAGTAGGACAGGTTACAAATGCAAATATAAATTGCACATGGAGCCACTAAAAACCAATATGAACATGTAAATGCCCTGAACAGTAATGAACATCAAGGGGGATCCACCTGGCTGTATAAATATGTAATATAAATAGTGAAAGTTCACTCTTAGACCTAAGTAATAGTGCCAGAAGAACACAATGTGTGATCCACCTAGTGTTCATCAAATAGAAATACTATGGTCGCACAATAAAACTGTTCACAAAGATCAATATATAGAAAAAAGATTTTATATTCCCGTGGATTCACTCCATAAGGGTAGTGGCAACAGGATGACACAATGCTGAGGAGTGGTACTCAGAAAAAAGTATAACTATAAACAGAACAAGTGCTCAATATAACCACATAGTCAGCAGACTGAAAAATCCTTAAAACAGTGCTATTGAACATAAATAAGTCTCAAAGGACAGCAAGCAATTCATATTCACTGCAGTAAACCCTCTAACGCGCGTTTCGCTTCAAAGCTTCTTCAAAAGGGTATACTGAGTAGACAGAGACTGGGTATTTATGTAATTGGACAGCTAATCCACTACCTTACACATCAAATGCTATTTAAAATGATTGCATGAGAATGTTACATGGAGATGTTAACCCTTTATAGAATGAGGAGTATATAGCCCTATACACCAGATATCGATTGCGGTAAAAAACGCCAAGCTCACCTGCAGGGCGGGCTACCTGTTGCACCTCGCTTTCTCGCCGTGCAGTCACATGTGAGAGGAGGGAGGAGAGAAGTTCAATCAGGGAGAGCGTGTGTTGCCCGGTCAACCCCAGATGCCAAATAGTGCATCCATTCCCACCACGTGTGACAACACGTCAGAGGAAGGAGAGTCCATATAAAAGTGCATGTTGCCTGGACTACTCCAGAGGTAGTATGGCCCGGACTGCATCCCCCCATAGGGGCCTTAAGGGGAGGGCCGCATGACTCAGGAGGTCTGCTAGGCCGTAATTTGAGGTGGTAAGGGGTTAATATAAGAAATAGAGTTTTGGGCGCAAATTTGTAGGGGAGGAGTATAGGGGCAGGGGGATAGTACGGGGTTATCTGATTGGCTAGTGGGAAGTATCTCTGTGGGGGGTATATAAGGTGAGGAGAGGTGGGGGTAGTCCATTCGGGAAAAGTTAAGGTACCTGAATCTACGTCGGTTCCTGAGGAATGGAAGCTCTTTTCCAGGAGATCCGTTCCTTGGCTGAGAGCAGGGGACAGCTGTGGCTCCAGGATCAGCTGCAGCGATGGAACACTGAAGGGACGGCCGGAGAGGTGGCTGCACCCGCATCACCTCAGAGAGGTGCAAGGAGGTCCAGGCCGCCGGAGAAACTCAGCCCGGAAGGGACTCCCTGGACCAGGCGCCGGTTGCAAAGAACCTCCAGGGACCCCTCCGGATCACAGGCACAACCCCAGCCCCCATCTGCCGCACACCGCTCTGGAAGAATCTCTCAGCGTCAGCATCGTCCAGAGGCCGGGGTGAGTGACATCGTTGGCTCCGCCCCCCCCTGTGAGGTCATCCCGGTCATGTGGCACCACTATCCAGGAAGTGCGGGCTGCTCAGGAGAGCAGGGCCTCTGCTGCTGCAGGAGGGAGAGATACATTATATGAACGGCCGGGGCATCCACTTCAGGCCCAGCAAGCAGCCAGGGGAAGGAGAGCTGAGCCTGAAGGATTCCGGACCCAGGGAGCAGAAGGAGGCAGGAGGGTGAACTGGTCAGCGGGAGCTATTTCAGGTGAGCGGCAGGCACAGCCGCGCCGGGCCCATGCAGCAGGGAAAGCAAAGGAGTACCGGTCAGTTGGAGCTGACCGAGAAGAACGGCAGGTGCAATCGCACCGGGCCCAGGCGTCAGGATGAGCAGGACCCCGGCACCGGAGATCAGGAAGACCAGTGCGGGGGGGGCCAGGAGACGACCCACCCGGGATGTCGGTAGCACCAAGGACCGGTGCAATGTCCATGGGAGAGGGCAGATTGCTGCTAGGGATGCGGGCTGCAGGCATGCAGCTGAAGTCTCTCCTCCTCCCAGACAGCGCGCTATTGTGGATAGGAGGTCCAGGTCTAGCGATGGGTTGACTCCGTCGGATGTCCCCGAGCCTAACTCTGCCTCTGAAGAAGAGGGCCAGATTTCATCTGGCAGCGAAGAGAGTGGGGACGATCGCCGCGGAGGACATGAAACAGCTGTTCCGAGGCTTCCTCATAGTCGGCCTGATAAGTCACATGGTTTAAATGCACCTCGGGGGAATGCGGATGATGTAGATCAGAGGGAGCGGTATTTTCAGAGGGGCTTGGCGGCTGACAGGGCGATGGGTAGTGAACGGGTGAGCGATGTTGTGTCGGAATTTCTTAGCATGGTGCGGGGTTTTTTGTCACCTGCGGCAGGTCCTAGCGGAGTTTGGTGGTGCTGGAGGTTCAGGGGCGGTTGCGGAGACCCCGGCAGTTGTGAGTGGAGGGATTCCCGCACCAGTTGCAGCTAATGAGACGGTTGCAGCACCAGCGGCTGCGGCGACTCCAGTGGATACAGTGCAGTTGGATGACAGAGCGAGGGGCGAGGTTTATATGTGCTTTGATGGCCCCTTGGGAGCTTATTTAAAGCAGGAGGTGCGAGAAAAAATATGGAAGGATGAGTACGTGGAAATTTTTTCTTTGTTACCGTTGGAGATGTTTAATTAGGACAGGGTAAATCCAGATGAGAGTAAGAAGGATGAGGAGGAGCGCAGGCGTTATCGTCTGATTCCTCGCACTTTTCAAAATTGGCTGCAGGCGTTTACCACACTAGCAAGTGTCATTGGGGAGAAAGCTCTGGAGAACTGTTCTGCATTATTTTGTTATTTAGATTCGATTAGTGAAGCATACCGTGATGGCCTGGCTGAGGTATGATGAACAGTTTAGGCAAAGAAAGGCAGTCCGTCCGAGTTTACGGTGGGACCACAAGGAGATTAGTTTGTGGTTGCGATTGATGACAGCACCAAAGTCGGCCTCGCAGTCCTTTCTTGGGAGTAGCGGGGGTTCTGCCAATTCGGCGGCATCCTCGTCAGGCTCCAGGAAGGGGCTGTGCTGGCAGTTTAACGAGCGGGAATGCCGTTTTGGCACAGACTGTAAGTTTAAGCACGAATGTTCAGGCTGCGGAGGGTCTCACAGCCATTCCAAGTGCTTTAAAAAGAAAGAAAGAAAAAATCAAGCGACTCTTTTTCAAAAAGGGAGGACACCAGTGAGAATAGATCGGATGCTTCCGTTTCTAAGTAGGTATCCGGATAAGGAAGCAGCTGTGTTGTTGAGGGATGGTTTTAATTTTGGCTTCAGGATTCCGTCGGCAGTTGTGCCACGTACGGTGCGGCCTAAGAATTTGATTTCGGCTCGGATGCATGCGGCAGTTCTTAAGGAAAAATTGGATAAAGAAATTAAGTTCGGTCGCATGGCTGGTCCTTTTTTGGAACCTCTGTTGCCGTGTTTATGTGTTTCTCCTCTGGGCGTTGTTTCGGTTAATCCATCACTTGTCGTATCCTCATGGTAGTTCAGTTAATGATGGTATTGATCGAGATTTGGCATCAGTATTGTATGTTTCTTTTGACAAGGCCGGTAAAGGCATGGTAAAAACGGACATTAAGTCCGCTTTTCGTCTGCTTCCTGTGCACCCAGACAGTTTTCATTTACTTGGTTGTTTTTGGGACGGTCATTATTACGTGGATTGTTGTCTACCGATGGGATGTTCGATCTCGTGTTCCTACTTTGAAAAGTTTAGTTGTTTTATTGAATGGGTAGTTAGGGAGGAATCCGGCTTGGACTCCGTATTGCACTATTTAGATGACTTTTTGTATATTGGGTCAGCTGGGTCCTCAGTTTGTTCTTTGCTGCTTACGACGGTTGAACAGGTAGCATCTCGCTTTGGCATTCCGTTGGCCCCGGAGAAAACGGAGGGCCCCTCCACGGTTTTGAAGTTTTCGGGCATTGAATTGGATTCCGTCAGGATGGAATGCCGCTTGCCAGAGGACAAGTTGTTAGATCTGAAGTCTTGTGTCCAAGAGGCTTTGCGGGCAAAGAAATTGCGCCTGCGCCAACTGCAATCTCTTTTGGGTAAGTTAAATTTTGCGTGCAGGATTTTACCTATGGGAAGGGTTTTTTCACGTAGGTTGGTTCAGGCGACAGCAGACATTAAACATCCGTTGCATTTTGTAAGATTGAATTCGGAACACAAGGCGGATTTGTCCATTTGGGCGGATTTTCTTCAATCTTATTTGGATTGGTCGGTTTGGATGGATCAAGTAGTTTCTAATGTGGATCTGGTTTTGTTTACAGACGCGTCAGGTTCTTATGGTTTTGGGGCCTATTTCGGTGGAAAATGGTGTGTGGGAGAGTGGCCGGAATCATGGAAGGATGCAGGTTTGACAAGAAACATGGCATTGCTGGAAATGTTTCCTATTGTGGTGGCTTTGGAGGTTTGGGGCTCTGAGCTGAGGAACAAGAAAGTGCTTTTCTTCTGTGACAACTTAAGTGTAGTGCATTGTATTAACAACTTGTCAGCTGTTTCATTGCCTGTTCTATCTCTTTTGTGCCATTTAGTGCTCAGGTGTTTGGATATTAATGTCTAGTTTTGTACTGTTCATGTACCGGGAGTTCAGAATTCAATAGCTGATGCATTGTCTCGCTTCCAGTGGGATCGTTTTCGGGAGCTAGCGCCAGACGCGGAGCAGTTGGAGACCGATTGGCACCGGTGGTTGTGGGATCTAGTGTCTGTGCAGCTTTGAATTTGGTGAGGTGTTCTGTTAACCCCAGTACTTGGTCTCGATATGTTTCTGCGTGGCGTCTTTGGCAGGAGCTAGAGGAGTCGGCAGGTGAGCAGGTGACGGAAGCGGACCGTCCCTATTTATTGTTGTATATGATCGGCAGGGCATTTCAGGAGGGTTTATCAGGCTCAGCTGTAGCTGGTAGGTTAGCAGGTTTGGCCTTGTTCTTTAAGTTAAGTGGTTGGAGGGACTTTACCAAGGATTTCTTGGTACGCCAGGCGATGAAGGCATTTCGGAGGAGCTATCCGGTACGAGATTGGCGGCGCCCGGTATAGTTTGAAATACTGGGTCAGCTTTTGCGTTGCCTTAGCTGTTTGTGTAGTTCTGAATATGAATGTCGGTTATTTGGGGCGGCCTTTGTTCTGGCGTTTTTTGGGGCATTTAGGATAAGCGAATTGGTGAGCAGAAATGTTAAGTGTCATGGCGGGCTGTTATCACAGGATGTAGTGTGCTCGGAGGAGGCAGTACGGTGTTATTTGAGGCGGTCAAAAACCGATACAGCCGGTAAGGGTTGCTTGGTGGAATTGTGGGCTGTGGACGGTTTGTTTGAATGCCCTGTGAGATGGGTTTCTGCATTTCTGGAGGTGAGAGGTCCATCATCAGGTGCCTTTTTGTTACATCAAGATGGATCTGCATTATCAGTGTATCAGTTTATTACCATCTTCAGGCGGGGTTTAGCTAGTTGTGGTCTGAATGGTTTGGAGTTTGGTTCTCATTCGTTTCGGATTGGGGCTGCCACTGAGGCTGCTCGCTGGGGTTTGGGGGTTAAAGCTGTGAAAAAGATTGGTCGCTGGGAGTCGGCGAGGTATCGGTCTTATGTCCGGCCTCATATGTTATAAGATTTTCCCCCAATTTTTTGATAGCGTTATTATTTGGTAACGATTTTCTTTTCTTTTTTACATTCCCCCCCCTTTGTTTTATGTTTCAGGACCCCCTCGGTTGATCTGGGTGTTAGGTCACTCGTATGTATATTGGGGTTCCATTCGGGCCAACGCAAGACCGGCGGGGCGCCAGTTGGGCACAACGAAGGAGGTTGCGATGGTTCGGTGTATCGGTATCAGGGATTTGCTGTGGATCCGGGTAATGCCCGAATTTCATTTTTATGCTAATTTAGGCCCCCGGATATACTCGTTTTGCATGCGGGTGGGAATGACTTGGGCTCCAGGACGTCTAGAGACTTGATCCGTGACATCGTTTGACTGCCTGAGGCATTTGGAAACCTATCCGGGATTAGTGCTCGTATGGTCGGACATCGTCGCACGCCTGGCATGGCGACACGCCAGGTCAGTCGAAAGGATAAATAAAGCTCGGAGCAAGGTGAATAGGGAGGTTTCCCGATTCATTGCTCTGCATGGGGGGGGTTGTGGTTCGTCATCGGGATCTGGAAGTTCCGTCTAGGGAATTTCTGCGTTCAGATGGGGTCCATTTGAATGATATTGGCATAGATATGTGGGCATTAGCATTGATGGAGGGAGTTGAAAAGGCACTTTTGGTATGGCGGGACTCTCAGGCATAAGGTGTCATGCCTGCTCGCTATGGCGGAAAAGGAGGGGGGTTTTGAAGGCGGTTGCTTACATCGAAGGAGGACGGGGGAACCCACTGCAGGGATGGGTGACTCCCATCGGTGTTAAGCGGGTGTTAAAATTTAAAACGGGTCCCTACTGAGCCAGGTCTCAGCGAGACATTTCTGGATGGGCAACAGTCAGCTGGGTCCCCGTGGGCCGGTTGCGGTGCGGCTAGGGGTGGCATGGTGGAGCTGTTTGTTGCAGTTTTTCAAAATGTATACGGCAACAGTCAGCTGGGTCCCCCTGGGCCGGTTGTGGTGCGGCTGGGGGTGGCATGGTGGAGCTGTTTGTTGCAGTTTTTCTCCAAAAATGGTGGAGCCTTCAATTCCCCTCCTCCTTTTTCAGAGTTAATTTAATGTTAATTAATGTTATTTATGTTTACATGCTGTTATATAATAAATGAGGCTGCTGTGGCCATTATATTCAATGTCACAGTGTGGTGGTTTTTATTTATAGTAAGTGGGGGGTTTTCAGTGGGCTGCGTATAGTAGGCCGTATAGTCATACATTCCGAAGTCATGCACAGAGTATATATGTGCACCATCTGGGAAACAGCATCACACAGGCAAATTCAGACGCCACACACAAAATATGTGTTAGAGTGTAGTAGGGGTCATAGGGAACCAACCAAAGGGAGATATTAATATGGAAAGATCCCATCCAAAAGATATATATAGATGTCCAGACAATCAAACCCAGAGTCTGGGCACACAAAACGGAAACACCACTGCATAGATTCGTAAGAGCTAAACCTGCATATACGGTATGTAAACCTATGGACATAGATACTTACTGAATCCCTAAAAGAAAATAAATGTTTTTTTGTTTTTTTTCCAAGTTTACACATGCATATGCTGAAGTTGTCAATTGGGAGTAAATATCATCTGATATAACTCATTCATACATCCATTCATCTGTCCCTAACCACACAAAATCATACCTCTCAAACACATTGCCTGCATGTGTGTACACAAGCAAAAAAATGTTTATTCATACATGTGCATGTGCACACACAAGTGCACACACACATATGTATATGGACACATAAAAACACATAACATTATTAATGTTCTTCACATATTAGTATTCAGCCACCAAATCAAGTGCAATGAGTGAAAATATTCAAAAACAGGGAAATGATGCACCGAAATCATACATCTCAAGTGAATCCTACAGTGTCATAAAAATACCCCTCAAGTGAATCCATTCAAATAAAAAGTGAGAATAAAAAAGTTTTTTAAAATATGGTGACACAAGAGTGTATAAAGCCACCCTACACAATGAAAGTGAAAAAAGGGGTTCTTTATTAAATAGGACAGACACAGAAGAAAAAATCCGTAGGACTATTCTAAAATTCTACAGGAGCCCATAGAATATTAAAGGACACATCGGTACCCAGAAGTGCAAAATAATACATAACAGTGAGTTTAATAATCATTATGGTACACATTATGTAGAAATTCCACCAATAATACATATTAAGTTGTGTAAATTTAAAGTGCAAAAGTGCTGATGTTGTGTAGACAATATAACTAATATAAAGTGCTAAAAAGCCAAAATAATGGCATTCATTGAGGGACGTATAAAGTGCAAAGAAGAGAAGTGCAGAATGCTAAACTGCAAGTATTCAGAAAATGGTCACTGTGAAACAATAGACTGAAATAATCTAATCTAAGGTGCTACAGTGCTAACAGGACATATTCACTGTGAATCAGTAATGTGGAAAGTACCAGTCTAAAGTGCTAGAGTGCTAAAAGGACATTTAGTGAGAAGTAGTTCTGATAATACCGTGTGTCATACTCACTCGTTTACTTCTTAATAACTTTGGGATCCTACATGACTGGAAAACCCCCATATAGTAATAGTGCCCCCTCTGTGCCCCCATATAATACTAGTGCCTCTCTGTTCCCCCATATAGTACTAGTGCCTCCTCTGTGCCCCCATATAGTACTAGTGCCCCCTCTGTTCCCCCATAAAGTACTAGTGCCCTCTCTGAGCCCCAATATAGTGCTAGTGCCCCCTCTGTGCCCCCATATAGTACTAGTGCCCCCTCTGTTCCCCCATATAGTACTAGTGCCCTCTCTGAGCCCCAATATAGTGCTAGTGCCCCCTCTGTGCCCCCATATAATACTAGTGCCTCTCTGTTCCCCCATATAGTACTAGTGCCTCCTCTGTGCCCCCATATAGTACTAGTGCCCCCTCTGTTCCCCCATATAGTACTAGTGCCCTCTCTGAGCCCCAATATAGTGCTAGTGCCCCCTCTGTGCCCCCATATAATACTAGTGCCTCTCTGTTCCCCCATATAGTACTAGTGCCTCTCTGTTCCCCCATATAGTACTAGTGCCTCCTCTGTGCCCCCATATAGTACTAGTGCCCCCTCTGTTCCCCCATAAAGTACTAGTGCCCTCTCTGAGCCCCAATATAGTGCTAGTGCCCCCTCTGTGCCCCCATATAGTACTAGTGCCCCCTCTGTTCCCCCATATAGTACTAGTGCCCTCTCTGAGCCCCAATATAGTGCTAGTGCCCTCTCTGAGCCCCAATATAGTACAAGTTCCCTCTCTGTTCCCCCATATAGTACTAGTGCCACCTCTGTGCCCCCATATAGTACTAGTGCCCCCTCTGTGCCCCCATATAGTACTAGTGCCCTCTCTGAGCCCCAATATAGTACTACTGCCCTCCCTGTGCCTCCATGGTCTGGGCCTGATGGGAGGGTGCGTGGCCTGATGGGAGGGCGCGCGCAGAGGAGAGTGGCCGCGGCGCTAGAGAAAGGGGGAAGGCGCGTGCGCTGACAAGGGTGAGATGATGGTCCGTGGGCCCACAGGTAGGGATCAGAGTTGGAATGGCAGAGGTGAGTATTTATTTTTTTAATCTGGGGCCATGTATACAGTACGGACCACTATGCGGGGCCGTATATACAGTACGGAGCACTATGCGGGGCCGTGTATGCAGTACGGAGCACTATGCGGGGCCGTGTATACAGTACGGAGCACTATGCGGTGGCCGTGTATACAGTACAGAGCACTATGCAGGGCCATGTATACAGTACAGAGCACTATACGGGGCCATGTATATAGTAGGATGGAGCACTATGCGGGGCCATGTATACAGTACGGAGCACTATTTGGGGCCATATATACAGTACGGAGCACTATACAGGGCCATATATATAGTATTACAGAGCACTATGTGGGGCCATATATACAGTACAGTGCACTATGCAGGGGCCGTGTATACAGTATGGATCACTTTGGGTGATGTATACTGTGTGCAGCACTATGGGGGGCCATGTATAAAGTAGTATGGAGCACTATGCAGGGCCGTGTATACAGTACGAAGCACTATGCGGGGCTATGTATATAGTAGGATGGAGCACTATGCGGGGCCATGTAAACAGTACGAAGCACTATGCGGGGCCATGTATACAGTACGGAGCACTATGCGGGGCCATGTATACAGTACGGAGCACTATGCGGGGCCATGTATACAGTACGGAGCACTATGCGGGAAACATGTATACTGTGTGCACCACTATGCGGGTCCATGTATACAAAACAGCAGTATGCGGGGCCATGTATACAGTAGTTCAGAGCACTATGCGGGGCCATGTATACAGTACGGAGCACTATGCGGGGGACATGTATACAGTACAGAGTCCTATGCAGGGCCATGTATACATACGGAGCACTATGCGGGACCATGTATATAGTAGTACGGAGCACTATGCGGAGCCATGTATAGAGTGCGAAGCACTCTGCGGGTGACATGTATACAGTACGAAGTACTATGCAGGGCCATGTAAACGGTACGGAGAACTATGCGGAGTCATGTATACTGTGTGCAGCACTATGCGGGGCCATATATACAGTATGGAGCACTATGCAGGGCCATGAATACAGTACGGAGCACTATGCGGGGCCATGTATACAGTACAGAGCACTATGTGTGGCCATGTATTCAGTACGGAGCACTATGCGTGGCCATGTATACAGTACGGAGCACTATGCCGGGCCATGTATACAATATGGAGCACTATGCGAGGCCATGTATACAGTACGGAGCACTATGCGGGGCCATGTATACTGTATGCAGTACTATGCGGAGCCATATATACAAAACAGAACAGTATGCGGGGCCATGTATACAATATGGAGCACTATGCTGGGCTGTGTATACAGTATGGAGTACTATGCGAGGCCATGTATACAGTACGGAGCACTATGCGGGGCTGTGGATACAGTACGGAGCACTATGTGGGGCCATATATACAGTACGGAGCACTATGCGGGGCCATGTATACAGTATGGAGCACTATGCGAGGCTATGTATACAGTACGGAGAACTATGCAGGGCAACGTATAGAGTATGGAGCACTATGCGGGGGCCATGTATGCAGTACAGAGCAGGGGGCCGTATATAGTGTACGGAGCACTATGCGGGGCCAGGTATACCATATGAAGCACTATGTGGGGCTGTGGATACAGTACTGAGCACTATGCGGGGCCATATATACAGTACGGAGCACTATGCGGGGCCATGTATACGTACGGAGCACTATGCGGGGTCATGTATACTGTATGCAGTAGTATGCGGAGCCATATATACAAAACAGAGCAGTATGCGGGACCATGTATACAGTATGGAGCACTATGCAGGAAAATTTATGGTCATGTAGACGGTACGGAGAACTATGCGGAGCCATGTATACTGTGTGCAGCACTATGCGGGGCCATATATACAGTATGGAGCACTATGCGGGGCCATGTATATAGTATGGAGTACTATGCGGGGCCATATATACAGTATGGAGTACTATGCGGGGCCATGTATACAGTATGGAGTAGTATGCGGGGCCATATATACAGTATGGAGCTCTATGCAGGGCCATGAATACAGTACGGAGAACTATGCGGGGCCATGTATACAGTATGGAGCACTATGCGGGGGCCATGTATACAGTACGGAGCACTATGCAGGACCATTTATACAGTAGGTAGCACTATGCGGGGCCATGTATACAGTAGTATGGAGCACTATGCAGGGCCATGTATACAGTAGTACTTAGCACTATGCAGGACCATGTATACAGTAGTATGGAGCACTATGCAGGGCCATGTATACATTAGTACTTAGCACTATGCGGCGCCATGTATACAGTAGTATGGAGTACTATGCGGGGCATGTATAAAGTACGAAGCACTATGCGGGTGACATGTATACAGTGCGGAGTACTATGTGGGACCATGTATACAGTATGGAGTACTATGCGGGGCCATGTATGCAGTACGGAGCACTATGCGGGGCCATGTATACAGTAGTACGGAGAACTATGCGCGGGCCGTGTATACAGTACGGAGCACTATGTGGGGCCATGTATACAGTATGGAGTACTATGCGGGGCCATGTATGCAGTACGGAGCACTATGAGGGGCCATGTATACAGTAGTACGGAGCACTATGCGCGGGCCGTGTATACAGTAGTACAGAGCACTATGCGCGGGCCGTGTATACAGTACGGAGCACTATGCGGGGCCATGTATACAGTAGTACGGAGCACTATGCGCGGGCCACGTATACAGTACTGAGCACTATGCGGGGCCATGTATACAGTATGGAGTACAATGCGGGGCCATCTATGCAGTACGGAGCACTATGTGGGGCGATGTATACAGTAGTACGGAGCACTATGCGCAGGCCGTGTATATGTAGCGCCCCGAGGGTTCGGCCGCTACAGGGGTATTGCACCACTGCCAGAGGTGTGATATTCCACTGCCAGGTAAGGATGGAGTATGGACCAGGGCTCAGATAGCTGCATACAGCACACTCACCCCATTTCCGAGGGACAGCTCAACGGTGCTCCCATTAGACAGAAATGCAGGCACGACAGACCATGTCCCTGGCTGGAGTGGGGAGGGGGGAGGAATACCCAGTGATGTAGGAGCAGAAGGGGACGATTCCTGAGCGTAGGTAGGAGCCCATTGGTTGCTGGTCACCTGGGCTCATGTTTCTAAAGGGAGGTATAAAATGTGGGCACCATCTTAGTTCTAGGAGTAGAAGAAGTGAAGTCCAGTCAGAGAAGACAGGGAGCAGAGGCTCTGTAGGAGCTCTGTTCAGAGGCAGGCCTAGAGAAAAGGCCGGAGTCTGAGAGGAGAAAGAGAAGTGGGCCTGGAGAAGAGGCCAAAGGAAGGAGGAGAAGAAGGAACAGGAAAGAAGGAGAAGAGAGAGAGAAACAGAGGGGCTCAGGAACAAGAAGGTGGAAGGGACCCTAAGAACCCACGAGAATACCGGATGAAGGGTCAGGCAGATTAAGGGTACCGGATCCCAAGTTGGTGGAGGAGAAACTACCCTCAGCCAAAGACCGGAGGTCGTGATCATTTATTGGTGCGACACCTCATCAAACCTGCTAGGAAGGCACCATATAGGACAGCGGGGAACGGGGCCCACGTTTACCCGCGCAGATCCGCGGCAGGTGGACAAAAGTGGGTCACTGGTGAGGCAGGCCAGAGAAAGGACAGAAGGGGGTCCTGAGCCATACTTCTGAACTGCCTGGGAGTTGACCGAGCCCCACACCTGGTGGACGCAGCACGGCTCGGGCGGTCACTGCTGGTGCCGAAGTGACCCGGAGCACATGAACTGTGAGTAAAAGACATTGGATTGCAGTACGTTGTCTGTGTACTTTCTCGCTCCTCCAGCACTACCGGTACTGGGACTCCCTGCACCACCACCCCCATCATCCACTGCACTGCCCTGGGGTACACTCTTCCGGTGGGGAGTTATCCAATCTCAGCTGCACACACCATCAGCCTCAGGGGATTACCTTGCAGCGGCGGTTCATAATAATCGCAATCCACGGGTGGCGTAGTCGGACATTATCAACGGTACATAGCAGACTACCATTGGTCTGACCACCCTGAGCCGTGGGACCGGGCCGCCACTACTACCCCCATCGTTTTCCTGTTGCCTGGATCCGCGTGCCCCACGGCCCAGGGGGCAAGTCAGCTTTGGCGTAGTCGGCAGGATCGTTCCCAGCCCGCCACAAGCGGGTATTGCATGCCTGAAAGAGACTTTGCACTTACCTGAATGAAGTTTCCCGCCATCCGGAGCCGTTTCCCGCCATCTTCAGTCAGTTCCCGCCATCTTCAGCCGTTTTCCCGCCATCGGACGCCATCTTCAGAACGCCGCGCGGGAAGAAGAGGGGCGTGGACATCCAAAGCGCGCGAGACTTGAAGCCCCGTCCTACGCACCGACGCTGCGCAAGTTCTGGAAGGAGAGAGAGCGACGCTGATGTCACCAGGACGCGACGCAAGGTCCTTGCCCGGACCATCGCAAGCGGAGCCGCGGCCTACAGAAGAGGATCGCCGGAAGGTAGGCCACGGTTAACCGGGGGGGAGGAAGACATCAAGAGCGGAGAGCAAGATGGCGGACCGGCAGCAGACTAAGCTGCCCAGCATCGGCAGTGCCCCAGCCGTCGCGGGCCCCGACCAGCGCCAGGAGAAGACGCGTGATGCAGCAGCGGTCGCGGGAGCAGGTAAGAGGAGTCTCCCTGTCCCGGACGCTGCCAGAGTCAGCCTGCTCCCGGGCCCCCTGGTGGGGCCGCCGATCCCGGGCGCTGCAAGCACCGACCTGCTCCAGACCCCGCAACAAGCCCTGCTGCCGAGCCCTCCAGCCCTGGGCGCTGCCACCACCAGCCCGCGCCCAGGCCCAAAGTCACAACCTCTGATCCCGGGCGTCATCAACAGCGGCTCTCTCCAGGCCCCTCCGCAAGGCCTGCTGCACAGGGGCGCAAAGGGACCGTACGCCCTCCATGTCCATCGGCTTACAGAGGAGGAACTGCAGCACTACCGCTGTGAGGAGAGCCAAGAGGACCCAGACGTGTCTGAAGGACAGTATGAGGAGGAAGGAGTGTCTGGAGGACACCACTACTAGTGAGTAGCAAAGTACCTGTGTATATAGTTACCCGTTAGGGTACAAGAACTGTTAAAGAGAACTGTTTTGGAACCGTATCCAGATTAAAAGTGTGGTCCCCGTTGGGACTGTTATGGAACTGTTGACCGTGTGAAAGTTGCCCCTCATTCCCTACCTGGCAGAGGACTGGGAGCAGCCATTCCCCCCCTTTTCTAACCGGCCGAGGACTGGAAACGGCCAATCCCCTGTAAATAGTTGCGCTTCCTAAAGCGCCCCCTACTGGTTTTATAACAAGACTGCAACGTCTACCTCAGGATGAATTTATTGGACTATTGCACCCTTAAGAAGAAAGAACACCTGGTCACAAGTTGCACAGCGGCCAGAGTTCAAGAATGTGTTTTGAGAATGTTTTCCTTGCGAATGTTTTATATGAAAGAGTTTTATATGCTGCTAAATAGTAATGTGAGAGTTTTCTATGATGTTTTAGATGACAAAAGAGTTCCGGTAGTATTGACAATGCCAAAGAAAAATGTTTTTTCCCATAAAGGGAATTGAACTGTGTCGTCCGTTTTCTAAATGTGAAAAGTTTTGAAAAAGTTTTGCATATCCTGTATTTAATTGTTTTTGCTCTGTTCCAGCCGGGGGACGTGCTGTGCTTCACCGGGGGGGAATGTAGCGCCCCGAGGGTTCGGCCGCTACAGGGGTATTGCACCTCTGCCAGAGGTGTGATATTCCACTCCCAGGTAAGGATGGAGTATGGACCAGGGCTCAGGTAGCTGCATACAGCACACTCACCCCATTTCCGAGGGACAGCTCAACGGTGCTCCCATTAGACAGAAATGCAGGCACGACAGACCATGTCCCTGGCTGGAGTGGGGAGGGGGGAGGAATACCCAGTGACGTAGGAGCAGGAGGGGACGGTTCCTGAGCGTAGGTAGGAGCCCATTGGTTGCTGGTCACCTGGGCTCATGTTTCTAAAGGGAGGTATAAAAGGTGGGCACCATCTTAGTTCTAGGAGTAGAAGAAGTGAAGTCCAGTCAGAGAAGACAGGGAGCAGAGGCTCTGTAGGAGCTCTGCTCAGAGGCAGGCCTAGAGAAAAGGCCGGAGTCTGAGAGGAGAAAGAGAATTGGGCCTGGAGAAGAGGCCAAAGGAAGGAGGAGAAGAAGCAATAGGAAAGAAGGAGAAGAGAGAGAGAAACAGAGGGGCTCAGGAACAAGAAGGTGGAAGGGACCCTTAGAACCCACGAGAATACCGGGTGAAGGGTCAGGCAGATTAAGGGTACCGGATCCCAAGTTGGTGGAGGAGAAACTACCCTCAGCCAAAGACTGGAGGTCGTGATCATTTATTGGTGCGACACCTCATCAAATCTGCTAGGAAGGCACCATATAGGACAGCGGGGAATGGGGCCCACGTTTACCCGCGCAGATCCGCGGCAGCTGGACAAAAGTGGGTCACTGGTGAGGCAGGCCAGAGAAAGGACAGAAGCGGGTCCTGAGCCATACTTCTGAACTGCCTGGGAGTTGACCGAGCCCCACACCTGGTGGACGCAGCACGACTCGGGCGGTCACTACTGGTGCCGAAGTGACCCGGAGCACATGAACTGTGAGTAAAAGACATTGGATTGCAGTACGTTGCCTGTGTACTTTCTCGCTCCTCCAGCACTACCGGTACTGGGACTCCCTGCACCACCACCCCCATCATCCACTGCACTGCCCTGGGGTACACTCTTCCCGTGGGGAGTTATCCAATCTCAGCTGCACACACCATCAGCCTCAGGGGATTACCTTGCAGCGGCGGTTCATAATAACAGCAATCCACGGGTGGCGTGGTCGGACATTATCAACGGTACATAGCAGACTACCATTGGTCTGACCACACTGAGCCGCGGGACCGGGCCGCCACTACTACCCCCATCGTTTCCCTGTTGCCCGGATCCACATGCCCCACGGCCCAGGGGGCGAGTCATATACAGTACGGAGCACTATGCGGGGCCATGTATATAGTACGAAGCACTATGAGGGGCACATGTATACAGTACGGAGTACTATGCGGGGTCATGTATACAGTACGGAGCACTATGCGGGGCCATGTATACAGTATGGAGCACTATGCGGGGCCATATATACAGTACGGAGCACTATGCGGGACCATGTATACAGTAGGTAGCACTACGCGGGGCCATGTATACGATATTGAGCACTATGAGGGGGACATGTATACAGTACGGAGTACTATGCGGGACCATGTATACAGTACTTAGCACTATGCGGGGCCATGTATACAGTATGGAGCACTATGCGGGGCCGTGTATACAGCACGGAGCACTATGCGGGGCCCTGTATACATTACGGAGCACTATTCGGTGGCCATGTTTACAGTACAGAGCACTAGGCGGGGCCATGTATACAGTACGGAGCACTATGCGGGGCCATGTATACTGTGTGCAGCACTATGCGGGGCCATGTATACAAAACAGCAGTATGCGGGGCCATGTATACAGTATGGAGCTCTATGCGGGGCCATGCATACAGTATGGAGCTCTATGCGGGGCCATGTATGCTGCGTGCAGCACAATGCAGGGCCATGTATACAAAACAGCAGTATGCGGGGCCATGTATACAGTACGGAGCACTCTGCGGGGCCATGTATACTGTATTCAGCACTATGCGGGGCCATGTATATGACTAGCCCAGGGGATGGGGATGACTCGGTACCTGGGCCTTTGCCTGGCCTTGGGGATGTCGCGGTGGTCAGCTCCCGGGCCCTCTCTTTGAAAGGGTGGATATTTGTTAATTCTATAAGAGTTCGTGACGGTTTCTGGTGAGAATCACCAGCGCTGCGGAGTCCACTGAGGCTGGTGATAAGGCAGCTTGATGGTGTTGCTCCCCACAGGTGGAGCTAGGCCTCAGGGCAGCGTATGAAGGGGGATGCAGGACAGGCGAGACCCAGCCGGGTCAGAGCAAGAACAGGGACAGACACGATAGTCACTTCACTACCTTTTACTGATGGAAATTCAGGCACGTCCCGGAGCACTGCAGGGTGAAGGGTGCCTGTCAGGATCCTCCCCAATGAGTGGGTTTTGGGCCTCCTGTTACTTGCCTCTGCGTAGTAAGTTTCTGACCTGCCTGGAGTTAGGCCTAACTTTGTCTCTGTCCTGCGCTGGCTGACTTTGTGGTAGGGCCTTCTCTTGGAGTGCACGCTCCCAGCTTACGGGGCCTATGTGTCTCCTGGCTCTGTTACATATCAGCACTTTAGCGATTCTGGGACTTGTAGTTCTCCAGGGATTCCGGTTATGCCTTACTGGGTCATATAGATACCTGAAGCTTTGGACCCAGTGTCTGGTAAAGCTTCGGGGTGAGCCAGTTAAGCTCCTCTGCCCCCTACATACTAACTCTCCACTTGCCTTCGGCCTACTCGGGCCCTCAATAGGCTATACACACTAACGGCAGCTTGCCGCGCTTCACCGATCTTATGGCGCCGGCACACCTAAAGCTCGCTGCTCTGAGCTACACTGACTCTTGGTCTGAATGAGCTCCACTGCAGACTAGCAACTGCAGGAGCTGGAACAGGCTCTGTCCTCTGAGGTAACTCTTCTCAGACTGATCTGGACTCAACATCTAAACCAGACTGAACTGCCCCTAGGGTTCGGTCGCTACAGAGGTATTGCAGCTCACCCAGAGGTGTGATATCTCACTTCCAGGTAAGGATGGAGTGTGGCTCAGGACCCTAACACCCACATGCACTACACCACATTTCCAGGGGACAGGGCGACAATGCTCCCAAGGGTGAGCACAACTGTTCCTGTCCCTGGCTGGAGTGGGGGGAGGGAACACCTAGAAAGGGGGAACCCAGTAATGTCTGGGTGGGGAGAGTAGATCCCGGGTGCACTGTATAGGGGAGTATATATGGTGGGCACCATCTTAGAGTCGGAGAGAGAAGAAGAGAGAGAGCAGAGAGAGAGGGAGGCTGGGAGCAGGGGCTCTCTATGGGCTCTGCTCCGCAGGCAGGCCAAGTCTCAAGGCCTGGTCCTGGAGGAGAGGAAAGGAGAGGAGAGGAATGGAGGAGGCTCCAGGAGTGGAGTGAAGGGACCCCAGGGGTGCGGACTGGCCAGCCGCCACCGCACGCCCGCCGCTACCAGAGTCAGGCCAAGAAAGGGAACCGGATCCCTCATCTAGTGGAGGAGAGCAACTACCCTCAGCTAGCAACTGGAGGCCGTGGCATTGTACGTGCACGGCCCCTCACTACACCCACTAGGAAGTCACCACATTGGACCCAGGGAAACGGAACATACGTTTGCCCGCCAAGGCCCGAGGCAGCTGGACAGAAACGCATGCATGCATGATAATGCCCCGTCTCATGCTGCACATAACACCTCTGCAACTCTGGCGGCTATGGGCATAAAGGGGGACAAACTTATGATGTGGCACCCATGCTCCCCATGACCTCAACCCCATTGAGAACCTCTGGAGCATCATCAAAAGGAGTGTCTATGATGGCGGGAGGCAGTTCACATCTAAGCAACAGCTCTGGGAGGGTATTCTGTCCTCATGCAAAACAATTAAAGCAGAAACCATCCAAAACCTGACAAATTCAATGGATGAGAAAGATCAGAAGCTTCTTTCGAACAAGGGGTCCTATGTGCAAATGTAACATCACCTAGAATAAAGTTTTGAGTTGAAAACTGTTTGATTTCAGTTTGTAATAACCTGCTAATGCTTATAATTTCAAAAATGACAATTTTTTTGTTCTTTATTAAAATGAAAAGGTTGAAAACTCTGCTGTGCATAATAATTTGGAACATGCATTTTGAGTGCAGTTTGAGGTTTTAATTTTTTTAAAAATATACTGTTATCATAGGCAGTTTGTACAAAAACCTTTCAATTGTACTCTAATAGTTATTTGACTGGAAAATTACAATGACTGCAATTCATATAGGTAATTTGGGAAAATCTGAGAAAATATTATTTGCATAATAATTTGGAACACAGTGTATATAGTAGGTAGCACTATGCGGGGCCATATATACAGTACGAAGCACTATGCGAGGCCATGTATGCAGCACAGAGGAATATGTGGGGCCATGTATACAGTAGTACGGAGCACTATGCGCGGGCCGTGTATACAATACGTAGCACTATGCGGGGCCATGAACAGTATATAGTAGGATGGAGCACTATGCGGGGCATGTTTACAGTGCGAAGCACTATGCGGGGCCATGTATACAGTACGGAGCACTATGCGGGGCCATGTATACAGTATGGAGCACTATGCGGGGCCATGTATACAGTATGGAGCACTATGCGAGGCCATGTATACAGTACGGAGAACTATGCAGGGCAACTTATAGAGTACGGTGCACTATGCGGTGCCGGGTATACAATATGAAGCACAATGCGGGGCTGTGGATACAGTAAGGAGCACTTTGCGGGGCCATATATACAGTATGGAGCACTATGCGGGGCCATGTATACGTACGGAGCACTATGTGGAGTCATGTATACGTACGGAGCACTATGCGGGGCCATGTATACTGTATGCAGTACTATGCGGGGCCATACATACAAAGCAGAGCAGTATGCGGCACCATGTATACAGTATGGAGCACTATGCAAGGCCATGTATACAGTACGGAGCACTATGCGGGGCCATGTATACAGTACGGAGCACTATGCGGGGCCATGTATATAGTAGTACCGAGCACAATGCGGGGGCCATGTATACAGTACGGAGCACTATGCGGGGCCATGTATACAGTAGGATGGAGCACTATGCGGGGCCATATATACATTACGAAGCACTATGCGGGGGACATGTATACAGTACAGAGTACTATGCGGGGCCATGTATACATATGTACCACTATGCGGGACCATGTATACAGTACGGAGCACTATGCGGGACCATGTATATAGTATGGAGCACTATGCGGGGCCATGTATACAGTGCGAAGCACTATGCGGGTGACATGTATACAGTACGAAGTACTATGCGGGGCCATGTATGCAGTACGGAGGAATATGCAGGGCCATGTATACAGCAGTATGGAGCACTATGCGCGGGCCGTGTATACAATACGGAGCACTATGCGGGGCCATGTATATAGTAGGATGGAGCACTATGCGGGGCATGTATACAGTGCGAAGCACTATGTGGGGGACATGTATACAGTACGGAGTACTATGCGGGGTCATGTATACAGTACGGAGCACTATGCGGGACCATGTATGCAGTAGGTAGCACTATGCGGGGCCATGTATACAGTAGTACGGAGCACTATGCTGGGCCATGTATACAGTACGGAGCACTATGCGGGGCATGTATATGTAGCAAAGGCGAGAGAGCTTGCAAGGGAATTCCTACATGATGTTTCAAAAATGGAGAGAGGCTGCCATCTGCTGGCCTGACACAGTCAAGCGGAACCAAAATGTGTGACGCTGGAAGCCCTACCCTGGGAGATGGGGGCCTTGGAGCCGGGTCCTGTGTTGTAGATGGGGTGCAGTCGTGGCCCGGACCCGCTCCGTGCCCAGGGCCGTCACATTAAAAAAGGATGGTATGGGCTTATCCGGGTTGAGTGGCTGATCTCGACTACGCCACCTGTGGCACCTGGTGAAGACCACCAGCGCTGCTGCAGTCCGCTGAGGCAGGATGTTATGGCAGCCGTCGTTGTTACTACTCCCCACAGACGGAGCAGGGCCTCAGGGCAGAGAGACAGGATGGAGGGGGTTGTAGTGTAGGAGGTCTGGTGCTGCGTAGTGCGGTGTAATGCAGAATAAAGAGTCCGGAGGCCATAGGGGTTAACTTCCAGGGTTATTATTCACGGTGGAGATTGCAGTTGAAAGGCTTCTCCCTGCTCCTCGCGGAGATCTGCGGTCACCAGAGACGGGAGGGTCCGACAACCTCCGAGTAAGTCCAGTGTTCAATCAGGACCCCGCACCAGAGTGTTCCTAGACTTCAGACCGGGTCCTTTCCTGTCTGTGTGTGTGTAGATAGGCCGGGTCTCCCTCTGAACTTCACTCAGAAAAAGGGTACGGGTGGCAGCTCCGCTCTGTCCGTTACCCGGTGGGATCCTCAGGGCCTACCGGACTTCCCTGACCAGCATGTAGAGTGGCAAGGTCAGGTGTCGGGGGCCGGTTCCCCTCTTGCAGCCAGAATCCCTCTGAATAGATCAGGTTGGCGAGGACAGGTGGCATATACCGCTCCATCTGCATCCCCCTGGGATCCATTTGCGGTGGAGCTACACTCCTAAGCTCCGGGTCTTCTTGGTCATGGTCCTTGACCGGGCTGAGACATTCATTATCTGCGACCTGCCCCTCGACCCAAGGCCAGGGTACGAGGGCCGTGCCTCCATCCTCTGCAGGTCCACACAGGATCCACGTTCAGGGAGGAAGGTCACGATCAAAGAACCCATACCCAAGATGGCTGTGTATTAAATATGAAATTTAAAGTGTCACTAAAATGTGAATCCTCCACCCTCACCCACTAGTTGGTTCCCTTATCTCTTGGTTCCCCAGTCTCCCGATTCCCAGTAGGGGCAGCACCTAGTGCTTACTAGCCCCCTCTGGTGGGAGAAGTGTGGTGTTGGATGTGGAGGTAGGGTCCCGACCATCGCACTGTTCTTACCTCAAAGGAGGAACAATACACCCCGTTAAAGAGGTGCAGCATCCCTGTGGCTGTCGAACCCTCAGGTGCGCCACAAAGATATGCAAGGGAAGTTGAAGGGAGAGCAGATTTAGACGCTGGACCCGATCAGGTGACTCCCAAGAAAGAGTTCCGAGAGATAAGAGGCCAGCTCGCCAAACCTGAGTGGTCTTTGGCGCCAAGCAGCAGAAAGGAGCAGACATGTTTCCTGCGTGCTGGGAAGCCCCGCGTGACAGGCCTAAGCCAGAGGCCTGTGAGGTGCCACAGCCGGGCACCGGTAGAAGAGCTCCGGATCCCTCACAGATGTGACCCTAGTGCTGAGCCTGCTGAGGAGACTCGGAACCTGCTTGCGATGCTGAGTGAGTTAGCGGAACCCGACGTCGCCCGTCGACAGACTAGGTCTGGACCCCCCTACCCAAGGCTTGAGAGACTGCCTCCAACGGCCAAGCAGAGAGGACTTGAGAGACGGCTGCCCCAGGAAAGTCACGCCAAGGAAAGCAGAGGAGCTGCATACGTGAACAGGGCCGTCACTTCTACTGTTCACCCACGGTACCGGGGACAATTGGGTTTAGGTACTCAGGTTGGGAGGGGAACGGTTGGGGCTAAAGAAGCTCAACGTGATTTAATTGAATTTATCCGGAAAAAGACTCACGGCCTAGCGGGAATAACCGGTGACCCCCGCTAGAGCCATATGCACAGTTAAGGAACTCACGTGGTGTCTCTCATGATCGAGGGCACCACATTACCTTGAGAGACTTCGCATTTTGCTAATACTTCAAATTACTATTTATTAGCCTTGTTGCAACCCCTTGTTCAGCGTACCTGTTACATATATATATAAACTGTTTATATTCTACTCTTACTGTTCTCGCCTTGTGTCTCTGTGCGTTGCATCCCAGCACCTGCATTACATTTGGCGTAGTCGGCAGGATGCAACATTCAGACGCAGAGATGGCGGAGCAGCCTGTGACTGGGTCCGTCCTGAGCCATATATCTTTGGGGGCTATGCTCAGCCATCTACCCAAGTTTATGGGGGATGGCATGTCACTGTGGGACTGGGTAGAAAGACTGAGAAGTATTCTACGTATGTATCCCCTCGATCCCCTAGCCTTGATGGAGATTGTGATGTACCGCCCACCTGGGGACCGTGACACCGTGGACAAAGTGATAAAAATTCTAGAGGACATGCACGGTGACACTACAGATTTGGGACACTTGCGCTTACGGTTGCTTCAGCGGGTCCAAGGGGAAAATGAGACAGTAAATCAGTATGTTAATGAATTACAGGAAGTGACGGCTCATATCACCAAGAAAGTTCGAGATGGGAACCGAGGACTGGGACCATTGGATGAGGTTTTGCGTGACCAACTGATTGCTGGCTTGAGAGACACTTCCCTGAGGCAGATCCTGAAGGAGCGGCTGTGACAGCCCTGATCTGGGCTTCCTGGAGGTAGGGCCTGAAGCTAGAGTCCTGGAGAGAGAAGTTGCTGCTCTCAAAGCCACAGTTAGAAGTCATGAGGCAATTGCCCCTGAATTCACCAACAAATAGCCTGATTGAGTACGGGAAACACGTCAGGAAATTCGAGACATTCGGGTGAGTTGAATGCTATTAGAAAGACCCCTACTGCCCCCTTGCCGACGGACCGTTCTGCCCAACGCGGACAGAGACCAGAGCGAGAAAAGCGTTCCTACCCGGCCCCAGCACAGCATGTACCCGACCTATCGGTAGAACGAGTACCTGCGGAGGTAGGGATCATATCTCCAAAGACTGTCCAAACCGAGAAAGGAGGAGGAGGAGACAGCCGTTAAACTAAAATGCCCCACGGTTGTGGAGCATACCGTGGGGTCTCGAGCTTCAGAGAGTGAAAGAGGGAGCACTGAAGACATTGTCTCCGAGAAGGCCCATTATCTGGGCTGAATTCAATGGGCAGTGGATCCGCTGTTTAATGGACACTGGGTCTCAAGTGACCACTATGCCTGAGACTTATTTCCAAAGTCACTTTCCTGAAGTCGCTCGTTCCTGCTGGGAACCCACTGTCAAACTGGTGACGGCTAATCAACTACCTATCCCAATAGCGGGAGTAGTATGGATGTCCGTTCGGGCATGTGGAAAGGACCTCGATCGGAAAGGGATCGTACTGACCACAGGGCCCGGAGGCAATGGGCCCATTGTAACCCTGGGCATGAATGTGCTGAAAGAGGTCGAACAGTTCCTGGCTGAGGGCTGTAACAAAAACAACTGGACCCGTGCCACTCAAGGCCCAGCTAACAAGAGAGTATTCCAGCATCTCGTGCGGGTCAGTCAGATTCATAAATTGCCCGCTACCTCTCAGTACCTTGGTAAGGTATCGATACCACCCGAAGCCACAATGACACTGCCAGTGGGACAGACTGTACTCACTCTACCGGTGCTGGCACATGTGTCCTTAGAGGGCGTGGACATTCAAATTGAACCAATGGAGGGAGAGGAAGCTCCCTCTGGACTCCTGGTTGCTTGGACCCTGGCCACCGTGCAGCACGGTAGAGTACCCGTGCGTTGCATAAATTTAACTGGCACAAGTTTACAGTTGTTGCCCCGACAAGAGGTGGCGCAAGTGTGTATAATGCCAGAAGCCCTTACTAGAGCTGACACTATAGGGCTGGCACCTGTGGAAGGAAAGCCAAGGACCCTGGAGGTGTCCCTCAATAGCCAAGAGAATGGAAGAGAACCGTTGGCTGGGCGCCACCTCTTGGAGGAAATGGAGGCTAATCTGACTGAGTTTTCTGCTGGACAAGTAAGGCAGATCGAACAACTTCTAAGCGATATCAGGGAGTGTTTGCACAGCATGAAGATGATTTCGGGTGCACTCGAGACATTCAGCACGAAATACCCACCGGAAATACTGCTCCCATCAGAGAGAGATATTGGCGAATCCCGCCACAAATGTACCAGGAGGTGAAAGAGCTGTTGGCCCACATGTTGCGGAACGGTGTGATCCGTGAAAGTCAGAGTCCTTGGGCGGCTCCGATCGTGCTGGTCCGGAAGAAGGCTGGTACCCTGAGATTCTGCGTAGACTATCGAAAGCTGAATGCCTGTACAGTACGGGACTCCTATCCACTCCCCCGAATTGAAGAGTCTCTATCTGCACTAGGGAGTGCCAAATTCTTCTCTTCCCTCGACCTGGCCAGTGGCTATTGGCAGGTCCCAGTAGCTGAGAAGGATCGTCCGAAGACAGCTTTTGTTCTCCCTATGGGCCTGTTTGAGTTCAATCGGATGCAGTTCGGGCTAACAAATGCATCAGGAACCTTTCAACGGCTGATGGAGAGATGCTTGGGGGACCTCAGCTTTGAAGCCACTTTAATATATCTGGATGATATAATTATCTATTCCGCTACGTTTGAAGATCATCTCCGCCGATTGGAACAAGTGTTAAAACGGCTTCAAAGGCACGGCCTGAAAATTAAGCCTAGTAAGTGTCGTCTCTTCAAACGAGGAATTGAATATCTGGGGCACACTGTGTCCAGTGCAGGAGTGCACCCCAATGCGGAGAAAGTAGCTGCCGTGCAGAAGTGGCCCACGCCCGTCAATCTAAGGGAACTGAGGGCGTTCCTGGGGCTCGCTGGATACTACCGCAGATTCATTAAAGACTTCGCTAAGATTGCGATCCCGCTCAATGAATTGCTGAGAGGAATGGCTGGGGGAGCCAAGCGGCAGCCCATTCAGTGGGGACCCCGACAAGAAGAGGCATTCTGAGCATTAAAAATGGCGCTAACGGATGCCCCAATCCTGGCCTACGCTGACTTTTTGCAGCCTTTTATGTTGTATACTGATGGAAGCTTGCATGGACTGGGAGCAGTGCTGGCTCAAGTACAAGGAGGAAAAGAGCGAGTGATCTCGTATGCCAGCAGGTCACTCCGAGACACAGAGAAGAATCCGGACAACTACAGTTCGTTTAAGCTGGAGCTACTGGCACTGGTGTGGGCCATGACCGAGAAATTTGCTGAGTACTTGTCAGGGTCAGAAGTGCAAGTGCGGACAGATAACAACCCTTTGGCCCACTTGGAGAACGCCAAACTGGGCACGTTAGAACAGCGATGGGTCGCAAGGATGTCCAAATACCAATATAAAATCGCCTATCGGTCCAAGGCCCTGAACACTCATGCAGATGTCCTGTCCCGGGTCACTCAGGCAGGGCCGAAGAGGGACAGAGATGAGGAGCTCGAAGGCGACGAGATCCCGGATTTCAGCCAGTTCGCCGCTGTTGTGGTCGACGCCCAGGAGACCAGAGAGGAGCCGAGGCCCACTCAAATTCTGGGCCGTTCAAGAGACGAATGGCTACATCTGCAGCAGTCTGACCCAGAGTTAGCAAAGCTGAGAGAATGGGTCGCCCTTAGGCAAAGACCCGACCAGGAAGCCAGAGCCTCTTCACTTCCAACTACCCTACAAATCGTAGGCCAGTGGGAGAGGCTCTTCCTGCAGGACGGTTTTCTATGGCGAAGAATCCAGCTGCCTCGAGAGTTTGATGTTACCTGGCAGGTGGTAGTTCCAGGAGCGCTAGTAACCCAGCAAGCCCAAGAAGCGCATAGAAGAGGTGCTCACTTCGGTGTAGAAAAGACCTTTCGGTGGTTACAATGGCTGGTGTATTGGCCTCAACTGTGGCAAGAAGTCGAGGGGGTCTGCCGAACATGTCAGTGTGAGTTGAACAAGCCCCCGGAACAAAGAGCTCCCATTCAGACTATCCGAACTTCTGCCCCCTTGGAAGTCTTGATGATTGACTAACTGATGATAGGAACTTTATACAATGGTTACGGACACTGTTTAGTCATGACTGATCACTTCACCAAGTTCGCAGTAGTGACGCCTACTAAAGACCAGACAGCAGAAGCCGCAGCTAAGGCCATCTGTCAGGATTTCATCCGGCTTTATGGGTGCCCGAAGCGAATACATTCTGACCAGGGGGCCTGCTTCCAACGACGAGTGATGGATGAGCTATACCGCATCTATGGGATCGACCGATCTCGAACAACACCCTACCACCCTCAAGGGAACGGCGCATGCGAGCGCTTCAACCGAACCCTGTTGCAAATGTTGCGAACGCTGGAAGTGGACAAAAAGATGAAGTGGCCCGAATTTGTGTCCGAGCTGGTGTGGGTGTATAATAATTGAGTTCATGCGACTACCGGCTACACCCCTTGCATGTTGCTGTTTGGAAGAAGTGGGCGAGAAATTACTGAACTGGAGCTAGACTCAGAAGACTCCGGCCCGGGCAGTAGCCCAAGTACCTGGATTCGAGAACACCAGCGTCAGCTCCATACAGTGAGAAGACTGGTTGCTCAGAAGTTTCAGTAAGTAGAGCATGCAGATCGGCCCCCGACCGCAGGCGGATCACTTCAGCCAGGAGACCGAGTACTGGTAAGGGCCAAACGATTTGGGAGTAAACTGGACCATCGTTGGGAGGCGATACCATATCGGGTGGTGAAGAAGGTTCACCCAGACAACCCCGTCTACGAGGTTAGGCCCGAAGGGGATGACGCCGCGACACCCAGGGTGTTGCACCGCAATATGCTGCGACCTTGCTCCTCTGAAGCAGAAGTCTGTAACGAAGTTGGGCCTTCAAACGTATTGGCTGAAGTGCCACATGCAGGAACCTTGGGGGATGAAGAAGGATGGGCCACAATGCAGTTGGGCCCGTCAGAACCATTGAGGCCAACCCCGAGTGGAACCCAGAATGAGTCGAGAAACGACTTGCAATCCCTAGTAATTGATTCATCGGATCTCCCGGAGTCACCTCCGCAAGAGGAGCCCCGCAGAACTGAGTGGGCTAATGCCGAAATTCCTCCTAACCGGTATGCTCAAGAAGAGTTTATTTGGTCTCAAATCCAGCAGAAAATGTAGGAATGTGCCCAACTTCTGTCTGAACTTGCACTGCCTGGAAAGAGGCATCAATTATGCGAGAAGTCCACTCGCACGAGGACTGGGGAGCAAAAAGGAGAGAGGAATGTAACAAAGGCGAGAGAGCTTGCAAGGGAACTGCTACATGATGTTTAAAAAATAGAGAGAGGCTGCCATCTGCTGGCCAGACACAGTCAAGCGGAACCAAAATATGCAAGGGAGTTCAAGGGAGAGCAGATTTAGACGCTGGACCCGATCAGGTGACTTCCAGGAAGGAGTTCCGAGAGATAAGAGGCCAGCGCACCAAACCTGAGGGGTCTTTGGCGCCAAGCAGCAGAAAGGAGCAGATGTGTTCCCTGCGTGCTGGGAAGGCCCGCTTGACAGGCCTAAGCCAGAGGCCTGTGACGTGCCACAGCCGGGCACCGGTAGAAGAGCTCCGGATCCCTCACAGATGTGACCCTAGTGATGTGCCTGCTGAGGAGACTCGGAACCTGCTTGCGGTGCTGAGTGAGTACGCGGAACCCGACATCACCCGCCGACAGACGAGGTCTGGACCCCCCTACCCAAGGCTCGAGAGATTGCCTCCAACGGCCAAGCAGAGAGGACTTGAGAGACGGCTGCCCCAGGAAAGTCACGCCAGCGAAAGCAGAGGAGCTGCATACGTGAACAGGGCCGTCACTTCTACTGTTCACCCACGGTATCGGGGACAATTGGGTTTAGGTACTCAGGTTGGGAGGGGAACGGTTGGGGCTAAAGAAGCTCAACGTGATCTAATTGAATTTATCCAGAAAAAGACTCACGGCCTAGCGGGAATAACCGGTGACCCCCGCTAGAGCCATATGCACAGTTAAGGAACTCACGTGGTGTCTCTCATGATCGAGGGCACCACATTACCTTGAGAGACTTCGCATTTTGCTAATACTTCAAATTACCGTTTATTACCCTTGTTGCAATCCCTTGTTCAGAGTACCTGTTACATGTATATATATAAACTGTTTATATTCAACTCTTACTGTTCTCGCCTTGTGTCTCTGTGCGTTGCATCCCGGCACCTGCATTACATATACAGTACGGAGCACTGTGCGGGGGACATGTAAATGTGGCACCCCAGGTCTGGTCGCCAGAGTGGCAGCAATGTCATGTCTGAGAGCAGGTGGGAGGTTCCCTGGTTGGGGACAATTAGCATGCAGCACCTCCTGCCTCAGTCCAGGGAGGGGAGAAACCTGCCCTTTATAAACTGGATCTGGGGTGGGGTTAGTGAGAGAAGTGCCAGACAAGTTCCAGAGAAGTTGCAGATAGGGACAGGTCAGCAGCAGGCTGAGGAGTCCCTGTAGGCAGAGGAGGAACACGAGGCCAGGAGGGGAGCTAGAAGAGCTCATCCTGGCTAGAGACTTACAAAGCCGGACACTGGAGTCCGAGGCTGTGAGGGTTATAAGCCCAGCAGCAGAAAACCACCACGCACCCAAGGAAGCCTGGAGGCTCAGCCACGCAAGAGGGACCACTACTGCCCTGCAGGGGTGAGAAGTACGGAAGGCCCGAGTCGCCAGTCATACGGGTGAGAACAACACTCAGAGACGTGGGCTACCACTATACTACAGCGGGATAGCCAAGAAAGAATGAAGTCAGCACGGTAGGCCTACAAACTCCCCCTGACCAGCGGGATCTCCCAGTTGCTCTCAGACTGACCAGGCCTCCATTGTTAACCTGTATTCCGGACGGGTCCCTTAATACCACCAACAGTAAAGACCCTGAATTGTTTGACAGACTCCGTGTAGTTACTGCTGCTCCTGCGCACCATCACCACCAACATCCCTATTTACTGCCCTGAGGCTATACTCATCCCGTGGGGAGTTATACTACCCTCAGCTGCACCCACAACACTAGCCTCAGCGGTCGGCCCTGCAGCGGCGGTTCACTCTTACCGCAATCCACGGGTGGCGTAGTCGGACATTTAATCACAAAACCCTATAAATAGACTGCCATTTGGGTTGACCATCCTGAGCCACGGGACCGGGTCCCCGCCACGCAAGGACTACAACCCCCAGCATCCACAAAAGGTCCCGTTTTGGGTATCCACACACACACACACGGCCCAGGGGGCGCGTCATATACAGTACGGAGTACTATGCGGGACCATGTATACAGTAGGTAGCAGTATGCGGGACCATGTATACAGTATGGAGTACTATGCGGGGCCATGTATATGTAGCACCCTGAGGATTCGGCTGCTACAGGGGTATTGCACCTCAAGCCAGAGGTGTGATATTCCACTCCCGAGTAAGGAAGGAGTGTGGAACTGAGCTCGGTAGGCTGCATGCACTACACACATCCCATTTCCGAGGAGCAGACCGACGGTACTCCCACTTAGAAATGTGCAGGTACGACCGAGTCTGTTCCTGGCTGGAGTGGGAGGGGGGTGGTACATCCCAAGTAGTGTAGGGGCAGATAGGGGGAGCAGCCTGGGTAAAGATATAAGCTCATTGGGTGCTGGTCACCTGAGCTCACACATAGAGGGATATATAAGGTGGGCACCAACTAAGAACAGGGTCAGTTGCAGAGAGAAAGTCAGCGAGCAGAGGAGAAGAGAGACCCAGAGTGAGAGAGGAGAAAGAGAGACCCAGAGGGGGAAACAGAAGAGAGGACTCTAAGAACCCAAATTAAATCCCCGGGTGAAGAGTCGGCATCAGGGTACCGGAACCCAAGCTGGTGGGGGCAAAAACACACCCCAGCCAGAGACCGGAGGCCGTGGGCAGCGTCTGCCACGGCCACCCACCACATCCACCACGAAGGCATACCACGTGGAGGGTCAGGGAACCCAAGGCCAAGGGTCTCCCAACAGAAGGCCCGAGGGAGCTGGACCTGGGTGGATCAATAGTGGGGACGGCCAGAGAAAGGACAGAAGGAGAGCTCAGGGTCACGCTCCGGACTTATTTGGGGGTTGGCTGGATCCAGAACCTGGTGGACGCAGCACGGCTCGGGAGGTCACTCGAAGCTGGAGTGACCGGAACATCAGCAGTGAGTAAACATCCTAAACTGCATAACCCGACTCTGTCTCTGATTGCCGTCTACACTGCATCACCACAACCCCCATCCTCTGCACCTGATCCCCCTGAGGCTATACCCCACCCGTTGGGGGTTATATCACCAAAGCTGCACCTACACCATCAGCCTCAGCGGACCCTGATGCAGCGGCGGCCGTAGTGACCGCAATACAACGGGTGGCGTAGTCGACATTAAGAACTTATTAACATCTGTAGGACTGCCACATACAACTGAGTTTGACACCCTGGGCACGGACCGGGTCACAGCCACTCGGAAGACTACAACTCCCATCTGATCCGGCTCCGGATATTCCCCCTAAAGAATATGGCCCAGGGGGTGCGTCATATACAGTACAGAGCACTATGCGGGGCCATGTATACATACGGAGCACTATGCGGGGCCATGTATACAGTATGGAGTACTATGCGGGGCCATGTATACAGTACAGAGCACTATGCGGGGCCATGTAAACAGTATGGAGTACTATGCGGGGCCATGCATACAGTAGTACGGAGCACTATGCGTGGGCTGTGTATACAGTACGGAGCACTATGTGGGGCCATGTATATAGTAGTACGGAATACTATGCAGTGCCATGTATACAGTACGGAGCACTATGCAAGGCCATGTATACAGTATGGAGCACTATGCGGGGCCATGTATACAGTACGGAGCACTATGCGTGGGCTGTGTATACAGTACGGAGTACTATGCGGGGCCATGTATACAGTAGTACGGAGCACTATGCAAGGTCATGTTTACAGTATGGAGTACTATGCGGGGCCATGTATACAGTATGGAGTACTATGCGGGGCCATGCATACAGTAGTACGCAGCACTATGCGTGGGCTGTGTATACAGTACGGAGCACTATGTGGGGCCATGCATATAGTAGTACGGAGTACTATGCAGGGCCATGTATACAATACGTAGCACTATGCGGGGCCATGTATACAGTAGTACGGAGCACTTTGCTGGGCCGTGTATACAGTACGGAGCACTATGCAGGGCCATGTATATAGTAGGATGGAGCACTATCCGCGGCCATGTATACAGTACGAAGCACTATGCGGGGGACATGTATACAGTACGGAGTACTATGCGGGGCCATGTATACGTATGGAGCACTATGCGGGACCATGTATATAGTAGTACGGAGCACTATGCGGGGCCATGTATACAGTATGATGCACTATGCGGGTGACATGTATACAGTACGAAGTACTATGCGGGGCCATGTATATAGTAGTACGGAGCACTATGCGGGTGACATGTATACAGTACGAAGCACTATGCGGGGCCATGTATACAGTAGTACGGAGCACTATGCGGGGCCATATATACAGTACGGAGCACTAGGCGATGCATGTATACAGTACGGAGCACTATGCGGGGTCATGTATACAGGACGGAGCACTATGCGGGGCCATGTATACAGTAGGTAGCACTATGCGAGGCCATGTATACAGTAGTACGGAGCACTATGCGGGGCCATGACTACAGTACGGAGCACTATGAGGGGGACATGTATACAGTATGGAGTACTCTGCGGGACCATGTATACAGTAGGTAGCAGTATGCGGGGCCATGTATACAGTATGGAGTACTATGGGGGCCATGTATACAGTACGGAGCACTATGCGGGGCCATGCATACAGTAGTACGGAGCACTATGCGTGGGCTGTGTATACAGTACGGAGCACTATGTGGGGCCATGTATATAGTAGTACGGAGTACTATGCAGGGCCATGTATACAGTACGGAGCACTATGCGGGACCATGTATACAGTACGGAGCACTTTGCTGGGCCATATATACAGTACGGAGCACTATGCGGGACCATGTGTACAGTACGGAGCACTATGCTGGGCCATATATACAGTACGGAGCACTATGCTGGGCCGTTTATACAATACGGAGCACTATGCGGGGGCCATGTATACAGTACGGAGCACTATGCGGGGCCATGTATATAGTAGGATGGAGCACTATGCGGGGCCATGTATACAGTGCGAAGCAAAATGTGGGGGACATGTATACAGTAAGGAGTACTATGCGGGGTATGTATACAGTGCGAAGCAAAATGTGGGGGACATGTATACAGTACAGAGCACTATGCGGGGAATATGTATATTTTACGGAGCTCTATGCGGGGGTCGTGTATACAGTAGGTAGCACTATGCGGGGCCATGTATACAGTAGTACGGAGCACTATGCGGGGCCATGAATACAGTACGGAGCACTATGCGGGGGACATGTATACAGTACGGAGCACTATGCGGGATCATGTATACAGTAGGTAGCACTATGCGGGGCCATGTATACAGTAGTGCGGAGCACTATGCGCGGGCCGTGTAAACAGTACGGAGCATTATGCGGTGCCATGTATATAGTAGGATGGAGCACCATGAGGGGCCATGTATACAGTAAGGAGTACTATGCGGGGTCATGTATAAAGTACTGAGCACTATGCGGGACCATTTATACAGTAGGTAGCACTATGCGAGGCCATGTATACAGTAGTACTTAGCACTATGTGGCGCCATGTATACAGTACGGAGCACTATGCGGGGCCATGTATACAGTACGGAGTAGTATGCGGGACCATGTATACAGTATGGAGTACTCTGGGGGCCATGTATACAGTATGGAGCACTATGCGGGGCCATGCATACAGTAGTACGGAGCACTATGCGTGGGCTGTGTATACAGTACGGAGCACTATGTGGGGCCATGTATATAGTAGTATGGAGTACTATGCAGGGCCATGTATACAGTACGGAGCACTATGCGGGACCATGAATACAGTAGGACGGAGCACTATGCGTGGGCTGTGTATACAGTACGGAGTACGATTCTGGGCCATGTATACAGTACGGAGCACTATGGGGGGCCATGTATACAGTACAAAGCACTATGGAGGGACATGTATACAGTACGAGCACTATGCGGGGCCATGTATACAGTACGGAGCACTATGCGGGGCCATGTATACTGAGTGCAGCACTATGCAGGGCCATTTATAGTGTGTACAGCAATATGCTGGCCATGTATACAGTATGTACAGTATGGAGCTCTATGCGGGGCCATATATATAGTACGGAGCACTATGCGGGACCATGTATACAGTAGGTAGCACTATGCGAGGACATGCATACAGTACGGAGCACTAAGCGGGGCCATGTATACAGTACGGAGCACTATGCTGGGCAATGTATACAGTACGGAGCGCTATGCGGGGCCATGTACACTGAGTGCAGCACTATGCAGGGCCATTTATACTTTGTGCAGCACTATGCGGGGCCATGTATACAGTACGGAGCACTATGCGGAGCCATGTATACAGTATGGAGCACTATGCAGGGCCATGTATACTGAGTGCACCACTATGCAGGGCCATTCATACTATGTGCAGCACTATACGAGGCCATATATACAGTACGGAGCACTATGCGGAGCCATGTATACAGTATGGAGCACTATGCAGGACCATGTATACTGAGTGCAGCACTATGCAGGGCCATTCATACTATGTGCAGCACTATACGAGGCCATATATACAGTACGGAGCACTATGCGGAGCCATGTATACAGTACAGAGCACTATGCGGGGCCATGTAAACAATATGGAGCACTATGCGGGGCCATGTATATAGTAGTACGGAGCATTATGCGGGGCCATGTATACAATACGAAGCACAATACGGGGGACATGTATGCAGTACGGAGTACTATGCGGGGCCATGTATACAGTACGGAGTACTATGCGGGGCCATGTATATAGTAGTACCGAGCACATTGCACGGGCTGTGTATACAGTACGGAGCACTATGCGGGGCCATGTATATAGTAGTACGGAGCATTATGCTGGGCCATGTATACAGTACGAAACACTATGCGGAGGACATGTATACAGTACGGAGCACTATGCGGGGCCATGTATACTGTACGGAGCACTATGCGGGGCCATGTATACAGTATGGAGCTCTATGCGGGGCCATGTATATAGTTCGGAGCACTATGCGGGGCCATGTATACAGTATGGAGCACTATGCGGGCCATGTATATAGTTCGGAGCACTATGCAAGGCCATGTATACTGAGTGCAGCACTATGCAGGGCCATTTATACTGTGTGCAGCACTCTGCGGGGCTATGTATACAGTATGGAGCACTATACGGGGCCATGTATACAGTACGGAGCACTATGTGGGGCCATGTATACAGTACGGAGCACTATGCGGGGCCATGTATACAGTATGGAGCACTATGCGGGTTCATGTATACAGTACAGAGCACTATGCGGGGCCATGTATACAGTATGGAGCACTATGCGGGTTCATGTATACAGTAGGGAGCACTATACGGGGCCATGTATTCAGTAGGGAGCACTATGCGGGGCCATGTATACAGTATGGAGCACTATGCGGGTTCATGTATACAGTACAGAGCACTATGCGGGGCCATGTATACAGTATGGAGCACTATGCGGGTTCATGTATACAGTATGGAGCACTATGCGGGGCCATGTATACAGTAGGGAGCACTATACAGGGGCATGTATTCAGTAGGGAGCACTATGCGGGGCTATGTATACAGTATGGAGCACTATACGGGGCCATGTATACAGTACGGAGCACTATGTGGGGCCATGTATACAGTATGGAGCACTATGCGGGTTCATGTATACAGTATGGAGCACTATGCGGGTTCATGTATACAGTACAGAGCACTATGCGGGGCCATGTATACAGTATGGAGCACTATGCGGGTTCATGTATACAGTAGGGAGCACTATACGGGGCCATGTATTCAGTAGGGAGCACTATGCGGGGCCATGTATACAGTATGGAGCACTATGCGGGTTCATGTATACAGTACAGAGCACTATGCGGGGCCATGTATACAGTATGGAGCACTATGCGGGTTCATGTATACAGAATGGAGCACTATGCGGGGCCATGTATACAGTAGGGAGCACTATACAGGGCCATGTATTCAGTAGGGAGCACTATGCGGGGCCATGTATTCAGTAGGAAGCACTATGCGGGCCATGTATTCAGTAGGGAGCACTATGTTGCGCCATGTATACAGTACGGAACACTATGCGGTGGTCGTGTATACAGTACGGAGCACTATGCGGGGACGTGTATACACTACGGAGCACTATGCGGGGACGTGTATACAGTACGGAGCACTATGCGGAGCCATGTATACAATACGAAGCTCTATGCGGGGCCATGTGTACAGTACGGAGCACTATGAGGAGGTCGTGCATACAGTACGGAGCACTATGCGGAGCCATGTATACAGTACGAAGCTCTATGCGGGGCCATGTATACAGTACGGAGCACTATGCGGGGACGTTTATACACTACGGAGCACTATGCGGGGCCATGTGTATAGTACGGAGCACTATGAGGAGGTCATGTATACAGTACGGAGCACTATGAGGAGGTCGTGTATACAGTACGGAGCACTATGCGGGGGATGTGTGTACTATACGAAGCACTATGCAGGGGACTTACAGTACATACCAAAAGTTTAGACATACCTTCTCAGTTAAAGAAAATTGTACATTCACCCTGAATTCATCAAAACTATGAATTAACATATGTGGAATTATATACTTAACAAAAAAGTGTGAAACAACTGAAAATATGTCTTTTATTCTAGGTTCTTCAAAGTAGCCACCTTTTGCTTTGATGATTGCTTTGCACACTCTTGGCATTCTCTTGATGAGCTTTCACGACACTGAAAATGATTGCAATCAGAAATTCTTTGGTATTATTCTCTTCATTTAATTTGACTTCAATGAAAAAAACACAAAAAGAATTGTCCTAAAGCCAAATTGGATATAATTCCACACCAAACCTAAAAAAGGGGGTGGACAAAAGTATTGGCACCCTTTGAAAAATCATGTGATGCTTCTCTAATTCGTGTAATTAACAGCACCTGTAACTTACCTGTGGCACCTAACAGGTGTTGGCAATAACTAAATCACACTTGCAGCCAGTTAACATGGATTAAAGTTGACTCAACCTCTGTCCTGTGTCCTTGTGTGTACCACATTGAGCATGGAGAAAAGAAAGAAGACCAAAGAACTGTCTGAGGACTTGAGAAACCAAATTGTGAGGAAGCATGAGCAATCTCAAGGCTACAAGTCTATCTCCAAAGACCTGAATGTTCCTGTGTCTTCCGTGCACAGTGTCATCAAGAAGTTTAAAGCCCATGGCACTGTGGCTAACCTCCCTAGATGTCTACGGAAAAGAAAAATTGATGAGAGATTTCAACACAAGATTGTGCGGATGGTGGATAAAGAACCTCAACTAACATCTAAACAAGTTCAAGCTGCCCTGCAGTCCGAGGGTACAACAGTGTCAACCCGTACTATCCGTCGGCGTCTGAATGAAAAGGGACTGTATGTTAGGATACCCAGGAAGACCCCACTTCTTACCCTGAGACATAAAAAAGCCAGGCTGGAGTTTGCCAAAACTTACCTGAGAAAGCCTAAAATGTTTTGGAAGAATGTTCTCTGGTCAGATGAGACAAAAGTAAAGCTTTTTGGCAAAAAGCATCAACATAGAGTGTACAGGAGAAAAAAAGAGGCATTCAAAGAAAAGAACACGGTCCCTACAGTCAAACATGGCGGAGGATCCCTGATGTTTTGGGGTTGCTTTGCTGCCTCTGGCACTGGACTGCTTGACCGTGTGCATGGCTTTATGAAGTCTGAAGACTACCAACAAATTTTGCAGCATAATGTAGGGCCCAGTGTGAGAAAGCTGGGTCTCCCTCAGAGGTCATGGGCCTTCCAGCAGGACAATGACCGAAAACACACTTCCAAAAGCACTATAAAACGGTTTGAGAGAAAGCACTGTAGATTTCTAAGGTGGCCAGCAATGAGTCCAGACCTGAGTCCCATAGAACACCTGTGGAGAGATCTCAAAATGGCAGTTTGGAGAAGGCACCCTTCAAATATCAGGGACCTGGAGCAGTTTGCCAAAGAAGAATGGTCTACAATTCCAGCAGAGCATTGTAAGAAACTCATTGATGGTTACCGGAAGCGGTTGTTCGCAGTTATTTTGGCTAAAGTATTAGGCTGAGGGTGCCAATACTTTTGTCTGGCCCATTTTTGGAGTTTTGTGTGAAATGATCAATGATTTGATTTTTGCTTCATTCTCTTTTGTGTTTTTTCCTTGCAAGCAAATGAAATGAAGATAATAATACCAAAGAATTTGTGATTGCAATCATTTTCAGGAAGAAACTGAGTATTATCTGACAGAATTGCAGGGGTGTCAATACTTTTGGCCAGCACTGTATGGGGTCCATTATTCTGTATGAAGCATTATATGGGGTCCATTATTCTATTATTCTCTATAGAGCATTATATGGGGCTCATTATTCTGTATGGAGAATTATATGGGGTCGATTATTCTCTATGGAGCATTATATAGGGTCCATTATTCTGTATGGAGCATAATATGGGGTGCATTAGTCTGTATGGAGCATTATATGGGGTCCATTATTCTGTATGGAGCATTATATGGGGTCCATTATTCTATTATTCTCTATAGAGCATTATATGGGGCTCATTATTCTGTATGGAGAATTATATGGGGTCCATTATTCTCTATGGAGCATTATATGGGGTCCATTATTCTGTATGGAGCATAATATGGAGTGCATTATTCTGTATGGAGCATTATATGGGGTCCATTATTCTGTATGGAGCATTATATGGGGTCCATTATTCTATTATTCTCTATAGAGCATTATATGGGGCTCATTATTCTGTATGGAGAATTATATGGGGTCCATTATTCTCTAGGGAGTATTATATGGGGTCCATTATTCTGTATGGAGCACAATATGGGGCCCATTATTCTGCATGGAGCATTGAATTGGAGTGCATTATTCTGTTTGAAGCAATATATGAGGTCCATTATTCTGTATGGAGCATTATATGGGGCCAATTATTCTGTATGAAGCAGTATACGGTATTGTTCTCATTATTCTGTATGTAGCATTATATAGGGCCTATTATACTGTATGGAGGACTATGAAGTTCCCATTATACCGTATGGGAGATTATATGGGGTCAGTAAACCGTATGGAGGACTATACTGTCCGGTCTGCACTGTGCGCTGCCAGTTATCGCCGGTTTCTGAGCTATTGTAGAATTTACAATAGATATCACTCATGTAATGTAAGAAGTAAGTGAAATCTTTGGCCTTGTACTATATATATATATATTTCTCTGCCGTATCTGCACCATGAATCCTGGTATGTATTAAAGGGGCCCACTGAGACTCTTTCGCCCGGGGCCTACGAAAGCCTGGAGCCGACCCTGCTGTCTGCAACCAAAGAGAAAAAGCAGGAATTCTCCTGTAGAGGCGAAAACTGGTGAAAATACAGGATAAAAGTAAAAAAAAATGACCAGGTATAGTGATATTCCAAAATGTACACACATGGCAGCTTATTCTTAAAAGTTACTTAAAATGATAATTTCCCTTTAAATATTGGTACCTCTCTCCAGCAGGGAACGGCAATCTCCATGAATAAAGTCCACTGCACTCGTTCTGATTATTATATTTAGCATACAAGGCAATATCGGTTTAGAATCGCCTCAGTCATTGTTATAAGATCGTTATGTTTCCGGGCATAAATCATACGCTTGTAACATTGTGTATTCCTTAGTGTTGCAAATCTGAAATATTGTAAATTACATACTCCAGTTTGGCTAAAAATATTCCTAAAAAATGCTAAGAGGAGAATCTTTACTCTGCTGTACAATATGTAGTGTGTCCCCTGCCCCCGCTGTGCCCCTTCACAGAGTATGGTGCCCCATAGTGCAATCCTCTACATAGTATGATGCCTTCACAGTGCCACCTCTACAGGGCCCCAACAATGATTTCCCTCTCACAGTAACCACCCACAGTGATTCCTCATAGATTTTGGTGCCTCCACAGCGCTTTCCCCCACACATTATAGTTCCCCCATGGAGCATTATTGAGTAATTTGATAAGACTATTATTGTGTAGGGTACAAATGATCATAGAATCATAGAATGGTAGAGTTGGAAGGGACCTCCTGGGTCATCTGGTCCAACCCCCTGCTCAAAGCAGGATTCACTAAATCATCTCAGCCTCTGTTTGAAGACGTCCATTGAAGGGGAACTCACCACCTCTCGTGGCAGCCTGTTCCACTCATTAATCACAATAACTGTCAAAAAGTTTTTTCTAATATCTAATCTGTCTCCTCCCATTCAGTTTCATCCCATTGCTTCTAGTCTTTCCTTGTGCAAATGAGAATAAAGATGATCCTTCTACAATGTGACAGCCCTTGAGATATTTGTAGACAGCTATTAAGTCTCCTCTCAGTCTTCTTTTTTGCAAGCTAAACATTCCCAAATTCTGTAACCGTTCCTTATAGGACATGGTTTGCAGATCGGTCACCATTCTGGTCGCTCTTCTCTGAACTTGCTCCAGTTTGTCAATGTCTTTTTTTAAATGTGGTGCCCAAAACTGGACACAGTATTCCAGATGAGGTCTGACCAAAGAGGAGTAAAGTGTGAAAATGACTTCACGTGATCTAGACTCTATGCTTCTGTTAATACATCGCAGAATAGTATTTGCCTTTTTTGCTGCTGCATCACACTGTTGACTCATGTTCAGTCTATGATCTATTAGTATACCTAAGTCTTTTTTACTTGTGCTGTTGCTTAGCTGTATTCCTCCCATTCTGTATATGCTTTTTTCATTTTTATTGCCAAGATGTTGTACTTTGCATTTTTCCCTGATAAAAAAACATTCTGTTAGTTGCAGCCCACTGCTCCAGTTTATGTAGGTCTTTTTGAATCCTCTCTCTCTCTTCTCTGGTGTTAGCTATCCCTCCTAGCTTTGTGTCATCAGCAAATTTAATCAGTTTACCCTCAATTCCTTCATCTAAATCATTGATAAAGATGTTGAACAATACAGGTCCCAGGACAGAGCCCTGTGGTACCCCACTTGAGACATTCATCCAACTGGATGTGAAGCCATTTACGACTACTCTTTGAGTCCGATCACTAAGCCAGTTATGAATCCACCTAACAGTTGCCTTGTCCATTCCATACTTGGTCATTTTTTCAATAAGGATGGTGTGAGATACTTTGTCAAATGCTTTGCTGAAGTCAAGATATACTATATCTACAGCATTTCCCTGATCCACCCAGTCAGTGATTCTGTCATAGAAGGAAATTAAGTTAGTCTGACATGACTTTTTAGTTACAAACCCATGCTGACTCTGGTTAATCACTTCATTCTTATCCAGGTACCTACATACATGTTGTTTAATAATTTGTTCAAAGATCTTTCCTGGTATAGAAGTCAGACTCACCGGCCTATAGTTCCCTGGTCCACCTTCTTCCCCTTTTTGAAGATAGGAACAACATTTGCTCTTCTCCAGTCTTCTGGGACTTCTCCTGTTCTCCAAGAATTTTCAAAGATTATGGAGAGTAGTTCTAAAATTTCTTCTACGATCTCCTTCAGTACTCTGGGGTGTAATTCATCTGGACCTGGAGACTTGAACTCATTTATGTTAGCTAAATATTCCCTTACAATCTTTCTGTTTACAAATAAGGTGGATTCTTCTATTCCTTTAATAGGACAGTAAAGATCAGTTGATGTTACATTTTCTTTCTGAGAGAAAACTGATGCAAAATAGGAATTAAAAAGTTCTGCCTTCTCAACATTCTTTCTTACCATTTCACCATTTTCATCCTGTAAAAATCCTATAGCATCTTTGACTTTTCTTTTACTTTTCACATACCCCCAAAATCCTTTTTTATTGCTTTTGACATCTCTTGTAAGCCTTAATTCATTGTCAGCTTTAGCTAACCTGATACGTGCCCTACAGGATCTGCAGACTGCATTATTATTATTATTATTATTTATTATTATAGCGCCATTTATTCCATGGCGCTTTACATGTGAAAAAGGGGGTATAATACAAGAACAATTTCAATAATCTTGAACACAATGTGACAGCGACTGGTACAGGCGGAGCGAGGACCCTGCCCGCGAGGGCTCACAATCTACGAGGGATGGGTGAGGATACAGTAGGTGAGGGTAGAGCTGGTCGTGCAGCGGTATGGTGGAGCGGTGGTTACTGCAGGTTGTAGGCTTGTCGGAAGAGGTGGGTCTTCAGGTTCCTTTTGAAGGTTTCCACGGTAGGCGAGAGTCTGATACGTTGGGGTAGAGAGTTCCAGAGTAGGGCGGAAGCACGGGAGAAATCTTGTATACGGTTGTGTGAGGAGGAGATAAGAGGGGAGTAGAGCAGGAGATCTTGTGAGGATCGGAGGTTGAGTGCAGGTATGTAACGGGAGACTAGGTCGGAGATATATGGAGGAGACAGGTTGTGAATGGCTTTGTATGTCATGGTTAGGGTTTTGAACTGGAGTCTCTGAGCAATGGGGAGCCAGTGAAGAGATTGACAGAGAGGAGAGGCCGGGGAATAGCGGGGGGACAGGTTGATTAGTCGAGCAGCAGAGTTTATGATAGATTGGAGGGGTGCGAGAGTGTTAGAGGGGAGGCCACAGAGCAGGAGGTTGCAGTAGTCAAGGCGGGAGATGATGAGGGCGTGCACTAGTGTTTTTGCAGATTCATGGTTTAGGAATGTGCGGATCCGGGAGATATTTTTAAGTTGGAGTCGGCAGGAAGTGGAAAGGGCTTGGATATGTGGTTTGAAGGAGAGTTCCGAGTCCAGGGTTACCCCGAGGCAGCGAGCTTGAGGGACTGGGGAGAGTGGGCAGCCATTGACTATGATGGATAGGTCAGTTGGGAGGGTTGAATGAGATGGCGGAAAGATGATGAATTCTGTTTTGTCCATGTTAAGTTTTAGAAATCTAGCAGAGAAGAAGGATGAAATAGCAGACAGACATTGTGGGATTTTGGTTAATACGGAGGTGATATCGGGTCCAGAGAGGTAGATCTGTGTGTCATCAGCATAGAGGTGATAATGAAAGCCATGAGACTCTATGAGCTGTCCCAGGCCTAAGGTGTAGATGGAGAAGAGCAGGGGTCCTAGAACTGAACCTTGGGGGACACCGACAGATAGGGGGCGAGATGAAGAGGTGGTGTGTGAGTGGGAGACACTGAATGTCCGGTCTGTTAGGTATGAGGAGATCCAGGATAGGGCCAAGTCTGTGATGCCGAGAGATGAGAGAGTCTGTAGTAAGAGGGAATGGTCCACTGTGTCAAAGGCAGATGACAGGTCTAGGAGGAGGAGGACAGAGTAGTGTCGCTTAGATTTGGCGGTTAGTAGGTCGTTTGTGACTTTAGTCAGTGCAGTTTCAGTAGAATGGTGCGGTCGGAAACCAGATTGTAGGCGGTCAAAGAGGGAGCAGGAGGAGAGGTGGGAGGACAGTTCAGAATGGACATGTTGTTCCAGTAGTTTTGAGGCATAGGGGAGAAGTGATATGGGGCGATAGCTAGACACAGAGGATGGGTCAAGGGAGGGCTTTTTGAGGATGGGTGTGTTTGAGGCATGTTTGAAACATGAGGGGAAGACACCAGTTGTTAGTGACAGGTTGAAGAGGTGGGCTAGGGCTGGGATGAAGATAGTGGTAAGGTTTGGGATGATATGCCTCCCTCTTTCCATTTGATAAACATTTCTTTCTTTATTTTTAGCATGTGTTTAATTTCTGTGTTCATCCATCCTGGTTTCCTTAAATGCTTCCCATTTTTCCTACTTTTTGGGATTGTTAACGATTGTGCTTTGAGAATCTCATTTTTAAAAATTTCCCAACCTTCCAGGACATTTTTGTCCTTAAGGACATCCAGCCATTGGATCCCTCATATTCTCTTTCTGAGTCGCTTAAAATCTGCCTTTCTGAAATCTAACCTTGAAGTTTCAGTCTTCACATGTCTTCCTCCTCTAGTTATCCAAAATTCTATAATAGCATGATCGCTGCCTCCTAGCGCCCCAGCCACTTTTACCTCCTCAATCATTTCCTCCCTGTTTATAAGGATTAGATCCAAAGTAGCAGATCCCCTTGTTTTCTCTCCTACCTTTTGGAAGATAAAGTTGTCAGCAAGAGAGGATAAGAATTTGCTTGACCTGTTAGCATTACTTGAGAGAGATTCCCAACAAATGTCTGGATAGTTGAAATCTCCCATGACCACTACGTCATATTTTTTGGAGAACTTGGTCATTTGATACATAAAGAGTTCATCCATATCTTCAGTTTGCCCAGGTGGCCTGTAGTAAATGCCTGCAATGGTGTCCTTTCCGTTGTTCTCTCCTTGTATTCTTGCCCAAACAGTTTCCACAGAACTCCCAGTCTCTGCTTCAATCTCTGTGCAGATATACGCTTTTCTAACATACAATGCGACACCTCCTCCTTGTTTATCAAGTCTGTTTCTTGCAAATAAGTTGTATCCTTTTAGCCTTGTGTTCCAATCATGTGTATCGTCCCACCAAGTTTCAGTGATTCCAATGACATCATTTTTCTTTTCCTGCGTTAGTAGTTCCAATCAGAGGTGAATTAAGAGTAGCAAGGGCCCCGGACAGTTTAGAAGGCGCGGGCCCCCCCCCCACACCTGATTTATCACGTGACATGTCACATGATCCCCTGTGATAGATCATGTGATAGTTCACAGGAAATTAATTTGGCACAATATTAATTGTGCTGCCTCATCTGAGAGCAGCACAATATTGGGGCAGATACCCTGATTCCAGCGATGTGTCACGTTTTCAGCTGCTTGTTGTCATTTTGAGAAAATCACCGTTTTATCTGCTGCAGATCTAGCAGCTCTCTGAATGCTGCGCTCTGTATAGCCCCACCCACACCACTGATTGGCAGCTTTCTGCCCATGCTCAGTGTCCACAGAAATTTACTGATCAGTGATGGGGGTGGGGTCCTACAGAACTTACTAGTCATCTAGTGATAATTACCTTCTGACAAATCAATGATTTTATCAAAACAGCACTAAGCAGCCCAGTAAGTGACACATTACTGGAATCAGTGCCTCTAACCCTACATTATGCTGCTCTCAGATTAGGTGGCAAAAAACTGATGACAGATTCCCTTTAAAGGAGCTGTAAAGACAAAAAAGTTTGTATTAAAAAAATACAAGCCATTTGTGAAATTAACTTTTTTTCATTGTTAATTCACATTAGACTGTATCTTCAATACTTTGGTCAGCAGGTCTTATTACAGACTCTGAATAGGGCAGCTCTCTCCCTCTCCCTCAGCAGAAAGTCACAGCATGGTTAAAAAACGGGATCTTTTATGATTTTCTCATAATAAATAAAAAAGGACATGCAAGTCCTCCAAACTATTTTCCGTTTCTCTATAGGGGAGGTCCTAAATCTTTCTTGTTCTTTAGTTGATCACATGTCAAAAAGGCAAAGCATTTACTATGAACTCGCCTAAAAAAAATATACACTTGGAGAGTAATATCATCATCTGCATGTAAATATTCCTTGACTCTAAGGGCTCGCTCACACTGTCGAATAACACGGCCGAATGCTATGTGATGTTTTATCGGATAGGACTCGGCCCCATGTTATACTATGGGACAGTGCAGATCTGCGATTATTGGCATGAGAAAATAATCTCATTCGATATTCGGACCATGTGCACCCACACAAGTCTATGGGTGCACGTAAAACATTGGACTGCACTCGGATGTCATCCAAGTGCAGTCCGATGAACACTCACAGAGACTATGGAGAAGATGGAGAAATTAAGTTCTCCATCTTCTCCATATCTGTGCTGCGAGAGAATCGGATCACACTCAGTTGAAGCTCTGACAGAGTTTGAGCCGAGTGTCATTAGCATAATTGGCCCTATTCTCTTGCATGAGAGAATATATGGCTTAGTGAGTGGACCCTAAAACTGAATAGTAGTGACGGACAGGCACCTCACAAGCGGGATCCATGTAGCTCTCAGATGTCATGTAGGTAGGGCTTCATTCCATGGGGTAGGGCTTAATTTCAAGGTATATAAAAAAATGGACTTCAAATAAAAATTAAATGAACACAAAAAGCACTAATTGAATTATTTTTTTCGTATTTATGTTTGCAGCCCCTTTAAAAACCCTTTGAGGACCAAGGCACATATATGTCCCATAGTTTTAAACTGGAAAAAAATTTGATTGAATAAAATTTAAGGTCCTCGAAGGTTTAAGTAGGTCATAAATTCATATGAATACTTGCTCATACAATTGCACATGCCAAAAGATGAAGAAGAACAGAATCAAAAATATGACATCAAGTGGAGCACTTACAGGTATTCAAGGTGAAAGAGACCAGCAAAGGCATCGTCTCGAATGACAGTAAATGAGTTAGAATTCAGCAAGCTGAAAATGAAGACAGCAGGTTAGAAGCGAACCAGACTTTATGGTGATCAGAATTAGTCAAGCAGAATTTATTGACTGCTCTTGCAAAGCACTGAGACTCCCGCTGTGTATAAATGACGCCATGCGGCCTCCCGCTGTGTATAAATGGCGCCGTGCAGCCTCCCGCTGTGTATAGATTGCACCGTATAGATGGCTATGTGCGGCCTCCTGCTGAGTATACGTGTATAGATGGCTACGTGCGGCCTCCTGCTGAGTATAGATGCCGCACGGCGCTCCCCCCAGAGACAGCAGGAGGCCGCACAGCGCCATCTATACTCAGCGGGAGGCCGCACGTAGCCATCTATACACAGCAGGAGGCCGCACGGTGCCATCTATACTCAGCGGGAGGCCGCACGTAGCCATCTATACACAGCGGGGGGCCACACGGCGCTCCCCCCAGAGACAGCAGGAGGCCGCACAGCGCCATCTATACTCAGCGGGAGGCCGCATGCAGTCATGCACACACACAAACATATACAGACACGCATAAACACATTTGAAACACAAAAATACATACAAACAGACATCACACAATGACATCTGCCCACACACGCACACAAACACACACACATACACAGACAGACATCACACACACACACACACCTGCCCACACACACACCTGCCCCCACACACACACACACCTGCCCACACACACATCTGTGTGTGTGTATGTATAGTGTGTGTGTGTGTGTGTGTATGTATGTATAGTGTGTGTGTGTGTTTAATTTGTGTGTGTGTATTTTTTTTTTAAGTTAAAAACAAGTAAAATGCATGTGGCATCAATATCAAGACTCCAGATATAAGGGCCTATTGACACTGAATTTTGCAATGCATTCATCTCCTCTTTCCAGGCTTCTATCTAAATCCCTGAAAAATGGCATTCAGATGGGCCTTGACATAGCCATTGATTTGAACAAAGGCAAACCGAGGCTAAAGTCTGAATCTTTAGGCTCCATTTGCTCTGCTTTCAGATGTCTCATTTCAGACAGCACAATCCTGAATTTCAGGGATTCAGTTGTAAGCCTTGTGTAAAGACCTGAATGCAGCGCTGAATGTAGTGTGAATAGATCCTTACATCCTACACCACCTCAGGGGGGATTGTTGTTATGGAGTATTGCCCCTGGGTGGCTGCAGTTATGACCACCACCAGGGCTCGCGGTCACCCACCCTAGCTTTGGTATTCTGGGGAGCTGGTATAATGAATATCTGAGAAGCAAGAACATTGGACAACCAAGAGGTGGTGGCCTCAAGTCAGGTGTAGTGTTCAACAGGGCAAGACTTTCTAACCTACCCACACACACACACACACACACACACACACATCTGCCCACACAGACACACACACACACCTGCCCACACAGACACACCCACACACCTGCCCACACAGACACACACCTGCCCACACACACACACACACATATACACACACACCTGCCCACACACACACACACCTGCCCACACACACCTGCCCACACACACCTGCCCACACACACCTGCCCACACACACACACACACATCTGCCCACACACATACACACATATACACACACATCCACCCACACACACACCTGCCAACACACACACACACCTGCCCACACAGACACAAACACACACCTGCCCACACACACACAAACCTGCCCACACACACACACCTGCCCACACACACACACCTGCCCACACAGACACACCTGCCCACACAGACACACACACACACACCTGCCCACACACACACACACACCTGCCCACACACACACCTGCCCACACAGACACACACACACACACCTGCCCACACAGACACACACACACACCTGCCCACACAGACACACACACACACCTGCCCACACAGACACACACACACACCTGCCCACACAGACACACACACACACCCACACACACCTGCCCACACACACACACACACACCTGCCCACACACACACACACACCTGCCCACACACACACACACACACCTGCCCACACACACACACACACACCTGCCCACACACACACCTGCCCACACACACATCTGCCCACACACACATCTGCCCACACACACATTTGCCCACACACACACACACATCTGCCCACACACACACACATCTGCCCACACACACACACACATCTGCCCACACACACACATCTGCCCACACACACACATCTGCCCACACACACACACACACACACACATCTGCCCACACACACACACACACACACACAGCTGCCCACACACACATCTGCCCACACACACATCTGCCCACACACACACATCTGCCCACACACACACACATCTGCCCACACACACACATCTGCCCACACACACACACATCTGCCCACACACACACACATCTGCCCACACACATACACACAACTGCCCACACACACACATCTGCCCACACACACACACACACATCTGCCCACACACACACACACACACATCTGCCCACACACACATCTGCCCACACACACATCTGCCCACACACACATCTGCCCACACACACACACATCTGCCCACACACACATCTGCCCACACACACACACATCTGCCCACACACACATCTGCCCACACACACACACATCTGCCCACACACACACACACCTGCCCACACACACACACACATCTGCCCACACACACACACATCTGCCCACACACACATCTGCCCACACACACACACATCTGCCCACACACACACACACCTGCCCACACACACACACACATCTGCCCACACACACACACATCTGCCCACACACACATCTGCCCACACACACACACATCTGCCCACACACACACATCTGCCCACACACACACACATCTGCCCACACACACACACACACATCTGCCCACACACACATCTGCCCACACACACACACATCTGCCCACACACACATCTGCCCACACACACACACATCTGCCCACACACACACACATCTGCCCACACACACACACATCTGCCCACACACACACATCTGCCCACACACACACATCTGCCCACACACACACACATCTGCCCACACACACACACATCTGCCCACACACACACATCTGCCCACACACACACATCTGCCCACACACACACACATCTGCCCACACACACATCTGCCCACACACACACATCTGCCCACACACACACATCTGCCCACACACACACACATCTGCCCACACACACACACCTGCCCACACACACACACACCTGCCCCCCCCCCACACACACACACCTGCCCAAACACACACACCAGCCCACACACACACACACACACACACATCTGCCCACACACACACATCTGCCCACACACACACACCTGCCCACACACACACACATCTGCCCACACACACATCTGCCCACACACACACATCTGCCCACACACACACATCTGCCCACACACACATCTGCCCACACACACACTCTCCATCCCCCGGCTCCATTCCTCCTGCTTGCTCTCTCTCCTCTCCGGTGGTAAGTAGCAGTACAGGCCGGACGCGCACTGCGTGACGTCACAGCTTGGAGACACAGCTGCACACAGGGCCGTGTCTCCTAGCAGTGACGCGGCCGGGCCAGCACAGGGAAGTTAACTGCTGCAGTGCTGGCCCGGCCGATGAAGAAGTAGCGGCGGCCGCTGCTGGGAGAGCGGTCCGGGCCCCCCCCTCCCGCCGCTGCTACCGGTATGTGCCGCGGCGGCCCGCACATATAATGAGGGCAATCCGGCATTAGACACCCCGCCCGGAGCCGCGGGCCCCCTGCAGGCTCGGGGCCCCGGGCGGTCGCCCGGATTGCCCTCATTATAATCCGCCTATGGTTCCAATTCTCCTTATTTGTTTCCCATGCTTTGTGCATTTGTGCATTTGTATGACACTTTTACTCTCTAGGGTACTCACTCTGAGGTTCACTATCACCATCTGTTGGGCACAATTACTTTTAGGGGCACCATCTGTCTGGCACTGTTGGTTTCTGTGGCACTATCTGTGTAGATCTCTTTCAGTTGCTATTTCTAGTAAGTTTTGATGTATTGGCTATGTGCGCACGATCAGGAAAATTTCTGCAGTGTTCCTGCATCTATTGGCAGCAAAAACGCTGAGATAAATACGCAGCGTTTTGATGCGTTTTCATGTGTTTTTTTATGTGGTTTTGCCTGCAGATTTGCCATGCGTTTTTCTAGTGCATTGTATAGGAAAAATGCAGGCAAAAACGCAAAAAGAATGGACATGCTGCTTCTTTTTCTGCACATGAAATTCAGTCAGGATAAATTCTGATCAAAGAACTTGCAAAATGTCATAGGAAACCATGGGAGAAGGTTTACAATGCATTTTTGGCCCATTTCTGTGCAGACAAAATGCACCAAAAACGCACTGTGTGCACTTTGGGTCACTGCGCTTCACTGCAAGTGCAGTAATGGGGAAAATGGGGCAACAGTAAAGAATTAGTGATATCAAAATAGATGGATAAGGTGGTGGAAATGTGAGAAGTCAAACATGTCTGTGTTGAAATCCCTACAGATGAGTTGAGGCTAGAAGAAGTCGTAATGGTGGTCTGGACCAGATGGAAAAGATAAGAAAAGTGAATGGCTCCAACTAGAAAGAAGGTGAACATTAAGTCACTTAATATAACTGTATGACTATGTATGACTGTGAGACCTCTTATATGCTTGGCAGAACTGAGATCTAACACCATAAGGATGGAGTATAGTGGTAATGTTTAGTCTTTTTATAGTGTGTTTATTTTGTAACAGTTTGGTGGTGCAATTAAGTTACCTTAAGCTACATTGTCACATTATCATTTCACGCATTTTACTCCCATCTTTACACTAAATATCTTATCAAGTCTCCTCTGTGACCTCATCAGTGATTCTATATAATAATATGGCCCGTCTGTACCTCCCTATAGGAGTAGTGCTCTCCACTAGTGCCATCTCTGTGCCCCCATATAGTACTAGTGCCCTCTGTGCCTCCATACAGTACTAGTGCCCTCTCTGTGCCCCCATATAGTACTAGTGCCCTCTCTGTGCCCCCATATAGTACTATTGCTCTCTCTGTGCCCCCATATAGTAACAGTGCCCCTCTGCGTACCCATAAAGTACTAGTACCCTCACTGTGCCCCCATATAGTACTAGTGCCATCTCTGTGCCCCATATAGTACTAGTGCCCTCTGTGCCTCCATACAGTACTAGTGCCCTCTCTGTGCCCCCATATAGTACTAGTGCCCCCTCTTTGTTTGTATAGAGTAATAAGACCCCCTTGTGACTCTGAATAGCATTAGTCCTGGCTCCGTGCCCCCATATAGTAATAGTGCCATCTCTGTGCCTGAGGATATGTATATTGTTATAGATAATGTGGACCCAAGTGTCCGAAAATCAGAAGAGCCAAATGATATTGGTCAGAATGTAAAGATGGGTGGTCCGGCACTGAATATAATATAACTGAACAGGAATATAGAGAACATTATTACATTCAATATTCTCAGTCTTTATATTCTCCCCATCTGTAAATACAATGTTCCTTTTACCCCTTACACCTATGTAGTAAAGGTCATAGTCGCCTCTATGTCTTATTCTAGAACAATGGGAATCTTCTTCTCCAGGCCCATGTAAATAGCGTTTTTCTGATACAAATGTGATGTGAGCAGAACATTAAAAATATTTTCAGTTCTTTACAATCCATTTTTATTGGGCCTCGTTCAGACGAGCGTATTATACCGACCTGTGCTCTCTGCACCACAGACCGCACCCGCGCCCAGTATAGCCAATGTCCAGCTATTCCACACATGGACCAACAATGTGAGTGGAGACAATCACTTCATGGGCAAGACCTTCCTAAATGGCATCTAACAGGACTGACGGCCGCTGATTGACTGCAGCGCTTATGTGGCACAATGACACAAGATTGCCGGGGACACGGCGCTCGGGGCAGAGAAGCAGCATCAGTCCGACAGAAAATGTGCTTTTTTCTTATTTTATTCAGCACAATAGGGGCATTCAGAAGGAGATGTCAGTAGTAAAGACCCCTGTAACTCAGTCCAGTGTTTGGTGTAAAGCATGGAGGTAATAACCAAAAAGGTTCAGGTACATTTTTGAGCAGTTTTTTCGTTTTTTTCTCCCCTTCTTCCAAGACTCATATAACTTTTTTATTTTTTTGTCTACTTAGCCGTATGAGGGCTTGTATTTTGAGGAACGAGTTGTACTTTTCAAAAAAATAATTTATTTTATCATGTGATGTACTGGAAACAGGAAGAAATTGCAAAAAAAAGTGCAATTTCACAATTGTTTTTTCATTTTTTTATTTATCATATTCACTATATGGAAAAATGATCTGGCAATATAATTCTCCGCTCCACCTGCGGCTGTTAAAGGCACATGATGGCTGATTAAATGAACTATCATCTGCAGAAAAAGATGCATGCTCAGCGCTGGAGCCCACATCAAATGCAGTGACACAACTTATGACGTAACTATGTCATATGTCGTGAAGGAGTTAACCTGTCCTATCAAAGACATTGAGAGTCACTCAAGTTAGGAGAGTTGGACTCCACTGGCTGAATATTTACCAGATATAAGCTCATCCACGGGCCAGAGAACGCCCATCAGGGACACTTGTACTGACGCAGATGGGGTACGGCCATCACTGTGCATCCCTGTAACTGTGTTCAATAAGGTAACGAGCAGCCGGCACACTTTCTCATACAATCATATGTGACGTCCTCTTACTCGAAAAAGCCTGTGTTTACCCTGGGTGATGGGGGACTCGGTGTCGGGTCCTATGATGAAGAGATGGGGTGCAGCCGTGGCCCGGACCCGACCCGTGCTCAGGCCCGTCACATTAAAAAGAGATGGTGTGGGCTCATCCGGGTTGAGTGGCTGATTAACGACTACGCCACCTGTGGTGCCTGGTGAAGGGCCACCAGCGCCGCTACAGTCCGCTGAGGCCTGGTTTTACGGCTCCTTGAGTTCTTACTACTCCCCACAGGCGGAGCGTGGCCTCACGGCAGAGGGACAGGAGGATGGGGGTAGTAGTAGAGGGAGACGGGCGCCGCGTCGTGCGGTGTGGCGCAGAATAAACAGTCCGGAGGCCATAGGGGTGAACTTCCAAGGCTTTACTCACCAAAGATGGCTTTTTATTAAATATGAAATTTAAAGTGTAACTATCTTGTAAGTCCTCCACCCTCACCCACTAACTGGTTCCCCTAACTCTTGGTTCCCCAGTCTCCCTGTAACCAGGGGAGCAGCACCTAGTGCATATTAGCTCCCTCTGGTGGAGAAGTGTGGTGTTGGATGCAAGGTTTGGGTCACGACTATCACACTGGTCTTACCTCAGAGGAGGAACACCACACTCCATTAAAGAAGTGCAGCATCCCTGTGGCGGTCGAACCCTCAGGGGCGCCACACATACAACACTGACGACAGTGGAAACCAAACACTCCTGCACCCATGTCTGTGCCTATTCAGCACAGAAGTGTAAAATATCAAGTGCAGCCTGTGGAGTGAGGTGTGCGCAGCCAAGTGAGTAAGAATCACGTCCTGTTCTATATATTAGACTGGTACATGAACATGAGATCTGCTGATTGTGCTACGTCCTGGCAGGTCTGTGCGGATGTGACGTCATTGTAGCATCGGCGTCTCTGCCCCCTTACAGGCAGAGACGTCGTCCCCCTTACCGCCGCGCTCTGGGTCCGTCATCTTCCGGCCCTCCTGCTGCTGCTGCCGGCACACGCAGCTTCCCTAGCACTGTGCTTAAGGCGCGCCCGTGCTCCCTCCTTCTTAAAGGGGCCATGCGCGCCATCCTAAGGAGTCCCCGGCCAATGGCGGGAGGATCTCTCATATAAAAGGCACCTCCTCCAAAATGGAGGTGCCCGTGCAAGGTTGTAGCTTTGTGTTATAAACCCTGCTTCAGCCCTCAGGTCCCGCTGCTAGTCTAACTACAAGTCCGCCAGCCTGACTTCCAGTCCAGTCCGCCAGCCTGACTACCAGTCCAGTCCGCCAGCCTGACTACCAGTCCAGTCCGCCAGCCTGACTCCCTGTCTCCGCCAACCAAGTACACTCTCCAGCCCGACGGTCTGCCTACGGTCCAAACCCGCCAATCTGTCTATGGGCAAGGCTTGCCTGCCTACCCGGAGAACTTACCAGTTACCTGCCAGTTACCTGCCGTGCCTACCAGCCAGCCTACCTGGAGGCTCCTGCCAGTTACCCGTGGTGTCTACCAGTCCGTCTCCCCGGATCACCTGTCAGCCTGCCTGCCGTGCTCATCCGCTGTACCGGTCAGTCCCTGCCTTCTGACCCGTGGAAGTCACCTGCTCTCATACAAGGACTGGCCCAGAGTAGCACCTGGTCCCTCTGCTCGGTCCTTCCTTGGTTCACGGAGTCGATTGAGCCGCCGTGCGACCTTGGTCAGTCCGAGTTGATACCTAGTCATGCCCCTCTGGTCCCTCCTTGCACCGCAGCACAGAGGTTCCACCACCCAGATCCGTAACAGTTTGCACGGGCCATGGAACCCAGTGGCCCCCAGGCTCCTTCGCTTGCTGACGTGTACCAGGAGGTTTCTCGTCAGAGATCCCAACAGAAAATCATCCTGACCTACCTGCGGTCTGTCAACTCTCGCCTCGACACGCTGCCTGTCACACCAGTGTCCACCTCGAGCCGAGCGACACCCGCTCCTGCGGCGCCTCTGCCTACCTGTGCTATAGCATCCAGCTCAGGACCCCGGGTCTCTGCGCCTCCTTGTTTTGGGGGTGACCCCTTCTTATGTCAGGGTTTTCTGAACCAGTGCACGTTGCACTTTTAACTACTGGCACATCAGTTTCCCTCCGACCGGGCCAAGGTGGCATTCATCATGTCTCACCTCACCGGGGAAGCATTGGCATGGCTAAACCCTCTATGGGAGAGAGGGGATCCCCTGGTGTCCGATCTTCTGGATTTCCTCACTGCCTTCCGGAAGGTCTTCGATGAGCCCGGATGAAGGACTTCTACTGCCTCCTCATTGCTCCAACTCCGCCAAGGGAGTCTCACCATGGGCCAGTATGCCATACAGTTCCGTACCCTTGCTTCTGAGCTTGCCTGGAATGACGAGGCCCTGGTGTCCACCTTCTGGGGTGGTCTTTCCGGATGGAAAAAGAACGAGCTAGCCGGCCGGGACATTCCTACCACCCTGGATGACCTGGTGTCACTAGCTGCACGGATTGACATCCGTTTCCTGGAACGAGCTAAGGAGACTACCCGTGAGAGAAGATTTCCTCATCTTGCTCCTGTTTTCCAGAAACCTGCCTCCCACCCTGCAACTCCCCAGGCACGCTCGCCCAAACCCATGCAGATCAACCAGACGAAGATGGTCAAGTCTCGCCAAGAAATACTCCGTGCCGAGGGGAGCTGTTTCTACTGTGGTAGTAAGGAGCATCTGATCCGTTCCTGCCCGGAGAAGCGTCTAGGACCACTCGGAGAGGTCGTCCTAGGCAAGAGTAAATCCTCTCCGTTCTTGACTCTATCCGTTTCTATTTCCTGTGGAGAGAACCGCTTCTTTGAAACCGCCCACCTGGATTCCGGAGCCGCCGGGAGTCTCATTTCTCAGTCCCTTGTAGAGAAGTATCAGATTCCCACCAAACCTCTGGCTGAACCATTGGCAGTCGCTTCCGTGGATGGAAGACTCCTTCCGGTGACCATCGTGCTCGTCACAGAGCCTGTGACCCTTCAGGTGGGAATGTTGCTGACGCGCCCCCTGGGAGCCGGGCCTTGTAGATGCTGGGGGTTGTAGTCACCGTGGCAGTGACCCGGTCTGTGACCCAGGGCGGTCAAACCAGGGTAGTTTATGTGAATCTGTTTGTATAGTCCGACTACGCCACCTGGGGAATGCGGTTATTGGGAACCGCCGCTGCGGAGCAGTCCGCTGAAGCTGGTGGTATGTGCAGCAATGTGATGTGACTCCCTACAGGAAGAGTGTAGCTTGAGGCAGCGTGTATGCATGATGGTGGTGATAGTGCCTGGATCAGTAATAATAACACGGAGTCTTTGCAGTGCAGTCCTAGGGTCTTTACTGGTGGTAATTATATAGGCCCAACGGGAGTACTTGCTAGGGATGAGGGCCTGGTCAGTCTGGGAGCAATCCTAGAATTCCCCTGGCCAGGTGGAGTTGTAGGCCTGCCGTTCTGACTGTACTCTTTTGGCTATCCCGCTTATAGTCGTGCTGTAGCCCACGTCCCTGAGTGTAATGTGCTGCTCACCCGTATGGCTGGCGACTCGGATTCTGTGTATTCCTCGCTCCTCTATGGCGGTACTGGTCCTTTCGTGTGGCTGAGCCTCCGGGCTTCTGTTGGCCAGGAGACCTACAATCTCCTGCCGTGTGGTTTCTGCTGCTGGGCTTGAAGGGTCCCACAGCCTCAGACTCCGGTGTCCAGTTCTCGGTGTGTGCTCTGGCTAGGACGAGCTCTGCCAGCTCCAGTCCTCAGCTCCTTGCTCCTTCGTGTCCTATCTGACTCCTGACACTGACTACACTCAGACTGACTAACCCCGCCTCCAGATCCAGTTATATAGGGCAGGATCCTCCCCTTTCTGGTCTGGAGCAGGAGGTGTTGCATGTAGTGTGTTTCCTGACCAGGAAACTCCTGTTTTGCTCCCAGACATGGTATTACTACCACTGTGGCAACCAGACCCCCTGGGGTGCCACATTGCACTCGGAGAGGATCTCCTTCCATGTGCTATCCGGACTCTCTCACTCCCTATTGCTAGGTCTACCCTGGCTACAGAGACATGAACCCGTTCTGAATTGGCAATCCACTGAGGTGCTCCGTTGGGGGCAGGATTGCCATGAGACCTGCCTGGTTCCGGTTCGACCTCAGTCTACTCCGGCTAATTTACCTGGTCTACCGGCACCTTACTGGTCCTATGCAGATGTCTTCGACAAGAAGGAGGCAGAAACACTGCCACCCCATAGGCCATATGATTGCCCTATCGACCTAGTACCCAGTGCCACTCCACCCCGTGGGCGTATCTACCCCTTGTCGCTGGCCGAAACCTGGGCCATGTCGGAGTACATCGAAGAAAATCTGGCTAGGGGATTCATCCAGAAATCTACCTCCCCGGCTGGAGCTGGATTCTTCTTCGTAAAAAAGAAAGACGGCTCGCTACGCCCCTGTATCGATTATAGGGGACTTAAGCAAATTACTATCAAAAATAAATACCCCCTGCCACTCATCTCAGAGCTGTTCGACCGCCTTAAAGGTGCGAAGATCTTCTCCAAACTCGATCTTCGTGGGGCGTATAACTTGGTCCGGATCCGCCAAGGAGACGAGTGGAAAACGGCATTCAATACCAGGGACGGCCACTATGAATACCGTGTGATGCCCTTCGGTCTCTATAATGCTCCAGCCGTCTTCCAAGAACTAGTTAATGACATCTTCCGTGACCTCTTATATTCGTGCGTGGTGGTGTACCTGGATGACATCTTGGTCTTCTCTCCGGATCTACCCACACACCGGAGGGATGTTCGTCAGGTCCTGCATAGGCTCAGGCAGAATCACCTATACGGAAAATTTGAGAAATGCCTCTTCGAGCAGACCTCTCTTCCGTTCCTGGGCTATATTATCTCTAAAACCGGTCTACGGATGGACCCCGAGAAGGTCTCTCCCATCTTAAAGTGGCCCCGACCGGAGGGGTTGAAGGCGATTTAACGATTCCTGGGCTTCGCTAACTATTACCGCCTATTCATCCCGCATTTCTCTTCCCGGACTGGACCCATCTTTGCGCTCACCTGTAAGGGTGCTAATCCTAAGGAATGGACGTCCGAAGCGGAGGAGGCCTTCCTCTCCTTAAAACTAGCCTTCTCTTCTGCCCCAGTGCTGCACCGTCTGGATTGCAACAAACAGTTCTTTCTGGAGGTTGATGCTTCCTCTTCCGGAGCCGGAGCTGTGCTCACCCAGAAATCTCCGTCCAGGAGAATGGTAACCGGCGGCTTCTTCTCCAAGCTTTTCTCCTCGTCCGAGCGCAACTATTTCATAGGAGACCGAGAACTGCTAGCCATCAAATTGGCGCTGGAGGAGTGGCGTTACCTGCTAGAGGGGGCTCTGCACCCGGTGGTCATCTATACTGACCACAAAAACCTGGCATATCTACAAAATGCCCAAAGACTCAATCCACGTCAGGCTCGGTGGTCTTTGTTCTTCGCCCGTTTCAACTTTACCCTTCATTACCGCCCTGCGGATAAGAACGTTAAAGCCGATGCTTTGTCCCGATCCTTCCTGTCTTCTGATCAAGAGGAGGAGCCTATGCATGTCATCGATCCCTCCAAAGTAATGAATGTGGCTCCGTTGGACCTGTCTCGTCTCCCACCCGGTAAGACGTTTGTAGTGGTTCTTCACTGGGGTCATTCATCTAAATTAGCCGGCCATGCTGGCCAGAGGAGGACCTTCCTGCTCATTACTCGGCATTACTGGTAGCCTTCCCTGCACAAGGATGTTGTAGACTTCGTCACGGCCTGTTCATCCTGTGCCCGCAACAAGGTTCCCAGACGTCTTCCAACCGGCCGTCTCCTGCCTTTTCCAGTACCTGCTGCCCCGTGGCAACACATTGCTATGGACTTTATTACTGATCTCCCTGTTACTGCCGGTTGTACTGTCATTTGGTGGTCGCTGACCACTTTTATAAAATGGCCCACTTTATCCCTCTGCCTGGTCTCCCGTCTGCATCTGTGCTGGCTACGGACTTCATCCATCATATGTTTCGTCTCCACGGCCTACCCCTCCACATTGTGTCTGATCGAGGGGTCCAGTTTACTTCGCGCTTCTGGAGAGCTACGTGTAAGCTGCTGGATGTCTCTCTGGGTTTCTCCTTGGCTTATCATCCTCAGTCCAATGGACAAGTGGAACATATCAACCAGATCCTTACCAGCTTACTCCGGCACTTCGTCAACGCTCACCATACCGATTGGGTACAGCTCCTACTATGGGCCGAGTTCTCCTATAATAACCATGAGAGCGAATCTTCTTCCAAGTCCCCGTTCTTTGTGGTCTATGGTCAACACCCTCGGATTCTGTTTCCCGTCTCCACTTCAGTGGACAATCCTGCCGTGGAGTCTCTGGTCAGCGAATTTTCCACCATTTGGGAGGACACTAGATCCGCACTTCTTCAATCCTCCGAGCAGATGAAAAGACATGCTGATAAGAGACGTCTGGATCCGCCTCAATTCCATCCGGGAGACAAGGTTTGGCTCTCCTCCAAACATGTTCATCTCAAAATACCCTCCTATAAGTTGGGTCCATGGTTCATCGGTCCATTTGAAGTCCTCAAGCAAATCAATCCAGTGGCCTACAAGTTAAAACTCCCGGCCACCTTACAGATTCCAAACTCCTTCCACGTATCTCTCCTCAAACCGGTTGTTGTTAATTCTATTTCCGACAATCCAGGTACCTCCCCAGCTCCGGTCTCCGCTGAGGACGTCTATGAGGTAGAGAACATTCTGGCCACCAAGAGGGTAAGAGGAAAAACCTTTTTTCTGGTGGATTGGAAGGGGTTTGGCCCAGAGGAGAGAACTTGGGAACCCAGGGAGAACATCGACGTCCCGCTTCTTCTTGAAAAAAATTTTTCGGACCTAAAGAAGAGGGGGCGTAAAGAGGGGGTACTGAATCATCGGCGTCTCTGCCCTCTGACAGGCAGAGATGCCGTCCCCCTTACCGCCACGCTCCGGGCCCTGCGTCTTCCGGCCCTCCTGCTGCTGCTGGAGTGCGCAGCTTCCCTAGCACTGTGCTTAGGGCACGCGCATGGTCCCTCCCTCTTAAAGGGGCCGCGCGCGCCGTCCTAAGGAGTCCCCGGCCAATGGCCGGAGGACCTCTCATAAAAAAGGCACCTCCTCCAAAATGGAGGTGCCCGTGCAAATTTGTAGCTTTGTGTTCTAAACTCTTCTTCAGCCCTCAGGTCCTGCTGCTAGTCTGACTACCAGTCCACCAGCCTGACTACCAGTCCAGTCCACCAGCTTGACTACCAGTCCAGTCCGCCAGCCTGACTACCAGTCCAGTCTGCCAGCCTGACTACCAGTCTAAGCCAGCCAAGTACACTCTCCAGCCCGACGGTCTGCCTACGGTCCAAACCCACTAGACTGTCTATGGGCCAGGCTTGCCTGCCTACCCGGAGAACGTACCAGTTACCTGCCAGTTACCTGCCTACCAGCCAGCCTACCTGGAGGCTCTTGCCAGTTACCCCTGGTGTCTACCAGTCCGTCTTCCCGGATCACCCGTCAGCCTGCCTGCCGTGCTCGTCCGCTGTACAGGTCAGTCCCTGCCTTCTGACCCGTGGAAGTCACCTGCTCTCATACAAGGACTGGCCCAGAGTAACACCTGGTCCCTCTGCTCGGTCCTTCCCTGGTTCACGGAGTCGATTGAGCCGCCTTGCGACCTTGGTCAGTCCGAGTTGATACCTAGTCACGCCCCTCTGGTCCCTCCTTGCACCGCAGCACAGAGTTTCCACCACCCGGATCCGTAACAGTCATTAGTCATCTGCACTGCAAACCTCCTAATGTGGAAGCGAGCGGCAACAGATTACTCCTTTATGCCCCATCCCCCTGATGATGCCTGAGAGCCGGCGAAACATGTTGGGAGTCTATATATTTATAGATGGAGAGAGACAGGACCTGAATTACAATTACGGTGACAATCTACCTGTATATAACTAATGGCTGACTGCAGCAGTAAATCATACAGTGTATTCAGTGCCTGTGAACGTGATACAAATGCACAAAGGAGCATTAATAATGGGGTCACTCATTCATGGGGGTTTTATTGTTTTGTTTGGGTTATATGTAAATAATATTAATAAAAGCGACACTATAAAGAGAAAGAAGATTTCAGTGACCCCAGAGCTGAGTTATAATAAGTTAAAAAGCACAGCAGTGACCCGTCCTTCCCTGGGGTTGTGGTGGGATTACTGTATATCACATGTGATCGGCCATTGGTAACGGTACAACCTGTATTATATATATCACTGATGGCTTTATTATATACTTCCCCAATATCACCATATTCCTGTCTTCATACATAGTATATTCTGTGTCAGAGCACATATAACACCCTTCATGCTTAGTACACATGTAATAATACTACTGTGACTACATAACATCACCATCTACAGCCGGCCACATGCTCATTACATGGTGCAAATGGCAGAACTGCACCAACCAGAGTGCCTTATACCAGTGCCAGTCAGGACCTCTATATAAGGGACTGCTCCATCATGTGTCCCCCGCACACAGTAACCACATACACAGTACAATAGTGCTATAAGACTCCATCCACACTGTACATATAACTGCCAATGACTCCTGTCCGGTCTGGTGTTGGCTGTTTGGTAAAGTATATTATCCCCTTTCCCTTTCTCTATTGGGCACCAGTGTATATATATATATATATATATATATATATATATATATATATATATATATATATATATTGTATATACACGCCCTCCATCCTGGTATATATGTCCCTCATCCTGGGCCCCATCCTGGTATATACACTGATACAGGGATGTGAAAAAGTGTTTGCCCCCTTCCTGATTTCTTATTCTTTTGCATGTTTGTCACACTTAAATGTTTCAGATCACAAAACAAATTTAGATATTAGACAAAGATAACAAAATGCAAAATGCAGTTTTTAAATGAAGGTTTTTATTATTAAGAGAAATAGAAATCTAAACCTACAAGGCCCTGTGTGAAAAAGTGATTGCCCCCTAAACCAAATAACTGGTTGGGCCACCCTTAGCAGCAACAACTGCAATCAAGAGTTTGCGATAACTGGCAATGAGTCTTTTACAATGAGGATTTCTCTGGAGGATTCTTGGCCCACTCATCTTCGCAAAAGTTTTGTAATTCACCCACACTGGAGAGTTTCCGAGCATGAACCGCCTTTTTAAAGTCATGCCACAGCATCTCAATCGGATTAAGGTCAGGACTTTGACTAGGCCACTCCAAAGTCTTAATTTTGTTTTTCTTAAGCCATTTAGAGGTGGACTTGCTGGTGTGTTTTGGATCATTGTCCTACTAATGCACCCCATAGTCATATATAGTAGTATAATGCATGCCTAGAGTCATTCATAGTAGGATAATGCACCCCCATAGTCATATATAGTCATATATAGTAGTATAATGCACCATCATAGTCATACATACTAGTATAATGCACCCCATAGTCATTCATAGTAGTATATTGCACCCCCATAGTCATATATAGTAGTATAATTCACTCCATAGTCAAATATAGTAGTATAATGAACCCCCATAGTCATATAAAGCAGTATAATTCACCCTGTAGTTATACTTTGGCAGTATAATGTACCCCCATAGTCATATACAGTAATATAATTCACCCTATAGTCATATATAATAATGCACCCCATATTCAAATAAAGTAGTATGATGCACCATCATAGTCATAAATAGTAGTATAATGCTTCCACATATTCATACATAGTAGTATAATGCACCACCATAGTCATATATAGTAGTAAAATGTACCCCTATAGTCATATATATTAGTATAATGCACCACCATAGTCATACATAGTAGTATTATGCACCCGCATAGTCATATATATTGGTATAATGCACCTGCATAGTCATATATATTAGTATAATGCACCACTGTAGTCATGCATAGTAATATAGTGCACCTCCATAGTCATATTCATTAGAATAATGCACCTCCATAGTCATATATATGACTGGCTCCCCATTGCCCAGAGACTCCAGTTCAAAACCCTAACCATGGCATACAAAGCCATCCACAACCTGTCTCCTCTATACATCTGTGACCTAGTCTCCCGGTACTTACCTGCACGCAACCTCCGATCCTCATAAGATCTCCTTCTCTACTCCCCTCTTATCTCCTCTTCCCACAATCGCATACAAGATTTCTCCCGTGCATCCCCCCTACTCTGGAACTCTGTACCCCAACACATCAGACTCTCGCCTACCATGGAAGCCTTCAAAAGAAACCTGAAGACCTACCTCTTCCGACAAGCCTACAACCTGCAGTAACCATCACTCCACCACATTACTGCATGACCTCCTCTACCCCCACCTACTGTATCCTCACCCATCCCTTGTAGAATGTGAGCCCTCGCGGGCAGGGTCCTCGCTCCTCCTGTACCAGTCGCTGACTCGTTTTGTTAAGATTATGTAAATGTTTTTGCTATGTATATTCCTATCACATGTAAAGTGCCATGGAATAAATGGCACTATAATAATAAATAAATAAATATATATTAGTATAATGCCCCCCCATAGTCATATATATTAGTGTAATGCACCCCCATAGTCATATACTGTATATTAGTATAATGCATTCCCATAGTCATATAGGGACGCACATCCAGTTGAAGTTTCTACTGGCGTCGCCTGCCTCCTGCATGAAGGGATTAATAGAATAATAATAAAAAAAAAACACTAGAAGTCGAAATGAAGTTCTCTGCCGTTCCTCTGGACTCTAAACTGTCACCCATGATGCCCACATCAGTGTATAGAGCAGAGCAGGTCCATGACCTGCTGCCTGGCAGGTGCCACCTGAGGTTCCATCACCTCTGACCTCACCTGCACACGACCAACTGCCGTTTACTTTCATCTGTCGGCTGAAGCGATCGGACGGAGGTTTGCGGTTTGGAAGATTTTGGAAGATATTTTTGCAAATGGCGTCTACTAGACATGGAGAACAGAGCGAGGAGAAGAAGAGGAAGAGAGAAGAGGACAGCGTGACCGGATTCAAGAAGATCACGAAGAAGAGGAGAGAAGCCAACAATGGATTGGAGGAGTCAACACCTGGATGCAGCGGAGACCCTGGATCATCCAGCCCCTATGCCAGGCTTAACATCAGCCGCTTCGACATCCACCAGGTCTTGGGTAGGGGCGCCTTTGGCAAAGTAAGTCCTACATATTTTATATTCATTTTAAACCTGAAGTTTTTATTATATCCTCATGTATTGTTCTCTGTTATCAGCCATGTCATGCTTTGTTGTTGCACATTGTAGTGTTCTGTGAGATGACATAAGTCATCTCCATAGTTAGGTCTAGTGCTGCTATAACGTGGTATTCTTCTACACTGGATGGTTGATCTCAGGGGTCACAGCTGTAGGGAGCAGGGGACATTGTTTTTTTCCATGTCATCATCAATATTGGCTCCTATCAGGCGGCCATATTGTACATACGTTGCTCTCTGTTTTTTTATTAAACCTTAATAGACAATGATATTCAGACCACACTAATGCCAACTCAAAGCCTCCACTAATGCTTGTTATGTTTATTCCCATATGGTAACAGTGGAAAACCCTTTAAAGAGTCGCTGTTGTTTTAATTTTTATTTCATTAACAGCACACATGAAAATAAGCAACATAATAAATATTATTTGAGAAATCTGCTTCTTTCTCCACCAAGATTGATTTTTCATTTTCAAAGTCTCTATTTTCGTGTAAAATCTGTATTTAGTGAAGACAGATTGTTACGTTACTGAGATAGGAGATGACAGTTGGTGCTGATAATATTCTATGTAAAGGGGAAGAGGGAGGAGCTAAAGGCAGAATTCCTCCCTCCTCCTTCCACTTCTCTTCTACATAGAATATTATCAGTACCAACTGTCGCCTCCTTTCTCAGTAATGCAACAATCTTTTATCACTGAATACAGATTTTAACCGAAAATTGAGGATTTTAGAAAATGAAAAATCAGTCCTGGTAGAGAAAAAAAGCAGATTTCTGTGATTAGATTTATTACACATTGCTTATTTTCATGTGTATTATTGATTTATGAAATAAAAATGCTGACTATTTTTTATCACCTTTCCATAGCCCATCCCTGGAGTAGGCAGTGCATTATGCGCAGAGATTTGCTCCTCTACATGGTCCTGGTTACCAGCAGATTGAGAAACCACTCAGTTTTATCATGTGGCTTAGTAGAAAATCCAGATCCCTTCCACTTCCTGCAGACACCTTCCAAGTATTCTTCATTTGTCTTTTTCAGGTGGTCCTGGCATCAGTCCCCGGCCGTAACATCAATGATTACCAAAAAAGAGGACAATGAGGACACCATTATGCGAGAGCGGCGGATACTCCTGGCGGCCAGAGACTGCCCATTCTTATGCCACCTCTATGCTGCACACCAGTCTCTGCAGAGGGCATATTTCATCACGGAGTATCTGTTCGGTGGCAGCCTGGAGGAATTGATCAGGATGTGCGACTGCCTGAACATCGGCAATGTGAGGTGAGAAAACGGAAAATGTACCTAAAGAAGAACTAAGGAGATGGAAAAAAACTGAGGTCTGGGTGTAGCTAAGGAAGCACTGGCAGGGCATATGTTTAGGGTGCTGGATGCAGGCAGTGGGGTGCCAGGATATTTGGGAATTGCTAGAGAAGGGTTTGATGACATTGATACTACACTCTGTTCTCTCCGTCAGATTCTACACAGCAGAGATTGTATGTGGCCTCCAGTTCCTCCATGGACACAACATCGTCCACCGGTAAGCAGAACGTTCCTCCTTCTCTCTGTCTCCTTTACATTCTGGAGATATGACCCTCAGCATTCCTGCTGTCCTGCCCCCTATTCTACCTGGTCTTGTAGTGATCCATTTTCCATCTCTTGTATCACTGGACAGATTTCTAATTTTATTTTCTTCTTTCATTGCAGAGGCATAAAGCCGGAAAACATCATGTTGGATGCAGATGGCCACGTCCGTATAATCGATCTAGGACTTGCCCAAGATGGCGTCACCTCCTCCAAAAACATGTCTGGAGTGACGGGCACTTTCCACTACATGGCCCCTGAGGTGTTTCGTAGAAAACCATACGGTGCAGCAGTGGACTGGTGGAGCCTCGGGATCATGGTATCCCGGATGGCAGCAGGACGATTCCCATTTTACAACAGCCCCGTCAAGCAAACGGCTTTCAAAGCTATCATCAACGAAAAGCCAAAATTTCCATCTTGGCTTGATGCTGACGTGAAACATCTCATCAAGAAGCTGCTGCGCAAAGACCCTCAGACGCGCCTGGGTGTGAGCGAGAACATCCGTTTTTTATCACCATTGGCTGGGAGGAGCTGTAGAAAAGGAGTGCAGAGCCGCCATTTACACCATTCAGGCCAATTCTGGAGAACCATCATCTGCAGTGGCCGGAGCATACAGTCCTTCACCCCGTGGCCGGATTTACGTACGTGTCATCAAACTGGGCCCGGTAAGGATCTTTTCATCTGGGGATAACTCTCATTAGGTGTTCTCGCATTGTGGTAATCATCATCCATCTTGTCTTTTTTTACATTTTCTGCTAATGGCTTTATATCTCTGTTTTTCTTAGGTGGATGAAAAGATCTGGACTGTGAAAGATTCCATGACCATCTGGTGAGTGACCGCTGTACAGACAGGACACCTATTATATCAGTACATTGTATCAGATGTTACATAGCGGAATGGTTAATTATAAAGACCATTCCCCTAATAACAGAAGATGCGGTAGACAGAATATTTCATGTCTTCCTCTTATGTCTTGCAGGATGAGTCCGTGCCAACTGTCCAGAACTCCATGCCTCCTGACCCGTACCTCGTCTCTGCTGCTGTACGTCACCTCGGCTGCCCTTCAACATCAGCTCTCTCTATAACATCTTCATGCTGGTCCACTGCCATTGCTTTGCCACCCCAGACCCTTGACCTGGCCTCCTCCAATCCTGGGCTGTAATTTGACATCCCTCCAGCCCGAAGATCTTCTACCCCAGGAGCGGCCTGTGTTAAGTTTCCATCTGGTGAGTTCAGGAAAAATCATCCTGGGGCAGCAGAGCAGCAGAATGTACACGGAGCGGCCATTATCCCTGAACTCACCTTAGCACAGGCCTGGTAAGTATCGCACCCATCACATCACCCACACTACATGATCAGTATAGGGGCACACACTGCATGATCAGTATAGGGGTACACACTGCATGATCCATGATCAGTATAGGGGCACACACTGCATGATCAGTATAGGCACACACACTACATGATCAGTATAGGCACACACACTACATGATCAGTATAGGCACACACACTACATGATCAGTATAGGCACACACACTATATGATCAGTATAGCTACACACAGTACATGATCAGTATAGGCACACACACTACATGATTAGTATAGGCACACACAGTGCACACAGTAATTTGTGCACATAGATGTAGGACATAGTTCGGATTTTGATCGGGATTTAATCTGATCGCCATATTCGGGGTCAGGAAGGAATTTTTCCCCCTAATATGAGGATAATTGGCCCATTCTTCATAGGGGTTTTCGCCTTCCTCTGCATCTACACGGCCTTACATAGGTTTAGTATCATAAATTAATAAGTAGATTCACACAGAAGAAAAGAAATTATAAAAAATAAAATACAATTTTCTTAGTTAAAAAGAAAAATTAGTTTATTCAAATATAAATGATAATTAGTACTAGTAAATAATTTTTGTTACTTAGAAAATTACACAGCTTAGGTACATTACACAGGTTAGGTACATTACACAGGTCAGGTACATTACACAGGTAAGGTACATTACACAGGTCAGGTACATTACACAGCTTAGGTATATTACACAGGTCAGGTACATTACACAGCTTAGGTACATTACACAGCTTAGGTACATTACACAGGTCAGGTACATTACACAGCTTAGGTACATTACACAGGTCAGGTACATTACACAGGTCAGGTACATTACACAGCTTAGGTACATTACACAGGTCAGGTACATTACACAGCTTAGGTACATTACACAGGTCAGGTACATTACACAGGTCAGGTACATTTCACAGCTTAGGTACATTACACAGGTCAGGTACATTACACAGCTTAGGTACATTACACAGGTTAGGTACATTACACAGGTCAGGTATTGGCCTTTGATCTTGGGATTCGTTCTGATCGCCATATTTGGGGTCAGGAAGGAATTTTCCCCCCTGATATGAGGACAATTGGCTTATTCCTCACAGGGGGTTTTCGCCTTCCTCTGGATCAACACGACCCCTACATACATTTAGTGTGAGAGGTTAATAAGTGGGTACATACTTTGAGAGTATAAGAATAAGGTATGAAATAAAATATTAGTTAAAAAAAATGTTAGCTAAGCCAAATATAGACATAAATTAGTGCACACATGCAAAAATCATTTGTTTCTGTTTGTTTTTAATTTGCACTTACATTTCACAGGTTCGGTATCAGCCTTTGATCCTGGGATTTATTCTGACCGCCATTCTTTATTTGGGGTCAGGAAGGAATTTTCCCCCCTGATATGAGGACAATTGGCCTATTCCTCACAGAGGGTTTTCACCTTCCTCTGGATCAACACGGCCCATAAATAGGATTAGTCTGATAGATGAATAATTTACACATACATGATATTATAATATAAAATAATCCCCATCTATAAATAAAATCTTCTTTTTACCCCTTATATCTTTGTGTTTGTTTTTATTCCATTGCTCTTCCACAAAGTCATTATTATACTCCAACCCTATGTTTTTTTGTGACATATTGTACTTTATGTTAGTGGTAAATTTAGGTCAATATTTTTTGCATCTATTTGTGAAGATATCAGAAATTTGGTGAAAAATTTTGAAACTTCAGCAATTTTCAAACTTTGAATTTTATGCTCTTAAACCAGAGAGTTATATCACACAAAATAGTTTCCCTAATTTCCCTAACATTTCCCACATGTCTACTTTACTTCTCCATAATTTTTTAAACAATTTATTTTTGTTAGAAAGTTAGAAGGGTTAAAGGTTTATCAGCAATTTCTAATTTTTCCAATAAAACTTTAAATTTTTTTTAAAGGAACCACATCACCTTTGAAGTGACTGAAAGGCCTATGTGACAGAAAATACCCGAAAGTGACACCCTCCTAAAAACTGCACCCCTCAAAGTGCTCAAAACCACATTCCAGAAGTTTATTAACCCTGCAGGTGCTTTTATATGCGATTAATGCTTCTATATTTCTCTTATACCGATGTTTGAAAAAGACCACTTTTGGTCGAAACGTCATGGCATATCGCTTTAAGCTCCTCCTTGTTGGTTTTCAACGGTGTGGTGAATGTATATATTTGAATAAACTGTTTCCACCTTTGCAAATATGTGTATTTTTTTATATTTCATCATTTTTAATGGGGGAAAACAGGTGATTTGAACTTTTGTATCATGACCGGCATGTGGGTCTTCAGCAGACTCCCGACCATGATGGCAACCCATTGACGCGCCATGATAACGTCTCGGGGGGCCATTGGGCGCCTAGAATAGTGAGCCCCCCTGCCGGCGCGCATTAAATGCTGCTGTCACAGACTGACAGCAGCATTTAACAGACGTAGACGGAGCTTCGCTGTTAGAGGCAGATGATGGCTGAATAACACACGTAGACAGTATTGATTGTAATGTACAACAAGGAAAAAATCCTAAACTGGATCCACATAGCAGTAACTGGGAAAACACTTTGACAAAATAAATATAAACCAAAATGAATGACATCCCCACATGATTAAAAGATATATTTATTAGAAAATAATAAAAAAATAAATACAATTCAAGCAAGGTAACTCGAAAAGGAGTAATGAATGACAGTGATAGTTGTAGTAACCCAAGTTGAAGTTCTTTAGGTTTATATTGATTGTAATATGTTTAGCAAAAACCATCGCTTTCCAGAACAAAAATCCAAAACTAGAAAGAATTATATATATATTTTTTTATGTTTTTTATATTTAAATGTAAAAAAAAACAATGTTCAAATGTTCCACACCATATCCATCATATCCATTGCTGGGCAGCTCTGAAAAAACACATGTAGAGATTCTCCAGGTCTTGGAAACTGCTTCTGATCATGTTGTCAGCGCAGGTGGGTGCAGGTCTTCACCTCTTTCTAACAAGATGTCTCATGCCTGTATAGAAACAATAAGACGCCTTTCTCATTAATCTGAAAACAATTAAAATACATGTTTTTTAAAAAATTTTGAATATATACCGGTTATCAAATAAAACAAACTAAAGAGAAGTCATGGAGGAAAAACAAAATATTTACCTGGAAAATACATGTTGGAAGCTTTGTGTGAATCAGGATAGGTGGATTCTGAATGTTTGTTGTTAGCTGCTCGTGATGAAGACGTATGCTGATTGTCTCCCTACGTGGTGAAAGAAAAGCAAAATATATAAAAGTAGTTACACTTTAAATGATATACGGCAATAAGAGACTAAATTAGAGACTTAAGATTCTCAATATTTTAAAAATAGCTTATTACTGATTGTTGATGATAGTGGAGGCTTCTTTCTTACCTTCATCTTAGGTAGATGAGATGATGATATTTAGACAAATCTCAATGTTCAAATAGTTCAAATAGAGAACCTGAAAATATAAAGAAACATAATTACATCCAACTAAGCTTGAAATTATAAAAGGTTTTCAAAAGCATTGTAGATAATTGATGGAAATTATCAATCGTTCCATATCCAGCAAGTTATGGAAATGTATCCAGTATTAATATGGTAACCTATGAGGATGGATTCTGAATGTTTGCTGCTAATCGCTGGTGCTGGTGATGAGCACAAATACTCATTGTCTCGCTACTCAGGGGAAAATATATAAAAGTATCTGAACTTTAAATTATAAAGAAACAACATTAGAGACTAAATATTCTGACGAATAGTTACATGTTTAGCTGATGGACAATTGACGTAATCGGCCTCCACACCGGCGGCAATAAGATTTATTATCAGCTATTCTTTGAAAACGCCCAAGTCTACAAAGATAAGAGAAATATTGGTTACCAGACTGGAATGAACGTTGGTTAATACCATGGATCATGTTAAAAAGAACAAATTGAAACCAATATATTAAGGACTGGCCCCAGCACAGAAAATATAACATGTAGCATCCTAAGCCCTACAGTCCCCAGACGTCAGTCCGCTCTGATAGTAGTAAAGTATAAAAGCCTTATACCAACAGAACCGCCCTGACGTCTCTGCACGGTGATTGTGTTTCATGACGCGATGAATCATCAAATCTACTTACTTGTTATCACACAGGGAGCACTGGTAGTTGTACTTATAGCTGATGGTATAGCTGTGACACATCGTCACTTCCGGCAGCTCGGGATGGATGTCATTTACCCTTCTGGTATAAGTCTGCCATAACGGGCCATGGTTATGACTCGCCCCCTGGGCCTGTGCTGCTGCTGCTGTGCAGGGGGAATACCCGGAGCCGGATCGCTGGGGGTTGTAGTTCTCCGTGGCGGTGACCCGGTCCGTGCCCAGGGTGGTCAAACCAGTGGCAGTCTATTTGTATGGTAATAAGTGTCCGACTACGCCACCCGTGGATTGCGGTCAGTGGGGACCGCCGCTGCTCTGCAGACCGCTGAGGCTGATGTTGTTTGCGCAGCTGAGTATGGGATGACTCCCCACGGGAGAAGTATTGCCTCAGGGCAGCTAATGTGGAAGATGATGGGAGTGATGGTGTGAGGGTCCCAGTGCTAATCGTGCTGGAGCGGCAAGGAATCACAGAGACGTGAGGTGCAGTTCAGGGTCTTTACTGATGGTACAAGGCAGACCCTCCCGGGAGTACTGGCTAGTATAAGGGGCCTGGTCAGTCTGCGAGCAAGCAGGAGTTCCCCTGGCCAGGTGGAGTTGTAGGCCTCCCCGTTAATCTGCACTCTTCCTGGCTACCTTGCTGTCAGCGGTTACAAGTAGCCCACGTCCCTGAGTATACCGTGTGGTGCTCACCCGTATGGCTGGTGACTTGGGGCCTTCTGTTAGCCTCCGCTCCTGGATGGCGGCGCTGGTCCCTTCTCTGTGTCTGAGCCTCCGGGCTTCTATGGCCAGAGGACCTGGAATCCCCTGCCGGCTGGTTTCTGCTGCTGGGTGTAGATCAGTCCCCACAGCCTCGGACTCCTGTGTCCGGTTTTAGTGTCCTTGTCCAGGGCGAGCTCTGCTCAGCTCCAGCCCCTGGACTTCTGCTACTGCTCCTACAGAGCTCCTAGTTCTTCCTTTCCCTCTCCAGGCTCTGACTCTGTCTCCTCTAATCCCGCCCCAGACCCAGTTTAAAAGGGCAGATTCCTCCCCTCCCAGGTCTGGGCGGACCGTGTTGCATGCTTAGGGATCCTGACCAGAGAAACCTCCCACTTGCTCTCAGACATAATATCTCTATTACTGCGGCAACCAGACCCCTGGGGTGTCGCATTCCCCCCTAGTAAATTTTAGTACTCCGGGACTAAACACATTTTTAAAGAAACATAAATACAAGGTATAACAATAACAAGACAACATATTTACAAGAAGCTTTAGTCTGGAGAGGTCACGGCGTTTCCGTGACCGGGTGTCCATATCACCCAAGGTGAAGTTTATGAAACAAAGGGGGTGTCCATGTCACCCAACAAGGCGAAGTCTTGGCACAGAATAGGGGACCTGTCCAAAGCAAACCCCTTGCGTTGTCCTTGGGCGTGGCTGCAAGGCTAGAGCTAGCTACTTTGGGCCGCAAGTAGGCCACGCCAGACAGGTTTTATCTTCCGCGGCCATCTTCGCAAGAGGCACCAAGGTGCAACTATCTACAAAACTGTTCCGGTTATCCAGTGTCCATAACCTGTTAGGCCAAATAAATCTGCAGGGTAACTGAAAAACATAATTAGTAACAGGCAACAAACATAAACCATAAACATTTTTCAATAAACAGTCAACTTTACAGTGCATTGGTTTAGATTCTCCAGCGAGCGGGCATCTGACCTCTAGTGACTCTAGTGGACCTACGGAGCTCACTAACTGGTTCTGCGCTACAGGGTGTAGGAGGTGTTATGGGCAAGCTGGGCAGCTTTCTGTGCACTATTTGGCTCACTAGGGGCACGGCAGGCTCACTACTAGCAGAGGGTTGATCCTCCTGGACTGCTGGTGTGGACTCCTCTGCCTCTTGGGCCGGCTGCTCTTCCAGCTCTACCGGTTCCTCTGTAGGCACTTGCGGGGCTGGCTGGAGAAAGGTGAGGACGGGTACTACGACAGCGCCGTTTACTTGTGTCCAAGACCGGGGGAAGTCTCCGAGTACGGTACTGATCATTTCTTCCCTTTCCTCTGCGGGTTGAGGGTTTCCTTGATCTTCTTCAGGGCTTTGCAGCTGCTCGGGACACTTCTTCAGGTGGTCTCTGGAGACAATGGCTGTGGTTTCTCCTCCATCCTTACTGATTACGCAGATTTTTGGGTTCTCATGGCTTGATGGCAGTACGGTGTACGGGTCCTTCTCCCACTGGTCGTCCAACTTGTGGATCTGCCTCTTCCTCTTCAAGACCTGCTCTCCAGGTACCAGGGGAACAGCGGGAGCATACTGGTTATAAGCCTTCTCTTGCCTTTCTCTAGGTTGAGACAGACTTCGCTCGACGCTCTCCTGTACTTTCCGATACTGCTGCTGCCGTTCTGTATCCCAGTCTGCCTCTGGCGAGGTGTCCTCAGGTGTCAGGACTCCCATATCCAGGTCAATAGGCAGCTTACCAGGTCTTGCTCTCATTAGGTAAGCCGGGGTACAGTTGGTGGAACCTACAGGGATGTGGTTATACAGGTCCACCAGATCGGGCAGTTTCTCAGGCCACAGACTGCGTTCTTCCAGGGGCAGTGTTTTTAGCAGATCTATCACCACCTGGTTCATCTTCTCGCAGAGTCCATTGGTTTGAAGGTGATAGAGCGTTGTTCTTATCTTCTTGCAGCCATACAGGTTGCAGAACTCCTGGAAGACCTCCGCTTCGAAGGCTGGTCCTTGGTCTGTCAGCACTTGGTCCGGGTACCCGTGTGGACGGCAGAAGTGCTGCTGGAAGGCTCTAGCCGCTGTTTGAGCCGTTAAGTCCTTAACCAGGACCACCACCAGGAACCGGGAGTAATGATCCACGATTGTGAGGGCGTAGACATACCCAGATCTGCTTGGAGCCAGTTTCACATGGTCCAGGGCTACCAGTTCCAGTGGCTGTCTGGTGATGATGGGCTGCAGGGGAGTCTTCTGGCTGGCACGGTCCTTTCTTCTCAGGTGGCACGGGCCACAGTCTCTGCACCACCTCTCGATGGCTCCTCTCATGCCTACCCAGTAGAACCGTTCACGCAACAAGAACTCCAGCTTCTTCCATCCGAAATGCCCCGCTCCGTTGTGGTATGCCTCCAGAATCATAGCCGCGTCTCGTCTTGGGACCACTACCTGCCAGGTCAACTCATGTGTTCGAGAGTTAACCATTCTCCGGCACAGCTTCTCCCTGTAGAGGAACAGCTTACTTTTCTCCTTCCACAGTTGCTTGGTCTCCTCTGGAGCGTCTGGGTCAAGACTGGCATCGGCCTGGGTCAGCATTTCCTTCACCAAACGGACTGCGGGATCACTGTCTTGCGTCTCCGCCCAGTTGTAGTGGGGCAAGGGATTGAACGTCACGGAGCGCCTGTCCTTCACACGGTGGGAATACAGGGTAATCCCATGACGGTGGAGCGCAGGGAGCTCAACTTCTTCCAGATCTTCTGGATCTTCCCCTACATCTGGTAAGTTCGGCATTCTAGACAGGGCATCCGCGTTGGCATTTGAGCGTCCTGCCCGGTATTTGATGGTGAATTCAAAGTTGGACAGGCGGGCCATCCATCTCTGTTCCAGGGCACCGAGCCTTGCAGTGTCCAGGTGTGTCAACGGGTTGTTATCCGTGTACACGGTGAATTTGGAGGAGGCAAGGTAATGCTTGAAACGTTCGGTCACTGCCCACACTATTGTCAGGAACTCCAGCTTGAATGAGCTATAATTCTCAGGGTTCCTCTCCGTGGGCCGTAGCTTTTGGCTGGCGTAAGCGATTACCCGTTCTTTCCCTTGCTGGATCTGGGACAGTACGGCTCCTAGCCCGATGTTGCTTGCGTCCGTGTGGAGGATAAAGGGCTGGCTGTAGTATGGATATGCCAGGATTTCATCCCCCGTGAGGGCCATCTTCAGCTGGCAAAAGGACTCCTCTTCCAGCTTTTCCCACCTGAAGGGCGGCTTCTGGTTTTTGGCTTTCCGAGATTGACCTATCAGGAGGTCCTGCATAGGGGCTGCCATTTTGGTGAAACCGGGAATGAATCTTCGGTAGTAGCCTACCAACCCGAGGAACTGCCGCACTTCCTTTATGCTGGAGGGTCTTGGCCAGTCCTTAATTACGGTGATCTTATCAGGGTCGGGAGCCACTCTGTCAGCACTCACCACGTGTCCCAGGTACTGCACCTTTGGTTTCAGGAGGTGACACTTGGAGGGTTTCACCTTTAGGCCGTAGTTTGCCAGAGCTTCAAACACTTCTGCCAGGTGTTTCAGGTGGTCCTCGTAGGTTTTGGAATAGACGATGACATCGTCCAGGTATAACAGGACCGTCTCGAAGTTCCGGTGTCCCAGACAGCATTCCATCAACCGTTGGAAGGTTCCTGGTGCGTTGCAGAGCCCGAACGGCATGCAGTTAAATTCACTGAGACCCATCGGGGTGGTGAATGCGGTCTTCTCCCGGTCCGCCTCTGCTACAGGAACCTGCCAGTACCCGCTAGTGAGATCCAAAGTAGAGAAGAAGTTAGCAGATTTTAATGCAGCAAAGGACTCTTCTATCCTTGGTAACGGGTACGCATCTTTGTGTGTGATACGGTTGACCTTCCTGTAGTCTACACACATTCTCATGGTGTTGTCTTTCTTTTTCACTAAGACTAGTGGAGCTGCCCAGGGGCTACAGCTGTCCCTGATTACCCCAGCCTCCTTCATGTCTCTAAGCATCCCCTTGGCGTGTTGGTAGTGTGCCGGGGGTACGGATCGGTATCTCTCCTTTATGGGAGGATGGTCTCCCGTGGGGATGTGGTGTTCTACCCCCTTTACTCGCCCGAAGTCTAGCGGGTGTTTACTAAACACTCTCTCGTACTCTCGAACCACCCAATAGACTCCCTGTTTCTGGTGTGAGGGAGTGGAGTCAGTACCCAAATGCAGTTGCTGACACCAGTCCTCCATTGGTTTCTTAGAGCCGTTACCTTCCTCTGGTTGAGATGGAGGCAAGGGTTCCACGGCCTGTACAGAATTCTGGTTTATGGTGAACAATTTGGCTGGCGTGGCATACCGCAGCAGGTATACTTCTCTCTCCCCGATATTTATGATGCGAACGGGCACCCTCCAATGGCGTACATCGACCACCCCCCATGCTGTCAAAATGGTGGGCCTACTGTCTGAGTAGACGGGTTCTACCATTGCTTGGTAGTCTCTACCTCTTAGACCAATAGCTGCCCGGCACCAAATCATCATCTCACTTTTCGGGGGCATGGCAATAGGGAACGGGTCACACATTCTCACGCTACCTATCTCACCACCAGATAGTTCCACCTGTTGCCGCTTCATCAGTGCCCGGATCTCTTTTTGGAGCACACGCTGCTGTCCGGAACTGGCGTTCTTGGCAACCTGCTGTAAAATGAGAATCACCTCTGCAAGACAATTTTCAATCACATTAGTTCCTAAGGTTATTCTAGGGTGACTCTCATGACGGTCTATGTCCACTATTATCAGTCCTTGTGCCGCCAGTTCGACTTTACCGATCTTAATGGTCACCTCTTTGAATCCCACCTGCGGCACGGGCTGACCATTGCTGGCGATGATACTCAGGTCGTCATCTGGGTAGCGGGTTATGTCCGAGTCATTCCAGTACTGCTTGAAGAGCACGTATGGGATGGTGGTGACCTGTGACCCGGTGTCTAGTAGGGCACTCATAGGAATGCCATCCAGTACCACAGGCAAGATTGGACGTCCCCCTACGTATTTGTCATGCCAGTTTGATGGGCCTGATGGTCTTATGCCTGGGGGTTGGCCCTCTACCCCAGGTTGTGCCCGTTTAAATGACAGTACCTTGCCACATGTCGGGGTTGATTGCAGCGGCGGCAGATGGGTCGTCCGTCTTCGTTGTATCTGTCGCTGGGTCTTCCTCTGGCCGGTGGGGTCCTCCTCAGTCGGCGCCACGGGACGTCCTCCGGTCCGGATGCCAGCTGGATCTTTCCTGGAGAAGAGACCTGTAAAGACTGCACAGTTCTGGTTAGCGCGGCAACACTCTTAGTCAGCTCTTGGACCTGATGGTGCAGGTCTGTTGCCGGGTCTTTGTTCAAAGCCTGCGCATCAACCCCCACAGGCCCTGCAGACAAGGGCGCCGTCTCCTGGTGATAAGTGATAGCAGGGCGCCTGTGGGTCACAGCGCCACCTGGTGCCGGTTCTCGGAGCACCCGGATGGCTCTGTCCTTGAACTGTGCAAAGTCCAGGTCAGGGTCCTGTAAGGCCATTGCCCGCAACTGGGTTCGGTGGGCATTGCATAGTAGACCCTCAATAAATTGTTCAGTCAACAGCTTATCTTCATTTCCCATGCTGTCAGGGTCTGCCTGCTTAATGGCTCTCAGGGCCTCTTGTAAGTTTAAAGCATAGTCTCTTATACTCTCATGTGCTCGCTGTTTGCACCCGTAAAATCTGAGCTTTATTTCGGCTGAGGTGCGGGTGTCAAATGTGTCTTTCAGCCGGGCTAGTATCTCTCTGACAGTCCTCTTCCTCCCAAGTGGCCAGGACTTTACCTCCCTTTGGGCTGCCCCGATTAATTGGGCCACTAAGATGCTCACTTTTTGCTCTTCTGTGAGAGGGTACACCTAGAAGAGGCTATCCAGTCTTTCTCGAAAGTCATTTAGGGTATGTGACTCCCCTGAGTACTGGGGTAGCCAGGCTGCCCCCGGGATATAGGGCATGGTGAAGGGCATGACCGCAGCAGCGGTTGCGCTGGCGGTGGCTGTGGCAGTGGAGCTCTCCTCGGTATCCGACATCCTCCTCCCCCCTAGTGGACCGTGGCCTACCTTGCGATGCTCTTCTTCCGTAGGCCGCGGCTCCGCAGTCGATCGTCGGGGTTGGGGACCTGGCGTCGCGCTCCGATGACGTCAGCGTCGCTCTTCCTTCCTTCCAGGACCTTGCGCAGCGTCAGCGTGGGGCGGAGCTTCATATCTCGCGCGCTTTCGGCGTCCACGCCCCTCTTCTTCCCGTGCGGCGTCCCGAAGATGGCGTCCGAAGGCGGGAAGCAGCTGCGGATGGCGGGAAGAAGGCAGAAGACGGCGGGAAACGGTCCAAGATGGCGTCTGATGGCGGGAATCGGCTCCGGATGGCGGGAAACGACTCCGGACTGCGGGAAACTTCACCACAGGTAAGTATAAAAGTCTCTTTTTCAGGCACGCGGGCACGAAATCCTGCCGACTACGCCAAAGTTGACGCGCCCCCTGGGCCTGTGCTGCTGCTGCTGTGCAGGGGGAATACCCGGAGCCGGATCGCTGGGGGTTGTAGTTCTCCGTGGCGGTGACCCGGTCCGTGCCCAGGGTGGTCAAACCAGTGGCAGTCTATTTGTATGGTAATAAGTGTCCGACTACGCCACCCGTGGATTGCGGTCAGTGGGGACCGCCGCTGCGCTGCAGACCGCTGAGGCTGATGTTGTTTGCGCAGCTGAGTATGGGATGACTCCCCACGGGAGAAGTATTGCCTCAGGGCAGCTAATGTGGAAGATGATGGGAGTGATGGTGTGAGGGTCCCAGTGCTAATCGTGCTGGAGCGGCAAGGAATCACAGAGACGTGAGGTGCAGTTCAGGGTCTTTACTGATGGTACAAGGCAGACCCTCCCGGGAGTACTGGCTAGTATAAGGGGCCTGGTCAGTCTGCGAGCAAGCAGGAGTTCCCCTGGCCAGGTGGAGTTGTAGGCCTCCCCGTTAATCTGCACTCTTCCTGGCTACCTTGCTGTCAGCGGTTACAAGTAGCCCACGTCCCTGAGTATACCGTGTGGTGCTCACCCGTATGGCTGGTGACTTGGGGCCTTCTGTTAGCCTCCGCTCCTGGATGGCGGCGCTGGTCCCTTCTCTGTGACTGAGCCTCCGGGCTTCTATGGCCAGAGGACCTGGAATCCCCTGCCGGCTGGTTTCTGCTGCTGGGTGTAGATCAGTCCCCACAGCCTCGGACTCCTGTGTCCGGTTTTAGTGTCCTTGTCCAGGGCGAGCTCTGCTCAGCTCCAGCCCCTGGACTTCTGCTACTGCTCCTACTGAGCTCCTAGTTCTTCCTTTCCCTCTCCAGGCTCTGACTCTGTCTCCTCTAATCCCGCCCCAGACCCAGTTTAAAAGGGCAGATTCCTCCCCTCCCAGGTCTGGGCGGACCGTGTTGCATGCTTAGGGATCCTGACCAGAGAAACCTCCCACTTGCTCTCAGACATAATATCTCTATTACTGCGGCAACCAGACCCCTGGGGTGTCGCAGTTATCTCTACCTTCACCATCGATTATCCAACAGGCAGCATGGCACATCTCGTGTGCAAGTGTGGATCGTAGTCGCACTAAAAAAGAGTTTATATAGGCATAAGAAAATCTAAGTACACCCTGCTTGAACTCTTTGGTTTTACATATCAGGATTCAGGATATAATATAAAATATCTGATCCTTAAAACGTCTTCAAATTAGGTAAATACTTCCTGAGATGAAAAACACATGAAAAGTCACAACGTGCCATTACTTATTTACCAATAACTACTTCAAAATGCAGAAGCAGAGAGTGAAAAATAAGTACACCCCATGAATCACTAGCTTTTAGAATGATCTTTATCAATAATAACTTGAAGCTGCAGCAAGGGTGTACTTAATTTATCACACACTGCTTTTGCATTTTGGCCTTCTTTTTGTTAGATAAATAATTACACTATATTATTTATCATGTTGTTTTCTGAGATTGTATTTTCTTACTTTTAAGATCTTCTAAGGACCTGATGCTTTTTTGATTTTGTCCTAATATGTAAAACATTAGATTCCAAAGAGGGTGTACTTAGTTTTTCCCATGACAGCATGTACGATGAATTTATAAGATCATTACATCACAAGTAGCAGTTTTGCAACCTATAGAGGTTGTCTCATAAAGCTGCAGGATGGACGTGATATGAAACCTACCGGAAGAATCCAAGACCTTATCGGAAAGCTCAATAACTGAGGAACGGTGGTTGTTCTCCAACTTGTGACGGCATTGACCGGATGCTGATGTCAGCCTCTTATTCCAGACTACGTCCATTTTCCTCGGGAGCTATAATAGAGGAAACAAATTCCACTAAATTTGTAAACTCTTTGACCCCATTCTAACAAAGCACCCAACTCTCCTGTGTGATTTACAGCACTAGTCTCCTTGTATGGGACATGGGGTCTACTGAGAAGTCCAACATGTGAGAACAAAAATAAAAATAAACCTTTCCTAAAATGTCCAGATGTCAACAAATTGGTTTTTATATGTAAATGTAAAATCCTGTGAACTACAAAAAGTTGCTAATCTCTATATGTCTGTGTGGCACCCCAGGGGTCTGGTCTCCACAATAATAGCAATATTATGTCTGAGAGCAGGTGGGAGGTCTCTTGGTCAGGAATCCTATGCATGCCACACCTCCTGCCCAGTCCTGGGAGGGGAAGGACTTCCCCTATATAAACCTGGGGCTGAGGCAGGGTTAGGAGTAGAAGAAGACAAGAGTAGAGAGAAGAGAAGCAGCCATAGGAAGAGCTCTGTGGGAGCAGTGCTACAAGGAGTCAGGGGCTGGCAGCTGCAGAGCTCGCCCTGACTGAGAAGTTATCACCGGACTCGGAGTCCGAGGCTGTGGGGACTAATCCTTACCCAGCAGCAGAAACCGACCGGCAGGGGATTGCAGGTCCTCTGGCCCAGAAACCCGAAGGCACGGTCACACGCGTGGGACCAGCACCGCCATCGTGGAGCGGAAGCCATTAGAAGGCCCCGAGTCACCGGCCATACGGGTGAGCACCACACGGTACACTCAGGGACGTGGGCTACTTTTACCCGCCTCTAGCAAGGTAGCCAGAAGAGTACAGTTAGTTGGAAAGGCCTACAACTCCGCCTGGCCAGGGGAGATCCCATCTGCTCAAGGACTGACCAGGCCCCGATCGCTAGCAAGTACTCCGGGAGGGTCTATCTTTGTCACCAGTAAAGACCCTGAACTACACCGCATCGTCTCTGAGTGGTTCCTGCTACCCCCATCATCCACGTCGGCTGCCCTGAGGCCATACCCCTCCCGTTGGGGGTTATACCATCCACGCTGCACCATCCTTCCACCATCCTGCACCATCCTTCCACCGGCCTCAGCGGTCTGCCCTGCAGCGGCAGCTCCATAGCTGCATTCAACGGGTGGCGTAGTCGTCCTACATCTACTGCTAATATACCGCCACTTAGTCTGACTCCCTGGGCACGGACCGGGTCACCGCCACGAGACTACTACCCCTATCAGATCCGGCTCCGGGTAGGCTACCGCGTGCGCAACGCTGCGCGACTCAGGCCCAGGGGCGCGTCATCTGCATGATGGATCATGTAAGGTCTCCACTCATCCCACAGATAAGAAGAAGGTGATGGCATTTACCAAACTAAGTGAGTTTTGCCTGAGATTTCAGAACCATGACAAGGGAGTTAGGGTGCTCTTCAGAAACTTAGAATGATAGAAATGATTGTTTGAAGGTGGAGATAATGGATAAGTCATGTGTCACCCAGATACCGATAATAAGATACCTTATTCTCGAAGACTGTCCTGTTGTATAGATGGTACAGTCGCTCCACCAGCTTCTCCTTTGTTACCTGAAAGTGGGTAACGTAGATGGAAGATGGAGAAATAATGTCTTCCAGGAAACAGCCGGGGATGTTACATAGTGGTGTCCTGGGAAAGATAAGGAATCAGAAATAAATCCAAAGGAAACATCTGACCTAGTTCATGGTTTTCCACAGAGGTAGATGCATCCGGCATAACTCACCTCTCCTCTGTAGCGGAGCTCTCCTCACTATCAGATGGTAAATTATCTGTACAGAAATATGGAAGAATGAAAATTTGTAATCAGACAGGTCAGAATGCAGATCCATGCTAGAGAGAAAACATAATAAATGCTGTAAAGTGAAAATACATCTAAATCAAAATGCCAGAATTGTGGGGTTTTTTCTCTCTGGAACTACTCAAAAAATGCAATAAGAAGCAATTTAAATGTCACATCCACCCCATAATATTATCAATAAAAACATCGAGCCGCCTTATAAAAGAACAAGCCCTCATACGCCTCCATCAATAGCAAAATAAAAATGTTACAGATCTCAGAAAATGGCGACAAAATCAAATATATTTATTAATAATATCAGAATTGTTTTTCACACTTAAAAAGAAAAACTTTGCAAGTTTGGTATGGACATAATCATACTGGCCTGGAGAATCATATTTCCAGGTTCATTTTACTGTGCAATGAAGACCTTAAAAATCAAAAACCCCCCAAAAGATCAGTTGGTTTTTTTTTCAGTTTTCCCTTACTTGGAATTTTTTTGCATTTTGCAATACATTGTATGGTAATGTGAATTGTGCCATTGAGAAGAACATCTCATGGCACTAAAAACAACCCATTATATGTTAATGTGGATGGAAATATGTGGCACCCCAGGGGTCTGGTCTCCACAATAATAGCAATATTATGTCTGAGAGCAGGTGGGAGGTCTCTTGGTCAGGAATCCCATGCATGCCACACCTCCTGCCCAGTCCTGGGAGGGGAAGAACTTCCCCTATATAAACCTGGGGCTGAGGCAGGGTTAGGTAGTTCAAAGGGAGAGTTCAGCCAGGAGGGCTGACAGGAAGCTGTGGCTACGGCTGGGCCCAGCTCCTGGGCCCAGCTCCTGGGCCATGTCAGAAGTAGAGACAGAGAAGAGAAGCAGCTATGGGAAAAGAACATCAGGAGCTCTGTGGGAGCAGTGTTACAAGGAGTCAGGGGCTGGCAGCTGCAGAGCTCGCCCTGACTGAGAAGTTATCACCGGACCCGGAGTCCGAGGCTGTGGGGACTAACCTTACCCAGCAGCAGAAACCGACCGGCAGGGGATTGCAGGTCCTCTGGCCCAGAAACCCGAAGGCACGGTCACACGCGTGGGACCAGCACCGCCGTCGTGGAGCGGAAGCTACTAGAAGGCCCCGAGTCACCGGCCATACGGGTGAGCACCACACGGTACACTCAGGGACGTGGGCTACTTATACCCGCCTCTAGCAAGGTAGCCAGAAGAGTATCGTTAGTTTGGGAGGCCTACAACTCCGCCTGGCCAGGGGAGATCCCATCTGCTCAAGGACTGACCAGGCCCCAATCGCTAGCCAGTACTCCGGGAGGGTCTATCTTTGTCACCAGTAAAGACCCTGAACTACACCGTACCGTCTCCGAGTGGTTCCTGCTACCCCCCATCATCCACGTCGGCTGCCCTGAGGCCATACCCCTCCCGTTGGGGGTTATACTATCACGCTGCACAATCCTACCACCGGCCTCAGCGGTCTGCGCTGCAGCAGCAGCTCCTTAGCTGTACTCAACGGGTGGCGTAGTCGTCCAACATCTACCGCTAATACAGCGCCACTTAGTCTGACTCCCTGGGCACGGACCGGGTCACCGCCACGAGACTACAACCCTCAACAGATCCGGCTCCGGGTAAGCTCCCGCGTGCGCAACGCAGCGCGACACAGGCCCAGGGGCGCGTTAACTTTTGGCGTAGTCGGCAGGATTTCGTGCCCGCAACCACCGGGTACTGCGTGCCTGAAAAAGAGACTTTTAAAACTTACCTGTGGTGAAGATTCCCGCCATCCGTGGAAGTTTCCCGCCATCCGGCGCCATCTTCTACCTTTTTCCCGCCATCCGCAAAGTTTTCCCGCCATCCGGCGCCATCTTCTGCCTTCTTCCCGCCATCCGTGGAGTTTTCCCGCCGTTGGACGCCATCTTGAAGACGCCGCGCGGGAAGAAGAGGGGCGTGGACTCCGAAAGCGCGCGAGAACTGAAGCCCCGCCTCACGTCCGGACGTCGCGTAAGGTCCTGGAAGGAGCCCAGCAGACGCCGACGTCACAGGAGCGCGACGGAAGGTCCTCAACCCTGACGATCCACTGCGGAGTCGCGGCCTACGGAAGAGGATCATCGCAAGGTAGGCCACGATCCACTAGGGGGGAGGAAGATGTCGGATACGGAGGAGAGCTTCACTGCCTCAACCCCCGCCAGCGCCACCGCTGCTGCAGTCATGCCTTTCACCATGCCCTATATCCTGGGAGCAGCCTGGCTACCCCAATACTCAGGGGAGTCACATACCCTGAATGACTTTAGAGAAAAGCTGGATAGCCTCTTCCAGGTGTACCCCCTCACAGAAGAGCAAAAAGTGAGCATCCTGGTGGCCCAACTAACCGGGGCAGCCCAAAGGGAGGTAAAGTCCTGGCCACCTGGGAGGAGGACTGTCGCAGGGATACAAACCCGGCTAACCGAGGAGGAGCTGCAGTACTACCAATACGAGGAAAGCCAAGAGGACCCGGACGGGTCTGAGGACTACCCTCAGGAGGGAGCACAAAGAGAACATAGCTACTGAAGGGAAGTAGCGTGAATAAAGAGCTGTACATAGTTACCCGTTAGGGTACAAGGACTGCTGCTAATTAAAATATGGTCCCCGTTGGGATTAGTGAATTGTTCCCCGTGTGTCCCTATCCCTTACCAGGCTGAGGACTGTGAGCAGCCATCCCCTATCCCTTACCAGGCTGAGGACTGTGAGCAGCCAATCCTTATCCCCACTGGCCGAGGACTGAGAGCGGCCATATCCTGTAAATAATTATGTGTTTCTAGCAATTTATAGGAGTCTTTGGTGGATTTACCGGGAATCCTTAGTACAGTTAGTTGGAGCGTAACCCAGGACAGACTAAAGAATGTTAAGGACTCGGGGCAGGACAGGCCCCTACCTGGTTACGTCTCCCTGTTTTGGTGAAATGGACACCTTGCTTTTCTTCAAAGACTGCACCCGGTTGCGGACACGCCGTGACCATCTTTATGTGTTTCCTTATTGTATTTTATTGTTATTGTTATACCCTGTTATGTTTACAAAAGTATGTTTAGTCCCGGAGTACTAAATTTCACTAGGGGAGAATGTGGCACCCCAGGGGTCTGGTCTCCACAATAATAGCAATATTATGTCTGAGAGCAGGTGGGAGGTCTCTTGGTCAGGAATCCTATGCATGCCACACCTCCTGCCCAGTCCTGGGAGGGGAAGAACTTCCCCTATATAAACCTGGGGCTGAGGCAGGGTTAGGTAGTTCAAAGGGAGAGTTCAGCTAGGAGGGCTGACAGGAAGCTGTGGCTCCGGCTGGGCCCAGCTCCTGGGCCCAGCTCCTGGGCCATGTCAGAAGTAGAGACAGAGAAGAGAAGCAGCTATGGGAAAAGAACATCAGGAGCTCTGTGGGAGCAGTGTTACAAGGAGTCAGGGGCTGGCAGCTGCAGAGCTCGCCCTGACTGAGAAGTTATCACCGGACCCGGAGTCCGAGGCTGTGGGGATTAACCTTACCCAGCAGCAGAAACCGACCGGCCGGGGATTTCAGGTCCTCTGGCCCAGAAACCCGAAGGCACGGCACACGCGTGGGACCAGCACCGCCGTTGTGGAGCAGAAGCTACTAGAAGGCCCCGAGTCACCGGCCATACGGGTGAGCACCACACGGTACACTCAGGGACGTGGGCTACTTATACCCGCCTCTAGCAAGGTAGCCAGAAGAGTATCGTTAGTTTGGGAGGCCTACAACTCCGCCTGGCCAGGGGAGATCCCATCTGCTCAAGGACTGACCAGGCCCCAATCGCTAGCCAGTACTCCGGGAGGGTCTATCTTTGTCACCAGTAAAGACCCTGAACTACACCGTACCGTCTCCGAGTGGTTCCTGCTACCCCCCATCATCCACGTCGGCTGCCCTGAGGCCATACCCCTCCCGTTGGGGGTTATACTATCACGCTGCACAATCCTACCACCGGCCTCAGCGGTCTGCCCTGCAGCAGCAGCTCCTTAGCTGTACTCAACGGGTGGCGTAGTCGTCCAACATCTACCGCTAATACAGCGCCACTTAGTCTGACTCCCTGGGCACGGACCGGGTCACCGCCACGAGACTACAACCCTCAACAGATCCGGCTCCGGGTAAGCTCCCGCGTGCGCAACGCAGCGCGACACAGGCCCAGGGGCGCGTCAAATATAAAAACAGATAAGTCTCAAGGAAGAAGGAGAGGAAAAGACATAAGTAGACTACAAATTGACCAGTCCCTAAGGGGTTAAAGGTACAGACCCAACTGGAATTTGCGTTTAGTTGTTAGATTTGGAAACTGACAGTACAAAAAAACATTGTTCTTTCTACAATAACATAACCCTGGTTGTATCTAGAAATGATGACTTACCATGATATGTGGAAGATTCTCCAGTATTGGAATCGTCATCGTCAGTAAAAACAATGATGTCATCATCGGAGCTGTGACATAAATGTAACAGAATATGAGCCACCATTAATCATTAATCCCCATCAGGTATCTAGTAATGGAGGAGATGTGAGTCTTACCAGGTGGTACTGTCCGGATCAATATCTGAAGGTGGTAAAATCAGATCTGTGGAGGCAACACAACATAAATTAGAATATTGTATATTGCGCCATGTATACAGTACGGAACACTATGCGGTGGTCGTGTATACAGTACGGAGCACTATGAGGAGGTCGTGTATACAGTACGGAGCACTATGCGGAGCCATGTATACAATACGAAGCTCTATGCGGGGCCATGTGTACAGTACGGAGCACTATGAGGAGGTCGTGTATACAGTACGGAGCACTATGCGGAGCCATGTATACAGTACGAAGCTCTATGCGGGGCCATTTATACAGTACAGTGCACTATGAGGAGGTCGTGTATACAGTACGGAGCACTATGCGGGGACGTTTATACACTACGGAGCACTATGCGGGGACGTGTATACAGTACGGAGCACTATGCGGGGCCATGTGTACAGTACGGAGCACTATGAGGAGGTCGTGTATACAGTACGGAGCACTATGCGGAGCCATGTATACAGTACGAAGCTCTATGCGGGGCCTTTTATACAGTACAGAGCACTATGAGGAGGTCGTGTATATAGTACGGAGCACTATGCGGGGACGTTTATACACTACGGAGCACTATGCGGGGACGTGTATACAGTACGGAGCACTATGCGGGGCCATGTGTACAGTACGGAGCACTATGAGGAGGTCGTGTATACAGTACGGAGCACTATGCGGGGGATGTGTGTACAATACGAAGCACTATGCAGGGCCATGAATACAGTACGGAGCACTATGCGGGGACGTGTATACAGTACAGAGCACTATGCGGTGGCCATGTATACAGTACGGAGCACTATGCGGGGCCATGAATACAGTACGGAGCACTATGCAGGGCCATGAATACAGTACGGAGCACTATGCGGGGACGTGTATACAGTACAGAGCACTATGCGGTGGCCATGTATACAGTACGGAGCACTATGCGGAGCCATGTATACAGTACGGAGCACTATGCGGGGCCATGTATACAGTACGGAGCACTATGCGGGGCCATGTATACAGTACGGAGCACTATGAGGGGGACATGTATACAGTACGGAGCACTATGCGGGGGATGTGTGTACAATACGAAGCACTATGCAGGGGACTTACAGTACATACCAAAAGTTTAGACATACCTTCTCATTTAAAGAAAATTGTACATTCACACTGAATTCATCAAAACTATGAATTAACATATGTGGAATTATATACTTAACAAAAAAGTGTGAAACAACTGAAAATATGTCTTTTATTCTAGGTTCTTCAAAGTAGCCACCTTTTGCTTTGATGATTGCTTTGCACACTCTTGGCATTCTCTTGATGAGCTTTCATGACACTGAAAATGATTGCAATGAGAAATTCTTTGGTATTATTCTCTTCATTTAATTTGACTTCAATGAAAAAAACACAAAAAGATTTGTCCTAAAGCCAAATTGGATATAATTCCACACCAAACCTAAAAAAGGGGGTGGACAAAAGTATTGGCACTGTTTGAAAAATCATGTGATGCTTCTCTAATTCGTGTAATTAACAGCACCTGTAACTTACCTGTGGCACCTAACAGGTGTTGGCAATAACTAAATCACACTTGCAACCAGTTAACATGGATTAAAGTTGACTGAACCTCTGTCCTGTGTCCTTGTGTGTACCACATTGAGCATGGAGAAAAGAAAGAAGACCAAAGAACTGTCTGAGGACTTGAGAAACCAAATTGTGAGGAAGCATGAGCAATCTCAAGGCTACAAGTCCATCTTCAAAGGCCTGAATGTTCCTGTGTCTTCCATGCGCAGTGTCATCAAGAAGTTTAAAGCCCATGGTACTGTGGCTAACCTCCCTAGATGTGGACGGAAAAGAAAAATTGACGAGAGATTTCAACGCAAGATTGTGCGGATGGTGGATAAAGAACCTCGACTAACATCTAAACAAGTTCAAGCTGCCCTGCAGTCCGAGGGTACAACAGTGTCAACCCGTACTATCCATCGGCGTCTGAATGAAAAGGGACTGTATGGTAGGATACCCAGGAAGACCCCACTTCTTACCCCGAGACATAAAAAATCCAGGCTGTAGTTTGCCAAAACGTAACTGAGAAAGCCTAAATTGTTTTGAAAGAATGTTCTCTGGTCAGATGAGACAAAAGTAGAGCTTTTTGGCAAAAAGCATCAACATAGAGTGTACAGGAAAAAAAAAGAGGCATTCAAAGAAAAGAACACGGTCTCTACAGTGAAACATGGCAGAGGTTGCCTGATGTTTTGGGGTTGCTTTGTTGCCTCTGGCACTGGACTGCTTGACCGTGTGCATGGCATTATGAAGTCTGAAGACTACCAACAAATTTTGCAGCATAATGTAGGGTCCAGTGTGAGAAAGCTGGGTCTCCCTCAGAGGTCATGGGTCTTCCAGCAGGACAATGATCCAAAACACACTTCCAAAAGCACTATAAAACGGTTTGAGAGTAAGCACTGGAGACTTCTAAGGTGGCCAGCAATGAGTCCAGACCTGAATCCCATAGAACACCTGTGGAGAGATCTCAAAATGGCAGTTTGGAGAAGGCACCCTTCAAATATCAGGGACCTGGAGCAGTTTGCCAAAGAAGAATGGTCTACAATTCCAGCAGGGTATTGTAAGAAACTCATTGATGGTTACCGGAAGCGGTTGTTAGCAGTTATTTTGGCTAAAGTATTAGGCTGAGGGTGCCAATACTTTTGTCTGGCCCATTTTTGGAGTTTTGTGTGAAATGATAAATGATTTGATTTTTGCTTCATTCTCTTTTGTGTTTTTTCCTTGCAAGCAAATTAAATGAAGATAATAATACCAAAGAATTTGTGATTGCAATCATTTTCAGGAAGAAACTGAGTATTATCTGACAGAATTGCAGGGGTGCCAATACTTTTGGCCACCACTGTATATAGTAGGATGGAGCACTATGCAATGCCATGTATACAGTACGAAGCACTATTCGAGGGACATGTATACAGTAGGGAGTACTATGCGGGGGCCATGTATACGTACGGAGCACTATGCGGGGCCATGTATACAGTACGGAGCACTATGCAGGGCCATGTATACAGTATGGCGCACTATGCGAGGCCATGTATACAGTACGGAGAACTATGCAGGCAACGTATAGAGTACGGAGCACTATGCGGGGGCCATGTATGCAGTACAGAGCACTATGTGGGGGCCCTATATAGAGTACGGAGCACTATGCGGGGCCGGGTATACCATATGAAGCACTATGCGGGCTGTGGATACAGTTCGGAGCACTATGCGGGGCCATATATACAGTACGGAGCACTATGCGGGGCCATGTATACGTACGGAGCACTATGCGGGGTCATGTATACTGTATGGAGCACTATGCGGGACCATGTATACAGTACAGAGCTCTATGCCGGGCCATGTATACAGTATGCAGCACTATGCGAGGCCATGTATACAGTACGGAGCACTATGCGGGGCCATGTATATAGTAGTATCGAGCACAATGGGGGGGCCGTGTATACATTACGGAGCACTATGCGAGGCCATGTAAATAGTAGTACGGAGCACTATGCGGGGCCGTGTATACAGTACGAAGCACTATGCGGGGCCATGTATACAGTACGGAACACTATGCGGGGCCATGTTCACAGTATGGAGCACTATGCGGGGCCATATATACAGTACGGAGCACTATGCGGGACCATGTATACAGTAGGTAGCACTATGCGGGGCCATGTATACGGTACGGAGCACTATGAGGGGTACATGTATACAGTTCGGAGCATTATGTGGGGCCATGTATACAGTATGGAGCACTATGTGGGGCCATGTATACAGTATGAAGCTCTATGCGGGGCCGTGTATACAGTACGGAGCACTATGCGGGGCCATGTATACAGTACGGAGCACTATGCGGGGCCATGTATATAGTAGTACCGAGCACAATGCGTGGGCCATGTATACAGTACGGGAGCACTATGCGGGGCCATGTATATAGTAGTACGGAGCACTATTCGGGGCCATGTATACAGTACGAAGCACTATGAGGGGCCGTGTATATAGTACGGAGTACTATGAGGGGCCATTTATACAGTACGGAGCACTATGTGGGGCCATGTATACTGTAGGTAGCACTACGCGTGGCCATGTATACGGTACGGAGCACTATGAGGGGGACATGTATACAGTACGGAGCACTATGCGGGGCCATGTATACAGTACGAAGCACTATGAGGGGCCGTGTATACAGTACGGAGTACTATGCGAGACCATGTATACAGCACGGAGCACTATGCTGGGCCGTGTATACAGTATGGAGCACTATGCAGGGCCGTGTATACAGTACGGAGCACTATGCGGGGCCGTATATACAGTACAGAGCACTATGCGGTGGCCATGTATACAGTACGGAGCACTATGCGGGGCCATGTATATAGTAGTACAGAGCACTATGCGGGGTCATGTATATGTGGCACCCCAGGGGTCTGGTTTCCACAGTAATGCAATATTATATCTGAGAGCAGGTGGGAGGTCTCTTGGTCAGGAATCTTATGCATGCCACACCTCCTGCCCAGTCCTGGGAGGGGAAGAACTTCCCCTATATAAAACTAGGGCTGAGGCAGGGTTAGGGAGAAGAGTAGAGTGAGAGAACACAGACAGAGACACAGTCTGGTCTGTAGTGGAGCAGCTTTAGGAACAGGAAAGATCAGGAGCTCTGTGGGAGCTGTGCTAAAAGAGGTCAGGGGCTGGAAGCTATAGAGCTCGCCCTGATTGAAGAGTTCTGACCGGACCCGGAGTCCGAGGCTGTGGGGACTAACCCTTACCCAGCAGCAGAAACCGACCGGCAGGGGATTTCAGATCCTCTGGCCAAGAAACCCGAAGGCACGGTCACACGCAAGGGACCAGCACCGCGACGTGGAGCGGAAGCTACCAAAAGGCCCCGAGTCACCGGCCATACGGGTGAGCACCACACGGTACACTCAGGGACGTGGGCTACTTTTACCCGCCTCTAGCAAGGTAGCCAGAAGAGTACGATTAGTTGGGGAGGCCTACAACTCCGTCTGGCCAGGGGAGATCCCATCAGCTCACGGACTGACCAGGCCCCGATCGCTAGCCAGTACTCCGGGAGGGTCTACCTTGTCACCAGTAAAGACCCTGAACTACACCGCACCGTCTCTGAGTGGTTCCTGCTACCCCCCTTCAAACACGTCGGCTGCCCTGAGGCCATACCCCTCCCGTTGGAGGGTTATACCAGCTACGCTGCACAACCTTACCACCGGCCTCAGCGGTCTGCCCTGCAGCGGCGGCTTCATAGCCGCATTCAACGGGTGGCGTAGTCGAACACCGTACCATCTTTCTGCTAAACTCTGCCATTCAGTTTGACTCCCTGGGCACGGACCGGGTCACCGCCACGAGACTACTACTCCTATCTGATCCGGATCCGGGTAGGCTCCTGCGTGCGCAGCGCTACTCAGCACAGGCCCAGGGGTGCGTCAACTTTTGGCGTAGTCGGCAGGATTCCGTGCCCGCAACCACCGGGTACTGCGTGCCTGAAAAAGAGACTTTTAAACTTACCTGTGGTGAAGATTCCCGCCATCCGGCGCCATCTTCAGCCTTTTTCCCGCCATCCGTGAAGTTTTCCCGCCATCCGGCGCCATCTTCTGCCTTCTTCCCGCCATCCGTGGAGTTTTCCCGCCGTTGGACGCCATCTTGAAGACGCCGCGCGGGAAGAAGAGGGGCGTGGACTCCGAAAGCGCGCGAGAACTGAAGCCCCGCCTCACGTCCGGACGTTGCGTGAGGTCCTGGAAGGAGCCCAGCAGACGCCGACGTCACAGGAGCGCAGCGGAAGGTCCTCAACCCTGACGATCCACTGCGGAGCCGCGGCCTACGGAAGAGGATCATCACAAGGTAGGCCACGGTCCACTAGGGGGGAGGAGGATGTCGGATACGGAGGAGAGCTTCACTGCCACAGCCACCGCCAGCACCACCGCTGCTGCGGTCATGCCTTTCACTATGCCCTATATCCCGGGGGCAGCCTGGCTACCCCAGTACTCAGGGGAGTCACATACCCTGAATGACTTTAGAGAAAAGCTGGATAGCCTCTTCCAGGTGTACCCTCTCACAGAAGAACAAAAAGTGAGCATCCTGGTGGCCCAACTAACCGGGGCAGCCCAAAGGGAGGTAAAGTCCTGGCCACCTGGGAGGAGGACTGTCGCAGGGATATTAACCCGGCTGAAGGACACCTTTGATACCCGCACCTCAGCCGAGATTAAGCTTAGATTCTACGGGTGCAAACAGCGAGCACATGAGAATATAAGGGACTATGCACTAAACCTACAAGAGGCCCTGAGAGCCATTAAGCAGACCGACCCCGACGGCGTGGGAAACGAGGACAGGCTGTTGACCGAACAATTTATAGAGGGACTATATTGCAATGCCCACCGAACCCAGTTGCGGGCAATGGCCTTACAGGATCCTCATCTGGACTTTGCACAGTTCAAGGACAGAGCCATCCGGGTGCTCCGAGAACCGGCACCGGGTGGCGTTGTGACCCACAGGCGCCCTACTACCGCTTACCACCTGGAGGCGGCGCCCTTGTCGGCAGGGCCTGTGGGAGCTGATGCGCAGGCTTTGAACAATGACCCGGCTCCAGACCTGCACCATCAGGTCCAAGAGTTAGCTAAAAGCGTTGCTGCGCTAACCCGAACTGTGCAGTCTTTACAGGTTTCTGCTCCAGGGAAGATCCAGCTGGCATCCGGACCGGAGGACATCCCGTGGCGTCGACCAAGGAGGACCCCACCGGCCAGAGGAAGACCCAGCGACCGATACAACGAGGACGGACAACCCATCTGCCGCCGCTGCAATCAACCCGGACATATGGCAAGGTACTGTCCTTTAAACTGGCACAACCTGGGGTAGAGGGCCGACCCCTAGGAATAAGATCACCAGGCCCATCGAACTGGCGTGACAAATATGTGGGAGGACGTCCAGTCTTGCCTGTGGTACTGGATGGCATTCCTATGAGTGCCCTACTGGACACCGGGTCACAGGTCACCACCATCCCGTACGTGCTCTTCAAGCAGTACTGGAATGACTCGGATATAACCCGCTACCCTGACGACGACTTGAGTATCATCGCCAGCAATGGTCAACCCGTGCCACAGATCGGATTCAAAGAGATGACCATTAAAATCGGTAGAGTCGAACTGGCAGCACAGGGACTGATCATTGTAGACATTGACAAGCGCGAGAGTCACCCAAAGATAACTCTAGGAACTAATGTGATTGAAAATTGTCTTGCAGAGGTGATTTTCATTTTACAGCAGGTTGCCAAGAACGCCAGCTCCGGCCAGCAGCGAGTGCTCCAAAAAGAGATCCGGGCACTGATGCGACGGCAACAGGTGGAACTCTCCGGTGGTGAGATTGGTATCGTGAGAATGTGACCCTTTCCCCATTGCCATGCCCCCGAAAAGTGAAATGATGATTTGGTGCCGGGCAGCTATTGGTCTAAGAGGTAGAGACTACCAAGCAATGGTAGAACCCGTCTACTCAGACAGTAGGCCCACCATTTTGACAGCACGGGGGGCGGTTGATGTACGCCATGGGAGGGTGCCCGTTCGCATAATAAACATCGGGAAAAGGGAAGTGTACCTGCCCCGGTATGCCACGCTAACCAAATTGTATACCATCGACCAAAATTCTGTACAGTCTGTGGAACCCTTGCCTCTATCTCATCCAGAGGAAGGTAACGGCTCTAAGAAACCAATAGAGGACTGGTGTCAGCAACTACATTTGGGTACTGACTCCACTCCCTCACACCAGAAACAGGGAGTCTATCGGGTGGTTCAAGAGTACGAGAGAGTGTTTAGTAAACACCCGTTAGACTTCTGGCGAGTAAAGGGGGTAGAACACCACATCCCCACGGGAGACCATCCTCCCATAAAGGAGAGATAACGTCCCGTACCCCCTGCACACTACCAACACGCCAAGGGGATGCTTAGAGACATGAAGGAGGCTGGGGTAATCAGGGATAGCTGTAGCCCCTGGGCAGCTCCATTAGTCTTGGTTAAAAAGAAAGACAACACCATGAGAATGTGTGTAGATTACCGGAAAATCAACCGTATCACACACAAAGATGCGTACCCCTTACCAAGGATAGAGGAGTCTTTGGCTGCTTTAAAATCTGCTAATTTCTTCTCCACTTTGGATCTCACTAGCGGGTACTGGCAGGTTCCTGTAGCAGAGGCGGACCGGGAGAAGACCGCATTCACCACCCCGATGGGACTTAGTGAGTTTACCTGCATGCCGTTCGGACTCTGCAACGCACCAGGAACCTTCCAACGGTTGATGGAATGCTGTCTGGGACACCGAAACTTCGAGACGGTCCTGTTATACCTGGACGATGTCATCGTCTACTCCAAGACCTACGAGGACCATCTGAAACACCTGGCAGAAGTGTTCGAAGCCCTGGCAAACTACGGCCTAAAGGTGAAACCCTCCAAGTGTCACCTGCTAAAACCAAAGGTGCAGTACCTGGGACACGTGGTGAGTGCTGACGGAGTGGCTCCCGACCCTGATAAGATCACCGCAATTAAGGAATGGCCAAGCCCCTCCAGCGTAAAGGAAGTGCTGCAGTTCCTCGGGTTGGTAGGCTACTACCGAAGATTCATTCCCGGTTTCACCGAAAAGGCAGCTCCTATGCAGGACCTCCTGATAGGCCAGTCCAGGAAGGCCAAGAACCAGAAGCCGCCCTTCAGATGGGAGAAGCTGGAAGAAGAGTCCTTCCGCCAGCTGAAGATGGCCCTCACGGGGGATGAAATCCTGGCGTACCCTGATTACAGCCAGCCCTTTATCCTCTACACCGACGCAAGTAACATCGGGCTAGGAGCCGTACTGTCCCAGATCCAGCAGGGGAAAGAACGGGTAATTGCTTACTCCAGCCGAAAACTGCGACCCACCGAAAGAAACCCTGAGAATTACAGCTCATTCAAGCTAGAGTTCCTGGCAGTGGTGTGGGCAGTCACCGAATGCTTTAAGCACTACCTCGCCTCTTCCCGGTTCACCGTGTACACGGATAACAACCCGTTGACACACCTGGACACGGCAAGACTCGGTGCCCTGGAGCAGAGATGGATGGCCCGCCTGTCCAACTATGAGTTCACGATCAAGTACCGGGCAGGACGCTCCAATACCAACGCGGATGCCTTGTCCAGAATGCCAAACCTACCGGACGTAGGGGAAGATCCAGAGGAACTGGAAGAAGTTGAACTCCCCGCGTTCCACCGTCATGGGACTATCCAGTATTCCCACCGTGTAAGGAGTAAGCAATCCGCTACGTTCAACCCCTTACCTCATTACAACTGGGCGGAAACGCAAGACAGTGACCCCGCCGTCCGACTGGTGAAGGAGATGTTGACTCAGCCAGATGCCCGCCTTGACCCAGACGCTCCGGAGGAGGCCAAGCAACTGTGGATTGAGAAGAGTCGACTGTTCCTTTACAAGGGGAAGTTGTGCCGCAGAATGGTTAACTCCCGGACGCATGAACTGATCTGGCAAGTAGTGGTGCCAAGAAGAGACGCAGCTATGGTACTGGAGGCATACCACGACGGAGCTGGACACTTCGGATGGAAGAAGCTGGAGTTCCTGCTGCGCGGGCGGTTCCAATGGGTAGGCATGAGAGGGACCATCGAGAGGTGGTGCAGAGACTGTGGCCCATGCAACCTAAGAAGGAAGGACCGTGCCAGCCAGAAGACTCCCTTGCAGTCCATCGTCACCAGGCAGCCGTTGGAACTGGTAGCCTTGGATCATGTAAAACTGACCCCCAGCAGAAGTGGCTACGTCTATGCGTTAACCATCGTGGATCACTACTCCCGGTTCTTGGTTGTCGTCCCCGTCAAGGACTTAACGGCTCAAACAGCAGCTAGAGCCTTCCAGCAGCACTTCTGCCGTCCACACGGATACCCAGAGCAGGTGCTGACGGACCAAGGACCTGCCTTTGAAGCGGAAGTCTTCCAGGAGTTCTGCACTCTGTATGCCTGCCGGAAGATAAGAACAACACCCTATCATCCGCAAACCAATGGACTCTGTGAGAAAATGAACCAGGTGGTGATAGACCTTCTGAAAACATTGCCCCTGGAAGAACGCAGTCTGTGGCCTGAGAAACTGCCTGATCTGGTGGACCTATACAACCACATCCCGGTAGGTTCTACCAACTGTACCCCGGCTGACCTAATGAGAGCAAGACCTGGTAAGCTTCCTGTTGATCTGGAGATGGGAGTCCTGACACCCGAGGACACTTCACCAGAAGCAGACTGGGACACAGAAAGGCAGCAGCAGTACCGGAAAGTACAGGAGAGCGTGGAGCGAAGTCTCTGTCAAGCTAGAGAAAGACAGGAGAAGACTTACAACCAGTATGCTCCCGCTGTTCCCCTGGTACCTGGAGAGCAGGTCTTGAAGAGGAAGAGACGGCTCCACAAGTTGGACGACCAGTGGGAGAAGGACCCGTACACCGTACTGCCCTCAAGCCATGAGAACCCGAAAGTCTGCACAATCAGTAAGGACGGAGGAGAAACCACAGCCATTGTATCCCGAGATCACCTGAAGAAGTGTCCCGAACAGCTACGAAGCCCTGAAGAAGAACAAGAAGACCCTCGACCCGCAGAGGAAAGGGAAGATATGGTCAGTACTGTGCTCGGAGACTTCCCTCGGTCTTGGACTCAATTCAATGGCGCTGTTGTGGTACCCGTCCTCACCTTCCTCCAACCAGCCTCTCAAGTACCTACGGAGAGACGGGTAGAGCTGGAAGAGCAGCCGGTCCAGGAGGCAGAAGACCCCACACAAGCAGACCAGGAGGATCAACCCTCTGCTTATAGTGAGCCTGCCGTACCCCTAGAGAGCCAAAGAGCCCGTAGACAGCTGCCCAGTTTACCTTTGACAGCTCCTACACCCCGTAGCTCAGGACCAGTCAGTCAGCTCCGTAGGTCCACTAGGGTCACTAGAGGCCAGTTGCCCGTACGTTGGAGGATTTAGAGTGCTCAAATTGCTTTATTTGTATTTACCTGTTTTCTGTTACTTGTAAATAATTGTGTATTTCTAGTTATTTTTAGGTGTCGTTTATGGATTATCCGGAATCCTTTGTACATATGTTTGGAGCGTAACCCAGGAAAGGACTAAGACTGTTAAGGACTCGGGGCAGGACAGACCCCTACCTGGTTACGGCTCCCAGTTTCTTGGTGAAATGGACACCCTTGTTTCCTTCAAAAACTGCACCCGGTTGCGGACACTCCGTGACCATTCTAATGTGTTTTTTCTTTGTTGTACTGTTTCTGTTTATACTTGTTATGTTTACAAAAATCTGTTTTGTCCCGGAGTACTAAATTCCACTAGGGGGGAATGTGGCACCCCAGGGGTCTGGTTTCCACAGTAATAGCAATATTACGTCTGTGAGCAGGTAGGAGGTTTCCTGGTCAGACATCCTATGCATGCCACACCTCCTGCCCAGTCCTGGGAGGGGAAGAACTTCCCCTATATAAAACTAGGGCTGAGGCAGGGTTAGGGAGAAGAGTAGAGTGAGAGAACACAGACAGAGACACAGTCTGGTCTGTAGTGGAGCAGCTTTAGGAACTGGAAAGATCAGGAGCTCTGTGGGAGCTGTGCTAAAAGAGGTCAGGGTCTGGAAGCTATAGAGCTCGCCCTGATTGAAGAGTTCTGACCGGACCCGGAGTCCGAGGCTGTGGGGACTAACCCTTACCCAGCAGCAGAAACCGACCGGCAGGGGATTTCAGGTCCTCTGGCCAAGAAACCCGAAGGCACGGTCACACGCAAGGGACCAGCACCGTGACGTGGAGCGGAAGCTACCAAAAGGCCCCGAGTCACCGGCCATACGGGTGAGCACCACACGGTACACTCAGGGACGTGGGCTACTTTTACCCGCCTCTAGCAAGGTAGCCAGAAGAGTACGATTAGTTGGGGAGGCCTACAACTCCGCCTGGCCAGGGGAGATCCCATCAGCTCACGGACTGACCAGGCCCCGATCGCTAGCCAGTACTCCGGGAGGGTCTACCTTGTCACCAGTAAAGACCCTGAACTACACCGCACCGTCTCTGAGTGGTTCCTGCTACCCCCCTTCAAACACGTCGGCTGCCCTGAGGCCATACTCCTCCCGTTGGGGGGTTATACCAGCTACGCTGCACAACCTTACCACCGGCCTCAGCAGTCTGCCCTGCAGCGGCGGCTTCATAGCCGCATTCAACGGGTGGCGTAGTCGAACACCGTACCATCTTTCTGCTAAACTCTGCCATTCAGTTTGACTCCCTGGGCACGGACCGTGTCACCGCCACGAGACTACTACTCCTATCTGATCCGGATCCGGGTAGGCTCCTGCGTGCGCAACGCTACTCAGCACAGGCCCAGGGGTGCGTCATATACAGTACGGAGTAGTATGCGGGGTCATGTATAAAGTACGGAGCACTATGCGGGACCATGTATACAGTAGGTAGCACTATGCGGAGCCATGTATACAGTAGTACTGAGCACTATGCGGGACCATGTATACAGTACGGAGCACTATGCGGGGCCATGTATACAGTACGGAGCACTATGTGGGACATGTATACAGTACGGAGCACTATGCGGGGCATGTGTATGTGTCACCCTGGCCTGGATGCCACAAATATAATAAAGCTGTGTCTGAGAGCAAGGGGGAGGTTCTCTAGTCAGGGGAACATTAGCATGCAATACCTCCTGTCTCAGGCCAGTAGGGGGGGCAAGCTGCCCCTATAAATGCTGGAACTGGGGACAGGGTTAGGGAGAACTGGACAACCTGTGTCTGAAGAAAGAGGTGTCCGAGAGCAGGGACAGACAGTTGTGTTGCAGCCTAAGAGGCCGTGTGGCAGTGGGAGAGCCACAAGCCAGGGACAAGAGATGAAGTACGCCTGTCCTGGCAGACAAAGAGACTACTCTACCAGACTTTGGTGTCTGAGGCTGTGAGGATTCCACGTCCCACAGCAGAAACCAGTCCGCAGGGGACTGTATGTTCCTTGGCCTAAGAAGCCCGGAGGCTCCGCCACAGCAGAAGGGACCAGCAAAGCCGTACCAGGCCGGGAGTAGAAAGGGACCCACGTTGCAAGCCATACGGGCGAGAGGACACGGTGAGCTCAGGAACGTGGGCTGTTACACTACCAGAAGGGAAATAGCCAGAAGGAGCGCAGAAAGCACGGTAGGCCTACACCCTCACCCTGACCAGGGCCAGCTTCCCACTTGTTCTCAGACATCCAGGCCCCCTCCTAGCCGGGCCTGTTTCTGGGTCATTTTACCTGTTATAATAAAGACCCTGAACTGTTGAAGAGGCCTCCGTCTCCTGGCTATCGCGATCGAAATCATCCCCTCCATCATCCATTATATATTCTGCCCTGGGGCCATACTCCTCCCGTGGGGAGTTGAACAATCCAGTGCTGCACATCTATATCAGCCCCGGCGGTCTGCACTGCAGCAGCGGTTAACCCTGACGCCAATCCACGGGTGGCGTAGTCGGACATCACTTAAAACTTATAAACGACTACCACTGGTCTGACCACCCTGAGTCACGGACCGGGTTGCCACTACTACCCCCATCGTCTCCCTATTGCCCGGTTCCGAGTGCCCCACGGCCCAGGGGGCGAGTCATATACAGTACGAAGCACTATGCGGGGGACATGTATACAATACGGAGTACTATGCGGGGCCGTGTATACAGTACGGAGCACTATGCGGGACCATGTATACAGTATGGAGTACTATGCGGGGCCATGTATACAGTACGGAGCACTATGTGGGGCCATGTATACAGTACGGAGCACTATGCGGGGCCATGTATACAGTACGGAGCACTATGCGGGGCCATGTATACAGTACGAAGCACTATGAGGGGCCGTGTATACAGTACGGAGCACTATGCGGGGCCGTGTATACAATATGGAGCAATATGCGGGGCCGTGTATGCAGTACGGAGCACTATGCGGGGCAATGTATACAGTACGGAGCACTATGCGGGGCCATGTATGCAGTACGGAGCACTATGCGGAGCCATGTATACAGTACGGAGCACTATGCGGGGCCATGTATGCAGTACGGAGCACTATGCGGAGCCATGTATACAGTAGTATGGAGCACTATGCGCGGGCCGTGTATACAGTACGGAGCACTATGCGGTGCCATGTATATAGTAGGATGGAGCACCATGAGGGGCCATGTATACAGTACGGAGTACTATGCGGGGTCATGAATAAAGAACGGAGCACTATGCGGGACCATTTATACAGTAGGTAGCACTATGCGGGGCCATGTATACCGTAGTACTTAGCACTATGCGGCGCCATGTATACAGTACGGAGCACTATGCGGGGCATGTATACAGTACGAAGCATTATGCGGGTGACATGTATACAGTACGGAGTACTATGCGGGGCCATGTATACAGTAGTACGGAGCACTATGCGCGGGCCACGTATACAGTACGGAGCACTATGCGGGGCCATGTATACAGTATGGAGTACTATGCGGGGGAATGTATGCAGTAGGAAGCACTATGCGGGGCCATGTATACAGTAGTACGGAGCACTATGAGCGGGCCGTGTATATGTAGCGCCCCGAGGGTTCGGCCGCTACAGGGGTATTTCACCTCTGCCAGAGGTGTGATATTCCACTCCCAGGTAAGGATGGAGTATGGACCAGGGCTCAGGTAGCTGCATACAGCACACTCACCCCATTTCCGAGGGACAGCTCAACAGTGCTCCCATTAGACAGAAATGCAGGCACGACAGACCATGTCCCTGGCTGGAGTGGGGAGGGGGGAGGAATACCCAGTGATGTAGGAGCAGGAGGGGATGATTCCTGAGCGTAGGTAGGAGCCCATTGGTTGCTGGTCACCTGGGCTCATGTTTCTAAAGGGAGGTATAAAAGGTGGGCACCATCTTAGTTCTGGGAGTAGAAGAAGTGAAGTCCAGTCAGAGAAGACAGGGAGCAGAGGCTCTGTAGGAGCTCTGCTCAGAGGCAGGCCTAGAGAAAAGGCCGGAGTCTGACAGGAGAAAGAGAAGTGGGCCTGGAGAAGAGGCCAAAGAAAGGAGGAGAAGAAGGAACAGGAAAGAAGGAGAAGAGAGAGAGAAACAGAGGGGCTCAGGAACAAGAAGGTGGAAGGGACCCTAAGAACCCACGAGAATACCGGGTGAAGGGTCAGGCAGATACGGGTACCGGATCCCAAGTTGGTGGAGGAGAAACTACCCTCAGCCAAAGACTGGAGGTCGTGATCATTTATTGGTGCGACACCTCATCAAACCTGCTAGGAAGGCACCATATAGGGGAACGGGGCCCACGTTTACCCGCACAGATCCGCGGCAGCTGGACAAAAGTGGGTCACTGGTGAGGCAGGCCAGAGAAAGGACAGAAGGGGGTCCTGAGCCATACTTCTGAACTGCCTGGGAGTTGTTCGAGCCCCACACCTGGTGGACGCAGCACGGCTCGGGCGGTCACTACTGGTGCCGAAGTGACCCGGAGCACATGAACTGTGAGTAAAAGACATTGGATTGCAGTACGTTGTCTGTGTACTTTCAGCACTACCGGTACTGGGACTCCCTGCACCACCCCCATCATCCACTGCACAGCCCTGGGGTACACTCTTCCCGTGGGGAGTTATCCAATCTCAGCTGCACACACCATCAGCCTCAGGGGATTACCTTGCAGCGGCGTTTCATAATAACCGCAATCCACGGGTGGCGTAGTCGGACATTATCAACGGTACATAGCAGACTACCATTGGTCTGACCACACTGAGCCGCGGGACCGGGCCGCCACTACTACCCCCATCGTTTCCCTGTTGCCCGGATCCGCGTGCCCCCCGGCCCAGGGGGCGAGTCATATACAGTACGGAGCACTATGCGGGGCCATGTATATAGTAGTACGGAGTACTATGCAGGGCCATGTATACAGTACGAAGCACTATGCGGGGGACATGTATACAGTACGGAGTCCTATGCAGGGCCATGTATACATACGGAGCACTATGCGGGACCATGTATATAGTAGTACGGAGCACTATGCGGGGCCATGTATAGAGTACAAAGCACTATGCGGGTGACATGTATACAGTACGAAGTACTATGCGGGGCCATGTATACAGTACGGAGCACTATGCGGGAACATGTATGGCCATGTATACAGTACGGAGCACTATGCGGAGCCATGTATACTTAGTGCAGCACTATGCAGGTCTATGTATACTGTGTGCAGCACTATGCGGGGCCATATATGCAGTTTGGAGCACTATGCAGGGCCATCTATACAGTATGGAGCACTATGCGGGGCCATGTATACAGTACAGAGCACTATGTGGGGCCATGTATACAGTACGGAGCACTATGCGGAGCCATGTATATAGTACGGAACAGTATGCGGGGCCATGTATACAATATGAAGCACTATGCGGGGCCATGTATACAGTACGGAGCACTATGCGTGGCCATGTATATAGTACGGAGCAGTATGCGGGGCCATGTATACAATATGAAGCACTATGCGGGGCCATGTATACAGTACGGAGCACTATGCAGGGCCACGTATACAGTACGAAGCACTATGCGGGGCCGTGTATACAGTATGGAGCACTATGCGAGGCCATGTATACAGTTTGGAGAACTATGCAGGGCAACGTATAGAGTACGGAGCACTATGCGGGGGCCATGTATGCAGTACAAAGCACTATGCGGGGGCCGTATATAGAGTACGGAGCAATATGCGGGTCAATATATACAGTACGGAGCACTATGCGGGGCCATGTATACTATATGCAGTACTATACGGGGCCATATATACAAAACAGAGCAGTATGCGGGACCATGTATACAGTACGGAGCACTATGCGGGGCAATATATACAGTATGGAGCACTATGCAAGGCCATGTATACAGTACGGAGCACTATGTGGGGCCATGTATACAGTACGGAACACTATGTGGGGCCATGTATATAGTAGTACGGAGCACTATGCGAGGCCATGTATGCAGTACGGAGCACTATGCGGGGGACATGTATACAGTACGGAACACTATGCGGGGCCATGTATATAGTAGTACCAAGCACAATGCGGGGGCCGTGTATACAGTACGAAGCACTATGCGGGGCCATGTATATAGTAGTACGGAGCACTATGCGGCGCCATGTATACAGTACGAAGCACTATGAGGGGCACATGTATACAGTACGGAGTACTATGCGGGGCCATGTATACAGTACGGAGCACTATGCGGGGCCATGTATACAGTATGGAGCACTATGCGGGGCCATATATACCGTACGGAGCACTATGCTGGACCATGTATACAGTAGGTAGTACTACGCGGGGCCATGTATACGATATTGAGCACTATGAGGGGGACATGTATACAGTACGGAGTACTATGCGGGGCCATGTATACAGTACGGAGCACTATGCGGGGCCGTGTATACAGTATGGAGCACTATGCGGGGCCGTGTATACAGTACGGAGCACTATGCGGGGCCGTGTATACAGTACGGAGCACTATGCGGGGCCATGTATGCAGTACAGAGCACTATGCGGGACCATGTATACAGTAGGTAGCACTACGCGGGGCCATGTATACGATATTGAGCACTATGAGGGGGACATGTATACAGTACGGAGCACTATGCGGGGCCATGTATACAGTACGGAGTACTATGCGGTGGCCATGTATACAGTACGGAGCACTAGGCGGGGCCATGTATACAGTACAGAGCACTATGCAGGGCCATGTATACAGTACGGAGTACTATGCGGTGGCCATGTATACAGTACGGAGCACTAGGCGGGGCCATGTATACAGTACGGAGCACTTTGCGGGGCCATGTATATAGTAGTACAGAGCACTATGCGGGGGACGTGTATACAGTACCGAGCACTTTGCAGGGCCATGTATATAGTAGTACGGAGCACTATGCAGGGGCCGTGTATACAGTATGGATCACTTTGCGGGGTGATGTATACTGTGTGCAGCATTATGCGAGACTATGTATACAAAATAGCAGTATGCGGCGCCATGTATACAGTATGGAGTACTATGCGGGGCCATGTATACAGTAGGGAGCACTATGCGGGGCCATGTATATAGTAGTACGGAGCACTATGCGGGGGTCGTGTATACAGTACGGAGCACGATGCGGGGCCATGTATACAGTACGGAGCACTATGCGGGGCCATGTATACAGTATGGAGCTCTATGCGGGGCCATGTATACAGTACAGAGCACTATGCGGGGCCATGTATACAGTACGGAGCACTATGCGGGGCCATGTATACAGTACGGAGCACCATGCGGGCCCATGTATACAGTACGGAGCACTATGCGGGGCCATGTATACTGTGTGCAGCACTATGCGGGGCCATGTATACAAAACAGCAGTATGCGGGGCCATGTATACAGTAGGGAGCACTATGCGGGGCCATGTATATAGTAGTACGGAGCACTATGCGGGGGTCGTGTATACAGTACGGAGTACTATGCGGGGCCATGTATATAGTAGTACGGAGTACTATGCAGGGCCATGTATACAGTACGGAGCAAGATGCGGGGACATGTATATAGTAATACAGAGCACTATGAGGGGCCATGTATACAGTACGGAGTACTATGCGGGGCCATGTATACAGTAGAGAGCTCTATGCGGGGCCATGTATACAGTAGAGAGCACTATGTGGGGCCATGTATACAGTACGGAGTACTATGCGGGGCCATGTATACAGTACGGAGTACTATGCGGGGCCATGTATACAATACGGAGTACTATGCGGGGCCATGTATACAGTACGGAGCACGATGCGGAGCCATGTATACAATACGGAGTACTATGCGGGGTCATGTATACAGTACGGAGCTCTATGCGGGGCCATGCATATGTGGCACCCCAGGGTTCTGGTTACCACAGTAATAGCAATATTACGTCTGTGAGCAGGTGGGAGGTCTCCTGGTCAGGAAACCTAAGCATACCACACCTCCTGCCCAGTCCTGGGAGGGGAAGAACTTCCCCTATATAAACTGGGGCTGAGGTGGGGTTAGTGAGAAAGAAGAGGAGTCCCAGACAGAGACACAGTCTGGTCTGGAGTGGAGCAGATGCAGGGAGAGCAAGATCAGGAGCTCTGTGGGAGCAGTGATAAAAGGGGTCAGGGACTGGAAGCTGTAGAGCTCGTCCTGACTGAAGAGATCTCACCGGACACGGAGTCCGAGGCTGTGGGGACTGTTCCATACCCAGCAGCAGAAACCGACCGGCAGGGGATTTCAGGTCCTCTGGCCAAGAAACCCGAAGGCACGGTCACACGCAAGGGACCAGCACCGCCGTCGTGGAGCGGAGGCTACCAGAAGGCCCCGAGTCACCGGCCATACGGGTGAGCACCACACGGTACACTCAGGGACATGGGCTACTTTTACCCGCTTCTAGCAAGGTAGCCAAGAAGAGTACAATTAGTTGGGGAGGCCTACAACTCCGCCTGGCCAGGGGAGATCCTATCTGCTCACGGACTGACCAGACCCCGACCGCTAGCCAGTACTCCCGGGAGGGTCTACCTTTGCCACCAGTAAAGACCCTGAACTACACCGCACCGTCTCTGAGTGGTTCCTGGTGCCCGCGTGCAATTCTGCTATCCCCATCATCCGCGTCCGCTGCCCTGAGGCCATACCCCTCCCGTTGGGGGTTATACTATCCACGCTGCACAACTGTCCCACCGGCCTCAGCGGTCTGCCCTGCAGCGGCGGCTTCGTAACCGCATTCAACGGGTGGCGTAGTCGAACTATATAACATCATCTACTAAATTCCGCCACTTAGTTTGACACCCTGGGCACGGACCGGGTCACCGCCACGAGGACTACTAACCCCGACAGATCCGGCTCCGGGTATTCCCCGCGTGCGCAACGCTACACAACACAGGCCCAGGGGGCGCGTCAACTTTTTGGCGTAGTCGGCAGGATCCCGTGCCCGCAACCACCGGGTACTGCGTGCCTGAAAAAGACTGTTAAACTTACCTGTGGTGAAGATTCCCGCCATCCGACGTCATCTTTTGCCTTCTTCCCGCCATCCGTGGAGTTTTCCCGCCATCCGACGCCATCTTTTGCCTTCTTCCCGCCATCCGTGGAGTTTTCCCGCCATTGGACGCCATCTCGAGGACGCCGCGCGGGAAGAAGAGGGGCGTGGACTCCGAAAGCGCGCGAGAACTGAAGCCCCGCCTCACGTCCGGACGTTGCGTAAGGTCCTGGAAGGAGCCCAGCAGACGCCGACGTCACAGGAGCGCGACGGAAGGTCCTCAACCCTGACGATCCACTGCGGAGCCGCGGCCTACGGAAGAGGATCATCGCAAGGTAGGCCACGGTCCACTAGGGGGGAGGAGGATGTCGGATACGGAGGAGAGCTTCACTGCCACAGCCACCGCCAGCACCACCGCTGCTGCGGTCATGCCTTTCACCATGCCCTACATACCGGGGGCAGCCTGGCTACCCCAGTACTCAGGGGAGTCACATACCCTAAATGACTTCAGAGAAAGGCTGGATAGCCTCTTCCAGGTGTACCCCCTCACAGAAGAGCAAAAAGTGAGCATCCTGGTGGCTCAATTAACAGGGGCAGCCCAAAGGGAGGTAAAATCCTGGCCACTTGGGAGGAGGAGGACTGTCGCAGAGATACTAGCCCGGCTGAAGGACACCTTTGATACCCGTACCTCAGCCGAGATCAAGCTTAGATTCTACGGGTGCAAGCAGCGAGCACATGAGAATATAAGGGACTATGCACTAAACCTACAAGAGGCCCTGAGAGCCATTAAGCAGGCCGACCCTGACGGCGTGGGAAACGAAGACAAGCTGTTGACTGAACAATTTATAGAGGGTCTACATTGCAATGCCCACCGAACCCAGTTGTGAGCAATGGCCTTACAGGACCCTCATCTGGACTTTGCACAGTTCAAGGACAGAGCCATCCGGGTGCTCCAAGAACCGGCACCAGGTGGCGCTGTGACCCACAAACGCCCTGCTACCATTTACCACCAGGAGACGGCGCCCTTGTCGGCAGGGCCTGTGGGAGCTGATGCGCAGGCTTTAAACAATGACCCGGCTACCGACCTGCACCATCAGGTCCAAGAGCTAACTAAAAGCGTTGCCGCGCTAACCCGAACTGTGCAGTCTTTACAGGTTTCTACTCCAGGGAAGATCCAGCTGGCATCCGGACCGGAGGATATCCCGTGGCGCCGACCAAGGAGGACCCCACCGGCCAGAGGAAGACCTAGCGACCGATACAACGAGGACGGACAACCCATCTGCCGCCACTGCAATCAACCCGGACATATGGCAAGGTACTGTCCTTTAAACCGGCACAACCTGGGGTAGAGGGCCAACCCCTAGGAATAAGATCACCAGGCCCATCGAACTGGCGTGACAAATACGTGGGAGGACGTCCAGTCTTGCCTGTAGTACTGGATGGCATTCCTATGAGTGCCCTACTTGACACCGGGTCACAGGTCACCACCATCCCGTACGTGCTCTTCAAGCAGTACTGGAATGACTCGGATATAACCCGCTACCCAGACGACGACTTGAGTATCATCGCCAGCAATGGTCAGCCCGTGCCACAGATCGGATTTAAGGAGATGACCATTAAGATCGGTAAAGTCGAACTGGCAGCACAGGGACTGATCATTGTGGACATTGACAAGCGCGAGAGTCACCCAAAGATAACTCTAGGAACTAATGTGATTGAAAATTGTCTTGCAGAGGTGATTCTCATTTTACAGCAGGTTGCCAAGAACGCCAGCTCCGGCCAGCAGCGAGTGCTCCAAAAAGAGATCCGGGCACTGATGCGACGGCAACAGGTGGAACTCTCCGGTGGTGAGATTGGTAGCGTGAGAATGTGTGACCCTTTCCCTATTGCCATGCCCCCGAAAAGTGAAATGATGATTTGGTGCCGGGCAGCTATTGGTCTGAGAGGTAGAGATTACCAGGCAATGGTAGAACCAGTCTACTCAGATAGTAGGCCCACCATTTTGACGGCACGGGGGGTGGTTGATGTACGCCATGGGAGGGTGCCCGTTCGCATAATAAATATCGGGAAGAGGGAAGTGTACCTGCCCCGGTATGCTACGCTAGCCAAATTGTATACCATCAACCAAAATTCTGTACAGTCCGTGGAACCCTTGCCTCCATCTCATCCAGAGGAAGGTAACGGCTCTAAGCAACAAATGGAGGACTGGTGTCAGCAACTGCATTTGGGTACTGACTCCACACCCGCTCACCAAAAGCAGGGAGTCTACCGGGTGATCCAGGAATACGAGAGAGTGTTCAGTAAACACCCGCTAGACTTCGGGCGAGTGAAGGGAGTGGAACATCACATCCCCACGGGAGACCATCCTCCCATAAAGGAGAGGTATCGTCCCGTACCCCCTGCACATTACCAACACGCCAAGGGGATGCTTAGAGACATGAAGGAGGCTGGGGTAATCAGGGATAGCTGTAGCCCCTGGGCAGCTCCACTAGTCTTGGTTTAAAAGAAAGACAACACCATGAGAATGTGTGTAGATTACCGGAAAATCAACCGTATCACACACAAAGATGCGTACCCCTTACCAAGGATAGAGGAGTCTTTGGCTGCTTTAAAATCTGCTAACTTCTTCTCCACTTTGGATCTCACTAGCGGGTACTGGCAGGTTCCTGTAGCAGAGGCGGACCGGGAGAAGACCGCATTCACCACCCCGATGGGACTTAGCGAGTTTACCTGCATGCCGTTCGGACTCTGCAACGCACCAGGAACCTTCCAACGATTGATGGAATGCTGTCTGGGACACCGGAACTTTGAGACGGTCCTGCTGTACCTGGACGATGTTATAGTTTATTCCAAAACCTACGAGGACCACCTGAAACACCTGGCGGAAGTGTTTGAAGCCCTGGCAAACTACGGTCTGAAGGTGAAACCGTCGAAGTGTCACCTGCTAAAACCAAAAGTGCAGTACCTGGGACACGTGGTGAGTGCTGACGGAGTGGCTTCCGACCCTGATAAGATCACCGCGATTAAGGAATGGCCAAGACCCTCCAGCGTAAAGGAAGTGCGGCAGTTCCTCGGGTTGGTAGGCTACTACCGAAGATTCATTCCCGGTTTCACCAAAAAGGCAGCTCCTATGCAGGACCTCCTGATAGGCCAGTACAGGAAGGCCAAGAACCAGAAGCCGCCCTTCAGATGGGAGAAGCTGGAAGAAGAATCCTTCCGCCAGCTGAAGATGGCCCTCACGGGGGATGAAATCCTGGCGTACCCTGATTACAGCCAGCCCTTTATCCTCTACACCGACGCAAGTAACATCGGGCTAGGAGCCGTACTGTCCCAGATCCAGCAGGGGAGAGAACGGGTAATTGCTTACGCCAGCCGACAACTGTGACCCACCGAAAGAAACCCTGAGAATTACAGCTCATTCAAGCTAGAGTTCCTGGCAGTGGTGTGGGCAGTCACCGAACGCTTTAAGCACTACCTCGCCTCTTCCCGGTTCACCGTGTACACGGATAACAACCCGTTGACACACCTGGACACTGCAAGACTCGGTGCCCTGGAGCAGAGATGGATGGCCCGCCTGTCCAACTATGAGTTCACGATCAAATACCGGGCAGGACGCTCCAATACCAACGCGGATGCCTTGTCCAGAATGCCAAACCTACCGGACGTAGGGGAGGATCCAGAGGAACTGGAAGAAGTTGAACTCCCCGCGTTCCACCGTCATGGGACTACCCAGTATTCCCACCGTGTAAGGGGTAAGCAATCCACTACGTTCAACCCCTTACCTCATTACAACTGGGCGGAAACGCAAGACAGTGACCCCGCCGTCCGACTAGTGAAGGAGATGCTGACTCAGCCAGATGCCCGCCTTGACCCAGACGCTCCGGAAGAGACCAAGCAACTGTGGGCTGAGAAGAGTCGACTGTTCCTTTACAAGGGGAAGTTGTGCCGCAGAATGGTTAACTCCCGGACGCATGAACTGATCTGGCAAGTAGTGGTGCCAAGAAGAGACGCGGCTATGGTACTGGAGGCATACCACGACGGAGCTGGGCACTTCGGATGGAAGAAGCTGGAGTTCCTGCTGCGCGGGCGATTCCACTGGGTAGGCATGAGAGGAACCATCGAGAGGTGGTGCAGAGACTGTGGCCCATGCAACCTAAGAAGGAAGGACCGTGCCAGCCAGAAGACTCCCCTGCAGTCCATCGTCACCAGGCAGCCGTTGGAACTGGTAGCCTTGGACCATGTAAAACTGACCCCCAGCAGAAGTGGCTACGTCTATGCGTTAACCATCGTGGATCACTACTCCCGGTTCTTGGTTGTAGTCCCCGTCAAGGACTTAACGGCTCAAACAGCAGCTAGAGCCTTCCAGCAGCACTTCTGCCGTCCACACGGATACCCAGAGCAGGTGCTGACGGACCAAGGACCTGCCTTTGAAGCGGAAGTCTTCCAGGAGTTCTGCACTCTGTATGGCTGCCGGAAGATAAGAACAACACCCTATCATCCGCAAACCAATGGACTCTGCGAGAAGATGAACCAGGTGGTGATAGACCTTCTGAAAACATTGCCCCTGGAAGAACGCAGTCTGTGGCCTGAGAAACTGCCTGATCTGGTGGACCTATACAACCACATCCCTGTAGGTTCTACCAACTGTACCCCGGCTTACCTAATGAGAGCAAGGCCTGGTAAGCTGCCTGTTGATCTGGATATGGGAGTCCTGACACCCGAGGACACTTCACCAGAAGCAGACTGGGACACAGAGAGGCAGCAGCAGTACCGGAAAGTACAGGAGAGCGTTGAGCGAAGTCTCCGTCAAGCAAGAGAAAGACAGGAGAAGACTTACAACCAGTATGCTCCCGCTGTTCCCCTGGTACCTGGAGAGCAGGTCTTGAAGAGGAAAAGACGGCTCCACAAGTTGGACGACCAGTGGGAGAAGGACCCGTACACCGTACTGCCATCAAGCCATGAAAACCCAAAAATCTGCACAATCAGTAAGGATGGAGGAGAAACCACAGCCATTGTCTCCTGAGATCACCTGAAGAAGTGTCCCGAGCAGCTACGAAACCCTGAAGAAGATCAAGAAAACCCTCGACCCGCAGAGAAAAGGGAAGAGATGGTCAGTACTGTACTCGGAGACTTCCCTCGGTCTTGGACACAAGTAAATGGCGCTGTTGTGGTACCCGTCCTCACCTTCCTCCAGCCAGCATCCCAAGTGCCTACGGAAAAACAGGTAGAGCTGGAAGAGCAGCCGGTCCAGGAGGCAGAAGACCCCACACAAGCAGACCAGGAGAATCGACCCTCTGCTTATAGTGAGCCTGCCGTGCCCCTAGTGAGCCAAAGAGCCCGTAGACAGCTGCCCAGCTTACCTTTGACAGCTCCTACACCCTGTAGCTCAGGACCGGTCAGTAAGATCCGTAGGTCTACTAGGGCCACTAGAGGCCAGTTGCCCGTACGTTGGAGGATCTAAAGTGTTCAGACTGTCTTATTGGTATTTACCTGTTTACTGTTGCTTGTAAATAATTATGTTTTTCCAGTTATTTTATAGGTGTCTTTTGTGGATTAACCGGAACTCTGTTGTATATATGTTTGGAGCGTAACCCAGGAACGGACTAAAGACTGTTAAAGACTCGGGGCAGGACAGACCCCTACCTGGTTACGGCTCCCTGTTTTTTGGTGAAATGGACACAATTTTTGCTTCAAAAATTGCACCCGGTTGCGGACACGCCGTGACCACCTTAACGTGTTTTTCCTTATTGTATTGTTCCTGTTTATACCCTGTTATGTTTTCAAAAATATGTTTAGTCCCGGAGTACTAAATTTTACTAGGGGGGAATGTGGCACCCCAGGGTTCTGGTTACCACAGTAATAGCAATATTACGTCTGTGAGCAGGTGGGAGGTCTCCTGGTCAGGAAACCTAAGCATACCACACCTCCTGCCCAGTCCTGGGAGGGGAAGAACTTCCCCTATATAAACTGGGGCTGAGGTGGGGTTAGTGAGAAAGAAGAGGAGTCCCAGACAGAGACACAGTCTGGTCTGGAGTGGAGCAGATGCAGGGAGAGCAAGATCAGGAGCTCTGTGGGAGCAGTGATAAAAGGGGTCAGGGACTGGAAGCTGTAGAGCTCGTCCTGACTGAAGAGATCTCACCGGACACGGAGTCCGAGGCTGTGGGGACTGTTCCATACCCAGCAGCAGAAACCGACCGACAGGGGATTTCAGGTCCTCTGGCCAAGAAACCCGAAGGCACGGTCACACGCAAGGGACCAGCACCGCCGTCGTGGAGCGGAGGCTACCAGAAGGCCCCGAGTCACCGGCCATACGGGTGAGCACCACACGGTACACTCAGGGACGTGGGCTACTTTTACCCGCTTCTAGCAAGGTAGCCAGGAAGAGTACAATTAGTTGGGGAGGCCCACAACTCCGCCTGGCCAGGGGAGATCCTATCTGCTCACGGACTGACCAGACCCCGACCGCTAGCCAGTACTCCCGGGAGGGTCTACCTTTGCCACCAGTAAAGACCCTGAACTACACCGCACCGTCTCTGAGTGGTTCCTGGTGCCCGCGTGCAATTCTGCTATCCCCATCATCCGCGTCCGCTGCCCTGAGGCCATACCCCTCCCGTTGGGGGTTATACTATCCACGCTGCACAACCGTACCACCGGCCTCAGCGGTCTGCCCTGCAGCGGCGGCTTCGTAGTCGAACACTATAACATCATCTACTAAATTCCGCCACTTAGTTTGACACCCTGGGCACGGACCGGGTCACCGCCACGAGGACTACTAACCCCGACAGATCCGGCTCCGGGTATTCCCCGCGTGCGCAACGCTACACAACACAGGCCCAGGGGGCGCGTCATATACAGTAGAGAGCACTATGCGCGGCCATGTATACAGTACGGAGTACTATGCGGGGCCATGTATACAGTACTGAGTACTATGCGGGGCCATGTATACAGTACGGAGCACTATGCGGGGCCATGTATACTGTGTGGAACACTAAACGGGGCCATGTATACAAAACAGCAGTATGCAGGGCCATGTATACAGTATGGAGCTCTATGCGGGGCCATGTCTACAGTATGGAGCTCTATTCGGGGCCATGTATACAGTACGGAGCACGATGCGGGGCCATGTATATAGTAATACAGAGCACTATGCGGGGCCATGTATACAGTATGGAGCTCTATGCGGGGCCATGTATACAGTATGGAGCTCTATGCGGGGCCATGTATACAGTATGGAGCTCTATGCGGGGCCATGCATACAGTATGGAGCTCTGTGCGGGGCCATGTATACTGCGTGCAGCACAATGCGGGGCCATGTATATAGTAGTACGGAGCACTATGCGGGGCCATGTATACAGTACGGAGCACTATGCGGGGCCATGTATACAGTACGGAGCACTATGCGGGGCCATGTATACAGTATGGAGCTCTATGCGGGACCATGTATACTGTGTGCAGCACAATGCGGGGCCATGTATACAAAACAGCAGTATGCGGGGCCATGTATACAGTACGGAGCACTATGCAGGGCCATGTATACTGTATGCAGCACTATACAGGGCCATGTATATGACTAGCCCAGGGGATGGGGATGACTCGGTACCTGGGCCTTTGCCTGGCCTTGGGGATGTCGCGGTGGTCGGCTCCCGGGCCCTCTCTTTGAAAGGGTGGATATTTGTTAATTCTATAAGAGTTCGTGACGCCACCTGTGGTTTCTGGTGAGAATCACCAGCGCTGCGGAGTCCACTGAGGCTGGTGATAAGGCAGCTTGATGGTGTTGCTCCACACAGGTGGAGCTGGGCCTCAGGGCAGCGTATGAAGGGGGATGCAGGACAGGCGAGACCCTGCCGGGTCAGAGCAAGAACAGGGATAGACACGATAGTCACTTCACTACCTTTTACTGATGGAAATTCAGGCACGTCCCGGAGCACTGCAGGGTGAAGGGTGCCTGTCAGAATCCTCCACAATGAGCGGGTTTTGGGCCTCTTGTTACTTGGCTCTGCGTACTAAGTTTCTGACCTGCCTGGAGCTAGGCCTAACTTTGTCTCTGTCTTGCGCTGGCTGACTTTGTGGCAGGGCCTTCTCTTGGAGTGCACGCTCCCAGCTTACGGGGCCTATGTGTCTCCTGGCTCTGTTACGTATCAGCACTTTAGCGATCCTGGGACTTGTAGTTCTCCAGGGATTCCGGTTATGTCTTACTGGGTCATAAAGATACCTGAAGCTTTGGACCCAGTGTCTGGTAAAGCTTCGGGGTGAGCCAGTTAAGCTCCTCTGCCCCCTACGTACTAACTCTCCACTTGCCTTCGGCCTACTCGGGCCCTCACTAGGCTATACACACTAACGGCAGCTTGCCACGCTTCACCGATCTTATGGCGCCGGCACACCTAAAGCTCGCTGCTCTGAGCTACACTGAGTCTTGGTCTGAATGAACTCCACTGCAAACTAGCAACTGCAGGAGCTGGAACAGACTCTGTCCTCTGAGGTAACTCTTCTCAGACTGATCTGGACTTAACATCTAAACCAGACTGAACTGCCTGGCCCCACCTTCCCTATTTATATCCCTAACGGGCTCCCTCTGCTGGTCTGAGGTGGAAGGTGGAGATGTGTGTATGGTTATGGGGGCTTCTTGTGGAGGAATCCATCAATGCACTCTTCCAGATCTGTGATACAAAGCGCAGCTGGGCGTCACATATACAGTATGAAGGACTGTGCGGGGCCATGTATGCAGTACGGAGGAATATGCGGGGCCATGTATACAGTAGTACGGAGCACTATGCGCGGGCCGTGTATACAGTACGGAGCACTATGTGGGGCCATGTATATAGTAGTACGGAGTACCATGCAGGGCCATGTATATGTAGTGCCCCGAGGGTTCGGTCGCTACAGAGGTATTGCAGCTCACCCAGAGGTGTTGTAGCACCCTGAGGACTCGGCTGCTACAGGGGTATTACACCTCAAGCCAGAGGTGTGCTATTCCACTCCCGGGTAAGGATGGAGTGTGGAACTGAGCTTAGTAGGCTGCATGCACTACATACATCCCATTTCCGGGGGACAGAACTACAGTACTCCCACCAAGTTTATGTGCAGGTACGACAGCGTCTGTCCCTGGCTGGAGTGGGAGGGGGGTGGAACATCCCAGTAGTGTAGGGGCAGATAGGGGGAGTAGTCTGGGTAAGGCTAGGAGCTCATTGGGTGCTGGTCACCTGAGCTCACACATAGAGGGAGTATATAAGGTGGGCACCATCTAGTTGCAGGGAGAGTCCAGGAGAGTGAGTCTTCTAGGAGAGCCTGAGCAGAGCAGAGGAGCTCAGCCAGGAGGGCTGACAGGGAGCTGTGGCTCCGGCTGGGCCCAGCTCCAGAGCAAAGCCTGCAGAGAGAGAGAGGAGTAAGAAGGACCCAGAGAGAAAGACAGAGGGAACCCCAAGAGCCCAGAAACAGACCAAGAAGGGTGAAGGGTTGGCGGACACGGGTACCGGAACCCGAACTGGTGGAGGCCACTAATCCTCAGCCAGAAACCGGAGGTCGTGGTCAAGATTTGCCACGACCCTCACCAAATCCACCAGAAAGGCACACCGAGCATAGGGTCAGGGAACCCAGAGAAGGTTTGACCACCAAGAGACCCGAGGGAGCCGGCCATAGGTGGATCCCTGGTGGGAACGGCCAGGAGGAAGAGAGTGAGACAGGGAAGCTCAGGACCACGCTCTGGACTGCCTGGGGGTTTGCCGAGTCCAGGACCTGGTGGACGCAGCACGGCTCGGGTGGTCACTCAAGGCCAGAGTGACCGAGGAACACCCGTAAGTAAAAACCCTGAAACTGCATCTCCTGACTTTGACTCTTCTTACTGCACCGTCACAACTCCCATCATCTACACCTGCTGCCCTGAGGCCATACCCCTCCCGTTGGGGGTTATACCATCACTGCTGCACACATACCACCGGCCTCAGCGGACTGCTCTGCAGCGGCGGCTTCAAAGCCGCACTCAACGGGTGGCGTAGTCGACACTCAAGTTAACATCTACTGCCATAGACTGCCGCTTAGTTTGACACCCTGGGCACGGACCGGGTCACCGCCACAAGGACTACTACCCCCCATCTAGATCCGGCTCCGGGTATCCCCTGAACACGGCCCAGGGGCGCGTCAGTGTGATATCTCACTTCCAGGTAAGGATGGAGTGTGGCTCAGGACCCTAACACCCATATGCACTACACCACATTTCCAGGGGACAGGGCGACAATGCTCCCAAGGGTGAGCACAACTGTCCCTGTCCCTGGCTGGAGTGGGGGGAGGGAACACCTAGAAAGGGGGAACCCAGTAGTGTCTGGGTGGGGAGAGTAGATCCCGGGTGCACTGTATAGGGGAGTATATATGGTGGGCACCATCTTAGAGTCGGAGAGAGAAGAAAAGAGAGAGCAGAGAGAGAGGGAAGCTGGGAGCAGGGGCTCTCTATGGGCTCTGCTCCGCAGGCAGGCCAAGTCTCAAGGCCTGGTCCTGGAGGAGAGGAAAGGAGAGGAGAGGAACGGAGGAGGCTCCAGGAGTGGAGTGAAGGGACCCCAGGGGTGCGGACCGGCCAGCCGCCACCGCACGCCCGCCGCTACCAGAGTCAGGCCAAGAAAGGGAACCGGATCCCTCATCTAGTGGAGGAGAGCAACTACCCTCAGCTAACAACCGGAGGCCGTGGCATTGTACGCGCACGGCCCCTCACTACACCCGTTAGGAAGGCACCACATTGGACCCAGGGAAACGGAACATACGTTTGCCCGCCAAGGCCCGAGGCAGCTGGACAGAAACGCGGTCAATTATGGGGTACGACAGGCCAGAGAAAGGACACACGAAGGGGGTCCTGAAAAGCATTCCAAAGGTACCTGGGAGTTGGCCGAGCCCCTCACCTGGTGAGCACAGCACGACGTGGGCAGCCATTACCTACAGAAGTGGCTTGGAGTGTAAAACTGTGAGTAAAGACCCTGGTCTGCATCACTGTACTCTGAGTCATTACTGTTGCTCCCGCGCACCATCACCCCCATCATCTACACTCGCTGCCCTGAGGCTATACTCCTCCCATGGGGAGTTATACTACCCTCTGCTGCGCACACAACATCAGCCTCAGCGGTCTGCCCCGCAGCGGCGGTTCTCAGTGACCGCAATCCACGGGTGGCGTAGTAGGACACTTAAACATTACAAACCAAGTAAACAGATCCGCCACTGGTTTGACCACCCTGAGCCACGGGACCGGGTCACCGCCACGGAGACTACAACCCCTAGCATCACACAGAGACCCGGCTCCGGGTATTCCCCCACACACACGGCCCAGGGGGCACGTCATATACAGTACGGAGCACTATGCGGGACCATGTACACTGTGTTCCAAATTATTATGCAAATAATATTTTCTCAGATTTTCCAAAATTACCTATTTGAATTGCAGTCATTGTAATTTTCCAGTCAAATAACTATTAGAGTACAATTGAAAGGTTTTTGTACAAACTGCCTATGATAACAGTATATTTTCCAAAAAATAAAAAACTAAAATTGCACTCAAAATGCATGTTCCAAAATATTATGCACAGCAGAGTTTTCAACCTTTTCATTTTAACCACTTCGCACCAGAGCCTGTTTTTGCCTTCGTGACCTGGCCAATTTTTTCAATTCTGACCACTGTCACTTTATGAAGTAATTACTCTGGAACGCTTCAACGGATTCCCCTGATTCTGAGATTGTTTTTTCGTGACATATTGTACTTCATGATAGTGGTAAAATTTCTTTGATATCACTTGCGTTTATTTGTGAAAAAATCGGAAATTTGGCGAAAATTTTGAAAATTTTGCAATTTTCAAACTTTGAATTTTCATGCCCTTAAATCAGAGAGATATGTCGCACAAAATAGTTAATAAATAACATTTCCCACATGTCTACTTTACATCAGCACAATTTTGGAACCAAATTTTTTTTTTGTTAGGGAGCTATAAGGGTTAAAAGTTGACCAGCGATTTCTCATTTTTCCAACAAAATTTATAAAAACATTTTTTTAGGGACCATATCATATTTGAAGTCACTTTGAGGGGTCTTTATGACAGAAAATACCCAAAAGTGACACCATTCTAAAAACTGCACCCTCAAGGTGCTCAAAACCACATTCAATAACTTTATTAACCCTTCAGGTGCTTCACAGGAATTTTTGGAATGTGGAAGAAAAAAGTTAACATTTAACTTTTTTCACAAAAATGTTACTTTAGACCCAATTTTTTTTATTTTCACAGGGGTAACAGGAAAAAATGGACCCCAAATTTTTTTGTGCAATTTCTCTTGAGCGCGCTGACACCCCATATGTGAGGGAAAACCACTGTTTGGGCGCACAGCAGGGCTCGGAAGGGAAGGAGCGCCATTAGACTTTTTGAATGTAAAATTTGTCTGAATAATTAGCAGACGCCATGTTGCGTTTGGAGAGCCCCTGATGTTCCTAAACAGTGGAAACCCCCCACAAGTGACACCATTTTGGAAATTAGACTCCTTAGGGAACATATCTAGATGTGTGGTGAGCACCTTGATCCCCAAGGTGCTTCACAGAAGTTTATAATATTGAGCTGTAAAAATAAAATTTACACATTTTTCCCACAAAAACGTTTTTCATCCCTTGATTTTGCATTATCATAAGGGTAATAGGATAAATTGCACCATGAAATTTGTTGTGCAGTTTCTCCTGAACACGCCGATACCCCATATGAGGAGGCAAACCACTGTTTGGGCGCACGGCAGGGTTTGGAAGGGAAGGAGCGCCATTTGACTTTTTGAATGTAAAATTTGTTTGAATAATTAGCGGACGCCATGTTGCATTTTGGGAGCCCCTGATGTTCCTAAACAGTGGAAACCCCCCACAAGTGACACCATTTTGGAAACTAGACCCCTTAGGGAACATATCTAGATGTGTGGTGAGCACCTTGAACCCCAAGGTGCTTCACAGAAGTTTATAATATTGAGCTGTAAAAATAAAATTTTCACATTTTTCCCACAAAAACGTTTTTCATCCCTTAATTTTGCATTATCATAAGGGTAATAGGATAAATTGCACCATGAAATTTGTTGTGCAGTTTCTCCTGAACACGCCGATACCCCATATGTGGAGGCAAACCACTGTTTGGGCGCACGGCAGGGTTTGGAAGGGAAGGAGCGCCATTTGTCTTTTGGAATGTAAAATTTGTTTGAATAATTAGCGGACGCCATGTTGCATTTGGGGAGCCCCTGATGTGCCTAAACAGTGGAAACCCCCCACAAGTGACACCATTTTGGAAACTAGACCCCTTAGGGAACTTATCTAGATGTGTGGTGAGCACCTTGAACCCCAAGGTGCTTCACAGAAGTTTATAATATTGAGCCATAAAAATAAAATTTTCACAGTTTTCCCACAAAAAATGTTTTTCATTCCCTAATTTTGCATTATCATAAGGGTAACAGGATAAATTGCACCATGAAATTTGTTGTACAATTTCTCCTGAGTACGCTGATACCCCATATGTGGGGGAAAACCACTGCTTTGGTGTACGGCAGGGTTCAGAAGAGAAAGGAGGGCTATGTTGGCTGGGATAGGCAGCTGACACCATGTCACATTTGAAGAGTCGCTGACATGCCGAAACAACAGAAACCCCCACAAGTGACCCCATTTTGTAAACTACACCTCTCAAGGAATTCATCTAGGGAAGTAGTGAGTATTTTTTCATTTTTAAATTTATACCATTGGGCAGTGAAAAAAGCATGATTATATTTTTACCACAAAAAAATGTTTTACCCTCAGATTTTACATTTTCACACAGGGCAATGGGTAAAAATGGTGTCGAAATGTGTCACACAATTTCTTCTAAAAGTGGCAATACCCCATATGTGGCTGTATCGTACCACTCAGCCATACGGCGAGATCTGGGGGGGACGGAGCGCTATTTGACAATTGGAGAACAAATTATTGTAGAATAGGCATTTGGATTTGGGAGCACAAAATTTTCTGAATTTCTTTTGGGGGGCAAGGGCCATTTCGCTTTTCCAGAGCCTTTCTGCTACCAGTAACTTGGAAGTCCCTTATATTTTTAACAGATGACGGACCTGAGTGGGGACTAGCTTTTTTTGAGGACTGAGTTGAAGCTTTTATTGGGAACATTTTGCGTAACATTTATCCGGCGCTCTATGCTGAGCACTTACATCGGGGTTTCCATCTAAATTTCCAAGTGATGTAATTCAGATGAAACCCCTGCGGGATCCATTCACTGTAATGAGGCAGCAGAGTTACTCTGGACTCCGTCTGGCCTCTGTTTAGTGGTGTCCTTTTTTTCAGAAGTGCACAAAACTGTGGCCAACCGCACTTTTATGCACGCCTAAAACAAATGACACCATGGGATCACAGGTCAGACGGCATCCACAGTGGCCTATATCTGCCTCATTACAGGGAATCTTCCGTCATGGGTTCCAGCTGAATCACGTATTTCAGAGATTTACACGGAAACTCTGGTGTAAGTGCTCAGCGCAGAGCGCAGGATAAATGTGTGCCGAGCCATACTGCGATCTTTGGGAGACATAATAAACAAATCAGTAGCAGGTGAAGAATTGGTTTTATTTATTTTTTTACGCCGTTCCTAGTGTGATATAACTGATTAGATTACTTTATTCTTCGGGTCGGTGCAATTACAGAGATACCAGATTTATATCGGGTTTTTATGACTGACAGCTATCACACACTAAGAGACCCTTTTTTTTTTTGCAAAATCTAGTTTTTGCATCGCCATATTTTGAGAGCTATAATTTTTCCATATTTCGGCCGACAGAGTCATGTGATGGCTTGTTTTTTGCGGGACGAGTTGACATTTTTATTGGTACCATTTTTGGGTACGGGACATTTTTTGATCCCTTTCTATTCCGTTTTTTGGGAGGTAAAATTAACAAAAACCAACAATTCAGGAATTGTTTTTTGATGGTTTTTTTTTATGCCGTTCTGCGTGTGGTAAAAGTGATCAGGCAGCGTTATTCTTCGGGTCAGTACGTTTACAGCGACACTACACTTACTGTATATTTTTTTAATGTTTTGGCGCTTTTTCGCAATAAAACAATTTTATAGAAAAAATATTTTTTTTGCATTGCTTTATTCTGAGCGCTATAACTTTTTTATTTTTCGGCTGATGGAGCTGTATGGCGGCTTTTTTTTTGCGGAACAAGATGACGTTTTAAGCGGTACCTATTTTATTTCCATTTTGCTTTTTGATCGCATTTTTTTCCACTTTTTGTTTGGCGATATGAGGAAAAAGCATAGTTTTTTGCTCCGTTTTTTATTTATTTTTATTACGGTGTGCACAGAAGGAGTTAATTAGTGTGACAATTTTATAGCTCGGGTTGTTTCGGATGCGGCAATACCAAATATGTGTACTTTTTTTATTTTTGCATAAATATACAGATTTATCGGTTTAATATTTTATTTATTTATTTTAATTTATTTTGTAATTTTTTTTTAACAGTTTCAAAACATTTTTTTTTACTTTTTTTTACATTTTTACTTAGTCCCTGTATGGGACATTAATTTTTATTTTTCTGATCCCTGATCTCATGTAATGTAATAGACATATATTACATTACATGAGATCTTCACTGACTTTCACAGTCAGAGTCTCCTGCCAGGCTTCAGCTGCAGGCTGCAGGCTGAGCCAGGCAGGACACCATATATGGCAGAGCTGGAGGCGGTCATGTGACCTCCAGCTGCCATAGCAACGTCAGGTCCTGGAAGGTATAAGGGGGCCGTCGGAGAGGTAAGTGGACGACCCGCTCTCCTCCTGCTGTCTTCTATATGCTGCGATCACTATAGATCGCGGCATATAGAAGACAGCAAAGGGTTAACATTACTGGGACCTGATCCAATCAGGTCCCGATGATGTTCCCTGTCAGAGCTATCGCTCTGCACCGCTCCTGCAGCGCTTGCAGGACCCTGGGGGTCCTGAACGCTGCGGGACCACCCACCGGTTTTAAACGTCTGCGCTGCACAGAGCCCAGGCAGCGCGGACGTTTATCTACAGTGGGCGGTAGGGGAGCGGTTAATAAAGAACAAAAAAATTGTCATTTTTGAAATTACAAACATTAGCAGGTTATTACAAACTGAAATCAAACACTTTATTCTAGGTGATGTTACATTTGCACATAGGACCGCTTGTTCGAAAGGAGCTTCTGAACTCTCTCGTCCATTGAATTTGTCAGGTTTTGGATGGTTTCTGCTTCAATTGTTTTGCATGAGGACAGAATACCCTCCCAGAGCTGTTGCTTAGATGTGAACTGCCTCCCGCCATCATAGACACTCCTTTTGATGATGCTCCAGAGGTTCTCAATGGGGTTGAGGTCAGGGGAGCATGGGTGCCACACCATAAGTTTGTCCCCTTTTATGCCCACAGCAGCCAGAGATGCAGATGTGTTATGTGCAGCATGAGACGGTGCATTATCATGCCTGAAAATGATCTTGCTGCGGAATGCACGGTTCTTCTTCTTGAACCATGGAAGGAAGTGCTGTTTGAGAAGCTCATCATACATTATGTTCTTCATCTTTACCCCTTCAGGGATCCTAAAAGGACCGGCAATCTCTCTCCCCATGATTCCAGCCCAAAACATTACTCCACCTCCTCCTTGTTAGCGCCGTAGCCGTGTTTGCATGGGGTGTCCATCAACCAGCCATCCTCCACTCCATCCTTCTGGACCATCAAGATCATTTCATGCAGTACGGAGGAATATGCGGGGCCATGTATACAGTAGTACGGAGCACTATGCGAGGCCATGTACAGTATATAGTAGGATGGAGCACTATCCGGGGCATGTATACAGTGCAAAGCACTATGCGGGGCCATGTATACAGTACGGAGCACTATGCGGGGCCATATATACAGTATGGAGCACTATGTGGGCCATGTATACAGTATGGAGCACTATGCGAGGCCATGTATACAGTACGGAGCACTATGCGGGGCCATGTATACAGTACGAAGCACTATGCGGGTGACATGTATACAGTGCGAAGTACTATGCGAGGCCATGTATACAGTATGGAGCACTCTGCGAGGCCATGAATACAGTATGGAGAACTATGCGGGGCCATGTATACAGTACGGAGCACTATGCGGGGCCATATATACAGCACGAAGTACTATGCGGGTGACATGTATACAGTACGAAGCACTATGCGGGTGACATGTATACAGTGCGAATTACTATGCGAGGCCATGTATATAGTATGGAGCACTATGCGAGGCCATGAATACAGTACGGAGAACTATGCGGGGCCATGTATACAGTAGGGAGCACTATGCGGGGCCATGTATACAGTACGAAGCACTATGCGGGTGACATGTATACAGCACGAAGTACTATGCGAGGCCATGTATGCAGCACGGAGGAATATGCGGGGCCATGTATACAGTGGTACGGAGCACTATGCGGGGGCCGTGTATACAATACGGAGCACTATGCGGGGCCATGTACAGTATATAGTAGAATGGAGCACTATGTTGGGCATGTATACAGTACGGAGCACTATGCGGGGCCATGTATACAGTATGGAGCACTATGCAGGGCCATGTATACAGTACGGAGCACTATGCGGGGCCATGTATACAGTAGTACGGAGCACTATGCGCAGGCCGTGTATACAATACGGAGCACTATGCGGGGCCATGTACAGTATATAGCAGGATGGAGCACTATGCGGGGCATGTATACAGTACGGAGCACTATGCAGGGCCATGTATACAGTATGGAGCACTGTGCGGCGCCATGTATACAGTATGGAGCACTATGCGGGGCCATGTATACAGTACGGAGAACTATGCAGGGCAGTGTATAGAGTACGGTGCACTATGCGGTGCCGGGTATACAATATGAAGCACTATGCGGGACCGTGGATACAGTAAGGAGCACTATGCGGGGCCATATATACAGTACGGTGCACTATGTGGGGCCATGTATACTGTATGCAGTACTATGCGGGGCCATATATACAAAACAGAGCAGTATGCGGGACCATGTACACAGTATGGAGCACTGTGCAAGGCCATGTATACAGTACGGAGCACTATGCAGGGCCATGTATACAGTACGGAGCACTATGCGGGGCCATGTATATAGTAGTACCGAGCACAATGCGGGGGCCGTGTGTACAGTACGGAGCACTATGCGGGGCCATGTATATAGTAGTACGGAGCACTATGCGGGGCCATGTATACAGTACGAAGCACTATGAGGGGCACATGTATACAGTACGGAGTACTATGCGGGGCCATGTATACAGTACGGAGCACTATGCGGGGCCATGTTCACAGTATGGAGCACTATGCGGGGCCATGTATACAGTACGGAGCACTATGCGGGACCATGTATACAGTAGGTAGCACTATGCGGGGCCATGTATACGGTACGGAGTACTATGAGGGGGACATGTATATAGTACGGAGCACTATGCGGGGCCATGTATACCGTACGGAGCACTATGCGGGGCCGTGTATACAGTACGGAGCACTATGCGGGGCCATGTATACAGTACGGAGTACTATGCGGGGCCATGTATACAGTACGGAGCACTATGCGGGCCATGTATATAGTAGTACCGAGCACAATGCGGGGGCCGTGTATATAGTAGTACGGAGCACTATGCGGGGCCATGTATACAGTACGAAGCACTAAGAGGGGCACATGTATACAGTACGGAGTACTATGCGGGGCCATGTATACAGTACGGAGCACTATGTGGGGCCATGTATACAGTATGGAGCACTATGCGGGGCCATGTATACAGTACGGAGCACTATGCGGGGCCATGTATACAGTAGGTAGTACTACGCGGGGCCATTTATACGGTACGGAGCACTATGAGGGGGACATGTATACAGTACGGAGTACTATGCGGGGCCATGTATACAGTACGGAGCACTATGCGGGGTCGTGTATACAATATGGAGCACTATGAGGGGCCATGTATACAGTACGGAGCAATATGTGGGGCCGTATATACAGTACGGAGCACTATGCGGGGTCGTGTATACAGTATGGAGCACTATGCAGGGCCGTGTATACAGTACGGAGCACTATGCGGGGTCATGTATACAGTACGGAGCACTATGCGGGACCATGTATGCAGTAGGTAGCACTATGCGGGGCCATGTATGCAGTAGTACGGAGCACTATGCGGGGCCATATATACAGTACGGAGCACTATTCGGGGCCATGTATACAGTATGGAGCACTATGCGGGGTCATGTATACAGTACGGAGCACTATGCGGGACCATGTATGCAGTAGGTAGCACTATGCGGGGCCATGTATACAGTAGTACGGAGCACTATGCGGGGTCATGTATACAGTACGGAGCACTATGCGGGGCATGTATATGTAGCAAAGGCGAGAGAGCTTGCAAGGGAATTCCTACATGATGTTTCAAAAATGGAGAGAGGCTGCCATCTGCTGGCCAGACACAGTCAAGCGGAACCAAGATGAGTGACGCTGAAAGCCCTACCCTGGGAGATGGGGGACTCGGAGCCGGGTCCTGTGTTGTAGATGGGGTGCAGCCGTGGCCCGGACCCACTCCGTGCCCAGGGCCGTCACATTAAAAAAGGATGGTATGGGCTTATCCGGGTTGAGTGGCTGATCTCGACTACGCCACCTGTGGCACCTGGTGAAGGCCACCAGCGCTGCTGCAGTCCGCTGAGGCAGGATGTTATGGCAGCCGTCGTTGTTACTACTCCCCACAGGCGGAGCAGGGCCTCAGGGCAGAGAGACAGGATGGAGGGGGTTGTAGTGTAGGAGGTCTGGTGCTGCGTAGTGCGGTGTAATGCAGAATAAAGAGTCCGGAGGCCATAGGGGTTAACTTCCAGGGTTTTTATTCACGGTGGAGATTGCAGTTGAAAGGCTTCTCCCTGCTCCTCGCGGAGTTCTGCGGTCACCGGAGACGGGGGGGGGGGGGGGTCAGACAACCTCCGAGTAAGTCCAGTGTTCAATCAGGACCCCGCACCAGAGTGTTCCTAGACTTCAGACCGGGTCCTTTCCTGTCTGTATGTGTGTAGATAGGCCGGGTCTCCCTCTGAACTTCACTCAGAGAAAGGGTACGGGTGGCAGCTCCGCTCCGTCCGTTACCCGGTGGGATCCTCAGGGCCTACCGGACTTCCCTGACCAGGACGTAGAGTGGCAAGGTCAGGTGTCGGGGGCCGGTTCCCCTCTTGCAGCCGGAATCCCTCTGAATAGATCAGGTTGGTGAGGACAGGTGGTGTATACCGCTCCATCTGCATCCCCCTGGGATCCATTTGCGGTGGAGCTACACTCCTAAGCTCCGGGTCTTCTTAGTCATGGTCCTTGACCGGGCTGAGACATTCATTATCTGCGACCTGCCCCTCGACCCAAGGCCAGGGTACGAGGGCCGTGCCTCCATCCTCTGCAGGTCCACACAGGATCCACGTTCAGGGAGGAAAGTCATGATCAAAGAACCCAGACCCAAGATGGCTGTGTATTAAATATGAAATTTAAAGTGTCACTAAAATGTGAATCCTCCACCCTCACCCACTAGTTGGTTCTCCTATCTCTTGGTTCCCCAGTCTCCCGATTCCCAGTAGGGGCAGCACCTAGTGCTTACTAGCCCCCTCTGGTGGGAGAAGTGTGGTGTTGGATGTGGAGGTAGGGTCCCGACCATCGCACTGTTCTTACCTCAAAGGAGGAACACTACACCCCGTTAAAGAGGTGCAGCATCCCTGTGGCGGTCGAACCCTCAGGTGCGCCACAAAGATATGCAAGGGAAGTTGAAGGGAGAGCAGATTTAGACGCTGGACCCGATCAGGTGACTTCAAAGAAGGAGTTCCGAGAGATAAGAGGCCAGCTCGCCAAACCTAAGGGGTCTTTGGCGCCAAGCAGCAGAAAGGAGCAGAAGTATTCCTTGCGTGCTGGGAAGCCCCGCGTGACAGGCCTAAGCCAGAGGCCTGTGAGGTGCCACAGCCGGGCACCGGTAGAAGAGCTCCGGATCCCTCACAGATGTGACCCTAGTGCTGTGCCTGCTGAGGAGACTCGGAACCTGCTTGCGATGCTGAGTGAGTTCGCGGAACCCGACGTCGCCCGCCGACAGACGAGGTCTGGACCCCCCTACCCAAGGCTTGAGAGACTGCCTCCAGCGGCCAAGCAGAGAGGACTTAAGAGACGGCTGCCCCAGGAAAGTCACGCCAAGGAAAGCAGAGGAGCTGCATACGTGAACAGGGCCGTCACTTCTACTGTTCACCCACGGTACCGGGGACAATTGGGTTTAGGTACTCAGGTTGGGAGGGGAACGGTTGGGGCTAAAGAAGCTCAATGTGATCTAATTGAATGTATCTGGAAAAAGACTCACGGCCTAGCGGGAATAACCGGTGACCCCCGCTAGAGCCATATGCACAGTTAAGGAACTCACGTGGTGTCTCCCATGATCGAGGGCACCACATTACCTTGAGAGACTTCGCATTTTGCTAATACTTCAAATTACTGTTTATTAGCCTTGTTGCAATCCCTTGTTCAGTGTACCTGTTACATATATATATAAACTGTTTATATTCAGCTCTTACTGTTCTCGCCTTGTGTCTCTGTGCGTTGCATCCCGGCACCTGCATTACATTTGGCGTAGTCGGCAGGATGCAACATTCAGACGCAGAGATGGCGGAGCAGCCTGTGACTGGGTCCGGCCGGAGCCATATATCTTTGGGGGCTATGCTCAGCCATCTACCCAAGTTTATGGGGGATGGCATGTCACTGTGGGACTGGGTAGAAAGACTGAGAAGTATGCTACGTATGTATCCCCTCGATCCCCTAGCCCAGGCGGAGCTGGCCCTCCTAACCCTTGATGGAGAGGCCCGGCAGACTGTGATGTACCGCCCACCTGGGGACTGTGACACCGTGGACAAAGTGATAAAAATTCTAGAGGACATGCACGGTGACACTACAGATTTGGGACACTTGCGCTTACGGTTGTTTCAGCGGGTCCAAGGGGAAAATGAGACAGTAAATCAGTATGTTAATGCATTACAGGAAGTGACGGCCCATATCACCAAGAAAGTTCGAGATGGGAACCAAGGACTGGGACCATTAGATGAGGTGTTGTGTGAGCAACTGATTGCTGGCTTGAGAGACACTTCCCTGAGGCAGATCCTGAAGGAGCGGCTGCAACTGAGCCCTGATCTGGGCTTCCTGGAGGTAGGGGCTGAAGCTAGAGTCCTGGAGAGAGAAGTTCCTGTTCTCAAAGCCACAGTTAGAAGTCATGAGGCAATTGCCCCTGAATTCACCAACAAAGAGCCTGATTGAGTACGGGAAACACGTCAGGAAATTCGAGACATTCGGGTGAGTTGAATGCTATTAGAAATACCCCTACTGCCCCCTTGTCGATGGACCGTACTGCCCAACACGGACGGAGACCAGAGCGAGAAAAGCGTTCCTACCCGGCCCCAGCACAGCATGTACCCGACCTATCGGTAGAACGAGGACCGGAGTGCTGGACCTGCAGAGGTAGGGATCATATCTCCAAAGACTGTCCAAACCGAGAAAGGAGGAGGAGGAGACAGCCGTTAAACTAAAATGCCCCACGGTTATGGAGCATACCGTGGGGTCTCGAGCTTCAGAGAGTGGAAGAGGGAGCTCTGAAGACATTGTCTCCGAGAGGCCCATTATCTGGGCTGAATTCAATGGGCAGTGGATCCCCTGTTTAATGTACACTGGGTCTCAAGTGACCACTATGCCTGAGACGTATTTCCAAAGTCATTTTCCTGAAGTCGCTCGTTCCTGCCGGGAACCCACTGTCAAACTGGTGGCGGCTAATCAACTACCTATCCCAGTAGCGGGAGTAGTATAGATGTCCGTTCGGGCATGTGGAAAGGACCTCGGTCGGAAAGGGATCGTACTGACCACAGGGCCCGGAGGCAATGGGCCCATTGTAACCCTGGGCATGAATGTGCTGAAAGAGGTCAAACAGTTCCTGGCTGAGGGCTGTAACAAAAACAACTGGACCCGTGCCACTCGAGACCCAGCTAACAAGAGAGTATTCCAGCATCTCGTGCGGGTCAGTCAGATTCAAAAATTGCCCGCTACCTCTCAGTACCTTGGTAAGGTATCGATACCACCCGAAGCCACAATGACACTGCCAGTGGGATAGACTGTACTCACTCTACCGGTGCTGGCACATGTGTCCTTAGAGGGCGTGGACATTCAAATTGAACCAATGGAGGGAGAGGAAGCTCCCTCTGGACTCCTGGTTGCTCGGACCCTGGCCACTGTGCGGCACGGTAGAGTACCCGTACGTTGCATCAATTTAAGTGGCACAAGTTTACAGTTGTTGCCCCGACAAGAGGTGGCGCGAGTGTGTATAATGCCAGAAGCCCTTACTAGCTGACGCTATAGGGCTGGCACCTGTGGAAGGAAAGCCATGGACCCTGGAGGTGTCCCTCAATAGCCAAGAGAATGGAAGAGAACCGTTGGCTGGGCGCCACCTCTTGGAGGAAATGGAGGCTAATCTGACTGAGTTTTCTGCTGGACAAGTAAGGCAGATCGAACAACTTCTACAGCGATATCAGGGAGTGTTTGCACAGCATGAAGATGATTTCGGGTGCACTCGGGACATTCAGCACAAAATACCCACCGGAAATACTGCTCCCATCAGAGAGAGATATTGGCGGATGCCGCCACAAATGTGCCAGGAGGTGAAAGAGCTGTTGGCCCACATGTTGCAGATCGGTGTGATCCTTGAAAGTCAGAGTCCTTGGGCGGCTCCGATCGTGCTGGTCCGGAAGAAGGCTGGTACCCTGAGATTCTGCGTAGACTATCGAAAGCTGAATGCCTGTACAGTACGGGACTCCTATCCACTCCCCCGAATTGAAGAGTCTCTATCTGCACTAGGGAGTGCCAAATTCTTCTCTTCCCTCGACCTGGCCAGTGGCTATTGGCAGGTCCCAGTAGCTGAGAAGGATCATCCGAAGACAGCTTTTGTTCTCCCTATGGGCCTGTTTGAGTTCAATCGGATGCGGTTCGGGCTAACAAATGCGTCAGGAACCTTCCAACGGCTGATGGAGAGATGCTTGGGGGACCTCAGCTTTGAAGCCACTTTAATATATCTGGACGATATCATTATCTATTCCGCTACGTTTGAAGATCATCTCCGCCGATTGGAACAAGTGTTAGAACGGCTTCAAAGTCACGGCCTGAAAATTAAGCCTAGTAAGTGTCGTCTCTTCAAACGAGAAATTGAATATCTGGGGCACACTGTGTCCAGTGCAGGAGTGCACCCCAATGCGGAGAAAGTAGCTGCCGTGCAGAAGTGGCCCACGCCCGTCAATCTAAGGGAACTGAGGACGTTCCTGGGGCTCGCTCGATACTACCGCAGATTCATTAAAGACTTCGCTAAGATTGCGATCCCGCTCAATGAATTGCTGAGAGGAATGGCTGGGGGAGCCAAGCGGCAGCCCATTCAGTGGGGACCCCGACAAGAAGAGGCATTCTGAGCATTAAAAATGGCGCTAACGGATGCCCCAATCCTGGCCTACGCTGACTTTTTGTGCCTTTTATGTTGTACACTGATGGAAGCTTGCATGGACTGGGAGCAATGCTGACTCAAGTACAAGGAGGAAAAGAGTGAGTGATCTCGTATGCCAGCAGGTCACTCCGAGACACGGAGAAGAATCCGGACAACTACAGTTCGTTTAAGCTGGAGCTACTGGCACTGGTGTGGGCCATGACCGAGAAATTTGCTGAGTACTTGTCAGGGTCAGAAGTGCAAGTGCGGACAGATAACAACCCTTTGGCCCACTTGGAGAATGCCAAACTGGGCACGTTAGAACAGCGGTGGGTCGCAAGGATGTCCAAATACCAATATAAAATCGCCTATCCGTCCAAGGCCCTGAACACTCATGCAGATGCCCTGTCCTGGGTCACTCAGGCAGGGCCGAAGAGGGACAGAGATGAGGAGCTCGAAGGCGACGAGATCCCGGATTTCAGCCAGTTCGCCGCTGTTGTGGTCGACGCCCAGGAGACCAGAGAGGAGCCGAGGCCCACTCAAATTCTGGGCCGTTCAAGAGACGAATGGATACATCTGCAGCAGTCCGACCCAGAGTTAGCAAAGCTGAGAGAATGGGTCGCCCTTAGGCAAAGACCCGACCAGAAAGCCAGAGCCTCTTCACTTCCAACTACCCTACAAATCCTAGGCCAGTGGGAGAGGCTCTTCCTGAAGGACGGCTTGCTATGGCGAAGAATCCAGCTGCCTCGAGAGTTTGATGTTACCTGGCAGGTGGTAGTTCCAGGAGCGCTAGTAACGCAGCTAGCCCAAGAAGCTCATAGAAGAGGTGCTCACTTCGGTGTAGAAAATACCTCTCGGTGGTTGCAACGGCTGGTGTATTGGCATCAACTGCGGCAAGAAGTCGAGGGGGTCGTCAGTGTGAGTTGAACAAGCCCCCGGAACAAAGAGCTCCCATTCAGACTATCCGAACTTCTGCCACCTTGGAAGTCTTGATGATTGACTACCTGATGATAGGAACTTCATACAATGGTTACGGACACTGTTTAGTCATGACTGATCACTTCACCAAGTTCGCAGTAGTGACGCCTACTAAAGACCAGACAGCAGAAGCCGCAGCTAAGGCCATCTGTCAGGATTTTATCTGGCTTTATGGGTGCCCGAAGCAAATACATTCTGACCAGGGGGCCTGCTTCCAAGGACGAGTGATGGATAATCTATACTGCATCTATGGGATCGACCGATCTTGAACAACACCCTACCACCCTCAAGGGAACGGCGCATGCGAGCGCTTCAACCGAACCCTGTTGCAAATGTTGTGAACGCTGGAAGCGGACAAAAAGATGAAGTGGCCCGAATTTGTGTCCGAGCTGGTGTGGGTGTATAATAATTGAGTTCATGCGACTCAAGTGGGCGAGTTCAAGTGGGCGAGAAATTACTGAACTGGAGCTAGACTCAGAAGACTCCGGCCCGGGCAGTAGCCCAAGTACCTGGATTCGAGAACACCAGCGTCAGCTCCATACAGTGAGAAGACTGGTTGCTCAGAAGTTTCATTAAGTAGAGCATGCAGATCGGCCCCCGACCGCAGGGGATCACTTCAGCCAGGAGACCGAGTACTGGTAAGGGCAAAACGATTTGGGAGTAAACTGGACCATCGTTGGGAGGCGATACCATATCGGGTGGTGAAGAAGGTTCACCCAGTCAACCCCGTCTACGAGGTTAGGCCCTTAGGGGATGACGCCGCGACACCCAGGGTGTTGCACCGCAATATGCTGCGACCTTGCTCCTCTGAAGCAGAAGTCTGTAACGAAGTTGGGCCTTCAAACGTATTGGCTGAAGTGCCACATGCAGGAACCTTGGGGGATGAAGAAGGATGGGCCACAATGCAGTTGGGCCCGTCAGAACCATTGAGGCCAATCCCGAGTGGAACCAAGAATGAGTCGAGAAATGACTTGCCATCCCTAGTAATTGATTCATCGGATCTCTCGGAGTCACCTCCGCAAAAGGAGCCCTGCAGAACTGAGCGGGCTAATGCCGGAATTCCTCCTAACCGGTATGCTCAAGAAGAGTTTATCTGGTCTCAAATCCAGCAGAAAATGCAGGAGTGTGCCCAACTCCTGTCTGAACTTGCACTGCCTGGAAAGAGGCATCAATTATGCGAGAAGTCCACTCGCACGAGGACTGGCGAGCAAAAAGGAGGGAAGAATGTAGCAAAGGCGAGAGAGCTTGCAAGGTTACTCCTACATGATGTTTCAAAAATGGAGAGAGGTTGCCATCTGCTGGCCAGACACAGTCAAGCGGAACCAAGATATGCAAGGGAAGTTGAAGGGAGAGCAGATTTAGACGCTGGACCCGATCAGGTGGCTTCGAGGAAGGAGTTCCGAGAGATAAGAGGCCAGCGCGCCAAACCTGAGGGGTCTTTGGCGCCTAGCAGCAGAAAGGAGCAGACGTGTTCCCTGCGTGCTGGGAAGCCCCGCGTGACAGGCCTAAGCCAGAGGCCTGTGACGTGCCACAGCCGGGCACCGGTAGAAGAGCTCCAGATCCCTCACAGATGTGACCCGAGTGCTTTGCCTGCTGAGGAGACTCGGAACCTGCTTGCGGTGCTGAGTGAGTTCGCGGAACCCGACATCACCCGCCGACAGACGAGGTCTGGACCCCCCTACCCAAGGCTCGAGAGATTGCCTCCAACGGCCAAGCAGAGAGGACTTGAGAGACGGCTGCCCCAGGAAAGTCACGCCAGCGAAAGCAGAGGAGCTGAATACGTAAACAGGGCCGTCACTTTTACTGTTCACCCACGGGGACAATTGGGTTTAGGTACTCAGGGTGGGAGGGGAACGGTTGTGGCTAAAGAAGCTCAACGCGATCTAATTGAATTTATCCGGAAAAAGACACAAGGCCTAGCGGGAATAACCGGTGACCCCCGCTAGAGCCATATGCACAGTTAAGGAACTCACGTGGTGTCTCTCATGATCGAGGGCACCACATTACCTTGAGAGACTTCGCATTTTGCTAATACTTCAAATTGCTGTTTATTACCCTTGTTGCAATCCCTTGTTCAGTGTACCTGTTACATATATATATATAAACTGTTTATATTCAACTCTTACTGTTCTCGCCTTGTGTCTCTGTGCGTTGCATTCCGGCACCTGCATTACATATACAGTACGGAGCACTGTGCGGGGGACATGTAAATGTGGCACCCCAGGTCTGGTCGCCACAGTGGCAGCAATGTCATGTCTGAGAGCAGGTGGGAGGTTCCCTGGTTGGGGACAATTAACATGCAGCACCTCCTGCCTCAGTCCAGGGAGGGGGGAAACCTGCCCTTTATAAACTGGATCTGGGGCGGGGTTAATGAGAGAAGTGTCAGACAAGTTCCAGAGAAGTTGCAGATAGGGACAGGTCAGCAGCAGGCTGAGGAGTCCCTGTAGGCAGAGGGGGAACACGAGGCCAGGAGGGGAGCTGGAAGAGCTCATCCTGGCTAGAGACTTACAAAGCCGGACACTGGAGTCCGAGGCTGTGAGGGTTATAAGCCCAGCAGCAGAAAACCACCACGCAGGGGACTTCAAGTCCTCTGGCCCAAGGAAGGCTGGAGGCTCAGCCACGCAAGAGGGACCACTACTGCCCTGGAGGGGTGAGAAGTACGGAAGGCCCGAGTCGCCAGTCATATGGGTGAGAACAACACTCAGAGACGTGGGCTACCACTACACTACAGCGGGATAGCCATGAAAGATTGAAGTCAGCACGGTAGGCCTACAAACTCCCACTGACCAGCGGGATCTCCCAGTTGCTCTCAGACTGACCAGGCCTCCATTGTTAACCTGTATTCCGGACAGGTCCCTTAATACCACCAACAGTAAAGACCCTGAATTGTTTGACAGACTCCGTGTGGTTACTGCTGCTCCCGCGCACCATCACCACCAACATCCCTATTTACTGCCCTGAGGCTATACTCATCCCGTGGGGAGTTATACTACCCTCAGCTGCACCCACAACACCAGCCTCAGCGGTCGGCCCTGCAGCGGCGGTTCACTCTGACCGCAATCCACGGGTGGCGTAGTCGGACATTTAATCACAAAACCCTATAAATAGACTGCCATTTGGGTTGACCATCCTGAGCCACGGGACCGGGTCCCCGCCACGCAAGGACTACAACCCCCAGCATCCACAAAAGGTCCGGTTCCAGGTATCCACACACACACACGGCCCGAGGGGCGCGTCATATACAGTACGGAGTACTATGCGGGACCATGTATACAGTAGGTAGCAGTATGCGGGACCATGTATACAGTATGGAGTACTATGCGGGGCCATGTATATAATAGTACGGAGTACTATGCAAGGCCATGTATACAGTACGGAGCACTATGCGGGGCCATGTATACAGTACAGAGCACTATGCGGGGCCATGTATACAGTATGGAGTACTATGCGGGGCCATGTATACAGTAGTACGGAGCACTTTGCGTGGGCTGTGTATACAGTACGGAGCACTATGTGGGGCCATGTATATAGTAGTACGGAGTACTATGCAGGGCCATGTATACAGTACGGAGCACTATGCGGGGCCATGTATACAGTAGTACGGAGCACTATGCTGGGCCGTGTATACAGTACGGAGCACTATGTGGGGCCATGTATATAGTAGGATGGAGCACTATGCGGGGGACATGTATACAGTATGGAGTACTATGCGGGACCATGTATACAGTAGGTAGCAGGGCCATGTATACAGTACGGAGCACTATGCGGGGCCATGTATATAGTACGGAGCACTATTTGGGGCCATGTATATAGTAGTACGGAGCACTATGCAGGGCCATGTATACAGTACGGAGCACTATGCGGGGCCATGTATACAGTAGTACGGAGCACTATGCTGGGCCGTGTATACAGTACGGAGCACTATGCGGGGCATGTATACAGTACGGAGCACTATGCGGGGGACATGTATACAGTATGGAGTACTATGCGGGACCATGTATACAGTAGTTAGCAGTGTGCGGGGCCATGTATACAGTATGGAGTACTATGGGGGCCATGTATACAGTACGGAGCACTATGCGGGGCCATGTATACAGTAGTACGGAGCACTATGCTGGGTCGTGTATACAATACGGAGCACTATGCGGGGCCATGTATATAGTAGGATGGAGCACTATGCGGGGCCATGTATACAGTACGGAGCACTATGCGGGACCATGTATACGTACGGAGCACTGTGCGGGACCATGTATATAGTTGTACAGAGCACTATGCGGGGCCATGTATACAGTATGGAGCATTATGCGGGACCATGTATATAGTTGTACGGAGCACTATGCAGGACCATGTATACGTACGGAGCACTATGCGGGGCCATGTATATAGTCGTACGGAGCACTATGCAGGGCCATGTATGCAGTATGGAGCACTATGTGGGGCCATGTATACAGTACGGAGCACTATGCGGGGCCATGTATACAGCACGGAGCACTATGCGGGGCCATGTATACAGTACGGAGCATTATGCGGGGCCATGTATATAGTAGTACAGAGCACTATGCAGGGCCATGTATACAGTACGGAGCACTATGCGGGAGCCTTGTATACAGTATGGAGTACTATGCGGGGCCATGTATACAGTAGTATGGAGCACTATGCGGGACCATGTATATAGTAGTACGGAGCACTATGCGGGGCCATGTATACAGTATGAAGCACTATGCGGGTGACATGTATACAGTACGGAGCACTATGCGGAGCCATGTATACTGAGTGCAGCATTATGCTGGGTCGTATATACAGTATGGAGCACTATACAGGGCCATGTATACAGTACGGAGCACTATGAGGGGGACATGTATACAGTACGGAGTACTTTGCGGGGCCATGTATACAGTACGGAGCACTATGCGGGGCCATGTATATAGTAGTACTTAGCATTATGCGGGGCCATGTATACAGTACAAAGCACTATGCGGGGGACATGTATACAGTACGGAGTACTATGCGGGGCCATGTATTCTGTACAGAGCACTATGCGGGAGCCATGTATACAGTACGGAGCACTATGCGGGGCATGTATACAGTAGTACGGAGCACTATGCGGGGGCCTTATATAGAGTACGGAGCACGATGCGGGCCCGTGTATACAATATGGAGCAGTATGAGGGGCCATTTATACTGTGTGCAGCACTATGCGGGGCCATGTATACAGTACTGAGCACTATGCGGAGCCATCTGTACAGTACGAAGCACTATGCGGGGCCATGTATACAGTATGGAGCACTATGCAGGGCCACGTATAGAGTACGGAGCACTATGCGGGGGCCATGTATACAGTTCGGAGCACTATGCGGGCCCGTGTATGCAATATGGAGCACTATGCGGAGCCGTGTATACAGTACGGAGCACTATGCGGGGCCATGAATACAGTAGAGAGCACTATGCGGGGGACATGTATACAGTACGGAGCACTATGCGGGGCCATTTTTACAGTACGGAGCACTATGCTAGGCCATGTATACTGTGTACAGCACTATGCAGGGCCATGTATACAAAACAGAGCAGTATGCGGGGCCATGTATATAGTAGTATGGAGCACTATGCAGGGCCATATATACAGTACGAAGCAATATGCGGTGGACATGCATACAGTACGGAGTACTATGCGGGACCATGTATACAGTACGGAGTACTATGCGGGGCCATGTATACGTATGGAGCACTATGCGGGGCCATGTATACGTATGGAGCACTATGCGGGACCATGTATACAGTATGGAGCACTATGCGGGGCCATGTATACGTATGGAGCACTATGCGGGACCATGTATACAGTACGGAGCACTATGCGGGGTCGTGTATACAGTAGTACGGAGCACTATGCGGGGCCGTGCATACAGTACGGAGTACTATGCGGGGACATGTTTACAGTACGGAGCACTATGCGGTGGACATGCATACAGTACGGAGTACTATGCGGGGCCACGTATACAGTACGGAGCACTATGCGGGGCCGTGTATACTGTGTGCAGCACTATGCGGGGCCGTGTATACAGTACGGAGCACTATGCAGGGCCATGTATACTGAGTGGAGCACTATGCGGGGCCGTGTATACTGTACGGATCACTATGCGGGGCCATGTTAATAGTAGTACGGAGTACTATGCGGGACCATGCATACAGTACGGAGCACTATGCGGGGCCATGCATACAGTACAGAGCACTATGCGGGGTCCATGTATATAGTACGGAGCACTATGCGGGGCCATGTATACAGTACGGAGCACTATGCGGGGCCATGTATACAGTATGGAGCACTATGCGGGACCATGCATACCGTACGGAGCACTATGCGGGGTCCATGTATATGACGCGCCCCTGGGCCTGTGTCGCGCTGCGTTGCGCACGCGGGAGCTTACCCGGAGCCGGATCTGTTTAGGGTTGTAGTCTCGTGGCGGTGACCCGGTCCGTGCCCAGGGAGTCAAACTGGACGGCAGTCTGTTAGCGGTAGAAAATGGTTGATGACTACGCCACCCGTTGAATGCAGCCAGGGGGCTGCTGCTGCAGGGCAGACCGCTGAGGCCGGTGGAAGGATGGTGCAGCGTGATAGTATAACCCCCAACGGGAGGGGTATGGCCTCAGGGCAGCCGACGTGGATGATGGGGGTAGCAGGAACCACTCAGAGACGGTATGGTAGCGTTCAGGGTCTTTACTGGTAACAACGATAGACCCTCCCGGAGTACTTGCTAGCGAACGGGGCCTGGTCAGTCCTTGAGCAGATGGGATCTCCCCTGGCCAGGCGTAGTTGTAGGCCTCCCAAGCTGACTGTACTCTTCTGGCTACCTTGCTAGAAGCTGATGTAAGTAGCCCACGTCCCTGAGTGTACCGTGTGGTGCTCACCCGTATGGCCGGTGACTCGGGGCCTTCTAATGGCTTCCGCTCCACGATGGCGGTGCTGGTCCCACGCGTGTGACCGGGCCTTCGGGCTTCTGGGCCAGGGGACCTGAAATCCCCTGCCTGACGGATTCTGCTGCTGGGTAGAAGTTAGTCCCCACAGCCTCGGACTCCGGGTCCGGTAAAGAATCTTCTTAGTCAGGGCGAGCTCTTTAGCTGCCAGCCCCTGACTCCTTGTGACTCTGCTGCTTCCTATGCTGCTCTTGTCTCTACTCTTCCTGGACTCACTAACCCTGCCTCAGCCCCGGGTTTATACAGGGGAAGTTCTTCCCCTCCCAAGGCTGGGCAGGAGGTGTGGCATGCACAGGATCCCTGACCAAAGGACCTCCCACCTGCTCTCAGACGTAATATCTCTATCACTGTGACAACCAGACCCCTGGGGTGTCACACTCCCCCCTAGTGAAATTTAGTACTCCGGGACTAAACACTTTTTAGAAAAATATAACAAGGTATATCAAAGAACAATAAAATACAATAAGGAAACACAATAAGATGGTCACGGATGTCCGCAACCGGGTGCAGTCTTTGAAGAAAAGCAAAGGTGTCCATTTCACCAACACAGGGAGACGTAACCAGGTAGGGGTCTGTCCTACCCCAAGTCCTTAACAGTCTCTAGTCCATCCTGGGTTACGCTCCAACTATATACAAAGGATTCCCGGTAAATCCACCGAAGACTCCTAAAAACAACTAGAAACACAAAATTACACACAAGCAACAATAAACAGGTAAACATTGTAAAACAACTTAAACATTTAGATCCTCCAACGTGCGGGTAACTGGCCTCTAGTGGCCCTAGTGGACCTACGGAGCTGACTGTCTGGCCCTGAACTACAGGGTGTAGGAGCTGTCAAGGGTAAACTGGGCAGCTGTCTACCGGCTCTTTGTCTCACTAGGGGTACGGCAGGCTCACTATAAGCAGAGGGTGGATTCTCCTGTTCCGCTTGGGTGGAGTCTTCTGCCTCCTGGACCGGCTGCTCTTCCAGCTCTACCCGTTGCTCCGTAGGTTCTTGGGATGATGGTTGGAGGAAGGTGAGTACGGGTACCACAACTGCACCATTGACTTGAGTCCAAGACCGAGGGAAGTCCCCGAGCACGGTACTAACCATATCTTCCCTTTCTTCCACGGGTCGATGGTCTTCCTGTTCCTCCTCAGGGTTCCTCAGTTGTTCGGGGCACTTCTTCAGGTGGTCCCGGGATACAATGGCTGTGGTTTCCCCTCCGTCTTTACTGATGGTACAGACCTTCGGGTTCTCGTGGCTTGAGGGCAGTACGGTGTACGGGTCCTTCTCCCACTGGTCGTCCAACTTGTGGAGCCGTCTCTTCCTCTTCAAGACCTGCTCTCCGGGTACCAGGGGAACAGCGGGAGCATACTGGTTGTAAGTCTTCTCTTGTCTTTCCCTAGCCTGACAGAGACTTCGCTCCACGCTCTCCTGTACTTTCCGGTACTGCTGCTGCCTCTCTGTGTCCCAGTCTGTTTCTGGTGAAGTGTCCTCGGGCGTCAGGACTCCCATTTCCAGGTCAACAGGTAACTTACCAGGTCTTGCCCTCATTAGGTAAGCCGGGGTACAGTTGGTGGAACCTACCGGGATGTGGTTGTATAGGTCCACCAGATCGGGCAACTTCTCAGGCCACAGACTGCGTTCTTCCAGGGGCAACGTTTTTAGAAGATCCATTACCACCTGGTTCATTTTCTCACAAAGTCCATTAGTTTGCGGATGGTAGGGTGTCGTCCTTATCTTCCGGCAGCCATACAGATTGCAGAATTCCTGGAAGACCTCCGCTTCAAAGGCAGGTCCCTGGTCCGTCAGCACTTGGTCCGGGTACCCGTGTGGACGGCAAAAGTGCTGCTGGAAGGCTCTAGCTGCTGTTCGAGCCGTTAAGTCCTTGACGGGGACGACAACCAGAAACCGGGAGTAATGATCCACGATGGTTAACGCGTAGACGTAGCCACTTCTGCTGGGGGTCAGTTTTACATGATCCAAGGCTACCAGTTCCAACGGTTGCCGGGTGACGATGGACTGCAGGGGAGTCTTCTGGCTGGCCCGGTCCTTCCTTCTCAGATTGCACGGGCCACAGTCTCTGCACCACTTCTCGATGGTTCCCCTCATGCCTACCCAGTGGAACCGCTCGCGCAGCAGGAACTCCAGCTTTTTCCACCCGAAGTGTCCAGCTCCGTCGTGGTATGCCTCCATCACCATGGCTGCGTCTCTTCGTGGCACCACTACTTGCCAGAGTAGTTCATGCGTCCTGGAGTTAACCATTCTGCGGCACAACTTCCCCTTGTAAAGGAACAGTCGACTCTTCTCTGCCCATAGTTGTTTGGCTTCCTCTGGAGCGTCTGATTCCAGGCTAGCCTCCGGGCGAGTCAGCATCTCCTTCACCAGTCGGACGGCAGGGTCGCTGTCTTGCGTTTCCGCCCAGTTGTAGTGAGGTAAGGGGTTCAACGTAGCAGCCTGCTTACTCCTTACCCGGTGGGAATACTGGATAGTCCCATGACGGTGGAACGCAGGGAGTTCAACTTCTTCCAGTCCCTCCGGATCTTCTCCTCCGTCCGGCAGGTTGGGCATCCTGGACAGGGCGTCCGCGTTGGTATTGGAGCGCCCTGCCCGGTATTTAATTGTGAACTCGTAGTTGGACAGACGGGCCATCCACCTCTGCTCCAGGGCACCGAGTCTTGCCGTGTCCAGGTGTGTCAACGGGTTGTTATCCGTGTATACGGTGAACCGGGAAGAAGCGAGGTAATGCCTAAAGCGCTCGGTGACTGCCCATACCACGGCCAGGAACTCTAGCTTAAATGAGCTGTAATTTTCGGGGTTCCTTTCGGTGGGTCGCAGTTTTCGGCTGGCATAGGAGATTACTCGTTCTCTCCCCTGCTGAATCTGGGACAGTACGGCTCCTAGCCCGATGTTACTGGCGTCGGTGTAGAGGATGAAGGGCTGGCTATAGTCCGGGTACGCCAAGATTTCATCCCCCGTGAGGGCCATCTTCAGCTGGCGGAAGGACTCTTCTTCTAGCTTTTCCCATTTGAAGGGCGGCTTCTGGTTCTTGGCCTTCCGGGACTGGCCTATCAGGAGGTCCTGCATAGGTGCTGCCTTTTTGGTGAAACCGGGAATAAACCTTCGGTAGTAGCCTACCAACCCTAGGAACTGCCGCACTTCTTTTACGCTGGAGGGGCTTGGCCATCCCTTAATTGCGGTGATCTTATCGGGGTCGGGAGCCACTCCGTCAGCGCTCACCACGTGTCCCAGGTATTGCACCTTTGGTTTCAGGAGGTGACACTTGGAGGGTTTCACCTTTAGGCCGTAACTCGCCAGAGCTTCGAACACCTCCGCCAGGTGTTTCAGGTGGTCCTCATAAGTTTTGGAGTATACGATGACATCGTCCAGGTACAACAGGACCGTCTCGAAGTTTCTGTGGCCCAGACAGCACTCCATTAATCGTTGGAAGGTTCCTGGGGCGTTGCAGAGTCCGAACGGCATGCAGGTGAACTCGCTAAGTCCCATCGGGGTGGTGAATGCGGTCTTCTCCCGGTCCGCCTCTGCTACAGGAACCTGCCAGTACCCGCTAGTGAGATCCAAGGTAGAGAAGAAGTTAGCAGATCTTAAAGCAGCCAATGACTCCTCTATCCTTGGTAAGGGGTACGCATCCTTGTGTGTGATACGGTTGATTTTCCGGTAATCTACACACATCCTCATGGTGTTGTCTTTCTTTTTGACTAAAACTAGTGGGGCTGCCCAGGGGCTACAGCTATCCCGGATTACCCCAGCCTCCTTCATGTCTCTAAGCATCCCCTTGGCGTGTTGGTAATGTGCAGGGGGTACGGGTCGATACCTCTCTTTTATGGGAGGATGATCTCCCGTGGGGATGCGGTGTTCTACCCCCTTGACTCGCCCGAAGTCTAACGGGTGTTTACTAAACACTCTCTCATACTCTTGAACCACCCGATAGACTCCTTGTTTCTGGTGTGAGGGAGTGGAGTCAGTACCCAGATGTAGTTGCTGACACCAGTCCTCCATGTCTTTCTTAGAGTCGTTACCTTCCTCCGGGTGAGATGGAGGCAAGGGTTCCACAGATTGTATAGAATTTTGATTAGTGGTATATAATTTGGCTAGCGTGGCATACCGGGGCAGGTACACTTCCCTCTCCCCGATATTTATTATGCGAACGGGCACCCTCCCATGGCGTACATTGACCACCCCCCGTGCTGTCAAAATGGTGGGCCTACTGTCTGAGTAAACTGGTTCTACCATTGCCTGGTAATCTCTACCTCTCAGACCAATAGCTGCCCGGCACCAAATCATCATTTCACTTTTTGGGGGCATGGCAATAGGAAAAGGGTCACACATTCTTACGCTACCAATCTCACCGCCGGAGAGTTCCACTTGTTGCCGTTGCATCAGTGCCCGGATCTCTTTCTGGAGCACCCGCTGCTCGCCGGAGCTGGCATTCTTGGCAACCTGCTGTAAAAGGAAAATCACCTCTGCAAGACAATTTTCAATTACATTAGTTCCTAGAGTTATTTTTGGGTGACTCTCATGTTTGTCAATATCTACAATGATCAGTCCCTGTGCGGCCAGTTCGACTCTACCAATTTTGATGGTCACCTCTTTAAATCCGATCTGTGGCACGGGCTGACCATTGCTGGCGATGATACTCAAGTCGTCGTCAGGGTAGCGGGTAATATCCGAGTCATTCCAGTACTGCTTGAAGAGCACGTACGGGATGGTGGTGACCTGTGACCCGGTGTCCAGTAGGGCACTCATGGGAATGCCATCCAGTACCACAGGCAAGACTGGACGTCCTCCCACATATCTGTCGCGCCAGTTCGATGGGCCTGGTGATCTTTTTCCTGGGGGTTGGCCCTCTACCCCAGGTTGTGCCCGTTTAAAGAACAGTACCTTTCCATATGTCCGGGTTGATTGCAGCGGCGGCAGATGGGTCGTCCGTCCTCGCTGTATCGGTCACTGGGTCTTCCTCTGGCCGGTGGGGTCCTCCTTGGTCGACGCCACGGGATGTCCTCCGGTCCGGATGCCAGCTGGATCTTCCCTGGAGTGGAAACCTGTAAAGACTGCACAGTTCGGGTTAGCGCAGCAACGCTTTTAGCTAGCTCTTGGACCTGATGGTGTAGGTCTGGAGCCGGGTCATTGTCCAAAGCCTGCGCATCAGCTCCCACAGGCCCTGCTGACAAGGGCGCCGCCTCCTGGTAGTAAGTGGTAGTGGGGCGTCTGTGGGTCACAACGCCACCTGGTGCCGGTTCTCGGAGCACCCGGATGGCTCTGTCCTTGAACTGTGCAAATTCTAGATGAGGGTCCTGTAAGGCCATTGCCCGCAACTGGGTGCGGTGGGCATTGCAATATAAACCCTCTATAAATTGTTCGGTCAACAGCCTGTCCTCGTTTCCCACTCCATTAGGGTCGGTCTGCTTAATGGCCCTCAGGGCCTCTTGTAGGTTGAGTGCATAGTCCCTTATACTCTCATGCGCTCGCTGCTTGCACCCGTAGAATCTAAGTTTAATCTCGGCTGAGGTGCGGGTATCAAAGGTGTCCTTCAGCCGGGTTAGTATCCCTGCGACAGTCTTCCTCCCAGGTGGCCAGGATTTTACTTCCCTTTTGGCTGCCCCAGTTAGTTGGGCCACCAGGATGCTCACTTTTTGCTCTTCTGTGAGGGGGTACACCTGGAAGAGGCTATCCAGCTTTTCTCTAAAGTCATGCAGGGTATGTGACTCCCCTGAGTACTGGGGTAGCCAAGCTGCTCCCGGGATATAGAGCATGGTGAAGGGCATAACTGCAACAGCGGTAGCGCTGGCGGGGGTTGAGGCAGTGGAGCTCTCCTCCGTATCCGACATCTTCCTCCCCCCTAGTGGACCGTGGCCTACCTTGCGATGATCCTGTTCCGTAGGCCGCGGCTCCGCAGTGGATCGTCAGGGTTGAGGACCTTCCGTCGCGCTCCTGTGACGTCGGCGTCTGCTGGGCTCCTTCCAGGACCTTACGCAACGTCCGGACGTGAGGCGGGGCTTCAGTTCTCGCGCGCTTTCGGAGTCCACGCCCCTCTTCTTCCCGCGCGGCGTCCTCAAGATGGCGTCCAATGGCGGGAAAACTCCACGGATGGCGGGAAGAAGGCTGAAGATGGCGCCGGATGGCGGGAAACTTCACCGATGGCGGGAAGAAGGTTGAAGATGGCGCCGGATGGCGGGAATCTTCACCGATGGCGGGAATCTTCACCACTGGTAAGTTTGAACAGTCTTTGCTTTTCAGGCACGCAGTACCCGGTGGTTGCGGGCACGTGATCCTGCCGACTACGCCAAAGTTGACGCGTCCCTGGGCCTGTGTCGCGCTGCGTTGCGCACGCGGGAGCTTACCCGGAGCCGGATCTGTTTAGGGTTGTAGTCTCGTGGCGGTGACCCGGTCCGTGCCCAGGGAGTCAAACTGGACGGCAGTCTGTTAGCGGTAGAAAATGGTTGATGACTACGCCACCCGTTGAATGCAGCCAGGGGGCTGCTGCTGCAGGGCAGACCGCTGAGGCCGGTGGAAGGATGGTGCAGCGTGATAGTATAACCCCCAACGGGAGGGGTATGGCCTCAGGGCAGCCGACGTGGATGATGGGGGTAGCAGGAACCACTCAGAGACGGTATGGTAGCGTTCAGGGTCTTTGCTGGTATCAACGATAGACCCTCCCGGAGTACTTGCTAGCGAACGGGGCCTGGTCAGTCCTTGAGCAGATGGGATCTCCCCTGGCCAGGCGTAGTTGTAGGCCTCCCAAGCTGACTGTACTCTTCTGGCTACCTTGCTAGAAGCTGATGTAAGTAGCCCACGTCCCTGAGTGTACCGTGTGGTGCTCACCCGTATGGCCGGTGACTCGGGGCCTTCTAATGGCTTCCGCTCCACGATGGCGGTGCTGGTCCCACGCGTGTGACCGGGCCTTCGGGCTTCTGGGCCAGGGGACCTGAAATCCCCTGCCTGACGGATTCTGCTGCTGGGTAGAAGTTAGTCCCCACAGCCTCGGACTCCGGGTCCGGTAAAGAATCTTCTTAGTCAGGGCGAGCTCTTTAGCTGCCAGCCCCTGACTCCTTGTGACTCTGCTGCTTCCTATGCTGCTCTTGTCTCTACTCTTCCTGGACTCACTAACCCTGCCTCAGCCCCGGGTTTATACAGGGGAAGTTCTTCCCCTCCCAAGGCTGGGCAGGAGGTGTGGCATGCACAGGATCCCTGACCAAAGGACCTCCCACCTGCTCTCAGACGTAATATCTCTATCACTGTGACAACCAGACCCCTGGGGTGTCACATATACAGTATGTAGCACTATGCGGGGTCCATATATACAGTATGGAGCACTATGCGGGGCCATATATACATTTAGGAGCACTATGCGAGGCCATGTATACAATATGGAGCACTATACGGGGCCATGTATACAGTGCGGAGCACTATGCGGGACCATGTATACAGTACGGAGCACTATGCGGGACCATATATACATTAAGGAGCACTATGCGAGGCCATGTATACAATATGGAGCACTATACGGGGCCATGTATACAGTGCGGATCACTATGCGGGGCCATGTATACAGTACGGAGCACTATGCAGGGCCATGTATACAGTAGGGAGCACTATGCAGGGCCATGTATACAGTACGGAGCACTATGCGGGGGCCATGTATACAGTACAGAGCACTATTCGGGGGCCGTATATAGAGTACGGAGCACTATGCGGGGCAGTGGATACAGTACGGAGCACTATGCGGGGCCATGTATACGTATGGAGCACTGTGCGGGGCCATGTATACTGTGTGCAGCACTATGCTTGGCCATATATACAAAACAGAGCAATATGCGGGACCATGTATACAGTAGGGAGCACTATGTGGGGCCATGTATACAGTACGGATCAATATGCGGGGCCATTTATACAGTACGGAGCACTTTGCAGGGCCATGTATATAGTAGTACGGAGCACTATGCGGGGCAATGTATACAGTACGAAGCACTATGGGGGGACATGTATACAGTACGGAACACTATTCAGGGCCGTGTATACAATATGGAGCACTATGCCGGGCTGTGTAACAGAACGGAGCACTATGCGGGCCGTGTATACAGTGCGGAGCACTATGCGGGGCCATGTATACAGTACGGAGCACTATGCGGGGCCATGTTTACAGTATGGAGCACTATGCGGGGCCATGTATACAGTAGGGAGCACTATGAGGGGCCATGTATACAGTACGGAGCACTATGCGGGACCATGTATACAGTAGAGAGCACTATGCGGGGCCATGTATACAGTACGGAGCACTATGCGGGGCCATGTATACAGTAGGGAGCACTATGCGTCGCCATGTATACAGTACGGAGCACTATGCAGGGCCATGTATACTGAGTGCAGCACTATGCAGGGCCATTTATACTGTGTGCAGCACTATGCTGGCCATGTATACAGTATGGAGCACTATACCGGGCCATGTATATAGTACGGAGCACTATGCGGGGAATATGTATATTTTACGGAGCACTATGCGGGGCCATGTATAGAGCACGGAGCACTATACGGGGGCCATGTATACAGTACAGAGCACTATGCGGGGGCAGTATATAGAGTACGAAGCACTATGCGGGCCCGTGTATACAATATGGAGCACTATGCGAGGCCGTGTATACAGTACAGAGCACTATGCGGGGCCATGAATACAGTACAGAGCACTATGCGGGGGATATGTATACAGTACGGAGCACTATGCGGGGCCATGTATACAGTACGGAGCACTATGCGGGGCCATGTATACAGTACGGAGCACTATGCGGGGCCATGTATACTATGTGCAGCACTCTGCGGGGCCATGTATGCAAAACAGAGCAGTGTGCGGGGCAATGTATATAGTACGGAGCACTATGTGGGGCCATGTATACAGTACGGATCAATATGCGGGGCCATGTATACAGTACAGAGCACTATGCGAGGCCGTGTATACAATATGGAGCACTATGCTGGGCTGTGTAACAGAACGGAGCACTATGCGGGGCCATGTATACAGTACGGAGCACTATGCTGGGCCATGTATACAGTATGGAGCACTATGCGGGGCCATGTATACAGTATGGAGCACTATGCGGGGCCATGTATACAGTATGGAGCACTGTGCGGGGCCATGTATACAGTAGGGAGCACTATGCGGGGCCATGTATACAGTAGGGAGCACTATGCGGCGCCATGTATACAGTACAGAGCACTATGCAGGGCCATGTATACTGAGTGCAGCACTATGCAGGGCCATTTATACTGTGTGCAGCACTATGCTGGCCATGTATACAGTATGGGGCACTATACCGGGCCATGCATATAGTACGGAGCACTATGCGGGGAATATGTATATTTTACGGAGCACTATGCGGGGGACATGTATACAATATGGAGCAGTATGCGGGGCCATGTATACTGAGTGCAGCACTATGCAGGGCCATGTATACAATATGGAGCACTATGCGAGGCAGTGTATACAGTACAGAGCACTATGCGGGGCCATGAATACAGTACAGAGCACTATGCGGGGGATATGTATACGGTACGGAGCACTATGCGGGGCCATGTATACAGTACGGAGCACTATGCGGGGGCAGTATATAGAGTACGGAGCACTATGCGGGCCCGTGTATACAATATGGAGCACTATGCGAGGCCGTGTATACAGTACAGAGCACTATGCGGGCCATGAATACAGTACAGAGCACTATGCGGGGCCATGTATACTGTGTGCAGCACTCTGCGGGGCCATGTATACAAAACAGAGCAGTGTGCGGGGCAATGTATATAGTACGGAGCACTATGCGGGGCCATGCATATAGTAGTACGGAGCATTATGCGGGGTCATGTATACAGTGCGAAGCACTATGCGGGGCCATGCATACAGTACAGAGCACTATGCGGGGTGCATGTATATAGTATGGAGCACTATGCGGGGCCATGTATACAGTACGGAGCACTATGCGGGGCCATGCATACCGTACGGAGCACTATGCGGGGTCCATGTATACAGTATGTAGCACTATGCGGGGTCCATGTATACAGTATGGAGCACTATGCGGGACCATATATACATTAAGGAGCACTATGCGAAGCCATGTATACAATATGGAGCACTATACGGGGCCATGTATACAGTGCGGAGCACTATGCGGGGCAATGTATACAGTACGGAGCACTCTGCAGGGCCATGTATACTGTAAGGAGCACTATGCAGCGCCACGTATAGAGAATGGAGCACTATGCGGGGGCCATGTATACAGTACAGATCACTATTCGGGGGCCGTATATAGAGTACGGAGCACTATGCGGGGCAGTGGATACAGTACGGAGCACTATGCGGGGCCATGTATACGTATGGAGCACTGTGCGGGGCCATGTATACTGTGTGCAGCACTATGCTTGGCCATATATACAAAACAGAGCAATATGCGAGACCATGTATACAGTAGGGAGCACTATGTGGGGCCATGTATACAGTACGGATCAATATGCGGGGCCATGTATACAGTACGAAGCACTATGGGGGGACATGTATACAGTACGGAGCACTATTCAGGGCCGTGTATACAGTACAGAGCACTATGCGGGTGCCATGTATACAGTACGGAGCACTATGCGGGGCCATGTATACAGTACGGAGCACTATGCGTGGGCCATGTATAGAGTACGGAGCACTATGCGAGGCCGTGTATACAATATGGAGCACTATGCCGGGCTGTGTAACAGAACGGAGCACTATGCGGGCCGTATATACAGTGCGGAGCACTATACGGGGCCATGTATACAGTACGGAGCACTATGCGGGGCCATGTATACAGTATGGAGCACTATGCGGGGCCATGTATACAGTAGGGAGCACTATGAGGGGCCATGTATACAGTAGAGAGCACTATGCGGGGCCATGTATACTTATGGAGCACTATGCGGGACCATGTATATAGTAGGGAGCACTATGCAGGGCCATGTATACAGTAGGGAGCACTATGCAGGGCCATGTATACTGAGTGCAGCACTATGCAGGGCCATTTATACTGTGTGCAGCACTATGCTGGCCATGTATACAGTATGGAGCACTATACCGGGCCATGTATATAGTACGGAGCACTATGCGGGGAATATGTATATTTTACGGAGCACTATGCGGGGCCATGTATACAGTACAGAGCACTATGCGGGGGCAGTATATAGAGTACGAAGCACTATGCGGGCCCGTGTATACAATATGGAGCACTATGCGAGTCCGTGTATACAGTACAGAGCACTATGCGGGGCCATGAATACAGTACAGAGCACTATGCGGGGGATATGTATACAGTACGGAGCACTATGCAGGGCCATGTATACAGTACGGAGCACTATGCGGGGCCATGTATACTGTGTGCAGCACTCTGCGGGGCCATGTATACAAAACAGAGCAGTGTGCGTTGCAATGTATATAGTACGGAGCACTATGTGGGGCCATGTATACAGTACGGATCAATATGCGGGGCCATGTATACAGTACAGAGCACTATGCGAGGCCGTGTATACAATATGGAGCACTATGCGGGGCCATGTATACAGTACGGAGCACTATGCGGGCCCATGTATACAGTATGGAGCACTATGCGGGGCCATGTATACAGTAGGGAGCACTATGTGGGGCCATGTATACAGTAGAGAGCACTATGCAAAGCCATGTATACAGTACGGAGCACTATGCGGGGCCATGTATACAGTACGGAGCACTATGCTGGGCCATGTATACAGTAGAGAGCACTATGCGGGGCCATGTATACAGTAGAGAGCACTATGCGGGGCCATGTATACAGTACGGAGCACTATGCGGGGCCATGTATACAGTAGGGAGCACTATGCGGCGCCATGTATACAGTACGGAGCACTATGCAGGGCCATGTATACTGAGTGCAGCACTATGCGGGGCCATGTATACAGTATGGAGCACTATGCGGGGCCATTTATACTGTGTGCAGCACTATGCGGGGCCATGTATACAGTACGGAGCACTATGCGGGGCCATGTATACATTACGAGCACTATGCAGGGCCATTTATACTGTGTGCAGCACTATGCGGGGCCATGTATACATTACGAGCACTATGCAGGGCCATTTATACTGTGTGCAGCACTATGCGGGGCCATGTATACATTACGAGCACTATGCAGGGCCATGTATACAGTATGGAGCACTATATCGGGCCATGTATACAGTACGGAGCACTATGCGGGGCCATGTATACATTACGAGCACTATGCAGGGCCATTTATACTGTGTGCAGCACTATGCGGGGCCATGTATACATTACGAGCACTATGCTGGCCATGTATACAGTATGGAGCACTATATCGGGCCATGTGTATAGTACGGAGCACTATGCAGGGAATATGTATATTTTACGGAGCACTATGCGGGGGACATGTATACAATATGGAGCAGTATGCGGGGCCATGTATACTGAGTGCAGCACTATGCAGGGCCATGTATACAATATGGAGCACTATGCGACGCAGTGTATACAGTACAGAGCACTATGCGCGGCCATGAATACAGTACAGAGCACTATGCGGGGGATATGTATACAGTACGGAGCACTATGCGGGGCCATGTATACAGTACGGAGCACTATGCGGGGCCATGTATACTGTGTGCAGCACTCTGCGGGGCCATGTATACTGAGTGTAGCACTATGCAGGGCCATGTATACTGAGTGCAGCACTATGCAGGGCCATTCATACTATGTGCAGCACTATACGAGGCCATATATACAGTACGGAGCACTATGCGGAGCCATGTATTCAGTACGGAGCACTATGCGGGGCCGTGTATACAATATGGAGCACTATGAGGGGCCACGTATACAGTAAGGAGCACTATGCGGGGCCATGTATATAGTAGTACCAAGCACATTGCAGGGGCCGTGTATACAGTACGGAGCACTATACGGGGCCATGTATATAGTAGTACGGAGCATTATGCGGGGCCATGTATACAGTACGAAGCACTATGCGGGGGACATGTATGCAGTACGAAGTACTATGCGGGGCCATGTATGCAGTACGGAGCACTATGCGGGGACGTGTATACACTACAGAGCACTATGCGGAGCCATGTATACAGTACGGAGCACTCTGCGGGGCCATGTATATAGTAGTACGGAGCATTATGCCGGTACATGTATACAGTACGAAACACTATGCGGGGGACATGTTTACAGTACGGAGCACTATGCGGGGCCATGTATACAGTATGGAGCACTATGCGGGGCCATGTATACAGTACGGAGCACTATGCGGGGCCATGTATACAGTATGGAGCACTATGCGGGGCCATGTATATAGTTCGGAGCACTTTGCAGGGCCATGTATACTGAGTGCAGCACTCTGCGGGGCTAAGTATAGAGTATGGAGCACTATACGGGGCCATGTATACAGTACGGAGCACTATGCGGGGCCATGTATACAGTACGGAGCACTATGCGGGGCCATGTATACAGTACGGAGCACTATGCGGGTTCATGTATACAGTATGGTACACTATGCGAGGCCGTGTATACAATAGTGAGCACTATGTGGGGCCACGTATACAGTAGGGAGCACTATGCGGGGCCATGTATTCAGTAGGAAGCACTATGCGGGCCATGTATTCAGTAGGGGGCACTATAATACTTTTGTCTGGCCCATTTTTGGAGTTTTGTGTGAAATGATCAATGATTTGATTTTTGCTTCATTCTCTTTTGTGTTTTTTCCTTGCAAGCAAATTAAATGAAGATAATACCAAAGAATTTGTGATTGCAATCATTTTCAGGAAGAAATTGAGTATTATCTGACAGAATTGCAGGGGTGCCAATACTTTTGGCCAGCACTGTATGGGGTCCATTATTCTGTATGAAGCATTATATGGGGTCCATTATTCTATTATTCTCTATTGAGCATTATATGGGGCTCATTATTCTGTATGGAGAATTATATGGGGTCGATTATTCTCTATGGAGCATTATATGGGGTCCATTATTCTGTATGGAGCATAATATGGGGTGCATTAGTCTGTATGGAGCATTATATGGGGTCCATTATTCTGCATGGAGCATTATATGGGGTACATTATTCTATTATTCTCAATAGAGCATTATATGGGGCTCATTATTCTGTTTGGAGAATTATATGGGGTCCATTATTCTCTATGGAGCATTATATGGGGTCCATTATTCTGTATGGAGCATAATATGGAGTGCATTATTCTGTATGGAGCATTATATGGGGTCCATTATTCTGTATGGAGCATTATATGGGGTCCATTATTCTATTATTCTCTATAGAGCATTATATGGGGCTCATTATTCTGTATGGAGAATTATATGGGGTCCATTATTCTCTAGGGAGTATTATATGGGGTCCATTATTCTGTATGGAGCACAATATGGGGCCCATTATTCTGCATGGAGCATTGAATTGGAGTGCATTATTCTGTTTGAAGCAATATATGAGGTCCATTATTCTGTATGGAGCATTATATGGGGCCAATTATTCTGTATGAAGCAGTATAGGGTATTGTTCTCATTATTCTGTATGTAGCATTATATGGGGCCCATTATACTGTATGGAGGACTATGAAGTTCCCATTATACCATATGGGAGATTATATGGGGTCATTATACCGTATGGAGGACTATACTGTCCGGTCTGCACTGTGCGCTGCCAGTTATTGCCGGTTTCTGAGCTATTGTAGAATTTACAATAGATATCACTCATGTAATGTAAGAAGTAAGTGAAATCTTTGGCCTTGTACTATATATATATATATTTCTCTGCCGTATCTGCACCATGGGGCCTACGAAAGCCTGGAGCCGACCCTGCTGTCTGCAACCAAAGAGAAAAAGCAGGAATTCTTCTCCTGTAGAGGCGAAAACTGGTGAAAATACAGGATACAAGTAAAAAAAATGACCAGGTATAGTGATATTCCAAAATGTACACACATGGCAGCTTATTCTTAAAAGTTACTTAAAATGATAATTTCCCTTTAAATATTGGAACCTCTCTCCAGCAGTGAACGGCAATCTCCATGAATAAAGTCCACTGCACTCGTTCTGATTATTATATTTAGCATACAAGGCAATATCGGTTTAGAATCGCCTCAGTCATTGTTATAAGATCGTTATGTTTCCGGGCATAAATCATACGCTTGTAACATTGTGTATTCCTTAGTGTTGCAAATCTGAAATATTGTAAATTACATACTCCAGTTTGCCTAAAAATATTCCTAAAAAATGCTAAGAGGAGAATTTTTACTCTGCTGTACAATATGTAGTGTGTCCCCTGCCCCCACTGTGCCCCTTAACAGAGTATGGTGCCCCATAGTGCAATCCTCTACATAGTATGATGCCTTCACAGTGCCACCTCTACAGGGCCCCAACAATGATTTCCCTGTCACAGTAACGCACCCACAGTGATTCCTCATAGATTTTGGTGCCTCCACAGCACTTTCCCCCACACATTATAGTTCCCCCATGGAGCATTATTGAGGAAACTGATAAGACCATTATTGTGTAGGGCACAAATGATCATAGAATCATAGAATGGTAGAGTTGGAAGGGACCTCCTGGGTCATCTGGTCCAACCCCCTGCTCAAAGCAGGATTCACTAAATCATCTCAGATAGATGTCTGTCCAGCCTCTGTTTGAAGACGTCCATTGAAGGGGAACTCACCACCTCTCGTGGCAGCCTGTTCCACTCATTGATCACAATAACCGTCAAAAAGTTTTTGCTAATATCTAATCAGTCTCCTCCCATTCAGTTTCATCCCATTGCTTCTAGTCTTTCCCTGTGCAAATGAGAATAAAGATGATCCTTCTACAATGTGACAGCCCTTGAGATATTTGTAGACAGCTATTAAGCCTCCTCTCAGTCTTCTTTTTTGCAAGCTAAACATTCCCAAATTCTGTAACCGTTCCTCATAGGACATGGTTTGCAGACCGGTCACCATTCTGGTCGCTCTTCTCTGAACTTTCTCCAGTTTGTCAATGTCTTTTTTAAAATGTGGTGCCCAAAGCTGGACACAGTATTCCAGATGAGGTCTGACCAAAGAGGAGTAAAGTGTGATAATGACTTCACGTGATCTAGACTCTATGCTTCTGTTAATACATCCCAGAATAGTATTTGCCTTTTTTGCTGCTGCATCACACTGTTGACTCATGTTCAGTCTATGATCTATTAGTATACCTAAGTCTTTTTCACATGTGCTGTTGCTTAGCTGTATTCATCCCATTCTGTATATGCTTTTTTCATTTTTATTGCCAAGATGTACTTTGCATTTTTCCCTGATAAAAAAACATTCTGTTAGTTGCAGCCCACTGCTCCAGTTTATGTAGGTCTTTTTGAATCCTCTCTCTCTCTTCTCTGGTGTTAGCTATCCCTCCTAGCTTTGTGTCATCAGCAAATTTAATCAGTTTACCCTCAATTCCTTCATCTAAATCATTGATAAAGATGTTGAACAATACAGGTCCCAGGACAGAGCCCTGTGGTACCCCACTTGAGACATTCATCCAACTGGATGTGAAGCCATTTACGACTACTCTTTGAGTCCGATCACTAAGCCAGTTATGAATCCACCTAACAGTTGCCTTGTCCATTCCATACTTGGTCATTTTTTCAATAAGGATGGTGTGAGATACTTTGTCAAATGCTTTGCTGAAGTCAAGATATACTATATCTACAGCATTTCCCTGATCCACCCAGTCAGTGATTCTGTCATAGAAGGAAATTAAGTTAGTCTGACATGACTTTTTAGTTACAAACCCATGCTGACTCTGGTTAATCACTTCATTCTTATCCAGGTACCTACATACATGTTGTTTAATAATTTGTTCAAAGATCTTTCCTGGTATAGAAGTCAGACTCACCGGCCTATAGTTCCCTGGTCCACCTTCTTCCCCTTTTTGAAGATAGGAACAACATTTGCTCTTCTCCAGTCTTCTGGGACTTCTCCTGTTCTCCAAGAATTTTCAAAGATTATGGAGAGTAGTTCTAAAATTTCTTCTACGATCTCCTTCAGTACTCTGGGGTGTAATTCATCTGGACCTGGAGACTTGAACTCATTTATGTTAGCTAAATATTCCCTTACAATCTTTCTGTTTACAAATAAGGTGGATTCTTCTATTCCTTTAATAGGACAGTAAAGATCAGTTGATGTTACATTTTCTTTCTGAGAGAAAACTGATGCAAAATAGGAATTAAAAAGTTCTGCCTTCTCAACATTCTTTCTTACCATTTCACCATTTTCATCCTGTAAAAATCCTATAGCATCTTTGACTTTTCTTTTACTTTTGACATACCCCCAAAATCCTTTTTTATTGCTTTTGACATCTCTTGTAAGCCTTAATTCATTGTCAGCTTTAGCTAACCTGATACGTGCCCTGCAGGATCTGCAGACTGCATTATAATCTTCTTTAGATATGCCTCCCTCTTTCCATTTGATAAACATTTCTTTCTTTATTTTTAGCATGTGTTTAATTTCTGTGTTCATCCATCCTGGTTTCCTTAAATGCTTCCCATTTTTCCTACTTTTTGGGATTGTTAACGATTGTGCTTTGAGAATCTAATTTTTAAAAATTTCCCATCCTTCCAGGACATTTTTGTCCTTAAGGATATCCAGCCATTGGATCCCTCCTATTCTCTTTCTGAGTCGCTTAAAATCTGCCTTTCTGAAATCTAACCTTGAAGTTTCAGTCTTCACATGTCTTCCTCCTCTAGTTATCCAAAATTCTATAATAGCATGATCGCTGCCTCCTAGCGCCCCAGCCACTTTTACCTCCTCAACCATTTCCTCCCTGTTTATAAGGATTAGATCCAAAGTAGCAGATCCCCTTGTTTTCTCTCCTACCTTTTGGAAGATAAAGTTGTCAGCAAGAGAGGATAAGAATTTGCTTGACCTGTTAGCATTACTTGAGAGAGATTCCCAACAAATGTCTGGATAGTTGAAATCTCCCATGACCACTACGTCATATTTTTTGGAGAACTTGGTCATTTGATACATAAAGAGTTCATCCATATCTTCAGTTTGCCCAGGTGGCCTGTAGTAAATGCCTACAATGGTGTCCTTTCTGTTGTTCTCTCCTTGTATTCTTGCCCAAACAGTTTCCACAGAACTCCCAGTCTCTGCTTCAATCTCTGTGCAGATATACGCTTTTCTAACATACAATGCGACACCTCCTCCTCGTTTATCAAGTCTGTTTCTTGCAAATAAGTTGTATCCTTTTAGCCTTGTGTTCCAATCATGTGTATCGTCCCACCAAGTTTCAGTGATTCCAATGGCATCATTTTTATTTTCCTGCGTTAGTAGTTCCAATTCTCCTTGTTTGTTTCCCATGCTTTGTGCATTTGTGCATTTGTACGACACTTTTACTCTTTAGGGTACTCACTCTGAGGTTCACTATTACCATCTGTTGGGCACAATTACTTTTAGGGGCACCATCTGTCTGGCACTGTTGGTTTCTGTGGCACTATCTGTGTAGATCTCTTTCAGTTGCTATTTCTAGTAAGTTTTGATGTATTGGCTATGTGCGCACGATCAGGAAAATTTCTGCAGCGTTCCTGCATCTATTGGCAGCAAAAACGCTGAGATAAATACGCAGCGTTTTGATGCGTTTTCATGTGTTTTTTTATGTGGTTTTGCCTGCAGATTTGCCATGCGTTTTTCCAGTGCATTGTATAGGAAAAATGCAGGCAAAAACGCAAAAAGAATGGACATGCTGCTTCTTTTTCTGCACATGAAATTCAGTCAGGATAAATTCTGATCAAAGAACTTGCAAAATGTCATAGGAAACCATGGGAGAAGGTTTACAATGCATTTTTGGCCCATTTCTTTGCAGAGAAAACGCACCAAAAACGCACTGTGTGCACTTTGGGTCACTGCGCTTCACTGCAAGTGCAGTAATGGGGAAAATGGGGCAACAGTAAAGAATTAGTGATATCAAAATAGATGGATAAGGTGGTGGAAATGTGAGAAGTCAAACGTCTGTGTTGAAATCCCTACAGATGAGTTGCGGCTAGAAGAAGTCGTAATGGTGGTCTGGACCAGATGGAAAAGATAAGAAAAGTGAATGGCTCCAACTAGAAAGAAGGTGAACATTAAGTCACTTAATATAACTGTATGACTATGTATGACTGTGAGACCTCTTATATGCTTGGCAGAACTGAGATCTAACACCATAAGGATGGAGTATAGTGGTAATGTTTAGTCTTTTTATAGTGTGTTTATTTTGTAACAGTTTGGTGGTGCAATTAAGTTACCTTAAGCTACATTGTCACATTATCATTTCAAGCATTTTACTCCCATCTTTACACTAAATATCTTATCAAGTCTCCTCTGTGACCTCATCAGTGATTCTATATAATAATATGGCCCGTCTGTACCTCCCTATAGGAGTAGTGCTCTCCACTAGTGCCATCTCTGTGCCCCCATATAGTACTAGTGCCCTCTGTGCCCCCATACAGTACTAGTGCCCTCTCTGTGCCCCCATATAGTACTAGTGCCCTCTCTGTGCCCCCATATAGTACTATTGCTCTCTGTGCCCCCATGTAGTAATAGTGCCCCTCTGCGTACCCATAAAGTACTAGTGCCCTCTCTGTGCCCCCATATAATACTAGTGCCCTCTCTGTGCCCCCATATAATACTAGTGCCCTCTCTGTGCCCCCATATAGTACTAGTGCTCTCTCTGTGCACCCATATAGTAATAGTGCCCCCTCTGTGCACCCATAAAGTACTAGTGCCCTTTCTTTGCCTCCATACAGTACTAGTGCCCTCTCTGTGCCTACATATAGTACTAGTGCCCTCTCTGTGCCTCCATGTAGTACTAGTGCCCTCTCTGTACCCCCATATAGTACTAGTGACCTCTCTGAGCCCTCATATAGTACTAGTGCTCTCTCTGTGCACCCATATAGTACTAGTGCCCTCTCTGTGCCCCCATATAGAACTAGTGCCCTCTCTGTGCCCCCATATATTACTAGTGCTCTCTCTGTGCCCCCATATAGTACCAGTGCCCTTTCTTTGCCTTCATATAGTACTAGTGCCCCTATATAGTACTAGTGTCCCCTCTATGCCTCCATATAGTACTAGTGAACTCTCTGTGCCTCCTTATAGTATTAGTGCCCTCTCTGTGCTTCCATATAGTACTAGTGCCCTCTCTGTGCCCCTATATAATGCTAGTGCCCTCTCTGTGCCCCCATATAGTAATAGTGCCTCCTCTGCATCCCCATATAGTACTAGTGACCTCTCTGTGCCCTCATATAGTACTAATACCCTCTCTGTGCCGCCATATAGTACTAGTGAACTCTCTGTGCCCCCATATAGTACTAGTGCCCTCTCTGTGCCCCATATAGTACTAATGCCCTCTCTGTACCCCCATATAGTACTAGTGCCCTCTGTGCCCTCAAATAGTACTAGTGCCCTCTCTGTGCCCCCATATAGTACTAATGCCCTCTCTATGCCCCCATATAGTACTAGTGCCCTCTCTGTGCCTCCATATAGTATTAGTGCCCTCTCTGTGCCCCCACATGGTGCTAGTGCCCTCTTTGTGCTCCCGTATAGTATTAGTGCCCTCTCTGTGCCCCCATCTAGTACTAGTGCCCTCTCTGTGTCCCCATATAGTACTAGTGCCCTCTCTGTGCCCCCACATGGTGCTAGTGCCCTCTTTGTGCTCCCGTATAGTATTAGTGCCCTATCTGTGCCCCTATATAGTACTAGTGCCCTCTCTGTGTCCCCATATAGTACTAGTGCCCTCTCTGTGCCCCCACATGGTGCTAGTGCCCTCTCTGTGCCCCTGTATAGTACTATTGTCCTCTTTGTGCCCCCGTATAGTACTAGTGCCCTCTCTGTGTCCCTATATAGTACTAGTGCCCTCTCTGTGCCCCCACATGGTGCTAGTGCCCTCTCTGTGCCCCTGTATAGTACTATTGTCCTCTTTGTGCCCCCGTATAGTACTAGTGCCCTCTCTGTGCCCTCATATAGTACTAGTACCCTCTCTGTGGCTCCATGTAGCAATAGTGCCCCCTCTTTGTTTGTATAGAGTAATAAGACCCCCTTGTGACTCTGAATAGTATTAGTCCTGGCTCTGTGCCCCCATATAGTAATAGTGCCATCTCTGTGCCTGAGGATATGTATATTGTTATAGATAATGTGGACTCAAGTGTCCGAAAATCAGAAGAGCCAAATGATATTGGTCAGAATGTAAAGATGGGTGGTCCGGCACTGAATATAATATAACTGAACAGGAATATAGAGAACATTATTACATTCAATATTCTCAGTCTTTATATTCTCCCCATCTGTAAATACAATGTTCCTTTTACCCTTTACACCTATGTAGTAAAGGTCATAGTCGCCTCTATGTCTTATTCTAGAACAATGGGAATCTTCTTCTCCAGGCCCATGTAAATAGCGTTTTTCTGATACAAATGTGATGTGAGCAGAACATTAAAAATATTTTCAGTTCTTTACAATCCATTTTTATTGGGCCTCGTTCAGACGAGCGTATTATACAGACCTGTGCTCTCTGCACCACAGACCGCACCCGCGCCCAGTATAGCCAATGTCCAGCTATTCCACACATGGACCAACAATGTGAGTGGAGACAATCACTTCATGGGCAAGACCTTCCTAAATGGCATCTAACAGGACTGACAGCCGCTGATTGACTGCAGCGCTTATGTGGCACAATGACGCAAGATTGCCGGGGACACGGCGCTCGGGGCAGAGAAGCAGCATCAGTCCGACAGAAAATGTGCTTTTTTCTTATTTTATTCAGCACAATAGGGGCATTCAGAAGGAGATGTCAGTAGTAAAGACCCCTGTAACTCAGTCCAGTGTTTGGTGTAAAGCATGGAGGTAATAACCAAAAAGGTTCAGGTACATTTTTGAGCAGTTTTTTCGTTTTTTTCTCCCCTTCTTCCAAGACTCATATAACTTTTTTATTTTTCTGTCTACTTAGCCGTATGAGGGCTTGTATTTTGAGGAACGAGTTGTACTTTTCAAAAAAATAATTTATTTTATCATGTGATGTACTGGAAACAGGAAGAAATTGCAAAAAAAAGTGCAATTTCACAATTGTTTTTTAATTTTTTTATTTATCATATTCACTATATGGAAAAATGATCTGGCAATATAATTCTCCGCTCCACCTGCGGCTGTTAAAGGCACATGATGGCTGATTAAATGAACTATCATCTGCAGAAAAAGATGCATGCTCAGCGCTGGAGTCCGCATCAAATGCAGTGACACAACTTATGAAGTAACTATGTCATATGTCGTGAAGGAGTTAACCTGTCCTATCAAAGACATTGAGAGTCACTCAAGTTAGGAGAGTTGGACTCCACTGGCTGAATATTTACCAGATATAAGCTCATCCACGGGCCAGAGAACGCCCATCAGGGACACTTGTACTGACGCAGATGGGGTACGGCCATCACTGTGCATCCCTGTAACTGTGTTCAATAAGGTAACGAGCAGCCGGCACACTTTCTCATACAATCATATGTGACGTCCTCTTACTCGAAAAAGCCTGTGTTTACCCTGGGTGATGGGGGACTCGGTGTCGGGTCCTATGATGAAGAGATGGGGTGCAGCCGTGGCCCGGACCCGACCCGTGCTCAGGGCCGTCACATTAAAAAGAGATGGTGTGGGCTCATCCGGGTTGAGTGGCTGATTAACGACTACGCCACCTGTGGTGCCCGGTGAAGGGCCACCAGCGCCGCTACAGTCCGCTGAGGCCTGGTTTTACGGCTGCCAGAGTTCTTAATACTCCCCACAGGCAGAGCGTGGCCTAACGGCAGAGGGACAGGAGGATGGGGGTAGTAGTAGAGGGAGACTGGCGCCGCGTCGTGCGGTGTCGCGCAGAATAAACAGTCCGGAGACCATAGGGGTGAACTTCCAAGGCTTTACTCACTTTAGAGATGGCAGAAGGAAGGCGACTCCCTGCTCCTCGCGGAGTCCTGCGGTCACCATGGACGGGGGTCCGACAACCTCCGAGTAAGTCCAGCATTCAGTCGGGACCCTACTGTTCCTGAACTACAGACCGAATCCTTTCCTGTCCGTGTGTGTGCAAATAGGCCGGGACTCCCTCTGAACTCCTCTCAGAACAAGGGCACGGGTGGCAGCTCCGCTCCGTCCGATACCCTGTGGGATCCTCTGGGCCTAACCGGGCTTTCCCGTCCAGGACGTAGAGTAGCAAGGTCGGGTGTCGGGGGCCGGTACCCCTCTTGCAGCCGGAGTCCCTCTGAATATATCAGCATGACGAGGACAGGTGGCGTACACCGCTCCGTCTGCATCCTGCCTGGGATCCATTTGCTGTGGAGCCACACTCTTAAGCTCCGGGCCTTTTTGGTCCTGGTCATTGGCCGGGTTAAGACATTACTGGTCTACAACCTGCCCCTCGTCCCAAGGCCGGGGTACGAGGGCTGTGTCCCTTGCCGGTGCAGGCCCACACAGGATCTGTGCTCCCGGAGGGAGGTCGCATTACACACAGTATTTGACAGCACAGTACAGCCGAAGACGACGACCAAGACCAAAGATGGCTTTTTATTAAATATGAAATTTAAAGTGTAACTAACTTGTAAGTCCTCCACCCTCACCCACTAACTGGTTCCCCTAACTCTTGGTTCCCCAGTCTCCCTGTAACCAGGGGAGCAGCACCTAGTGCATATTAGCTCCCTCTGGTGGAGAAGTGTGGTGTTGGATGCAAGGTTTGGGTCACGACTATCACACTGGTCTTACCTCAGAGGAGGAACATCACACTCCATTAAAGAAGTGCAGCATCCCTGTGGCGGTCGAACCCTCAGGGGCGCCACACATACAACACTGACGACAGTGGAAACCAAACACTCCTGCACCCATGTCTGTGTCTATTCAGCACAGAAGTGTAAAATATCAAGTGCAGCCTGTGGAGTGAGGTGTGCGCAGCCAAGTGAGTAAGAATCACGTCCTGTTCTATATATTAGACTGGTACATGAGCATGAGATCTGCTCATTGTGCTACGTCCTGGCAGGTCTGTGCGGATGTGACGTCATTGTAGCATCGGTGTCTGCCCCCTTACAGGCAGAGACGTCGTCCCCCTTACCACCGCACTCCGGGCCCGTCATCTTCCGGCCCTCCTGCTGCCGACACACGCAGCTTCCATAGCACTGTGCTTAAGGCGCGCCCGTGCTCCCTCCTTCTTAAAGGGGCCGTGCGCGCCATCCTAAGGAGTCCCCGGCCAATGGCGGGAGGACCTCTCATATAAAAGGCACCTCCTCCAAAGTGGAGGTGCCCGTGCAAGGTTGTAGCTTTGTGTTATAAACCCTTGTTCAGCAGTCAGGTCCCGCTGCTAGTCTGACTACCAGTCCGCCAGCCTGACTACCAGTCCAGTCCGCCAACCTGACTACCAGTCCAGTCCGCCAGCCTGACTACCAGTCCAGTCCGCCAGCCTGACTACCTGTCTCCGCCAGCCAAGTACACTCTCCAGCCCGACGGTCTGCCTACGGTCCAAACCCGCCAGTCTATCTATGGGCAAGGCTTGCCTGCCTACCCAGAGAACGTACCAATTACCTGCCAGTTACCTGCCGTGCCTACCAGCCAACCTACCTGGAGGCTCCTGCCAGTTACCCGTGGTGTCTACCAGTCCGTCTACCCGGATCACCTGTCAGCCTGCCTGCCGTGCTCATCCGCTGTACCGGTCAGTCCCTGCCTTCTGACCCGTGGAAGTCACCTGCTCTCATACAAGGACTGGCCCAGAGTAGCACCTGGTCCCTCTGCTCGGTCCTTCCTTGGTTCACGGAGTCGATTGAGCCGCCGTGCGACCTTGGTCAGTCCGAGTTGATACCTAGTCATGCCCCTCTGGTCCCTCCTTGCACCGCAGCACAGAGGTTCCACCACCCAGATCCGTAACAGTTTGCACGGGCCATGGAACCCAGTGTCCCCCAGGCTCCTTCGCTTGCTGACGTGTACCAGGAGGTTTCTCGTCAGAGATCCCAACAGGAAACCATCCTGACCTACCTGCGGTCTGTCAACTCTCGCCTGGACACGCTGCCTGTCACACCAGTGTCCGCCTCGAGCCGAGCGACACCCTCTCCTGTGGCGCCTCTGCCTACCTGTGCTTTAGCATCCAGCTCAGGACCCCGGCTCTCTGCGCCTCCTTGTTTTGGGGGTGACCCCGTCTTATGTCGGGGTTTTCTGAACCAGTGCATATTGCACTTTTAACTACTGGCACATCAGTTTCCCTCCGACCGGGCCAAGGTGGCATTCATCATGTCTCACCTCACCGGGGAAGCATTGGCATGGCTAAACCCTCTATGGGAGAGAGGGGATCCCCTGGTGTCCGATCTTCCGGATTTCCTCACTGCCTTCCGGAAGGTCTTCGATGAGCCTGGAAGAAGGACTTCTGCTACCTCCTCATTGCTCCGACTCCGCCAAGGGAGTCTCACCATGGGCCAGTATGCCATACAGTTCCGTACCCTTGCTTCTGAGCTTGACTGGAATGACGAGGCCCTGGTGTCCACCTTCTGGGGGGGTCTTTCCGGATGGAAAAAGAATGAGCTAGCCGGTCGGGACATTCCTACCACCCTGGATGACCTGGTGTCACTAGCTGCACGGATTGACATCCTTTTCCTGGAACGAGCTAAGGAGACAACTGGTAGAGAAGATTTCCTCGTCTTGCTCTGGTTTTCCAGAAACCTGCCTCCCACCCTGCAACTCCCCAGGCACGCTCGCCCAAAAACATGCAGATCAACCAGACCAAGATGGTCAAGTCTCGCCAAGAAATACGCCGTGCCGAGGGAAGCTGTTTCTACTGTGGTAGTAAGGAGCATCTGATCCGTTCCTGCCCAGAGAAGCCGGGAAACTCCAGTGTCTAGGACCACTCGGAGAGGTTGTCCTAGGCAAGAGTAAATCCTCTCCGTTCTTGACTCTATCCGTTTCTATTTCCTGTGGAGAGAACCGCTTCTTTGAAACCGCCCACCTGGATTCCGGAGCCACCGGGAATCTCATTTCTCAGTCCCTTGTAGAGAAGTATCAGATTCCCACCAAACCTCTGGCTGAACCATTGGCAGTCGCTAAACCTACAAGGCCCTGTGTGAAAAAGTGATTGCCCCCTAATCCAAATAACTGGTTGGGCCACCCTTAGCAGCAACAACTGAAATCAAGAGTTTGCGATAACTGGCAATGAGTCTTTTACAATGAGGATTTCTCTGTAGGAATCTTGGCCCACTCATCTTCGCAAAAGTTTTGTAATTCACCCACACTGGAGAGTTTCCGAGCATGAACCGCCTTTTTAAAGTCATGCCACAGCATCAGTCAGATTAAGGTCAGGACTTTGACTAGGCCACTCCAAAGTCTTAATTTTGTTTTTCTTAAGCCATTTAGAGGTGGACTTGCTGGTGTGTTTTGGATCATTGTCCTACTAATGCACCCCATAGTCATATATAGTAGTATAATGCATGCCTATAGTCATTCATAGTAGGATAATGCACCCCCATAGTCATATATATTCATATATAGTAGTATAATGCACCATCATAGTCATACATACTAGTATAATGCACCCCATAGTCATTCATAGTAGTATATTGCACCCCCATAGTCATATATAGTAGTATAATTCACTCCATAGTCAAATATAGTAGTATAATGAACCCCCATAGTCATATAAAGCAGTATAATTCACCCTGTAGTTATACTTTGGCAGTATAATGCACCCCCTAGTCATATACAGTAATATAATTCACCCCATAGTCATATATAATAATGCACCCCATATTCAAATATAGTAGTATGATGCACCATCATAGTCATAAATAGTAGTATAATGCTCCCAAATATTCATACATAGTAGTATAATGCACCACCATAGTCATATATAGTAATATAATGCACCCACATAGTCATATATAATAATGCACCCCATATTCAAATATAGTAGTATGATGCACCATCATAGTCATAAATAGTAGTATAATGCTCCCAAATATTCATACATAGTAGTATAATGCACCACCATAGTCATATATAGAAATATAATGCACCCACATAGTCATATATATTAGTATAATGCACCCTATAATCATATATACTGTATTAGTATAATGCATCCCATAATCATATATAGTAGTAAAATGCACCCCTATAGTCATATATATTAGTATAATGCACCACCATAGTCATACATAGTAGTATTATGCACCCGCATAGTCATATATATTGGTATAATGCACCCGCATAGTCATATATATTAGTATAATGCACCCCTGTAGTCATACATAGTAGTATAGTGCACCTCCATAGTCATATTCATTAGAATAATGCACCTCCATAGTCATATATATGACTGGCTCCCCATTGCCCAGAGACTCCAGTTCAAAACCCTAACCATGGCATACAAAGCCGTCCACAACCTGTCTCCTCCATACATCTGTGACCTAGTCTCCCGGTACTTACCTGCACGCAACCTCCGATCCTCATAAGATCTCCTTCTCTACTCCCCTCTTATCTCCTCTTCCCACAATCGCATACAAGATTTCTCCCATGCATCCCCCCTACTCTGGAACTCTGTACCCCAACACATCAGACTCTCGCCTACCATGGAAGCCTTCAAAAGAAACCTAAAGACCTACCTCTTCCGACAAGCCTACAACCTGCAGTAACCATCACTCCACCACATTACTGCATGACCTCCTCTACCCCCACCTACTGTATCCTCACCCATCCCTTGTAGAATGTGAGCCCTCGCGGGCAGGGTCCTCGCTCCTCCTGTACCAGTCGCTGACTCGTTTTGTTAAGATTATGTAAATGTTTTTGCTATGTATATTCACATGTAAAGTGCCATGGAATAAATGGCGCTATAATAATAAATAAATAAATAAATATATATTAGTGTAATGCCGCCCCATAGTCATATATATTAGTGTAATGCACCCCCATAGTCATATACTGTATATTAGTATAATGCATTCCCATAGTCATATAGGGACGCACATCCAGTTGAAGTTTCTACTGGTGTCGCCTGCCTCCTGCATGAAGGGATTAATTGAATAATACTAAAAAAAAACACTATAAGTCGAAATGAAGTTCTCTGCCGTTCCTCTGGACTCTAAACTGTCACCCATGATGCCCACATCAGTGTATAGAGCAGAGCAGGTCCATGACCTGCTGCCTGGCAGGTGCCACCTGAGGTTCCATCACCTCTGACCTCACCTGCACACGACCAACTGCCGTTTACTTTCATCTGTCGGCTGAAGCGATCGGACGGAGGTTTGCGGTTTGGAAGATTTTGGAAGATATTTTTGCAAATGGCGTCTACTAGACATGGAGAACAGAGCGAGGAGAAGAAGAGGAAGAGAGAAGAGGACAGCGTGACCGGATTCAAGAAGATCACGAAGAAGAGGAGAGAAGCCAACAATGGATTGGAGGAGTCAACACCTGGATGCAGCGGAGACCCTGGATCATCCAGCCCCTATGCCAGGCTTAACATCAGCCGCTTCGACATCCACCAGGTCTTGGGTAGGGGCGCCTTTGGCAAAGTAAGTCCTACATATTTTATATTCATATTAAACCTGAAGTTTTTATTATATCCTCATGTATTGTTCTCTGTTATCAGCCATGTCATGCTTTGTTGTTGCACATTGTAGTGTTCTGTGAGATGACATAAGTCATCTCCATAGTTAGGTCTAGTGCTGCTATAACGTGGTATTCTTCTACACTGGATGGTTGATCTCAGGGGTCACAGCTGTAGGGAGCAGGGGACATTGTTTTTTTCCATGTCATCATCAATATTGGCTCCTATCAGGCGGCCATATTGTACATACGTTGCTCTCTGTTTTTTTATTAAACCTTAATAGACAATGATATTCAGACCACACTAATGCCAACTCAAAGCCTCCACTAATGCTTGTTATGTTTATTCCCATATGGTAACAGTGGAAAACCCTTTAAAGAGTCGCTGTTGTTTTAATTTTTATTTCATTAACAGCACACATGAAAATAAGCAACATAATAAATATTATTTGAGAAATCTGCTTCTTTCTCCACCAAGATTGATTTTTCATTTTCAAAGTCTCTATTTTCGTGTAAAATCTGTATTTAGTGAAGACAGATTGTTACGTTACTGAGATAGGAGATGACAGTTGGTGCTGATAATATTCTATGTAAAGGGGGAGAGGGAGGAGCTAAAGGCAGAATTCCTCCCTCCTCCTTCCACTTCTCTTCTACATAGAATATTATCAGTACCAACTGTCGCCTCCTTTCTCAGTAATGCAGCAATCTTTTACCACTGAATACAGATTTTAACCGAAAATTGAGAATTTTAGAAAATGAAAAATCAGTCCTGGTAGAGAAAAAAAGCAGATTTCTGTGATTAGATTTATTACACATTGCTTATTTTCATGTGTATTATTGATTTATGAAATAAAAATGCTGACTATTTTTTATCACCTTTCCATAGCCCATCCCTGGAGTAGGCAGTGCATTATGCGCATAGATTTGCTCCTCTACATGGTCCTGGTTACCAGCAGATTGAGAAACCACTCAGTTTTATCATGTGCCTTAGTAGAAAATCCAGATCCCTTCCACTTCCTGCAGACACCTTCCAAGTATTCTTCATTTGTCTTTTTCAGGTGGTCCTGGCATCAGTCCCCGGACGTAACATCAATGATTACCAAAAAAGAGGACAATGAGGACACCATTATGCGAGAGCGGCGGATACTCCTGGCGGCCAGAGACTGCCCATTCTTATGCCGCCTCTATGCTGCACACCAGTCTCTGCAGAGGGCATATTTCATCACGGAGTACCTGTTCGGTGGCAGCCTGGAGGACTTGATCAGGATGTGCGACTGCCTGAACATCGGCAATGTGAGGTGAGAAAACGGAAAATGTACCTAAAGGAGAACTAAGGAGATGGAAAAAAACCGAGGTCTGGGTGTAGCTAAGGAAGCACTGGCAGGGCATATGTTTAGGGTGCTGGATGCAGGCAGTGGGGTGCCAGGATATTTGGGAATTGCTAGAGAAGGGTTTGATGACATTGATACTACACTCTGTTCTCTCCGTCAGATTCTACACAGCAGAGATTGTATGTGGCCTCCAGTTCCTCCATGGACACAACATCGTCCACCGGTAAGCAGAACGTTCCTCCTTCTCTCTGTCTCCTTTACATTCTGGAGATATGGCCCTCAGCATTCCTGCTGTCCTGCCCCCTATTCTACCTGGTCTTGTAGTGATCCATTTTCCATCTCTTGTATCACTGGACAGATTTCTAATTTTATTTTCTTCTTCCATTGCAGAGACATAAAGCCGGAAAACATCATGTTGGATGCAGATGGCCACATCCGTATAATCGATCTAGGACTTGCCCAAGATGGCGTCACCTCCTCCAAAAACATGTCTGGAGTGACGGGCACTTTCCACTACATGGCCCCTGAGGTGTTTCGTAGAAAACCATACGGTGCAGCAGTGGACTGGTGAAGCCTGGGGATCGTGGTATCCAGGATGGCAGCATGACGATTCCCATTTTACAACGGCCCCGTCAAGCAAATGGCTTTCAAAGCTATCATCAACGAAAAGCCAAAATTTCCATCTTGGCTTCATGCTGACGTGAAACATCTCATCAAGAAGCTGCTGCGCAAAGACCCTCAGACGCGCCTGGGTGTGAGCGAGAACATCCGTTTTTTACCACCATTGGCTGGGAGGAACTGGAGAAAAGGAGTGCATATCCGCCATTTACACCATTCAGGCCAATTCTGGAGAACCATCATCTGCAGTGGCCGGAGCATACAGTCCTTCACCCCGTGGCCGGATTTACGTACGTGTCATCAAACTGGGCCCGGTAAGGATCTTTTCATCTGGGCATAACTCCCATTAGGTGTTCTCACATTGTGGTAATCATCATCCATCTTGTCTTTTTTTACATTTTCTGCTAATGGCTTTATGTTTCTGTTTTTCTTAGGTGGATGAAAAGATCTGGACTGTGAAAGATTCCATGACCATCTGGTGAGTGACCGCTGTACACACAGGACACCTATTATATCAGTACATTGTATCAAATGTTACACAGCGGAATGGTTTATTATAAAGACCATTCCCCTAATAACAGAAGATGCGGTAGACAGAATATTTCATGTCTTCCTCTTATGTCTTGCAGGATGAGTCAGTGCCAACTGCCCAGAACTCCATGCCTCCTGACCCGTACCTCGTCTCTGCTGCTGTACGTCACCTCGGCTGCCCTTCAACATCAGCTCTCTCTATAACGTCTTCATGCTGGACCACTGCCATTGTTTTGCTGCCCCAGACCCTTGACCTGGCCTCCTCCAATCCCGGGCTGGAATTTGACATCCCTCCAGCCCGAAGATCTTCTACCCCAGGAGCGGCCTGTGTTAAGTTTCCATCTGGTGAGTTCAGGAAAAATCATCCTGGGGCAGCGGAGCAGCAGAATGTACACGGAGCGGCCATTATCCCTGAACTCACCTTAGCACAGGCCTGGTAAGTATCACACCCATCACATCACCCACACTACATGATCAGTATAGGGGCACACACTGCATGATCAGTATAGGCACACACACTGCATGATCAATATAGGGGCACACACTGCATGATCAGTATAGGCACACACACTGCATGATCAGTATAGGCAGACACTGCATGATAAGTATAGGCACACACACTGCATGATCAGTATAGGTAGACACTGCATGATAAGTATAGGCACACACACTACATGATCAGTATAGGCACACACACTACATGATTAGTATAGGCACACACAGTGCACACAGTAATTTTGGCACATAGATGTAGGACATAGTTCGGCTTTTGATCGGGATTTAATCTGATCGCCATATTCGGGGTCAGGAAGGAATTTTTCCCCCTAATATGAGGATAATTGGCCCATTCTTCATAGGGGTTTTCGCCTTCCTCTGGATCTACACGGCCTTACATAGGTTTAGTATCATAAATTAATAAGTAGATTCACACAGAAGAAAAGAAATTATGAAAAATAAAATAACATTTTCTTAGTTAAAAAGAAAAATTAGTTTATTCAAATATAAATGATAATTAGTACTAGTAAATAATTTTTGTTACTTAGAAAATTACACAGCTTAGGTATATTACACAGGTCAGGTACATTACACAGCTTAGGTACATTACACAGGTCAGGTACATTACACAGCTTAGGTACATTACACAGGTTAGGTACATTACACAGGTCAGGTACATTACACAGCTTAGGTACATTACACAGGTTAGGTACATTACACAAGTCAGGTACATTACACAGCTTAGGTACATTACACAGGTTAGGTACATTACACAGGTCAGGTATTGTCCTTTGATCTTGGGATTCGTTCTGATCGCCATATTTGGGGTCAGGAAGGAATTTCCCCCCCTGATATGAGGACAATTGGCTTATTCCTCACAGGGGTTTTTCGCCTTCCTCTGGATCAACACGGCCCCTACATACATTTAGTGTGAGAGGTTAATAAGTGGGTACATACTTTGAGAGTATAAGAATAAGGTATGAAATAAAATATTAGTTAAAAAAAATGTTAGCTAAGCCAAATATAGACATAAATTAGTGCACACATGCAAAAATCATTTGTTTCTGTTTGTTTTTAATTTGCACTTACATTTCACAGGTTCGGTATCAGCCTTTGATCCTGGGATTTATTCTGACCGCCATTCTTTATTTGGGGTCAGGAAGGAATTTTCCCCCCTGATATGAGGACAATTGGCCTATTCCTCACAGGGGGTTTTCACCTTCCTCTGGATCAACACGGCCCATAAATAGGATTAAACTGATAGATGAATAATTTACACATACACAAAGTCATTATTATACTCCAACCCTATGTTTTTTTGAGACATATTGTACTTTATGTTAGTGGTAAATTTAGGTCAATATTTTTTGCATCTATTTGTGAAGATATCAGAAATTTGGTGAAAAATTTTGAAACTTCAGCAATTTTCAAACTTTGAATTTTATGCTCTTAAACCAGAGAGTTATATCACACAAAATAGTTTCCCTAATTTCCCTAACATTTCCCACATGTCTACTTTACTTCTGCATAATTTTTTAAACAATTTATTTTTGTTAGAAAGTTAGAAGGGTTAAAGGTTTATCAGCAATTTCTAATTTTTCCAATAAAACTTTTAATTTTTTTGAAAGGAACCACATCACCTTTGAAGTGACTGAAAGGCCTATGTGACAGAAAATACCCGAAAGTGACACCCTCCTAAAAATTGCACCCCTCAAGGTGCTCAAAACCACATTCCAGAAGTTTATTAACCCTTCAGGTGCTTTTATATGCGATTAATGCTTCTATATTTCTCTTATACCGATGTTTGAAAAAGACCACTTTTGGTCGAAACGTCATGGCATATTGCTTTAAGCTCCTCCTTGTTGGTTTTCAACGGTGTGGTGAATGTATATATTTGAATAAACTGTTTCCACCTTTGCAAATTACCTTTGAGTACGGCTGTTATCTATATCCTTACAGGGGATAGTATCCTATTCAGCCGGCACCAAATCTACAGATGATTGTGACGCGCCCCTGGGCCTGTGTCGCGCTGCGTTGCCCACGCGGGAGCTTACCCGGAGCCGGATCTGTTGAGGGTTGTAGTCTCGTGGCGGTGACCCGGTCCGTGCCCAGGGAGTCAGACGAAGTGGCGCTGTATTAGCAGTGATGTTAGATGACTACGCCACCCGTTGAATGCAGCTTTAGAGCTGCTGCTAAAGGGCAGACCGCTGAGGCCGGTGGTAGGATTGTGCAGCGTGGTAGTATAACCCCCAACGGGAGGGGTATGGCCTCAGGGCAGCCGACATGGATGATGGGGGTAGCAGGAACCACTCGGAGACGGTACGGTGTAGTTCAGGGTCTTTACTGGTGACAAAGATAGACCCTCCCGGAGTACTGGCTAGCGATTGGGGCCTGGTCAGTCCTTGAGCAGATGGGATCTCCCTTGGCCAGGCGGAGTTGTAGGCCTCCCAAACTAACGATACTCTTCTGGCTACCTTGCTAGAGGCGGGTATAAGTAGCCCACGTCCCTGAGTGTACCGTGTGGTGCTCACCCGTATGGCCGGTGACTCGGGGCCTTCTAGTAGCTTCCGCTCCACGACGGCGGTGCTGGTCCCACGCGTGTGACCGTGCCTTCGGGTTTCTGGGCCAGAGGACCTGCAATCCCCTGCCGGTCGGTTTCTGCTGCTGGATAAGAGTTAGTCCCCACAGCCTCGGACTCCGGGTCCGGTGACAACTTCTCAGTCAGGGAGAGCTCTGCAGCTGCCAGCCCCTGACTCCTTGTAACACTGCTCCCACAGAGCTCCTGATGTGCTTTTCCTATAGCTGCTTCTCTGTCTCTACTTCTTCTCTACTCACTAACCCTGCCTCAGCCCCAGGTTTATATAGGGGAAGTTCTTCCCCTCCCAGGACTGGGCAGGAGGTGTGGCGTGCATAGGATTCCTGACCAAGAGACCTCCCACCTGCTCTCAGACATAATATTGCATTACTGTGGAAACCAGACCCCTGGGGTGCCACATTCCCCCCTAGTGAAATTTAGTACTCCGAGACTAAACATATTTCTAGAAAAACATAACAAGGTATAACAATAATAATACAATAAGAAAAACACATAAAGATGGTCACGGCGTGTCCGTAACCGGGTGCAGTCTTTGAAGAAAAGCAAGGTGTCCATTTCACCAAAACAGGGAGACTTAACCAGGTAGGGGTCTGTCCTGCCCCGAGTCCTTAACAGTCTTTTAGTCCATCCTGGGTTACGCTTCAACTATACACAAAGGATTCCCGGTAAATCCACCAAGGACTCCTAAAAACAACTAGAAACACATAATTATACACAAGCAACAATAAACAGGTAACCACAAATAAAACAATTTATACACTTCAAATCCTCCAACGTGCGGGTAACTGGCCTCTAGTGGCCCTAGTGGACCTACGGAGCTGACTGTCTGGCCCTGAACTACAGGGTGTAGGAGCTGTCAAGGGTAAACTGGGCAGCTGTCCACGGGCCCTTTGGCTCACTAGAGGTATGGCAGGCTCGCTATAAGCAGAGGGTTGATCCTCCTGGTCTGCTGGTGTGGGGTCTTCTGCCTCCTGGACCGGCTGTTCTTCCAGCTCTACCTGTTGCTCCGTAGGTACTTGGGATGATGGTTGGAGGAAGGTGAGTACGGGTACCACAACTGCACCATTGACTTGAGTCCAAGACCGAGGGAAGTCTCCGAGCACAGTACTAACCATATCTTCCCTTTCCTGTACGGGTCGATGGTCTTCTTGTTCCTCTTCAGGGTTCCGTAGCTGTTCAGGACACTTTTTCAGGTGATCCCGGGATACAATGGCTATGGTCTCCCCTCCGTCTTTACTGATGGTACAGACCTTCGGGTTCTCGTGGCTTGAGGGCAGTACGGTGTACGGGTCCTTCTCCCACTGGTCGTCCAACTTGTGGAGCCGTCTTTTCCTCTTCAAGACCTGCTCTCCGGGTACCAGGGGAACAGCGGGAGCATACTGGTTGTAAGTTTTCTCTTGTCTTTCCCTAGCTTGACAGAGACTTCGCTCCACACTCTCCTGTACTTTCCGGTACTGCTGCTGCCTCTCTGTGTCCCAGTCTGCTTCTGGAGAAGTGTCCTCGGGTGTCAGGACTCCCATTTCCAGGTCAACAGGTAACTTACCAGGTCTCGCCCTCATTAGGTAAGCCGGGGTACAGTTGGTGGAACCTACCGGGATGTGGTTGTATAGGTCCACCGGATCGGGCAGCTTCTCAGGCCACAGACTGCGTTCTCCCAGGGGCAACGTTTTCAGAAGATCCATTACCACCTGGTTCATTTTCTCACAAAGTCCATTAGTTTGCGGATGATAGGGTGTCGTCCTTATCTTCCGGCAGCCATACAGATTGCAGAATTCCTGGAAGATCTCTGCTTCAAAGGCAGGTCCCTGGTCCGTCAGCACTTGGTCCGGGTACCCGTGTGGACGGCAGAAGTGCTGCTGGAAGGCTCTAGCTGCTGTTTGAGCCGTTAAGTCCTTGACGGGGACGACAACCAAGAACCGGGAGTAATGATCCACGATGGTTAGCGCGTAGACGTAGCCACTTCTGCTTGGGGTCAGTTTTACATGATCCAAGGCTATCAGTTCCAACGGCTGCCGGGTGACGATGGACTGCAGGGGAGACTTCTGGCTGGCACGGTCCTTCCTTCTTAGGTTGCACGGGCCACAGTCTCTGCACCACCTCTCGATGGTTCCCCTCATGCCTACCCAGTGGAACCGCCCGCGCAGCAGGAACTCCAGCTTCTTCCATCCGAAGTGTCCAGCCCCGTCGTGGTATGCCTCCATCACCATGGCTGCGTCTCTTCGTGGCACCACTACTTGCCAGATTAGTTCATGCGTCCGGGAGTTAACCATTCGGCGGCACAACTTCCCCTTATAAAGGAACAGTCGACTCTTCTCAGCCCACAGTTGCTTGGCTTCCTCCGGAGCGTCTGGGTCAAGGCGAGCCTCTGGCCGAGTCAGCATCTCCTTTACCATCCGGACGGCAGGGTCACTGTCTTGCGTTTCCGCCCAGTTGTAGTGAGGCAAGGGGTTAAACGTAGCGGCTTGCTTACTCCTTACCCGGTGGGAACACTGGATAGTCCCATGACGGTGGAACGCGGGGAGTTCGACTTCTTCCAGTCCCTCTGGATCTTCTCCTACGTCCGGTAGATTTGGCATCCTGGACAGGGCGTCCGCGTTGGTATTGGAGCGTCCTGCCCGGTATTTGATTGTGAACTCGTAGTTGGACAGACGGGCCATCCATCTTTGCTCTAGGGCACCGAGTCTTGCTGTGGCCAGGTGTGTCAACGGGTTGTTATCCGTGTACACAATGAACCGGGAAGAAGCGAGGTAGTGCTTAAAGCGTTCGGTGACTGCCCACACCACTGCCAGGAACTCTAGCTTAAATGAGCTGTAATTCTCAGGGTTTCTCTCGGTGGGTCGCAGTTTTCGGCTGGCGTAAGCGATTACTCGTTCTTTCCCCTGCTGGATCTGGGACAGCACAGTTCCTAGCCCGATGTTACTTGCGTCGGTGTAGAGGATAAAGGGCTGGCTGTAATCAGGGTACGCCAGGATTTCATCCCCCGTGAGGGCCATCTTCAGCTGGCGGAAGGACTCTTCTTCTAACTTCTCCCATCTGAAGGGCGGCTTCTGGCTCTTGGCCTTCCGGGACTGGCCTATCAGGAGGTCCTGCATAGGAGCTGCCTTTTTGGTGAAACCGGGGATGAATCTGCGGTAATAGCCTACCAACCCGAGGAACTGCCGCACTTCCTTTACACTGGAGGGACTTGGCCATTCCTTAATTGCGGTGATCTTATCAGGGTCGGGAGCCACTCCGTCAGCGCTCACCACGTGTCCCAGGTACTGCACCTTTGGCTTCAGGAGGTGACACTTATGGGGTTTCACCTTCAGGCCGTAACTTGCCAGGGCTTCGAACACTTCCGCCAGATGTTTCAGGTGGTCCTCATAAGTCTTGGAATATACGATGACATCGTCCAGGTACAACAGGACCGTCTCGAAGTTTTTGTGTCCCAGACAGCACTCCATTAATCGTTGGAAGGTTCCTGGTGCGTTACAAAGTCCAAACGGCATGCAGGTAAACTCGCTAAGTCCCATCGGGGTGGTGAATGCGGTCTTCTCCCGGTCCGCCTCTGCTACAGGAACCTGCCAGTACCCGCTAGTGAGATCCAAGGTAGAGAAGAAGTTAGCAGATCTTAAAGCAGCCAAAGACTCCTCTATCCTTGGTAAAGGGTACGCATCCTTGTGTGTGATACGGTTGATTTTCCGGTAATCTACACACATCCTCATAGTGTTGTCTTTCTTTTTGACTAAAACTAGTGGGGCTGCCCAGGGGCTACAGCTATCCCGGATTACCCCAGCCTCCTTCATGTCTCTAAGCATCCCCTTGGCGTGTTGGTAATGTGCAGGGGGTACGGGTCGATACCTCTCTTTTATGGGAGGATGATCTCCCGTGGGGATGTGGTGTTCTACCCCCTTGACTCGCCCGAAGTCTAACGGGTGTTTACTAAACACTCTCTCATACTCTTGAACCACCCGGTAGACTCCCTGTTTCTGGTGGGAGGGAGTGGAGTCAGTTCCCAAGTGTAGTTGCTGACACCAATCCTCCATTACTTTCTTAGAGCCGTTACCTTCCTCCGGGTGAGATGGAGGCAAGGGTTCCACAGACTGTATAGAGTTTTGGTTGATGGTATATAATTTGGCTAGCGTGGCATACCGGGGTAGGTATACTTCCCTCTCCCCGATATTTATTAGGCGAACGGGCACCCTCCCATGGCGTACATTGACCACCCCCTGTGCTGTCAAAATGGTGGGCCTACTGTCTGAGTAAACTGGTTCTACCATTGCCTGGTAATCTCTACCTCTCGGACCAATAGCTGCCCGGCACCAAATCATCATTTCACTTTTTGGGGGCATGGCAATAGGGAAAGGGTCACACATTCTTACGCTACCAATCTCACCACCGGAGAGTTCTAGCTGTTGCCGTCGCATCAGTGCCCGGATCTCTTTCTGGAGCACTCGCTGCTGGCCGGAGCTGGCGTTCTTGGCAACCTGCTGTAAAAGGAAAATCACCTCTGCAAGACAATTTTCAATTACATTAGTTCCTAGAGTTATCTTTGGGTGACTCTCGTGTTTGTCAATGTCTACAATGATCAGTCCCTGTGCTGCCAGTTCGACTCTACCGATTTTGATGGTCATCTCTTTAAATCCGATCTGCGGCACGGGTTGACCATTGCTGGCGATAATACTCAAGTCGTCGTCGGGGTAGCGGGTTATATCCGAGTCATTCCAGTACTGCTTGAAGAGCACGTACGGGATGGTGGTGACCTGTGACCCGGTGTCCAGTAGGGCACTCATAGGGATGCCATCCAGTACCACAGGCAAGACTGGACGTCCTCCCACATATTTGTCGCGCCAGTTCGATGGGCCTGGTGATCTTTTTCCTGGGGGTTGGCCCTCTACCCCAGGTTGTGCCAGTTTAAAGGACAGTACCTTGCCATATGTCCGGGTTGATTGCAGCGGCGGCAGATGGGTCGTCCGTCCTCGTTGTATCGGTCACTGGGTCTTCCTCTGGCCGGTGGGGTCCTCCTTGGTCGACGCCACGGGATGTCCTCCGGTCCGGATGCCAGCTGGATCTTCCCTGGAGTGGAAACCTGTAAAGACTGCACAGTTCGGGTTAGCGCAGCAACGCTTTTAGCTAGCTCTTGGACCTGATGGTGCAGGTCTGGAGCCGGGTCATTGTTCAAAGCCTGCGCATCAGCCCCCACAGGCCCTGCCGACAAGGGCGCCGCCTCCTGGTGGTAAGTGATAGCTGGGCGCCTGTGGGTCACAACGCCACCCGGTGCCGGTTCTCGGAGCACCCGGATGGCTCTGTCCTTGAACTGTGCAAATCCCAGATGAGGGTCCTGTAAGGCCATTGCCCGCAACTGGGTTCAGTGGGCATTGCAATATAAACCCTCTATAAATTGTTCAGTCAACAGCCTGTCCTCGTCTCCCACGCCGTCAGGGTCGGTCTGCTTAACGGCTCTCAGGGCCTCTTGTAGGTTGAGGGCATAGTCCCTTATACTCTCATGTGCTCGCTGTTTGCACCCGTAGAATCTAAGCTTGATCTCGGCTGAGGTGCGGGTATCAAAGGTGTCCCTCAGCCGGGTTAGTATCCCTGCGACAGTCCTCCCCCCAGGTGGCCAGGACTTTACCTCCCTTCGGGCTGCCCCGGTTAATTGGGCCACCAGGATGCTCACTTGTTGCTCTTCTGTGAGGGGGTACACCTGGAAGAGGCTATCCAGCCTTTCTCTAAAGTCCTGCAGGGTATGTGACTCCCCTGAGTACTGGGGTAGCCAGGCTGCCCCCGGGATATAGGGCATGGTGAAAGGCATGACCGCAACAGCGGTGGCGCTGGCGGGGGTTGGAGCGGTGAAGCTCTCCTCCGTATCCGACATCCTTCTCCCCCCTAGTGGACCGTGGCCTACCTTGCGATGATCCTCTTCCGTAGGCCGCGGCTCCGCAGTGGATCGTCAGGGTTGAGGACCTTCCGTCGCGCTCCTGTGACGTCGGCGTCTGCTGGGCTCCTTCCAGGACCTTACGCAACGTCCGGACGGGAGGCGGGGCTTCAGTTCTCGCGCGCTTTCGGAGTCCACGCCCCTCTTCTTCCCGCGCGGCGTCTTCAAGATGGCGTCCAACGGCGGGAAAACTCCACGGATGGCGGGAAGAAGGCAGAAGATGGCGCCGGATGGCGGGAAACTTCACGGATGGCGGGAAGAAGGCTGAAGATGGCGCCGGATGGCGGGAATCTTCACCACAGGTAAGTTTTAAAAGTCTCTTTTTCAGGCACGCAGTACCCGGTGGTTGCGGGCACGAAATCCTGCCGACTACGCCAAAAGTTGACGCGCCCCTGGGCCTGTGTCGCGCTGTGTTGCGCACGCGGGAGCTTACCCGGAGCCGGATCTGTTGAGGGTTGTAGTCTCGTGGCGGTGACCCGGTCCGTGCCCAGGGAGTCAGACGAAGTGGCGCTGTATTAGCAGTGATGTTAGATGACTTCGCCACCCGTTGAATGCAGCTTTAGAGCTGCTGCTGCAGGGCAGACCGCTGAGGCCGGTGGTAGGATTGTGAAGCGTGGTAGTATAACCCCCAACGGGAGGGGTATGGCCTCAGGGCAGCCGACGTGGATGATGGGGGTAGCAGGAACCACTCGGAGACGGTACGGTGTAGTTCAGGGTCTTTACTGGTGACAAAGATAGACCCTCCCGGAGTACTGGCTAGCGATTGGGGCCTGGTCAGTCCTTGAGCAGATGGGATCTCCCTTGGCCAGGCGGAGTTGTAGGCCTCCCAAACTAACGATACTCTTCTGGCTACCTTGCTAGAGGCGGGTATAAGTAGCCCACGTCCCTGAGTGTACCGTGTGGTGCTCACCCGTATGGCCGGTGACTCGGGGCCTTCTAGTAGCTTCCGCTCCACGACGGCGGTGCTGGTCCCACGCGTGTGACCGTGCCTTCGGGTTTCTGGGCCAGAGGACCTGCAATCCCCTGCCGGTCGGTTTCTGCTGCTGGATAAGAGTTAGTCCCCACAGCCTCGGACTCCGGGTCCGGTGACAACTTCTCAGTCAGGGCGAGCTCTGCAGCTGCCAGCCCCTGACTCCTTGTAACACTGCTCCCACAGAGCTCCTGATGTGCTTTTCCTATAGCTGCTTCTCTGTCTCTACTTCTTCTCTACTCACTAACCCTGCCTCAGCCCCAGGTTTATATAGGGGAAGTTCTTGCCCTCCCAGCACTGGGCAGGAGGTGTGGCGTGCATAGGATTCCTGACCAAGAGACCTCCCACCTGCTCTCAGACATAATATTGCATTACTGTGGAAACCAGACCCCTGGGGTGCCACAATTGCGCATCTTCTTCTATCAAATCCCCTGTCCATGATGCAGGCGAAGATGCCTCCCACCTGCACTTGCAACCAAGTGTTTGTCCCTACCCCAGTCCTTGGAACGCAAGCACAAATACGCAACCACTCGCATACAGGCCAAAATACTAAACTGCCACATTTCCAGACTGCTTGCACTGGAAATGTTGTCTTTTAGGCTTGTGGAGACGGAAGCTTTCCGCTACCTCATGGCGGCTGTCCCTCGGTACTTGGTCCCCAACTGCCGCTATTTCTCCCGGTATGCTGTCCCCGCCTTACACGAGCACGTGTCCCATAACATTACCCGTGCCCTCACAATGCTGTTACTGGGAAGGTCCACCTAACCACGGACACGTGGACAAGTGCTTGTGGCCAGGGACACTACATTTCCCTGACAGCACACTGGGAGAATATTATGGAAGCCGGGACCCAGTCAACCCAGGGACGGAACATGTGCTACCGACACCGAGGATTGCGGGCCCTGGTTCAATCAGGGTTGCCCCCACCTTCTACAGCAGTTCCTGCACCTTCTCCTCACCCTCCATTTCCGGAATGTCAATATCAGCCTCAAGCTGTATGCACTGCAGCATTTTCTTTTTTCAGGACTTGGGTCTGTGCGAAGTCTGGTTTCTTGTTCTCCGAGACATTGTTTTTACTGATATAACTTTGGGGTGGATAGGATGTTTTGATTACATTTTTTTGTGCTGTTGTGATGGCTGAAAAAAATGCTATTTTGGCGTTTTGATTTTCTTCTTGCTTTTTACTAATTGGAATAATTTATTCTATACATTGATAGATGGACTTTGATGATCGCAGTGATATGTGTATTTTTTTATATTTCATCATTTTTAATGGGGGAAAACAGGTGATTTGAACTTTTGTATCGTGACCGGCATGTGGGTCTTCAGCAGACTCCCGACCATGATGGCAACCCATTGATGCGCCATGATAACGTCTCGGGGTGCCATTGGGCGCCTAGAATAGTGAGCCCCCCTGCCGGCGCACATTAAATGCTGCTGTCACAGACTGACAGCAGCATGTAACAGACGTAGACGGAGCTTCGCTGTTAGAGGCAGATGATGGCTGAATAACACACGTAGACAGTATTGATTGTAATATACAACAAGGAAAAAATCCTAAACTGGATCCACATAGCAGTAACTGGGAAAACACTTTGACGAAATAAATATAAACCAAAATGAATGACATCCCCACATGATTAAAAGATATATTTATTAGAAAATAATAAAAAAATACATACAATTCAAGCAAGGTAACTCGAAAAGGAGGGATGAATGACAGCGATAGTTGTAGTAACCCAAGTTGAAGTTCTTTAGGTTTATATTGATTGTAATATGTTTAGCAAAAACCATCGCTTTACAGAACAAAAATCCAAAACTAGAAAGAATTATATATATTTTTTTTTTTATGGTTTTTATATTTAAATGTAAAAAAAAAAACAATGTTCAAATGTTCCACACCATATCCATCATATCCATTGCTGGGCAGCTCTGAAAAAACACATGTAGAGATTCTCCAGGTCTTGGAAACTGCTTCTGATCATGTTGTCAGCGCAGGTGGGTGCAGGTCTTCACCTCTTTCTAACAAGATGTCTCATGCCTGTATAGAAACAATAAGACGCCTTTCTCATTAATCTGAAAACAATTAAAATACATGTTTTTTAAAAAATTTGAATATACAGTACAGACCAAAAGTTTGGACACACCTTCTCATTTAAAGATTTTTCTGTATTTTCATGACTTTGAAAATTGTACATTCACACTGAAGGCATCAAAACTATGAATTAACACATGTGGAATTATATACTTAACAAAAAAGTATGAAACAACTGAAAATATGTCTTATATTCTAGGTTCTTCAAAGTAGCCACCTTTTGCTTTGATGACTGCTTTGCACACTCTTGGCATTCTCTTGATGAGCTTCAAGAGGTAGTCACTGGAAATGGTCTTCCAACAATCTTGAAGGAGTTCCCAGAGATGCTTAGCACTTGTTGGCCCTTTTGCCTTCACTCTGCGATCCAGCTCACCCCAAACCATCTCAATTGGGTTCAGAACTGGGACTGTGGAGGCCAGGTCATCTGGCGTAGCACCCCATCACTCTCCTTCTTGGTCAAATAGCCCTTACATAGCCTGAAGGTGTGTTTGGGGTCATTGTCCTGTTGAGAAATAAATGATAGCCCAACTAAACGCAAACCGGATGGAATAGCATGCCGCTGCAAGATGCTGTGGTAGCCATGCTGGTTCAGTATGCCTTCAATTTTGAATAAATCCCCAACAGTGTCACCAGCAAAGCACTCCCATCCCATCATACCTCCTCCTCCATGCTTCACGGTGGGAACCAGGCACGTAGAGTCAAAGACACGGTGGTTGGAACCAAAGATCTCAAATTTGGACTCATCAGACCAAAGTACAGATTTCCACTGGTCTAATGTCCATTCCTTGTGTTCTTTAGCCCAAACAAGTCTCTTCTGCTTGTTGCCTGTCCTTAGCAGTGGTTTCCTAGCAGCTATTTTACCATAAAGGCCTACTGCACAAAGTCTCCTCTTAAAAGTTGTTGTAGAGATATGTCAGCTACTAGAACTCTGTGTGGCATTGACCTGGTCTCTAATCTGAGCTGCTGTTAACCTGCGATTTCTGAGGCTGGTGACTCGGATAAACTTATCCTCAGAAGCAGAGGTGACTCTTGGTCTTCCTTTCCTGGGGCGGTCCTCATGTGAGCCAGTTTCTTTGTAGCGCTTGATGGTTTTTGCAACTGCACTTGGGGACTCTTTCAAAGTTTTCCCAATTTTTCGGACTGACTGAGCTTCATTTCTTAAAGTAATGATGGCCACTCGTTTTTCTTTACTTAGCTGCTTTTTTCTTGCCATAATTCAAATTCTAACAGTCTATTCAGAAGGACTGTCAGCTGTGTATCCACCTGACTTCTGCACAACACAACTGATGATCCCAACCACATTTATAAGGCAAGAAATCACACTTATTAAACCTGACAGGGCATACCTGTGAAGTGAAAACCGTTTCCAGTGACTACCTCTTGAACTTCATCAAGAGAAAGCCAAGAGTGTGCAAAACAGTCATGAAAGCAAACGGTGGCTACTTTGAAGAACCTAGAATATAAGACATATTTTCAGTTGTTTCACACTTTTTTGTTAAGTATATAATTCAACATGTGTTAATTCATAGTTTTGATGCCTTCAGTGTGAATGTACAATTTTCAAAGTCATGAAAAAACAGAAAAATCTTTAAATGAGAAGGTGTGTCCAAACTTTTGGTCTGTACTGTATACCGGTTATCAAATAAAACAAACTAAAGAGAAGTCATGGAGGAAAAACAAAATATTTACCTGGAAAATACATGTTGGAAGCTTTGTGTGAATCAGGATAGGTGGATTCTGAATGTTTGTTGTTAGCTGCTCGTGATGAAGACGTGTGCTGATTGTCTCCCTACGTGGTGAAAGAAAAGCAAAATATATAAAAGTAGTTACACTTTAAATGATATACGGCAATAAGAGACTAAATTAGAGACTTAAGATTCTCAATATTTTAAAAATAGCTTATTACTGATTGTTGATGATAGTGGAGGCTTCTTTCTTACCTTCATCTTAGGTAGATGAGATGATGATATTTAGACAAATCTCAATGTTCAAATAGTTCAAATAGTGAACCTGAAAATATAAAGAAACATAATTACATCCAACTAAGCTTGAAATTATAAAAGGTTTTCAAAAGCATTGTAGATAATTGATGGAAATTATCAATCGTTCCATATCCAGCAAGTTATGGAAATGTATCCAGTATTAATATGGTAACCTATGAGGATGGATTCTGAATGTTTGCTGCTAATCGCTGGTGCTGGTGATGAGCACAAATACTCATTGTCTCGCTACTCAGGGGAAAATATATAAAAGTATCTGAACTTTAAATTATAAAGAAACAAAATTAGAGACTAAATATTCTGAAGAATAGTTACATGTTTAGCTGATGGACAATTGACGTAATCGGCCTCCACACCGGCGGCAATAAGATTTATTATCAGCTATTCTTTGAAAACGCCCAAGTCTACAAAGATAAGAGAAATATTGGTTACCAGACTGGAATGAACGTTGGTTAATACCATGGATCATGTTAAAAAGAACAAATTGAAACCAATATATTAAGGACTGGCCCCAGCACAGAAAATATAACATGTAGCATCCTAAGCCCTACAGTCCTCAGACGTCAGTCCGCTCTGATAGTAGTAAAGTATAAAAGCCTTATACCAACAGAACCGCCCTGACGTCTCTGCACGGTGATTGTGTTTCATGACGCGATGAATCATCAAATCTACTTACTTGTTATCACACAGGGAGCACTGGTAGTTGTACTTATAGCTGATGGTATAGCTGTGACACATCGTCACTTCCGGCAGCTCGGGATGGATGTCATTTACCCTTCTGGTATAAGTCTGCCATAACGGGCCATGGTTATCTCTGCCTTCACCGTCGATTATCCAACAGGCAGCATGGCACATCTCGTGCGCAAGTGTGGATCGTAGTCGCACTAAAAAAGAGTTTATACAGGCATAAGAAAATCTAAGTACACCCTGCTTGAACTCTTTGGTTTTACATATCAGGATTTAGGTTATAATATAAAATGTCTGGTCCTTAAAACGTCTTCAAATTAGGTAAATACATCCTGAGATGAAAAACAAATGAAAAGTCACAACGTGCCATTACTTATTTACCAATAACTACTTCAAAATGCAGAAGCAGAGAGTGAAAAATAAGTACACCCCATGAATCACTAGCTTTTAGAATGATCTTTATCGATAATAACTTGAAGCTGCAGCAAGGGTGTACTTAATTTATCACACACTGGTTTTGCATTTTGCCTTTCTTTTTGTTAGATAAATATTTACACTATATTATTTATCATGTTGTTTTCTGAGATTGTATTTTCTTACTTTTAAGATCTTCTAAGGACCTGATGCTTTTTTGATTTTGTCCTAATATGTAAAACATTAGATTCCAAAGAGGGTGTACTTAGTTTTTCCCATGACAGCATGTACGATGAATTTATAAGATGTATTACATCACAAGTAGCAGTTTTGCAACCTATAGAGGTTGTCTCATAAAGCTGCAGGATGGACGTGATATGAAACCTACCGGAAGAATCCAAGACCTTATCGGAAAGCTCAATAACTGAGGAACGGTGGTTGTTCTCCAACTTGTGACGGCATTGACCGGATGCTGATGTCAGCCTCTTATTCCAGACTACGTCCATTTTCCTTGGGAGCTAAAATAGAGGAAACAAATTCCACTAAATCTGTAAACTCTTTGACCCCATTCTAACAAAGCACCCAACTCTCCTGTGTGATTTACAGCACTAGTCTCCTTGTATGGGACATGGGGTCTACTGAGAAGTCCAACATGTGAGAACAAAAATAAAAATAAACCTTTCCTAAAATGTCCAGATGTCAACAAATAGTTTTTTATATGTAAATGTAAAATCCTGTGAACTACAAAAAGTTGCTAATCTCTATATGTCTGCATGATGGATCATGTAAGGTCTCCACTCATCCCACAGATAAGAAGAAGGTGATGGCATTTACCAAACTAAGTGAGTTTTGCCTGAGATTTCAGAACCATGACAAGGGAGTTAGGGTGCTCTTCAGAAACTTAGAATGATAGAAATGATTGTTTGAAGGTGGAGATAATGGATAACTCATGTGTCGCCCAGATACCGATAATAAGATACCTTATTCTCGAAGACTGTCCTGTTGTATAGATGGTACAGTCGCTCCACCAGCTTCTCCTTTGTTACCTGAAAGTGGGTAACGTAGATGGAAGATGGAGAAATAATGTCTTCCAGGAAACAGCCGGGGATGTTACATAGTGGTGTCCTGGGAAAGATAAGGAATCAGAAATAAATCCAAAGGAAACATCTGACCTAGTTCATGGTTTTCCACAGAGGTAGATGCATCCGGCATAACTCACCTCTCCTCTGTAGCGGAGCTCTCCTCACTATCAGATGGTAAATTATCTGTACAGAAATATGGAAGAATGAAAATTTGTAATCAGACAGGTCAGAATGCAGATCCATGCTAGAGAGAAAACATAATAAGTGCTGTAAAGTGAAAATACATCTAAATCAAAATGCCAGAATTGTGGGTTTTTTTCTCTCTGCAACTACTCAAAAAATGCAATAAGAAGCAATTTAAATGTCACATCCACCCCATAATATTATCAATAAAAACATCGAGCCGCCTTATAAAAGAACAAGCCCTCATACGCCTCCATCAATAGCAAAATAAAAATGTTACAGATCTCAGAAAATGGCGACAAAATCAAATATATTTATTAATAATATCAGAATTGTTTTTCACACTTAAAAAGAAAAACTTTGCACGTTTGGTATGGACATAATCATACTGGCCAGGAGAATCTTATTTCCAGGTTCATTTTACTGTGCAATGAAGACCTTAAAAATCAAAAACCCTCCAAAAAATCCGTAGGTTTTTTTTTTTAAGTTTTCCCTTACTTGGAATTTTTTTGCATTTTGCAATACATTGTATGGTAATGTGAATTGTGCCATTGAGAAGAACATCTCATTGCACTAAAAACAACCCATTATATGTTAATGTGGATGGAAATATAAAAACAGATAAGTCTCAAGGAAGAAGGAGAGGAAGAGACATAAGTAGACTACAAATTGACCAGTCCCTAAGGGGTTAAAGGTACAGACCCAACTGTAATTTGCGTTTAGTTGTTAGATTTGGAAACTGACAGTACAAAAAAACATTGTTCTTTCTACAATAACATAACCCTGGTTGTATCTAGAAATGATGACTTACCATGATATGTGGAAGATTCTCCAGTATTGGAATCGGCATCGTCAGTAATAACAATGATGTCATCATCGGAGCTGTGACATAAATGTAACAGAATATGAGCCACCATTAATCATTATTCCCCATCAGGTATCTAGTAATGGAGGAGATGTGAGTCTTACCAGGTGGTACTGTCCGGATCAATATCTGAAGGTGGTAAAATCAGATCTGTGGGGGCAACACAACATAAATCTCTTATTAAATATTGTAATAACAACGACAGAGGAACATCAAAGAAATAAATCCTAATACAGTATTCAGTGTACCCCTATATGTAGATTGGGAAATAGACCACATTCAGCTAAAGTAACCTGCACTGTGCATGGCCACCATGAGAAGAAATCCCCGAATCCCAATCCTGACTGACTATAGAGCGAATACATGAATAATGTTCCTGACCAAATGCTGAAAAGAAATGTTGTTCTGCCACTATGGAAGTGTCCCAGACATAGGACTCACACCAATAAAGCTTATCTAAAATAGGATTACCCCTTTAATGTATCTTTAATTTAAAAATGCACAGACCCATTTATAATTTGCCTTTAATTGTTACATTTGGAAACTGATCTGTGACAGTACAGAAAATTCAATGTTTTTTCTACAATAACATTACCCTGATTGTATCTAGAAATGATCACTTACTATTATATGCGGAAGTTCCTGCTCTATTGGAATCCTCATCATAATTAATAATGATGGCATCGGAGCTGTGAAATAAAGGTAACAAATAATGAGCTGACTATTAATCATTAATCCCCATCATATACCTAGTAATGGAGGAGACGTGGGTCTTACCAGGTGGTACTGTCCGGATCAGGATCTGAAGGTGGTAAATTCAGATCTGTAGGGGCAACACAACATAAATCTCTTATTAGAATATTGTCAAAAGAAATAAATCCTAATAATGTATCCAGTGTACCCCTATATGTACATGGGGCAAAACACCACATTCAGGTACAGTAACCTGCCCTGTACATGGCCACCATGAGAAGAAATCCCCAAATCTCATTTCTGTCTGACTTTATAATGCCTGCATAAATATTCCTGACCAAATGCTGAAAAGAAATGTTTAATATGAACTCATTACCTTACACGTACAATAGAGATAAATCCAAGCCCTGACCACAATGAGCTGCACCCAATGACTATAATGACACATCAATATATCAGAGCTGTTACTGGATCGGAGCACAGTACCTGGTAAATTCGGAGTCGGGCCCGAATTGAAGCCACTGATGATAACCTGGCCTGGAGACCTCGGTATTGGCTTCTTTCGTGGATGATACTGAAAAATGATCAAACATGTCAGATAGAATCTATGAGCATGAACATCTCTAATTTATAATCTTCCTCCATTTTCCACTGACTTACAGGTATAATAATAATAATAATAATTTTTATTTATATAGCGCCAACATATTCCGCAGCACTTTACAATTAAGCGGGGACATGTACAAACAATAAATTCAATACAAGGTGAGACAGTTTAAACAGTTACATCAGTAGTGAGGTCCCTGCTCGCAAGCTTACATTCTACAAACCCCAGGTAGATGCCTATATGAATATAGTTACCATTGGCCTGCACTTACTTCATGTGCAGAGTAGGACGGGTGTGCGGGACACTTATGGTTAGGATATGGATAGGGGCGGTGGTGACGTTTACGTGTCTTCACACAATATTATTATGTACCCTGTACATGGACATGTTGACACAAATACCACAACTAAAGGCAGTCATTACTCTGGAAACATGATCCAAACTATCACCCCATCATGCCTCTTCCTGGAGCTCTATTTTTGGTGCCACCATTTGTTTTTAATGGGATTTTTATCCCAAATGTATTCTCATTATTTAAAAATATAAAAATGACGCTCACCTGATGGAAATCGTCATCATCACTGCTGTCCTCGGTGTCAGAGAGAACTATAATGCGCTTAAATCGCTTTTTTCTCATCATATTTGCAAAAATCACTTACAACACTCCTCTCTCCTCAAACGCCTACAAAATGCCTCAGCGGAACTCTGGATGACGGGGCGTTCTATATCGTCCAGTCATTGTGGCATCATCGGAATGATGCGATTGTTTGTTTTTTATTTAACTTTATTTAAATCTACAAAACGTACTGCAGAAATACAAAAAATAAATCCAGAAAAAAACTACAATCCTTCTAATTCCCTAACTCCTGCCCTTTTTTGAATTGTTCAGAAAAAAAATAATAATCAAAAAAGTCGACAAAAAACAAGATTTAAAAAAGCAAAGAAACCCCGAAGAAAATAGGCGATTGATTATCCCTCTCCCCCAAGTTTTAATGCTCTACGCTACATTTTTTGCAAAATCTTCTCCCAATTTTTTAAGTTCTCTGAGGAGCAAAGCCACGCCCTCTTGTATTTTATTACTCTCTGAAAAAAATTCTTCCATTCTGTAGTATTCAATTTTTTTCCCTATCCATTTCCTAACCAAATCCACTCTTGCTGTATAAAGTCGCCTACTTACGAACTCTCCTTCCTCATTTCATCTCTTCCGTTCCAGAGAGCAGGTTACAATTGTTGATTTGACCTCAATGGAGATCTAAGTCCCCAGTTTCCCCTCTATATCTTTATACCCTATGATAAATGTATCAATTCTGCCCTTGTTTCTTACACAACTTACAAGTATTGTCAGCTATCTTCTCCATTCTGTATAATACCCGGTGAAAATAATAGAACTAATGGATCAATTGGATTAATTTATACTTTGATTAATTGACATCCCACTTTTGTTTTTATATATATTGAGCCTCTGCAATATTTACTCTTTACTTTCTCAACTAATCTTCTTCTTAAACATTAAATATATAAGGAATCACGGTTAATTTTTTATTAATATTATATTTATTATATAATAGAATATTGTATAAAATATATAAGTTTATTAATATTAGATACATTCTTTTTTAAATGGCATCCAATCAAAAAATAATCCATTCCTCAATTTGATTCCTTCATACTCTTCATCGCTTGTTGAATTTGACAATATCTAAAATCGTGCACTTTACTTAAGCTAAACTGTGTCTTCATCACATTAAATGGCAACAACTCATCTTCATGGATTAAATGTTTAACCAAATGCAACCTTTTCTCTTCCAAAACCCTGTATCTTAACAATTTTATATATATTTATATTATCCTATATATATTTATATTATCCTATGATGAGGCGTATCCAATTGACGTGTTAATATTTAATATCTTCTTTAAATAATCAAGTATAATTGCAAGAATGAAACATTTGTCATCTCCTAGATTCCCCCTGAAAAAAAATCCCTGATTTCAAAAATTCATAAATGTTACAAAATCCTTTTTTTCTTATTTAGTAAAAATCTTTCAAAATCAGAATTCCTGAAATTTAAGTAATTGAGCTTCCCAGAAATATCTGTGGAAATAAGGGACGGCCAAGCCTCCTTCTGTCTGAGACTTCAGAAGATAGTTACTTTTATTCTCACCCTCTCTCGCCAAGAAATCAGGTCGTTCAGAAGAGCTTCTGTTTATTTAAAAATTTTCTCATTTACCCTTACCGGGCAGACGCTGAGGATATAACGAACTAGAGGCGAGAGACCATCATCTTAATCAGGGTTATTCTATCCACATTAGATATCGGCAGCAGCATCCACATCAACATCTATTTTAATTTCCTAATGAACAATATAATGTTAAGCGATACAAAACTCACAAGCTCCCATGTGATATTTATCCCTAAATATTCAAAGCCATCTTTTTACTAAAGTCTGTAAATCTCTTCACGCTTTTCTGATTTTTTCATCAAATGGTAATAAAACCCATATACTACAGTTGCTATCCAAGCCAAAGTGGGCACCAAAAGACACGGTCACATCTATGGTCCACAGGAAAGATTTCCCCATCTCTAACAAAATCAGCAGAATATCATCTGCATAGATCAATATCTTTCCCCCTCTCCACTGCTGCCAAAACCACTAATTTCCTCAAGGAAAATACAGTGAGAAGATAAGAGAGGGGGCATCACCGTTTTGTACCTCTGGCTTGGGGTGAATGGTATAATAGTTTGATCCACCTGATAAAATTCTCCCTGAACCCAAACATCTTGAGTACCCTCCACAAGAACTCCTACACCACCCTGTTACAAGTCTTTGTGGCCTTTGATGCCAGGATGGAGCGGTGGTCTCCGTCTCCTAATATTGTTAAACACTTTCCTCAAATGAATCAGTTCCACTCCCTGGTATAAAACCATTCTGGTAAGAAAGTAGTGGGGGCTTCAGAATTATTTAAACATGTCTTACATTTCACTGAGGATCCAGATACAAATGAAGAACAACTTCCTTTAGGTCCATGATCAGAGTTGACAATTCACACCAGCCACTTCCAATATTAAAGGAGATGTTCACCAATATTTGATGAAACAAAGGAGTTTAGCGTAGTCTTAAAATGAAAACGCAGATGTCTCTCTGATCACTTTCATTCATGTGCACCTCTGCTTGTGTCCTGTGTTAGTTTTCGCTCTTTTTCTGGCAAGGGGTGTCTTCCATCCAAGTTGGAATAGACCATGTCTAAATCTCTTTTCCTTCTTAGACTTCACCTCTCCAAGATTATCTTTTTTTTAATTCAAGTAATTGAGAGATTGCATAACAGGAAAAAAAGAATAACAATGGTTCCAGAATGAAAATACATAATTATTCAACAACATCATATCTGTTATTAGCTCTTTATATACATCTCCATACACATCATGTCAGTCAAGTTTAAAGAATACAGCAATACACATTACACAGGTGTTTATAGGGGAAATACAAGGAAAACTATTATCTCCCAGACTGAATTGAGAGGTAGGATCAGTAGGGTATGGGTCACACCAAAGCTTCCAAACCTTCTCAAATGTATTAGGACAGTGTCCACTCTTATATACTATCTTCTCATACAAAAAGCCAAAAAAGAGAATTCCCATGTACAAAAATCAGTCAATCTTTATTCAACAATCAATTAGACAACATTAAAAAAGTGATACTACAGAGATGGTGGATGAATGCAAATTAGCATGCTTGTCCTAGAAAGTTGGACAGGTTACAAATATAAATATAAATTGCACATGGAGCCACTAAAGACCAATATGAAGAAAAAACATATAAAGGATGAGAATCCAAATATATACATATAAATGCCCTGAACAGTAATGAACATCAAGGGGGATCCACCCGGCTGTATAAATATGTAATATAAATAGTGAAAGTTCACTCTTAGACCTAAGTAATAGTGCCAGAAGTACACAATGTATGATCCACCTAGTGTTCATCAAATAGAAATACTATGGTCGCACAATAAAACTGTTCACAAAGATCAATATATAGAAAAAAGATTTTATATTCCCGTGGATTCACTCCATAAGGGTAGTGGCAACAGGATGAGACAGAATGCTGAGGAGTGGTACTCAGAAAAAAGTATAACTATAAACAGAACAAGTGCTCAATATAACCACATAGTCAGCAGACTGAAAAATCCTTAAAACAGTGCTATTGAACATAAATAAGTCTCAAAGGACAGCAAGCAATTCATATTCACTGCAGTAAACCCTCTAACGCGCGTTTCGCTTCAAAGCTTCTTCAAAAGGGTATACTAAGTAGACAGAGACTGGGTATTTATGTAATTGGACAGCTAATCCACTACGTTACACATCAAATGCTATTTAAAATGATTGCATGAGAATGTTACATGGAGATGTTAACCCTTTATAGAATGAGGAGTATATAGCCCTATACACCAGATATCGATTGCGGTAAAAAACGACAAGCTCACCTGCAGGGTGGGCTCCCTGTTGCACCTCGCTTCCTCGCCGTGCAGTCACATGCGAGAGGAGGGAGAAGCGTGTGTTGCCCGGTCAACCCCAGACGCCAAATAGTGCATCCATTCCCACCACGTGTGGCAACACGTCAGAGAAAGGAGAGTCCATATGAAAGTGCGTGTTGCCAGGACTACTCCAGAGGTAGTATGGCCCGGACTGCATCCCCCCATAGGAGCCTTAAGGGGAGGGCCGCATGACTCAGGAGGTCTGCTAGGCCGTAATTTGGGGTGGTAAGGGGTTAATGTAAGGAATAGAGTTTTGGGCGCGAATTTGTAGGGGAGGAGTATAGGGGAAGGGGGATAGTACGGGGTTATCTGATTGGCTAGTGGGAAGTATCTCTATGTGGGGTATATAAGGTGAGGGGTGGTGGGGGTAGTCCATTCGGGAAAAGTTAATGTACCTGAATCTACGTCGGGTCCTGAGGAATGGAGGCTCTTTTCCAGGAGATCCGTTCCTTGGCTGAGAGCAGGGGACAGCTGTGGCTCCAGGATCAGCTGCAACGATGGAACACTGAAGGGACGGCCGGAGAGGTGGCTGCACCCGCAGCACCTCAGAGAGGTGCAAGGAGGTCCAGGCCGCCGGAGAGACTCAGCCCGGAAGGAACTCCCCGGACCAGGCGCCAGTTGCAAAGCCCCTCCAGGGACCCCTCCGGATCACAGGCACAACCCCAGCCCCCATCTGCCGCACGCCGCTCTGGAAGAATCTCTCAGTGTCAGCATCGTCCAGAGGCCGGGGTGAGTGACGTCGTTGGCTTCGCCCCCCCCTGTGAGGTCATCCCCGTCATGTGGCAGCACTATCCAGGAAGTGCGGGCTGCTCAGGAGAGCAGGGCCTCTGCTGCTGCAGGAGGGAGAGATACATTATATGAACGGCCGGGGCATCCACTTCGGGCCCAGCGAGCAGCCAGGGGAAGGAGAGCTGAGCCTGAAGGATGCCGGACCCAGGGAGCAGAAGTAGGCAGGAGGGTGAATAGGTCAGCCGCAGCTATTTCAGGTGAGCGGCAGGCACAGCCGCGCCGGGCCCATGCAGCGGGGAAAGCAAAGGAGTACCGGTCAGTTGGAGCTGACCCAGAAGAACGGCAGGTGCAACCGCACCGGGCCCAGGCGTCAGGATCAGCAGGACCCCGGCGGCGGAGATCGGGAATACCAGTGCGAGGGGGCCAGGAGACGACCCACCCGGGATGTCGGTAGCACCGAGGACCGGTGCAATGTCCATGGGAGAGGGCAGATTGCTGCTAGGGATGCGGGCTGCAGGCATGCAGCTGAAGTCTCTCCTCCTCCCAGACTGCGCGCTATTGTGGATAGGAGGTCCAGGTCTAGCGGTGGGTTGACTTCATCGGGTTTACCTGGCGATGTCCCCGAGCCTGACTCTGCCTCTGAAGAAGAGGGCCAGATTTCATCTGGCAGTGAAGAGAGTAGGGACGATCGCCGCGGAGGACACGAAACGGCTGTTCCGAGGCTTCCTCGTAGTCGGCCTGGTAAGTCACATGGTTTAAATGCGCCTCGGGGGAATGCGGATGATGTAGATCAGAGGGAGCGGTATTTTCAGAGGGGCTTGGCGGCTGACAGGGCGATGGGTAGTGAACAGGTGAGCGATGTTGTGTCGGAATTTCTTAGCATGGTGCGGGGTTTTTTGTCACCTGCGGCAGGTCCTAGCGGAGTTTGGCAGGGTGGTGCTGGAGGTTCAGGGGCTGTTGTGGAGACCCCGGCAGTTGTGAGTGGGGGATTCCCGCACCAGTTGCAGCCAATGAGATGGTTGCAGCACCAGCGGCTGCGGCGACTACAGTGAATACAGTGCGGTTGGATGACAGAGCGAGGGGCGAGGTTTATATGTGTTTTGATGGCCCCTTGGGAGCTCATTTAAAGCAGGAGGTGCGAGAAAAAATATGGAAGGATGAGTACGTGAAAATTTTTTCTTTGCTACCGTTGGAGAAGTTTAATTTGGACAGGGTAAATCCACATGAGAGTAAGAAGGATGAGGAGCGCAGGCGTTATCGTCTGATTCCTCGCACTTTTCAAAATTGGCTGCAGGCGTTTACCACACTAGCGGGTGTCATTGGGGAGAAAGCTCTGGAGAACTGTTCTGCATTATTTTGTTATTTAGATTCAATTAGTGAAGCATACCGTGTTTATGGCGGGACGGCCTGGCTGAGGTATGATGAACAGTTTAGGCAAAGAAAGGCAGTCGGTCCGAGTTTACGGTGGGACCACAAGGAGATTAGTTTGTGGTTGCGATTGATGACAGCACCAAAGTCGGCCTCGCAGACCTTTCCTGGGAGTAGCTGGGGTTCTGCCAATTCGGCGGCATCCTCGTCAGGCTCCAGGAAGGGGCTGTGCTGGCAGTTTAACGAGCGGGAATGCCGTTTTGGCACAGACTGTAAGTTTAAGCATGAATGTTCAGGCTGCGGAGGGTCTCACAGCCATTCCAAGTGCTTTAAGAAAGGAAAGAAAAAATCAAGCAACTCTTTTTCAAAAAGGGAGGACACCAGTGAGAATAGATCGGATGCTTCCGTTTCTAAGTAGGTATCCGGATAAGGAAGCAGCTGTGTTGTTGAGGGATGGTTTTAATTTTGGCTTCAGGATTCCGTCGGCAGTTGTGCCACGTACGGTGCGGCCTAAGAATTTGATTTAGGCTCGGATGCATGCGGCAGTTGTTAAGGAAAAATTGGATAAGGAAATTAAGTTCGGTCGCATGGCTGGTCCTTTTTTGGAACCTCCGTTGCCGTGTTTATGTGTTTCTCCTCTGGGCGTTGTGCCCAAAAAGGAGCCTAACAAGTTTTGGTTAATCCATCACTTGTCGTATCCTCATGGTAGTTCAGTTAATGATGGTATTGATCCAGATTTGGCATCAGTATCGTATGTTTCTTTTGACAAGGCCGTGGACTGGGTGCGCAGGCTGGGAAAAGGATCTCTCATGGCAAAAACGGACATTAAGTCGGCTTTTCGTCTGCTTCCTGTGCACCCAGACAGTTTTCATTTACTTGGTTGTTTTTGGGACGGTCATTATTACGTGGATTGTTGTCTACTGATGGGATGTTCAATCTCGTGTTCCTACTTTGAAAAGTTTAGTTGTTTTATTGAATGGGTAGTTAGGGAGGAATCCGGCTTGGACTCCGTATTGCACTATTTAGATGACTTTTTGTGTATTGGGCCAGCTGGGTCCTCAGTTTGTTCTTTGCTGCTTACGACGGTTGAACAGGTAGCATCTCGCTTTGCATTCCATTGGCCCCGGAGAAAACGGAGGGCCCCTCCACGGTTTTGAAGTTTTTGGGCATTGAATTGGATTCCGTCAGGATGGAATGGCGCTTGCCAGAGGACAAGTTGTTAGATCTGAAGTCTTGTGTCCAAGAGGCTTTGCGGGCAAAGAAATTGCGCCTGCGCCAACTGCAATCTCTTTTGGGTAAGTTAAATTTGTCCATTTGGGCGGATTTTCTTCAATCTTATAATGGCAGGTCGGTTTAGATGGATCAAGTCGTTTCTAATGTGGATCTAGTTTTGTTTACAGACGCGTCAGGTTCTCATGGTTTTGGGGCCTATTTCGGTGGAAAATGGTGTGTGGGAGAGTGGCCGGAATCATGGAAGGATGCAGGTTTGACAAGAAACATGGCATTGCTGGAAATGTTTCCTATTGTGGTGGCTTTGGAGGTTTGGGGCTCTGAGCTGAGGAACAAGAAAGTGCGTTTCTTCTGTGACAACTAAAGTGTAGTGCATTGTATTAACAACTTGTTAGCTGTTTCATTGCCAGTTCTGTCTCTTTTGCGCCATCTAGTGCTCAGGTGTTTGGATTTTAATGTCTGGTTTTGTGCTGTTCATGTACCGGGTGTTCAGAATTCAATAGCTGATGCATTGTCTTGCTTCCAGTGGGATCGTTTTCGGGAACTAGCGCCGGACGCGGAGCAGTTGGAGACCGATTGGCCCCGGTGGTTGTGGGATCTAGTGTCCGTGCAGCGTTGAATTTGGTGAAGTGTTCTGTTAACCCCAGTACTTGGTCTCGATATGTTTCTGCGTGGTGTCTTTGGCAGGAGCTAGAGGAGTCGGCAGTTGAGCAGGTGATGGAAGCGGACCGTCCCTATTTATTGTTGTATATGATCGGCAGGGCATTTCAGGAGGGTTTATCAGGCTCAGCTGTAGCTGGTAGGTTAGCAGGTTTGGCATTCTTCTTTAAGTTAAGTGGTTGGAGGGACTTTACCAAGGATTTCTTGGTTCGCCAGGCGATGAAGGCATTTCGGAGGAGCTATTCGGTACGAGATTGGCGGCCCCCGGTATAGTTTGAAATACTGGGTCAGCTTTTGCGTTGCCTTAGCTGTGTGTGTAGTTCTGAATATGAATGTCGGCTATTTGGGGTGGCCTTTGTTCTGGCGTTTTTTGGGGCATTTAGGATAAGCGAATTGGTGAGCAGAAATGTAAAGTGTCATGACGGGCTGTTATCACAGGATGTAGTGTGCTCGGAGGAGGCAGTACGGTGTTATTTGAGGCGGTCAAAAACCGATACAGCCGGTAAGGGTTGTTTGGTGGAATTGTGGGCTGTGGACGGTTTGTTTGAATGCCCTGTGAGATGGGTTTCTGCATTTCTGGAGGTGAGAGGTCCATCATCGGGTGCCTTTTTGTTACATCAAGATGGATCTGCATTATCGGTGTATCAGTTTATTACCATCTTCAGGCGGGGTTTAGCTAGTTGTGGTCTGAATGGTTTGGAGTTTGGTTCTCATTCGTTTCGGATTGGGGCTGCTACTGAGGCTGCTCGCTGGGGTTTGGGGGTTAAAGCTGTGAAAAAGATTGGTCGCTGAGAGTCGGCGAGGTATCGGTCTTATGTCCGGCCTCATATGTTATAAGATTTTCCCCCAATTTTTTGATAGCATTATTGTTTGGTAACGATTTTCTTTTCTGTTTTACATTCCCATCCCCCTTTGTTTTATGTTTCAGGACCCCCTCGGTTGATCTGGGTGTTAGGTCACTCGTATGTATATTGGGGTTCCATTCGGGCCAACGCAAGACCGGCGGGGCGCCAGTTGAGCACAACGAAGGAGGTTGCGATGGTTCGGTGTTTCGGTATCAGGGATTTGCTGTGGATCCGGGTAATGCCCAAATTTCATTTTTATGCTAATTTAGGCCCCCGGATATACTCGTTTTGCATGCGGGTGGGAATGACTTGGGCTCCAGGACGTCTAGAGACTTCATCCGTGACGTCGTTTGACTGTCTGAGGCTTTTGGAAACCTAACCGGGATTAGTGCTACTGTGGTCGGACATCGTCGCACGCCTGGCATGGCGACACGCCAGGTCAGTCGAAAGGATAAATAAAGCTCGGAGCTAGGTGAATAGGGAGGTATCCCGATTCATTGCTCTGCATGGGGGGGGTTGTGGTTCGTCATCGGGATCTGGAAGTTCCGTCTAGGGAATTTCTGCGGTCTGATGGGGTCCATTTGAATGATATTGGCATAGATATGTGGGCATTAGCATTGATGGAGGGAGTTGAAAAGGCACTTTTGGTATGGCGGAACTCTCAGGCATAAGGTGTCATGCCTGCTCGCTATGGCGGAAAAGGAGGGGGGTTTTGAAGGTGGTTGCTTACATCGAAGGAGGACAGGGGAACCCACTGCAGAGATGGGTGACTCCCATCGGTGTTAAGCGGGTGTTAAAATTTAAAACGGGTCCCTACTGAGCGAGGTCTCAGCGGGACATTTCTGGATGGGCAACAGTCAGCTGGGTCCCCGTGGGCCGGTTGCGGTGTGGCTAGGGGTGGCATGGTGGAGCTGTTTGTTGCAGTTTTTCAAAATGTATGGGCAACAGTCAGCTGGGTCCCCCTGGGCCGGTTGTGGTGCGGCTGGGGGTGGCATGGTGGAGCTGTTTGTTGCAGTTTTTCTCCAAAAATGGTGGAGCCTTCAATTCCCCTCCTCCTTTTTCAGAGTTAATTTAATGTTAATTAATGTTATTTATGTTTACATGCTGTTATATAATAAATGAGGCTGCTGTGGCCATTATATCCAATGTCACAGTGTGGTGGTTTTTATTTATAGTAAGTGGGGGGTTTTCAGTGGGCTGCGTATAGTAGGCCGTATAGTCATACATTCCGAAGTCATGCACAGAGTATATATGTGCACCATCTGGGAAACAGCATCACACAGGCAAATTCAGACGCCACACACAAAATATGTGTTAGAGTGTAGTAGGGGTCATAGGGAACCAACCAAAGGGAGATATTAATATGGAAAGATCCCATCCAAAAGATATATATAGATGTCCAGACAATCAAACCCAGAGTCTGGGCACACAAAACGGAAACACCACTGCATAGATTCGTAAGAGCTAAACCTGCATATACGGTATGTAAACCTATGGACATAGATACTTACTGAATCCCTAAAAGAAAATAAATGTTTTTTTGTTTTTTTTCCAAGTTTACACATGCATATGCTGAAGTTGTCAACTGGGAGTAAATATCATCTGATATAACTCATTCATACATCCATTCATCTGTCCCTAACCACACAAAATCATACCTCTCAAACACATTGCCTGCATGTGTGTACACAAGCAAAAAATGTTTATTCATACATGTGCATGTGCACACACAAGTGCACACACACATATGTATATGGACACATAAAAACACATAACATTATTAATGTTCTTCACATATTAGTATTCAGCCACCAAATCAAGTGCAATGAGTGAAAATATTCAAAAACAGGGAAATGATGCACCGAAATCATACATCTCAAGTGAATCCTACAGTGTCATAAAAATACCCCTCAAGTGAATCCATTCAAATAAAAAGTGAGAATAAAAAAGTTTTTTTTTAAATATGGTGACACAAGAGTGTATAAAGCCACCCTACACAATGAAAGTGAAAAAAGGGGTTCTTTATTAAATAGGACAGACACAGAAGAAAAAATCCATAGGACTATTCTAAAATTCTACAGGAGCCCATAGAATATTAAAGGACACATCGTTACCCAGAAGTGCAAAATAATACATAACAGTGAGTTTAATAATCATTATGGTACACATTATGTAGAAATTCCACCAATAATACATATTAAGTTGTGTAAATTTAAAGTGCGAAAGTGCTGATGTTGTGTAGACAATATAACTAATATAAAGTGCTAAAAAGCCAAAATAATGGCATTCATTGAGGGACGTATAAAGTGCAAAGAAGAGAAGTGCAGAATGCTAAAGTGCAAGTATTCAGAAAATGGTCACTGTGAAACAATAGACTGAAATAATCTAATCTAAGGTGCTACAGTGCTAACAGGACATATTCACTGTGAATCAGTAATGTGGAAAGTACCAATCTAAAGTGCTAGAGTGCTAAAAGGACATTTAGTGAGAAGTAGTTCTGATAATACCGTGTGTCATACTCACTCGTTTACTTCTTAATAACTTTGGGATCCTACATGTCTGGAAAACCCCCATATAGTACTAGTGCCCCCTCTGTGCCCCCATATAATACTAGTGCCTCTCTGTTCCCCCATATAGTACTAGTGCCTCCTCTGTGCCCCCATATAGTACTAGTGCCCCCTCTGTTCCCCCATATAGTACTAGTGCCCTCTCTGAGCCCCAATATAGTGCTAGTGCCCTCTCAGTGTCCCCATATAGTACTACTGCCCTCCCTGTGCCTCCATGGTCTGGGCCTGATGGGAGGGTAGTGGCAGAGGAGAGTGGCCGCGGCACTAGAGAAAGGGGGAAGGCGCGTGCGCTGACAAGGGTGAGATGATGGTCCGTGGGCCCACAGGTAGGGATCAGCGTTGGAATGGCAGAGGTATTTATTTTTTTAATCTGGGGCTATGTATATGTGGCACCCCAGGGGTCTGGTTTCCACAGTAATGTAATGTTATGTCTGAGAGCAGGTGGGAGGTCCTTTGGTCAGGGATCCTGTGCATGCCACACCTCCTGCCCAGTGTTGGGAGGGGAAGGACTTCCCCTATATAAACCCGGGGCTGAGGCAGGGTTAGTGAGTAGAAGAAGAACAGAAGTAGAGACAGAGAAGCAGCATAGGAAGAAACAACAGGAGCTCTGTGGGAGCAGTGTTACAAAGAGTCAGGGGCTGGCAGCTGCAGAGCTCGCCCTGACTGAGGAGTATCACCGGACCCGGAGTCCGAGGCTGTGGGGACTAATCTCTACCCAGCAGCAGAAACCGACCGGCAGGGGATTGCAGGTCCTCTGGCCCAGAAACCCGAAGGCACGGTCACAAGCGTGGGACCAGCACCGCCATCGTGGAGCGGAAGCCATTAGAAGGCCCCGAGTCACCGGCCATACGGGTGAGCACCACACGGTACACTCAGGGACGTGGGCTACTTATACCCGCCTCTAGCAAGGTAGCCAGAAGAGTACAGTTAGTTGGGAAGGCCTACAACTCCGCCTGGCCAGGGGAGATCCCATCTGCTCAAGGACTGACCAGGCCCCGATCGCTAGCAAGTACTCCGGGAGGGTCTATCGTTGTTACCAGTAAAGACCCTGAATTACACCGCACCGTCTCTGAGTGGTTCCTGCTACCCCATCTTCCACGTCGGCTGCCCTGAGGCCAAACCCCTCCCGTTGGGGGTTATACTATCGCGCTGCACAATTCTACACCGGCCTCAGCGGTCTGCCCTGCAGCGGCAGCTCCATAGCTGCAAATCAACGGGTGGCGTAGTCGACACTCAAATAACATCTATCAAGACTGCCACACACTGAGCTTGACTCCCTGGGCACGGACCGGGTCCCCGCCACTCGGAGACTACAACCCTCATCTGATCCGGTTCCGGGTAAGCCCCCGTGTGCGAGACGCTGCGCGACACAGCAGGCCCAGGGGCGCGTCACCTTTGGCGTAGTCGGCAGGATTTCGTGCCCGCAACCACCGGGTACTGCGTGCCTGAAAAGCAAAGACTGTTCAAACTTACCAGTGGTGAAGATTCCCGCTATCCGTGGAGGTTTCCCGCCATCCGGCGCCATCTTCTACCTTCTTCCCGCCATCCGCGAAGTTTTCCCGCCATCCGGCGCCATCTTCGGCCTTCTTCCCGCCATCCGTGGAGTTTTCCCGCCATTGAACGCCATCTTGAGGACGCCGCGCCGGAAGAAGAGGGGCGTGGACTCCGAAAGCGCGCGAGAACTGAAGCCCCGCCTCACGTCCGGACGTTGCGTAAGGTCACCGGAGCGCGACGGAAGGTCCTCAACCCTGACGATCCACTGCGGAGCCGCGGCCTACGGAACAGGATCATCGCAAGGTAGGCCACGGTCCACTAGGGGGGAGGAAGATGTCGGATACGGAGGAGAGCTTCACTGCCTCAACCCCCGCCAGCGCCACCGGTGCTGCAGTTATGCCCTTCACCATGCCCTATATCCCGGGAGCAGCTTGGCTACCCCAGTACTCAGGGGAGTCACATACCCTGCATGACTTTAGAGAAAAGCTGGATAGCCTCTTCCAGGTATACCCCCTCACAGAAGAGCAAAAAGTGAGCATCCTGGTGGCCCAACTAACCGGGGCAGCCAAAAGGGAAGTAAAATCCTGGCCACCTGGGAGGAAGACTGTCGCAGGGATACTAACCCGGCTGAAGGACACCTTTGATACCCGCACCTCAGCCGAGATTAAGCTTAGATTCTACGGGTGCAAGCAGCGAGCGCATGAGAGTATAAGGGACTATGCACTAAACCTACAAGAGGCCCTGAGGGCCATAACGCAGACCGACCCTGATGGGGTGGGAAACGAGGACAGGCTGTTGACCGAACAATTTATAGAGGGACTATATTGTAATACCCACCGAACCCAGTTGCGGGCAATGGCCTTACAGAATCCCCATCTGGGCTTTGCACAGTTCAAGGACAGAGCCATCCGGGTGCTCCGAGAACCGGCACCGGGTGGCGTTGTGACCCACAGGCGCCCAGCTATCACTTACCACCAGGAGGCGGCGCCCTTGTCGGCAGGGCCTGTGGGAGCCGATGCGCAGGCTTTGGACAATGACCCGGCTCCAGACCTACACCATCAGGTCCAAGAGCTAGCTAAGAGCGTTGCTGCGCTAACCCGAACTGTGCAGTCTTTACAGGTTTCCACCCCAGGGAAGATCCAGCTGGCATCCGGACCGGAGGACATCCCGTGGCGTCGACCAAGGAGGACCCCACCGGCCAGAGGAAGACCCAGTGACCGATATAGCGAGGACGGACGACCCATCTGCTGCCGCTGCAATCAACCCGGACATATGGCAAGGTACTGTTCTTTAAACGGGCACAACCTGGGGTAGAGGGCCAACCCCCAGGAAAAAGATCACCAGGCCCATCGAACTGGCGCGACAGATATGTGGGAGGACGTCCAGTCTTGCCTGTGGTACTGGATGGCATTCCCATGAGTGCCCTACTGGACACCGGGTCACAGGTCACCACTATCCCGTACGTGCTCTTTAAGCAGTACTGGAATGACTCGGATATTACCCGCTACCCTGACGACGACTTGAGTATCATCGCCAGCAATGGCCAGCCCGTGCCACAGATCGGATTTAAAGAGGTGACCATCAAAATCGGTAGAGTCGAACTGGCCGCACAGGGACTGATCATTGTAGATATTGACAAACATGAGAGTCACCCAAAAATAACTCTAGGAACTAATGTAATTGAAAATTGTCTTGCAGAGGTGATTTTCCTTTTACAGCAGGTTGCCAAGAACGCCAGCTCCGGCGAGCAGCGGGTGCTCCAGAAAGAGATCCGGGCACTGATGCGACGGCAACAGGTGGAACTCTCCGGCGGTGAGATTGGTAGCGTAAGAATGTGTGACCCTTTTCCTATTGCCATGCCCCCAAAAAGTGAAATGATGATTTGGTGCCGGGCAGCTATTGGTCTGAGAGGTAGGGATTACCAGGCAATGGTAGAACCAGTTTACTCAGACAGTAGGCCCACCATTTTGACAGCACGGGGGGTGGTTGATGTACGCCATGGGAGGGTGCCCGTTCGCATAATAAATATCGGGGAGAGGGAAGTGTACCTGCCCCGGTATGCCACGCTAGCCAAATTATATACCATTAACCAAAATTCTATACAATCTGTGGAACCCTTGCCTCCATCTCACCCGGAGGAAGGTAACGGCTCTAAGAAAGACATGGAGGACTGGTGTCAGCAACTACATCTGGGTACAGACTCCACTCCCTCACACCAGAAACAAGGAGTCTATCGGGTGGTTCAAGAGTATGAGAGAGTGTTTAGTAAACACCCGTTAGACTTCGGGCGAGTCAAGGGGGTAGAACACCGCATCCCCACGGGAGATCATCCTCCCATAAAAGAGAGGTATCGACCCGTACCCCCTGCACATTACCAACACGCCAAGGGGATGCTTAGAGACATGAAGGAGGCTGGGGTAATTCGGGATAGCTGTAGCCCCTGGGCAGCCCCACTAGTTTTAGTCAAAAAGAAAGACAACACCATGAGGATGTGTGTAGATTACCGGAAAATCAACCGTATCACACACAAGGATGCGTACCCCTTACCAAGGATAGAGGAGTCATTGGCTGCTTTAAGATCTGCTAACTTCTTCTCTACCTTGGATCTCACTAGCGGGTACTGGCAGGTTCCTGTAGCAGAGGCGGACCGGGAGAAGACCGCATTTACCACCCCGATGGGACTTAGCGAGTTCACCTGCATGCCGTTCGGACTCTGCAACGCCCCAGGAACCTTCCAACGATTAATGGAGTGCTGTCTGGGCCACAGAAACTTCGAGACGGTCCTGTTGTACCTGGACGATGTCATCGTATATTCCAAGACTTATGAGGACCACCTGAAACACCTGGCGGAGGTGTTCGAAGCTCTGGCGAGTTACGGCCTAAAGGTGAAACCCTCCAAGTGTCACCTCCTGAAACCAAAAGTGCAGTACCTGGGACACGTGGTGAGCGCTGACGGAGTGGCTCCCGACCCTGATAAGATCACCGCAATTAAGGGATGGCCAAGCCCCTCCAGCGTAAAAGAAGTGCGGCAGTTCCTCGGGTTAGTAGGCTACTACCGAAGGTTTATTCCCGGTTTCACCAAAAAGGCAGCGCCTATGCAGGACCTCCTGATAGGCCAGTCCCGGAAGGCCAAGAACCAGAAGCCGCCCTTCAAATGGGAGGAGCTGGAAGAAGAGTCCTTCCGCCAGCTGAAGATGGCCCTCACGGGGGATGAAATCTTGGCGTACCCGGATTATAGCCAGCCCTTTATCCTCTACACCGACGCCAGTAACATCGGGCTAGGAGCCGTACTGTCCCAGATCCAGCAGGGGAAAGAACGAGTAATCGCCTACGCCAGCCGAAAACTGCGACCCACCGAAAGGAACCCCGAGAATTATAGCTCATTTAAGCTACAGTTCCTGGCCGGGGTATGGGCAGTCACCGAGCGCTTTAAGCATTACCTCGCTTCTTCCCGGTTCACCGTGTACACGGATAACAACCCGTTGACACACCTGGACACGGCAAGACTCGGTGCCCTGGAGCAGAGGTGGATGGTCCGTCTGTCCAACTACGAGTTCACAATCAAATACCGGGCAGGACGCTCCAATACCAACGCGGACGCCCTGTCCAGGATGCCCAACCTGCCGGACGAAGGAGAAGATCCGGAGGGACTGGAAGAAATTGAACTCCCTGCGTTCCGCCGTCATGGGACTATCCAGTATTCCCACCGGGTAAGGAGTAAGCAGGCTGCTACGTTGAACCCCTTACCTCATTACAACTGGGCGGAAACGCAAGACAGCGACCCTGCCGTCCGACTGGTGAAGGAGATGCTGACTCGGCCGGAGGCTCGCCTTGAACCAGACGCTCCGGAGGAAGCCAAACAACTATGGGCGGAGAAGAGTCGACTGTTCCTTTACAAGGGGAAGTTGTGCCGCAGAATGGTCAACTCCCGGACGCATGAACTACTCTGGCAAGTAGTGGTGCCACAAAGAGACGCAGCCATGGTGATGGAGGTATACCACAACGGAGCTGGACACTTCGGGTGGAAGAAGCTGGAGTTCATGCTGCGCGAGCGGTTCCACTGGGTAGGCATGAGGGGAACCATCGAGAAGTGGTGCAGAGACTGTGGCCCGTGCAATCTGAGAAGGAAGGACCGGGCCAGCCAGAAGACTCCCCTGCAGTCCATCGTCACCCGGCAACCGTTGGAACTGGTAGCCTTGGATCATGTAAAACTGACCCCAAGCAGAAGTGGCTACGTCTACGCGCTAACCATCGTGGATCATTACTCCCGGTTCTTGGTTGTCGTCCCCGTCAAGGACTTAACGGCTCAAACAGCAGCTAGAGCCTTCCAGCAGCACTTCTGCCGTCCACACGGGTACCCGGACCAAGTGCTGACGGACCAGGGACCTGCCTTTGAAGCGGAGGTCTTCCAGGAATTCTGCAATCTGTATGGCTGCCGGAAGATAAGGACGACACCCTACCATCCGCAAACTAATGGACTTTGTGAAAAAATGAACCAGGTGGTAATGGATCTTCTAAAAACGTTGCCCCTGGAAGAACGCAGTCTGTGGCCTGAGAAGTTGCCCGATCTGGTGGACCTATACAACCACATCCCGGTAGGTTCCACCAACTGTACCCCGGCTTACCTAATGAGGGCGAGACCTGGTAAGTTACCTGTTGACCTGGAAATGGGAGTCCTGACACCTGAGGACACTTCACCAGAAGCAGACTGGGACACAGAGAGGCAGCAGCAGTACCGGAAAGTACAGGAGAGCGTGGAGCGAAGTCTCTGTCAGGCTAGGGAAAGACAAGAGAAAACTTACAACCAGTATGCTCCCGCTGTTCCCCTGGTACCCGGAGAGCAGGTCTTGAAGAGGAAAAGACGGCTCCACAAGTTGGACGACCAGTGGGAGAAGGACCCGTACACCGTACTGCCCTCAAGCCACAAGAACCCGAAGGTCTGTACCATCAGTAAAGACGGAGGGGAAACCACAGCCATTGTATCCCGGGACCACCTGAAGAAGTGTCCTGAACAACTGAGGAACCCTGAAGAGGAACAAGAAGACCATCGACCCGTAGAGGAAAGGGAAGATATGGTTAGTACCGTGCTCGGGGACTTCCCTCGGTCTTGGACTCAAGTCAATGGTGCAGTTGTGGTACCCGTACTCACCTTCCTCCAACCATCATCCCAAGTACCTACGGAGCAACCGGTAGAGCTGGAAGAACAGCCGGTCCAGGAGGCAGAAGACTCTACACAAGCAGACCCGGAAAATCAACCCTCTGCTTATAGTGAGCCTGCCATACCCCTAGTGAGCCAGAGGGCCCATAGACAGCTGCCCAGTTTACCCTTGACAGCTCCTACACCCTGTAGTTCAGGGCCAGGCAGTTAGCTCCGTAGGTCCACTAGGGCCACTAGAGGCCAGTTACCCGCACGTTGGAGGATCTAAATGTTTAAGCTATCTTATAATGTTTACCTGTTTATAGTTGCTTGTGTATAATTTTGTGTTTCTAGTTATTTTTAGGAGTCCTTGGTGGATTTACCGGGAATCCTTGTACAATTAGTTGGAGCGTAACCCAGGATGCACTAAAGACTGTTAAGGACTCGGGGCAGGACAGGCCCCTACCTGGTTACGTCTCCCTGTTTTGGTGAAATGGACACCTTGCTTTCCCTCAAAGACTGCACCCGGTTGCGGACACGCCGTGACCATCGTTATGTGTCTCTTTATTATAATGTTTTGGTTGTACTCTGTTATGTTTACAAAAATATGTTTAGTCCCGGAGTACTAAATTTTACTAGGGGGGAATGTGACACCCCAGGGGTCTGGTTTCCACAGTAATGTAATGTTATGTCTGAGAGCAGGTGGGAGGTCCTTTGGTCAGGGATCCTGTGCATGCCACACCTCCTGCCCAGTCTTGGGAGGGGAAGGACTTCCCCTATATAAACCCGGGGCTGAGGCAGGGTTAGTGAGTAGAAGAAGAACAGAAGTAGAGACAGAGAAGCAGCATAGGAAGAAACAACAGGAGCTCTGTGGGAGCAGTGTTACAAAGAGTCAGGGGCTGGCAGCTGCAGAGCTCGCCCTGACTGAGGAGTATCACCGGACCCGGAGTCCGAGGCTGTGGGGACTAATCTCTACCCAGCAGCAGAAACCGACCGGCAGGGGATTGCAGGTCCTCTGGCCCAGAAACCCGAAGGCACGGTCACAAGCGTGGGACCAGCACCGCCATCGTGGAGCGGAAGCCATTAGAAGGCCCCGAGTCACCGGCCATACGGGTGAGCACCACACGGTACACTCAGGGACGTGGGCTACTTATACCCGCCTCTAGCAAGGTAGCCAGAAGAGTACAGTTAGTTGGGAAGGCCTACAACTCCGCCTGGCCAGGGGAGATCCCATCTGCTCAAGGACTGACCAGGCCCCGATCGCTAGCAAGTACTCCGGGAGGGTCTATCGTTGTTACCAGTAAAGACCCTGAATTACACCGCACCGTCTCTAAGTGGTTCCTGCTACCCCATCTTCCACGTCGGCTGCCCTGAGGCCAAACCCCTCCCGTTGGGGGTTATACTATCGCGCTGCACAATTCTACACCGGCCTCAGCGGTCTGCCCTGCAGCGGCAGCTCCATAGCTGCAAATCAACGGGTGGCGTAGTCGACACTCACATAACATCTATCAAGACTGCCACACACTGAGCTTGACTCCCTGGGCACGGACCGGGTCCCCGCCACTCGGAGACTACAACCCTCATCTGATCCGGTTCCGGGTAAGCCCCCGTGTGCGAGACGCTGCGCGACACAGCAGGCCCAGGGGCGCGTCATATACAGTACGGAGCACTATGCGGGGCCGTGTATACAGTACGGAGCACTATGCGGGGCCATGTATACAGTATGGAGTACTATGCGGGGCCATGTATACAGTATGGAGTACTCTGGGGGCCATGTATACAGTACGGAGCACTATGCGAGGCCGTGTATACGGTACAGAGCACTATGAGGGGGACATGTATACGGTACGGAGCACTATGAGGGGGACATGTATACGGTACGGAGCACTATGCGGGGCCATGTATACAGTACTTAGCACTATGCGGGGCCATGTATACAGTACGGAGCACTATGCGGGGCCGTGTATACAGTACGGAGCACTATGCGGTGGCCATATATATAGTATTACAGAGCACTATGTGGGGCCATATATACAGTACGGAGTACTATACGGGGCCATATATATAGTATTACAGAGCACTATGTGGGGCCATATATACAGTACGGAGAACTATGCAGGGGCCGTGTATACAGTATGGATCACTTTGGGTGATGTATACTGTGTGCAGCACTATGCGGGGCCATGTATACAGTAGTATGGAGCACTATGCAGGGCTGTGTATACAGTACGGAGCACTATGCGGGGCCATGTATATAGTAGGATGGAGCACTATGCGGGGTCATGTATACACTATGAAGCACTATGAGGGGGACATGTATACTGTATGGAGTTCTATGCGGGGCCATGTATACATACGGAGCACTATGCGGGACCATGTATATAGTAGCACGGAGCACTATGCGGGGCCATGTATAGAGTACGAAGCACTATGCGGGTGACATGTATACGGTACGGAGCACTATGCGGGGCCGTGTATACAGTACGGAGCACTATGTGGTGGCCATGTATACAGTACAGAGCACTATGCAGGGCCGTGTATACAGTACGGAGCACTATGCGGGGCCGTGTATACAGTACGGAGCACTATGCGGGGCCATGTATACGGTACGGAGCACTATTAGGGGGACATGTATACGGTACGGAGCACTATGCGGGGCCGTGTATACAGTACGGAGCACTATGTGGTGGCCATGTATACAGTACAGAGCACTATGCGGGGCCATAGATATAGTATTACAGAGCACTATGTGGGGCCATATATACAGTACGGAGCACTATGCAGGTGCCGTGTATACAGAATGGATCACTTTGGGTGATGTATACTGTGTGCAGCACTATGCGGGGCCATGTATACAGTAGGGAGCACTATGCAGGGCCGTGTATATTGTACGGACCACTATGCGGGGCCATATATATAGTAGGATGGAGCACTATGCGGGGCCATGTATACAGTACGGAGCACTATGCGGGGCCATGTATACAGTACGGAGCACTATGCGGGGACATGTATACAGTACAGAGCACTAGGCTAAGCCATGTAAACAGTACGGAACTCTATGCGGTGCCATGTATACTGTGTGCACCACTATGCGGGGCCATGTATACAAAACAGCAGTATGCGGGGCCATGTATACAGTAGTTCGGAGCACTATGCGGGGCCATGTATACAGTACGGAGCACTATGCGGGGGTCATGTATACAGTACGGAGTCCTATGCGGGGCCATGTATACATACGGAGAACTATGCGGGACCATGTATATAGTAGTACGGAGCACTATGCGGAGCCATGAATAGAGTACGAAGCACTATGCGGGTGACATGTATACAGTACGAAGTACTATGCAGGGCCATGTATACAGTATAGAGCACTATGCGGGAACATTTATGGTCATGTATACGGTACGGAGCACTATGCGGAGCCATGTATACTGTGTGCAGCACTATGCGGGGCCATACATACAGTATGGAGCACTATGCAGGGCCATGAATACAGTACGGAGCACTATGTGGGGCCATGTATACAGATCGGAGCACTATGCGTGGCCATGTATACAGTACGGAGCACTATGCGGGGCCATATATACAGTACAAAGCACTATGCGGGAGCCATGTATACAGTACGGAGCACTATGCGGGGCCATGTGTATAGTAGTACGGAGCACTATGCGGGGCCATGTATACAATATGGAGCACTGTGCGAGGCCATGTATACAGTACGGAGCACTATGCGGGGCCATGTATACAGTACGGAGCACTATGCGGGTGACATGTATACAGTACGAAGTACTATGCAGGGCCATGTATACAGTACAGAGCACTATGCGGGAACATTTATGGTCATGTATGCGGTACGGAGCACTATGCGGAGCTATGTATACTGTGTGCAGCACTATGCGGGGCCATACATACAGTATGGAGCACTATGCAGGGCCATGAATACAGTACGGAGCACTATGTGGGGCCATGTATACAGTACGGAGCACTATGTGGGGCCATGTATACAGTACAGAGCACTATGTGGGGCCATGTATACAGTACGGAGCACTATGCGTGGCCATATATACAGTACGGAGCACTATGCGTGGCCATGTATATAGTACGGAGCACTATGCGGGGCCATATATACAGTACAAAGCACTATGCGGGAGCCATGTATACAGTACGGAGCACTATGCGGGGCCATGTGTATAGTAGTACGGAGCACTATGCGGGGCCATGTATACAATATGGAGCACTGTGCGAGGCCATGTATACAGTACGGAGCACTATGCGGGCCATGTATACAGTACGGAGCACTATGTGGGGCCATGTATACAGTACAGAGCACTAAGTGGGGCCATGTATACAGTACGGAGCACTATGTGGGGCCATGTATACAGTACGGAGCACTATGTGTGGCCATGTATACAGTACGGAGCACTATGCGTGGCCATGTATACAGTACGGAGCACTATGCGCAGCCATATATACAGTACAAAGCACTATGCGGGAGCCATGTATACAGTACGGCGCACTATGCGGGGCCATGTGTATAGCAGTACGGAGCACTATGCGGGGCCATGTATACAATATGGAGCACTATGCGGGGCCATGTATACAGTACGGCGCACTATGCGGGGCCATGTGTATAGTAGTATGGAGCACTGTGCGAGGCCATGTATACAGTACGGAGCACTATGCGGGGCCATGTATACAGTACGGAGCACTATGCGGGCCATGTATACAATATGGAGCACTATGCGGGGCCATGTATACAGTACGGAGCACTATGCGGGGCCATGTATACAGTACTAAGCACTATGCGGGGCCATGTATACAGTATGGAGCACTATGCGAGGCCATGTATACAGTACAGAGCACTAAGCGGGGGCCGTATATAGACTACGGAGCACTATTCGGGGCCAGGTATACAATATGGAGCACTATGCGGGGCCGTGGATACAGTACGGAGCACTAAGCGGGGCCATATATACAGTACGGAGCACTATGCGGGGCCATGTATACTGTATGCAGTACTATACGGAGCCATATATACAAAACAGAGCAGTATGCGAGTCCATGTATACAGTATGGAGCACTGTGCAAGGCCATGTATACAGTACAGAGCACTATGCGGGGCCATGTATACAGTACAGAGCACTATGCGGGGCCATGTAAATAGTAGTACCGAGCACAATGCGGGGGCCGTCTATAGAGTACGGAGCACTATGCGGTGCCGGGTATACAATATGGAGCACTATGCGGGGCCATGTATATAGTAGGTAGCACAATGCGGGGCCATGTATACAGTAATACGTAGCACTATGCGGGGCCGTGTATACAGTAATACGTAGCACTATGCGGGGCCGTGTATACAGTACGGAGCACTATGTGGGGCCATGTATATAGTAGGATGGAGCACTATGCGGGGGACATGTATACAGTACGGAGTCCTATGCGGGGCCATGTATACATACGGAGCACTATGCGGGACCATTTATACAGTACGAAGTACTATGCGGGGCCATGTATATAGTAGTACGGAGCACTATGCGGGGCCATGTATACAGTACGAAGTACTATGCGGGGCCATGTATACAGTATGGAGCACTATGCGGGGCCATATACACAGTACGGAGCACTGTGCGGGGCCATGTATACGTACGGAGCACTATACGGGGTCATGTATACGTATGGAGCACTATGCGGGGCCATGTATACTGTATGCAGTACTAAGCGGAGCCATATATACAAAACAGAACAGTATGCGAGTCCATGTATACAGTATGGAGCACTATGCGAGGTCATGTATACAGTACGGAGCACTATGCGGGGCCATGTATACAGTACGGAGCACTATGCGGGGCCATGTATACAGTACGGAGAACTATGCGGGGCCATGTATATAGTAGTACGGAGCACTATGCGGTGCCATGTATACAGTACGAAGCACTATGAGGGGCACATGTATAGAGTACGGAGTACTATGCGGGGCCATGTATATAGTACAGAGCACTATGCGGGCCCATGTATACAGTATGGAGCACTATGCTGGGCCATATATACAGTATGGAACACTATGCGGGACCATGTATACAGTAGGTAGCACTACGCGGGGCCATGTATACGGTACAGAGCAATATGAGGGTGACATGTATACAGTACGGAGTACTATGTGGGACCATGTATACAGTATGGAGCACTATGTGGGGCCATGTATACAGTACGGAGCACTATGCAGGGCCATGTATACAGTACGGAGCACTATGCGGGGCCATGTATACAGTACGAAGCACTATGAGGGGCTCATGTATACAGTACAGAGCACTATGCGGGGCCGTGTATACAGTACGGAGCACTATGCGGGGCCGTGTATACAGTACGGAGCACTATGCGGGGCCGTTTATACAGTATGGAGCACTATGCTGGGCCATATATACAGTATGGAGCACTATGCGGGACCATGTATACAGTAGGTAGCACTACTCGGGGCCATGTATACGGTACGGAGCAATATGAGGGGGGCATGTATACAGTACGGAGTACTATGCGGGGCCATGTATACAGTACTGAGTACTATGCGGGGCCATGTATACAGTACAGAGCACTATGCAGGGCCATGTATACAGTACGGAGCACTATGCGGGGCCATGTATACAGTACGAAGCACTATGAGGGGCTCATGTATACAGTACAGACCACTATGCGGGGCCGTGTATACAGTACGGAGCACTATGCGGGGCCGTTTATACAGTATGGAGCACTATGCTGGGCCATATATGCAGTATGGAGCACTATGCGGGACCATGTATACAGTAGGTAGCACTACGCGGGGCCATGTATACGGTACGGAGCAATATGAGGGGGACATGTATACAGTACGGAGTACTATGCGGGGCCATGTATACAGTACTGAGTACTATGCGGGGCCATGTATACAGTACAGAGCACTATGCGGGGCCATGTATACAGTACGAAGCACTATGAGGGGCTCATGTATACAGTACGGAGTACTATGCGGGGCCATGTATACAGTACTGAGTACTATGCGGGGCCATGTATACAGTACGGAGTACTATGCGGGGCCATGTATACAGTACTGAGTACTATGCGGGGCCATGTATACAGTACGGAGTACTATGCGGGGCCATGTATACAGTACTGAGTACTATGCGGGGCCGTGTATACAGTACGGAGCACTATGCGGGGCCGTGTATACAGTAAGGAGCACTATACGGGGCCGTTTATACAGTATGGAGCACTATGCTGGGCCATATATACAGTATGGAGCACTATGCGGGACCATGTATACAGTAGGTAGCACTACGCGGGGCCATGTATATGGTACGGAGCAATATGAGGGGGACATGTATACAGTACGGAGTACTATGCGGGGCCATGTATACAGTACTGAGTACTATGCGGGGCCATGTATACAGTACAGAGCACTATGCGGGGCTGTGTATACAGTACGGAGCACTATGCGGGGCCGTGTATACAGTATGGAGCACTATTCGGGGCCATGTATACAGTACAGAGCACTATGTGACTAGCCCAGGGGATGGGGATGACTCGGTTACCCGAGCCTTTAGCCTTAAGGAGGTCGCGGTGGTCAGCTCCCGGGCCCATTCTCTGGGGTCTCTCTTTAAAAAGGCATTGATAGATGTTAAGTTTTATTAAAGAGTTCGTGACGCCACCTATGGTTTCTGATGATATTCACCAGCGCTGCGCAGTCCACTGAGGCCAGTGATAAGGCCGCTAGATGGTATGGCTCCCCACAGGTGGAGCTAGGCCTCAGGGCAGCGTATGGACGGGGAAAGCAGGACGGAGAGACTCAGCCGAGTCAGAGCAAGAACAGGGATGGACACAATAGTCACTTCAGTACCTTTTACTGATGGAAATTCAGGCACTTCCCGGAGCACTGTAGGGTGAAGGGTGTATGTCCGGATCCTCCCCAATGAGCGGGTTTTGGGCCTCCTGTTTCTTGCTTCTGTGTAGTAAGTTTCTGACCTGCCTGAAGCTAGGCCTAACTTTGTCTCTGTCCTGCGCTGGCTGACCTTGTGGTAGGGCCTTCTCTTGGAGCGCATGCTCCCGACCTACGTGGCCTATGTGTCTCCTGGCTCTGATACGTGTCAGCACTTTAGCGATCCTGGGACTTGTAGTTCTCCAGGGATTCCAGTTTATCTTACTGGGTCATGGAGATCCCGGTAAGCTTCGGACCCGGTGTCCGGTAACTGCTTCTTCTTCGGGGTGAGCTAGTTAAGCTCCTCTGCCCCTATGAACTAACTCTCTCTACTCGCCTTCGGCCTACTCGGGCCCTCCTAGGCTACTCACACTAACGGCAGCTTGCCGCGCTTCACCGATCTTATGGTGCCGGCACACCTTTGCTCACTTCTCTGAGCTACAACTGAGTCTAGAACATACTCCACTGCAGACTAACCTCTCTCAGGCTTCTACTGCAGGAACTCTCTCAACAGACTTCTGCTCTCTTTCGACTCCAGTCTAGACTAACTGCTGCCTGGCTCCATCTTCTCTATTTATCTATCCCTAACGGGCTCCCTCTGGTGGTCTGAGGTGGAAGGTGGATATGTGTGAATGGTTATGGGGGCCTCTTGTGGAGGAATCCTTCAATACACCCTTCTAGGATCTGTGATACCAAGCACAGCTGGGCTTCACATTCCCCCCTAGTTAAACTCATCACTCCCGGGCTGAAGTACTTTTTTTATAACAACAGGAACATTGGAAAACATAAGCAATACAAGAACAATCTTCCCTTTATGGGAGGCACGAATCTTTAACGTTACATAACAATAACAAATACAGAGTGTCCTCAGAATCCAAGTCTCCTATGGCGAGGTTCCCCAGAAGGATGTCCATCCCACAAGGTAGAGTACTTGGTGATTTGGAGGGACCTGTCCTAAACCCCCCTACGTAGGCCCTGGGGTGGCTGCAGGGCATGAAGATCCCGAGTTGGACCTCCAAGAGAGCCACTCCAGACAGGTTTTCCTTCTGAGGTCACCTAAAAGGGCACTTCAGGGAGCGCAACTATATACAATAAGAGTTTTTGGGCTGCACATAGCCCTCAGCCACGAAGTTCATTATATAGGGAATAAAGAATTAATAGGAAAAAGCACAAATTGATAAGCATGCATTAAAATAAACAATTATGCAGTACATTACAATTTAATATACAATACCCCAGGGGTAACTATCTACACTCCCAGAGATTTGACTACTTTATTCAGTGTACCTAGCAGGGGGTTTACCTCTCGTGCTACGTACTGATCTGCGTAGTGCTGTGGTTGGTGGAGTGTCAGTGTCTGTTTCCTCAGTCACTCTACCAGTTCTACGTGTGACCATGTTGTAAAACTGCCTTAACCTCTCTCTTGGACTGGCAAGTCTACCATTGGCTGGGCCCTCTTGCTCTGCTCCTGCCGGGGATCCTTCATCCGGGGATACTTCTTGAGCTGGCTCTTCTGCAGCACTTACAGGTACAACTTGCTGTGGAGGGTTTTCTGGCTGTTCATAGCATTGGAGTGCTGGAATAATTACTGCATCTCCTATCTGAGGCCAATCAGCTGGGAAGTCTCCAAGGTCAGTGTGTATCACCGCTTCTTTAGGTTCTTCCGGGATTGTGAAAGGCACTTGTTCCTGAGGTTTCAGTAAATCTGGACACAACTTTAAGTGGTCCCTGGACACTGTAGCTGATGTTTTTCCTCCATCACGACTGATTATGCATGTCTTTTTGTTGTCAAACCTTGACGGTAACACAGTGTAGGGGTCTTTTTCCCACTGGTCATCAAGTTTGTGGTTACGTCTTTTCCTTTTTAGTACTGTTTCACCAGGTGTAAAAGGTTCTGCGGGTGCGTTTTTGTTGTATTGAACTTCCTGCTTTTCTCTCACCCGAGTAAGACTGTCCTTGACACAAGATTGTACCCTTCTGTACTGCTCTTGTCTGGTCTTGTCCCAGTCCTCAGTGGTCATATCAGCTTCAGGTTCAACTACACCAAGCTCCAAATCCATGGGCAGCTTTCCTGGCCTTGCCCATATGATTATACAGATCCACTAGGTTAGGTAGTAGGTCTGGCCACTGGTTTCTCTCCTCAAGTGGTATAGTCTTTAGCAGGTCGATGATGATGTTGTTCATCTTTTCGCAGAGACTGTTGGTTTGTGGATGGTACGGTGTAGTTCTGATTTTTTTACAACCGTACAAATGGCAGAACTCCTTAAACAACTCAGCCTCAAAGGCCGGGCCTTGGTCCGTCAGCACCTGCTCAGGGTAACCATGGGGCCTGCAGAAATACGCTTGGAACGTCTTCGCTGCTGTCTCTGCCGTCAGGTCTTTGACAGGGGCGACCACCAGGAAACGTGAGTAGTGATCCACCATGGTCAGAGCATAGGAGTACCCTGACCTGCTGGGGGACCCCTCTCCAGGGGTTGAGTCATCTCGATGGGTTGCAGGGGTGCCTTCTGGCTGCTGAAGTCTTTCCTTCTTAGGCCGCAGGGTTCACAGTCCCGGCACCACCTCTCAATGGAGCTGCCCATTCCTACCCAGTAGAATCGACATTTCAGCAGGGTCTCTAGCTTTTTCCAGCCAAAGTGCCCTGCCTGATCGTGGTAAGCCTCTAATACCATCTGGATGTCTGTCTTCGGGACCACTATCTGCCATACCATCTCATGAGTTTTTGGATTGACGTACCTCCGGCACAGTTTCTCACGGTAGATAAACAGCCGGCTTCTCTCGTTCCACAGATGCTTTGCTTGGAGAGACGCATCCTTCTCCAGGGAGGCACCTTCTTGGGTTATCAGCTGTTTAATGCGGCTGACAACCGGGTCGCTGTCCTGGGTCTCTTTCCAGCTGTGGTGAGGCAGGGGGTTTAACGTCTTTCCACGTTGCTTCCTGGAGACTCTCTGCTCATGGATCATCCCATTCCGATGGAAGGCAGGTAGCTCAATCTCTTCCAAGTCATCCACTTCTTCTTCTGTGTCTGACTGGTGAGGCATCCTAGACAAGGCGTCGGCGTTGGCGTTCTTGCGGCACGCCCGGTATTTAATTGTAAATTGGTAGGTTGACAGCTGAGCCATCCATCGTTGTTCCAGAGCCCCCAACTTAGCTGTTTCAAGGTGGGTCAAGGGGTTGTTATCATTAAAGGCAGTGAACTTGCTGGAAGCCAGATAGTGCTTGAATCTTTCAGTGATGGCCCAGACCAAGGCCAGGAACTCCAACTTGAAGCTGCTATAGTTCTGTGGGTTCCTCTCAATCGGGCGGAGCTTCCTGCTTGCGTATGCGATCACTTTCTCTTGCCCATTCTGCTTCTGACTTAGAACAGCACCCAGGCCTTCGTTGCTGGCATCTGTATACAGCAGGAATGGTTGGCTGTAGTCAGGGTAGGCTAGGATTTCATCACCTGTCAGGATCTCCTTCATCTCCTGAAACGACTCGGCTTGTTCCTTACCCCAGTGGAATGGGGGGTTTTTGCCTTTGGGGGACTGCCCTACCAGGAGGTCTTGCAGAGGAGCTGCTTTCTTAGCGTAGTCCTTTACGAACCTCCGGTAGTATACTACTAGTCCCAGGAACTGACGCACCTCCTTGAGGTTCTTCGGCTCCGGCCACTTCTGGATGGCTGTGACTTTCTCCGGGTTTGATGCTACCCCTTCCGGACTGACAATGTGCCCCAGGTACTGTACTTCCTCTTGAGCAGGTGGCACTTTGAGGGCTTCAACTTCATCCCGTACCGGGACAGTGACTCAAATACCTCTGCCAGGTGTTTCAAGTGGTCCTCGTACGTTCTGGAGTACACAATTACGTCATCCAGGTAAAGTAACACAGTCTCGAAGTTGCGGTGTCTCCGGCAGCACTCCATCAATCTCTGGAACGTTCCGGGGGCATTGCAGAATCCAAATGGCATACTGTTGAACTCGCAGAGTCCCATCGGGGTGGTGAAGGCCGTCTTCTCCCGATCCTCCTCAGCCACAGCTACTTGCCAGTACCCACTAGTGAGGTCAAGGGTAGAAAAGTAATTTGCAGACTTTAAGGCTGCTAGGGACTTCTCTATGCGTGGTAAAGGGTATGCATCTTTATGTGTAATGCGATTTACTTGACGGTAATCTACACACATTCTCATACTCCCGTCCTTCTTCCTAACCAGCACTAGGGGAGCTGCCCAGGGACTACAACTATCCCTTATCACTCCCGCCTTCCTCATGTCATGCAGCATTTCTTTTGCCTTCTGGTAGTGAGCTGGGGGTATAGGCCTATAACGTTCTTTGATTTGGGAATGGTTGCCTGTGGGGATATGATGTTGAACCCCCTTAACCCTCCGGAAGTCTAGTGGATGTTTACTGAACACCTGCGAGTACTCTTGAACCACCAGGTGTACACCCTGTTTTTGATGGGTAGGAGTGGTGTCCGACCCAACATGGAGCTGTTGACACCAATCCTCCACCTGGGTTGCAGGGTCATTATCCTCCACTTCTTCTGGTGAAGTTAAAGGACTCCGCCTCATAAATGCAGTTATTATTGACAGCATGTAATTTGGCAACAGTGGCATAACGTGGCAGTTTGACCTCATCTTCCCCTAAGTTGAGAAGAAGGACGGGCACCCTCCCATTACGTACGTCTACCACTCCCCTGGCAGTTAAGAGTGTGGGTCTGTGCTCGGAGCAAAGGGGTTCTACTACCGCCTGATAGCTCTGTCCTCTAAGACCTATGGCAGCTCTACACCAGATGAACATTTCACTCATTGGGGGGATGACAATGGGTATGGGGTCTGTTACCCGCACGTTACCGATTTCACCATCTGTTAACTTTACTTGCTGTTGATACATCAGGACGCGGATCTCCCTCTGCAGTGCCCTCCTCTGTCTCAGTCTGGCAGTGTCGGCTATCTGTTGGAGCAAGAACACAACTTCTCCCAAACAGTTACCAACAACGTTAGTGCCCAATACCATATACGGGTTGCTGTCATCAGGGTTAGTCTCCACTACAATTAATCCTTGGTCTTTCAGCTCCACTCTCCCCACCTTTACAGTCACATTTTTAACCCCGAGTAGGTTAAGGGGGAGTCCATTTGAAGCATATACAGACAAATTTGGAGCTGGCGGACGTAGATTGTCCATGGACCAGAACCTCTTGTAGAGGACTTCAGGCATGATGGTTACCTGAGATCCTGTGTCCAGCAGGGCATGCGTCGGGATCAGGAAAGGTCTTCCTCCGACGAACCTGTTGTACCAGTCTGATGGGCCTGGTGAGTCTACTCCTGGGTGTCGGCCCTCGGACCCAGGGTTTTCTCGTTTAAAGGACAATTCTGGACGATATGGCCGGTCTTGCGGCAGCGGCAGCAGGCTGGGTCCTTAGGTGGACGGCGCTGGTCACTGGTCCTCGACGAGGGTGGTGTTGGCCTCCTCCTCCTTCGCATCCAGGGGACATCCTCAGGGCTATCGGCTAGCAGGATCTTCCCTCCTTCCTCAGGCTCCGTCCGCAGCTGTAGAGCACTCAGCACAGTGGTCAGGGTTTTGCTCAACTGACGCACTTCAGAGCGCAGACTGTCCAGCTCTCTAGGGGACGTTACTGGAACCTTAGCTTCAGCAGTCACTGGGGAAAAGGTGGGTGTTGCAGGCTCTGGGGTAGCCCCACCCTGGTAACGTTGGATGGCATTTGTTTCCAGGGGCTGCAGTCCTTTTATAGCCATGTCCTTGAGATTGTCAAAGGTGGCATCTGGATGAACCAGGGACCACCAACGCACAGTCCTGCTCTCCTCTGGAGACCTCAGTCCGCGGACAAACTGTTCCTTCAGCATTTTGTTCTCATTTTCAACGCTGATTGGACTAACCTGGTTCAGAGCCCGCAGGGCCCCTTGGAGACGCCAGGCGTAGTCTCGAACATTGTCCTCTGGTTGTTGGGAACAGCTGTAGAACCTCATCCGGAGGTCCGCCTCAGTAAGGTCATCAAAGACAGTCTGTAGTTTTTGGAATATTGCGGACACTGACTCCTGGTCTGCGGCCGACCATGTTTCCACTTCCCGTTCCGCAGCACCGGTCAGTTGTCCTAATACAACGGCGGCTCTTTGTTTACCTGTCATGGAGTACATGTCCAAGATACCACATAACTTCCGTTTGAATCCAGACAGGGTATCTGGTTTGCCGTTGTATTGGGGGAGCCACTTTGCTCCAGGAATGTACGGTAAAGTCATAGGTATTACAGGTGTTATGGGCGCTGCTGGTGGAGCGGCAACTTCGGCCTGCTCATCATCGGTCGCGGGCTGAACTTCAGGGACGTTGACCGGTAGGTCGGCGTTCTGCTGCTAGTCGGACATCTTGGCGCCCCCCTAGTTAACCGTGGCCTACCTTCTGTTTTTTCTTCCGGTAGGCCGCAGCTCCGCAGGTGACGGGTGTCTTCAGGACCTTGCGTCGCTTGCGTCCTACGTCAGCGCGTTCAGCGACGCTCCTTACAGGACCTGGCGCTTGTTGGTTTGACGTCAAAGCGTGGGGCGTGTCCGGGACTTCGCGCTCTTTTGCAGGTACGCCCCTTATTTTCCCGCGATTACGCCCTTCTTCTCGCTCAGCGACACAACAATGGAGGCAACCTTCACCACAACTTCACGTACACAGTTCAGAATAAAGGCACACAGTACCCAGTGGCAACGGGCACAACACTAGATGACTAGCCCAGGGGATGGGGATGACTCGGTTACCCGGGCCTTTAGCATTAAGGAGGTCGCGGTGGTCGGCTCCCGGGCCCGTACTCTGGGGTCTCTCTTTAAAAAGGCGTTGATAGATGTTAAGTTTTATTAAAGAGTTCGTGACGCCACCTATGGTTTCTGATGATATTCACCAGCGCTGCGCAGTCCACTGAGGCCGGCGATAAGGCAGCTAGATGGTATGGCTCCCCACAGGTGGAACTAAGCATCAGCGCAGGGTATGGATGGGGAAAGCAGGACGGAGAGACTCAGCCGAGTCAGAGCAAGAACAGGGACGGACACAATAGTCACTTCAGTACCTTTTACTGATGAAAATTCAGGCACTTCCCGGAGCACTGTAGGGTGAAGGGTGTATGTCCGGATCCTCCCCAATGAGCGGGTTTTGGGCCTCCTGTTTCTTGCTTCTGCGTAGTAAGTTTCTGACCTGCCTGAAGCTAGGCCTAACTTTGTCTCTGTCCTGCGCTGGCTGGCCTTCTGGTAGGGTCTTCTCTTGTAGTGCACGCTCCCGACCTACGGGGCCTATGTGTCTCCTGGTTCTGGTATGTATCAGCACTTTAGTGATCCTGGGACTTGTAGTTCTCCAAGGATTCCGGTTTATCTTACTGGGTCATGGAGATCCCAGTAAGCTTCGGACCCTGTGTCCGGTAACTGCTTCTTTTTCAGGGTGAGCTAGTTAAGCTCCTCTGCCCCTATGAACTAACTCTCTCTACTCCCCTTCAGCCTACTCGGGCCCTCCTAGGCTACTCACACTAACGGCAGCTTGCCGCGCTTCACCGATCTTATGGCGCCGGCACACCTAAGCTCACTTCTCTGAGCTACAACTGAGTCTAGAACATACTCCACTGCAGACTAACCTCTCTCAGGCTTCTACTGCAGGAACTCTCTCAGCAGACTTCTGCTCTCTGTCGACTCCAGTCTAGACTAACTGCTGCCTGGCTCCACCTTCTCTATTTATCTATCCCTAACGGGCTCCTCCCTCTGGTGGTCTGAGGTGGAAGGTGGAGATGTGTGAATGGTTATGGGGGCCTCTTGTGGAGGAATCCTTCAATACACCCTTCTAGGATCTGTGATACCAAGCACAGCTGGGCTTCACATTTGCGGGGCCATGTATACAGTACGGAGCACTATGCGGGGCCATGTTTACAGCATGGAGCACTATGCGGGGCCATGTATACAGTACGGAGCACTATGCGGGGCCTTGTATACAGTACGGAGCACTATGCGGTGGCCATGTATACAGTACAGTTCACTATGCGGGGCCATGTATATAGTATTACAGAGCAGTATGCGGGGCCATGTATACAGTACGGAGCACTATGCGGGGCCATGTATATAGTAGTACAGAGCATTATGCGGGGGACGTGTATACAGTACCGAGCACTATTAAGGGCCATGTATATAGTAGTACGGAGCACTATGCGGGGCCGTGTATACAGTATGGATCGCTTTGCGGAGTGATGTATACTGTGTGCAGCACTATGCGGGGCCATGTATACAAAACAGCAGTATGTGGGGCCATGTATACAGTATGGAGTACTATGCGGGACCATGTAAACAGTAGTACGGAGTGACGCGCCCCCTGGGCCTGTGCTGTGCAGGGGATACCCGGAGCCGGATCGCTGGGGGTTGTAGTCTCAGTGTGGCGGTGACCCGGTCTGTGCCCAGGGCGGTCAAACCAGTGGCAGTCTTAGGTAATAACAATGTCCGACTACGCCGCCCGTGGATTGCGGTCAGTGGGGACCGCCGTTGCGCTGCAGACCACTGAGGCTGATGTAATTTGCGCAGCCGAGTATGGAATAACTCCCCAAGGGAGAAGTATTGCCTCAGGGCAGCTAATGTGAGATGATGGGAGTGATGGTGTGAGCGTCCCAGTACTGATGGTGCTGGTGCGGCGATGAAACACAGAGACGTGTGGTACAGTTCAGGGTCTTTACTGATGAAATAACGCATACCCTCCCGGGAGTACTGGTTAGCAGTAGGTGCCTGGTCAGTCTGTAAGCAAGTAGGATCTCCCCTGGCCAGGTGGAGTTGTAGGCCTCCCCGACTATCTGCACTCTTTCCTGGCTACCTTGCTCTATGCGGGTAGAAGTAGCCCACGTCCCTGAGTATACCGTGTGGTGCTCACCCGTATGGCCGGTGACTTGGGGCCTTCCGTTAGCCTCCGCTTCACGATGGCGGTGCTGGTCCCTTGCTTGTGACCGTGCCTCCGGGCTTCTATGGCCAGAGGACATGGAATCCCCTGCCGGTTGGATTCTGCTGCTGGACCTGGATGTCCCCACAGCCTCGGACTCCGTGTCCGGGTTTAGTGTCTTCAGCCAAGGCGAGCTTTCTATCTTCCAGCCTCTGGCACTCGCTCCTGCTGCTACAGAGCTCCTATTCTTGCTTTCCCTCTGTCTGCTGTCCTCCAGACCTGACTGTGTCTCTGTCTGGGACTTCACTCACTAGGCTCTGACTGCTCTGCTTGTTCTGCAGGCTCTATCTGTCCTAATCCCGCCCCAGACCCAGTTTATAAGGGCAGATTCCTCCCCTCCCAGGTCTGGGTGGGCCGTGTTGCATGCTTAGGGCTCCTGACCAGAGAAACCTCCCACTTGCTCTCAGACATAATATTTCTATTACTGTGGCAACCAGATCCCTGGGGTGCCACATTCCCCCCTAGTAAATTTTAGTACTCCGGGACTAAACACATTTTTTTAAAGAAACATAAATACAGGGTATAACAATAACACAATAACATATTTACAAGAAGCTTTAGTTCTTTAAAGGTCACGGCGTGTCCGCAACCGGGTGTCCATATCACCCAAGGTAAAGCTTTAAGGAAAGTAGGGGACCTGTCCAAAGCAAACCTCTTGCGTTGGCCCTGGGCGTGGCTGCAAGGCTGAAGCTAGCTACTTTGGGCCGCAAGGAGGCCACACCAGACAGGTTTTCTCTTCCGCGGCCGTCTTCGCAAGAGGCACCAAGGTGCAACTATCTACAAAACTGTTCCGGTTATCCAGCGTCCATAACCTGTTAGTCCAAATAAATCTACAGGGTAACTGAGAAACATAATTAATAACAGGCAACAAACATAAACCAGATAAATTCACAGTGCATTAATTTAGATTTTCCAGCGAGCGGGATCTGACCTCTAGTGACTCTAGTGGACCTACGGAGCTCACTAACTGGTTCTGCACTACAGGGTGTAGGAGGTGTTATGGGTAAGCTGGGCAGCGATCTGCGCACTCTTTGGCTCAGTAGAGGCACGGCAGGCTCACTACTAGCAGAGGGTTGATCCTCCTGCGCTGCTGGTGTGGACTCTTCTGCCTCCTGGGCAGGCTGCTCTTCCAGCTCTACCTGGTCTTCTGAAGGCACTTGAGGGGCTGGCTGGAGAAAGGTGAGGACGGGCACCACAATAGCGTTGTTTACTTGTGTCCAGGACCGGGGAAAGTCTCCGAGTACTGTGCTGATCATTTCCTCCTTTTCCTCTACGGGTTGAGGGTCTTCCTGATCTTCATCCGTGCTTTGCAACTTCTCGGGGCACTTTTTCAGGTGGTCTCTGGAGACAGTGGCTGTGGTCTCTCCTCCATCCTTGCTGATGACGTACACCTTTGGATTATTGTGGCTTGAGGGCAGTACGGTGTACGGGTCCTTTTCCCACTGGTCGTCCAACTTATGGAGCCGCCTTTCTCTTTTCAAGACCTGCTCTCCAGGTACCAGGGGAACAGCGGGAGCATGTTGGTTATAAGTCCTCTCCTGCCTTTCTCTTGATTGACAGAGACTTCGCTCGATCTCTCCTGTACTTTCCGGTACTGCTGCTGCCGTTCTGTATCCCAGTCTGCCTCTGGCGAGGTGTCCTCGGGTATCAGGACTCCCATATCCAGGTCAACAGGCAGCTTACCAGGTCTTGCTCGCATTAGGTAAGCCGGGGTACAGTTGGTGGAACCTACCGGGATGTGGTTGTACAGGTCCACCAGATCGGGCAGTTTCTCAGGCCACAGACTGCGTTCTTCCAGGGGCAATGTTTTTAGCAGATCTATCACCACCTGGTTCATCTTTTCGCAGAGTCCATTGGTTTGGGGGTGATAGGGTGTTGTTCTTATCTTCTTGCAGCCATACAGGTTGCAGAACTCCTGGAAGACCTCCGCTTCGAAGGCTGGTCCTTGGTCCGTCAGCACTTGGTCCGGGTACCCGTGTGGGCGGCAGAAGTGCAGCTAGAAGCTCTGATTGCTGTCTGAGCCGTCAGATCTTTGACAGGGACCACCACCAGGAACCGGGAGTAGTGATCCACGATGGTTAGGGCGTAGACATACCCGCTTCTGCTTGGAGCCAGTTTAACATGGTCCATAGCGACCAGTTCCAGCGGCTGCCTGGTGATGATGGGCTGCAGGGGAGTCCTCTGGCTGGCACGGTCCCTTCTTCTTAGATTGCACGGGCCACAGTCTCTACACCACCTCTCGATGGCTCCTCTCATGCCTATCCAGTAGAACCGTTCACGCAGCAGGAACTCCAGCTTCTTCCATCCGAAGTGCCCTGCCCCATTGTGGTAGGCCTCCAGCACCATAGCTGCGTCCCGTCTCGGTACCACAACCTGCCAGATCAGTTCATGTGTCCGGGAATTGACCATTCTGCGGCACAACTTCTCCTTGTAGATAAACAGTCTGCTCTTTTCCGTCCACAGTTGCTTGGTCTCTTCCGGAGCGTCTGGGTCCAGGCGGGCGTCAGCCTGGGTCAGCATCTCCTTCACCAGACGGACTGCGGGGTCACTGTCTTGCGTCTCCGCACAGTTGTAGTGGGGTAAGGGGTGAGCGTAGCGGATCGCTGGCCCCTCACACGGTGGGAATACTGGGTAATCCCATGACGGTGGAATGCAGGGAGTTCGATCTCTTCCAGTTCTTCTGGATCTTCCCCTCCGTCCGGTAGGTCCGGCAGCCTGGACAGGGCGTCCGCGTTGGTATTGGAGCGTCCTGCCTGGTACTTGATCGTGAACTCAAAATTGGACAGGCGGGCCATCCATCTCTGCTCCAGGGCACCCAGTCTTGCAGTGTCCAGGTGTGTCAACGGGTTGTTGTCCGTGTACACGGTGAACCTGGAAGAGGCAAGGTAACGCTTGAAACGTTCGGTTACTGCCCACACCACTGCCAGGAACTCTAGCTTGAACGAGCTGTAATTCTCAGTGTTTCTTTCCGTGGGTCGCAGTTTTCGGCTGGCGTAAGCAATTACCTGTTCTCTCCCCTGCTGGATCTGGGACAGTACGGCTCCTAGCCCGATGTTGCTTGCGTCCGTGTGGAGGATAAAGGGCTGGCTGTAATCAGGGTACGCCAGGATTTCATCCCCCGTGAGGGCCATCTTCAGCTGGCGGAAGGACTCCTCTTCCAGCTTTTCCCATTTGAAGGGTGGCTTCGGGTTTTTGGCCTTCCTGGACTGGCCTGTCAGGAGGTCCTGCATAGGAGCTGCCTTCTTGGTAAAACCGGGAATGAATCTTCGGTAGTAGCCTACCAACCCGAGGAACTGCCGCACTTCCTTTTTGCTGGATGGTCTTGGTCAGTCCTTAATCACGGTGATCTTGTCAGGGTCGGGAGCCACTCCGTCAGCACTCACCACGTGTCCCAGGTACTGTACCTTTGGCTTCAGTAGATGACACTTTGAGGGTTTTACCTTTAGGCCATAGTTCGCCAGGGCTTCAAACACTTCTGCCAGGTGTTCCAGATGGTCCTCATAGGTCTTGGAATAGACGATGACGTCGTCCAGGTATAATAGGACCGTCTCGAAGTTCTGGTGTCCCAGACAGAATTCCATCAACCGTTGGAAGGTTCCTGGTACGTTGCAGAGCCCGAACGGCATACAGTTAAATTCGCTGAGTCCCATCGGTGTGGTGAATGCGGTCTTCTCCCGGTCTGCCTCTGCTACAGGAACCTGCCAGTACCCGCTAGTGAGATCCAAAGTAGAGAAGAAGTTAGCAGATATTAATGCAGCTAAGGACTCTTCTATCCTTGGTAACGGGTACGCATCTTTGTGTGTGATACGGTTGACCTTCCTGTAGTCTACACACATTCTCATGGTGTTGTCTTTCTTTTTCACTAAGACTAGTGGAGCGGCCCAGGGGCGACAGCTGTCCCTAATTACCCCAGCCTCCTTCATGTCTTTTAGCATCCCCTTGGCGTGTTGATAGTGTGCAGGGGGCACGGGTCGGTATCTCTCCTTTATGGGAGGATGGTCTCCCGTGGGGATGTGATGTTCTACCCCCTTTACTCGCCCGAAGTCCAGCGGGTGTTTACTAAACACTCTCTCTTACTCTTGAACCACCCGATAGACTCCCTGTTTTTGGTGTGAGGGAGTGGAGTCAGTACCAAAATGCAGTTGCTGACACCAGTCCTCCATTGGTTTCTAAGAGCCGTTACCTTCCTCTGGTTGAGATGGAGGCAAGGGTTCCACGGCCTGTACAGAGTTCTGGTTGATGGTGAACAATTTGGCTAGCGTGGCATACCGGGGCAGGTATACTTCTCTCTCCCCGATATTGATGATGTGGACGGGCACCCTCCCATGGCGTACATCGACCACCCCCCGTGCTGTCAAAATGGTGGGCCTACTGTCTGAGTAGACGGGTTCTACCATTGCTTGGTAGTCTCTCCCTCTTAGACCAATAGCTGCCCGGCACCAAATCATCATCTCACTTTTCGGGGGCATGGCAATAGGGAACGGGTCACACATTCTCACGCTACCTATCTCACCACCAGATAGTTCCACCTGTTGCCGTTTCATCAGTGCCCGGATCTCTTTTTGGAGCACACACTGCTGGCTGGAATTGGCGTTCTTGGCAACCTGTTGCAAAATAAGAATCACCTCTGCAAGACAGTTTTCAATTACGTTAGTACCTAGGGTTATTTTTGGGTGACTCTCGCGACGGTCAATGTCCACAATGATAAGTCCTTGTGCCGGCAGTTCAACTTTACCGACCTTGATGGTCACTTCCTTAAATCCTATCTGTGGCACGCGCTGACCATTGCTGGCGATAATGCTCAGGTCATCATCTGGGTAGCGGGTTATGTCCGAGACATTCCAGTACCGCTTGAAGAGCACGTACGGGATGGTGGTGACCTGTGACCCGGTGTCTAGTAGGGCACTCATAGGAATGCCGTCCAGTACCACAGGCAAGACCGGACGTCCCCCTACGTATTTGTCACGCCAGTTCGATGGGCCTGATGATCTTATGCCTGGGGGTTGGCCCTCTACCCCAGGTTGTGCCCGTTTAAATGACAGTACCTTGCCATATGTCCGGGTTGATTGCAGCGGCGGCAAATGGGTCATCCGTCCTCGTTGTATCTGTCGCTGGGTCTTCCTCTGGCCGGTGGGGTCCTCCTCAGTCGGCGCCACGGGACGTCCTCCAGGCCGGATGCCAGCTGGATCTTTCCTGGAGAAGAGACCTGTAAAGACTGCACAGTTCTGGTTAGCGCGGCAACGCTCTTAGTCAGCTCTTGGACCTGATGGTGCAGGTCTGTAGCCGGGTCATTGTTCAAAGCCTGCGCATCAGCTCCCACAGGCCCTGCAGACAAGGGCACCGCGTCCTGGTTATAAGTGATAGCAGGGCGCCTGTGGGTCACAGCGCCACCTGGTGCCAGTTCTCGGAGCACCCGGATGGCTCTGTCCTTGAACTGTGCAAAGTCCAGGTCAGGGTCCTGTAAGGCCATTGCCCGCAACTGGGTTCGGTGGGCATTGCACAGTAGACCCTCAATAAATTGTTCGGTCAACAGCTTGTCTTCATTTCCCACGCTGTCAGGGTCGGCCTGCTTAATGGCTCTCAGGGCCTCTTGTAGGTTTAGAGCATAGTCTCTTATACTTTCGTGTGCCCGTTGTTTGCACCCGTAAAATCTTAGTTTTATCTCGGCTGAGGTTCGGGTATCAAATGTGTCTTTCAGCCGGGCTAGTATTTCTCTGACAGTCCTCTTCTTCCCAGGTGACCAGGACTTTACCTCCCTTTGGGCTGCCCCGATTAACTGGGCCACCAGGATGCTTACTTTTTGCTCTTCTGTGAGGGGGTATACCTGGAAGAGGCTATCCAGTTTTTCCCTAAAGTCACTTAGGGTATGTGACTCCCCTGAGTACTGGGGTAGCCAGGTTGCCCCCGGGATATAGGGCATGGTGAATGGCATGACCGCTGCAGCGGTTGCGCTGGCGGTGGCTGTGGCGGTGGAGCTCCCTTTGGTATCCGACATCCTCCTCCCCCCTAGTGGACCGTGGCCTACCTTGAGATGCTCTTCTTCCGTAGGCTGCGGCTCCGCAGTCAATCGTCGGGGTAGAGGACCCGGCGTCGCGCTCCGATGACGTCAGCGTCGCTCTTCCTCCCTTCCAGGACCTTGCGCAGCGTCAGTGCGTGGGGCGGAGCTTCGGATCTCGTGCGCTTTCGGCGTCCATGCCCCTCTTCTTCCCGTGCGGCGTCCCGAAGATGGCGTTGGATGGCGGGAAGACGGCGGGAAATGACCCAAGATGGCGTCCGATGGCGGGAAACGACTCCGGACGGCGGGAAACTTCGCCACAGGTAAGTATAAAAGTCTTTTTTCAGGCACGCAGTACCCGGTGGTTGCGGGCACGAAATCCTGCCGACTACGCCAAAATTGACGCGCCCCCTGGGCCTGTGCTGTGCAGTGGATACCCGGAGCCGGATTGCTGGGGGTTGTAGTCTCAGTGTGGCGGTGACCCGGTCCGTGCCCAGGGCGGTCAAACCAGTGGCAGTTTTAGGTAATAACAATGTCCGACTATGCCACCCGTGGATTGCGGTCAGTGGGGACCGCCGCTGCGCTGCAGATCGCTGAGGCTGATGTAATTTGCGCAGCCGAGTATGGAATAACTCCCCACGAGAGAAGTATTGCCTCAGGGCAGCTAATGTGAGATGATGGGAGTGATGGTGTGAGCGTCCCAGTACTGTTGGTGCTGGTGCGGCGATGAAACACAGAGAGGTGTGGTGCAGTTCAGGGTCTTTACTGATGGTATAAAGCAGACCCTCCCGGGAGTACTGGTTAGCAGTAGGGGTCTGGTCAGTCTGTGAGCAAGCAGGATCTCCCCTGGCCAGGTGGAGTTGTAGGCCTCCCTGACTATCTGCACTCTTTCCTGGCTACCTTGTTCTATGCGGGTAGAAGTAGCCCACGTCCCTGAGTATGCCGTGTGGTGCTCACCCGTATGGCCGGTGACTTGGGGCCTTCCGTTAGCCTCCGCTTCACGATGGCAGTGCTGGTCCCTTGCTTGTGACCGTGCCTCCGGGCTTCTATGGCCAGAGGACATGGAATCCCCTGCCGGTTGGATTCTGCTGCTGGACCTGGATGTCCCCACAGCCTCGGACTCCGTGTCCGGTTGTAGTGTCTTCAGCCAAGGCGAGCTTTCTAGCTTCCAGCCTCTGGCACTCGCTCCAGCTCCTACAGAGCTCCTGTTCTTGCTTTCCCTCTGTCTGCTGTCCTCCAGACCTGACTGCGTCTCTGTCTGGGACTTCACTCACTAGGCTCTGACTGCTCTGCTTGTTCTGCAGGCTCTGTCTCTGTCTTCACTCACTAATCCCGCCCCAGACCCAGTTTATAAGGGCAGATTCCTCCCCTCCCAGGTCTGGGTGGGCCGTGTTGCATGCTTAGGGCTCCTGATCAGAGAAATCTCCCACTTGCTCTCAGACATAATATTTCTATTACTGTGGCAACGAGACCCCTGGGGTGCCACAGGAGCACTATGCGCGGGCCGTATATACAGTACGGAGTAATATGCGGGGCCATGTATATAGTAGTAAGGAGCACTATACGGGGGCCGTGTATACAGTATGGATCACTTTGCGGAGTGATGTATACTGTGTGCAGCACTATGCGGGGCCATGTATACAAAACAGCAGTATTTGGGGCCATGTATACAGTATGGCGTACTATGCGGGACCATGTAAACAGTAGTACGGAGCACTATGCGCAGGCCGTGTATACAGTACGGAGTACTATGCGGGGCCATGTATATAGTAGTATAGAGTACTATGCAGGGCCATGTATACAGTACGGAGCACGATGCGGGGCCATGTATATAGTAGTATGGAGTACTATGCGGGGCCATGTATACAGTACGGAGCACTATGCGGGGCCATGTATACAGTATGGAGCTCTATGCGGGGCCATGTATATAGTAGTATGGAGTACTATGCAGGGCCATGTATACGGTACGGAGCACGATGCTTGGCCATGTATATAGTAGTACAGAGTACTATGCGGGGCCATGTATACAGTATGGAGTACTATGCGGGGCCATGTATACAGTATGGCGCTCTATGCGGGGCCATGTATACAGTAGTACGGAGCACTATGCGCGAGTCGTGTATACAGTACGGAGCACTATGCGGGGCCATATATACTGTGTGCAGCACTATGCGGGGCCATGTATACAAAACAACAGTATGCGGGGCCATGTATACAGTATGGAGCTCTATGCGAGGCCATGTATACAGTATGGAGCTCTATGCTGGGCCATGTATACTGTGTGCAGCACTATGCGGGGCCATGTATACAAAACAGCAGTATGCGGGGCCATGTATACAAAACAGCAGTACGTGGGGCCATGTATACAGTATGAAGTACCATGCGGGGCCATGTATACAGTATGGTGCACTATGCGGGACCATGTATACAGTAGGGAGCACTATGTGGGGCCATGTATATGACGCGCCCCCTGGGCCATATTCTTAAGGGGAATACCCGGAGCCGGATCAGATGGGGGTTGTAGTCTCCGAGTGGCTGTGACCCGGTCCGTGCCCAGGGTGTCAAGCTCAGAGTGTGGCAGTCTTTACAGATGTTATAAATGTTCTTTGTGTCGACTACGCCACCCGTTGATTTGCGGTCAATACGGCCGCCGCTGCAGCAGGGTCCGCTGAGGCTGGTGGTGTGTGTGCAGCTCTGGTAGTATAACCCCCAACGGGAGGGGTATAGCCTCAGGGGGTCAGTTGCAGAGGATGGTGGTTGTGGAGGTGCTGAGAGGATGGTAATAACACTCAGAGTCGGGCTGTGCAGTTCAGGGTTTTTACTTCCTGCTATTGTGCTGGTCACTCCGGCCTTGAGTGACCACCCGAGCCGTGCTGCGTCCACCAGGTCCTGGACTCGGCCAACCCCCAAGTAATTCTGGAGCGTGATCCTGAGCTCCCTTTCTGACGTGCCTTTCCTCTGGCCTTCCCCACCAGGGATCCACTTAAGTCCAGCTCCCTCGGGCCTCTTGTTGGGTAAACCTCTGTCTCTGGGTTCCCTGACCCTATACTTGGTTTGCCTTCGTAGTGGATTTAGTGGGGCGGTCGTAGCAGATCCTGCCCACGACCTCCGGTCTCTGGCTGAGGATTAGTGCCCTCCACCAGTTCGGGATCCGGTACCCTTGTGCCAACCCTTCACCCTTGTGCTTGTATTTGGGCTCTTGGGGTTCCTTCTTCTCCCCCTCTGGGTCCTTCTCTTCTCCTCTCTCACTCTGGGCCTTGGAGCTGCCTGAGCTTCTCTGCTTTCCTCCACTGCTCTGTAAAAGACTCACAGACTGACCTCTGCTGTACAAAAGACTGACCCTGTTCTAAGATGGTTCCCACCTTATATACTCCCTCTATGTGTGAGCTCAGGTGACCAGCACCCAATGAGCTCCTAGCATTACCCAGACTGCTCCCCCTATCTGCCCCTACACTACTGGGATGTTCCACCCCCCTCCCACTCCAGCCAGGGACAGACGCTGTCGTACCTGCACATTTCTCTAGTGGGAGTGCAGTAGTTCTGTCCCCCGGAAATGGGATGTATGTAGTGCATGCAGCTATCTGAGCTCAGTTCCACACTCCATCCTTACCCGGGAGTGGAATACCACACCTCTGGCCTGAGGTGCAATACCCCTGTAGCAGCCGAGTCCTCAGGGTGCTACATATATAGTAGGATGGAGCACTATGCGGGGCCATATATACAGTACGAAGCACTATGCGGGACCATGTATACAGTAGGTAGCACTATGCCGGGCCATGTATACAGTAGTACGGAGCACTATGCGTGGCCATGTATACAGTACGGAGCACTATGCGGGGCCATGTATGTAGTAGGATGGAGCATAATGCGGGGCCATGTATACAGTACGGAGCACTATGCGGGGGCCATGTATACAGTACGGAGTACTATGCGGGGCCATGTATACAGTACGGAGTACTATGCGGGACCATGTATACAGTATGGAGCACTATGCGGGGCCATGTATACAGTACGGAGTACTATGCGGGGCCATGTATACAGTAGGTAGCAGTATGCGGGGCCATGTATACAGTATGGAGTACTATGCGGGGCCATGTCTGCAGTACGGAGCACTATGCGTGGGCTGTGTATACAGTACGGAGCACTATGTGGGGCCATGTATATAGTAGTACGGAGCACTATGCTGGGCCGTGTATACAGTACGGAGCACTATGCAGGGCCATGTATATAGTAGGATGGAGCACTATGCAAGGCCATGTATACAGCACGAAGCACTATGCGGGGGACATGTATACAGTAGGGAGTACAATGCGAGGCCATGTATACGTACGGAGCACTATGCGGGGCCATGTATACAGTACTGAGCACTATGCTGGGCCATGTATAGAGTATGGAGCACTATGCGAGGCCGGGTATACCATATGAAGCACTATGCGGGCTGTGGATACAGTACGGAGCACTATGCGGGGCCATATATACAGTACGGAGCACTATGCGGGGCCATGTATACGTACGGAGCACTATGCGGGGTCATGTATACTGTATGGAGCACTATGCGAGGCTATGTATACAGTATGGAGCACTATACGAGGCCATGTATACAGTACGGAGCACTATGCGGGGCCATGTATATAGTAGTACCGAGCACAATGCGAGGGCCGTGTATACATTACGGAGCACTATGCGGGGCCATGTAAATAGTAGTACGGAGCACTATGCGGGGCCGTGTATACAGTACGAAGCACTATGCGGGGCCATGTATACAGTACGGAACACTATGCGGGGCCATGTCCACAGTATGGAGCACTATGCGGGGCCATATATACAGTACGGAGCACTATGCGGGGCCATGTATACAGTACGGAGCACTATGCGGGGCCATGTATACAGTACGGAGCACTATGCGGGGCCATGTATACAGTACGGAGCACTATGCGGGGCCATGTATATAGTAGTACCGAGCGCAATGCGAGGGCCGTGTATACATTACGGAGCACTATGCGGGGCCATGTAAATAGTAGTACGGAGCACTATGCGGGGCCGTGTATACAGTACGAAGCACTATGCGGGGCCATGTATACAGTACGGAACACTATGCGGGGCCATGTCCACAGTATGGAGCACTATGCGGGGCCATATATACAGTACGGAGCACTATGAGGGGTACATGTATACAGTTCGGAGCATTATGCGGGGCCATGTATACAGTATGGAGCACTATGCGGGTCCGTGTATACAGTTTGGAGCTCTATGCGGGGTAGTGTATACAGTACGGAGCACTATGCGGGGCCATGTATGCAGTACGGAGCACTATGCGGGGCCATGTATACAGTAGTACGGAGCACTATGCGCGGGCCGTGTAAACAGTACGGAGCATTATGCGGTGCCATGTATATAGTAGGATGGAGCACCATGAGGGGCCATGTATACAGTAAGGAGTACTATGCGGGGTCATGTATAAAGTACCTAGCACTATGCGGGACCATTTATACAGTAGGTAGCACTATGCGGGGCCATGTATACAGTAGTACTTAGCACTATGTGGCGCCATGTATACAGTACGGAGCACTATGCGGGGCCATGTATACAGTACGGAGTAGTATGCGGGACCATGTATACAGTAGGTAGCACTATGCGGGGCCATGTATACAGTATGGAGTACTATGCGGGGTCATGTATGCAGTACGGAGCACTATGCGGGGCCATGTATACAGTAGTACGGAGCACTATGCGCAGGCCGTGTATACAGTACGGAGCACTATGCGGGACCATGTATACAGTATGGAGTACTATGCGGGGCTATGTATGCAGTACGGAACACTATGCGGGGCCATGTATACAGTAGTACGGAGCACTATGCGCGGGCCGTGTATACAGTAGTACGGAGCACTATGCGCGGGCCACGTATACAGTACGGAGCACTATGCGGGGCCATGTATACAGTAGTACGGAGCACTATGCGGGGCCATGTATACAGTATGGAGTACTATGCGGGGCCATGTATGCAGTACGGAGCACTATGCGGGGCCATGTATACAGTAGTACGGAGCACTATGCGCGGGCCGTGTATATGTAGCGCCCCGAGGGTTCGGCCGCTACAGGGGTATTGCACCTCTGCCAGAGGTGTGATATTCCACTCCCAGGTAAGGATGGAGTATGGACCAGGGCTCAGGTAGCTGCATACAGCACACTCACCCCATTTCCGAGGGACAGCTCAACGGTGCTCCCATTAGACAGAAATGCAGGCACGACAGACCATGTCCCTGGCTGGAGTGGGGAGGGGGGAGGAATACCCAGTGATGTAGGAGCAGGAGGGGACGATTCCTGAGCGTAGGTAGGAGCCCATTGGTTGCTGGTCACCTGGGCTCATGTTTCTAAAGGGAGGTATAAAAGGTGGGCACCATCTTAGTTCTGGGAGTAGAAGAAGTGAAGTCCAGTCAGAGAAGACAGGGAGCAGAGGCTCTGTAGGAGCTCTGCTCAGAGGCAGGCCTAGAGAAAAGGCCGGAGTCTGAGAGGAGAAAGAGAAGTGGGCCTGGAGAAGAGGCCAAAGGAAGGAGGAGAAGAAGGAACAGGAAAGAAGGAGAAGAGAGAGAGAAACAGAGGGGCTCAGGAACAAGAAGGCAGAAGGGACCCTAAGAGCCCACGAGAATACCGGGTGAAGGGTCAGGCAGATTAAGGGTACCGGATCCCAAGTTGGTAGAGGAGAAACTACCCTCAGCCAAAGACCGGAGGTCGTGTTCATTTATTGGTGCGACACCTCATCAAACCTGCTAGGAAGGCACCATATAGGACAGCGGGGAACGGGGCCCACGTTTACCCGTGCAGATCCGCGGCAGCTGGACAAAAGTGGGTCACTGGTGAGGCAGGCCAGAGAAAGGACAGAAGGGGGTCCTGAGCCATACTTCTGAACTGCCTGGGAGTTGACCGAGCCCCACACCTGGTGGACGCAGCACGGCTCGGGCGGTCACTACTGGTGCCGAAGTGACCCGGAGCACATGAACTGTGAGTAAAAGACATTGGATTGCAGTACGTTGTCTGTGTACTTTCTCGCTCCTCCAGCACTACCGGTACTGGGACTCCCTGCACCACCACCCCCATCATCCACTGCACTGCCCTGGGGTACACTCTTCCCGTGGAGAGTTATCCAATCTCAGCTGCACACACCATCAGCCTCAGGGATTACCTTGCAGCGGCGGTTCATAATAACCGCAATCCACGGGTGGCGTAGTCGGACATTATCAACGGTACATAGCAGACTACCATTGGTCTGACCACCCTGAGCCGCGGGACCGGGCCGCCACTACTACCCCCATCGTTTCCCTGTTGCCCGGATCCGCGTGCCCCACGGCCCAGGGGGCGAGTCATATACAGTACGGAGCACTATGCGGGGCCATGTATACAGTACGAAGCACTATGAGGGGCACATGTATACAGTACGGAGTACTATGCGGGGCCATGTATACAGTACGGAGCACTATGCGGGGCCATGTATACAGTATGGCGCACTATGCGGGGCCATATATACAGTACGGAGCACTATGCGGGACCATGTATACAGTAGGTAGCACTACGCGGGGCCATGTATACGATATTGAGCACTATGAGGGGGACATGTATACAGTACGGAGTACTATGCGGGGCCATGTATACAGTACGGAGCACTATGCGGGGCCGTGTATATGTAGCACCCTGAGGACTCGGCTGCTACAGGGGTATTGCACCTCAACCCAGAGGTGTGGTATTCCACTCCCGGGTAAGGATGGAGTGTGGGACTGAGCTCAGTAGGCTGCATGCACTACATACATCCCATTTCCGGGGGACAGAACTACGGTACTCCCACCAAGTATATGTGCAGGTACGACAGCGTCTGTCCCTGGCTGGAGTGGGAAGGGGGGTGGAACATCCCAGTAGTGTAGGGGCAGATAGGGGGAGTACTCTGGGTAAAGCTAGGAGCTCATTGGGTGCTGGTCACCTGGGCTCACACATAGAGGGAGTATATAAGGTGGGCACCATCTTAGGACAGGGTCTTGGTGAGGAAGAGCTCAGCCAGGAGGGCTGACAGGGAGCTGTAGCTTCGGCTGGGCCCAGCTCCAGGGCCAAGCCTGCAGTGAAGAGAGAGGAGGAAGAAAGGCCCAGAGTGGAAGACAAGAGGGAACCCTGAGATCCCAGAATTAAGCCAGAAGGGTGAAGGGTTGGCGGACACGGGTACCCGAACCCAAACTGGTGGAGGTTAATGATCCTCAGCCAGGAACCGGAGGTCGTGGTCAAGTTTTGCCACGACCCTCACCAAATCCACCAGAAAGGCACACCACGAGTAGGGTCAGGGAAGCCGGAGAAGATTCAACCACCAAGAGACCCGAGGGAGCCGGCCAAAGGTGGATCCCTGGTGGGGACAGCCAGAGAGAGAGAGAGAGAAGGGAGCTCAGGACCACGCTCCGGAACTGCCTGGGGGTTAGCCAAGTCCAGGACCTGGTGGACGCAGCACGGCTCGGGTGGTCACTCAAGGCCAGAGTGACTGAGAGAACACCCGTGAGTAAAAACCCTGAAACTGCACCTCGTGTCTCTGACTCTTCTTACTACACCATAACTACCCCCATCATCCGCACCAGCTGCCCTGAGGCCATACCCCTCCCGTTGGGGGTTATACCATCATCGCTGCACCCATACCACCGGCCTCAGCGGACTGTTCTGCAGCGGCGGCTTCAAAGCCGCACTCAACGGGTGGCGTAGTCGATCAAGTTAACATCTACTGCCATAGACTGCCACTTAGTTTGACACCCTGGGCACGGACCGGGTCACCGCCACAAGGACTACTACCCCTATCCAGATCCGGCTCCGGGTATCCCCTGAACATGGCCCAGGGGGCGCGTCATATACAGTATGGAGCACTATGCGGGGCCGTGTATACAGTACGGAGCACTGTGCGGGGCCATGTATACAGTATGAAGAACTATGCGGTGGCCATGTATACAGCACAGAGCACTAGGCGGGGCCATGTATACAATATATATAAATGTTTTTGCTATGTATATTCCTATCACATGTAAAGTGCCATGGAATAAATGGCGCTATAATAATAAATAATAAATAAATATATATTAGTATAATGCCCCCCATAGTCATATATATTAGTGTAATGCACCCCCATAGTCATATACTGTATATTAGTATAATGCATTCCCATAGTCATATAGGGACGCACATCCAGTTGAAGTTTCTACTGGCGTCGCCTGCCTCCTGCATGAAGGGATTAATAGAATAATAATAAAAAAAAAACACTAGAAGTCGAAATGAAGTTCTCTGCCGTTCCTCTGGACTCTAAACTGTCACCCATGATGCCCACATCAGTGTATAGAGCAGAGCAGGTCTATGATCTGCTGCCTGGCAGGTGCCACCTGAGGTTCCATCACCTCTGACCTCACCTGCACACGACCAACTGCCGTTTACTTTCATCTGTCGGCTGAAGCGATCGGACGGAGGTTTGCGGTTTGGAAGATTTTGGAAGATATTTTTGCAAATGGCGTCTACTAGACATGGAGAACAGAGCGAGGAGAAGAAGAGGAAGAGAGAAGAGGACAGCGTGACCGGATTCAAGAAGATCATGAAGAGGAGAGAAGCCAACAATGGATTGGAGGAGTCAACACCTGGATGCAGCGGAGACCCTGGATCATCCAGCCCCTATGCCAGGCTTAACATCAGCCGCTTCGACATCCACCAGGTCTTGGGTAGGGGCGCCTTTGGCAAAGTAAGTCCTACATATTTTATATTCATTTTAAACCTGAAGTTTTTATTATATCCTCATGTATTGTTCTCTGTTATCAGCCATGTCATGCTTTGTTGTTGCACATTGTAGTGTTCTGTGAGATGACATAAGTCATCTCCATAGTTAGGTCTAGTGCTGCTATAACGTGGTATTCTTCTACACTGGATGGTTGATCTCAGGGGTCACAGCTGTAGGGAGCAGGGGACATTGTTTTTTTCCATGTCATCATCAATATTGGCTCCTATCAGGCGGCCATATTGTACATACGTTGCTCTCTGTTTTTTTATTAAACCTTAATAGACAATGATATTCAGACCACACTAATGCCAACTCAAAGCCTCCACTAATGCTTGTTATGTTTATTCCCATATGGTAACAGTGGAAAACCCTTTAAAGAGTCGCTGTTGTTTTAATTTTTATTTCAGCACACATGAAAATAAGCAACATAATAAATATTATTTGAGAAATCTGCTTCTTTCTCCACCAAGATTGATTTTTCATTTTTAAAGTCTTTATTTTCGTGTAAAATCTGTATTTAGTGAAGACAGATTGTTACGTTACTGAGATAGGAGATGACAGTTGGTGCTGATAATATTCTATATAAAGGGGGAGAGGGAGGAGCTAAAGGCAGAATTCCTCCCTCCTCCTTCCACTTCTCTTCTACATAGAATATTATCAGTACCAACTGTCGCCTCCTTTCTCAGTAATGCAACAATCTTTTATCACTGAATACAGATTTTAACCGAAAATTGAGAATTTTAGAAAATGAAAAATCATTCCTGGAAGAGAAAAAAATTTCTGTGATTAGATTTATTACACATTGCTTATTTTCATGTGTATTATTGATTTATGAAATAAAAATGCTGAATATTTTTTATCACCTTTCCATAGCCCATCTCTGGAGTAGGCAGTGCATTATGCGCATAGATTTGCTCCTCTACATGGTCCTAGTTACCAGCAGATTGAGAAACCACTCAGTTTTATCATGTGCCTTAGTAGAAAATCCAGATCCCTTCCGCTTCCTGCAGACACCTTCCAAGTATTCTTCATTTGTCTTTTTCAGGTGGTCCTGGCATCAGTCCCCGGCCCTAACATCAATGATTACCATAACAGAGGACAATGAGGACAACATTATGCGAGAGCGGCGGATACTCCTGGCGGCCAGAGACTGCCCATTCTTATGCCACCTCTATGCTGCACACCAGTCTCTGCAGAGGGCATATTTCATCACGGAGTATCTGTTCGGTAGCAGCCTGGAGGAATTGATCAGGATGTGCGACTGCCTGAACATCGGCAATGTGAGGTGAGAAAACGGAAAATGTATCTAAAGAAGAACTAAGGAGATGGAAAAAAACTGAGGTCTGGGTGTAGCTAAGGAAGCACTGGCAGGGCATATGTTTAGGGTGCTGGATGCAGGCAGTGGGTGCCAGGATATTTGAGAATTGCTACAGAAGGGTTTGATGACATTGATACTACACTCTGTTCTCTCCGTCAGATTCTACACAGCAGAGATTGTATGTGGCCTCCAGTTCCTCCATGGACACAACATCGTCCACCGGTAAGCAGAACGTTCCTCCTTCTCTCTGTCTCCTTTACATTCTGGAGATATGGCCCTCAGCATTCCTGCTGTCCTGCCCCCTATTCTTCTTGATCTTGTAGTGATCCATTTTCCATCTCTTGTATCACTGGACAGATTTCTAATTTTATTTTCTTCTTTCATTGCAGAGACATAAAGCTGGAAAACATCATGTTGGATGCAGATGGCCACATCCGTATAATCGATCTAGGACTTGCCCAAGATGGCGTCACCTCGTCCAAAAACCTGTCTGGAGTGATGGGCACTTTCCACTACATGGCCCCTGAGGTGTTTCGTAGAAAACCATACGGTGCAGCAGTGGACTGGTGGAGCCTGGGGATCGTGGTATCCCGGATGGCAGCAGGACGATTCCCATTTTACAACGGCCCCGTCAAGCCAACGGCTTTCAAAGCTATCATCAGCGAAAAGCCAAAATTTCCATCTTGGCTTGATACTGTCGTGAAACATCTCAGTAAGAAGCTGCTGTGCAAAGACCCTCAGATGCGCCTGGGTGTGAGCGAGAACATCCGTTTTTTACCACCATTGGCTGGGAGGAACTGGAGAAAAGGAGTGCAGAGCCGCCATTTACACCATTCAGGCCAATTCTGGAGAACCATCATCTGCAGTGGCCAGAGCATACAGTCCTTCACCCCGTGGCCGGATTTACATATGTGTCATCAAACTGGGCCCGGTAAGGATCTTTTCATCTGGGGATAACTCCCATTAGGTGTTCTCACATTGTGGTAATCATCATCCATCTTGTCTTTTTTTACATTTTCTGCTAATGGCTTTATGTCTCTGTTTTTCTTAGGTGGATGAAAAGATCTGGACTGTGAAAGATTCCATGACCATCTGGTGAGTGACCGCTGTACAGACAGGACACCTATTATATCAGTACATTGTATCAGATGTTACATAGCGGAATGGTTCATTATAAAGACCATTCCCCTAATAACAGAAGATGCGGTAGACAGAATATTTCATGTCTTCCTCTTATGTCTTGCAGGATGAGTCCGTGCCAACTGTCCAGAACTCCATGCCTCCTGACCCGTACCTCGTCTCTGCTGCTGTACATCACCTCGGCTGCCCTTCAACATCAGCTCTCTCTATAACATCTTCATGCTGGTCCACTGCCATTGTTTTGCTGCCCCAGACCCTTGACCTGGCCTCCTCCAATCCTGGGCTGGAATTTGACATCCCTCCAGCCCGAAGATCTTCTACCCCAGGAGCGGCCTGTGTTAAGTTTCCATCTGGTGAGTTCAGGAAAAATCATCCTGGGGCAGCGGAGCAGCAGAATGTACACGGAGCGGCCATTATCCCTGAACTCACCTTAGCACAGGCCTGGTAAGTATCGCACCCATCACATCACCCACACTACATGATCAGTATAGGGGCACACACTGCATGATCCATGATCAGTATAGGCACACACACTACATGATCAGTATAGGCACACACACTACATGATCAGTATAGGCACACACACTACATGATCAGTATAGGGGCACACACTGCATGATCAGTATAGGCACACACACTGCATGATCAGTATAGGCAGACACTGCATGATAAGTATAGGCACACACACTACATGATCAGTATAGGCACACACACTACATGATCAGTATAGGAGCAAACACTACATGATCAGTATAGGGGCACACACTACATGATCAGTATAGGCACACACACTGCATGATCAGTATAGGGGCACACACTGCATGATCAATATAGGAACACACACTACATGATCAGTATAGGCACACACACTACATGATCAGTATAGGCACACACACTACATGATTAGTATAGGCACATGTGGCACCCCAGGGGTCTGGTTTCCACAGTAATGTAATGTTATGTCTGAGAGCAGGTGGGAGGTCCTTTGGTCAGGGATCCTGTGCATGCCACACCTCCTGCCCAGTCTTGGGAGGGGAAGAACTTCCCCTATATAAACCCGGGGCTGAGGCAGGGTTAGGGAGTAGAAGAAGAACAGAAGTAGAGACAGAGAAGCAGCATAGGAAGAAACAACAGGAGCTCTGTGGGAGCAGTGTTACAAAGAGTCAGGGGCTGGCAGCTGCAGAGCTCGCCCTGACTGAGAAGTATCACCGGACCCGGAGTCCGAGGCTGTGGGGACTAATCTTTACCCAGCAGCAGAAACCGACCGGCAGGGGATTGCAGGTCCTCTGGCCCAGAAACCCGAAGGCACGGTCACAAGCGTGGGACCAGCACCGCCATCGTGGAGCGGAAGCCATTAAAAGGCCCCGAGTCACCGGCCATACGGGTGAGCACCACACGGTACACTCAGGGACGTGGGCTACTTATACCCGCCTCTATCAAGGTAACCAGAAGAGTACAGTTAGTTGGGAAGGCCTACAACTCCGCCTGGCCAGGGGAGATCCCATCTGCTCAAGGACTGACCAGGCCCCGATCGCTAGCAAGTACTCCGGGAGGGTCTATCGTTGTTACCAGTAAAGACCCTGAATTACACCGCACCGTCTCTGAGTGGTTCCTGCTACCCCATCTTCCACGTCGGCTGCCCTGAGGCCAAACCCCTCCCGTTGGGGGTTATACTATCGCGCTGCACAATTCTACACCGGCCTCAGCGGTCTGCCCTGCAGCGGCAGCTCCATAGCTGCAAATCAACGGGTGGCGTAGTCGACACTCAAATAACATCTATCAAGACTGCCACACACTGAGCTTGACTCCCTGGGCACGGACCGGGTCCCCGCCACTCGGAGACTACAACCCTCATCTGATCCGGTTCCGGGTAAGCCCCCGTGTGCGAGACGCTGCGCGACACAGCAGGCCCAGGGGCGCGTCACCTTTGGCGTAGTCGGCAGGATTTCGTGCCCGCAACCACCGGGTACTGCGTGCCTGAAAAGCAAAGACTGTTCAAACTTACCAGTGGTGAAGATTCCCGCTATCCGTGGAGGATTCCCGCCATCCGGCGCCATCTTCAGCCTTCTTCCCGCCATCGGTGAAGTTTCCCGCCATCCGGCGCCATCTTCAGCCTTCTTCCCGCCATCCGTGGAGTTTTCCCGCCATTGGACGCCATCTTGAGGACGCCGCGCGGGAAGAAGAGGGGCGTGGACTCCGAAAGCGCGCGAGAACTGAAGCCCCGCCTCACGTCCGGATGTTGCGTAAGGTCCTGGAAGGAGCCCAGCAGACGCCGACGTCACCGGAGCGCGACGGAAGGTCCTCAACCCTGACGATCCACTGCGGAGCCGCGGCCTACGGAACAGGATCATCGCAAGGTAGGCCACGGTCCACTAGGGGGGAGGAATATGTCGGATACGGAGGAGAGCTTCACTGCCTCAACCCCCGCCAGCGCCACCGCTGCTGCAGTTATGCCCTTCACCATGCCCTATATCCCGGGAGCAGCTTGGCTACCCCAGTACTCAGGGGAGTCACATACCCTGCATGACTTTAGAGAAAAGCTGGATAGCCTCTTCCAGGTGTACCCCCTCGCAGAAGAGCAAAAAGTGAGCATCCTGGTGGCCCAACTAACCGGGGCAGCCAAAAGGGAAGTAAAATCCTGGCCACCTGGGAGGAAGACTGTCGCAGGGATACTAACCCGGCTGAAGGACACCTTTGATACCCGCACCTCAGCCGAGATTAAGCTTAGATTCTACGGGTGCAAGCAGCGAGCGCATGAGAGTATAAGGGACTATGCACTAAACCTACAAGAGGCCCTGAGGGCCATAAAGCAGACCGACCCTGATGGAGTGGGAAACGAGGACAGGCTGTTGACCGAACAATTTATAGAGGGACTATATTGTAATACCCACCGAACCCAGTTGCGGGCAATGGCCTTACAGGATCCCCATCTGGGCTTTGCACAGTTCAAGGACAGAGCCATCCGGGTGCTCCGAGAACCGGCACCGGGTGGCGTTGTGACCCACAGGCGCCCAGCTATCACTTACCACCAGGAGGCGGCGCCCTTGTCGGCAAGGCCTGTGGGAGCTGATGCGCAGGCTTTGGACAATGACCCGGCTCCAGACCTACACCATCAGGTCCAAGAGCTAGCTAAGAGCGTTGCTGCGCTAACCCGAACTGTGCAGTCTTTACAGGTTTCCACCCCAGGGAAGATCCAGCTGGCATCCGGACCGGAGGACATCCCGTGGCGTCGACCAAGGAGGACCCCACCGGCCAGAGGAAGACCCAGTGACCGATACAGCGAGGACGGACGACCCATCTGCCGCCGCTGCAATCAACCCGGACATATGGCAAGGTACTGTTCTTTAAACGGGCACAACCTGGGGTAGAGGGCCAACCCCCAGGAAAAAGATCACCAGGCCCATCGAACTGGCGTGACAGATATGTGGGAGGACGTCCAGTCTTGCCTGTGGTACTGGATGGCATTCCCATGAGTGCCCTACTGGACACCGGGTCACAAGTCACCACTATCCCGTACGTGCTCTTTAAGCAGTACTGGAATGACTCGGATATTACCCGCTACCCTGACGACGACTTGAGTATCATCGCCAGCAATGGCCAGCCCGTGCCACAGATCGGATTTAAAGAGGTGACCATCAAAATCGGTAGAGTCGAACTGGCCGCACAGGGACTGATCATTGTAGATATTGACAAACATGAGAGTCACCCAAAAATAACTCTAGGAACTAATGTAATTGAAAATTGTCTTGCAGAGGTGATTTTCCTTTTACAGCAGGTTGCCAAGAACGCCAGCTCCGGCGAGCAGCGGGTGCTCCAGAAAGAGATCCGGGCACTGATGCGACGGCAACAGGTGGAACTCTCCGGCGGTGAGATTGGTAGCGTAAGAATGTGTGACCCTTTTCCTATTGCCATGCCCCCAAAAAGTGAAATGATGATTTGGTGCCGGGCAGCTATTGGTCTGAGAGGTAGGGATTACCAGGCAATGGTAGAACCAGTTTACTCAGACAGTAGGCCCACCATTTTGACAGCACGGGGGGTGGTTGATGTACGCCATGGGAGGGTGCTCGTTCGCATAATAAATATCGGGGAGAGGGAAGTGTACCTGCCCCGGTATGCCACGCTAGCCAAATTATATACCATTAACCAAAATTCTATACAATCTGTGGAACCCTTGCCTCCATCTCACCCGGAGGAAGGTAACGGCTCTAAGAAAGACATGGAGGACTGGTGTCAGCAACTACATCTGGGTACTGACTCCACTCCCTCACACCAGAAACAAGGAGTCTATCGGGTGGTTCAAGAGTACGAGAGAGTGTTCAGTAAACACCCGTTAGACTTCGGGCGAGTCAAGGGGGTAGAACACCACATCGCCACGGGAGACCATCCTCCTATAAAAGAGAGGTATCGACCCGTACCCCCTGCCCACTACCAACACGCCAAGGGGATGCTTAGAGACATGAAGGAGGCTGGGGTGATCAGGGATAGCTGTAGCCCCTGGGCAGCTCCACTAGTCTTAGTCAGAAAGAAAGACAACACCATGAGGATGTGTGTAGATTACCGGAAAATCAACCGTATCACACACAAGGATGCGTACCCCTTACCAAGGATAGAGGAGTCATTGGCTGCTTTAAGATCTGCTAACTTCTTCTCTACCTTGGATCTCACTAGCGGGTACTGGCAGGTTCCTGTAGCAGAGGCGGACCGGGAGAAGACCGCATTCACCACTCCGATGGGACTTAGCGAGTTCACCTGCATGCCGTTCGGACTTTGCAACGCACCAGGAACCTTCCAACGATTAATGGAGTGCTGTCTGGGCCACAGAAACTTCGAGACGGTCCTGTTGTACCTGGACGATGTCATCGTATATTCCAAGACTTATGAGGACCACCTGAAACACCTGGCGGAGGTGTTCGAAGCTCTGGCGAGTTACGGCCTAAAGGTGAAACCCTCCAAGTGTCACCTCCTGAAACCAAAGGTGCAGTACCTGGGACACGTGGTGAGAGCTGACGGAGTGGCTCCCGACCCTGATAAGATCACCGCAATTAAGGGATGGCCAAGCCCCTCCAGCGTAAAAGAAGTGCGGCAGTTCCTCGGGTTGGTAGGCTACTACCGAAGGTTTATTCCCGGTTTCACCAAAAAGGCAGCGCCTATGCAGGACCTCCTGATAGGCCAGTCCCGGAAGGCCAAGAACCAGAAGCCGCCCTTCAAATGGGAGGAGCTGGAAGAAGAGTCCTTCCGCCAGCTGAAGATGGCCCTCACGGGGGATGAAATCTTGGCGTACCCGGATTATAGCCAGCCCTTTATCCTCTACACCGACGCCAGTAACATCGGGCTAGGAGCCGTACTGTCCCAGATCCAGCAGGGGAAAGAACGAGTAATCGCCTACGCCAGCCGAAAACTGCGACCCACCGAAAGGAACCCCGAGAATTATAGCTCATTTAAGCTAGAGTTCCTGGCCGTGGTATGGGCAGTCACCGAGCGCTTTAAGCATTACCTCGCTTCTTCCCGGTTCACCGTGTACACGGATAACAACCCGTTGACACACCTGGACACGGCAAGACTCGGTGCCCTGGAGCAGAGGTGGATGGCCCGTCTGTCCAACTACGAGTTCACAATCAAATACCGGGCAGGACGCTCAAATACCAACGCGGACGCCCTGTCCAGGATGCCCAACCTGCCGGACGAAGGAGAAGATCCGGAGGGACTGGAAGAAATTGAACTCCCTGCGTTCCACCGTCATGGGACTATCCAGTATTCCCACCGGGTAAGGAGTAAGCAGGCTGCTACGTTGAACCCCTTACCTCACTACAACTGGGCGGAAACGCAAGACAGCGACCCTGCCGTCCGACTGGTGAAGGAGATGCTGACTCGGCCGGAGGCTCGCCTTGAACCAGACGCTCCGAAGGAAGCCAAACAACTATGGGCGGAGAAGAGTCGACTGTTCCTTTACAAGGGGAAGTTGTGCCGCAGAATGGTTAACTCCCGGACGCATGAACTACTCTGGCAAGTAGTGGTGCCACGAAGGGACGCAGCCATGGTGATGGAGGCATACCAAGACGGAGCTGGACACTTCGGGTGGAAGAAGCTGGAGTTCCTGCTGCGCGAGCGGTTCCACTGGGTAGGCATGAGGGGAACCATCGAGAAGTGGTGCAGAGACTGTGGCCCGTGCAACCTGAGAAGGAAGGACCGGGCCAGCCAGAAGACTCCCCTGCAGCCCATCGTCACCCGGCAACCGTTGGAACTGGTAGCCTTGGATCATGTAAAACTGACCCCAAGCAGAAGTGGCTACGTCTACGCGTTAACCATCGTGGATCATTACTCCCGGTTCTTGGTTGTCGTCCCTGTCAAGGACTTAACGGCTCAAACAGCAGCTAGAGCCTTCCAGCAGCACTTCTGCCGTCCACATGGGTACCCGGACCAAGTGCTGACGGACCAGGGACCTGCCTTTGAAGCGGAGGTCTTCCAGGAATTCTGCAATCTGTATGGCTGCCGGAAGATAAGGACGACACCCTACCATCCGCAAACTAATGGACTTTGTGAAAAAATGAACCAGGTGGTAATGGATCTTCTAAAAACGTTGCCCCTGGAAGAACGCAGTCTGTGGCCTGAGAAGTTGCCCGATCTGGTGGACCTATACAACCACATCCCGGTAGGTTCCACCAACTGTAACCCGACTTACCTAATGAGGGCGAGACCTGGTAAGTTACCTGTTGACCTGGAAATGGGAGTCCTGACACCCGAGGACACTTCACCAGAAGCAGACTGGGACACAGAGAGGCAGCAGCAGTACCGGAAAGTACAGGAGAGTGTGGAGCGAAGTCTCTGTCAGGCTAGGGAAAGACAAGAGAAAACTTACAACCAGTATGCTCCCGCTGTTCCCCTGGTACCCGGAGAGCAGGTCTTGAAGAGGAAAAGACGGCTCCACAAGTTGGACGACCAGTGGGAGAAGGATCCGTACACCGTACTGCCCTCAAGCCACGAGAACCCGAAGGTCTGTACCATCAGTAAAGACGGAGGGGAAACCACAGCCATTGTATCCCGGGACCACCTGAAGAAGTGTCCCGAACAACTGAGGAACCCTGAAGAGGAACAAGAAGACCATCGACCCGTAGAGGAAAGGGAAGATATGGTTAGTACTGTGCTCGGGGACTTCCCTCGGTCTTGGACTCAAGTCAATGGTGCAGTTGTGGTACCCGTACTCACCTTCCTCCAACCATCATCCCAAGCACCTACGGAGCAACAGGTAGAGCTGGAAGAACAGCCGGTCCAGGAGGCAGAAGACCCCACACCCGCAGACCAGGAGGATCAACCCTCTGCTTGCAGTGAGCCTGCCATATCCCTAGTGAGCCAAAGAACCCGTAGACAGCTGCCCAGCTTACCCTTGACAGCTCCTACACCCCGTAGTTCGGGGCCAGACAGTCAGCTCCGTAGGTCCACTAGGGCCACTAGAGGCCAGTTACCCGCACGCTGGAGGATTTGAAGTATATAAATTGTTTTACTTATGTTTACCTGTGTATTGTTGCTTGTGTATAATTTTGTGTTTCTAGTTATTTTTAGGAGTCCTTGGTGGATTTACCGGGAATCCTTGTACAATTAGTTGGAGCGTAACCCAGGATGGACTAAAGACTGTTAAGGACTCGGGGCAGGACAGGCCCCTACCTGGTTACGTCTCCCTGTTTTGGTGAAATGGACACCTTGCTTTCCCTCAAAGACTGCACCCGGTTGCGGACACGCCATGACCATCGTTATGTGTCTCTTTATTATAATGTTTTGGTTGTACTCTGTTATGTTTACAAAAATATGTTTAGTCCAGGAGTACTAAATTTTACTAGGGGGGAATGTGGCACCCCAGGGCTCTGGTTTCCACAGTAATGTAATGTTATGTCTGAGAGCAGGTGGGAGGTCCTTTGGTCAGGGATCCTGTGCATGCCACACCTCCTGCCCAGTCTTGGGAGGGGAAGAACTTCCCCTATATAAACCCGGGGCTGAGGCAGGGTTAGGGAGTAGAAGAAGAACAGAAGTAGAGACAGAGAAGCAGCATAGGAAGAAACAACAGGAGCTCTGTGGGAGCAGTGTTACAAAGAGTCAGGGGCTGGCAGCTGCAGAGCTCGCCCTGACTGAGAAGTATCACCGGACCCGGAGTCCGAGGCTGTGGGGACTAATCTCTACCCAGCAGCAGAAACCGACCGGCAGAGGATTGCAGGTCCTCTGGCCCAGAAACCCGAAGGCACGGTCACAAGCGTGGGACCAGCACCGCCATCGTGGAGCGGAAGCCATTAGAAGGCCCCGAGTCACCGGCCATACGGGTGAGCACCACACGGTACACTCAGGGACGTGGGCTACTTATACGCGCCTCTAGCAAGGTAGCCAGAAGAGTACAGTTAGTTGGGAAGGCCTACAACTCCGCCTGGCCAGGGGAGATCCCATCTGCTCAAGGACTGACCAGGCCCCGATCGCTAGCAAGTACTCCGGGAGGGTCTATCGTTGTTACCAGTAAAGACCCTGAATTACACCGCACCGTCTCTGAGTGGTTCCTGCTACCCCATCTTCCACGTCGGCTGCCCTGAGGCCAAACCCCTCCCGTTGGGGGTTACACTATCGCGCTGCACAATTCTACACCGGCCTCAGCGGTCTGCCCTGCAGCGGCAGCTCCATAGCTGCAAATCAACGGGTGGCGTAGTCGACACTCAAATAACATCTATCAAGACTGCCACACACTGAGCTTGACTCCCTGCGCACGGACCGGGTCCCCGCCACTCGGAGACTACAACCCTCATCTGATCCGGTTCCGGGTAAGCCCCCGTGTGCGAGACGCTGCGCGACACAGCAGGCCCAGGGGCGCGTCACACACACACTACATGATCAGTATAGGCACACACACTACATGATCAGTATAGCTACACACACTACATGATCAGTATAGGCAGACACTACATGATCAGTATAGGCACACACACTACATGATCAGTATAGGCACACACACTACATGATAAGTATAGGCACACACACTACATGATCAGTATAGGCACACACACTACATGATCAGTATAGGGGCACACACTGCATGATCAGTATAGGGGCACACACTGCATGATCAATATAGGCACACACACTACATGATCAGTATAGGCACACACACTACATGATTAGTATAGGCACACACACTACATGATCAGTATAGGCACACACACTACATGATCAGTATAGGCACACACACTACATGATCAGTATAGGGGCACACACTGCATGATAAGTATAGGGGCACACACTACATGATAAGTATAGCTACACACACTACCTGATCAGTATAGGCAGACACTACATGATCAGTACAGCTACACACACTACCTGATCAGTATAGGCACACACACTGCATGATCAGTATAGGCACACACACACTGCATGATCAGTATAGGCACACACACTACATGATCAGTATAGCTACACACACTGCATGATCAGTATAGCTACACACACTGCATGATAAGTATAGGCACACACACTACATGATCAGTATAGGCACACACACTACATGATCAGTATAGGCACACACACTACATGATCAGTATAGGCACACACACTACATGATAAGTATAGGCACACACACTACATGATCAGTATAGGGGCACACACTGCATGATCAGTATAGGCACACACACTACATGATCAGTATAGGCACACACACTACATGATCAGTATAGGGGCACACACTGCATGATCAGTATAGGCACACACACTACATGATAAGTATAGGCACACACACTACATGATCAGTATAGGGGCACACACTACATGATCAGTATAGGCACACACACTACATGATCAGTATAGGCAGACACACTACATGATCAGTATAGGCACACACACTACATGATCAGTATAGTCAGACACTGCATGATCAGTATAGTCAGACACTGCATGATAAGTATAGCTACACACACTACATGATCAGTATAGGCAGACACTGCATGATAAGTATAGCTACACACACTGCATGATCAGTATAGGGGCACACACTACATGATCAGTATAGGGGCACACACTACATGATCAGTATAGGCAGACACTGCATGATAAGTATAGGCACACACTACATGATTAGTATAGGCACACACACTACATGATCAGTTTAGGGGCACACACTGCATGATAAGTATAGGCACACACACTGCATGATCAGTATAGGCAGACACACTACATGATCAGTATAGGCACACACACTGCATGATCAGTATAGGCACACACACTACATGATCAGTATAGCTACACACACTGCATGATCAGTATAGGCACACACACTACATGATAAGTATAGGCACACACACTACATGATCAGTATAGGCACACACACTACATGATAAGTATAGGCACACACACTGCATGATAAGTATAGCTACACACACTGCATGATCAATATAGGCACACACACTACATGATAAGTATAGGCACACACACTACATGATCAGTATAGGGGCACACACACTACAGGATCAGTATAGGGGCACACACTACATGATTAGTATAGCTACACACACTACATGATCAGTATAGGGGCACACACACTACATGATCAGTATAGGCACACACACTACATGATCAGTATAGGCACACACACTACATGATCAGTATAGGGGCACACACTACATGATAAGTATAGGCACACACACTACATGATCAGTATAGCTACACACACTGCATGATCAATATAGGCACACACACTACATGATAAGTATAGGCACACACACTACATGATCAGTATAGGGGCACACACACTACAGGATCAGTATAGGGGCACACACTACATGATTAGTATAGCTACACACACTACATGATCAGTATAGGGGCACACACACTACATGATCAGTATAGGCACACACACTACATGATCAGTATAGGCACACACACTACATGATCAGTATAGGCACACACACTACATGATCAGTATAGGCACACACAGTACATGATAAGTATAGGCACACACACTACATGATCAGTATAGGGGCACACACTGCATGATCAGTATAGGCACACACACTACATGATCAGTATAGGCACACACACTACATGATCAGTATAGGGGCACACACTGCATGATCAGTATAGGCACACACACTACATGATAAGTATAGGCACACACACTACATGATCAGTATAGGGGCACACACTACATGATCAGTATAGGGAGACACTGCATGATCAGTATAGTCAGACACTGCATGATAAGTATAGGCACACACACTACATGATCAGTATAGGCAGACACACTACATGATCAGTATAGGCACACACACTACATGATCAGTATAGTCAGACACTGCATGATCAGTATAGTCAGACACTGCATGATAAGTATAGCTACACACACTGCATGATCAGTATAGGGGCACACACTACATGATCAGTATAGGCACACACACTACATGATAAGTATAGGCACATGTGACACCCCAGGGGTCTGGTTGTCACAGTGATAGAGATATTACGTCTGAGAGCAGGTGGGAGGTCCTTTGGTCAGGGATCCTGTGCATGCCACACCTCCTGCCCAGCCTTGGGAGGGGAAGAACTTCCCCTGTATAAACCCGGGGCTGAGGCAGGGTGAGTGAGTCCAGGAAGAGTAGAGACAAGAGCAGCATAGGAAGCAGCAGAGTCACAAGGAGTCAGGGGCTGGCAGCTAAAGAGCTCGCCCTGACTAAGAAGATTCTTTACCGGACCCGGAGTCCGAGGCTGTGGGGACTAACTTCTACCCAGCAGCAGAATCCGTCAGGCAGGGGATTTCAGGTCCCCTGGCCCAGAAGCCCGAAGGCCCGGTCACACGCGTGGGACCAGCACCACCATCGTGGAGCGGAAGCCATTAGAAGGCCCCGAGTCACCGGCCATACGGGTGAGCACCACACGGTACACTCAGGGACGTGGGCTACTTACATCAGCTTCTAGCAAGGTAGCCAGAAGAGTACAGTCAGCTTGGGAGGCCTACAACTACGCCTGGCCAGGGGAGATCCCATCTGCTCAAGGACTGACCAGGCCCCGTTCGCTAGCAAGTACTCCGGGAGGGTCTATCGTTGTTACCAGTAAAGACCCTGAACGCTACCATACCGTCTCTGAGTGGTTCCTGCTACCCCCATCATCCACGTCGGCTGCCCTGAGGCCATACCCCTCCCGTTAGGGGTTATACTATCACGCTGCACCATCCTTCCACCGGCCTCAGCGGTCTGCCCTGCAGCAGCAGCCCCCCTGGCTGCATTCAACGGGTGGCGTAGTCATCAACCATTTTCTACCGCTAACAGACTGCCGTCCAGTTTGACTCCCTGGGCACGGACCGGGTCACCGCCACGAGACTACAACCCTAAACAGATCCGGCTCCGGGTAAGCTCCCGCGTGCGCAACGCAGCGCGACATAGGCCCAGGGGCGCGTCAACTTTGGCGTAGTCGGCAGGATCACGTGCCCGCAACCACCGGGTACTGCGTGCCTGAAAAGCAAAGACTGTTCAAACTTACCAGTGGTGAAGATTCCCGCTATCGGTGAAGTTTCCCGCCATCCGGCGCCATCTTCAGCCTTCTTCCCGCCATCCGTGGAGTTTTCCCGCCATTGGACGCCATCTTGAGGACGCCGCGCGGGAAGAAGAGGGGCGTGGACTCCGAAAGCGCGCGAGAACTGAAGCCCCGCCTCACGTCCGGACGTTGCGTAAGGTCCTGGAAGGAGCCCAGCAGACGCCGACGTCACAGGAGCGCGACGGAAGGTCCTCAACCCTGACGATCCACTGCGGAGCCGCGGCCTACGGAACAGGATCATCGCAAGGTAGGCCACGGTCCACTAGGGGGGAGGAAGATGTCGGATACGGAGGAGAGCTCCACTACCTCAACCCCCGCCAGCGCTACCGCTGTTGCAGTTATGCCCTTCACCATGCCCTATATCCCGGGAGCAGCTTGGCTACCCCAGTACTCAGGGGAGTCACATACCCTGCATGACTTTAGAGAAAAGCTGGATAGCCTCTTCCAGGTGTACCCCCTCACAGAAGAGCAAAAAGTGAGCATCCTGGTGGCCCAACTAACTGGGGCAGCCAAAAGGGAAGTAAAATCCTGGCCACCTGGGAGGAAGACTGTCGCAGGGATACTAACCCGGCTGAAGGACACCTTTGATACCCGCACCTCAGCCGAGATTAAACTTAGATTCTACGGGTGCAAGCAGCGAGCGCATGAGAGTATAAGGGACTATGCACTCAACCTACAAGAGGCCCTGAGGGCCATTAAGCAGACCGACCCTAATGGAGTGGGAAACGAGGACAGGCTGTTGACCGAACAATTTATAGAGGGTTTATATTGCAATGCCCACCGCACCCAGTTGCGGGCAATGGCCTTACAGGACCCTCATCTAGAATTTGCACAGTTCAAGGACAGAGCCATCCGGGTGCTCCGAGAACCGGCACCAGGTGGCGTTGTGACCCACAGACGCCCCACTACCACTTACTACCAGGAGGCGGCGCCCTTGTCAGCAGGGCCTGTGGGAGCTGATGCGCAGGCTTTGGACAATGACCCGGCTCCAGACCTACACCATCAGGTCCAAGAGCTAGCTAAAAGCGTTGCTGCGCTAACCCGAACTGTGCAGTCTTTACAGGTTTCCACTCCAGGGAAGATCCAGCTGGCATCCGGACCGGAGGACATCCCGTGGCGTCGACCAAGGAGGACCCCACCGGCCAGAGGAAGACCCAGTGACCGATACAGTGAGGACGGACGACCCATCTGCCGCCGCTGCAATCAACCCGGACATATGGAAAGGTACTGTTCTTTAAACGGGCACAACCTGGGGTAGAGGGCCAACCCCCAGGAAAAAGATCACCAGGCCCATCGAACTGGCGCGACAGATATGTGGGAGGACGTCCAGTCTTGCCTGTGGTACTGGATGGCATTCCCATGAGTGCCCTACTGGACACCGGGTCACAGGTCACCACCATCCCGTACGTGCTCTTCAAGCAGTACTGGAATGACTCGGATATTACCCGCTACCCTGACGACGACTTGAGTATCATCGCCAGCAATGGTCAGCCCGTGCCACAGATCGGATTTAAAGAGGTGACCATCAAAATTGGTAGAGTCGAACTGGCCGCACAGGGACTGATCATTGTAGATATTGACAAACATGAGAGTCACCCAAAAATAACTCTAGGAACTAATGTAATTGAAAATTGTCTTGCAGAGGTGATTTTCCTTTTACAGCAGGTTGCCAAGAATGCCAGCTCCGGCGAGCAGCGGGTGCTCCAGAAAGAGATCCGGGCACTGATGCAACGGCAACAAGTGGAACTCTCCGGCGGTGAGATTGGTAGCGTAAGAATGTGTGACCCTTTTCCTATTGCCATGCCCCCAAAAAGTGAAATGATGATTTGGTGCCGGGCAGCTATTGGTCTGAGAGGTAGAGATTACCAGGCAATGGTAGAACCAGTTTACTCAGACAGTAGGCCCACCATTTTGACAGCACGGGGGGTGGTCAATGTACGCCATGGGAGGGTGCCCGTTCGCATAATAAATATCGGGGAGAGGGAAGTGTACCTGCCCCGGTATGCCACGCTAGCCAAATTATATACCACTAATCAAAATTCTATACAATCTGTGGAACCCTTGCCTCCATCTCACCCGGAGGAAGGTAACGGCTCTAAGAAAGACATGGAGGACTGGTGTCAGCAACTACATCTGGGTACTGACTCCACTCCCTCACACCAGAAACAAGGAGTCTATCGGGTGGTTCAAGAGTATGAGAGAGTGTTTAGTAAACACCCGTTAGACTTCGGGCGAGTCAAGGGGGTAGAACACCGCATCCCCACGGGAGATCATCCTCCCATAAAAGAGAGGTATCGACCCGTACCCCCTGCACATTACCAACACGCCAAGGGGATGCTTAGAGACATGAAGGAGGCTGGGGTAATCCGGGATAGCTGTAGCCCCTGGGCAGCCCCACTAGTTTTAGTCAAAAAGAAAGACAACACCATGAGGATGTGTGTAGATTACCGGAAAATCAACCGTATCACACACAAGGATGCGTACCCCTTACCAAGGATAGAGGAGTCATTGGCTGCTTTAAGATCTGCTAACTTCTTCTCTACCTTGGATCTCACTAGCGGGTACTGGCAGGTTCCTGTAGCAGAGGCGGACCGGGAGAAGACCGCATTCACCACCCCGATGGGACTTAGCGAGTTCACCTGCATGCCGTTCGGACTCTGCAACGCCCCAGGAACCTTCCAACGATTAATGGAGTGCTGTCTGGGCCACAGAAACTTCGAGACGGTCCTGTTGTACCTGGACGATGTCATCGTATACTCCAAAACTTATGAGGACCACCTGAAACACCTGGCGGAGGTGTTCGAAGCTCTGGCGAGTTACGGCCTAAAGGTGAAACCCTCCAAGTGTCACCTCCTGAAACCAAAGGTGCAATACCTGGGACACGTGGTGAGCGCTGACGGAGTGGCTCCCGACCCCGATAAGATCACCGCAATTAAGGGATGGCCAAGCCCCTCCAGCGTAAAAGAAGTGCGGCAGTTCCTAGGGTTGGTAGGCTACTACCGAAGGTTTATTCCCGGTTTCACCAAAAAGGCAGCACCTATGCAGGACCTCCTGATAGGCCAGTCCCGAAAGGCCAAGAACCAGAAGCCGCCCTTCAAATGGGAAAAGCTAGAAGAAGAGTCCTTCCGCCAGCTGAAGATGGCCCTCACGGGGGATGAAATCTTGGCGTACCCGGACTATAGCCAGCCCTTCATCCTCTACACCGACGCCAGTAACATCGGGCTAGGAGCCGTACTGTCCCAGATTCAGCAGGGGAGAGAACGAGTAATCTCCTATGCCAGCCGAAAACTGCGACCCACCGAAAGGAACCCCGAAAATTACAGCTCATTTAAGCTAGAGTTCCTGGCCGTGGTATGGGCAGTCACCGAGCGCTTTAGGCATTACCTCGCTTCTTCCCGGTTCACCGTATACACGGATAACAACCCGTTGACACACCTGGACACGGCAAGACTCGGTGCCCTGGAGCAGAGGTGGATGGCCCGTCTGTCCAACTACGAGTTCACAATTAAATACCGGGCAGGGCGCTCCAATACCAACGCGGACGCCCTGTCCAGGATGCCCAACCTGCCGGACGGAGGAGAAGATCCGGAGGGACTGGAAGAAGTTGAACTCCCTGCGTTCCACCGTCATGGGACTATCCAGTATTCCCACCGGGTAAGGAGTAAGCAGGCTGCTACGTTGAACCCCTTACCTCACTACAACTGGGCGGAAACGCAAGACAGCGACCCTGCCGTCCGACTGGTGAAGGAGATGCTGACTCGCCCGGAGGCTAGCCTGGAATCAGACGCTCCAGAGGAAGCCAAACAACTATGGGCAGAGAAGAGTCGACTGTTCCTTTACAAGGGGAAGTTGTGCCGCAGAATGGTTAACTCCAGGACGCATGAACTACTCTGGCAAGTAGTGGTGCCACGAAGAGACGCAGCCATGGTGATGGAGGCATACCACGACGGAGCTGGACACTTCGGGTGGAAAAAGCTGGAGTTCCTGCTGCGCGAGCGGTTCCACTGGGTAGGCATGAGGGGAACCATCGAGAAGTGGTGCAGAGACTGTGGCCCGTGCAATCTGAGAAGGAAGGACCGGGCCAGCCAGAAGACTCCCCTGCAGTCCATCGTCACCCGGCAACCGTTGGAACTGGTAGCCTTGGATCATGTAAAACTGACCCCCAGCAGAAGTGGCTACGTCTACGCGTTAACCATCGTGGATCATTACTCCCGGTTTCTGGTTGTCGTCCCCGTCAAGGACTTAACGGCTCGAACAGCAGCTAGAGCCTTCCAGCAGCACTTTTGCCGTCCACACGGGTACCCGGACCAAGTGCTGACGGACCAGGGACCTGCCTTTGAAGCGGAGGTCTTCCAGGAATTCTGCAATCTGTATGGCTGCCGGAAGATAAGGACGACACCCTACCATCCGCAAACTAATGGACTTTGTGAGAAAATGAACCAGGTGGTAATGGATCTTCTAAAAACGTTGCCCCTGGAAGAACGCAGTCTGTGGCCTGAGAAGTTGCCCGATCTGGTGGACCTATACAACCACATCCCGGTAGGTTCCACCAACTGTACCCCGGCTTACCTAATGAGGGCAAGACCTGGTAAGTTACCTGTTGACCTGGAAATGGGAGTCCTGACGCCCGAGGACACTTCACCAGAAACAGACTGGGACACAGAGAGGCGGCAGCAGTACCGGAAAGTACAGGAGAGCGTGGAGCGAAGTCTCTGTCAGGCTAGGGAAAGACAAGAGAAGACTTACAACCAGTATGCTCCCGCTGTTCCCCTGGTACCCGGAGAGCAGGTCTTGAAGAGGAAGAGACGGCTCCACAAGTTGGACGACCAGTGGGAGAAGGACCCGTACACCGTACTGCCCTCAAGCCACGAGAACCCGAAGGTCTGTACCATCAGTAAAGACGGAGGGGAAACCACAGCCATTGTATCCCGGGACCACCTGAAGAAGTGCCCCGAACAACTGAGGAACCCTGAGGAGGAACAGGAAGACCATCGACCCGTGGAAGAAAGGGAAGATATGGTTAGTACCGTGCTCGGGGACTTCCCTCGGTCTTGGACTCAAGTCAATGGTGCAGTTGTGGTACCCGTACTCACCTTCCTCCAACCATCATCCCAAGAACCTACGGAGCAACGGGTAGAGCTGGAAGAGCAGCCGGTCCAGGAGGCAGAAGACTCCACCCAAGCGGAACAGGAGAATCCACCCTCTGCTTATAGTGAGCCTGCCGTACCCCTAGTGAGACAAAGAGCCGGTAGACAGCTGCCCAGTTTACCCTTGACAGCTCCTACACCCTGTAGTTCAGGGCCAGACAGTCAGCTCCGTAGGTCCACTAGGGCCACTAGAGGCCAGTTACCCGCACGTTGGAGGATCTAAATGTTTAAGTTGTTTTACATGTTTACCTGTTTATTGTTGCTTGTGTGTAATTTTGTGTTTCTAGTTGTTTTTAGGAGTCTTCGGTGGATTTACCGGGAATCCTTTGTATATAGTTGGAGCGTAACCCAGGATGGACTAGAGACTGTTAAGGACTTGGGGTAGGACAGACCCCTACCTGGTTACGTCTCCCTGTGTTGGTGAAATGGACACCTTTGCTTTTCTTCAAAGACTGCACCCGGTTGCGGACATCCGTGACCATCTTATTGTGTTTCCTTATTGTATTTTATTGTTCTTTGATATACCTTGTTATATTTTTCTAAAAAGTGTTTAGTCCCGGAGTACTAAATTTCACTAGGGGGGAGTGTGACACCCCAGGGGTCTGGTTGTCACAGTGATAGAGATATTACGTCTGAGAGCAGGTGGGAGGTCCTTTGGTCAGGGATCCTGTGCATGCCACACCTCCTGCCCAGCCTTGGGAGGGGAAGAACTTCCCCTGTATAAACCCGGGGCTGTGGCAGGGTGAGTGAGTCCAGGAAGAGTAGAGACAAGAGCAGCATAGGAAGCAGCAGAGTCACAAGGAGTCAGGGGCTGGCAGCTAAAGAGCTCGCCCTGACTAAGAAGATTCTTTACCGGACCCGGAGTCCGAGGCTGTGGGGACTAACTTCTACCCAGCAGCAGAATCCGTCAGGCAGGGGATTTCAGGTCCCCTGGCCCAGAAGCCCGAAGGCCCGGTCACACGCGTGGGACCAGCACCACCATCGTGGAGCGGAAGCCATTAGAAGGCCCCGAGTCACCGGCCATACGGGTGAGCACCACACGGTACACTCAGGGACGTGGGCTACTTACATCAGCTTCTAGCAAGGTAGCCAGAAGAGTACAGTCAGCTTGGGAGGCCTACAACTACGCCTGGCCAGGGGAGATCCCATCTGCTCAAGGACTGACCAGGCCCCGTTCGCTAGCAAGTACTCCGGGAGGGTCTATCGTTGTTACCAGTAAAGACCCTGAACGCTACCATACCGTCTCTGAGTGGTTCCTGCTACCCCCATCATCCACGTCGGCTGCCCTGAGGCCATACCCCTCCCGTTGGGGGTTATACTATCACGCTGCACCATCCTTCCACCGGCCTCAGCGGTCTGCCCTGCAGCAGCAGCCCCCCTGGCTGCATTCAACGGGTGGCGTAGTCATCAACCATTTTCTACCGCTAACAGACTGCCGTCCAGTTTGACTCCCTGGGCACGGACCGGGTCACCGCCACGAGACTACAACCCTAAACAGATCCGGCTCCGGGTAAGCTCCCGCGTGCGCAACGCAGCGCGACATAGGCCCAGGGGCGCGTCACACACACACTACATGATCAGTATAGGCACACACACTACACGATCAGTATAGGCACACACACTACATGATCAGTATAGGCAGACACTGCATGATAAGTATAGCTACACACACTGCATGATCAGTATAGGGGCACACACTACATGATCAGTATAGGGGCACACACTACATGATCAGTATAGGCAGACACTGCATGATAAGTATAGGCACACACTGCATGATAAGTATAGGCACACACACTGCATGATCAGTATAGGCAGACACACTACATGATCAGTATAGGCACACACTACATGATTAGTATAGGCACACACACTACATGATCAGTATAGGCACACACACTGCATGATAAGTATAGGCAGACACACTACATGATCAGTATAGGCACACACACTACATGATCAGTATAGGCACACACACTGCAAGATCAGTATAGGCACACACACTGCATGATCAGCATAGGCACACACACTACATGATCAGTATAGGCACACACACTGCATGATCAGTATAGGGGCACACACTACATGATCAGTATAGGGGCACACACTGCATGATCAGTATAGGCACACACACTACATGATCAGTATAGGGGCACACACTACATGATCACTATAGCTACACACAAAACATGATCAGTATAGGCACACACACTACATGATTAGTATAGGCACACACACTACATGATCAGTATAGGCACACACACTACATGATCAGTATAGGCACACACACTACATGATCACTATAGCTACACACACTGCATGATCAGTATAGGCACACACACTACATGATCAGTATAGGGGCACACACTACATGATCACTATAGCTACACACACTGCATGATCAGTATAGGCACACACACTACATGATTAGTATAGGCACACACACTACATGATCAGTATAGGCACACACTGCATGATCAGTATAGGCACACACACTGCATGATCAGTATAGGCAGACACTGCATGATAAGTATAGGCACACACACTACATGATCAGTATAGGCAGACACTGCATGATCAGTATAGGCACACACACTGCATGATCAGTATAGGCAGACACTGCATGATAAGTATAGGCACACACACTACATGATCAGTATAGGGGCACACACTGCATGATCAGTATAGGCACACACACTACATGATCAGTATAGGCACACACACTACATGATCAGTATAGGGGCACACACTGCATGATCAATATAGGGGCACACACTGCATGATCAGTATAGGCACACACACTGCATGATCAGTATAGGGGCACACACTGCATGATCAGTATAGGCACACACACTACATGATCAGTATAGGCACACACACTGCATGATCAATATAGGGGCACACACTGCATGATCAGTATAGGGGCACACACTGCATGATCAGTATTGGCACACACACTACATGATCAGTATAGGCACACACACTACATGATCAGTATAGGCACACACACTGCATGATCAGTATAGGCACACACACTGCATGATCAGTATAGGGGCACACACTGCATGATCAGTATAGGCACACACACTGCATGATCAGTATAGGCACACACACTGCATGATCAGTATAGGCACACACACTGCATGATCAGTATAGGGGCACACACTGCATGATCAGTATAGGGGCACACACTGCATGATCAGTATAGGCACACACACTACATGATCAGTATAGGCACACACACTACATGATCAGTATAGCTACACACACTACATGATCAGTATAGGCACACACACTACATGATCAGTATAGGCACACACACTGCATGATCAGTATAGGGGCACACACTGCATGATCAGTATAGGCACACACACTATATGATTAGTATAGGCACACACACTACATGATCAGTATAGGCACACACACTACATGATCAGTATAAGGGCACACACTGCATGATCAATATAGGGGCACACACTGCATGATCAGTATAGGCACACACACTACATGATCAGTATAAGGGCACACACTGCATGATCAATATAGGGGCACACACTGCATGATCAGTATAGGCACACACACTACATGATCAGTATAGGCACACACACTACATGATCAGTATAGGGGCACACACTGCATGATCAGTATAGGGGCACACACTGCATGATCAGTATAGGCACACACACTTCATGATCAGTATAGGGGCACACACTGCATGATCAATATAGGGGCACACACTGCATGATCAGTATAGGGGCACACACTGCATGATCAGTATAGGCACACACACTACATGATCAGTATAGGCACACACACTACATGATCAGTATAGGCACACACTACATGATTAGTATAGGCACACACACTGCATGATAAGTATAGGGGCACACACTGCATGATCAATATAGGGGCACACACTGCATGATCAGTATAGGCACAAACACTACATGATCAGTATAGGCACACACACTACATGATCAGTATAGGGGCACACACTGCATGATCAATATAGGGGCACACACTGCATGATCAGTATAGGCACACACACTACATGATCAGTATAGGCACACACACTACATGATCAGTATAGGGGCACACACTGCATGATCAGTATAGGCACACACACTGCATGATCAATATAGGGGCACACACTGCATGATCAGTATAGGCACACACTGCATGATCAGTATAGGCACACACACTACATGATCAGTATAGGCACACACACTACATGATCAGTATAGGCACACACACTGCATGATCAGTATAGGCACACACACTGCATGATCAGTATAGGGGCACACACTGCATGATCAGTATAGGCACACACACTGCATGATCAGTATAGGGGCACACACTGCATGATCAGTATAGGGGCACACACTGCATGATCAGTATTGGCACACACACTACATGATCAGTATAGGCACACACACTACATGATCAGTATAGGCACACACACTGCATGATCAGTATAGGCACACACACTGCATTATCAGTATAGGGGCACACACTGCATGATCAGTATAGGCACACACACTGCATGATCAGTATAGGCACACACACTACATGATAAGTATAGGCACACACACTACATGATCAGTATAGGCACACACACTACATGATAAGTATAGGCACACACACTACATGATCAGTATAGGCACACACACTACATGATCAGTATAGGCACACACACTGCATGATCAGTATAGGCACACACACTGCATGATTAGTATAGGCACACACACTACATGATCAGTATAGGCACATGTGACACCCCAGGGGTCTGGTTGCCACAGTGATAGAGATATTATGTCTGAGAGCAGGTGGGAGGTCCTTTGGTCAGGGATCCTGTGCATGCCACACCTCCTGCCCAGTCTTGGGAGAGGAAGGACTTCCCCTATATAAACCCGGGGCTGAGGCAGGGTGAGAGAGAAAGAAGACAGAACAAGAGTAGAGAAGAGAAGCAGCATAGCAAGAAACATCAGGAGCTCTGTGGGGAGCAGTGTTACAACGAGTCAGGGGCTGGCAGCTACAGAGCTCGCCCTGACTGAGAAGATTTCTTACCGGACCCGGAGTCCGAGGCTGTGGGGACTAACTCCTACCCAGCAGCAGAAACCGTCCGGCAGAGGATTTCAGGTCCTCTGGCCCAGAAGCCCGAAGGCACGGTCACACGCGTGGGACCAGCACCGCCATCGTGGAGCGGAAGCCATTAGAAGGCCCCGAGTCACCGGCCATACGGGTGAGCACCACACGGTACACTCAGGGACGTGGGCTACTTATTCCCGCCTCTAGCAAGGTAGCCAGAAGAGTACAGTTAGTTGGGAAGGCCTACAACTCCGCCTGGCCAGGGGAGATCCCATCTGCTCAAGGACTGACCAGGCCCCTATCACTAGCAAGTACTCCGGGAGGGTCTATCTTTGTCACCAGTAAAGACCCTGAACTACACCGCACCGTCTCTGAGTGGTTCCTGCTACCCCCATCATCCACGTCGGCTGCCCTGAGGCCATACCCCTCCCGTTGGGGGTTATACCATCCACGCTGCACCATCCTTCCACCGGCCTCAGCGGTCTGCCCTGCAGCGGCAGCTCCATAGCTGCATTCAACGGGTGGCGTAGTCACCAACCATCTACTGCTAGTACATCGCCGCTCAGTTTGACTCCCTGGGCGCGGACCGGGTCGCCGCCACAAGACTACAACCCTCAAGAGATCCGGCTCCGGGTAAGCTCCCGCGTGCGCAACGCAGCGCGACACAGGCCCAGGGTCGCGTCAACTTTGGCGTAGTCGGCAGGATTTCGTGCCCGCAAACACCGGGTACTGCGTGCCTGAAAAGCAAAGACTGTTCAAACTTACCAGTGGTGAAGATTCCCGCCATCCGGCGCCATCTTCTACCTTCTTCCCGCCATCCGCGAAGTTTTCCCGCCATCCGGCGCCATCTTCGAACTTCTTCTCGCCATCCGTGGAGTTTTCCCGCCATTGGACGCCATCTTGAGGACGCCGCGCGGGAAGAAGAGGGGCGTGGACTCCGAAAGCGCGCGAGAACTGAAGCCCCGCCTCACGTCCGGACGTTGCGTAAGGTCCTGGAAGGAGCCCAGCAGACGCCGACGTCACCGGAGCGCGACGGAAGGTCCTCAACCCTGACGATCCACTGCGGAGCCGCGGCCTACGGAACAGGATCATCGCAAGGTAGGCCACGGTCCACTAGGGGGGAGGAAGATGTCGGATACGGAGGAGAGCTTCACTGCCTCAACCCCCGCCAGCGCCACCGCTGCTGCAGTTATGCCCTTCACCATGCCCTATATCCCGGGAGCAGCTTGGCTACCCCAGTACTCAGGGGAGTCACATACCCTGCATGACTTTAGAGAAAAGCTGGATAGCCTCTTCCAGGTGTACCCCCTCACAGAAGAGCAAAAAGTGAGCATCCTGGTGGCCCAACTAACCGGGGCAGCCAAAAGGGAAGTAAAATCCTGGCCACCTGGGAGGAAGACTGTCGCAGGGATACTAACCCGGCTGAAGGACACCTTTGATACCCGCACCTCAGCCGAGATTAAGCTTAGATTCTACGGGTGCAAGCAGCGAGCGCATGAGAGTATAAGGGACTATGCACTAAACCTACAAGAGGCCCTGAGGGCCATAAAGCAGACCGACCCTGATGGGGTGGGAAACGAGGACAGGCTGTTGACTGAACAATTTATAGAGGGTTTATATTGCAATGCCCACCGAACCCAGTTGCGGGCAATGGCCTTACAGGATCCCCATCTGGACTTTGCACAGTTCAAGGACAGAGCCATCCGGGTGCTCCGAGAACCGGCACCGGGTGGCGTTGTGACCCACAGGCGCCCAGCTATCACTTACCACCAGGAGGCGGCGCCCTTGTCGGCAGGGCCTGTGGGAGCTGATGCGCAGGCTTTGGACAATGACCCGGCTCCAGACCTACGCCATCAGGTCCAAGAGCTAGCTAAGAGCGTTGCTGCGCTAACCCGAACTGTGCAGTCTTTACAGGTTTCCACCCCAGGGAAGATCCAGCTGGCATCCGGACCGGAGGACATCCCGTGGCGTCGACCAAGGAGGACCCCACCGGCCAGAGGAAGACCCAGTGACCGATACAGCGAGGACGGACGACCCATCTGCCGCCGCTGCAATCAACCCGGACATATGGAAAGGTACTGTTCTTTAAACGGGCACAACCTGGGGTAGAGGGCCAACCCCCAGGAAAAAGATCACCAGGCCCATCGAACTGGCGCGACAGATATGTGGGAGGACGTCCAGTCTTGCCTGTGGTACTGGATGGCATTCCCATGAGTGCCCTACTGGACACCGGGTCACAGGTCACCACTATCCCGTACGTGCTCTTTAAGCAGTACTGGAATGACTCGGATATTACCCGCTACCCTGACGACGACTTGAGTATCATCGCCAGCAATGGCCAGCCCGTGCCACAGATCGGATTTAAAGAGGTGACCATCAAAATCGGTAGAGTCGAACTGGCAGCACAGGGACTGATCATTGTAGACATTGACAAACATGAGAGCCACCCAAAAATAACTCTAGGAACTAATGTAATTGAGAATTGTCTTGCAGAGGTGATTTTCCTTCTACAGCAGGTTGCCAAGAACGCCAGCTCCGGCGAGCAGCGAGTGCTCCAGAAAGAGATCCGGGCACTGATGCGACGGCAACAGGTGGAACTCTCCGGCGGTGAGATTGGTAGCGTAAGAATGTGTGACCCTTTCCCTATTGCCATGCCCCCAAAAAGCGAAATGATGATTTGGTGCCGGGCAGCTATTGGTCTGAGAGGTAGAGATTACCAGGCAATGGTAGAACCAGTTTACTCAGACAGTAGGCCCACCATTTTGACAGCACGGGGGGTGGTCAATGTACGCCATGGGAGGGTGCCCGTTCGCATAATCAATATCGGGGAGAGGGAAGTGTACCTGCCCCGGTATGCCACGCTAGCAAAATTATATACCATCAACCAAAACTCTATACAGTCTGTGGAACCCTTGCCTCCATCTCACCCGGAGGAAGGTAACGGCTCTAAGAAAGTAATGGAGGATTGGTGTCAGCAACTACACTTGGGAACTGACTCCACTCCCTCCCACCAGAAACAGGGAGTCTACCGGGTGGTTCAAGAGTATGAGAGAGTGTTTAGTAAACACCCGTTAGACTTCGGGCGAGTCAAGGGGGTAGAACACCGCATCCCCACGGGAGATCATCCTCCCATAAAAGAGAGGTATCGACCCGTACCCCCTGCACATTACCAACACGCCAAGGGGATGCTTAGAGACATGAAGGAGGCTGGGGTAATCCGGGATAGCTGTAGCCCCTGGGCAGCCCCGCTAGTTTTAGTCAAAAAGAAAGACAACACCATGAGGATGTGTGTAGATTACCGGAAAATCAACCGTATCACACACAATGATGCGTACCCCTTACCAAGGATAGAGGAGTCATTGGCTGCTTTAAGATCTGCTAACTTCTTCTCTACCTTGGATCTCACTAGCGGGTACTGGCAGGTTCCTGTAGCAGAGGCGGACCGGGAGAAGACCGCATTCACCACCCCGATGGGACTTAGTGAGTTCACCTGCATGCCGTTCGGACTCTGCAACGCCCCAGGAACCTTCCAACGATTAATGGAGTGCTGTCTGGGCCACAGAAACTTCGAGACGGTCCTGTTGTACCTGGACGATGTCATCGTATACTCCAAAACGTATGAGGACCACCTGAAACACCTGGCGGAGGTGTTCGAAGCTCTGGCGAGTTACGGCCTAAAGGTGAAACCCTCCAAGTGTCACCTCCTGAAACCAAAGGTGCAGTACCTGGGACACGTGGTGAGCGCTGACGGAGTGGCTCCCGACCCCGATAAGATCACCGCAATTAAGGGATGGCCAAGCCCCTCCAGCGTAAAAGAAGTGCGGCAGTTCCTCGGGTTGGTAGGCTACTACCGAAGGTTTATTCCCGGTTTCACCAAAAAGGCAGCGCCTATGCAGGACCTCCTGATAGGCCAGTCCCGGAAGGCCAAGAACCAGAAGCCGCCCTTCAAATGGGAAGAGCTAGAAGAAGAGTCCTTCTGCCAGCTGAAGATGGCCCTCACGGGGGATGAAATCTTGGCGTACCCGGATTATAGCCAGCCCTTCATCCTCTACACCGACGCCAGTAACATCGGGCTAGGAGCCGTACTGTCCCAGATCCAGCAGGGGAAAGAACGAGTAATCGCCTACGCCAGCCGAAAACTGCGACCCACCGAAAGGAACCCCGAGAATTATAGCTCATTTAAGCTAGAGTTCCTGGCCGTGGTATGGGCAGTCACTGAGCGCTTTAAGCATTACCTTGCTTCTTCCCGGTTCACCGTGTACACGGATAACAACCCGTTGACACACCTGGACACGGCAAGACTCGGTGCCCTGGAGCAGAGGTGGATGGCCCGTCTGTCCAACTACGAGTTCATAATCAAATACCGGGCAGGGCACTCCAATACTAACGCGGACGCCCTGTCCAGGATGCCCAACCTGCCGGACGAAGGAGAAGATCCGGAGGGACTGGAAGAAATTGAACTCCCTGCGTTCCACCGTCATGGGACTATCCAGTATTCCCACCGGGTAAGGAGTAAGCAGGCTGCTACGTTGAACCCCTTACCTCACTACAACTGGGCGGAAACGCAAGACAGCGACCCTGCCGTCCGACTGGTGAAGGAGATGCTGACTCGGCCGGAGACTCGCCTTGAACCAGACGCTCCGGAGGAAGCCAAACAACTATGGGCAGAGAAGAGTCGACTGTTCCTTTACAAAGGGAAGTTGTGCCGCAGAATGGTTAACTCCCGGACGCATGAATTACTCTGGCAAGTAGTGGTGCCACGAAGAGACGCAGCCATGGTGATGGAGGCATACCACGACGGAGCTGGACACTTCGGGTGGAAGAAGCTGGAGTTCCTGCTGCGCGAGCGATTCCACTGGGTAGGCATGAGGGGAACCATTGAGAAGTGGTGCAGAGACTGTGGCCCGTGCAACCTGAGAAGGAAGGACCGCGCCAGCCAGAAGACTCCCCTGCAGTCCATCGTCACCCGGCAACCGTTGGAACTGGTAGCCTTGGATCATGTAAAACTGACCCCAAGCAGAAGTGGCTACGTCTACGCGTTAACCATCGTGGATCATTACTCCCGGTTTCTGGTTGTCGTCCCCGTCAAGGACTTAACGGCTCAAACAGCAGCTAGAGCCTTCCAGCAGCACTTTTGTCGTCCACACGGGTACCTGGACCAAGTGCTGACGGACCAGGGACCTGCCTTTGAAGCGGAGGTCTTCCAGGAATTCTGCAATCTGTATGGCTGCCGGAAGATAAGGACGACACCCTACCATCCGCAGACTAATGGACTTTGTGAAAAAATGAACCAGGTGGTAATGGATCTTCTAAAAACATTGCCCCTGGAAGAACGCAGTCTGTGGCCTGAAAAGTTGCCCGATCTGGTGGACCTATACAACCACATCCCGGTAGGTTCCACCAACTGTACCCCGGCTTACCTAATGAGGGCAAGACCTGGTAAGTTACCTGTTGACCTGGAAATGGGAGTCCTGACACCCGAGGACACTTCACCAGAAACAGACTGGGACACAGAGAGGCAGCAGCAGTACCGGAGAGTACAGGAGAGCGTGGAGCGAAGTCTCTGTCAGGCTAGGGAAAGACAAGAGAAAACTTACAACCAGTATGCTCCCGCTGTTCCCCTGGTACCCGGAGAGCAGGTCTTGAAGAGGAAGAGACGGCTCCACAAGTTGGACGACCAGTGGGAGAAGGACCCGTACACCGTACTGCCCTCAAGCCACGAAAACCCGAAGGTCTGTACCATCAGTAAAGACGGAGGGGAAACCACAGCCATTGTATCCCGGGACCACCTGAAGAAGTGTCCTGAACAACTGAGGAACCCTGAAGAGGAACAAGAAGACCATCGACCCGTAGAGGAAAGGGAAGATATGGTTAGTACCGTGCTCGGGGACTTCCCTCGGTCTTGGACTCAAGTCAATGGTGCAGTTGTGGTACCCGTACTCACCTTCCTCCAACCATCATCCCAAGAACCTACGGAGCAACCGGTAGAGCTGGAAGAACAGCCGGTCCAGGAGGCAGAAGACTCTACACAAGCAGACCCGGAAAATCAACCCTCTGCTTATAGTGAGCCTGCCATACCCCTAGTGAGCCAGAGGGCCCATAGACAGCTGCCCAGTTTACCCTTGACAGCTCCTACACCCTGTAGTTCAGGGCCAGACAGTCAGCTCCGTAGGTCCACTAGGGCCACTAGAGGCCAGCTACCCGCACGTTGGAGGATCTAAATGTTTAAGCTATCTTATAATGTTTACTTGTTTATAGTTGCTCGTGTATAATTTTGTGTTTCTAGTTCTTTTTAGGAGTCCTTGGTGGATTTACCGGGAATCCTTGTACATAGTTGGAGCGTAACCCAGGATGGACTAAAGACTGTTAAGGACTCGGGGCAGGACAGGCCCCTACCTGGTTACGTCTCCCTGTTTTGGTGAAATGGACACCTTGCTTTTCAAAACTGCACCCGGTTGCGGACACGCCGTAACCATCTTATGTGTTTTTCTTATTGTATTGTTATTGTTATACCTTGTTATGTTTTTCTAAAAAAAAAAATATGTTTAGTCCCGGAGTACTAAATTTCACTAGGGGGGAATGTGACACCCCAGGGGTCTGGTTGCCACAGTGATAGAGATATTACGTCTGAGAGCAGGTGGGAGGTCCTTTGGTCAGGGATCCTGTGCATGCCACACCTCCTGCCCAGTCTTGGGAGGGGAAGGACTTCCCCTATATAAACCCGGGGCTGAGGCAGGGTGAGAGAGAAAGAAGACAGAACAAGAGTAGAGAAGAGAAGCAGCATAGCAAGAAACATCAGGAGCTCTGTGGGGAGCAGTGTTACAACGAGTCAGGGGCTGGCAGCTACAGAGCTCGCCCTGACTGAGAAGATTTCTTACCGGACCCGGAGTCCGAGGCTGTGGGGACTAACTCCTACCCAGCAGCAGAAACCGTCCGGCAGAGGATTTCAGGTCCTCTGGCCCAGAAGCCCGAAGGCACGGTCACACGCGTGGGACCAGCACCGCCATCGTGGAGCGGAAGCCATTAGAAGGCCCCGAGTCACCGGCCATACGGGTGAGCACCACACGGTACACTCAGGGACGTGGGCTACTTATTCCCGCCTCTAGCAAGGTAGCCAGAAGAGTACAGTTAGTTGGGAAGGCCTACAACTCCGCCTGGCCAGGGGAGATCCCATCTGCTCAAGGACTGACCAGGCCCCTATCACTAGCAAGTACTCCGGGAGGGTCTATCTTTGTCACCAGTAAAGACCCTGAACTACACCGCACCGTCTCTGAGTGGTTCCTGCTACCCCCATCATCCACGTCGGCTGCCCTGAGGCCATACCCCTCCCGTTGGGGGTTATACCATCCACGCTGCACCATCCTTCCACCGGCCTCAGCGGTCTGCCCTGCAGCGGCAGCTCCATAGCTGCATTCAACGGGTGGCGTAGTCACCAACCATCTACTGCTAGTACATCGCCGCTCAGTTTGACTCCCTGGGCGCGGACCGGGTCGCCGCCACGAGACTACAACCCTCAAGAGATCCGGCTCCGGGTAAGCTCCCGCGTGCGCAACGCAGCGCGACACAGGCCCAGGGGCGCGTCACACACACACTACATGATCAGTATAGGCACACACACTACATGATCAGTATAGGGGCACACACTGCATGATCAGTATAGGCACACACTACATGATTAGTATAGGCACACACACTGCATGATCAGTATAGGGGCACACACTGCATGATCAGTATAGGCACACACACTACATGATCAGTATAGGCACACACACTACATGATCAGTATAGGGACACACACTGCATGATCAGTATAGGCACACACAGTACATGATCAGTATAGGGGCACACACTGCATGATCAGTATAGGGGCACACACTACATGATCAGTATAGGCACACACACTACATGATCAGTATAGACACACACACTACATGATAAGTATAGGCACACACACTGCATGATAAGTATAGGCACACACACTACATGATCAGTATGGGCACACACACTACATGATCAGTATAGGCACACACACTACATGATCAGTATAGCTACACACACTACATCATCAGTATAGGCACACACACTACATGATCAGTATAGGCACACACACTACATGATCAGTATAGGCACACACACTACATGATCAGTATAGGCACACACTACATGATCAGTATAGCTACACACACTACATGATAAGTATAGGCACACACACTACATGATCAGTATAGGCACACACACTACATGATTAGTATAGCTACACACACTACATGATCAGTATAGGCACACACACTACATGATTAGTATAGGCACACACACTACATGATCAGTATAGACACACACACTACATGATAAGTATAGGCACACACACTGCATGATAAGTATAGGCACACACACTACATGATCAGTATAGGCACACACACTACATGATCAGTATGGGCACACACACTACATGATCAGTATAGGCACACACACTACATGATCAGTATAGCTACACACACTACATCATCAGTATAGGCACACACACTACATGATCAGTATAGGCACACACACTACATGATCAGTATAGGCACACACACTACATGATCAGTATAGGCACACACTACATGATCAGTATAGCTACACACAATACATGATAAGTATAGGCACACACACTACATGATAAGTATAGGCACACACACTACATGATAAGTATAGCTACACACAATACATGATAAGTATAGGCACACACACTAAATGATAAGTATAGGCACACACACTACATGATCAGTATAGGCACACACACTACATGATCAGTATAGGGGCACACACTGCATGATCAGTATAGGCACACACACTACATGATTAGTATAGGCACACACACTACATGATCAGTATAGGCACACACACTGCATGATCAGTATAGGCACACACACTACATGATAAGTATAGGCACACACACTGCATGATCAGTATAGGCACACACACTACATGATCAGTATAGGCACACACACTACATGATCAGTATAGCTACACACACTACATGATAAGTATAGGCACACACTGCATGATCAATATAGGCACACACACTACATGATCAGTATAGTCAGACACTGCATGATCAGTATAGGCACACACACTACATGATCAGTATAGGCACACACACTACATGATCAGTATAGGGGCACACACTACATGATCAGTATAGGCACGCACACTACATGATAAGTATAGGCACACACACTGCATGATCAGTATAGGCACACACACTACATGATCAGTATAGGGGCACACACTGCATGATCAGTATAGGCACACACACTACATGATCAGTATAGGCACACACACTACATGATAAGTATAGGCACACACACTGCATGATCAGTATAGGCACACACACTAGATGATCAGTATAGGCACACACACTGCATGATCAGTATAGGCACACACACTACATGATCAGTATAGGCACACACACTACATGATCAGTATAGGCACACACACTGCATGATCAGTATAGGCACACACACTACATAATCAATATAGGCACACACACTACATGATCAGTATAGGCACACACACTGCATGATCAGTATAGGCACACACACTACATGATCAGTATAGGCACACACACTACATGATCAGTATAGGCAGACACTGCATGATCAATATAGGCACACACACTACATGATCAGTATAGGCACACACACTGCATGATCAGTATAGGCACACACACTGCATGATCAGTATAGGCACACACTGCATGATAAGTATAGGCACACACACTACATGATCAGTATAGGCACACACACTACATGATCAGCATAGGCACACACACTACATGATCAGTATAGGCACACACACTACATGATCAGCATAGGCACACACACTACATGATCAGTATAGGCACACACACTGCATGATCAGTATAGGCACACACACTACATGATAAGTATAGGGGCACACACTGCATGATCAGTATAGGCACACACACTACATGATCAGTATAGGCACACACACTACATGATCAGTATAGGCACACAAACTGCATGATCAGTATAGGCACACACACTACATGATAAGTATAGGGGCACACACTGCATGATCAGTATAGGGGCACACACTACATGATCAGTATAGCTACACACACTACATCATCAGTATAGGCACACACACTACATGATCAGTATAGGCACACACACTACATGATCAGTATAGGCACACACACTACATGATCAGTATAGGCACACACTACATGATCAGTATAGCTACACACAATACATGATAAGTATAGGCACACACACTACATGATAAGTATAGGCACACACACTGCATGATAAGTATAGCTACACACAATACATGATAAGTATAGGCACACACACTACATGATAAGTATAGGCACACACACTACATGATCAGTATAGGCACACACACTACATGATCAGTATAGGGGCACACACTGCATGATCAGTATAGGCACACACACTACATGATTAGTATAGGCACACACACTACATGATCAGTATAGGCACACACACTGCATGATCAGTATAGGCACACACACTACATGATAAGTATAGGCACACACACTGCATGATCAGTATAGGCACACACACTACATGATCAGTATAGGCACACACACTACATGATCAGTATAGCTACACACACTACATGATAAGTATAGGCACACACTGCATGATCAATATAGGCACACACACTACATGATCAGTATAGTCAGACACTGCATGATCAGTATAGGCACACACACTACATGATCAGTATAGGCACACACACTACATGATCAGTATAGGGGCACACACTACATGATCAGTATAGGCACGCACACTACATGATAAGTATAGGCACACACACTGCATGATCAGTATAGGCACACACACTACATGATCAGTATAGGGGCACACACTGCATGATCAGTATAGGCACACACACTACATGATCAGTATAGGCACACACACTACATGATAAGTATAGGCACACACACTGCATGATCAGTATAGGCACACACACTAGATGATCAGTATAGGCACACACACTGCATGATCAGTATAGGCACACACACTACATGATCAGTATAGGCACACACACTACATGATCAGTATAGGCACACACACTGCATGATCAGTATAGGCACACACACTACATAATCAATATAGGCACACACACTACATGATCAGTATAGGCACACACACTGCATGATCAGTATAGGCACACACACTACATGATCAGTATAGGCACACACACTACATGATCAGTATAGGCAGACACTGCATGATCAATATAGGCACACACACTACATGATCAGTATAGGCACACACACTGCATGATCAGTATAGGCACACACACTGCATGATCAGTATAGGCACACACTGCATGATAAGTATAGGCACACACACTACATGATCAGTATAGGCACACACACTACATGATCAGCATAGGCACACACACTACATGATCAGTATAGGCACACACACTACATGATCAGTATAGGCACACACACTGCATGATCAGTATAGGCACACACACTGCATGATCAGTATAGGCACACACTGCATGATAAGTATAGGCACACACACTACATGATCAGTATAGGCACACACACTACATGATCAGCATAGGCACACACACTACATGATCAGTATAGGGGCACACACACTACATGATCAGCATAGGCACACACACTACATGATCAGTATAGGCACACACACTGCATGATCAGTATAGGCACACACACTACATGATAAGTATAGGGGCACACACTGCATGATCAGTATAGGCACACACACTACATGATCAGTATAGGCACACACACTACATGATCAGTATAGGCACACAAACTGCATGATCAGTATAGGCACACACACTACATGATAAGTATAGGGGCACACACTGCATGATCAGTATAGGGGCACACACACTGCATGATCAGTATAGGCAGACACACTACATGATCAGTATAGGCACACACTACATGATCAGTATAGGCACACACACTGCATGATCAGTATAGGCACACACACTACATGATAAGTATAGGGGCACACACTGCATGATCAGTATAGGGGCACACACACTGCATGATCAGTATAGGCACACACACTACATGATCAGTATAGGCACACACACTACATGATCAGTATAGGCACACACACTACATGATCAGTATAGCTACACACACTACATGATCAGTATAGGCACACACTGCATGATCAGTATAGGCACACACTGCATGATCAGTATAGGCACACACACTGCATGATCAGTATAGGCACACACACTACATGATCAGTATAGCTACACACACTGCATGATCAGTACAGGCACACACACTGCATGATCAGTATAGGCACACACACTGCATGATCAATATAGGCACACACACTACATGATCAGTATAGGCACACACACTGCATGATCAGTATAGGCACACACACTACATGATCAGTATAGCTACACACACTGCATGATCAGTATAGGCACACACACTGCATGATCAGTATAGGCACACACACTACATGATAAGTATAGGCACACACTGCATGATCAATATAGGCACACACACTACATGATCAGTATAGGCACACACACTACATGATCAGTATAGGCACACACACTGCATGATCAGTATAGCTACACACACTACATGATAAGTATAGGCACACACACTACATGATAAGTATAGGCACACACACTACATGATCAGTATTGGCACACACACTACATGATCAGTATAGGCACACACACTACATGATCAGTATAGGCACACACACTACATGATAAGTATAGGCACACACACTGCATGATCAGTATAGGGGCACACACTACATGATAAGTATAGGCACACACACTACATGATCAGTATAGGCACACACACTACATGATCAGTATAGGGGCACACACTACATGATCAGTATAGGCACACACACTGCATGATCAGTATAGGCACACACACTACATGATCAGTATAGCTACACACACTACATGATCAGTATAGGCACACACACTACATGATCAGTATAGCTACACACACTACATGATCAGTATAGGCACACACACTGCATGATCAGTATAGCTACACACACTACATGATCAGTATAGGCAGACACACTACATGATCAGTATAGGCACACACACTGCATGATCAGTATAGGCACACACACTACATGATCAGTATAGCTACACACACTACATGATCAGTATAGGCAGACACACTACATGATCAGTATAGCTACACACACTACATGATCAGTATAGGCACACACTGCATGATCAGTATAGGCACACACTGCATGATCAGTATAGGCACACACACTGCATGATCAGTATAGGCACACACACTACATGATCAGTATAGCTACACACACTGCATGATCAGTACAGGCACACACACTGCATGATCAGTATAGGCACACACACTGCATGATCAATATAGGCACACACACTACATGATCAGTATAGGCACACACACTGCATGATCAGTATAGGCACACACACTACATGATCAGTATAGCTACACACACTGCATGATCAGTATAGGCACACACACTGCATGATCAGTATAGGCACACACACTACATGATAAGTATAGGCACACACTGCATGATCAATATAGGCACACACACTACATGATCAGTATAGGCACACACACTACATGATCAGTATAGGCACACACACTGCATGATCAGTATAGCTACACACACTACATGATAAGTATAGGCACACACACTACATGATAAGTATAGGCACACACACTACATGATCAGTATTGGCACACACACTACATGATCAGTATAGGCACACACACTACATGATCAGTATAGGCACACACACTACATGATAAGTATAGGCACACACACTGCATGATCAGTATAGGGGCACACACTACATGATAAGTATAGGCACACACACTACATGATCAGTATAGGCACACACACTACATGATCAGTATAGGGGCACACACTACATGATCAGTATAGGCACACACACTGCATGATCAGTATAGGCACACACACTACATGATCAGTATAGCTACACACACTACATGATCAGTATAGGCACACACACTACATGATCAGTATAGCTACACACACTACATGATCAGTATAGGCACACACACTGCATGATCAGTATAGCTACACACACTACATGATCAGTATAGGCAGACACACTACATGATCAGTATAGGCACACACACTGCATGATCAGTATAGGCACACACACTACATGATCAGTATAGCTACACACACTACATGATCAGTATAGGCAGACACACTACATGATCAGTATAGCTACACACACTACATGATAAGTATAGGCACACACACTACATGATCAGTATAGCTACACACACTACATGATCAGTATAGGCACACACACTGCATGATCAGTATAGCTACACACACTACATGATAAGTATAGGCACACACACTACATGATCAGTATAGCTACACACACTACATGATCAGTATAGGCACACACACTACATGATCAGTATTGGCACACACACTACATGATCAATATAGGCATACACACTACATGATCAGTATAGCTACACACACTACATGATAAGTATAGGCACACACACTGCATGATCAGTATAGGGGCACACACTACATGATAAGTATAGGCACACACACTGCATGATCAATATAGGCACACACTGCATGATCAGTATAGGCACACACACTACATGATCAGTATAGCTACACACACTACATGATAAGTATAGGCACACACACTGCATGATCAGTATAGGGGCACACACTACATGATAAGTATAGGCACACACACTGCATGATCAATATAGGCACACACTGCATGATCAGTATAGGCACACACACTACATGATCAGTATAGGCACACACACTGCATGATAAATATAGGCACACACACTGCATGATCAGTATAGGGGCACACACACTACATGATCAGTATAGGGGCACACACTACATGATCAGTATAGGGGCACACACTGCATGATCAGTATAGGGGCACACACTGCATGATCAGTATAGGGGCACACACTGCATGATCAATATAGGCACACACACTACATGATCAGTATAGGCACACACACTACATGATCAGTATAGGCGCACACACTACATGATCAGTATAGGGGCACACACTACATGATCAGTATAGGCACACACACTACATGATAAGTATAGGCACACACACTACATGATCAGTTTAGGCACACACACTACATGATCAGTATAGGCACACACACTACATGATCAGTATAGGCACACACACTGCATGATCAGTATAGGGGCACACACTGCATGATCAATATAGGCACACACACTACATGATCAGTATAGGCACACACTACATGATCAGTATAGGCACACACACTACATGATCAGTATAGGGGCACACACTGCATGATCAGTATAGGCAGACACTGCATAATAAGTATAGGCACACACACTACATGATCAGTATAGGCACACACACTACATGATCAGTATAGGCAGACACTGCATGATAAGTATAGGCACACACTACATGATTAGTATAGGCACACACACTACATGATAAGTTTAGGCACACACTGCATGATCAGTATAGGCACACACTGCATGATCAGTATAGGCACACACTGCATGATAAGTATAGGCACACACACTACATGATCAGTATAGGCACACACACTACATGATCAGTATAGGCAGACACACTACATGATCAGTATAGGCACACACAGTGCATGATCAGTATAGGCACACACACTACATGATCAGTATAGGCAGACACACTACATGATCAGTATAGGCAGACACACTACATGATCAGTATAGGCACACACACTACATGATAAGTATAGGCACACACTGCATGATCAATATAGGCACACACACTACATGATCAGTATAGTCAGACACTGCATGATCAGTATAGGCACACACACTACATGATCAGTATAGGCACACACACTACATGATCAGTATAGGCACACACACTACATGATCAGTATAGGCACACACACTACATGATAAGTATAGGCACACACACTACATGATAAGTATAGGCACACACACTGCATGATCAGTATAGGCACACACACTACATGATCAGTATAGGGGCACACACTGCATGATCAGTATAGGCACACACACTACATGATCAGTATAGGCACACACACTACATGATAAGTATAGGCACACACACTGCATGATCAGTATAGGCACACACACTACATGATAAGTATAGGCACACACACTGCATGATCAGTATAGGCACACACACTACATGATCAGTATAGGGGCACACACTGCATGATCAGTATAGGCACACACACTACATGATCAGTATAGGCACACACACTACATGATAAGTATAGGCACACACACTACATGATCAGTATAGGGGCACACACTGCATGATCAGTATAGGCACACACACTACATGATCAGTATAGGCACACACACTACATGATCAGTATAGGCACACACACTGCATGATCAGTATAGGCACACACACTAGATGATCAGTATAGGCACACACACTGCATGATCAGTATAGGCACACACACTACATGATCAGTATAGGCACACACACTACATGATCAGTATAGGCACACACACTGCATGATCAGTATAGGCACACACGCTACATGATCAATATAGGCACACACACTACATGATCAGTATAGGCACACACACTACATGATCAGTATAGGCACACACACTACATGATCAATATAGGCACACACACTACATGATCAATATAGGCACACACACTACATGATCAGTATAGGCACACACACTACATGATCAATATAGGCACACACACTACATGATCAGTATAGGCACACACACTGCATGATCAGTATAGGCACACACACTACATGATCAGTATAGGCACACACACTACATGATCAGTATAGGCAGACACTGCATGATCAATATAGGCACACACACTACATGATCAGTATAGGCACACACACTGCATGATCAGTATAGGCACACACACTGCATGATCAGTATAGGCACACACTGCATGATAAGTATAGGCACACACACTACATGATCAGTATAGGCACACACACTACATGATCAGCATAGGCACACACACTACATGATCAGTATAGGCACACACACTACATGATCAGCATAGGCACACACACTACATGATCAGTATAGGCACACACACTGCATGATCAGTATAGGCACACACACTACATGATCAGTATAGGCACACACACTACATGATCAGTATAGGCACACACACTGCATGATCAGTATAGGCACACACACTACATGATAAGTATAGGGGCACACACTGCATGATCAGTATAGGGGCACACACACTGCATGATCAGTATAGGCAGACACACTACATGATCAGTATAGGCACACACTACATGATCAGTATAGGCACACACACTGCATGATCAGTATAGGCACACACACTACATGATAAGTATAGGGGCACACACTGCATGATCAGTATAGGGGCACACACACTGCATGATCAGTATAGGCACACACACTACATGATCAGTATAGGCACACACACTACATGATCAGTATAGGCACACACACTACATGATCAGTATAGCTACACACACTACATGATCAGTATAGGCACACACTGCATGATCAGTATAGGCACACACTGCATGATCAGTATAGGCACACACACTGCATGATCAGTATAGGCACACACACTACATGATCAGTATAGCTACACACACTGCATGATCAGTACAGGCACACACACTGCATGATCAGTATAGGCACACACACTACATGATCAGTATAGGCACACACACTACATGATCAGTACAGGCACACACACTGCATGATCAGTATAGGCACACACACTGCATGATCAATATAGGCACACACACTACATGATCAGTATAGGCACACACACTGCATGATCAGTATAGGCACACACACTACATGATCAGTATAGCTACACACACTGCATGATCAGTATAGGCACACACACTACATGATAAGTATAGGGGCACACACTGCATGATCAGTATAGGGGCACACACACTGCATGATCAGTATAGGCAGACACACTACATGATCAGTATAGGCACACACTACATGATAAGTATAGGGGCACACACTGCATGATCAGTATAGGGGCACACACACTGCATGATCAGTATAGGCACACACACTACATGATCAGTATAGGCACACACACTACATGATCAGTATAGGCACACACACTACATGATCAGTATAGCTACACACACTACATGATCAGTATAGGCACACACTGCATGATCAGTATAGGCACACACTGCATGATCAGTATAGGCACACACACTACATGATCAGTATAGCTACACACACTGCATGATCAGTACAGGCACACACACTGCATGATCAGTATAGGCACACACACTACATGATCAGTATAGGCACACACACTACATGATCAGTACAGGCACACACACTGCATGATCAGTATAGGCACACACACTGCATGATCAATATAGGCACACACACTACATGATCAGTATAGGCACACACACTGCATGATCAGTATAGGCACACACACTACATGATCAGTATAGCTACACACACTGCATGATCAGTATAGGCACACACACTGCATGATCAGTATAGGCACACACACTACATGATAAGTATAGGCACACACTGCATGATCAATATAGGCACACACTGCATGATCAGTATAGCTACACACACTACATGATAAGTATAGGCACACACACTACATGATCAGTATTGGCACACACACTACATGATCAGTATAGGCAGACACACTACATGATCAGTATAGCTACACACACTACATGATCAGTATAGGCACACACACTACATGATCAGTATAGGCACACACACTACATGATCAGTATAGGCAGACACACTACATGATCAGTATAGCTACACACACTACATGATCAGTATAGGCACACACACTACATGATCAGTATAGGCACACACACTACATGATCAGTATAGGCACACACACTACATGATCAGTATAGCTACACACACTACATGATCAGTATAGGCACACACACTACATGATCAGTATAGCTACACACACTACATGATAAGTATAGGCACACACACTACATGATCAGTATAGGCACACACTGCATGATCAGTATAGGGGCACACACTACATGATCAGTATAGGCACACACACTACATGATCAGTATAGGCACACACACTGCATGATCAGTATAGGGGCACACACTACATGATAAGTATAGGCACACACACTACATGATCAGTATAGGCACACACACTACATGATCAGTATAGGCACACACACTACATGATCAGTATAGGCACACACACTGCATGATCAGTATAGCTACACACACTACATGATAAGTATAGGCACACACACTACATGATCAGTATTGGCACACACACTACATGATCAGTATTGGCACACACACTACATGATCAGTATAGCTACACACACTACATGATCAGTATAGGCACACACTACATGATCAGTATAGGCACACACTACATGATCAGTATAGGCACACACACTACATGATCAGTATAGCTACACACACTACATGATAAGTATAGGCACACACACTACATGATCAGTATAGGCACACACACTGCATGATCAGTATAGGGGCACACACTGCATGATCAGTATAGGGGCACACACTACATGATAAGTATAGGCACACACACTGCATGATCAATATAGGCACACACGGCATGATCAGTATAGGCACACACACTGCATGATAAATATAGGCACACACACTGTATGATCAGTATAGGCACACACACTACATGATCAGTATAGGGGCACACACACTACATGATCAGTATAGGGGCACACACTACATGATCAGTATAGGGGCACACACTGCATGATCAGTATAGGGGCACACACTGCATGATCAGTATAGGGGCACACACTGCATGATCAATATAGGCACACACACTACATGATCAATATAGGCACACACACTACATGATCAGTATAGGCGCACACACTACATGATCAGTATAGGGGCACACACTACATGATCAGTATAGGCACACACACTACATGATAAGTATAGGCACACACACTACATGATCAGTATAGGCACACACACTACATGATCAGTATAGGCACACACACTACTTGATCAGTATAGGCACACACACTGCATGATCAGTATAGGGGCACACACTGCATGATCAATATAGGCACACACACTACATGATCAGTATAGGCACACACTACATGATCAGTATAGGCAGACACTGCATAATAAGTATAGGCACACACACTACATGATCAGTATAGGCACACACACTACATGATCAGTATAGGCAGACACTGCATGATAAGTATAGGCACACACTGCATGATCAGTATAGGCACACACACTACATGATTAGTATAGGCACACACACTACATGATAAGTATAGGCACACACACTACATGATCAGTATAGGCAGACACACTACATGATCAGTATAGGCACACACACTACATGATCAGTATAGGCACACACACTACATGATCAGTATAGGCACACACACTGCATGATCAGTATAGGGGCACACACTGCATGATCAGTATAGGCACACACACTACATGATCAGTATAGGGGCACACACTGCATGATCAGTATAGGCACACACACTACATGATAAGTATAGGCAGACACACTACATGATCAGTATAGGCATACACACTGCATGATCAATATAGGCACACACACTACATGATCAGTATAGGCATACACACTGCATGATCAATATAGGCACACACACTACATGATCAGTATAGCTACACACACTGCATGATCAGTACAGGCACACACACTACATGATCAGTATAGCTACACACACTACATGATCAGTATAGGCACACACACTACATGATCAGTATAGGCACACACACTACATGATCAGTATAGGCACACACACTACATGATCAGTATAGGCAGACACTGCATGATCAGTATAGGCACACACACTACATGATTAGTATAGGCACACACACTGCATGATAAGTATAGGGGCACACACACTACATGATCAGTATAGGCAGACACTGCATGATAAGTATAGGCACACACAGTGCATGATCAGTATAGCTACACACACTACATGATCAGTATAGGCACACACACTGCATGATCAGTATAGCTACACACACTACATGATCAGTATAGGCACACACTGCATGATCAGTATAGGCACACACACTACATGATCAGTATAGGCACACACACTACATGATCAGTATAGGCACACACACTACATGATCAGTATAGGCACACACACTACATGATCAGTATAGCTACACACACTACATGATCAGTATAGGCACACACACTACATGATCAGTATAGGCACACACACTGCATCATCAGTATAGGCACACACACTGCATGATCAGTATAGGCACACACACTACATGATCAGTATAGGCACACACACTGCATCATCAGTATAGGCACACACACTGCATGATCAGTATAGGCACACACACTACATGATCAGTATAGGCACACACACTGCATCATCAGTATAGGCACACACACTGCATGATCAGTATAGGCACACACACTACATGATCAGTATAGGCACACACACTACATGATCAGTATAGGCAGACACTACATGATCAGTATAGCTACACACACTACATGATTAGTATAGGCACACACACTACATGATCAGTATAGGCACACACACTACATGATCAGTATAGGCACACACACTACATGATCAGTATAGGGGCACACACACTACATGATCAGTATAGGGGCACACACTGCATGATCAGTATAGGCACACACACTACATGATCAGTATAGGCAGACACTGCATGGTAAGTATAGGCACACACACTACATGATCAGTATAGGCACACACACTGCATGATCAGTATAGGGGCACACACTACATGATTAGTATAGGCACACACACTACATGATCAGTATAGGCAGACACTGCATGATAAGTATAGGCACACACACTACATGATCAGTATAGCTACACACACTACATGATCAGTATAGGCACACACACTGCATGATCAGTATAGGCACACACACTACATGATCAGTATAAGCACACACACTACATGATCAGTATAGCTACACACACTACATGATCAGTATAGCTACACACACTACATGATCAGTATAGCTACACACACTACATGATCAGTATAGGCACACACACTGCATGATCAGTATAGCTACACACACTACATGATCAGTATAGGCACACACACTACATGATCAGTATAGGGGCACACACTACATGATCAGTATAGGCACACACACTACATGATCAGTATAGGGGCACACACTACATGATCAGTATAGGCAGACACTGCATGATCAGTATAGGCAGACACTACATGATCAGTATAGGCAGACACTGCATGATAAATATAGGCACACACACTGCATGATAAGTATAGGCACACACACTGCATGATCAGTATAGGCACACACTACATGATCAGTATAGGCACACACACTACATGATCAGTATAGGCACACACTACATGATCAGTATAGGCACACACACTACATGATCAGTATAGGGGCACACACTGCATGATCAGTATAGGGGCACACACACTACATGATCAGTATAGGCACACACACTACATGATCAGTATAGGCACACACACTGCATGATAAGTATAGGCACACACACTGCATGATCAGTATAGGCACACACACTACATGATAAGTATAGGCACACACACTACATGATCAGTATAGGCACACACACTACATGATCAGTATAGGCACACACACTACATGATCAGTATAGCTACACACACTGCATGATCAGTATAGGCACACACACTACATGATAAGTATAGGCACACACACTACATGATCAGTATAGGCACACACTGCATGATCAGTATAGGGGCACACACTACATGATCAGTATAGGCACACACACTACATGATCAGTATAGGCACACACACTACATGATAAGTATAGGCACACACACTACATGATCAGTATAGGCACACACACTGCATGATCAGTATAGGGGCACACACTGCATGATCAGTATAGGCACACACACTGCATGATCAGTATAGGCACACACACTGCATGATCAGTATAGGGGCACACACAGCATGATCAGTATAGGCACACACACTACATGATCAGTATAGGCACACACACTACATGATAAGTATAGGCACACACACTACATGATCAGTATAGGCACACACACTACATGATCAGTATAGGCACACACACTACATGATCAGTATAGGCACACACACTACATGATCAGTATAGGCACACACACTGCATGATCAGTATAGGCACACACACTACATGATCAGTATAGGCACACACTACATGATCAGTATAGGCACACACACTACATGATCAGTATAGGCACACACACTACATGATCAGTATAGCTACACACACTGCATGATCAGTATAGGCACACACACTACATGATCAGTATAGGCACACACACTACATGATAAGTATAGGCACACACACTACATGATCAGTATAGGCACACACACTACATGATCAGTATAGGGGCACACACTGCATGATCAGTATAGGCACACACACTACATGATCAGTATAGGCACACACACTACATGATTAGTATAGGCACACACACTACATGATAAGTATAGGCACACACACTACATGATCAGTATAGTCACACACACTACATGATCAGTATAGCTACACACACTACATGATTAGTATAGGGGCACACACTACATGATAAGTATAGGCACACACACTACATGATCAGTATAGGCACACACACTACATGATCAGTATAGGGGCACACACTACATGATCAGTATAGGCACACACACTACATGATCAGTATAGGCACACACACTACATGATCAGTATAGGCACACACACTACATGATCAGTATAGGGGCACACACACTACATGATCAGTATAGGCAGACACTGCATGATCAGTATAGGCACACACTGCATGATCAGTATAGGCACACACACTACATGATCAGTATAGCTACACACACTACATGATCAGTATAGGCACACACACTGCATGATCAATATAGGCACACACACTACATGATCAGTATAGGCACACACACTACATGATCAGTATAGCTACACACACTACATGATCAGTATAGGCAGACACTGCATGATAAATATAGGCACACACACTACATGATCAGTATAGGCACACACACTGCATGATCAGTATAGCTACACACACTACATGATTAGTATAGGGGCACACACTACATGATCAGTATAGGCACACACACTACAGGATCAGTATAGGGGCACACACTACATGATCAGTATAGGCACACACACTGCATGATCAGTATAGCTACACACACTACATGATTAGTATAGGGGCACACACTACATGATCAGTATAGGCACACACACTGCATGATCAGTATAGGCACACACACTACATGATCAGTATAGGCACACACACTACATGATCAGTATAGGCACACACACTACATGATTAGTATAGGCAGACACTGCATGATCAATATAGGCACACACACTACATGATCAGTATAGGCACACACACTACATGATCAGTATAGGGGCACACACACTACATGATCAGTATAGGCACACACACTACATGATCAGTATAGGCAGACACTGCATGATAAATATAGGCACACACACTACATGATCAGTATAGGCACACACACTGCATGATCAGTATAGCTACACACACTACATGATCAGTATAGGGGCACACACCACATGGTCAGTATAGGCACACACACTACAGGATCAGTATAGGCACACACACTACATGATCAGTATAGGCACACACACTACATGATCAGTATAGGCACACACACTACATGATCAGTATAGGGGCACACACTACATGATCAGTATAGGCACACACACTGCATGATAAATATAGGCACACACACTACATGATCAGTATAGGCACACACACTACATGATCAGTATAGGGGCACACACTACATGATCAGTATAGGCACACACACTACAGGATCAGTATAGCTACACACACTACATGATCAGTATAGGCAGACACTGCATGATAAATATAGGCACACACACTACATGATCAGTATAGGCACACACACTACATGATCAGTATAGGCACACACTGCATGATCAGTATAGGCACACACTACATGATCAGTATAGGCACACACACTACATGATCAGTATAGGGGCACACACTACATGATCAGTATAGGGGCACACACTACATGATCAGTATAGGGGCACACACTGCATGATCAGTATAGCTACACACACTACATGATCAGTATAGGCACACACACTACATGATCAGTATAGGGGCACACACTGCATGATCAGTATAGGCACACACACTACATGATCAGTATAGGCACACACACTACATGATCAGTATATTCACACACACTACATGATTAGTATAGGCACACACACTACATGATCAGTATAGGGGCACACACTGCATGATCAGTATAGGGGCACACACTGCATGATCAGTATAGGCACACACACTACATGATCAGTATAGGCACACACACTACATGATCAGTATAGGCACACACACTGCATGATCAGTATAGGGGCACACACTGCATGATCAATATAGGCACACACACTACATGATCAGTATAGGCACACACACTACATGATCAGTATAGGGGCACACACTGCATGATCAGTATAGGGGCACACACTGCATGATCAGTATAGGGGCACACACTGCATGATCAGTATAGGGGCACGCACTGCATGATCAGTATAGTCAGACACTGCATGATAAGTATAGGCACACACACTACTTGATCAGTATAGCTACACACACTACCTGATTAGTATAGGCACACACACTACATGATCAGTATAGCTACACACACTACATGATCAGTATAGCTACACACACTACATGATCAGTATAGTCAGACACTGCATAATTAGTATAGGCACACACACTACATGATCAGTATAGTCAGACACTGCATGATAAGTATAGGCACACACACTGCATGATCAGTATAGGCACACACACTACATGATCAGTATAGGCCCACACACTACATGATCAGTATAGGCCCACACACTACATGATCAGTATAGGCACACACACTACATGATCAGTATAGGCCCACACACTACATGATCAGTATAGGCACACACACTACATGATCAGTATAGCTACACACACTACATGATTAGTATAGGCCCACACACTACATGATCAGTATAGGCACACACACTACATGATCAGTATAGGCCCACACACTACATGATCAGTATAGGCACACACACTACATGATCAGTATAGCTACACACACTACATGATCAGTATAGCTACACACACTACATGATCAGTATAGGCACACACACTACATGATCAGTATAGGCCCACACACTGCATGATAAGTATAGGCACACACACTACATGATCAGTATAGTCAGACACTGCATGATCAGTATAGGCACACACACTACATGATCAGTATAGGCCCACACACTACATGATCAGTATAGGCCCACACACTACATGATCAGTATAGGCACACACACTACATGATCAGTATAGCTACACACACTACATGATTAGTATAGGCACACACACTACATGATCAGTATAGGCACACACACTACATGATCAGTATAGGCACACACACTGCATGATAAGTATAGGCACACACACTGCATGATAAGTATAGGCACACACACTACATGATCAGTATAGGCACACACACTGCATGATCAGTATAGCTACACACACTACATGATTAGTATAGGCACACACACTACATGATCAGTATAGGCACACACACTACATGATCAGTATAGCTACACACACTACATGATCAGTATAGGCACACACACTACATGATCAGTATAGCTACACACACTACATGATTAGTATAGGCACACACACTACATGATCAGTATAGGCACACACACTGCATGATAAGTATAGGCACACACACTGCATGATAAGTATAGGCACACACACTACATGATCAGTATAGGCACACACACTACATGATCAGTATAGGCACACACACTACATGATCAGTATAGCTACACACACTACATGATCAGTATAGGCACACACACTACATGATCAGTATAGGGGCACACACTGCATGATCAGTATAGTTACACACACTACATGATCAGTATAGGCACACACACTACATGATCAGTATAGTTACACACACTACATGATTAGTATAGGCACACACAGTGCACACAGTAATTTTGGCACATAGATGTAGGACATAGTTCGGCTTTTGATCGGGATTTAATCTGATCGCCATTTTCGGGGTCAGGAAGGAATTTTTCCCCCTAATATGAGGATAATTGGCCCATTCTTCATAGGGGTTTTCGCCTTCCTCTGCATCTACACGGCATTACATAGGTTTAGTATCATAAATTAATAAGTAGATTCACACAGAAGAAAAGAAATTATAAAAAATAAAATAACATTTTCTTAGTTAAAAAGAAAAATTAGTTTATTCAAATATAAATGATAATTAGTACTAGTAAATAGTGTTCAGCCACCCCCGTAGTGTTCGAGTTCGGTTCGGTTCGTCGAACAGCTTCGAGCACCGTTAAAACCAATGGCAGGCAAACAAAAACACATAGAAACACATAGAAAACACCTTCAAAGGTGTCCAAAAGCTGACAAACTGCTCAGAAGACACAACTAACACATGGAAAAGTGACAAGTACATATAGTCATGCGAAAAGAAAAGAGGTGGAGGAGTAAAAGGAGGGGGAGACACAGATATAGGCATGTCATGCCCTTCTAAAATCCAAAAAGTGAGAAGCCGACAAGTTCAGTCCGCTCCTGCCCGTGCCACCTCCGTGTCGCCGGGTTTGTGCCAGAGCCGCGGTGAACCCTGACGGCCAGCCCCCCTCTCCCAATACTGGTGCCTGTCCGCTGGTGGGTCGAGCGAGCCCCCCTGTGGTGGAGGCAGCTCTAAGCTTTTTAATTTAAATTGTCTCTCTAATTTGAATGAATACACTTTAAATCCATTTACAAGGATCTATTGGAGGGCAAGTCTCATGCCAGCAGCCGCGTAATTCCAGCTCCAGTAGCGTCCACTAAAGCTGCTGCAGTTAAAAAGCTTTTATAAGGATCGAGCTCGTCTGTCCACCGCAAGGCATCCTACTGCCAGTCCCAGCCCCTATGCCTTGGGGTGCCTCCTGATGCTCTTCACTAAGTATCCCGTGGTCCCGAAGCATTTCCTTTGAAAAAATTAAGTGTCAAAACTACAGGTGGTGTAGCTTGCTTAACAGCCGGGATAATCCGCTGACTAGCAGACACTGCTACTAGGCACAAAGTATTTTCTGGGCTAGATGCAGTTAAAAATTTGTAATTAGATACTCTCGTTGGATGCTGAGAAAGCATTCCATAGAGTCTCCTGGCACGCCATATATGATTTTCTTAAAAAGCTTGGGGTAGGGGTCTAGGGGACCCTTTTATAGCCAAAATCACGGCCCTGTATCGCAATACGTCACCTAGGCTGAAGATAAATGGAACTGTATTACCCTGAGGGCTCGGTTGCTGCAGAGGTATTGCACCTCACCCAGAGGTGTGATATCTCACTCTCAGGTAAGGATGGAGTGTGGATCAGGACCCGACACCTGCATGCATTACACCACATTGCCGTGGGGCAGGGCGACCAATATGCCCCTGAGATGGGCACGACAGTCCCTGTCCCTGGCTGGAGTGGGGGGAGGGAACACTGAGGAAGGGGAACCCTGTAGTGCAGGAGCAGGGAGGAAGCAGTTCCTGGGTGCATTGAGAAGGGAGTATAAAAGGTGGGCACCATCTTAGTTCAGTGCAGAGAAGTCTGAGCAGAAGTGGCAGGGAGCAGGGGCTCTGCATGAGCTCTGCTCCGGAGGCGGGCCTAGTAACAGAGGCCCAGGCCTGGAAGAGGGAGAAGGAAGGAAGAGGAGCGGAGAAGGCTCCAGGAACGAGGAACGAAGGGATCCCAGGGGTGCGGACGGGCGAGTCACCACCGCACGCCCGAATCCACCTGCGTGGAGGGGTCAGGCCAAAGGGGGAGACCGATCCCCGAAACAAGTGGAGGCAGGAAACGACCCTCAGCTAGAAACAGGAGGCTGTGACATTTTATGTGGCGCAGCCCCTCGCTACACCCGCTAGGAAGGCACCACATAGGGTCAGGGAAACTGGTGCCAAGTTTACCAAGAGGAGGCCCGAGGCAGCCGGACAGAAGGGTTGGTAAGAAAGGCCAGACAAAGGACACACAAAGGGGGTCCTGTGAAGCGCTCCAAAGTTATCTGGGAGTTGTCTGAGCCCCTCACCTGGTGAGCACAGTACGACGTGGGCAGCCGTTACCTGCAGACGTGGTCTGGATAATAAGAACTGTGAGTAAAGGCCCTGGACTGCATCACTGACTCCGTGTCGTCACTGCTGCTGCCCTGCACCATCACCCCCATCCTCCGCATACACTGCCCTGAGGCTATACTCCTCCCGTGGGGAGTTATGCTACGCTCTGCTGCACCCACAACACCAGCCTCAGCGGTCTGCCCTGGAGCGGCGGTTCACTCAGACCGCAATCCACGGGTGGCGTAGTCGGACATTTAAACATCAAAACCACATAAATAGTTCCGCCACTGGTTTGACCGCCCTGAGCCACGGAACCGGGTCGCCACCACGGAGACTACAACCACCAGCATCCACCAAAAAGGGTCCGGCTCCGGGTGTCCCAAGGCCCAGGGGGCGCGTCAGAACATTTTCATCACCTTTCACAATCACCAATGGGACAAGGCAGGGATGTTCTCTGTCCCCTCTCTTATACATCCTAGTGACGGAGCACCTGCTCTCATCAATTCGCCATAACCCCAATATTAGGTGGATTGAGGTGGGAGGCACCGAGTACAAGTGCTCTCTATTTGCTGATGATGTCCTAGTATATATCACTCAATCACATATATCCATCCATGCTGTTATGGCTGAAATAGATCACTTTGTTACATGGTCAAATTTTAAAATCAATGCAGCGAAGACTGAGGACCTCGATGTCTCCCTCCCCAAATCCATATAGGATTCCATCCAGTCCAACTTTCCCTTTGCCTGGCCCTCACAGGGTATCAAATACTTAGGAATTCCTATTCATAGAGACCTCTCCCATCTATGTTATCTTAATTTTGGGCCCTTTATTGAACAACTCCATACAGACCACGGTTGGCAAGTTAGAACTGTAAGATTCACTACGTGAACCACTGGTGTTTTGTGGAAAAGCACATGTACACTGTGTTCCAAATTATTATGCAAAAAGTGTTTAGGAGTGATAAGGGAAGAATTTGTTTGTTTGTCAGTTAAACTCATTGATGGTGATGTGTGTCAGGGCTCTTTATATCACTGTAAGCAATTGCAGACACCTGTGCTAATTAGTTTGGCAGGTGTGTCCAATGAAAGGCAAGACTACTTAAGAAGGCTGTCTCACATTATTAAGCAGCCTACATTTTCTGCCAAAATGGGAAAGAAAAAGGATGTGTCGGCTGCTGAGAAGCAACAAATTGTGGAGTGTTTAGGTCAAGGCATGACTACAATCAACATTGTGCGATGATCAGGATGAAGTGTCTTGGCAATCAAGAAGTATGTAGCTGATTCACAGTACACACGTGTGCGTGCTGATAAGGGCAAATTGAGGACTCTTTCCTACAGGCAATTACGTCAGGTTAAAAGAGCAGCGGCAAAAAAGCCTTGTCATAGCAGCAGACAAGTTTTTGAAGCTGCTGGTGCCTCCAACGTCCCCCGAACAACAAGATGCAGGGTCCTTCAGAGGTTTGCAGCTGTGCATACGCCATCCTGTCGACCTCCTCTATCCACTTCACACAAGCAGAAACGGCTCCAGTGGGCCAAACATTACATGAAGACTGATTTCAAAACTGTTTTGTTCACAGATGAGTGCCGTGCAGCGCTCGATGGTCCAGATGGATGGAGTGGAGGATGGCTGGTTGATGGACAACCCACGCAAACACGGCTACAGTGCCAACAAGGAGGAGGTGGAATAATGTTTTGGGTTGGAATCATGGGGAGAGAGATTGTCGGCCCCTTTAGGATCCCTGAAGGCGCTAAAGATGAACTCCATAATGTATGTGGATTTTCTCAAACAGCACTTCCTGCCATGGTTCAAGAAGAAGAACCGTGTATTTAACAGCAAGATCATTTTTTTGCATGATAATGCACCATCTCATGCTGCACATAAAACATCTGCATCTCTGGCTGATATGGGCATAAAAGGGGACAAACTTATGGTGTGACCCCCATGCTCCCCTGACCTCTACCCCATTCAGAACCTTTGGAGCATCATTAAAAGGAGTGTCTATGATGGCGGGAGGCAGTTCACATCTAAGCAACAGCTCTGGGAGGGTATTCTGTCCTCATGCAAAACGATTGAAGCAGAAACCATCCAAAACCTGACAAATTCAATGGACGAGAAAGTTCAGAAGCTCCTTTCGAACAAGGGGTCCTATGTGAAAATGTAACATCACCTAGAATAAAGTTTTGAGTTGAAAACTGTTTGATTTCAGTTTCTAATAACCTGCTAATGCTTATAATTTCAAAAATGACCATTTTTTTGGTCTTTATAAAAATGAAAAGGTTGATCGAAAAGTTTGGGGGATCTAAGAGTGTGGCAACCCAGTAGTCATGATTACTTCAAATTCTGACAATATGAGGGTCATGTTGCAGGTAGTGCAGCAAGAAGGCACTTATGTGTCTTGCGCATCTCGGAGCCCCAAAATTATTTTCCGGGCTAGATGCAGCTAAAAATTATTATTAATTTTAAATCTGGTGGAGCTTAGTATAGATGGCCTAATAGGATCAGTGCTGCACACTGCTACAAAGCCCAAATTATTTTCCAGCCAAGATACAGATAAACATGATTAGTAATTTTAAATCTGGTGGAGCTTATTATAGATGGCCTAATAGAATCAGTGCTGCACACTGCTACAAAGCCCAAATTATTTTCCAGTCAAGATACAGATAAACATCATTAGTAATTTGAAAGCTTAAAACGGTTGGTAGGGTGATTTTAACCAATCATCCATCTTTTACTCTCCCCAGGATGACACAGGGGTAGAAAAGTCGTTTCGGATCCATGATTTGTTCATCTTTATGAACGTGAGTCTGTCTACATTATCAGTGGAGAGCCGCGTGCGCTTATCTGTCAGCACACCACCAGCAGCGCTGAACACACGTTCAGACAGAACGCTGGCTGCGGGGCATGACAAGATCTCCAAGGCGTAAATGGCTAGCTCCGGCCATTTATCCAGATTGGAAGCCCAAAAAGAGCAAGGGTCCAGTGACACAGTCATGGCTTCAATGTTTACTTGGAGATACTCCTGTACCATCGTCTCTTGGCGTTGACTATGTGTCAGACTTCTTGTCTCCTGTGGCCTTGCAAAGGATGGGCTAAAAAAGTGGTGAAATGATTGCGCAAAATTGATGTTACCAGCAGATACTGTGGTTCTGTTATGGTTTGAGTGCTGAACACTTGACGGTCCCACGGTTGGCAAGTTGGAACTGTGAGATTCACTATGTGCACCACTGGTGTTTTGTGGAAAAGCACATGTAAGATTCTGCAACAGTCTCTGCTGATACTCCTGCATGCGTGCATCCCTTTCTATGGCAGGAATAATTTCTGCAAATTTACTTTTGTACCGGGGATCTAACAGTGTGGCAACCCAGTAGTCAGGATTATTTCTAATTCTCCCAATTCGAGGGTCATGTTGCAGGTAGTGCAGCAAGAAGGCACTCATGTGTGTTGCGCATCCAGGAGCACCAAGTCCCTGTTGTGTTGGTGGCGAGGTAACAATCATGCTTCCTTCCTCTGTCCTCTCCCCCCAACCTCGCACAACAGAAATGTGATCAAGGTCTCCCTCATCTGATGAGTCTTCCATCAGTTCGTCCTCCACTTCTTCCTGGGCTCCTGCACCTTCCTCACTAGTTTGGCTGCTACCATGCGCCCTGGTAAAACCATCTCCCCCACCCTCACATGCCTGCCGCCTTGGTGCTGCCGACCGTCTGGACCTTGCAGATGTTAGCCCTTCCGCATACAACTCCTCCTCCTCTACTTCCTCCACCTCCTCTTGTGCCACCACCTGACTCCGAATTCTGTTTAACATGTGCTCCAGCATGTAAATCACCGGAATAGTCATGCTGATAATGGCATCGTCAGCACTAAACATCTTCGTCGCCATTTCAAAACTGTGCAGAAGGGTGCATAGGTCCCTGATCTGAGACCACTCCTCCAGCGTGATTTGCCCCACCTCTGGATCTCGTTGGCCCAGGCTATACGTCAGAACGTATTGCACAAGGGCTTGTCGGTGCTGCCACAGTCGCTGCAACATGTGCAGAGTTGAATTCCACCGGGTAGGCACATCGCATTTTAGCCGGTGAAGTGGCAGGCCCAACGACTTCTGTAGAGATGTAAGTCGCTGAGCTGCGGGATGCGAACGGCGGAAGTGAGCACACAGCGACCGTGCCCTCTGCAGAAGGCCATCTAGTCTGGGATAGTGGGCTAAAAATTGCTGGACAACCAGGTTCAACACGTGAGCCATACAAGGCACGTGTGTGACATTGCCCCGGCGAAGGGCCGCACCCAGGTTTGCAGCATTGTCGCACACGGCCTTCCCTGGTTTCAGGTCCAGTGGAGACAACCATTCATGAAATTGGTTCTCCAGAGCTGACCACAACTCCTCAGCTGTGTGACTCACATTTCCCAGACATTTCAAAGTAAAAACCACCTGATGACGTTGAGCCCTACTGCCAGCATAGTAAGGAGGTGTGCAGGATCCCTTCTGCGCAGTTAGAAAGCTTGTGGCATGACCAGACAGGCTTTGGGTGCAGGTGGAAGACCGAGAGGAGGTTGAGGAGGCAGAAGCAGTGGAGGAACTTTGACATAAAGAGGATTGACGCACAACTCGTGGGGACGACAAGACTTGGACAGCAGCCCCTTGTCCTGCTGTCACCATAGTTACCCAGTGCCCAGTCAGAGACATGTAACGCCCCTGTCCATGCCTACTCGTCCAAGTGTCTGTGGTGAAATGCACCCTGTCACACACAGAGTTTCTCAAAGAAGCGGTGATGTTGTGTGCGACAGAAGTAGTGCCGACTGGGCATCTGGTACTGGGGCACTGCGACGGACATAAGGTCTCGAAAATCCTCTGTGTCCACCAGACGGAAAGGCAGCATTTCTGTAGCCAAGAGCTTGCAGATGGTGAAATTCAACCTCTTAGCTTTCTCATGGCTAGGAGGAAATGGTCTTTTACTTGTCCACATCTGAGGGACCGAGGGCTGGCTATTGTGCTTAGACGGGGTTGATAAGGGTGTCCCCGGCAAACTGCCGGTCTGTGAGGAAGATGCAGGCGGACATGTTAGGTTGCCTTGATCCAAAGGTGGTGCTATCGATGTCGGACAGCGCTCAACACCAGCTGGTGTTACCACCTCCAAAGAAAATGATGACCTGCCAATCACGCTGGCTGTTGCGGGTAAAGAGGTGGCAGGTCTGCGCCCCAAAACCGGTGTGACTTCTGTCCCCCCAGTCACAGAGGATGAAGAGGCCGCGGATGCACAAGATATGGCAGACGGTGGTTGGCCCGGCCGGCTAGGCCGCATTGTAGCACACTGAGCTTCCCACTGCAACTTATGCTTCATGTCCATGTGCCGGTTCATGCATGAAGTACTCAAACTATGTATTTTTTGGCCTCTACTTAGCTTTTGCTGACAAATGTTACAGATAACACGAGTTGGGTCATCTTTATCGATCTGAAAAAATGCCCAGGCTATGCAAGGCTTAGCACCCATGCGACCTGAAGAGCCACCACGACTTGTGGTGAGAGGCAGAGTTGTGTTTGAGGATGCAGTTGTTGACGTGCTTCCAGTACTACGTCTCTGTCCAGGAAGGCGCAACCTGACCTCGTCGTCACTAGCATCTTCCTCCACCTCCTCTGCTGACCTCATCTCTTGGCTGACTGTGGGTTGACAGTAAGTGGGATCTCCAACCTCATCATCATCACCCTGTGCGTTATCACACCCGTCGTCCTCAGAGCCAACCTGTTCCTGCCCTGACAAAAAACTAAAGTTGTCGCTCCAATCAGGTATTTGAGTCTCATCATCGTCTTCCTCATTGTCTCCACCAACAGGAGTTACAGTTTGGGAATGAGGGTCTACATTATGGTCAGAACCTTCTGCGTCTGGTCCTGGATCCGACTCATAAAGATTCTGGGCATCAGTGCAGATCATTTCCTCGTCTGGATTCACAGAAGCGCTGGAGTCGACCTCTGATTCCCAGGCTATAGTATGAGTAAACAGCTCTGCAGACTCAACCATCTGTTCTACCTCATACTCAGACGGGCAGCTGGAGATTTGGGAGCTGTGAGGAAGCAAGTGCGATTGGGGTGACACCTTTGAGGACTGGAGTATTTGTGATGTTGAAGTTGATGTGGAGGAGAGCCCACTTAAAGGAGCACTTGATATCCGTTGAATCACCTGCTGTTTTTGTGCCTCATCTGGAATTTGTAGTGATTGGCGTGGCCGTAAGAAAGGGATCTTATCACATTGTCCGCTAAAAGAAGTAGACATTTTAGTTTGGCTGGAAGATGGTCTTTCTTCTGCAGATGTTACTGTTGCTTTAACACCTACCCCACGGACACAACCTTTTTTCCCCTTCCCAACACGCCTATTCCCCTTTCCACCAGCAGCAGGCCTTTTTCCACTCATTTTGGTGGTTAACTAATTCACAACTCTGGAGTTGTTTGCACAAAAAAACAATGGATGGGAACCGAGCAGAGCTGAGTGGCCAAACTGTGGTATTAGGCCAAAACTATTGGCTGGGTTAGATGCAGAAAAAAATTATATTCAATTTGCAACCTGATGGAGGTCAGTATAGATGGACTAATAGAACAAGTCCCACACACAGCTAGAAGCCCAAATATTTTTTCAGAGCTAGATGCAGATAAAAATTATTTTTAATTTGCAACCTGATGGAGGTCAGTATAGATGGACTAATAGAAAAAGTCCCACACACTGCTAGAAGGCCAAATATTTTTTCAGAGCTAGATGCAGAAAAAAATTATATTCAGTTTGCAACCTGATGGAGGTCAGTATAGATGGACTAATAGAGAAAGTCCCACACACTCCTAGAAGGCCAAATATTTTTTCAGAGCTAGATGCAGAAAAAAATTATATTCAGTTTGCAACCTGATGGAGGTCAGTATAGATGGACTAATAGAGAAAGTCCCACACACTGCTAGAAGGCCAAATATTTTTTTCAGAGCTAGATGCATAAAAAAATTATATTCAGTTTGCAACCTGATGGAGGTCTGTATAGATGGATTAATAGAACAAGTCCCACACACAGCTAGAAGCCCAATATTTTTTCAGAGGTAGATGCAGAAAAAAATATATTCAGTTTGCAACCTGATGGAGGTCGGTATAGATGGACTAATACAACAAGTCCCACACACAGCTAGAAGCCCAATATTTTTTCAGAGCTAGATGCAGAAAAAATTTATATTCAATTTGCAACCTGATGGAGGTCAGTATAGATGGACTAATAGAACAAGTCCCACACACAGCTAGAAGCCCAAATATTTTTTCAGAGCTAGATGCAGATAAAAATTATTTTTAATTTGCAACCTGATGGAGGTCAGTATAGATGGACTAATAGAGAAAGTCCCACACACTGCTAGAAGGCCAAATATTTTTTCAGAGCTAGATGCAGAAAAAAATTATATTCAGTTTGCAACCTGATGGAGGTCAGTATTGATGGACTAATAGAGAAAGTCCCACACACTGCTAGAAGGCCAAATATTTTTTCAGAGCTAGATGCAGAAAAAAATTATATTCAGTTTGCAACCTGATGGAGGTCTGTATAGATGGATTAATAGAACAAGTCCCACACACAGCTAGAAGCCCAATATTTTTTCAGAGGTAGATGCAGAAAAAAATATATTCAGTTTGCAACCTGATGGAGGTCAGTATAGATGGACTAATACAACAAGTCCCACACACAGCTAGAAGCCCAATATTTTTTCAGAGCTAGATGCAGAAAAAAATTATATTCAATTTGCAACCTGATGGAGGTCAGTATAGATGGACTAATAGAATGATGCTATGCCCAAAAGATTTTACTTCACTAGGTGCAGTAAAAAAATTGGTATTCTATACACAGGTGGTATATCTTGCAACACAGATAAGCTACTCCACTGACTAACACACTCTGCAATAGGCCAAAAAGGATTAGCTTTGCTAGATTCAGCCAAATGCTGTGAAAAAAACTTGCACAGCACTGGCACAGACCTGCCTGGCAAAAACTGATAGGAACTGATGTAACCTAGTCCTGAAAAGGACTCCAATTACAATTAGTCTTTACTCCCACAACCTATCTATTTAAGAGCACAGACATGCCTGATAAAAGTCGTAGGAAATGCTGTAACCTAGTCCTTAAAAGGACTGCAATCACAACTATTCCCTACTCCCAAGCTATCTGTAGATTTGTGCGAAAATTGGCTTGAAATTAACAAGGTATAGCGCACACAGCAACAGCGGTGCCGTCTAACACGCAGCTGCAGCAGTGAGAAAATGGTGGCGACGGGGAAAATGGCTTGGTCTTATAGGGCAAGGACATGTTACATACACTGCCAATGACACATGCCCTTGCTTGTGTGAAAAAAAGCACTTCGCTCCGTGTGTTCGCTGCTGATAGGCTGACAGATTGCACCTCCCCACTGTAAATGCGGGAAAGAGAAAAAAAAATGGAGATCTTCATTATTCCTGCAGAGATCCATCCCCTGCCCCTCCCCCCACCCCGCTGTACACTCAAACTGCGTATTAACATTAATTTTCATCATTACTGAGAAAAAATCCAGTTATGATTTTGGTGCACGAACAGTTATCGAACATAACCTCGAACAGCCGAATTTTTCTCAAATCGTTCGTGTTCGCCGAACGGCTCGAACACCGCCCAAAACAGCTCGAATTTGAGATTGGCGAACAGTTCGAGTAGAACAACGCTCATCTCTACTAGTAAATAATTTTTGTTACTTAGAAAATTACACAGCTTAGGTACATTACACAGCTTAGGTACATTACACAGTTCAGGTACATTACACAGGTTGGGTACATTACACAGGTCAGGTACATTACACAGCTTAGGTACATTACACAGGTCAGGTACATTACACAGCTTAGATACATTACACAGGTCAGGTACATTACACAGCTTAGGTACATTACACAGGTTAGGTACATTACACAGGTCAGGTATTGGCCTTTGATCTTGGGATTCGTTCTGATCGCCATATTTGGGGTCAGGAAGGAATTTTCCCCCTTGATATGAGGACAATTGGCTTATTCCTCACAGGGGTTTTTCGCCTTCCTCTGGATCAACACGGCCCCTACATACATTTAGTGTGAGAGGTTAATAAGTGGGTACATACTTTGAGAGTATAAGAATAAGGTATGAAATAAAATATTAGTGAAAAAAAATGTTAGCTAAGCCAAATATAGACATAAATTAGTGCACACATGCAAAAATCATTTGTTTCTGTTTGTTTTTAATTTGCACTTACATTTCACAGGTTCGGTATCAGCCTTTGATCCTGGGATTTATTCTGACCGCCATTCTTTATTTGGGGTCATGAAGGAATTTTCCCCCCTGATATGAGGACAATTGGCCTATTCCTCACAGGGGGTTTTCGCCTTCCTCTGGATCAACACTGCCCATAAATAGGATTAGTCTGATAGATGAATAATTTACACATACATGATATTATAATATAAAATAATCCCCATCTATAAATAAAATCTTCTTTTTACCCCTTATATCTTTGTGCTTGTTTTTATTCCATTGCTCTTCCACAAAGTCATTATTATACTCCAACCCTATGTTTTTTTGTGACATATTGTACTTTATGTTAGTGGTAAATTTAGGTCAATATTTTTTGCATCTATTTGTGAAGATATCAGAAATTTGGTGAAAAATTTTGAAACTTCAGCAATTTTCAAACTTTGAATTTTATGCTCTTAAAGCAGAGAGTTATATCACACAAAATAGTTTCCCTAATTTCCCTAACATTTCCCACATGTCTACTTTACTTCTGCAGAATTTTTTAAACAATTTATTTTTGTTAGAAACTTAGAAGGGTTAAAGGTTTATCAGCAATTTCTAATTTTTCCAATAAAACTTTTTTTTTTTTTTGAAAGGAACCACATCACCTTTGAAGTGACTGAAAGGCCTATGTGACAGAAAATACCCGAAAGTGACACCCTCCTAGAAAATGCACCCCTCAAAACCACATTCTAGAAGTTTATTAACACTTCAGGTGCTTTTATATGCTATTAATGCTTTTATATTTCTCTTATACTGATGTTTGAAAAAGACCACTTTTGGTCGAAACGTCATGGCATATCGCTTTAAGCTCCTCCTTGTTGGTTTTCAATGGTGTGGTGAATGTATATATTTGAATAAACTGTTTCCACCTTTGCAAATTACCTTTGAGTACGGCTATTATCTATATCCTTACGGGGGATAGTATCCTATTCAGCCTGCACCAAATCTACAGCTGATTGCGCATCTTCTTCTATCAAATCCCCTGTCCATGATGTAGGCGAAGATGCCTCCCACCTGCACTTGCAACCAAGTGTTTGTCCCTACCCCAGTTCTTGGAACGCAAGCACAAATACGCAAGCACTCGCATACAGGCCAAAATACTAAACTGCCACATTTCCAGATTGCTTGCACTGGAAATGTTGTCTTCTAGGCTTGTGGAGATGGAAGCTTTCCGCAACCTCATGGCGGCTGTCCCTCGGTACTCGGTCCCCAACCGCCGCTATTTCTCCCGGTGTGCTGTCCCCGCCTTACACAAGCACGAGTCCCATAACATTACCCGTGTCCTCACAATGCTGTTACTGGGAAGGTCCACCTAACCACGGACACGTGGACAAGTGCTTGTGGCCAGGGACACTACATTTCCCTGACGGTACACTGACAGCACACTGTGTGAATACTATGGAAGCTGGGACCCAGTCGACCCAGGGACGGTACATGTGCTACCGACACCGAGGATTGCGGGCCCTGGTTCAATCAGGGTTGCCCCCACCTTCTACAGCAGTTCCTGCACCTTCTCCTCACCCTCCATTTCCGGAACGTCAACATCAGCCTCAAGCTGTATGCACTGCAGCATTTTCTTTTTTCAGGACTTGGGTCTGTGCGAAGTCTGGTTTCTTGTACTCCGAGACATTGTTTTTAGTGATATAACTTTGGGGTGGATAGGATGTTTTGATTACATTTTTTTGTGCTGTTGCGATGGCTGAAAAAATGCTATTTTGGCGTTTTGATTTTCTTCTTGCCATTTACTGATTGGAATAATTTATTCTATACATTGATAGATGGACTTTGATGATCGCAGTGATATCAAATATGTGTATTTTTTTATATTTCATCATTTTTAATGGGGGAAAACAGGTGATTTGAACTTTTGTATCATGACCGGCATGTGGGTCTTCAGCAGACTCCCGACCATGATGGCAACCCATTGACGCGCCATGATAACGTCTCGGGGTGCCATTGGGCGCCTAGAATAGTGAGCCCCCCTGCCGGCGCGCATTAAATGCTGCTGTCACAGACTGACAGCAGCATTTAACAGACGTAGACGGAGCTCCGCTGTTAGAGGCAGATGATGGCTGAATAACACACGTAGACAGTATTGATTGTAATATACAACAAGGAAAAAATCCTAAACTGGATCCACATAGCAGTAACTGGGAAAACACTTTGACGAAATAAATATAAACCAAAATGAATGACATCCCCACATGATTAAAAGATATATTTATTAGAAAATAATAAAAAAATACATACAATTCAAGCAAGGTAACTCGAAAAGGAGGGATGAATGACAGTGATAGTTGTAGTAACCCAAGTTGAAGTTCTTTAGGTTTATATTGATTGTAATATGTTTAGCAAAAACCATCACTTTCCAGAACAAAAATCCAAAACTAGAAAGAATTATATATATATTTTTTTTATGTTTTTTATATTTAAATGTAAAAAAAAAAACAATGTTCAAATGTTCCACACCATATCCATCATATCCATTGCTGGGCAGCTCAGAAAAAACACATGTAGAGATTCTCCAGGTCTTGGAAACTGCTTCTGATCATGTTGTCAGTGCAGGTGGGTGCAGGTCTTCACCTCTTTCTAACAAGATGTCTCATGCCTGTATAGAAACAATAAGACGCCTTTCTCATTAATCTGAAAACAATTAAAATACATGTTTTTTAAAAAATTTTGAATATATACCGGTTATCAAATAAAACAAACTAAAGAGAAGTCATGGAGGAAAAACAAAATATTTACCTGGAAAATACATGTTGGAAGCTTTGTGTGAATCAGGATAGGTGGATTCTGAATGTTTGTTGTTAGCTGCTCGTGATGAAGACGTATGCTGATTGTCTCCCTACGTGGTGAAAGAAAAGCAAAATATATAAAAGTAGTTACACTTTAAATGATATACGGCAATAAGAGACTAAATTAGAGACTTACGATTCTCAATATTTTAAAAATAGTTTATTACTGATTGTTGATGATAGTGGAGGCTTCTTTCTTACCTTCATCTTAGGTAGATGAGATGATGATATTTAGACAAATCTCAATGTTCAAATAGTTCAAATAGTGAACCTGAAAATATAAAGAAACATAATTACATCCAACTAAGCTTGAAATTATAAAAGGTTTTCAAAAGCATTGTAGATAATTGATGGAAATTATCAATCGTTCCATATCCAGCAAGTTATGGAAATGTATCCAGTATTAATATGGTAACCTATGAGGATGGATTCTGAATGTTTGCTGCTAATCGCTGGTGCTGGTGATGAGCACAAATACTCATTGTCTCGCTACTCAGGGGAAAATATATAAAAGTATCTGAACTTTAAATTATAAAGAAACAAAATTAGAGACTAAATATTCTGAGGAATAGTTACATGTTTAGCTGATGGACAATTGACGTAATCGGCCTCCACACCGGCGGCAATAAGATTTATTATCAGCTATTCTTTGAAAACGCCCAAGTCTACAAAGATAAGAGAAATATTGGTTACCAGACTGGAATGAACGTTGGTTAATACCATGGATCATGTTAAAAAGAACAAATTGAAACCAATATATTAAGGACTGGCCCCAGCACAGAAAATATAACATGTAGCATCCTAAGCCCTACAGTCCCCAGACGTCAGTCCGCTCTGATAGTAGTAAAGTATAAAAGCCTTATACCAACAGAACCGCCCTGACGTCTCTGCACGGTGATTGTGTTTCATGACGCGATGAATCATCAAATCTACTTACTTGTTATCACACAGGGAGCACTGGTAGTTGTACTTATAGCTGATGGTATAGCTGTGACACATCGTCACTTCCGGCAGCTCGGGATGGATGTCATTTACCCTTCTGGTATAAGTCTGCCATAACGGGCCATGGTTATCTCTGCCTTCACCGTCGATTATCCAACAGGCAGCATGGCACATCTCGTGCGCAAGTGTGGATCGTAGTCGCACTAAAAAAGAGTTTATACAAGCATAAGAAAATCTAAGTACACCCTGCTTGAACTCTTTGGTTTTACATATCAGGATTCGGGATATAATATAAAATATCTGGTCCTTAAAACTTCTTCAAATTAGGTAAATACATCCTGAGATGAAAAACACATGAAAAGTCACAACGTGCCATTACTTATTTACCAATAACTACTTCAAAATGCAGAAGCAGAGAGTGAAAAATAAGTACACCCCATGAATCACTAGCTTTTAGAATGATCTTTATCAATAATAACTTGAAGCTGCAGCAAGGGTGTACTTAATTTATCACACACTGCTTTTGCATTTTGCCCTTCTTTTTGTTAGATAAATAATTACACTCTATTATTTATCATGTTGTTTTCTGAGATTGTATTTTCTTACTTTTAAGATCTTCTAAGGACCTGATGCTTTTTTTGATTTTGTCCTAATATGTAAAACATTAGATTCCAAAGAGGGTGTACTTAGTTTTTCCCATGACAGCATGTACGATGAATTTATAAGATGTATTACATCACAAGTAGCAGTTTTGCAACCTATAGAGGTTGTCTCATAAAGCTGCAGGATGGACGTGATATGAAACCTACCGGAAGAATCCAAGACCTTATCGGAAAGCTCAATAACTGAGGAACGGTGGTTGTTCTCCAACTTGTGACGGCATTGACCGGATGCTGATGTCAGCCTCTTATTCCAGACTACGTCCATTTTCCTCGGGAGCTAAAATAGAGGAAACAAATTCCACTAAATCTGTAAACTCTTTGACCCCATTCTAACAAAGCACCGAACTCTCCTGTGTGATTTACAGCACTAGTCTCCTTGTATGGGACATGGGGTCTACTGAGAAGTCCAACATGTGAGAACAAAAATAAAAATAAACCTTTCCTAAAATGTCCAGATGTCAACAAATTGGTTTTTATATGTAAATGTAAAATCCTGTGAACTACAAAAAGTTGCTAATCTCTATATGTCTGCATGATGGATCATGTAAGGTCTCCACTCATCCCACAGATAAGAAGGTGATGGCATTTACCAAACTAAGTGAGTTTTGCCTGAGATTTCAGAACCATGACAAGGGAGTTAGGGTGCTCTTCAGAAACTTAGAATGATAGAAATGATTGTTTGAAGGTGGAGATAATGGATAAGTCATGTGTCGCCCAGATACCGATAATAAGATACCTTATTCTCGAAGACTGTCCTGTTGTATAGATGGTACAGTCGCTCCACCAGCTTCTCTTTTGTTACCTGAAAGTGGGTAACGTAGATGGAAGATGGAGAAATAATGTCTTCCAGGAAACAGCCGGGGATGTTACATAGTGGTGTCCTGGGAAAGATAAGGCATCAGAAATAAATCCAAAGGAAACATCTGACCTAGTTCATGGTTTTCCACAGAGGTAGATGCATCCGGCATAACTCACCTCTCCTCTGTAGCGGAGCTCTCCTCACTATCAGATGGTGAATTATCTGTACAGAAATATGGAAGAATGAAAATTTGTAATCAGACAGGTCAGAATGCAGATCCATGCTAGAGAGAAAACATAATAAATGCTGTAAAGTGAAAATACATCTAAATCAAAATGCCAGAATTGTGGGGTTTTTTCTCTCTGCAACTACTCAAAAAATGCAATAAGAAGCAATTTAAATGTCACATCCACCCCATAATATTATCAATGAAAACATTGAGCCGCCTTATAAAAGAACAAGCCCTCATACGCCTCCATCAATAGCAAAATAAAAATGTTACAGATCTCAGAAAATGGCGACAAAATCAAATATATTTATTAATAATATCAGAATTGTTTTTCACACTTAAAAAGAAAAACTTTGCAAGTTTGGTATGGACATAATCATACTGGCCTGGAGAATCATATTTCCAGGTTCATTTTACTGTGCAATGAAGACCTTAAAAATCAAAAACCCTCCAAAAAATCCGTTTTTTTTTTTTTTTCAGTTTTCCCTTACTTGGATTTTTTTTCCATTTTGCAATACATTGTATGGTAATGTGAATTGTGCCATTGAGAAGAACATCTCATGGCACTAAAAACAACCCATTATATGTTAATGTGGATGGAAATATAAAAACAGATAAGTCTCAAGGAAGAAGGAGAGGAAAAGACATAAGTAGACTACAAATTGACCAGTCCCTAAGGGGTTAAAGGTACAGACCCAACTGTAATTTGCGTTTAGTTGTTAGATTTGGAAACTGACAGTACAAAAAATCATTGTTCTTTCTACAATAACATAACCCTGGTTGTGTCTAGAAATGATGACTTACCATGATATGTGGAAGATTCTCCAGTATTGGAATCGTCATCGTCAGTAATAACAATGATGTCATCATCGGAGCTGTGACATAAATGTAACAGAATATGAGCCACCATTAATCATTATTCCCCATCAGGTATCTAGTAATGGAGGAGATGTGAGTCTTACCAGGTGGTACTGTCCGGATCAATATCTGAAGGTGGTAAAATCAGATCTGTGGGGGCAACACAACATAAATCTCTTATTAGAATATTGTAATAACAACTACAGAGGAACATCAAAGAAATAAATCCTAATACAGTATTCAGTGTACCCCTATATGTAGATTGGGAAATAGACCACATTCAGCTAAAGTAACCTGCACTGTGCATGGCCACCATGAGAAGAAATCCCCGAATCCCAATCCTGACCGACTATAGAGCGAATGCATGAATAATGTTCCTGATCAAATGCTGAAAAGAAATGTTGTTCTGCCACTGTGGAAGTGTCCCAGACATAGGACTCACACCAATAAAGCTTATCTAAAATAGGATTACCCCTTTAATGTATCTTTAATTTAAAAATGCACAGACCCATTTATAATTTGCCTTTAATTGTTACATTTGGAAACTGATCTGTGACAGTACAGAAAATTCAATGTTGTGGGGGCAACACAACATAAATCTCTTATTCGAATATTGTCAAAAGAAATAAAAGTGTACCCCTATATGTACATGGGGCAAAACACCACATTCAGGTACAGTAACCTGCCCTGTACATGGCCACCATGAGAAGAAATCCCCAAATCTCATTTCTGTCTGACTTTATAACACCTGTATAAATATTCCTGACCAAATGCTATAAAGAAATGTTTAATATGAACTCATTACTTTAGACGTACAATAGAGATAAATCCAAGCCCTGACCACAATGAGCTGCACCCAATGACTATAATGACACATCAATATATCAGAGCTGTTACTGGATCGGAGCACAGTACCTGGTAAATTCGGAGTCGGGCCCGAATTGAAGCCACTGATGATAACCTGGCGTGGAGACCTCGGTATTGGCTTCTTTCGTGGATGATACTGAAAAATTGTCAAACATGTCAGATAGAATCTATGAGCATGAGCATCTCTAATTTATAATCTTCCTCCGTTTTCCCCTGACTTACAGGTAGATGCCTATATGATTATAGTTACCATTGGCCTGCGCTTACTTCATGTGCAGAGTAGGACGGGTGTGCGGGACACTTATGGTTAGGATATGGATAGGGGCGGTGGTGACATTTTCGTGTCTTCATACAATATTATTATGTACCCTGTACATGGACATGTTGACACAAATACCACAACTAAAGGCAGTCATTACTCTGGAAACATGATCCAAACTATCACCCCATCATGCCTCTTCCTGGAGCTCTATTTTTGGTGCCACCATTTCTTTTTCTGGGCTTTTTATCCCAAATGTATTCTCATTATTTAAAAATATAAAAATGACGCTCACCTGATGGAAATCGTCATCATCACTGCTGTCCTCGGTGTCAGAGAGAACTATAATGCGCTTAAATCGCTTTTTTCTCATCATATTTGCAAAATTCACTTACAACACTCCTCTCTCCACAAACGCCTACAAAATCCCTCAGCGGAACTCTGGATGACGGGGCGTTCTATATCGTCCAGTCATTGTGGCATCATCGGAATGATGCGATTGTTTGTTTTTTTATTTAACTTTATTTAAATCTACAAAACGTACTGCAGAAATACAAAAAATAAATCCAGAAAAAAACAACAATCCTTCTAATTCTCTAACTCCTGCCCTTTTTTGAATTGTTCAGAAAAAAAATAATAATCAAAAAAGTCGACAAAAAACAAGATTTAAAAAAAACAAAGAAACCCCGAAAAAAAATAGGCGATTGATTATCCCTCTCCCCCAAGTTTTAATGCTCTACGCTACATTTTTTGCAAAATGTTCTCCCAATTTTTTAAGTTCTCTGAGGAGCAAAGCCACGCCCTCTTGTATTTTATTACTCTCTGAATAAAATTCTTCCATTCTGTAGTATTCAATTTTTTTCCCTATCCATTTCCTAACCAAATCCACTCTTGCTGTATAAAGTCGCCTACTTACAAACTCTCCTTCCTCATTTCATCTCTTCCGTTCCAGAGAGCAGGTTACAATTGTTGATTTGACCTCAATGGAGATATAAGTCCCGAGTTTCCCCTCTATATCTTTATACCCTATGATAAATGTATCAATTCTGCCCTTGTTTCTTACACAACTTACAAGTATTGTCAGCTATCTTCTCCATTCTGTATAATACCCGGTGAAAATAATAGAACCAATGGATCAATTGGATTAATTTATAGTTTGATTAATTGACATCCCACTTTTGTTTTTATATATATTGAGCCTCTGCAATATTTACTCTTTACTTTCTCAACTAATCTTCTTCTTAAACATTAAATATATAAGGAATCACGGTTAATTTTTTATTAATATTATATTTATTATATAATAGAATATTGTATAAAATATATACGTTTATTAATATTAGATAGATTCTTTTTTAAATGGCAACCAATCAAAAAATAATCCATTCCTCAATTTGATTCCTTCATACTCTTCATCGCTTGTTGAATTTGACAATATCTAAAATCGTGCACTTTACTTAAGCTAAACTGTGTCTTCATCACATTAAATGGCAACAACTCATCTTCATGGATTAAATGTTTAACCAAATGCAACCTTTTCTCTTCCAAAACCCTGTATCTTAACAATTTTATATATATTTATATTATCCTATGATGAGGCGTATCCAATTGACGTGTTAATATTTAATATATTCTTTAAATAATCAAGTATAATTGCAAGAATAAAACATTTGTCATCTCCTAGATTCCCGTGAAACAAAATCCCTGATTTCAAAAATTCATAAATGTTACAAAATCCCCTTTTTTCTTATTTAGCAAAAATCTTTTAAAATCAGAATTCCTGAAATTTAAGTAATTGGGCTTCCCAGAAATATCTGTGGAAATAAGGGACGGCCAAGCCTCCTTCTGTCTGAGACTTCAGAAGATAGTTACTTTTATTCTCACCCTCTCTCGCCAACAAATCAGGTCGTTCAGAAGAGTTTCTGTTTATTTAAATATTTTCTCATTTACCCATACCGGGCAGACGCTGAGGACATAACGAACTAGAGGCGAGAGACCATCATCTTAATCAGGGTTATTCTATCCACATTAGATATCGGCAGCAGCATCCACATCAACATCTATTTTAATTTCCTAATGAACAATATAATGTCAAGCGATACAAAACTCACAAGCTCCCATGTGATATTTATCCCTAAATATTCAAAGCCATCTTTTTACTAAAGTCTGTAAATCTCTTCACGCTTTTCTGATTTTTTCATCAAATGGTAATAAAACCCATATACTACAGTTGCTATCCAAGCCAAAGTGGGCACCAAAAGACACAGTCACCTCTATGGTCCACAGGAAAGTTTTCCCCGTCTCTAACAAAATCAGCAGAATATCATCTGCATAGATCAATATCTTTCCCCCTCTCCACTGCTGCCAAAACCACTAATTTCCTCAAGGAAAATACAGTGAGAAGATAAGAGAGGGGGCATCACCGTTTTGTACCTCTGGCTTGGGGTGAATGGTATAATAGTTTGATCCACCTGATAAAATTCTCCCTGAACCCAAACATCTTGAGTACCCTCCACAAGAACTCCTACACCACCCTGTTACAAGTCTTTGTGGCCTTTGATGCCAGGATGGAGCGGTGGTCTCCGTCTCCTAATATTGTTAAACACTTTCCTCAAATGAATCAGTTCCACTCCCTGGTATAAAACCACTCTGGTAAGAAAGTAGTGGGGGCTTCAGAATTATTTAAACATGTCTTACATTTCATTGAGGATCCAGATACAAATGAAGAACAACTTCCTTTAGGTCCATGATCAGAGTTGACAATTCACACCAGCCACTTCCAATATTAAAGGAGATGTTCACCAATATTTGATGAAACAAAGGAGGAGTTTAGCGTAGTCTTAAAATGAAAACGCAGATGTCTCTCTGATCACTTTCATTCATGTGCACCTCTGCTTGTGTCCTGTGTTAGTTTTCACTCTTTTTCTGGCAAGGGGTGTCTTCCATCCAAGTTGGAATAGACCATGTCTAAATCTCTTTTCCTTCTTAGACGTCACCTCTCCAAGATTATCTTTTTTTTTAATTCAAGTAATTGAGAGATTGCATAACAGGAAAAAAAGAATAACAATGGTTCCAGAATGAAAATACATAATTATTCAACAACATCATATCTGTTATTAGCTCTTTATATACATCTCCATACACATCATGTCAGTCAAGTTTAAAGAATACAACAATACACATTACACAGATGTTTATAGGGGAAATACAAGGAAAACTATTATCTCCCAGACTGAATTGAGAGGTAGGATCAGTAGGGTATGGGTCACACCAAAGCTTCCAAACCTTCTTAAATTTATTAGGACAGTGTCCACTCTTATATACTATCTTCTCATACAAAAAGCCAAAAAAGAGAATTCCCATGTACAAAAATCAGTCAATCTTTATTCAACAATCAATTAGACAACATTAAAAAAGTGATACTACAGAGATGGTGGATGAATGCAAATTAGCATGCTTGTCCTAGAAAGTTGGACAGGTTACAAATATAAATATAAATTGCACATGGAGCCACTAAAGACCAATATGAAGAAAAAACATATAAAGGATGAGAATCCAAATATATACATATAAATGCCCTGAACAGTAATGAACATCAAGGGGGATCCACCTGGCTGTATAAATATGTAATATAAATAGTGAAAGTTCACTCTTAGACCTAAGTAATAGTGCCAGAAGTACACAATGTGTGATCCACCTAGTGTTCATCAAATAGAAATACTATGGTCGCACAATAAAACTGTTCACAAAGATCAATATATAGAAAAAAGATTTTATATTCCCGTGGGTTCACTCCATAAGGGTAGTGGCAACAGGATGAGACAATGCTGAGGAGTGGTACTCAGAAAAAAGTATAACTATAAACAGAACAAGTGCTCAATATAACCACACAGTCAGCAGACTGAAAAATCCTTAAAACAGTGCTATTGAACATAAATAATGAAAAAACAAGGGGAAAGGGAAGACGTAAGTCAGCTCACCATGTAATAGCCAGACTCATCCAGTCCCAACGAAGTCTTGCAGCGGAGACGCCCAGGTCACGGGCTACCAAAGTTCAAGTAATGAGAAAGCAAGCAAAGATGTCTCCAGCAGGACCAGGGTTGTATATATCTTGTTAAAACTTCACTTTTAATTTCAAATTATAAAAGCCAAGGATGAGTTACAGAATGAGCAATATAGCGGCTCTTAGGTACAGCACATTCCAACGCGTTTCGGCTAAACCTTATTCATGGAATAATGTGAGAACTAAGCCTACTAGCTGAAGTTAAATAAAAAACACTTCTTGGTGATTGCTTCAGGTGTTGGACCACAGCCCAGAGGAGAATTAACCCATTATTGGCAGCTAAAATTAACTACAGCAAAAAAGCACAAAAACTACATAAAATTGGACATGAGATAGAATGGAATACAAAATTAGTGGAAAAACAAAATGAGTGAGAGATACATGCAGAAACAAAAACAAAAAGATCTTTTATGCCGTGGAGCAGTAAAACACATAATAATGATCATAATAATCACTAAGCATCCTTTATGTCTGGTGAGCATGACTGTTTAAACACCATTAGAGTATAAATATAGTTAGTATATGTAGTCCCATTTAAAAAAAAAGAAAAAAAAAATATCTTTGAAAAAACTAAAAAAAACAAAAAAAAAATTTCCTTTTTTTTTTTTTTTTTCCTTTCTTTTTTTCCTTCCCTTTTATGGAAAAAGGATGCAAAAGTCATAAATATAAGCATTGAACAATAAAGCAGTTAAACAGTTAGACAGTGCATTCTATTATGACCACAAAGGAAATATATTATCAAAGTACTGTCGAACATGAATACGTGAGACTAAGTGTATTGTAAAATGAGATCCTGTCTCACATTCAAACCTTGCGGAAATCTAGTACACAAGAGAAAAATCCAGAATGATTCTCGGTTCAGGATTTTTCTCCTGTGGTCACCACCTCTCTCCGGCTTAAAAACTTTTTCTATTGCTTTAAATCTGAAGTTATTTAGATCTCCATGGTGAACATTTGCAAAGTGTTTTGAAACTGCCGATTTGTTTAGGCTGTTAGGATTACATGCATCCGACATATGACGACGGATGCGTATTTTTAAAGGTCCTGTGGTACAGCCTACATACTGTAGCTTACAAGCAATACATTCTGCAAGGTATATAACCCCTTCTGAATTGCAGTTTAAGAAGGTGCTGATTTTGTATATTTTTTTGGTGATTTCAGACTGAAAGGAAACACTTTTGTGTGCGTATTTGCAAGAAATGCACCTACTATGGCCACAATTATAAAACCCTTTTAAAGTGAGCCAGGTTTCTGATGGAAAATGAGAATTTTTTGTACAAAAAAGACTCGGAGAAACCAGTGAACCTATAGTGGGAGCTTTTTTAGAAATATATTTTATGGAACAATTGTCCATGATTTTCACTAGAGTGGGGTCCTGATTTAGCATGGGTATATATTTTTTTATGATATTGACAATACTGTTGAACTGTGGGCTAAATTGTGTAGTAAACACAACCGTATTTTTCGTATTTTTAAATCTGCTTGGTTCTTTTTTGGATCGATTTTTCAATAAATCCTTTCTGTCTATATTAGCTACTATTTTTTCTGCTCTGTTTAGAATGCCTTTAGAGTATCCTCTTAAAGCTAGTCTGTTTTTAGTGCTGGAGGCTGCCTCTTGATAACTCTTTTCTGTTGAGGAGTTCCTCTTTAACCTGATCATTTCTCCCACTGGGATATTTTTAATATTGTGGGGAGGATGGCAAGAGCTTGCTTGCAGAATGCTATTACCTGACGTTTTTTTCCTAAATGGTGAGATCAAAACTCGCTTCATATCATCATTACCTTCAAGTGTTACATCTAAAAAGTTAATAGATTTTTTGTCAGTGTGAGATGTAAATTTAAGATTATAATTATTTTTATTGATATATTTGACAAAATCTGTGATAAGATGGGGAGAGCCTGTCCAAACAAGAAGTAAATCATCTATATATCGCCCATACCAAGCAATATATTTCAAAAACGGGTTTGAATCTGAAAAAACATCGGTCTCTTCCCAGGTGGCCATGACAATATTAGCCAATGATGGGGAGAATTTTCCCCCCATGCTGACTCCCCGTTTTTGCAGATAATAGCGACCATCAAAGGTGAAAAAATTATTATTCAACAAAAATCCTACTGCTGAAATAAGAAAATTTTGTATATTGGTTTCATAAGAGCTATATTTTTCAAGGAACTTATCTAAACAGCGAATGGCAATATCGTGCGGTATAGAGGGGTATAACCCCTCTACATCGCATATAAGCCATTGAAAATCCCTGTTCCACTCAAATCCATCAAAAGTATTGGCGATAGTTTTAGAATCTCTAATATATCCTGGTATATCAACAACCAAAGGTTGTAAGTAATGATCCACCCATTCTCCAAGTCTCTCACCAAGAGAGCCAATTCCTGAGATGATGGGTCTAAGCGGAGGGGGAAAGACATCTTTATGTATTTTAGGAAGTGAGTGGAGAATGGGAATAACAGGATGTTCTATAGCAAGATATTCAAAGATTTTTTTATCCAGTGCTCCCAAACTTAGGCCTTCATTCAATAAAGAAAAAAATTTTTTTTGAATAATACTAGTTGGATTAGTTGGCAAATTTTGGCTCAATAAATTCTTATGGGCACAATGAAGAAATTACAGCATTAAACAAAGAAATCTTTCAAAAAATTGAAAAACTGGAAAATGAACTGATTTGTTTTTGAAATATATTGCTTGGTATGGGCGATATATAGATGATTTACTTCTTGTTTGGACAGGCTCTCCCCATCTTATCACAGATTTTGTCAAATATATCAATAAAAATAATTATAATCTTAAATTTACATCTCACACTGACAAAAAATCTATTAACTTTTTAGATGTAACACTTGAAGGTAATGATGATATGAAGCGAGTTTTGATCTCACCTTTAAGGAAAAAAACGGCAGGTAATAGCATTCTGCAAGCAAGCTCTTGCCATCCTCCCCACAATATTAAAAATATCCCAGTGGGAGAAATGATCAGGTTAAAGAGGAACTCCTCAACAGAAAAGAGTTATCAAGAGGCAGCCTCCAGCACTAAAAACAGACTAGCTTTAAGAGGATACTCTAAAGGCATTCTAAACAGAGCAGAAAAAATAGTAGCTAATATAGGCAGAAAGGATTTATTGAAAAATCGATCCAAAAAAGAACCAAGCAGATTTAAAAATACGAAAAATACGGTTGTGTTTACTACACAATTTAGCCCACAGTTCAACAGTATTGTCAATATCATAAAAAAATATATACCCATGCTAAATCAGGACCCCACTCTAGTGAAAATCATGGACAATTGTTCCATAAAATATATTTCTAAAAAAGCTCCCACTATAGGTTCACTGGTTTCTCCGAGTCTTTTTTGTACAAAAAATTCTCATTTTCCATCAGAAACCTGGCTCACTTTAAAAGGGTTTTATAATTGTGGCCATAGTAGGTGCATTTCTTGCAAATACGCACACAAAAGTGTTTCCTTTCAGTCTGAAATCACCAAAAAAATATACAAAATCAGCACCTTCTTAAACTGCAATTCAGAAGGGGTTATATACCTTGCAGAATGTATTGCTTGTAAGCTACAGTATGTAGGCTGTACCACAGGACCTTTAAAAATACGCATCCGTCGTCATATGTCGGATGCATGTAATCCTAACAGCCTAAACAAATCGGCAGTTTCAAAACACTTTGCAAATGTTCACCATGGAGATCTAAATAACTTCAGATTTAAAGCAATAGAAAAAGTTTTTAAGCCGGAGAGAGGTGGTGACCACAGGAGAAAAATCCTGAACCGAGAATCATTCTGGATTTTTCTCTTGTGTACTAGATTTCCGCAAGGTTTGAATGTGAGACAGGATCTCATTTTACAATACACTTAGTCTCACGTATTCATGTTCGACAGTACTTTGATAATATATTTCCTTTGTGGTCATAATAGAATGCACTGTCTAACTGTTTAACTGCTTTATTGTTCAATGCTTATATTTATGACTTTTGCATCCTTTTTCCATAAAAGGGAAGGAAAAAAAGAAAGGAAAAAAAAAAAAAAAAGGAAATTTTTTTTTTTGTTTTTTTTTATTTTTTTCAAAGATATTTTTTTTTTCTTTTTTTTTAAATGGGACTACATATACTAACTATATTTATACTCTAATGGTGTTTAAACAGTCATGCTCACAAGACATAAAGGATGCTTAGTGATTATTATGATCATTATTATGTGTTTTACTGCTCCACGGCATAAAAGATCTTTTTGTTTTTGTTTCTGCATGTATCTCTCACTCATTTTGTTTTTCCACTAATTTTGTATTCCATTCTATTTCATGTCCAATTTTATGTAGTTTTTGTGCTTTTTTGCTGTAGTTAATTTTAGCTGCCAATAATGGGTTAATTCTCCTCTGGGCTGTGGTCCAACACCTGAAGCAATCACCAAGAAGTGTTTTTTATTTAACTTCAGCTAGTAGGCTTAGTTCTCACATTATTCCATGAATAAGGTTTAGCCGAAACGCGTTAGAATGTGCTGTACCTAAGAGCTGCTATATTGCTCATTCTGTAACTCATCCTTGGCTTTTATAATTTGAAATTAAAAGTGAAGTTTTAACAAGATATATACAACCCTGGTCCTGCTGGAGACATCTTTGCTTGCTTTCTCATTAATTGAACATAAATAAGTCTCAAAGGACAGCAAGCAATTCATATTCACTGCAGTAAACCCTCTAACGCGCGTTTCGCTTCAAAGCTTCTTCAAAAGGGTATACTGAGTAGACAGAGACTGGGTATTTATGTAATTGGACAGCTAATCCACTACGTTACACATCAAATGCTATTTAAAATGATTGCATGAGAATGTTACATGGAGATGTTAACCCTTTATAGAATGAGGAGTATATAGCCCTATACACCAGATATCGATTGCGGTAAAAAACGCCAAGCTCACCTGCAGGGCGGGCTCCCTGTTGCACCTCGCTTCCTCGCCGTGCAGTCACATGCGAGAGGAGGGAGGAGCGAAGTTCAATCAGGGAGAGCGTGTGTCGCCCGGTCAACCCCAGACGCCAAATAGTGCATCCATTCCCACCACGTGTGACAACACGTCAGAGGACGGAGAGTCCATATGAAAATGCGTGTTGCCTGGACTACTCCAGAGGTAGTATGGCCAACTGCATCCCCCCATAGGGGCCTTAAGGGGAGGGCCGCATGACTCAGGAGGTCTGCTAGGCCGTAATTTGGGGTGGTAAGGGGTTAATGTAAGGAATAGAGTTTTGGGCGCGAATTTGTAGGGGAGGAGTAAAGGGGCAGGGGGATAGTAAGGGGTTATCTGATTGGGAAGTATCTCTGTGGGCGGTATATAAGGTGAGGGATGGTGGGGGTAGTCCATTCGGGAAAAGTTAACGTACCTGAATCTACGTCGGGTCCTGAGGAATGGAGGCTCTTTTCCAGGAGATCCGTTCCTTGGCTGAGAGCAGGGGACAGCTGTGGCTCCAGGATCAGCTGCAGCGATGGAACACTGAAGGGACGGCCGGAGAGGTGGCTGCACCCGCAGCACCTCAGAGAGGTGCAAGGAGGTCCCGGCCGCCGGAGAGACTCAGCCCGGAAGGGATTCCCCGGACCAGGCGCCGGTTGCAAAGCCCCTCCAGGGACCCCTCCGGATCACAGGCACAACCCCAGCCCCCATCTGCCGCACGCCGCTCTGGAAGAATCTCTCAGCGTCAGCATGGTCCAGAGGCCGGGGTGAGTGACGTCGTTGGCTCCGACCCCCTTCCTGTGAGGTCATCCCCGTCATGTGGCACCACTATCCAGGAAGTGCGGGCTGCTCAGGAGAGCAGGGCCTCTGCTGCTGCAGGAGGGAGAGATACATTATATGAACGGCCGGGGCATCCACTTCGGGCCCAGCGAGCAGCCAGGGGAAGGAGAGCTGAGCCTGAAGGATGCCGGACCCAGGGAGCAGAAGGAGGCAGGAGGATGAATAGGTCATCCGGAGCTATTTCAGGTGAGCGGCAGGCACAGCCGCGCCGGGCCCATGCAGCGGGGAAAGCAAATGAGTATCGGTTAGTTGGAGCTGACCCAGAAGAACGGCAGGTGCAACCGCTCCGGGCCCAGGCGTCAGGATCAGCAGGACCCCGGCGGCGGAGATCGGGAAGACCAGTGCAGTGGGGCCAGGAGACGACCCACCCGGGATGTCGGTAGCACCGAGGACCGGTGCAATGTCCATGGGAGAGGGCAGATTGCTGCTAGGGATGCAGGCTGCAGGCATGCAGCTGAAGTCTCTCCTCCTCCCAGACAGCGCGCTATTGTGGATAGGAGGTCCAGGTCTAGCGGTGGGTTGACTCCGTCGGATGTCCCCAAGCCTGACTCTGCCTCTGAAGAAGAAGGCCAGATTTCATCTGACAGTGAAGAGAGTGGGGACGATCGCCACGGAGAACACGAAACAGCTGTTCCGAGGCTTCCTCGTAATCGTCCTGGTAAGTCACATGGTTTAAATGCGCCTCGGGGGAATGCGGATGATGTAGATCAGAGGGAGCGGTATTTTCAGAGGGGCTTGGCGGCTGACAGGGCGATGGGTAATGAACGGGTGAGCGATGTTGTGTCGGAATTTCTTAGCATGGTGCGGGGTTTTTTGTCACCTGCGGCAGGTCCTAGCGGAGTTTGGCAGGGTGGTGCTGGAGGTTCAGGGGCGGTTGCGGAGACCCCGGCAGTTGTGAGTGGAGGGATTCCCGCACCAGTTGCAGTTAATGAGACGGTTGCAGCACCAGCGGCTGCGGTGACTCCAGTGGATACAGTGCGGTTGGATGACAGAGCAAGGGGCGAGGTTTATATGTGCTTTGATGGCCCCTTGGGAGCTCATTTAAAGCAGGAGGTGCGAGAAAAAATATGGAAGGATGAGTACGTGGAAATTTTTTCTTTGCTACCATTGGAGAAGTTTAATTTAGACAGGGTAAATCCAGATGAGAATAAGAAGGATGAAGAGGAGCGCAGGCGTTATCATCTGATTCCTCGCACTTTTCAAAATTGGCTGCAGGCGTTTACCACACTAGCGAGTGTCACTGGGGAGAAAGCTCTGGAGAACTGTTCTGCATTATTTTGTTATTTAGATTCGATTAGTGAAGGATACCGTGTTTATGGTGGGACGGCCTGGCTGAGGTATGATGAACAGTTTAGGCAAAGAAAGGCAGTCCGTCCGAGTTTACGGTGGGACCACAAGGAGATTAGTTTGTGGTTGCGATTGATGACAGCACCAAAGTCAGCCTCGCAGTCCTTTCCTGGGAGTAGCTGGGGTTCTGCCAATTCGGCGGCATCCTCGTCAGGCTCCAGGAAGGGGCTGTGCTGGCAGTTTAACGAGCGGGAATGCCGTTTTGGCACAGACTGTAAGTTTAAGCACGAATGTTCAGGCTGCGGAGGGTCTCACAGCCATTCCAAGTGCTTTAAGAAAGGAAAGAAAAAATCAAGCGACTCTTTTTCAAAAAGGGAGGACACCAGTGAGAAGAGATCGGATGCTTCCGTTTCTAAGTAGGTATCCGGATAAGGAAGCAGCTGTGTTGTTGAGGGATGGTTTTAATTTTGGCTTCAGGATTCCGTCGGCAGTTGTGCCACGTACGGTGCGGCCTAAGAATTTGATTTCGGCTCGGATGCATGCTGCAGTTGTTAAGGAAAAATTGGATAAGGAAATTAAGTTCGGTCGCATGGCTGGTCCTTTTTTGGAACCTCCGTTGCCGTGTTTATGTGTTTCTCCTCTGGGCGTTGTGCCCAAAAAGGAGCCTAACAAGTTTCGGTTAATCCATCACTTGTCGTATCCTCATGGTAGTTCAGTTAATGATGGTATTGATCCAGATTTGGTATCAGTATCGTATGTTTCTTTTGACAAGGCCGTGGACTGGGTGCGGAGGCTGGGAACAGGATCTCTCATGGTAAAAACGGACATTAAGTCCGCTTTTCGTCTGCTTCCTGTGCACCCAGACAGTTTTCATTTACTTGGTTGTTTTTGGGACGGTCATTATTACGTGGATTGTTGTCTACCGATGGGATGTTCGATCTCGTGTTCCTACTTTGAAAAGTTTAGTTGTTTTATTGAATGGGTAGTTAGGGAGGAATCCGGCTTGGACTCCGTATTGCACTATTTAGATGACTTTTTGTGTATTGGGCCAGCTGGGTCCTCAGTTTGTTCTTTGCAGCTTACGACGGTTGAACAGGTAGCATCTCGCTTTGGCATTCCGTTGGCCCCGGAGAAAACGGAGGGCCCCTCCACGGTTTTGAAGTTTTTGGGCATTGAATTGGATTCCCTCAGGATGGAATGGCGCTTGCCAGAGGACAAATTGTTAGATCTGAAGTCTTGTGTCCAAGAGGCTTTGCGGGCAAAGAAATTGCGCCTGCGCCAACTGCATTCTCTTTTGGGTAAGTTAAATTTTGCGTGCAGGATTTTACCTATGGGAAGAGTTTTTTCACGTAGGTTGGCTCAGGCGACAGCAGGCATTAAACATCCGTTGCATTTTGTAAGATTGAATTCAGAACACAAGGCGGATTTGTCCATTTGGGCGGATTTTCTTCAATCTTATAATGGCAGGTCGGTTTGGATGGATCAAGTCGTTTCTAATGTGGATCTGGTTTTGTTTACAGACGCGTCAGGTTCTTATGGTTTTGGGGCCTATTTCGGTGGAAAATGGTGTGTGGGAGAGTGGCCGGAATCATGGAAGGATGCAGGTTTGACAAGAAACATGGCATTGCTGGAAATGTTTCCTATTGTGGTGGCTTTGGAGGTTTGGGGCTCTGAGCTGAGGAACAAGAAAGTGCGTTTCTTCTGTGACAACTTAAGTGGAGTGCATTGTATTAACAACTTGTCAGCTGTTTCATTGCCAGTTCTGTCTCTTTTGCGCCATCTAGTGCTCAGGTGTTTGGATTTTAATGTCTGGTTTTGTGCTGTTCATGTACCGGGTGTTCAGAATTCAATAGCTGATGCATTGTCTTGCTTCCAGTGGGATCGTTTTCGGGAACTAGCGCCGGACGCGGAGCAGTTGGAGACCGATTGGCCCCGGTGGTTGTGGGATCTAGTGTCCGTGCAGCGTTGAATTTGGTGAGGTGCTCTGTTAACCCCAGTACTTGGTCTCGATATGTTTCTGCGTGGCGTCTTTGGCAGGAGCTCGAGGAGTCGGCAGGTGAGCAGGTGACGGAAGCGGACCGTCCCTATTTATTGTTGTATATGATCGGCAGGGCATTTCAGGAGGGTTTATCAGGCTCAGCTGTAGCTGGTAGGTTAGCAGGTTTGGCCTTCTTCTTTAAGTTAAGTGGTTGGAGGGACGTTACCAAGGATTTCTTGGTTCGCCAGGCGATGAAGGCATTTCGGAGGAGCTATCCGGTACGAGATTGGCGGCGCCCGGTATACTTTGAAATACTGGGTCAGCTTTTGCGTTGCCTTAGCTGTGTGTTTAGTTCTGAATATGAATGTCGGCTATTTGGGGCGGCCTTTGTTCTGGCGTTTTTTGGGGCATTTAGGATAAGCGAATTGGTGAGCAGAAATGTTTAATGTCATGGCGGGCTGTTATCACAGGATGTAGTGTAGTGTTGAGCCACCCCCGTAGTGTTCGAGTTCGGTTCTGTTCTTTGAACACCCGTGTGTTCGCCGAACTGTTCGTCGAACTGTTCGTCGAAGACCTTCGAACACCGTTAAAACCAATGGCAGGCAAACAAAAACACATAGAAACACATAGAAAACACCTTCAAAGGTGTCCAAAAGCTGACAAACTGCTCAGAAGACACAACTAACACATGGAAAAGTGACAAGTACATATAGTCATGCGAAAAGAAAAGAGGTGGAGGAGTAAAAGGAGGGGGAGACACAGATATAGGCATGTCATGCCCTTCTAAAATCCAAAAAGTGAGAAGCCGACACGTTCAGTCCGCTCCTGCCCGTGCCACCTCCGTGTCGCCGGGTTTGTGCCAGAGCCGCGGTGAACCCTGACGGCCAGCCCCCCTCTCCCAATACTGGTGCCTGTCCGCTGGTGGGTCGAGCGAGCCCCCCTGTGGTGGAGGCAGCTCTAAGCTTTTTAATTTAAATTGTCTCTCTAATTTGAATGAATACACTTTAAATCCATTTACAAGGATCTATTGGAGGGCAAGTCTCATGCCAGCAGCCGCGTAATTCCAGCTCCAGTAGCGTCCACTAAAGCTGCTGCAGTTAAAAAGCTTTTATAAGGATCGAGCTCGGCTGTCCACCGCAAGGCATCCTACTGCCAGTCCCAGCCCCTATGCCTTGGGGTGCCTCCTGATGCTCTTCACTGAGTATCCCGTGGTCCCGAAACATTTCCTTTGAAAAAATTAAGTGTCCAAACTACAGGTGGTGTAGCTTGCTTAACAGCCGGGATAATCTGCTGACTAGCAGACACTGCTACTAGGCACAAAGTATTTCCTGGGCTAGATGCAGTTAAAAATTTGTAATTAGATACTCTCGTTGGATGCTGAGAAAGCATTCCATAGAGTCTCCTGGCACGCCATATATGATTCTCTTAAAAAGCTTGGGGTAGGGGTCTAGGGGACCCTTTTATAGCCAAAATCACGGCCCTGTATCGCAATACGTCACCTAGGCTGAAGATAAATGGAACTGTATTACCCTGAGGACTCGGTTGCTACAGAGGTATTGCACCTCACCCAGAGGTGTGATATCTCACTCTTAGGTAAGGATGGAGTGTGGATCAGGACCCGACACCTGCATGCATTACACCACATTGCCGTGGGGCAGGGCGACCAATATGCCCCTGAGATGGGCACGACAGTCCCTGTCTGGAGTGGGGGGAGGGAACACTGAGGAAGGGGAACCCTGTAGTGCAGGAGCAGGGAGGAAGCAGTTCCTGGGTGCATTGAGAAGGGAGTATAAAAGGTGGGCACCATCTTAGTTCAGTGCAGAGAAGTCTGAGCAGAAGTGGCAGGGAGCAGGGGCTCTGCATGAGCTCTGCTCCGGAGGCGGGCCTAGTAACAGAGGCCCAGGCCTGGAAGAGGGAGAAGGAAGGAAGAGGAGCCGAGAAGGCTCCAGGAACGAGGAACGAAGGGATCCCAGGGGTGCGGACGGGCGAGTCACCACCGCACGCCCGAATCCACCTGCGTGGAGGGGTCAGGCCAAAGGGGGAGACCGGTCCCCGAAACTAGTGGAGGCAGGAAACGACCCTCAGCTAGAAACAGGAGGCTGTGACATTTTATGTGGCGCAGCCCCTCGCTACACCCGCTAGGAAGGCACCACATAGGGTCAGGGAAACTGTCGCCAAGTTTACCAAGAGGAGGCCCGAGGCAGCGGGACAGAAGGGTTGGTAAGAAAGTCCAGACAAAGGACACACAAAGGGGGTCCTGTGAAGCGCTCCAAAGTTATCTGGGAGTTGTCTGAGCCCCTCTCCTGGTGAGCACAGTACGACGTGGGCAGCCGTTACCTGCAGACGTGGTCTGGATAATAAGAACTGTGAGTAAAGGCCCTGGACTGCATCACTGACTCCGTGTCGTTACTGCTGCTGCCCTGCATCATCACCCCCATCCTCCGCATACACTGCCCTGAGGCTATACTCCTCCCATGGGGAGTTATGCTACGCTCTGCTGCAGATACCAGCAGGTGTAGTGCTATAGAAACTTAAAACTTAACGTTTATTACCATTAGATAAAATATGTGCAAAATGCAAGGGCCTAAAAACACACAGTTTGACTGTCTGTGATATACAATAGCCAAGAGAACTTCCATATATTGTTACTTCCAGAGATATAAATATATGTCATATAAGCATACTGCATCTCTAACACAAACCAAGGAAGGAATGGCAATAGGAAAAATAATGGAGCCCACGGTACACTATATCAACTTATTGTACCCCAATATGTGGGAACATGAAAGCATTCGCCCTGAGACATGGGAACATGAAAACACTCGCCCTACCAATGGTGACCATTTTACTTTGTTATATATAGAAATGGAACATCCTCACCAATTTTGATGACTGTCCATGCTCTCAGATTTCAGAGGGGGCTCCATATGGTGGAGGTGAACCGAAATTCATGAGGTCACCAGCCAGATACCGCTCCCCAGATGCCGCTCCCGACGCGTTTCTTAGCCTTAGCTATTCATCAGGGGAAAAAGAGAAGAGGACATGCGGTATGCACGCTGCCCAAAGTCGCGCAGCTCATTCACCAGACAGCGCTACTTCATGCTCTATTAGATCCTCTTTTGAATCCTAATCGCGCTCTGTTCCTGATCGTGTCACTTCCGGTTCCGGTCACCTGACATCCGGTATGCGGAACGTAGATGCCGGCCGTGACACGCAAGCGTCACTTCCGGTGTGCGCGTCATAGACAAGGGAAAATCGCACATACCGGAGCGACGACTAGGGGGCACGCAGGGTCGCCAATTGACATCCTGCTTTGGATGGCACCATAGAGAAGTCTCATCCATGAATACCCCAAGCCAGGGCAAGTGTCCAGAACATATAATAGCTGGCACTTATCCTGGCAACATACCATATGTACCGCGGTATATATAACACGCGTCCATTCTACCCCAGTGGTTAAGAAGCTGGAGATGCTTCATAGGTCCAGAATCGCACAGTGAAGCTACGGCCCAGCCCCAAAAAGCGCACTTTTGACCCAAAATAGAAAATTGTGATAATATAAATGTAAAAGAAAAATGACAAGAACAAAAACAAAAAAATATATATAAAAATGGGGGAGGAGAGGGGTATGAAGGGATACGAGGGAGCATAAGGGGAGGATGGAGAGGGACCGCACCTCACAAAAGTGGAGAGCTAGAGGGATGTATGCAGGGGACCAGGGGACCTATAAATATCCCTATTCAGCACCTAGAGTAATATCCCTACCTAACAGTGGAGGTTGGCACCCTATAAACCTGCGCAAATGGCGCCCCCACTCCTCGACGGCTGTCCCTACACTCCTCTCCCTAATTCACCCTACATTTATAAGAACGGCCTGTAGGACAGCTGCTCATTGAGGCCGTAGGGAGCCATTGTCCGCATTCTAAAGATCCACTTCGTCTCTCTTTGCAGGATCAGTTTGTCCCAGTCGCCCCCTCTTGGTGGGGCCGTAACTTTGTCAATTCCCATGTAACGTATTATATCCCTACTGTTCGGGTGTACGTTATTCACGTGTTTTGCCAGGGGGGTATCTCTTTTCAGGGCGATATCTCTTTGGTGCTCCCCTACTCTTCTTCTCAATTCTCTCTTTGTCTTCCCTATATATTCCATTCCGCAGACACATTTAGCCATGTAGATAATTCCCTTAGATCTGCAGTTAATGAAATGTTTGACAACAAATGTTTTTCCGGTGACATTACTTATGAAGTCTTTCCCTTGCGTGATAACTTTACATGATACGCATCCACTGCATCTAAAACAGCCAGTTATGGAGCTTTTCAGCCTTTTGTTCCCCATATGGCCCATATAGTGACTGTGGACCAATCTGTCCCTAAGGGATCTGCCCTTTTTATATGTAATCATAGGTCTTAAGTCGACCACGTTACCAATATCCTCGTCCATTAGTAAAATCGGCCAATGTTTTTGTAATATCCTACGGACTGTGTGTGACTGATTAGTGAAAGTAGTAATGAGTCTGCAGAAAGTGTTGTCCTTATCCACATTTGGGGATGGGTGTAACAAGGAGGAGCGGTCCCTGGCCAGAGTCCCCCCATAGGCCTCAGCTATCACCTTCTTTGGGTAACCCCTCTCATAAAATCTTTGACAGAGATCGGTGGCCTGGGCTCTAAAAGTGGCATCGTCCGAACAGTTCCTCCGGACCCTCATGAATTGCCCCTTCGGTATGCCCCTCTTAAGGGGGGCTGGATGGTTGCTTTCCCACCTGAGGAGAGAATTCGAGGCAGTTGTTTTCCTGTATGTACTGGTCTCTATCTCCCCATCCTTTCCTATCCGTATCAAAATGTCCAGGAAGGGCAACTCCTGGGGGCCGAACTCAAAAGTGAAATGTAGGTTAAGGTCATTATGATTGAGCCTTTCTACGAGGTTTCCAAAGGATGTTTTATCCCCTTTCCACAGAACTAGGACGTCGTCGATATATCGAACCCATAGCAAAATATTTTCACCACCTTCAATGGGGATGTCTCCAAACACCACGGTTTCCTCCCACCAACCCAGGTATAAATTGGCATACGATGGGGCAAAAGGGCTCCCCATCGCAGTACCCCTGAGCTGGTGGAAGTACTTCCCACCGAAGAGAAATACATTTTTTGTCAGGCAAAACTGAAGGGCCTTCATCACAAAGTGATTATGTCGCTCAAATTGTTTGCCTCTCCCCATAAGGAAAAAACGTATCGCCTCTAGACCCCTATCATGCTATACTAAATGTTAAGGAGTGTTATAGCACATTAAAGGCGGATCCCACGAAAAGATTCTCCCAAGATTTGGAGGAACTGGCAAATGAGGCCATGAGGGATGGTACCCTAAATAAACAGGAGAGAGACTTTATCTGTCCAACCCATCCAGTTATTTCCACCTTCTATAGTCTCCCAAAGGTACATAAGGGCCTGAATCCACTGAAAGGACGACCCATAATATCGGGAATTAACAACCTAACCCAAAACTTGGGAATATATTTGGAGAAGGTACTTAAACCCTTCGTCTTAAGCTTGAACTCATTTGTCGGTGACACCAATGACCTGCTTCGCAAACTAGAAGGTATGACAGTTGACAAAGACGTGACTCTAGCCAGCATTGATGTCGAGTCATTATACTCCTCAATTCCCCATGATAGGGGTCTAGAGGCGATACGTTTTTTCCTTATGGGGAGAGGCAAACAATTTGAGCGACATAATCACTTTGTGATGAAGGCCCTTCAGTTTTGCCTGACAAAAAATGTATTTCTCTTCGGTGGGAAGTACTTCCACCAGCTCAGGGGTACTGCGATAGGGAGCCCTTGTGCCCCATCGTATGCCAATTTATACCTGGGTTGGTGGGAGGAAACCGTGGTGTTTGGAGACATCCCCATTGAAGGTGGTGAAAATATTTTGCTATGGGTTCGATATATCGACGACGTCCTAGTTCTGTGGAAAGGGGATAAAACATCCTTTGGAAACCTCGTAGAAAGGCTCAATCATAATGACCTTAACCTACATTTCACTTTTGAGTTCGGCCCCCAGGAGTTGCCCTTCCTGGACATTTTGATACGGATAGGAAAGGATGGGGAGATAGAGACCAGTACATACAGGAAAACAACTGCCTCGAATTCTCTCCTCAGGTGGGAAAGCAACCATCCAGCCCCCCTTAAGAGGGGCATACCGAAGGGGCAATTCATGAGGGTCCGGAGGAACTGTTCGGACGATGCCACTTTTAGAGCCCAGGCCACCGATCTCTGTCAAAGATTTTATGAGAGGGGTTACCCAAAGAAGGTGATAGCTGAGGCCTATGGGGGGACTCTGGCCAGGGACCGCTCCTCCTTGTTACACCCATCCCCAAATGTGGATAAGGACAACATTTTCTGCAGACTCATTACTACTTTCACTAATCAGTCACACACAGTCCGTAGGATATTACAAAAACATTGGCCGATTTTACTAATGGACGAGGATATTGGTAACGTGGTCGACTTAAGACCTATGATTACATATAAAAAGGGCAGATCCCTTAGGGACAGATTGGTCCACAGTCACTATATGGGCCATATGGGGAACAAAAGGCTGAAAAGCTCCATAACTGGCTGTTTTAGATGCAGTGGATGCGTATCATGTAAAGTTATCACGCAAGGGAAAGACTTCATAAGTAATGTCACCGGAAAAACATTTGTTGTCAAACATTTCATTAACTGCAGATCTAAGGGAATTATCTACATGGCTAAATGTGTCTGCGGAATGGAATATATAGGGAAGACAAAGAGAGAATTGAGAAGAAGAGTAGGGGAGCACCAAAGAGATATCGCCCTGAAAAGAGATACCCCCCTGGCAAAACACGTGAATAACGTACACCCGAACAGTAGGGATATAATACGTTACATGGGAATTGACAAAGTTACGGCCCCACCAAGAGGGGGCGACTGGGACAAACTGATCCTGCAAAGAGAGACGAAGTGGATCTTTAGAATGCGGACAATGGCTCCCTACGGCCTCAATGAGCAGCTGTCCTACAGGCCGTTCTTATAAATGTAGGGTGAATTAGGGAGAGGAGTGTAGGGACAGCCGTCGAGGAGTGGGGGCGCCATTTGCGCAGGTTTATAGGGTGCCAACCTCCACTGTTAAGTAGGGATATTACTCTAGGTGCTGAATAGGGATATTTATAGGTCCCCTGGTCCCCTACATACATCCCTCTAGCTCTCCACTTTTGTGAGGTGCGGTCCCTCTCCATCCTCCCCTTATGCTCCCTCGTATCCCTTCATACCCCTCTCCTCCCCCATTTTTATATATATTTTTTTGTTTTTGTTCTTGTCATTTTTCTTTTACATTTATATTATCACAATTTTCTATTTTGGGTCAAAAGTGCGCTTTTTGGGGCTGGGCCGTAGCTTCACTGTGCGATTCTGGACCTATGAAGTATCTCCAGCTTCTTAACCACTGGGGTAGAATGGACGCGTGTTATATATACCGCGGTACATATGGTATGTTGCCAGAATAAGTGCCAGCTATTATATGTTCTGGACACTTGCCCTGGCTTGGGGTATTCATGGATGAGACTTCTCTATGGTGCCATCCAAAGCAGGATGTCAATTGGCGACCCTGCGTGCCCCCTAGTCGTCGCTCCGGTATGTGCGATTTTCCCTTGTCTATGACGCGCACACCGGAAGTGACGCTTGCGTGTCACGGCCGGCATCTGCGTTCCGCATACCGGATGTCAGGTGACCGGAACCGGAAGTGACACGATCAGGAACAGAGCGCGATTAGGATTCAAAAGAGGATCTAATAGAGCATGAAGTAGCGCTGTCTGGTGAATGAGCTGCGCGACTTTGGGCAGCGTGCATACCGCATGTCCTCTTCTCTTTTTCCCCTGATGAATAGCTAAGGCTAAGAAACGCGTTGGGAGCGGCATCTGGGGAGCGGTATCTGGCTGGTGACCTCATGAATTTCGGTTCACCTCCACCATATGGAGCCCCCTCTGAAATCTGAGAGCATGGACAGTCATCAAAATTGGTGAGGATGTTCCATTTCTATATATAACAAAGTAAAATGGTCACCATTGGTAGGGCGAGTGTTTTCATGTTCCCATGTCTCAGGGCGAATGCTTTCATGTTCCCACATATTGGGGTACAATAAGTTGATATAGTGTACCGTGGGCTCCATTATTTTTCCTATTGCCATTCCTTCCTTGGTTTGTGTTAGAGATGCAGTATGCTTATATGACATATATTTATATCTCTGGAAGTAACAATATATGGAAGTTCTCTTGGCTATTGTATATCACAGACAGTCAAACTGTGTGTTTTTAGGCCCTTGCATTTTGCACATATTTTATCTAATGGTAATAAACGTTAAGTTTTAAGTTTCTATAGCACTACACCTGCTGGTATCTATATCTACTTTTGTGTAGTTGTTTCTACTATCCCCGTCGCTGCATATTGATACGCTCTGCTGCACCCACAACACCAGCCTCAGCGGTCTGCCCTGGAGCGGCGGTTCACTCTGACCGCAATCCACGGGTGGCGTAGTCGGACATTTAAACATCAAAACCACATAAATAGTTCCGCCACTGGTTTGACCGCCCTGAGCCACGGAACCGGGTCGCCGCCACGGAGACTACAACCACCAGCATCCACCAAAAAGGGTCCGGCTCCAGGTGTCCCAAGGCCCAGGGGGCGCGTCAGAACATTTTCATCACCTTTCACAATCACCAATGGGACAAGGCAGGGATGTTCTCTGTCCCCTCACTTATACATCCTAGTGACGGAGCACCTGCTCTCATCAATTCGCCATAACCCCAATATTAGGTGGATTGAGGTGGGAGGCACCGAGTACAAGTGCTCTCTATTTGCTGATGATGTCCTAGTATATATCACTCAATCACATATATCCATCCATGCTGTTATGGCTGAAATAGATCACTTTGTTACATGGTCAAATTTTAAAATCAATGCAGCGAAGACTGAGGCCCTCGATGTCTCCCTCCCCAAATCCATATAGGATTCCATCCAGTCCAACTTTCCCTTTGCCTGGCCCTCACAGGGTATCAAATACTTAGGAATTCCTATTCATAGAGACCTCTCCCATCTATGTTATCTTAATTTTGGGCCCTTTATTGAACAACTCCATACAGACCACGGTTGGCAAGTTAGAACTGTAAGATTCACTACGTGAACCACTGGTGTTTTGTGGAAAAGCACATGTACACTGTGTTCCAAATTATTATGCAAAAAGTGTTTAGGAGTGATAAGGGAAGAATTTGTTTGTTTGTCAGTTAAACTCATTGATGGTGATGTGTGTCAGGGCTCTTTATATCACTGTAAGCAATTGCAGACACCTGTGCTAATTAGTTTGGCAGGTGTGTCCAATGAAAGGCAAGACTACTTAAGAAGGCTGTCTCACATTATTAAGCAGCCTACATTTTCTGCCAAAATGGGAAAGAAAAAGGATGTGTCGGCTGCTGAGAAGCAACAAATTGTGGAGTGTTTAGGTCAAGGCATGACTACAATCAACATTGTGCGATGATCAGGATGAAGTGTCTTGGCAATCAAGAAGTATGTAGCTGATTCACAGTACACATGTGTGCGTGCTGATAAGGGCAAATTGAGGACTCTTTCCTACAGGCAATTACGTCAGGTTAAAAGAGCAGCGGCAAAAAAGCCTTGTCATAGCAGCAGACAAGTTTTTGAAGCTGCTGGTGCCTCCAACGTCCCCCAAACAACAAGATGCAGGGTCCTTCAGAGGTTTGCAGCTGTGCATACGCCATCCTGTCGACCTCCTCTATCCACTTCACACAAGCAGAAACGGCTCCAGTGGGCCAAACATTACATGAAGACTGATTTCAAAACTGTTTTGTTCACGGATGAGTGCCGTGCAGCGCTCGATGGTCCAGATGGATGGAGTGGAGGATGGCTGGTTGATGGACACCCCACGCAAACACGGCTACAGTGCCAACAAGGAGGAGGTGGAGTAATGTTTTGGGCTGGAATCATGGGGAGAGAGATTGTCGGTCCCTTTAGGATCCCTGAAGGCGCTAAAGATGAACTCCATAATGTATGTGGATTTTCTCAAACAGCACTTCTGCCATGGTTCAAGAAGAAGAACCGTGTATTTCACAGCAAGATCATTTTTTTGCATGATAATGCACCATCTCATGCTGCACATAAAACATCTGCATCTCTGGCTGATATGGGCATAAAAGGGGACAAACTTATGGTGTGACCCCCATGCTCCCCTGACCTCTACCCCATTCAGAACCTCTGGAGCATCATCAAAAGGAGTGTCTATGATGGCGGGAGGCAGTTCACATCTAAGCAACAGCTCTGGGAGGGTATTCTGTCCTCATGCAAAACAATTGAAGCAGAAACCATCCAAAACCTGACAAATTCAATGGACGAGAGAGTTCAGAAGCTCCTTTCGAACAAGGGGTCCTATGTGAAAATGTAACATCACCTAGAATAAAGTTTTGAGTTGAAAACTGTTTGATTTCAGTTTCTAATAACCTGCTAATGCTTATAATTTCAAAAATGACCATTTTTTTGGTCTTTATTAAAATGAAAAGGTTGATCGAAAAGTTTGGGGGATCTAAGAGTGTGGCAACCCAGTAGTCATGATTACTTCAAATTCTGACAATATGAGGGTCATGCTGCAGGTAGTGCAGCAAGAAGGCACTTATGTGTCTTGCGCATCTCGGAGCCCCAAAATTATTTTCATTATTATTAATTTTAAATCTGGTGGAGCTTAGTATAGATGGCCTAATAGGATCAGTGCTGCACACTGCTACAAAGCCCAAATTATTTTCCAGCCAAGATACAGATAAACATGATTAGTAATTTTAAATCTGGTGGAGCTTATTATAGATGGCCTAATAGAATCAGTGCTGCACACTGCTACAAAGCCCAAATTATTTTCCAGTCAAGATACAGATAAACATGATTAGTAATTTGAAAGCTTAAAACGGTTGGTAGGGTGATTTTAACCAATCATCCATCTTTTACTCTCCCCAGGATGACACAGGGGTAGAAAAGTCGTTTCGGATCCATGATTTGTTCATCTTTATGAACGTGAGTCTGTCTACATTATCAGTGGAGGGCCGCGTGCGCTTATCTGTCAGCACACCACCAGCAGCGCTGAACACACGTTCAGACAGAACGCTGGCTGCGGGGCATGACAAGATCTCCAAGGCGTAAGTGGCTAGCTCCGGCCATTTATCCAGATTGGAAGCCCAAAAAGAGCAAGGGTCCAGTGACACAGTCATGGCTTCAATGTTTACTTGGAGATACTCCTGTACCATCGTCTCTAGGCGTTGACTATGTGTCAGACTTCTTGTCTCCTGTGGCCTTGCAAAGGATGGGCTAAAAAAGTGGTGAAATGATTGCGCAAAATTGATGTTACCAGCAGATACTGTGGTTCTGTTATGGTTTGAGTGCTGAACACTTGACGGTCCCACGGTTGGCAAGTTGGAACTGTGAGATTCACTATGTGCACCACTGGTGTTTTGTGGAAAAGCACATGTAAGATTCTGCAACAGTCTCTGCTGATACTCCTGCATGCGTGCATCCCTTTCTATGGCAGGAATAATTTCTGCAAATTTACTTTTGTACCGGGGATCTAACAGTGTGGCAACCCAGTAGTCAGGATTATTTCTAATTCTCCCAATTCGAGGGTCATGTTGCAGGTAGTGCAGCAAGAAGGCACTCATGTGTGTTGCGCATCCAGGAGCACCAAGTCCCTGTTGTGTTGGTGGCGAGGTAACAATCATGCTTCCTTCCTCTGTCCTCTCCCCCCAACCTTGCGCAACAGAAATGTGATCAAGGTCTCCCTCATCTGATGAGTCTTCCATCAGTTCGTCCTCCACTTCTTCCTGGGCTCCTGCACCTTCCTCACTAGTTTGGCTGCTACCATGCGCCCTGGTAAAACCATCTCCCCCACCCTCACATGCCTGCCGCCTTGGTGCTGCCGACCGTCTGGACCTTGCAGATGTTAGCCCTTCCGCATACAACTCCTCCTCCTCCTCTACTTCTTCCACCTCCTCTTGTGCCACCACCTGACTCCGAATTCTGTTTAACATGTGCTCCAGCATGTAAATCACCGGAATAGTCATGCTGATAATGGCATCGTCAGCACTAAACATCTTCGTCGCCATTTCAAAACTGTGCAGAAGGGTGCATAGGTCCCTGATCTGAGACCACTCCTCCAGCGTGATTTGCCCCACGTCTGGATCTCGTTGGCCCAGGCTATACGTCAGAACGTATTGCACCAGGGCTTGTCGGTGCTGCCACAGTCGCTGCAACATGTGCAGAGTTGAATTCCACCGGGTAGGCACATCGCATTTTAGCCGGTGAAGTGGCAGGCCCAACGACTTCTGTAGAGATGTAAGTCGCTGAGCTGCGGGAAGTGAGCACACAGCGACTGTGCCCTCTGCAGAAGGCCATCTAGTCTGGGATAGTGGGCTAAAAATTGCTGGACAACCAGGTTCAACACGTGAGCCATACAAGGCACGTGTGTGACATTGCCCCGGCGAAGGGCCGCACCCAGGTTTGCAGCATTGTCGCACATGGCCTTCCCTGGTTTCAGGTCCAGTGGAGACAACCATTTATGAAATTGGTTCTCCAGAGCTGACCACAACTCCTCAGCTGTGTGACTCACATTTCCCAGACATTTCAAAGTAAAAACCACCTGATGACGTTGAGCCCTACTGCCAGCATAGTAAGGAGGTGTGCAGGATCCCTTCTGCGCAGTTAGAAAGCTTGTGGCATGACCAGACAGGCTTTGGGTGCAGGTGGAAGACCGAGAGGAGGTTGAGGAGGCAGAAGCAGTGGAGGAACTTTGACATAAAGAGGATTGACGCACAACTCGTGGGGACGGCAAGACTTGGACAGCAGCCCCTTGTTCTGCTGTCACCATAGTTACCCAGTGCCCAGTCAGAGACATGTAACGCCCCTGTCCATGCCTACTCGTCCAAGTGTCTGTGGTGAAATGCACCCTGTCACACACAGAGTTTCTCAAAGAAGCGGTGATGTTGTGTGCGACAGAAGTAGTGCCGACTGGGCATCTGGTACTGGGGCACTGCGACAGACATAAGGTCTCGAAAATCCTCTGTGTCCACCAGGCGGAAAGGCAGCATTTCTGTAGCCAAGAGCTTGCAGATGGTGAAATTCAACCTCTTAGCTTTCTCATGGCTAGGAGGAAATGGTCTTTTACTTGTCCACATCTGAGGGACCGAGGGCTGGCTATTGTGCTTAGACGGGGTTGATAAGGGTGTCCCCGGCAAACTGCCAGTCTGTGAGGAAGATGCAGGCGGACATGTTAGGTTGCCTTGATCCAAAGGTGGTGCTATCGATGTCGGACAGCGCTCAACACCAGCTGGTGTTACCACCTCCAAAGAAAATGATGACCTGCCAATCACGCTGGCTGTTGCGGGTAAAGAGGTGGCAGGTCTGCGCCCAAAAACAGGTGAGACTGCTGTCCCCCCAGTCACAGAGGATGAAGAGGCCGCGGATGCACAAGATATGGCAGACGGTGGTTGGCCCGGCCGGCTAGGCCGCATTGTAGCACACTGAGCTTCCCACTGCAACTTATGCTTCATGTCCATGTGCCGGTTCATGCATGAAGTACTCAAACTATGTATTTTTTGGCCTCTACTTAGCTTTTGCTGACAAATGTTACAGATAACACGAGTTGGGTCATCTTTATCGATCTGAAAAAATGCCCAGGCTATGCAAGGCTTAGCACCCATGCGACCTGAAGAGCCACCACGACTTGTGGTGAGAGGCAGAGTTGTGTTTGAGGATGCAGTTGTTGACGTGCTTCCAGTACTACGTCTCTGTCCAGGAAGGCGCAACCTGACCTCGTCGTCACTAGCATCTTCCTCCACCTCCTCTGCTGACCTCATCTCTTGGCTGACTGTGGGTTGACAGTAAGTGGGATCTCCAACCTCATCATCATCACCCTGTGCGTTATCACACCCGTCGTCCTCAGAGCCAAACTGTTCCTGCCCTGACAAAAAACTAAAGTTGTCGCTCCAATCAGGTATTTGAGTCTCATCATCGTCTTCCTCATTGTCTCCACCAACAGGAGTTACAGTTTGGGAATGAGGGTCTACATTATGGTCAGAACCTTCTGCGTCTGGTCCTGGATCCGACTCATAAAGATTCTGGGCATCAGTGCAGATCATTTCCTCGTCTGGATTCACAGAAGCGCTGGAGTCGACCTCTGATTCCCAGGCTATAGTATGAGTAAACAGCTCTGCAGACTCAACCATCTGTTCTACCTCATACTCAGACGGGCAGCTGGAGATTTGGGAGCTGTGAGGAAGCAAGTGCGATTGGGGTGACACCTTTGAGGACTGGAGTATTTGTGATGTTGAAGTTGATGTGGAGGAGAGCCCACTTAAAGGAGCACTTGATATCCGTTGAAGCACCTGCTGTTTTTGTGCCTCATCTGGAATTTGTAGCGATTGGCGTGGCCGTAAGAAAGGGATCTTATCACATTGTCCGCTAAAAGAAGTAGACATTTTAGTTTGGCTGGAAGATGGTCTTTCTTCTGCAGATGTTACTGTTGCTTTAACACCTACCCCACAGACACAACCTTTTTTCCCCTTCTCAACACGCCTATTCCCCTTTCCACCAGCAGCAGGCCTTTTTCCACTCATTTTGGTGGTTAACTAATTCACAACTCTGGAGTTGTTTGCACAAAAAAACAATGGATGGGAACCGAGCAGAGCTGAGTGGCCAAACTGTGGTATTAGGCCAAGACTATTGGCTGGGTTAGATGCAGAAAAAAATTATATTCAATTTGCAACCTGATGGAGGTCAGTATAGATGGACTAATAGAGTAAGTCCCACACACTGCTAGAAGGCCAAATATTTTTTCAGAGCTAGATGCAGAAAAAAATTATATCCTGTTTGCAACCTGATGGAGGTCTGTATAGGTGGATTAATAGAACAAGTCCCACACACAGCTAGAAGCCTAATATTTTTTCAGAGGTAGATGCAGAAAAAAATATATTCAGTTTGCAACCTGATGGAGGTCAGTATAGATGGACTAATACAACAAGTCCCACACACAGCTAGAAGCCCAATATTTTTTCAGAGCTAGATGCAGAAAAAATTATATTCAATTTGCAACCTGATGGAGGTCAGTATAGATGGAGTAATATAACAAGTCCCACACACAGCTAGAAGCCCAAATATTTTTTCAGAGCTAGATGCAGATAAAAATTATTTTTAATTTGCAACCTGATGGAGGTCAGTATAGATGGACTAATAGAGAAAGTCCCACACACTGCTAGAAGGCCAAATATTTTTTCAGAGCTAGATGCAGAAAAAAATTATATTCAGTTTGCAACCTGATGGAGGTCAGTATAGATGGACTAATAGAGAAAGTCCCACACACTGCTAGAAGGCCAAATATTTTTTCAGAGCTAGATGCAGAAAAAAATTATATTCAGTTTGCAACCTGATGGAGGTCAGTATAGATGGACTAATAGAGAAAGTCCCACACACTGCTAGAAGGCCAAATATTTTTTCAGAGCTAGATGCAGAAAAAAATTATATTCAGTTTGCAACCTGATGGAGGTCAGTATAGATGGACTAATAGAGAAAGTCCCACACACTGCTAGAAGGCCAAATATTTTTTCAGAGCTAGATGCAGAAAAAAATTATATTCAGTTTGCAACCTGATGGAGGTCAGTATAGATGGACTAGTAGAGAAAGTCCCACACACTGCTAGAAGGCCAAATATTTTTTCAGAGCTAGATGCAGAAAAAAATTATATTCAGTTTGCAATCTGATGGAGGTCAGTATAGATGGATTAATAGAACAAGTCCCACACACAGCTAGAAGCCCAATATTTTTTCAGAGATAGATGCAGAAAAAAATATATTCAGTTTGCAACCTGATGGAGGTCAGTATAGATGGACTAATACAACAAGTCCCACACACAGCTAGAAGCCCAATATTTTTTCAGAGCTAGATGCAGAAAAAAATTATATTCAATTTGCAACCTGATGGAGGTCAGTATAGATGGAGTAATATAACAAGTCCCACACACAGCTAGAAGCCCAAATATTTTTTCAGAGCTAGATGCAGATAAAAATTATTTTTAATTTGCAACCTGATGGAGGTCAGTATAGATGGACTAATAGAGAAAGTCCCACACACTGCTAGAAGGCCAAATATTTTTTCAGAGCTAGATGCAGAAAAAAATTATATTCAGTTTGCAACCTGATGGAGGTCAGTATAGATGGACTAATAGAGAAAGTCCCACACACTGCTAGAAGGCCAAATATTTTTTCAGAGCTAGATGCAGAAAAAAATTATATTCAGTTTGCAACCTGATGGAGGTCAGTATAGATGGACTAGTAGAGAAAGTCCCACACACTGCTAGAAGGCCAAATATTTTTTCAGAGCTAGATGCAGAAAAAAATTATATTCAGTTTGCAATCTGATGGAGGTCAGTATAGATGGATTAATAGAACAAGTCCCACACACAGCTAGAAGCCCAATATTTTTTCAGAGATAGATGCAGAAAAAAATATATTCAGTTTGCAACCTGATGGAGGTCAGTATAGATGGACTAATACAACAAGTCCCACACACAGCTAGAAGCCCAATATTTTTTCAGAGCTAGATGCAGAAAAAAATTATATTCAATTTGCAACCTGATGGAGGTCAGTATAGATGGAGTAATATAACAAGTCCCACACACAGCTAGAAGCCCAAATATTTTTTCAGAGCTAGATGCAGATAAAAATTATTTTTAATTTGCAACCTGATGGAGGTCAGTATAGATGGACTAATAGAGAAAGTCCCACACACTGCTAGAAGGCCAAATATTTTTTCAGAGCTAGATGCAGAAAAAAATTATATTCAGTTTGCAACCTGATGGAGGTCAGTATAGATGGACTAATAGAGAAAGTCCCACACACTGCTAGAAGGCCAAATATTTTTTCAGAGCTAGATGCAGAAAAAAATTATATTCAGTTTGCAACCTGATGGAGGTCAGTATAGATGGACTAATAGAGAAAGTCCCACACACTGCTAGAAGGCCAAATATTTTTTTCAGAGCTAGATGCAGAAAAAAATTATATTCAGTTTGCAACCTTATGGAGGTCTGTATAGATGGATTAATAGAACAAGTCCCACACACAGCTAGAAGCCCAATATTTTTTCAGAGCTAGATGCAGAAAAAAATTATATTCAATTTACAACCTGATGGAGGTCAGTGTAGATGGACTAATAGAACAAGTCCCACACACAGCTAGAAGCCCAAATATTTTTTCAGAGCTAGATGCAGATAAAAATTATTTTTAATTTGCAACCTGATGGAGGTCAGTATAGATGGACTAATAGAATGATGCTATGCCCAAAAGATTTTACTTCACTAGGTGCAGTAAAAAAATTGGTATTCTATACACAGGTGGTATATCTTGCAACACAGATAGGCTACTCCACTGACTAACACACTCTGCAATAGGCCAAAAAGGATTAGCTTTGCTAGATTCAGCCAAATGCTGTGAAAAAAACTTGCACAGCACTGGCACAGACCTGCCTGGCAAAAACTGATGTAACCTAGTCCTGAAAAGGACTCCAATTACAATTAGTCTTTACTCCCACAACCTATCTATTTAAGAGCACAGACCTGCCTGATAAAGTCGTAGGAAATGCTGTAACCTAGTCCTTAAAAGGACTGCAATCACAACTATTCCCTACTCCCAAGCTATCTGTAGATTTGTGCGAAAATTGGCTTGAAATTAACAAGGTATAGCGCACACAGCAACAGCGGTGCCGTCTAACACGCAGCTGCAGCAGTGAGAAAATGGTGGCGACGGGGAAAATGGCTTGGTCTTATAGGGCAAGGACATGTGACATACACTGCCAATGACACATGCCCTTGCTTGTGTGAAAAAAAGCACTTCGCTCCGTGTGTGCGCTGCTGATAGGCTGACAGATTGCACCTCCCCACTGTAAATGCGGGAAAGAGAAAAAAAAATGGAGATCTTCATTATTCCTGCAGAGATCCATCCCCTGCCCCTCCCCCCACCCCGCTGTACACTCAAACTGCGTATTAACATTAATTTTCATCATTACTGAGAAAAAATCCAGTTATGATTTTGGTGCACGAACAGTTATCGAACATAACCTCGAACAGCCGAATTTTTCTCAAATCGTTCGTGTTCGCCGAACGGCTCGAACACCGCCCAAAACAGCTCGAATTTGAGATTGGCGAACAGTTCGAGTAGAACAACGCTCATCTCTACTAGTAAATAATTTTTGTTACTTAGAAAATTACACAGCTTAGGTACATTACACAGGTTGGGTACATTACACAGGTCAGGTACATTACACAGCTTAGGTACATTACACAGGTCAGGTACATTACACAGCTTAGGTACATTACACAGGTCAGGTACATTACACAGCTTAGGTACATTACACAGGTTAGGTACATTACACAGGTCAGGTATTGGCCTATGATCTTGGGATTCGTTCTGATCGCCATATTTGGGGTCAGGAAGGAATTTTCCCCCCTGATATGAGGACAATTGGCTTATTCCTCACAGGGGGTTTTCGCCTTCCTCTGGATCAACACGGCCCCTACATATATTTAGTGTGAGAGGTTAATAAGTAAGTACATACTTTGAGAGTATAAGAATAAGGTATGAAATAAAATATTAGTGAAAAAAAATGTTAGCTAAGCCAAATATAGACATAAATTAGTGCACACATGCAAAAATCATTTGTTTCTGTTTGTTTTTAATTTGCACTTACATTTCACAGGTTCGGTATCAGCCTTTGATCCTGGGATTTATTCTGACCGCCATTCTTTGTTTGGGGTCAGGAAGGAATTTTCCCCCCTGATATGAGGACAATTGGCCTATTCCTCACAGGGGGTTTTCGCCTTCCTCTGGATCAACACGGCCCATAAATAGGATTAGTCTGATAGATGAATAATTTACACATACATGATATTATAATATAAAATAATCCCCATCTATAAATAAAATCTTCTTTTTACCCCTTACATCTTTGTGCTTGTTTTTATTCCATTGCTCTTCCACAAAGTCATTATTATACTCCAACCCTATGTTTTTTTGTGACATATTGTACTTTATGTTAGTGGTAAATTTAGGTCAATATTTTTTGCATCTATTTGTGAAGATATCAGAAATTTGGTGAAAAATTTTGAAACTTCAGCAATTTTCAAACTTTGAATTTTATGCTCTTAAACCAGAGAGTTATATCACACAAAATAGTTTCCCTAATTTCCCTAACATTTCCCACATGTCTACTTTACTTCTGCATAATTTTTTAAACAATTTATTTTTGTTAGAAAGTTAGAAGGGTTAAAGGTTTATCAGCAATTTCTAATTTTTCCAATAAAACTTTTTTTTTTTTTTGAAAGGAACCACATCACCTTTGAAGTGACTGAAGGGCCTATGTGACAGAAAATACCCGAAAGTGACACCCTCCTAGAAAATGCACCCCTCAAAACCACATTCCAGAAGTTTATTAACCCTTCAGGTGCTTTTATATGCGATTAATGCTTTTATATTTCTCTTATACTGATGTTTGAAAAAGACCACTTTTGGTCGAAACGTCATGGCATATCGCTTTAAGCTCCTCCTTGTTGGTTTTCAATGGTGTGGTGAATGTATATATTTGAATAAACTGTTTCCACCTTTGCAAATTACCTTTGAGTACGGCTATTATCTATATCCTTACGGGGGATAGTATCCTATTCAGCCTGCACCAAATCTACAGCTGATTGCGCATCTTCTTCTATCAAATCCCCTGTCCATGATGTAGGCGAAGATGCCTCCCACCTGCACTTGCAACCAAGTGTTTGTCCCTACCCCAGTTCTTGGAACGCAAGCACAAATACGCAACCACTCGCATACAGGCCAAAATACTAAACTGCCACATTTCCAGACTGCTTGCACTGGAAATGTTGTCTTTTAGGCTTGTGGAGATGGAAGCTTTCCGCAACCTCATGGCGGCTGCCCCTCGGTACTCGGTCCCCAACCGCCGCTATTTCTCCCGGTGTGCTGTCCCCGCCTTACACAAGCACGAGTCCCATAACATTACCCGTGTCCTTACAATGCAGTTACTGGGAAGGTCCACCTAACCACGGACACGTGGACAAGTGCTTGTGGCCAGGGACACTACATTTCCCTGACGGTACACTGACAGCACACTGTGTGAATACTATGGAAGCTGGGACCCAGTCGACCCAGGGACGGTACATGTGCTACCGACACCGAGGATTGCGGGCCCTGGTTCAATCAGGGTTGCCCCCACCTTCTACAGCAGTTCCTGCACCTTCTCCTCACCCTCCATTTCCGGAACGTCAACATCAGCCTCAAGCTGTATGCACTGCAGCATTTTCTTTTTTCAGGACTTGGGTCTGTGCGAGGTCTGGTTTCTTGTACTCCGAGACATTGTTTTTAGTGATATAACTTTGGGGTGGATAGGATGTTTTGATTACATTTTTTTGTGCTGTTGCGATGGCTGAAAAAAATGCTATTTGGCGTTTTGATTTTCTTCTTGCCATTTACTGATTGGAATAATTTTTTCTATACATTGATAGATGGACTTTGATGATCGCAGTGATATCAAATATGTGTATTTTTTTATATTTCATCATTTTTAATGGGGGAAAACAGGTGATTTGAACTTTTGTATCATGACCGGCATGTGGGTCTTCAGCAGACTCCCGACCATGATGGCAACCCATTGACGCGCCATGATAACGTCTCGGGGGGCCATTGGGCGCCTAGAATAGTGAGCCTCCCTGCCGGAGCGCATTAAATGCTGCTGTCACAGACTGACAGCAGCATTTAACAGACGGAGACGGAGCTTCGCTGTTAGAGGCAGATGATGGCTGAATAACACACGTAAACAGTATTGATTGTAATATACAACAAGGAAAAAATCCTAAACTGGATCCACATAGCAGTAACTGGGAAAACACTTTGATGAAATAAATATAAACCAAAATGAATGACATCCCCACATGATTAAAAGATATATTTATTAGAAAATAATAAAAAAATACATACAATTCAAGCAAGGTAACTCGAAAAGGAGGGATGAATGACAGTGATAGTTGTAGTAACCCAAGTTGAAGTTCTTTAGGTTTATATTGATTGTAATATGTTTAGCAAAAACCATCGCTTTCCAGAACAAAAATCCAAAACTAGAAAGAATTATATATATATTTTTTTTATGTTTTTTATATTTAAATGTAAAAAAAAAAACAATGTTCAAATGTTCCACACCATATCCATCATATCCATTGCTGGGCAGCTCTGAAAAAACACATGTAGAGATTCTCCAGGTCTTGGAAACTGCTTCTGATCATGTTGTCAGCGCAGGTGGGTGCAGGTCTTCACCTCTTTCTAACAAGATGTCTCATGCCTGTATAGAAACAATAAGACGCCTTTCTCATTAATCTGAAAACAATTAAAATACATGTTTTTTAAAAAATTTTGAATATATACCGGTTATCAAATAAAACAAACTAAAGAGAAGTCATGGAGGAAAAGCAAAATATTTACCTGGAAAATACATGTTGGAAGCTTTGTGTGAATCAGGATAGGTGGATTCTGAATGTTTGTTGTTCGCTGCTCGTGATGAAGACGTATGCTGATTGTCTCCCTACGTGGTGAAAGAAAAGCTAAATATATAAAAGTAGTTACACTTTAAATGATATACGGCAATAAGAGACTAAATTAGAGACTTAAGATTCTCAATATTTAAAAAATAGCTTATTACTGATTGTTGATGATAGTGGAGGCTTCTTTCTTACCTTCATCTTAGGTAGATGAGATGATGATATTTAGACAAATCTCAATGTTCAAATAGTTCAAATAGTGAACCTGAAAATATAAAGAAACATAATTACATCCAACTAAGCTTGAAATTATAAAAGGTTTTCAAAAGCATTGTAGATAATTGATGGAAATTATCAATCGTTCCATATCCAGCAAGTTATGGAAATGTATCCAGTATTAATATGGTAACCTATGAGGATGGATTCTGAATGTTTGCTGCTAATCGCTGGTGCTGGTGATGAGCACAAATACTCATTGTCTCGCTACTCAGGGGAAAATATATAAAAGTATCTGAACTTTAAATTATAAAGAAACAACATTAGAGACTAAATATTCTGAGGAATAGTTACATGTTTAGCTGATGGACAATTGAAGTAATCGGCCTCCACACCGGCGGCAATAAGATTTATTATCAGCTATTCTTTGAAAACGCCCAAGTCTACAAAGATAAGAGAAATATTGGTTACCAGACTGGAATGAACGTTGGTTAATACCATGGATCATGTTAAAAAGAACAAATTGAAACCGATATATTAAGGACTGGCCCCAGCACAGAAAATATAACATGTAGCATCCTAAGCCCTACAGTCCCCAGACGTCAGTCCGCTCTGATAGTAGTAAAGTATAAAAGCCTTATACCAACAGAACCGCCCTGACGTCTCTGATTGTGTTTCATGACGCGATGAATCATCAAATCTACTTACTTGTTATCACACAGGGAGCACTGGTAGTTGTACTTATAGCTGATGGTATAGCTGTGACACATCGTCACTTCCGGCAGCTCGGGATGGATGTCATTTACCCTTCTGGTATAAGCCTGCCATAACGGGCCATGGTTATCTCTGCCTTCACCGTCGATTATCCAACAGGCAGCATGGCACATCTCGTGCGCAAGTGTGGATCGTAGTCGCACTAAAAAAGAGTTTATACAGGCATAAGAAAATCTAAGTACACCCTGCTTGAACTCTTTGGTTTTACATATCAGGATTCGGGATATAATATAAAATATCTGGTCCTTAAAACGTCTTCAAATTAGGTAAATACATCCTGAGATGAAAAACACATGAAAAGTCACAACATGCCATTACTTATTTACCAATAACTACTTCAAAATGCAGAAGCAGAGAGTGAAAAATAAGTACACCCCATGAATCACTAGCTTTTAGAATGATCTTTATCAATAATAACTTGAAGCTGCAGCAAGGGTGTACTTAATTTATCACACACTGCTTTTGCATTTTGCCCTTCTTTTTGTTAGATAAATAATTACACTATATTATTTATCATGTTGTTTTCTGAGATTGTATTTTCTTACTTTTAAGATCTTCTAAGGACCTGATGCTTTTTTTGATTTTGTCCTAATATGTAAAACATTAGATTCCAAAGAGGGTGTACTTAGTTTTTCCCATGACAGCATGTACGATGAATTTATAAGATGTATTACATCACAAGTAGCAGTTTTGCAACCTATAGAGGTTGTCTCATAAAGCTGCAGGATGGACGTGATATGAAACCTACCGGAAGAATCCAAGACCTTATCGGAAAGCTCAATAACTGAGGAACGGTGGTTGTTCTCCAACTTGTGACGGCATTGACCGGATGCTGATGTCAGCCTCTTATTCCAGACTACGTCCATTTTCCTCGGGAGCTAAAATAGAGGAAACAAATTCCACTAAATCTGTAAACTCTTTGACCCCATTCTAACAAAGCACCCAACTCTACTGTGTGATTTACAGCACTAGTCTCCTTGTATGGGACATGGGGTCTACTGAGAAGTCCAACATGTGAGAACAAAAATAAAAATAAACCTTTCCTAAAATGTCCAGATGTCAACAAATTGGTTTTTATATGTAAATGTAAAATCCTGTGAACTACAAAAATTTGCTAATCTCTATATGTCTGCATGATGGATCATGTAAGGTCTCCACTCATCCCACAGATAAGAAGAAGGTGATGGCATTTACCAAACTAAGTGAGTTTTGCCTGAGATTTCAGAACCATGACAAGAGAGTTAGGGTGCTCTTCAGAAACTTAGAATGATAGAAATGATTGTTTGAAGGTGGAGATAATGGATAAGTCATGTGTCGTCCAGATACCGATAATAAGATACCTTATTCTCGAAGACTGTCCTGTTGTATAGATGGTACAGTCGCTCCACCAGCTTCTCCTTTGTTACCTGAAAGTGGGTAACGTAGATGGAAGATGGAGAAATAATGTCTTCCAGGAAACAGCCGGGGATGTTACATAGTGGTGTCCTGGGAAAGATAAGGAATCAGAAATAAATCCAAAGGAAACATCTGACCTAGTTCATGGTTTTCCACAGAGGTAGATGCATCCGGCATAACTCACCTCTCCTCTGTAGCGGAGCTCTCCTCACTATCAGATGGTAAATTATCTGTACAGAAATATGGAAGAATGAAAATTTGTAATCAGACAGGTCAGAATGCAGATCCATGCTAGAGAGAAAACATAATAAATGCTGTAAAGTGAAAATACATCTAAATCAAAATGCCAGAATTGTGGGTTTTTTTCTCTCTGCAACTACTCAAAAAATGCAATAAGAAGCAATTTAAATGTCACATCCACCCCATAATATTATCAATAAAGACATCGAGCCGCCTTATAAAAGAACAAGCCCTCATACGCCTCCATCAATAGCAAAATAAAAATGTTACAGATCTCAGAAAATGGCGACAAAATCAAATATATTTATTAATAATATCAGAATTGTTTTCCACACTTAAAAAGAAAAACTTTGCAAGTTTGGTATGGACATAATCATACTGGCCTGGAGAATCATATTTCCAGGTTCATTTTACTGTGCAATGAAGACCTTAAAAATCAAAAACCCTCCAAAAAATCCGTTGTTTTTTTTTTTCAGTTTTCCCTTACTTGGAATTTTTTTGCATTTTGCAATACATTGTATGGTAATGTGAATTGTGCCATTGAGAAGAACATCTCATTGCACTAAAAGCAAACCATTATATGTTAATGTGGATGGAAATATAAAAACAGATAAGTCTCAAGGAAGAAGGAGAGGAAAAGACATAAGTAGACTACAAATTGACCAGTCCCTAAGGGGTTAAAGGTACAGACCCAACTGTAATTTGCGTTTAGTTGTTAGATTTGGAAACTGACAGTACAAAAAAACATTGTTCTTTCTACGATAACATAACCCTGGTTGTATCTAGAAGTGATGACTTACCATGATATGTGGAAGATTCTCCAGTATTGGAATCGTCATCGTCAGTAATAACAATGATGTCATCATCGGAGCTGTGACATAAATGTAACAGAATATGAGCCACCATTAATCATTATTCCCCATCAGGTATCTAGTAATGGAGGAGATGTGAGTCTTACCAGGTGGTACTGTCCGGATCAGTATCTGAAGGTGGTAAAATCAGATCTGTGGGGGCAACACAACATAAATCTCTTATTAGAATATTGTAATAACAACGACAGAGGAACATCAAAGAAATAAATCCTAATACAGTATTCAGTGTACCCCTATATGTAGATTGGGAAATAGACCACATTCAGCTAAAGTAACCTGCACTGTGCATAGCCACCATGAGAAGAAATCCCCGAATCCCAATCCTGACCGACTATAGAGCGAATGCATGAATAATGTTCCTGATCAAATGCTGAAAAGAAATGTTGTTCTGCCACTATGGAAGTGTCCCAGACATAGGACTCACACCAATAAAGCTTATCTAAAATAGGATTACCCCTTTAATGTAACTTTAATTTAAAAATGCACAGACCCATTTATAATTTGCCTTTAATTGTTACATTTGGTAACTGATCTGTGACAGTACAGAAAATTCAATGTTGTTTCTACAATAACATTACCCTGATTGTATCTAGAAATGATCACTTACTATTATATGCGGAAGTTCCTGTTCTATTGGAATCCTCATCATCATTAATAATGATGGCATCGGAGCTGTGAAATAAAGGTAACAAATAATGAGCTGACCATTAATCATTAATCCCCATCATATACCTAGCAATGGAGGAGACGTGGGTCTTACCAGGTGGTACTGTCCGGATCAGGATCTGAAGGTGGTAAAATCAGATCTGTGGGGGCAACACAACATAAATCTCTTATAAGAATATTGTAATAACAATGACTGAAGGACATCAAAGAAAAAAATCCTAATAATGTACCCAGTGTAACCCTATATGTACATGGGGCAAAACACCACATTCAGGTACAGTAACCTGCCCTGTACATGGCCACCATGAGAAGAAATCCCCAAATCTCATTTCTGTCTGACTTTATAATGCCTGCATAAATATTCCTCACCAAATGCTGAAAAGAAATGTTTAATATGAACTCATTACCTTAGACGTACAATAGAGATAAATCCAAGCCCTGACCACAATGAGCTGCACCCAATTACTATAATGACACATCAATATATCAGAGCTGTTACTGGATCGGAGCACAGTACCTGGTAAATTCGGAGTCGGGCCCGAATTGAAGCCACTGATGATAACCTGGCCTGAAGACCTCGGTATTGGCTTCTTTCGTGGATGATACTGAAAAATTGTCAAACATGTCAGATAGAATCTATGAGCATGAACATCTGTAATTTATAATCTTCCTCCATTTTCCACTGACTTACAGGTAGATGCCTATATGAATATAGTTACCATTGGCCTGCGCTTACTTCATGTGCAGAGTAGGACGGGTGTGCGGGACACTTATGGTTAGGATATGGATAGGGGCGGTGGTGACATTTTCGTGTCTTCATACAATATTATTATGTACCCTGTACATGGACATGTTGACACAAATACCACAACTAAAGGCAGTCATTACTCTGCAAACATCATCCAAACTATCACCCCATCATGCCTCTTCCTGGAGCTCTATTTTTGGTTCCACCATTTGTTTTTAATGGGATTTTTATCCCAAATGTATTCTCATTATTTAAAAATATAAAAATGACGCTCACCTGATGGAAATCGTCATCATCACTGCTGTCCTCGGTGTCAGAGAGAACTATAATGCGCTTAAATCGCTTTTTTCTCATCATATTTGCAAAAGTCACTTACAACACTCCTCTCTCCACAAACGCCTACAAAATCCCTCAGCGGAACTCTGGATGACGGGGCGTTCTATATCGTCCAGTCATTGTGACATCATCGGAATGATGCGATTGTTTGTTTTTTTATTTAACTTTATTTAAATCTACAAAACGTACTGCAGAAATACAAAAAATAAATCCAGAAAAAAACAACAATCCTTCTAATTCCCTAACTCCTGCCCTTTTTTGAATTGTTCAGAAAAAAAATAATAATCAAAAAAGTCGACAAAAAACAAGATATAAAAAAACAAAGAAACCCCGAAAAAAATAGGCGATTGATTATCCCTCTACCCCAAGTTTTAATGCTCTACGCTACATTTTTTGCAAAATGTTCTCCCAATTTTTTAAGTTCTCTGAGGAGCAAAGCCACGCCCTCTTGTATTTTATTACTCTCTGAAAAAAATTCTTCCATTCTGTAGTATTCAATTTTTTTCCCTATCCATTTCCTAACCAAATCCACTCTTGCTGTATAAAGTCGCCTACTTACGAACTCTCCTTCCTCATTTCATCTCTTCCGTTCCAGAGAGCAGGTTACAATTGTTGATTTGACCTCAATGGAGATCTAAGTCCCCAGTTTCCCCTCTATATCTTTATACCCTATGATAAATGTATCAATTCTGCCCTTGTTTCTTACACAACTTACAAGTATTGTCAGTTATCTTCTCCATTCTGTATAATACCTGGTGAAAATAATAGAACTAATGGATCAATTGGATTAATTTATAGTTTGATTAATTGACATCCCACTTTTGTTTTTATATATATTGAGCCTCTGCAATATTTACTCTTTACTTTCTCAACTAATCTTCTTCTTAAACATTAAATATATAAGGAATCACGGTTAATTTTTTATTAATATTATATTTATTATATTATAGAATATTGTATAAAATATATAAGTTTATTAATATTAGATAGATTCTTTGTTAAATGGCAACCAATCAAAAAATAATCCATTCCTCAATTTGATTCCTTCATACTCTTCATCGCTTGTTGAATTTGACAATATCTAAAATCGTGCACTTTACTTAAGCTAAACTGTGTCTTCATCACATTAAATGGCAACAACTCATCTTCATGGATTAAATGTTTAACCAAATGCAACCTTTTCTCTTCCAAAACCCTGTATCTTAACAATTTTATATATATTTATATTATCCTATATACATATTTATATTATCCAATTGACGTGTTAATATTTAATATCTTCTTTAAATAATCAAGTATAATTGCAAGAATAAAACATTTGTCATCTCCTAGATTCCCGTGAAACAAAATCCCTGATTTCAAAAATTCATAAATGTTACAAAATCCCCTTTTTTCTTATTTAGTAAAAATCTTTCAAAATCAGAATTCCTGAAATTTAAGTAATTGGGCTTCCCAGAAATATCTGTGGAAATAAGGGACGGCCAAGCCTCCTTCTGTCTGAGACTTCAGAAGATAGTTACTTTTATTCTCACCCTCTCTCGCCAACAAATCAGGTCGTTCAGAAAAGTTTCTGTTTATTTAAAAATGTTCTCATTTACCCATACCGGGCAGACGCTGAGGACATAACGAACTAGAGGCGAGAGACCATCATCTTAATCAGGGTTATTCTATCCACATTAGATATCGGCAGCAGCATCCACATCAACATCTATTTTAATTTCCTAATGAACAATATAATGTTAAGCGATACAAAACTCACAAGCTCCCATGTGATATTTATCCCTAAATATTCAAAGCCATCTTTTTACTAAAGTCTGTAAATCTCTTCACGCTTTTCTGATTTTTTCATCAAATGGTAATAAAACTCATATACTACAGTTGCTATCCAAGCCAAAGTGGGCACCAAAAGACACAGTCACCTCTATGGTCCACAGGAAAGATTTTTCCATCTCTAACAAAATCAGCAGAATATCATCTGCATAGATCAATATCTTTCCCCCTCTCCACTGCTGCCAAAACCACTAATTTCCTCAAGGAAAATACAGTGAGAAGATAAGAGAGGGGGCATCACCGTTTTGTACCTCTGGCTTGGGGTGAATGGTATAATAGTTTGATCCACCTGATAAAATTCTCCCTGAACCCAAACATCTTGAGTACCCTCCACAAGAACGCCTACACCACCCTGTTACAAGTCTTTGTGGCCTTTGATGCCATGATGGAGCGGTGGTCTCCGTTTCCTAATATTGTTAATCACTTTCCTCAAATGAATCAGTTCCACTCCCTGGTATAAAACCATTCTGGTAAGAAAGTAGTGGGGGCTTCAGAATTATTTAAACATGTCTTACATTTCATTGAGGATCCAGATACAAATGAAGAACAACTTCCTTTAGGTCCATGATCAGAGTTGACAATTCACACCAGCCACTTCCAATATTAAAGGAGATGTTCACCAATATTTGATGAAACAAAGGAGTTTAGCGTAGTCTTAAAATGAAAACGCAGATGTCTCTCTGATCACTTTCATTCATGTGCACCTCTGCTTGTGTCCTGTGTTAGTTTTCGCTCTTTTTCTGGCAAGGGGTGTCTTCCATCCAAGTTGGAATAGACCATGTCTAAATCTCTTTTCCTTCTTAGACGTCACCTCTCCAAGATTATCTTTTTTTTAATTCAAGTAATTGAGAGATTGCATAACAGGAAAAAAAGAATAACAATGGTTCCAGAATGAAAATACATAATTATTAAACAACATCATATCTGTTATTAGCTCTTTATATACATCTCCATACACATCATGTCAGTTAAGTTTAAAGAATACAGCAATACACATTACACAGGTGTTTATAGGGGAAATACAAGAAAAACTATTATCTCCCAGACTGAATTGAGAGGTAGGATCAGTAGGGTGTGGGTCACACCAAAGCTTCCAAACCTTCTCAAATTTATTAGGACAGTGTCCACTCTTATATACTATCTTCTCATACAAAAAGCCAAAAAAGAGAATTCCCATGTACAAAAATCAGTCAATCTTTATTCAACAATCAATTAGACAACATTAAAAAAGTGATACTACAGAGATGGTGGATGAATGCAAATTAGCATGCTTGTCCTAGAAAGTTGGACAGGTTACTAATATAAATATAAATTGTACATGGAGCCACTAAAGACCAATATGAAGAAAAAACATATAAAGGATGAGAATCCAAATATATACATATAAATGCCCTGAACAGTAATGAACATCAAGGGGGATCCACCCGGCTGTATAAATATGTAATATAAATAGTGAAAGTTCACTCTTAGACCTAAGTAATAGTGCCAGAAGTACACAATGTGTGATCCACCTAGTGTTCATCAAATAGAAATACTATGGTCGCACAATAAAACTGTTCACAAAGATCAATATATAGGAAAAAGATTTTATATTCCCGTGGATTCACTCCATAAGGGTAGTGGCAACAGGATGAGACAGAATGCTGAGGAGTGGTACTCAGAAAAAAGTATAACTATAAACAGAACAAGTGCTCAATATAACCACACAGTCAGCAGACTGAAAAATCCTTAAAACAGTGCTATTGAACATAAATAAGTCTCAAAGGACAGCAAGCAATTCATATTCACTGCAGTAAACCCTCTAACGCGCGTTTCGCTTCAAAGCTTCTTCAAAAGGGTATACTAAGTAGACAGAGACTGGGTATTTATGTAATTGGACAGCTAATCCACTACGTTACACATCAAATGCTATTTAAAATGATTGCATGAGAATGTTACATGGAGATGTTAACCCTTTATAGAATGAGGAGTATATATCCCTATACACCAGATATCGATTGCGGTAAAAAACGCCAAGCTCACCTGCAGGGCGGGCTCCATGTTGCACCTCGCTTCCTCGCCGTGCAGTCACATGCGAGAGGAGGGAAGAGCGAAGTTCAATCAGGGAGAGCGTGTGTTGCCCGGTCAACCCCAGATGCCAAATAGTGCATCCATTCCCGCCACGTGTGACAACACGTCAGAGGAAGGAGAGTCCATATGAAAGTGCGTGTTGCCTGGACTACTCCAGAGGTAGTATGGCCCGGACTGCATCCCCCCATAGGGGCCTTAAGAGGAGGGCCGCATGACTCAGGAGGTCTGCTAGGCCGTAATTTGGGGTGGTAAGGGGTTAATGTAAGGAATACAGTTTTGGGCGCGAATTTGTAGGGAAGGAGTATAGGGGCAGGGGGATAGTACGGGGTTATCTGATTGGCTAGTGGGAAGTATCTCTGTGGGGAGTATATAAGGTGAGGGGTGGTGGGGGTAGTCCATTCTGGAAAAGTTAACGAACCTGAATCTACGTCGGGTCCTGAGGAATGGAGGCTCTTTTCCAGGAGATCCGTTCGTTGGCTGAGAGCAGGGGACAGCTGTGGCTCCAGGATCACCTGCAGCGATGGAACACTGAAGGGACGGCCGGAGAGGTGGCTGCACCCGCATCACCTCAGAGAGGTGCAAGGAGGTCCAGGCCACCGGAGAGACTCAGCCCGGAAGGGACTCCCCGGACCAGGCACCGGTTGCAAAGCCTCTCCAGGGACCCCTCCGGATCACAGGCACAACCCCAGCCCCCATCTGCCGCACGCCACTCTGGAAGAATCTCTCAGCATCATTCAGAGGCCGGGGTGAGTGACATCGTTGGCTCTGCCCCCCCTGTGAGGTCATCCCGGTCATGTGGCACCACTATCCAGGAAGTGCGGGCTGCTCAGGAGAGCAGGGCCTCTGCTGCTGCAGGAGGGAGAGATACATTATATGAACGGCCGGGGCATCCACTTCGGGCCCAGCGAGCAGCCAGGGGAAGGAGAGCTGAGCCTGAAGGATGCCGGACCCAGGGAGCAGAAGGAGGCAGGAGGGTGAATAGGTCAGCCGGAGCTATTTCAGGTGAGCGGCAGGCACAGCCGCGCCGGGCCCATGCAGCGGGGAAAGCAAAGGAGTACCGGTCAGTTGGAGCTGACACAGAAGAACGGCAGGTGCAACCGTACCGGGCCCAGGCGTCAGGATCAGCAGGACCCCGGCGGCGGAGATCGGGAAGACCAGTGCGGCGGGGCAAGGAGACGGCCCACTCGGGATGTCGGTAGCACCGAGGACCGGTGCAATGTCCATGGGAGAGGGCAGATTGCTGCTAGGGATGCGGGCTGCAGGCATGCAGCTGAAGTCTCTCCTCCTCCCAGACAGCATGCTATTGTGGATAGGAGGTCCAGGTCTAGCGGTGGGTTGACTCCGTCGGGTTTACCTGGCGATGTCCCCGAGCCTGACTCTGCCTCTGAAGAAGAGGGCCAGATTTCATCTGGCAGTGAAGAGAGTGGGGACGATCGCCGCGGAGGACACGAAACAGCTGTTTCGAGGCTTCCTCGTAGTCAGCCTAGTAAGTCACATGGTTTAAATGTGCCTCGGGGGAATGCGGATGATGTAGATCAGAGGAAGCGGTATTTTCAGAGGGGCTTGGCGGCTGACAGGGCGATGGGTAGTGAACGGGTGAGCGATGTTGTGTCGGAATTTCTTAGCATGGTGCGGGGTTTTTTGTCACCTGCGGCAGGTCCTAACGGAGTTTGGCAGGGTGGTGCTGGAGGTTCAGGGGCGGTTGCGGAGACCCCGGCAGTTGTGAGTGGAGGGATTCCCGCACCAGTTGCAGCTAATGAGACGGTTGCAGCACCAGCGGCTGCGGCGACTCCAGTGGATACAGTGCGGTTGGATGACAGAGCAAGGGGCAAGGTTTATATGTGCTTTGATGGCCCCTTGGGAGCTCATTTAAAGCAGGAGGTGTGAGAAAAAGTGAGTACGTGGAAATTTTTTCTTTGCTACCGTTGGAGAAGTTTAATTTGGGCAGGGTAAATCCAGATGAGAGTAAGAAGGATGAGGAGGAGCGCAGGCGTTATCGTCTGATTCCTCGCACTTTTCAAAATTGGCTGCAGGCGTTTACCACACTAGCGAGTGTCATTGGGGAGAAAACTCTGGAGAACTGTTCTGCATTATTTTGTTATTTAGATTCGATTAGTGAAGCATACCGTGTTTATGGCGGGATGGCCTGGCTGAGGTATGATGAACAGTTTAGGCAAAGAAAGGCAGTCCGTCCGAGTTTACGGTGGGACCACAAGGAGATTAGCTTGTGGTTGCGATTGATGACAGCACCAAAGTCGGCCTCGCAGTCCTTTCCTGGAAGTAGCGGGGGTTCTGCCAATTCGGCGGCATCCTCGTCAGGCTCCAGGAAGGGGCTGTGCTGGCAGTTTAATGAGCGGGAATGCCGTTTTGGCACAGACTGTAAGTTTTAGCACGAATGTTCAGGCTGCGGAGGGTCTCACAGCCATTCCAAGTGCTTTAAAAAGAAAGAAAGAAAAAATCAAGCGACTCTTTTTCAAAACGGGAGGACACCAGTGAGAATAGATTGGATGCTTCCATTTCTAAGTAGGTATCCGGATAAGGAAGCAGCTGTGTTGTTGAGGGATGGTTTTAATTTTGGCTTCAGGATTCCGTCAGCAGTTGTGCCAAGTACGGTGCGGCCTAAGAATTTGATTTCGGCTCGGATGCATGCGGCAGTTGTTAAGGAAAAATAGGATACGGAAATTAAGTTCGGTGTTTATGTGTTTCTCCTCTGGGCGTTGTGCCCAAAAAGGAGCCTAACAAGTTTCGGTTAATCCATCACTTGTCTTATCCTCATGGTAGTTCAGTTAATGATGGTATTGATCCAGATTTGGCATCAGTATCGTATGTTTCTTTTGACAAGGCCGTGGACTGGGGGCGGAGACTGGGAAAAGGATCTCTCATGGCAAAAACGGACATTAAGTCCGCTTTTCGTCTGCTTCCTGTGCACCCAGACAGTTTTCATTTACTTGGTTGTTTTTGGGACGGTCATTATTACGTGGATTGTTGTCTACCGATGGGATGTTCGATCTCGTGTTCCTACTTTGAAAAATTTAGTTGTTTTATTGAATGGGTAGTTAGGGAGGAATCCGGCTTGGACTCCATATTGCACTATTTAGATGACTTTTTGTGTATTGGGCCAGCTGGGTCCTCAGTTTGTTCTTTGCTGCTTACGACGGTTGAACAGGTAGCATCTCGCTTTGGCATTCCGTTGGCCCCAGAGAAAACGGAGGGCCCCTCCACGGTTTTGAAGTTTTTGGGCATTGAATTGGATTCCATCAGGATGGAATGCCGCTTGCCAGAGGACAAATTGTTAGATCTGAAATCTTGTGTCCAAGAGGCTTTGCGGGCAAAGAAATTGCACCTGCGCCAACTGCAATCTTTTTTGGGTAAGTTAAATTTTGCGTGCAGGATTTTACCTATGGGAAGAGTTTTTTCACGTAGGTTGGTTCAAGCGACAGCAGGCATTAAACATCCGTTGCATTTTGTAAGATTGAATTCGGAACACAAGGCGGATTTGTCCATTTGGGCGGATTTTCTTCAATCTTATAATGGCAGGTCGGTTTGGATGGATCAAGTCGTTTCTAATGTGGATCTGGTTTTGTTTACAGACGCGTCAGGTTCTTATGGTTTTGGGGCCTATTTCGGTGGAAAATGGTGTGTGGGAGAGTGGCCGGAATCATGGAAGGATGCAGGTTTGACAAGAAACATGGCATTGCTGGAAATGTTTCCTATTGTGGTGGCTTTGGAGGTTTGGGGCTCTGAGCTGAGGAACAAGAAAGTGCATTTCTTCTGTGACAACTTAAGTGTAGTGCATTGTATTAAAAACTTGTCAGCTGTTTCATTGCCAGTTCTGTCTCTTTTGCGCCATCTAGTGCTCAGGTGTTTGGATTTTAATGTCTGGTTTTGTGCTGTTCATGTACCGGGTGTTCAGAATTCAATAGCTGATGCATTGTCTCGCTTCCAGTGGGATCGTTTTCGGGAACTAGCGCCGGACGCGGAGCAGTTGGAGACCGATTGGCTCCGGTGGTTGTGGGATCTAGTGTCCGTGCAGCGTTGAATTTGGTGAGGTGTTCTGTTAACCCCAGTACTTGGTCTCGATATGTTTCTGCGTGGCGTCTTTGGCAGGAGCTAGAGGAGTCGGCAGGTGAGCAGGTGACGGAAGCGGACCGTCCCTATTTATTGTTGTATATGATCGGCAGGGCATTTCAGGAGGGTTTATCAGGCTCAGCTGTAGCTGGTAGGTTAGCAGGTTTGGCCTTCTTCTTTAAGTTAAGTGGTTGGAGGGACTTTACCAAGGATTTCTTGGTTCGCCAGGCGATGAAGGCATTTCGGAGGAGCTATCCGGTACGAGATTGGCGGCGCCCGCTATAGTTTGAAATACTGGGTCAGCTTTTGCGTTGCCTTAGCTGTGTGTGTAGTTCTGAATATGAATGTCGGCTATTTGGGGCGGCCTTTGTTCTGGCGTTTTTTGGGGCATTTAGGATAAGCGAATTGGTGAGCAGAAATGTTAAGTGTCATGGTGGGCTGTTATCACAGGATGTAGTGTTCTCGGAGGAGGCAGTACGGTGTTATTTGAGGCGGTCAGAAACCGATACAGCCGGTAAGGGTTGTTTGGTGGAATTGTGGGCTGTGGACGGTTTGTTTGAATGCCCTGTGAGATGGGTTTCTGCATTTCTGAAGGTGAGAGGTCCATCATCGGGTGCCTTTTTGTTACATCAAGATGGATCTGCATTATCAGTGTATCAGTTTATTACCATCTTCAGGCGGGGTTTAGCTAGTTGTGGTCTGAATGGTTTGGAGTTTGGTTCTCATCCGTTTCGGATTGGGGCTGCCACTGAGGCTGCTCGCTGGGGTTTGGGGGTTAAAGCTGTGAAAAAGATTGGTCGCTGGGAGTCGGCGAGGTATCGGTCTTATGTCCGGCCTCATATGTTATAAGATTTTCCCCCAATTTTTTGATAGCGTTATTATTTGGTAACGATTTTCTTTTCTTTTTTACATTCCCCCCCCCCCTTTGTTTTATGTTTCAGGACCCCCTCGGTTGATCTGGGTGTTTGGTCACTCTTATGTATATTGGGGTTCCAGTCGGGCCAACGTAAGACAGGCGGGGCGCCAGTTGGGCACAACGAAGGAGGTTGCGATGGTTCGGTGTATCGGTATCAGGGATTTGCTGTGGATCCGGGTAATGCCCGAATTTCATTTTTATGCTAATTTAGGCCCCCGGATATACTCGTTTTGCATGCGGGTGGGAATGACTTGGGCTCTAGGACGTCTAGAGACTTGATCCGTGACATCGTTTGACTGCCTGAGGCATTTGGAAACCTATCCGGGATTAGTGCTCGTATGGTCGGACATCGTCGCACGCCTGGCATGGCGACACGCCTGGTCAGTCGAAAGGATAAATAAAGCTCGGAGCAAGGTGAATAGGGAGGTTTCCCGATTCATTGCTCTGCATGGGGGGGTTGTGGTTCGTCATCGGGATCTGGAAGTTCCGTCTAGGGAATTTCTGTGGTCTGATGGGGTCCATTTGAATGATATTGGCATAGATATGTGGGCATTAGCATTGATGGAGGGAGTTGAAAAGGCACTTTTGGTATGGCGGAACTCTCAGGCATAAGGTGTCATGCCTGCTCGCTATGGCGGAAAAGGAGGGGGGTTTTGAAGGCGGTTGCTTACATCGAAGGAGGACGGGGGAACCCACTGCAGGGATGGGTGACTCCCTTCGGTGTTAATCGGGTGTTAAAATTTAAAACGGGTCCCTACTGAGCGAGGTCTCAGCGGGACATTTCTGGATGGGCAACAGTCAGCTGGGTCCCCGTTGGCCGGTTGCGGTGCGGCTAGGGGTGGCAGGGTGGAGCTGTTTGTTGCAGTTTTTCTCCAAAAATGGTGGAGCCTTCAATTCCCCTCCTCCTTTTTCAGAGTTAATTTAATGTTAATTAATGTTATTTATGTTTATGCTGTTATATAATAAATGAGGCTGCTGTGGCCATTATATCCAATGTCACAGTGTGGTGGTTTTTATTTATAGTAAGTGGGGGGTTTTCAGTGGGCTGCGTATAGTAGGCCGTATAGTCATACATTCCGAAGTCATGCACAGAGTATATATGTGCACCATCTGGGAAACAGCATCACACAGGCAAATTCAGACGCCACACACAAAATATGTGTTAGAGTGTAGTAGGGGTCATAGGGAACCAACCAAAGGGAGATATTAATATGGAAAGATCCCATCCAAAAGATATATATAGATGTCCAGACAATCAAACCCAGAGTCTGGGCACACAAAACGGAAACACCACTGCATAGATTCGTAAGAGCTAAACCTGCATATACGGTATGTAAACCTACGGACATAGATACTTACTGAATCCCTAAAAGAAAATAAATGTTTTTTTTTTTTTTTTCCAAGTTTACACATGCATATGCTGAAGTTGTCAATTGGGAGTAAATATCATCTGATATAACTCATTCATACATCCATTCATCTGTCCCTAACCACACAAAATCATACCTCTCAAACACATTGCCTGCATGTGTGTACACAAGCAAAAAAATGTTTATTCATACATGTGCATGTGCACACACAAGTGCACACACACATATGTATATGGACACATAAAAGCACATAACATTATTAATGTTCTTCACATATTAGTATTCAGCCACCAAATCAAGTGCAATGAGTGAAAATATTCAAAAACAGGGAAATGATGCACCGAAATCATACATCTCAAGTGAATCCTACAGTGTCATAAAAATACCCCTCAAGTGAATCCATTCAAATAAAAAGTGAGAATAAAAAAGTTTTTTTTAAATATGGTGACACAAGAGTGTATAAAACCACCCTACACAATGAAAGTGAAAAAAGGGGTTCTTTATTAAATAGGACAGACACAGAAGAAAAAATCCATAGGACTATTCTAAAATTCTACAGGAGCCCATAGAATATTAAAGGACACATCGGTACCCAGAAGTGCAAAATAACACATAACAGTGAGTTTAATAATCATTATGGTACACATTATGTAGAAATTCCACCAATAATACATATTAAGTTGTGTAAATTTAAAGTGCAAAAGTGCTGATGTTGTGTAGACAATATAACTAATATAAAGTGCTAAAAAGCCAAAATAATGGCATTCATTGAGGGACGTATAAAGTGCAAAGAAGAGAAGTGCAGAATGCTAAAGTGCAAGTATTCAGAAAATGGTCACTGTGAAACAATAGACTGAAATAATCTAATCTAAGGTGCTACAGTGCTAACAGGACATATTCACTGTGAATCAGTAATGTGGAAAGTACCAGTCTAAAGTACTAGAGTGCTAAAAGGACATTTAGTGAGAAGTAGTTCTGATAATACCGTGTGTCATACTCACTCGTTTACTTCTTAATAACTTTGGGATCCTACATGACTGGAAAACCCCCATATAGTAATAGTGCCCCCTCTGTGCCCCCATATAATACTAGTGCCTCTCTGTTCCCCCATATAGTACTAGTGCCTCCTCTGTGCCCCCATATAGTACTAGTGCCCCCTCTGTTCCCCCATAAAGTACTAGTGCCCTCTCTGAGCCCCAATATAGTGCTACTGCCCTCTCTGAGCCCCAATATAGTACTAGTGCCCTCTCTGAGCCCCAATATAGTGCTAGTGCCTCCTCTGTGCCCCCATATAGTACTAGTGCCCCCTCTGTTCCCCCATATAGTAATAGTGCCCCCTCTGTGCCCCCATATAATACTAGTGCCTCTCTGTTCCCCCATATAGTACTAGTGCCTCCTCTGTTCCCCCATATAGTACTAGTGCCCTCTCTGAGCCCCAATATAGTACTAGTGCCCTCTCTGAGCCCCAATATAGTACTAGTGCCCTCTCTGAGCCCCAATATAGTACTAGTGCCCTCTCTGTTCCCCCATATAGTACTAGTGCCACCTCTGTGCCCCCATATAGTACTAGTGCCCCCTCTGTGCCCCTATATAGTACTAGTGCCCTCTCTGAGGCCCAATATAGTACTAGTGCCCTCTCTGAGCCCCAATATAGTACTAGTGCCCTCTCTGTTCCCCCATATAGTACTAGTGCCACCTCTGTGCCCCCATATAGTACTAGTGCCCCCTCTGTGCCCCCATATAGTACTACTGCCCTCTCTGAGCCCAAATATAGTACTAGTGCCCTCTCTGTTCCCCCATATAGTACTAGTGCCACCTCTGTGCCCCTATATAGTACTAGTGCCCTCTCTGTGCCCCCATATAGTACTACTGCCCTCCCTGTGCCTCCATGGTCTGGGCATGATGGGAGGGCGCGTGGCCTGATGGGAGGGCGCGCGCAGAGGAGAGTGGCCGCGGCGCTAGAGAAAGGGGGAAGGCGCGTGTGCTGACAAGGGTGAGATGATGGTCCGTGGGCCCACAGGTAGGGATCAGCGTTGGAATGGCAGAGGTGAGTATTTATTTTTTTAATCTGGGGCCATGTATACAGTACGGAGCACTATGCGGGGCCGTGTATACAGTACAGAGCACTATGCGGTGGCCGTGTATACGGTACGGAGCACTATGAGGGGGACATGTATACGGTACGGAGCACTATGCGGGGCCGTGTATACAGTACGGAGCACTATGGGGTGGCCCTGTATACAGTACAGAGCACTATGCGGGGCCATATATATAGTATTACAGAGCACTATGTGGGGCCATATATACAGTACGGAGTACTATACGGGGCCATATATATAGTATTACAGAGCACTATGTGGGGCCATATATACAGTACGGAGCACTATGCAGGGGCCGTGTATACAGTATGGATCACTTTGGGTGATGTATGCTGTGTGCAACACTATGCAGGGCCGTGTATACAGTACGGAGCACTATGCGGGGCCATGTATACAGTACGGAGCACTATGCGGGACATGTATACAGTACGGAGTACTATGCGGAGACATGTATACAGTATGGAGCACTAGGCGGAGCCATGTGTACAGTACGGAGCACTATGCGGGGCCATGTATACAAAACAGCAGTATGCGGTGCCATGTATACAGTAGTTCGGAGCACTATGCGGGGCCATGTATACAGTACGGAGCACTATGCGGGGGACATGTATACAGTATGGAGTCCTATGCGGGGCCATGTATACATACGGAGCACTATGCGGGACCATGTATATAGTAGTACGGAGCACTATGGGGAGCCATGTATAGAGTACGAAGCACTATGCGGGGCCATGTATACAGTATGAAGCACTATGCGGGTGACATGTATACAGTACGAAGTACTATGCAGGGCCATGTATACAGTACGGACCACTATGCGGGAACATTTATGGTCATGTATACGGTACGGAGCACTATGCGGAGCCATGTATACTGTGTGCAGCACTATGCGGGGCCATATATACAGTATGGAGCACTATGCAGGGCCATGAATACAGTATGGAGCACTATGCAGGGCCATGTATACAGTACGGAGCACTATGCGTGGCCATGTATACAGTACGGAGAACTATGCGGGGCCATGTATACAGTATGGAGCACTATGCGAGGCCATGTATACAGTACGGACAACTATGCAGGGCAACGTATAGCGTACGGAGCACTATGCGGGGGCCATTTATGCAGTACAGAGCACTATGTGGGGGCCGTATATAGTGTACGGAGCACTATGCGGGTCGGGTATACCATATGAAGCACTATGCGGGGCTGTGGATACAGTACGGAGCACTATGCGGGGCCATATATACAGTACGGAGCACTATGCGGGGCCATGTATACGTACGGAGCACTATGCGGGGTCATGTATACTGTATGCAGTAGTATGCGGAGCCATGTATACAGTACGGAGCACTATGCGGGGCCATGTATACAGTATGGAGAAAAACCTGAAAAATATTCACCAAACTAAATTGGTAATAGGGTATATATATTTACCAGAGAACCATAGACAGAAAAAATACCCAATAAAAATTAACTTTTAATAATTATCCTTAAAAGTGTACTCTATAGTACAAGTGAGAAAAAACTACACATATATCTCAAAAACAGGATACCATGTAAGGAGAATATAATATGAAATTAGCAATTAATTCAGACAAACTTACCCTGGATAGCACCTAATAAGATTGCTCTCCCTACCTAACAGCGGAGTGTTTTTCACCCTAAGGTTCAGATGGTGTCCCCGCTCCTCGGAGGCTGTCCCTCTCCTTTCCCTAGGTATCCCTACACAGTCAAAAGATGCCACACACATACATATAAATGGACCAATTGTAGACTATTCATGTCATAATTGACATGCTCAATATAAAAAATTACAACAATACCATATCAGTGGGGAGTGGGCAAAAATAGATATAGTTGCACAAATAGAAGGTTTTTGATTTACAGTAGCCCACTAATATAAATAGATAGACATGTGTACCAGTCAGAGCAAGTCCGAAAAAAATATTAAGAATATTTTCATCCCCAGTCAAACTAGGATTCAAGCAATGCCATAAATGATATCAATTAGTTGGCCTTTAGTACAATGACTAAATGTAGTCAATCCACAATACAAAATTTCCCAAAGCTATAATAGCAATATTCCAGACATCAATATTATAAGATTCCTCAGACTGGTGTAAAGTCATCCGCAAATAAGGTTATAATTAATCCCTTTGTCCCAACCCACTGGAATAGGTAAAAATGTGTACTAGTCAGACCAAATAAGAAATAGTAATACACTTATCTTAATCTCTAGTCCATCTGAGATTCACACAGTGCCTTGAGTGGTGTCCATTAGATGTCCTTTTTTATATACATAACTGAATATAGTCAATCCACAATTCAGAACTCCCCAAAATAGTAACAGCACTCCAGGCATCAATTTTCAAGGTCCCTCAGACTGGTGTAAAATCATCAGCAGTAAAGTTATTCCTTAGGATTAGTCCCTTCTTCCCTACGTGTTTCACCCCCTCCTCAATGTGGGGCTCATCAGGGGACAAGAAATATTAGAGGAGATGAGCCATAATAGATGCCCGCATAATAGCTACTTGTATACCGGAGTCCAACCGCATGTTCAATGGTGGGATTCATCCCTATATATCTGTGGAATGCCATGTGCCACGAGATTAATTTCACCTGTGATCAATCCCAGCGTTACCCTGACTACGAAACGCAAGCTTTAAGAAACTAGCGTACCACCGTGTTTAACATCACTTCCGGTCCCAACGTAATACGTCATTTCCGATTGCGTAGCCCAGGGTATTAGCTAAGGGATCGTACGAAGAATGCGTAAGCAAAGTACGTATCCTCCCGCTTTTTACGTCACTTCCTGGAACCACCAGGTGGAACGCAGACTGCGTTTCACTATCTGCATGGAGGATACCGCTACTCTCAGTTCAACAGGAAGATGCAAGAGACAATCACTACCACAAAACAATAGACCCGGAAAATCACAAGATGAGCTGAATATTCCACCATAATTAAAAAGATGTGCATCCATCCCCAAAGAAAAGGGGGGGGGAATAGGTAGCATATTATCCACTTATGTGTGAGTAACTAAGCCAGTATTACAGTCCACCAGTATGGTGAATACACACACCGGGACTATCTGTAGATATATAAAAAAGGCTGATCAGGATTTTTATCCGTAAGGCTAATTGAAACAACAGTAAGGCTATACAAAGCTAGAAAAGCTTAACTGTTCATTAATACGCCCGGGATTCAGAGATTCGAGCCAGAAAATCCATCTGGACTCCCGCTGCAGAATTCTTTTATCCCAGTCCCCCTGTCGCACTGAGGGACTCACCACTTCAATAGAACAAAATGTAATAGAATTTAAATCACCTCCATGGTGTGTATTGACGTGTTTCGCTAGAGGAGTATCTCGCTTGTTTCGGATGTCACCTAAGTGATCACCAATACGTACTTTAAATTGTCTTCTGGTTTTTCCCACATAGTCTTTTGGGCAAGTGCATGTACATACATAGACGACACCTATTGTTTTACAATTAGCAAAATGTTTGTTCCTATAGGTGCGTCCAGTTACAGAGCTCACAAATGTATCTGAGATGGAGACATAACGACAATAAGTGCACTGTCCACATCTAAAAGTACCAGTAGACCTCCTATCCAACCAGGTCCCCTCCTTCTTGGGGGGCACAAAGTGACTATGTACTAGGTGATCTTTGACAGATCTGCCTCTCCTAAAGGTGACAGAGGGATAGTCTGCAATCCATTTGGAAACATCCGGATCTGTCCTCAAGATACCCCAATATTTTCTCAGGATTGTCATAATCCTAGGATGTTGATCATCATATGTTCCAATTAGCCTAGTAAGGGAGGTCTGTTCGGGCCTGAAGTGAGACTCCAGTAATTTAGATCTATCCTGTTTAAAGGCATGATTAAATGCTCTATTGATCACCCTTGTTGGATAGTCCCGATCAGAAAAACGGTCCTTAAGGTCCCTAGCCTTATGAAAATAGTCAGAGGTAGAGGAGCAATTTCTCCTTAATCTTAAGAACTGGCCTTTAGGGATCCCTTGTTTCAAAGGAACCGGATGATAACTATCCCATTTTAATAGGCTATTTGCTGCTGATGGTTTTCTAAAGATAGATGATCTCAATGAGCCAGATTCATCAATTGATATTATAACATCCAAAAAGGCAATCTTCTTACCTCCTATCTCATAAGTAAATTTAAGGCCCAAATCATTTTCATTGAGGCGCTGTATGAACCCAATGAAGGACTCCTCATCTCCAGTCCAGAGGACGAGGATGTCGTCAATGTATCGGCCCCAAAATTGAACGTGGGGGCCCCCGACGACATCCTCGTCCCCAAAGACTATGTTGTCCTCCCTCCAGCCAAGGAGCAAATTAGCATAAGTGGGGGCACAGGGGCTCCCCATCGCTGTGCCCCTAAGCTGGTGGTAGAATCTCCCATGAAAAAGAAAAAAATTATGCGTAAGAACATAATCAAGCAACCGAAGAATGAATTTGTTGTGTGGGATCAAGTGGTTTCCCCTTGTTTTCAAAAAGGACTCCACTGCCATCAGACCAGCCGTATGGTGGATACTAGAATACAATGCCTCCACGTCTATGGAAACCAAAATAGTACCAGGATCAACTGTAATGTCATCCAATTTTGTTAATAAATCTGTTGTGTCTCTCAGATAGGATGGGAGAGCTGTAACAAAAGATCTAAGCATCTGATCAAGATAGATGCTTGAGTTTTGACTCAATGCATCCACACCTGAAACTATTGGCCTCCCTTTCAATGGTGGATAGCCCTTATGAACCTTAGGAAGGGCATAAAAAGTTGCAATCACAGGAAATTTTGGAAGCAGAAAATTCAGTTCACTCAATGAAATCAGATTATTTTGTCTAGCTTGTTGCAGAATGTCAGATAAGGTCCTCATAAAAGCAGATGTAGGATCACCCTGTAATACCTGATATGTCATGGTATCTGAAAGAATATTCATACACATAGAAACATATTGATCACAATCTAGAAGCACTATGTTCCCTCCCTTATCGGAGGGTTTTATGATAAGGGAAGTGTCACCACTCAAATCCTGTAATGCTCTCCGTTCATCAAATGTAAAATTGGGGTTCACCCTATGTGCCCTTGGATTTATTCTCCTGATTTCCTCCGTGACTAACGACGAAAAAATATCTATACTACCAATATCTCCTACAGGTGGCATTTTACTACTTTTAGGTTTTAAATCCGAGAAAGGGCCCTCTCCCAATTCACGAGTGCCCTTGTTTTCAAGTTCAGCTAAGAGATGAACATCCTGGAGATCCTCCATTGAGATGCCCAATTGTAAACATTTATTTTTGTCATTGAGTGCAAAAAACTTTCTCCATCTCAACTTCCTCAAGAATAGGTGAATATCTTTAACCCACGAAAAAGGGTCAAAGCGAGTCGTTGGTACAAAGGACAGTCCTGTCCCTAAGACCCTTCGTTCAGTCTCTGTAAGAGTGTGTGAGGACAAATTGATCACATTCCTATCATTACCTGCATGTAATCGATGTGGTATTATCTTATTGGCTAACGATTGTAATTCACCATTCTTTCTCGCAAATGGTAGCGTGCTTCCCTGTTCTCTAAAAAAGAGGGAGTTGAAGTAGAGGATAATCCCATAGATGGTGATGTGGAGAAAGATGGACCCTGGCCTGAATAACCTCGATTTTGCCATCTTCTACCAAACCCTCTCCTTCCTTGCCCCCTAGATCTACTAGACAGTCTAGGGGTTTCATTCGGAGTACGTTCAGTATCAGAGGACTCCAGATCAGAGGAGGAGATGTCCGTCGTTGGGCCACCCTTACTATTTAGGGCAGGATATGCTCGTTTTTCCCTAAAATCAGTCAAATCTCTAGTGAATCGTTTATATTTTCTATCTTTCAGAACGAGTTGATATTTTTCTACTGACACCCTCAGTGCTTCTTCTCTTGTGGAGAAGTCCAATGCGGACTTAAAGTTAAGGGCCCTATCTATCTGCTCTTTAAGGGTGGCTGCAGACTTCTCAAAAGTGACCTTTTCTTCCTCTAGTAGGATTTGCATAAACCTCAGAGATGAGGCTGTAGATTCTTTCTCCCACTTAGATAAAAGTGAAACTGACCTGCTCCTATGTGCTGGTAACAAGTTAATCCTTAGGCCACGTGGCACTATACCTTGTTTTATATAGTTGTCCAATGATTGGACCTCCCACCATGACTTGATGTTTTCTTTATAGACTTCTAATAAATCCGCAAAGACATTCTTAATACTGGGCTCTGTTGAAATATTGACCCCACACTCAGTCCCTGAAAAAACTTCCTTAGCTTCGTCCAACCATCTGTTAGTGTTTAAAGGTCCCGACAAAAATCCAGCCATAATACTCTCAAGAAAAACCAGAAAAATATTCACCAAACTAAATTGGTAATAGGGTATATATATTTACCAGAGAACCATAGACAGAAAAAATACCCAATAAAAATTAACTTTTAATAATTATCCTTAAAAGTGTACTCTATAGTACAAGTGAGAAAAAACTACACATATATCTCAAAAACAGGATACCATGTAAGGAGAATATAATATGGAGCACTATGCAAGGCCATGTATACAGTACGGAGCACTATGCGGGGCCATGTATACAGTACGGAGCACTATGCGGGGCCATGTATATAGTAGTACCGAGCACAATGCGGGGGCCGTGTATACAGTACGGAGCACTATGTGGGGCCGGGTATACCATATGAAGCACTATGCGTGGCTGTGGATACAGTACGGAGCACTATGCGGGGCCATATATACAGTACGATGCACTATGCGGGGCCATGTATACGTACGGAGCACTATGCGGGGTCATGTATACTGTATGCAGTAGTATGCGGAGCCATATATACTAAACAGAGCAGTATGCGGGACGATGTATACAGTATGGAGCACTATGCGAGGCCATGTATACAGTATGGAGCACTATGCAAGGCCATGTATGCAGTACGGAGCACTATGCGGGGCCATGTATACAGTACGGAGTACTATGCGGGGCCACGTATACAGTACGGAGCACTATGAGGGGCAGATGTATACAGTACGGAGTACTATGCGGGTCCATGTATACAGTACGGAGCACTATGCGGGGCCATGATCACAGTATGGGGCACTATGCGGGGCCATAAATACAGTACGGAGCACTATGCGGGACCTTGTATACAGTAGGTAGCACTATGCGGGGCCATGTATACGGTACGGAGCACTATGAGGGGGACATGTATACAGTACGGAGCACTATGCGGGGCCATGTATACAGTATGGAGCTCTATGCGGGGCCGTGTATACAGTACGGAGCACGATGCGGGGCGATGTATACAGTACGGAGCACTATGCGGGGCCATGTATATAGTAGTACCGAGCACAATGCGGGGGCCGTGTATACAGTACGGAGCACTATGCGGGGTCATGTATATAGTAGTACGGAGCACTATGCGGGGCCATGTATACAGTACGAAGCACGATGCAGGGCCATGTATACAGTACGGAGCACTATGCAGGGCCATGTATACAGTAAGGAGCACTATGCTGGGCCATGTATACAGTATGGAGCACTATGCGGGACCATGTATACAGTAGGTAGCACTACGCGGGTCCATGTATACGGTACGGAGCAATATGAGGGGGACATGTATACAGTACGGAGTACTATGCGGGGCCATGTATACAGTACTGAGTACTATGCGGGGCCATGTATACAGTACAGAGCACTATGCGGGGCCGTGTATACAGTACGGAGCACTATGCGGGGCCGTGTATACAGTATGGAGCACTATGCGGGGCCATGTATACAGGACGGAGCACTATTCGGGGCCATGTATACAGTACAGAGCACTATGTGACTAGCCCAGGGGGTGGGGATGACTCGGTTACCCGGGCCTTTAGCCTTAAGGAGGTCGCGGTGGTCGGCTCCCGGGCCCATTCTTTGGGGTCACTCTTAAAAAAGGCGTTGATAGATGTTAAGTTTTATTAAAGAGTTCGTGACGCCACCTATGGTTTCTGATGATATTCACCAGCGCTGCGTAGTCCACTGAGGCCAGTGATAAGGCAGCTAGATGGTATGGCTCCCCACAGGTGGAGCTAGGCCTCAGGGCAGCGTATGGACGGGGAAAGCAGGACGGAGAGACTCAGCCGAGTCAGAGCAAGAACAGGGACGGACACAATAGTCTCTTCAGTACCTTTTACTGATGGAAATTCAGGCACTTCCTGGAGCTCTGTAGGGTGAAGGGTGTATGTCCGGATCCTCCCCAATGAGCGGGTTTTGGGCCTCCTGTTTCTTGCTTCTGCGTAGTAAGTTTCTGACCTGCCTGAAGCTAGGCCTAACTTTGTCTCTGTCCTGCGCTGGCTGACCTTGTGGTAGGGCCTTCTCTTGGAGTGCACGCTCCCGACCTACGGGGCCTATGTGTCTCCTGGCTCTGGTACGTATCAGCACTTTAGCGATCCTGGGACTTGTAGTTCTCCAGGGATTCCGGTTTATCTTACTGGGTCATGGAGATTCCGGTAAGCTTCGGACCCGGTGTCCGGTAACTGCTTCTTCTTCAGGGTGAGCTAGTTAAGCTCCTCTGCCCCTATGAACTAACTCTCTCTACTCGCCTTCGGCCTACTCGGGCCCTCCTAGGCTACTCACACTAACGGCAGCTTGCCGCGCTTCACCAATCTTATGGCGCCGGCACACCTAAGCTCACTTCTCTGAGCTACAACTGAGTCTAGAACATACTCCACTGCAGACTAACCTCTCTCAGGCTTCTACTGCAGGAACTCTCTCAACAGACTTCTGCTCTCTGTCGACTCCAGTCTAGACTAACTGCTGCCTGGCTCCACCTTCTCTATTTATCTATCCCTAACGGGCTCCATCTGGTGGTCTGAGGTGGAAGGTGGAGATGTGTGAATGGTTATGGGGGCCTCTTGTGGAGGAATCCTTCAATACACCCTTCTAGGATCTGTGATACCAAGCACAGCTGGGCTTCACATTCCCCCCTAGTTAAACTCATCACTCCCGGGCTGAAGTACTTTTTTTAAAACAACAGGAACATTGGAAAACATAAGCAATACAAGAACAATCTTCCCTTTATGGGAGGCACGAATCTTAAACGTTACATAACAATAACAAATACAGAGTGTCCTCAGAATCCAAGTCTCCTATGGCGAGGTTCCCAAGAAGGATGTCCATCCCACAAGGTAGAGTACTTGGTGATTTGGAGGGACCTGTCCTAAACCCCCCTACGTAGGCCCTGGGGTGGCTGCAGGGCATGAAGATCCCGAGTTGGACCTCCAACAGAGCCACTCCAGACAGGTTTTCCTTCTGAGGTCACCTAAAAGGGCACTTCAGGGAGCGCAACTATATACAATAAGAGTTTTTGGGCTGCACATAGTCCTCAGCCACGAAGTTCATTATGTATGCAATAAAGAATTAATAGGAAAAAGGACAAATTGATAAGCATGCATGAAAATAAACAATTATGCAGTACATTACAATTTAATATACAATACCCCAGGGGTAACTATCTACACTCCCAGAGATTTGACTACTTTATTCAGTGTACCTAGCAGGGGGTTTACCTCTCGTGCTACGTACTGATCTGCGTAGTGCTGTGGTTGGTCGAGTGTCAGTTTCTGTATCCTCAGTCACTCTGCCAGTTCTACGTGTAACCATGTTGTAAAACTGCCTTAACCTCTCTCTTGGACTGGCAAGTCTACCATTGGCTGGGCCCTCTTGCTCTGCTCCTGCCGGGGATCCTTCATCCGGGGATACTTCTTGAGCTGGCTCTTCTGCAGCACTTACAGGTACAACTTGCTGTGGAGGGTTTTCTGGCTGTTCATAGAATTGGAGTACTGGAATAATTACTGCACCTCCTATCTGAGGCCAATCAGCTGGGAAGTCTCCAAGGTCAGTGTGTATCACCGCTTCTTTAGGTTCTTCCGGGATTGTGAAAGGCACTTATTCCTGAGGTTTCAGTAAATCTGGACACAACTTTAAGTGGTCCCTGGACACTGTAGCTGATGTTTTTCCTCCATCACGACTGATTATGCATGTCTTTTTGTTGTCAAGCCTTGACGGTAACACAGTGTAGGGGTCTTTTTCCCACTGGTCATCAAGTTTGTGGTTACGTCTTTTCCTTTTTAGTACTGTTTCACCAGGTGTAAAAGGTTCTGCGGGTGCGTTTTTGTTGTATTGAACTTCCTGCTTTTCTCTCACCCGAGTAAGACTGTCCTTGACACAAGATTGTACCCTTCTGTACTGCTCTTGTCTGGTCTTGTCCCAGTCCTCAGTGGTCATATCAGCTTCAGGTTCAACTACACCAAGCTCCAAATCCATGGGCAGCTTTCCTGGCCTTGCCCGCATGAGATATGCCGGAGTGCAATTGGTGGAACTCACTGGTATATGATTATACAGATCCACTAGGTCAGGTAGTAGGTCTGGCCACTGGTTTCTCTCCTCAAGTGGTATAGTCTTTAGCAGGTCGATGATGATGTTGTTCATGTTTTCGCAGAGACCGTTGGTTTGTGGATGGTACGGTGTAGTTCTGATTTTTTTACAACCGTACAAATAGCAGAACTCCTTAAACAACTCAGCCTCAAAGGCCGGGCCTTGGTCCGTCAGAACCTGCTCAGGGCAACCATGGGGCCTGCAGAAATACGTTTCGAACGTCTTCGCTGCTGTCTCTGCCGTCAGGTCTTTGACAGGGGCGACCACCAGGAAACGTGAGTAGTGATCCACCATGGTCAGAGCATACGAGTACCCTGACCTGCTGGGGGACAGCTTGACATGGTCCAGGGCCACGATCTCAAGGGGTCGAGTCGTCTCGATGGGTTGCAGGGGTGCCTTCTGGCTGCTGAAGTCTTTCCTTCTTAGGCCGCAGGGTCCACAGTCCCAGCACCACCTCTCAATGGAGCTGCGCATTCCTACCCAGTAGAATCGACATTTCAGCAGGGTCTCTAGCTTTTTCCAGCCAAAGTGCCCCTCCTGATCGTGGTAAGCCTCTAATACCATCTGGATGTCTGTCTTCGGGACCACTATCTGCCATACCATCTCATGAGTTTTGGATTGACGTACCTCCGGCACAGCTTCTCACGGTAGATAAACAGCCGGCTTCTCTCGTTCCACAGTTGCTTTGCTTGGAGAGACGCATCCTTCTCCAGGGAGGCACCTTCTTGGGTTATCAGCTGTTTAATGCGGCTGACTACCGGGTCGCTGTCCTGGGTCTCTTTCCAGCTGTGGTGAGGCAGGGGGTTTAACGTCTTTCCACGCTGCTTCCTGGAGACTCTCTGCTCATGGATCATCCCATTCCGATGAAAGGCAGGTAGCTCAATCTCTTCCAAGTCATCCACTTCTTCTTCTGTGTCGGACTGGTGAGGCATCCTAGACAAGGCGTCGGCGTTGGCGTTCTTGCGGCACGCCCGGAATTTAATTGTAAATTGGTAGGTTGACAGCCGAGCCATCCATCGTTGTTCCAGAGCCCCCAACTTAGCTGTTTCAAGGTGGGTCAAGGGGTTGTTATCAGTAAAGGCAGTGAACTTGCTGGAAGCCAGATAGTGCTTGAATCTTTCAGTGATGGCCCAGACCAAGGCTAGGAACTCCAACTTGAAGCTGCTATAGTTCTCTGGGTTCCTCTCAGTCGGACGGAGCTTCCTGCTTGCGTATGCGATCACTTTCTCTTGTGCTTCTGACTTAGAACAGCACCCAGGCCTTCATGCTGGCATCTGTATACAGCAGGAACGGTTGGCTGTAGTCAGGGTAGGCTAGGATCTCATCACCTGTCAGGATCTCCTTCATCTCCTGAAACGACTCGACTTGCTCCTTACCCCAGTGGAATGGGGGGTTTTTGCCTTTGGGGGACTGCCCTACCAGGAGGTCTTGCAGAGGAGCTGCTTTCTTAGTGTAGTCCTTTACGAACCTCCGGTAGTATCCTACTAGTCCCAGGAACTGACGCACCTCCTTGAGGTTCTTCTGCTCCGGCCACTTCTGGATGGCTGTGACTTTCTCCGGGTTTGATGCTACCCCTTCCGGACTGACAATGTGCCCCAGGTACTGTACCTTCCTCTTGAGCAGGTGGCACTTTGAGGGCTTCAACTTCATCCCGTACCGGGACAATGACTCAAATACCTCTGCCAGGTGTTTCAAGTGGTAATCGTACGTTCTGGAGTACACAATTACGTCATCCAGGTAAAGTAACACAGTCTCGAAGTTGCGGTGTCCCCGGCAGCACTCAATCAATCTCTGGAACGTTCCGGGGGCATTGCAGAGTCCAAACGGCATGCTATTGAACTCGTAGAGTCCCATCGGGGTGGTGAAGGCCGTCTTCTCCCGATCCTCCTCAGCCACAGCTACTTGCCAGTACCCACTAGTGAGGTCAAGGGTGGAAAAGTAATTTGCAGACTTTAAGGCAGCTAGGGACTCCTCTATGCGTGGTAAAGGGTATGCATCTTTATGTGTAATGCGATTTACTTGACGGTAATCTACACACATTCTCATGCTCCCGTCCTTCTTCCTAACCAGCACTAGGGGAGCTGCCCAGGGACTACAACGATCCCTTATCACTCCCGCCTTCCTCATGTCATGCAGCATTTCTTTTGCCTTCTGGTAGTGAGCTGGGGGTATAGGCCTATAAAGTTCTTTGATTGGGGAATGGTTGCTTGTGGGGATATGATGTTGAACCCCCTTAACTCTCCTGAAGTCTAGTGGATGTTTACTGAACACCTGCGAGTACTCTTGAACCACCCGGTGTACACCCTGTTTTTGATGGGTAGGAGTGGTGTCCGACCCAACATGGAGCTGTTGACACCAATCCTCCACCTGGGTTGCAGGGTCATTATCCTCCACTTCTTCTGGTGAAGTTAAGGACTCCGCCTCATAAATGCAGTTATTATTGACAGCATGTAATTTGGCAACAGTGGCATAACGTGGCAGTTTGACCTCATCTTCCCCTAAGTTGAGAAGACGGACGGGCACCCTCCCATTACGTACGTCTACCATTCCCCTGGCAGTTAAGAGCGTGGGTCTGTGCTCGGAGCAAAGGGGTTCTACTACCGCCTGATAGCTCTGTCCTCTAAGACCTATGGCAGCTCTACACCAGATGAGCATTTCACTCATTGGGGGGATGACAATGGGTATGGGGTCTGTTACCCGCACGTTACCGATTTCACCATCTGTTAACTTTACTTGCTGTTGATACATCAGGACGCGGATCTCCCTCTGCAGTGCCCTCCTCTGTCTCGGTCTGGCAGTGTCGGCTATCTGTTGGAGCAAGAACACAACTTCTCCCAAACAGTTACCAACAACGTTAGTGCCCAATACCATATACGGGTTGCTGTCATCAGGGTTAGTCTCCACTACAATTAATCCCTGGTCTTTCAGCTCCACTCTCCCCACCTTTACAGTCACATTTTTAACCCCGAGTAGGTTAAGGGGGAGTCCATTTGAAGCATATACAGACAAATTTGGAGCTGGCGGACGTAGATCGTCCATGGACCAGAACCTCTTGTAGAGGACTTCAGGCATGATGGTTACCTGAGATCCTGTGTCCAGCAGGGCATGCGTCAGGATCCCGTCCAACACAATGGACAGGAAAGGTCTTCCTCCGACGAACCTGTTGTACCAGTCTGATGGGCCTGGTGAGTCTACTCCTGGGTGTCGGCCCTCGGACCCAGGGTTTTCTCGTTTAAAGGACAATTCTGGATGATATGTCCGGTCTTGCGGCAGCGGTAGCAGGCTGGGTCCTTAGGTGGACGGCGCTGGTCACTGGTCCTCGGCGAGGGTGGTGTTGGCCTCCTCCTCCTTCGCATCCAGGGGACATCCTCAGGGCTATCGGCTAGCAGGATCTTCCCTCCTTCCTCAGGCTCCGTCCTCAGCTGTAGAGCACTCAGCACAGTGGACAGGGTTTTGCTCAACTGACGCACTTCAGAGCGCAGACTGTCCAGCTCTCTAGGGGACGTTACTGGAACCTTAGCTTCAGCAGTCACTGGGGAAAAGGTGGGTGTTGCAGGTTCTGGGTTAGCCCCACCCTGGTAACGTTGGATGGCATTTGTTTCCAGGAGCTGCAGTCCTTTTATAGCCATGTCCTTGAGATTGTCAAAGGTGGCATCTGGATGATCCAGGGACCACCAACGCACAGTCCTGCTCTCCTCTGGAAACCTCAGTCCCCGGACAAACTGTTCCTTCAGCATTTTGTTCTCATTTTCAACGCTGGTTGGACAAACCTGGTTCAGAGCCCTCAGGGCCCTTTGGAGACGCCAGGCGTAGTCCCGAACATTGTCCTCTGGTTGTTGGGAACAGCTGTAGAACCTCATCCGGAGGTCCGCCTCAGTAAGGTCCTCAAAGACAGTCTGTAGTTTTTGGAATATTGCGGACACTGACTCCTGGTCTGCGGCCGACCATGTTTCCACTTCCCGTTCCGCAGCACCGGTCAGTTATCCTAATACAACGGCGGCTCTTTGTTTACCTGTCATGGAGTACATGTCCAAGATAGCACATATCTTCCGTTTGAATCCAGACAGGGTATCTGGTTTGCCGTTGTACTGGGGTAGCCACTTTGCTCCAGGAATGTACGGTAAAGTCATAGGTATTACAGGTGTTATGGGCGCTGCTGGTAGAGCGGAGGCTTCGGCCTGCTCATCATCGGGCGCGGGCTGAACTTCAGGGACGTTGACCGGTAGGTCGGCGTTCTGCTGCTCGTCGGACATCTTGGCGCCCCCCTAGTTAACCGTGGCCTACCTTCTGGTTTTTCTTCCGGTAGGCCGCAGCTCCGCAGGTGACGGGTGTCTTCAGGACCTTGCGTCGCTTGCGTCCTACGTCAGTGTGTTCAGCGACGCTCCTTACAGGACCTGGTGCTTGTTGGTTTGACGTCAAAGCATGGGGCGTGTCCGGGACTTCGCTCTCTTTTGCAGGTACGCCCCTTATTATCCCGCGATTACGTCCTTCTTCTCGCTCAGCGACCCAACAATGGCGGCAACCTTCACCACAACTTCACGTACACAGTTCAGAATAAAGGCACACAGTACCCGGTGGCAACGGGCACAACACTCTGTCGCTGCAGCGGGCATCTGATCCTGTTCATGGCCCCAGGAGAGATGACTAGCCCAGGGGATGGGGATGACTCGGTTACCCGGGCCTTTAGCCTTAAGGAGGTCGCGGTGGTCGGCTCCCGGGCCCGTACTCTGGGGTCTCTCTTTAAAAAGGCATTGATAGATGTTAAGTTTTATTAAAGAGTTTGTGACGCCACCTATGGTTTCTGATGATATTCACCAGTGCTGCGCAGTCCACTGAGACCGGTGATAAGGCAGCTAGATGGTATGGCTCCCCACAGGTATGGACGGGGAATGGACGGGGAAAGCAGGACGGAGAGACTCAGCCGAGTCAGAGCAAGAACAGGGATGGACACAATAGTCACTTCAGTACCTTTTACTGATGGAAATTCAGGCACTTCCCAGAGCACTGTAGGGTGAAGGGTGTATGTCCGGATCCTCCCCAATGAGCGGGTTTTGGGCCTCCTGTTTCTTGCTTCTGCATAGTAAGTTTCTGACCTGCCTGAAGCTAGGCCTAACTTTGTCTCTGTCCTACGCTGGTTGACCTTGTGGTAGGGCCTTCTCTTGGAGTGCACGCTCCCGACCTACGGGGCCTATGTGTCTCCTGGCTCTGGTACGTATCAGCACTTTAGCGATCCTGGGACTTGTAATTCTCCAGGGATTCCGGTTTATCTTACTGGGTCATGGAGATCCCGGTAAGCTTCGGACCCGGTGTCCGGTAACTGCTTCTTCTACGGGGTGAGCTAGTTAAGCTCCTCTGCCCCTATGAACTAACCCTCTCTACTCGCCTTCGGCCTACTAGGGCCCTCCTAGGCTACTCACACTAACGGCAGCTTGCCGCGCTTCACCGATCTTATGGCGCCGGCACACCTAAGCTCACTTCTCTGAGCTACAACTGAGTCTAGAACATACTCCACTGCAGACTAACCTCTCTCAGGCTTCTACTGCAGGAACTCTCTCAACAGACTTCTGCTCTCTGTCGACTCCAGTCTAGACTAACTGCTGCTTTGCTCCACCTTCTCTATTTATCTATCCCTAACGGGCTCCCTCTGGTGGTCTGAGGTGGAAGGTGGAGATGTGTGAATGGTTATGGGGGCCTCTTGTGGAGGAATCCTTCAATACGCCCTTCTAGGATCTGTGATACCAAGCACAGCTGGGCTTCACATTTGCGGGGCCATGTATACAGTACGGAGCACTATGCGGGGCCATGTTTACAGCATGGAGCACTATGCGGGGCCATGTATACTTTACGGAGCACTATGCGGGGCCGTGCATACAGTACGGAGCACTATGCGGTGGCCATGTATACAGTACAGAGCACTATGCGGGGCCATGTATACAGTACGGAGCACTATGCGGGGCCATGTATATAGTAGTACAGAGCATTATGCGGGGGACGTGTATACAGTACCGAGCACTATGCGGGGCCATGTATATAGTAGTACGGAGCACTATGCGGGGGCCGTGTATACAGTATGGATCACTTTGTGGAGTGATGTATACTGTGTGCAGCACTATGCGGGGCCATGTATACAAAACAGCAGTATGTGGGGCCATGTATATGTAAGGTGCCCCAGCGAGGTAGTCGTGGGCGAGCTGTAGCCCCCTCTCGCTATGGCACCCTACAGACAATACGTGTCCTCCCTCTGAAGTGTGGCTGTGTATGTAGTGGTCTTCACTTACTTCAAGCCATCCGATCGCGGCTGTCTCCAGGCAATTTTCTTCTGGGACCAGGGCAGCAATAATTTCAGAGGACATGAGGTTCTTAACCAGAACTTGGACTTTACTTGGGGAAGAGGAATATATACAATATTTACAGTCAGATATAATGGATAAGGCCCGACAGGCAATCATCTCTCTCACAGGCGCTGTTAACTGCTTCAGCCCTGGTTCCCTCTTTAAGCGGAGCATCTCTGTGGCTATAATCCCTGGCCCAAGAGACTCCTCTGCATTGACAGTGACCAGATCCGATATCTCTCCCCCACGTCTTAGCTTGGAGTCCTATTTAGCTTCCTCTGCTTCCTGCAGACTAGAAGTGCCCCGTGTCCTTACTACGCTTTGATGAGTTTCTCCGACGAGCGAACAGGACTCGTGCTCTTGTGTGGGGAGACTTGCACACTGGGATCCCACTGTCTGAGGGTACGGAGCTCCCGTCTACCCTAGCAGCCACTATAATCAGGCTGTCTGAACAATTTGAGGTCTCAACTCGTACTGAAGAATCACTTCCTGATTCTGGAAACTAAACAGAGACTTTCCTAATATGCCCACCCTCAGTGAGCTGTCATCACAGAACTTTAACCCATCACTGTCTATAACTTTGCTGGCAGACTCAACCTGACATCTGCACCCAGAACAGTGGCATCTTGTGGCTGTTTTCAGGTACTACAGCCCAGAAGGAATTATACCAGGAACAAGCTCTATATCTCTCTAGGCTTGATAAGGGCACTAAGTTCCCCCTCTACTCTACTAACTGGACCACTAAAGCTAACCCCCTTAGCTTGGTCTACCACAGTTAGGGAGGTCTGACCTCAGGGACACTTCCTTTAATTATCTCAGTACCAAGGGAAGGCTACGCCCTTCCCCATTATTACATTCCCCGACACTTTAATGTTGGTCGTCCCTGACCACACTAAGCAATAAACATTAATCAACAGCTTAAATTTTACTAAAACATTTTTAGTAAACGACTAGTCCTGAGGTCATCTTCTTGGATGGAAGACCGGCCCTTCTCGGTTAAGGGCCCTGGAACTGCAATTCAGGACAGTCCATTATCAACGTTTTTTCAGAGGCACCGGTCCTTCTTGGTAAGGACCCTGGAAACGAAGTGTCCACAGTTTTAAGTCAGGTCAACACCTCAATAGACCCCAATCCCCTCCTGGGGCTACATTCTGAGGCACACAGTCACAGGTAACACTATGTGAGTCTCTTTCTTCTTGGCCCTAGCGGGGGTCACCGGTTCTTCCCGCTAGGCCGCAAGTCTTTTTGATTTGGAGGATATCCATCCTCAAGGTGTGCCTCAGCATTTTAAATTCCAGCAGAAAAAGGCGCAACAAGCGCAACAAAAAGAAAACAAAAGTAAAAACAAAAAGAGCAGCTCTCCCGGGCACGCAACTTTTGGGTGCTGCTTAAGGCCTTCCTGGCCTGGGAGGTAGGGGAACAGTCCTCCATTTTAACTCAACATGGGGCACTCCGTCCCCATTGGGTACAAGTCCCAGAAACTGGACCACCGCTGGTGGGTCCTGATAAAGGAAGAGATGAAAGGTCAATGTACCCTTAACTAGTTAGCTTACTTCTTCCGGGTCTCCCCCCGTTCCTTCATGAAGGCGGCCCATGCTGCAGATGAAGGTGGCTTCCTCCACTTCCACGGCTGATCGGGGTATCTGCTAGGCCCAGGGTCATCTTCCGAGGACGTAGCACTGCCACAGCCGACCTGGGTAGGGCCGTAGCTGGTGACAGAAAAATGATGGACCTCCTGGCTAACACCAGCCTGAGTCTCTCTGGCAGCCCCCTGCTCAACTGCCTCAGCCCCTCCTGGGTGTTGTGGTGCCGACTCCTTTTCCGGCACCTCACTAAGGAAATCGGCTTCCTTGCTGCTTGCGACATCCTCCTCCTCGTCGCTCACAATATCTCCCCACTGCCGCCTCCCAGGCTCCTCTGTCGGTGGAGTACTGGCCTTAGGTGGGGACAGAAAGCCTTTAGGGGCTTCCCTAGCCCAGCGCTGCTTAGCCTCTCTTTTGGCCCTCCTCTCGAAGACCTGTCGGTCCTTCTCTAGGATGTCTTCCCATTTATATGGGCGGGTGACCGCAGCCGCATACCACCCGTTTTGCACTCACATTTTACAAAGTGCACGATGTCACCCACGTGCAGGTTGTGTAAATGGCCAGGCAGATAGTCCCGCTTTACCGCTTCGCGGGACACGAACACCTCATGCCCGGTCCATTCCTCTTCCAGAAACCCGTACCCCTCACGGATACGGAATTCTATGACCCGCCCCCGGGTCTGAGCTTCCTCCACTGACTCCCTTCTTGCCGCATTGGACCCCTCCAGCCAGCCTCTCAGGAAGGTATCGGTCCATCGCCGCCGTTCTCGCGCGGTCATCGGGGGGTCCCGGGTAGCCCACTTAGGACTCCCGGGCTCGGCGTACCGCTCTGCCGAGGGGGAATGTAGGGCCTCCAAGGCCAACGACCAGAAATTCTCCCGCGGGGCCTTTCTTTTAGGGGGCTTCCCTTCCGCACCGTCCCCTGAAGGCCTGGGGGCCTCTGTTGCCACAGAAGCTACTGGGGCAGGTACCGCTCACCTTCTGTAAGCTTCGCTGCAGCTATTGCTCTGGCCCAACCTGGATGTTCTCCTCCCTCACCCGAGGGGGACGTTTCCTCCGGCATCCGGCTCCAGCACCACATGTGAAGCTCGTGGACTAGCAGGCCCAGCTCCGGATCAGGCCTAGTGGCCCACTGGACAGCCACTGGGGGTAAGGGCAACGGTTCGCGGGCAGCGCCCGCCGGCAAACGACTTCCAGTCGCGACCCCTGGGGTGGTGATCTCCAGGGGTTCCTCCTCACCGCTTGTCTCGCGCACGTTGTCAGGCTCTGGGGCTGCCATCCTCTCAGGACGTCCGCTGCCGTACCTCCTTCTCCTTACGTGCCGGACAGAAAATGGCGCCGGTCGCTTACCGGTGACGCGCGTCCTGCACATCCAGCTCCGCCTCTTCCTCGGCCGGACCTCTGACGTGACCGCCGCGTCACTCGTCACTCTCGGCCGCTCTGCCTTCAGCCGCGCCCCCTCTCTGTGCGCGCTGATACTCACGGGGCCGGGCTTCACCTTACGCCGCACCCTCTTCCTCTCTGGACGTCTCATCCTGGGACGCATCTTCACCGCTGGGCCCCTCCCTCTTCGGGCCGAAATTCGCAGGGGCTGGACATCTTTTCACGCTCTCCAGCGCCGTCCACTCCCACGATAGGCGGTTCTTCTCCCAGACTTTACCGCCGTCGTCACCATCTTGGAATCCATGCTTCGGGCCGCCATCTTGGGCCGCATGCCTTCCAACACTTTCTCCTCAGTGTTCTGCGTCGGCTCTTCCCCGCTTTCTTCATGCGAGGAGCTCGCATCCTGCCGACTACGCCAAATGTAAGGTGTCCCAGCGAGGTAGTCGTGGGCGAGCTGTAGCCCCCTCTCGCTATGGCACCCTACAGACAATACGTGTCCTCCCTCTGAAGTGTGGCTGTGCATGTAGTGCTCTTCACTTACTTCAAGCCATCCGATCGCGGCTGTCTCCAGGCAATTTTCTTCTGGGACCAGGGCAGCAATAATTTCAGAGGACACGAGGTTCTTAACCAGAACTTGGACTTTACTTGGGGAAGAGGAATATATACAATATTTACAGTCAGATATAATGGATAAGGCCCGACAGGCAATCATCTCTCTCACAGGCGCTGTTAACTGCTTCAGCCCTGGTTCCCTCTTTAAGCGGAGCATCTCTGTGGCTATAATCCCTGGCCCAAGAGACTCTTCTGCATTGACAGTGACCGGATCCGATATCTCTCCCCCACGTCTTAGCTTGGAGTCCTATTTAGCTTCCTCTGCTTCCTGCAGACTAGAAGTGCCCCGTGTCCTCACTACGCTTTGATGAGTTTCTCCGGCGAGCGAACAGGACTCGTGCTCTTGTGTGGGGAGACTTGCACACTGGGATCCCACTGTTTGAGGGTACGGAGCTCCCGTCTACTCTAGCAGCCACTATAATCAGGCTGTCTGAACAATTTGAGGTCTCAACTCGTACTGAAGAATCACTTCCTGATTCTGGAAACTAAACAGAGACTTTCCTAATATGCCCACCCTCAGTGAGCTGTCATCACAGAATTTTAACCCATCACTGTCTATAACTTTGCTGGCAGACTCAACCTGACATCTGCACCCAGAACAGTGGCATCTTGTGGCTGTTTTCAGGTACTACAGGCCAGAAGGAATTATACCAGGAACAAGCTCTATATCTCTCTAGGCTTGATAAGGGCACTAAGTTCCCCCTCTACTCTACTAACTGGACCACTAAAGCTAACCCCCTTAGCTTGGTCTACCACAGTTAGGGAGGTCTGACCTCAGGGACACTTCCTTTAACTATCTCAGTACAAAGGGAAGGCTACGCCTTTCCCCACTATTACATATACAGTATGGAGTACTATGCGGGACCATGTAAACAGTAGTATGGAGTACTATGCAGGGCCATGTATACAGTACGGAGCACGATGCGGGGCCATGTATATAGTAGTATGGAGTACTATGCAGGGCCATGTATACAGTACGGAGCACGATGCGGGGCCATGTATATAGTAGTATGGAGTACTATGCGGGGCCATGTATACAGTACGGAGCACTATGCGGGGCCATGTATACAGTATGGAGCTCTATGCGGGGCCATGTATACAGTACGGAGTACTATGCGGGGCCATGTATACAGTAGTACGGAGCACTATGCGCGGGACGTTTATACAGTATGGAGCACTATGCCGGGCCATGTATACTGTGTGCAGGACTATGCGGGGCCATGTATACAAAACAACAGTATGCGGGGCCATGTATACAGTATGGAGCTCTATGCGGGGCCATGTATACAGTATGGAGCTCTATGCTGGGCCATGTATACTGTGTGCAGCACTATGCGGGGCAATGTATACAAAACAGCAGTATGCGGGGCCATGTATACAAAACAGCAGTATGCGGGGCCATGTATACAGTAGGTAGCACTATGCGGGGCCATGTATACAGTATGAAGTACTATGCGGGGCCATGTATGCAGTACGGAGGAATATGCGGGGCCATGTATACAGTAGTACGGAGCACTATGCACAGGCCGTGTATACAGTACGGAGCACTATATGGGGCCATGTATATAGTAGTACAGAGTACTATGCAGGGCCATGTATACAGTATGGTGCACTATGCGGGACCATGTATACAGTAGGGAGCACTATGTGGGGCCATGTATATAGTAGGATGGAGCACTATGCGGGGCCATATATACAGTACGAAGCACTATGCGGGGACATGTATACAGTAGTACGGAGCACTATGCGGGGCCATGTATACAGTACGGAGCACTATGCGGGGCATGTATACAGTAGGTAGCAGTATGCGGGGCCATGTATACAATACGGAGTACTATGCGGGGTCATGTATACAGTACGGAGCACTATGCGGGACCATGTATACAGTAGGTAGCACTATGCGGGGCCATGTATACAGTAGTACGGAGCACTATGCGTGGCCATGTATACAGTACGGAGCACTATGCGGGGCCATGTATATAGTAGGATGGAGCACTATGCGGGGCCATGTATACAGTACGGAGCACTATGCGGGGGACATGTATACAGTACGGAGTACTATGCGGGACCATGTATACAGTAGGTAGCAGTATGCGGGGCCATGTATACAGTATGGAGTACTATGCGGGGCCATGTATATAGTAGTACGGAGCACTATGCTGGGCCGTGTATACAGTACTTAGCACTATGCGGGGCCATGTATATAGTAGGATGGAGCACTATGCAAGGACATGTATACAGTACGAAGCACTATGCGAGGGACATGTATACAGTAGGGAGTACTATGCGGGGCCATGTATACGTACGGAGCACTATGCGGGGCCATGTATAGAGTACGGAGCACTATGCGGGGCCATGTATACAGTATGGAGCACTATGCGAGGCCATGTATACGTACGGAGCACTATGCGGGGCCATGTATACAGTACGGAGCACTATGCGGGGCCATGTATATAGTAGGATGGAGCACTATGCAAGGCCAAGTATACAGTACGAAGCACTATGTGGGGCCATGTATATGTAGCACCCTGAGGATTCGGCTGCTACAGGAGTATTACGCCTCAACCCAGGGGTGTGGTATTCCACTCCCGGGTAAGGATGGAGTGTGGAACTGAGCTCAGTAGGCTGCATACACTACATACATCCCATTTCCGGGGGACAGAACTACTGTACTCCCACCAGATACATGTGCAGGTACGACAGCGTCTGTCCCTGGCTGGAGTGGGAGGGGGGTGGAACATCCCAGTAGTGTAGGGGCAGATAGGGGGAGCAGTCTGGGTAAGGCTAGGAGCTCATTGGGTGCTGGTCACCTGAGCTCACACATAGAGGGAGTATATAAGGTGGGCACCATCTTAGAACAGGGTCTTTGTAGAGGAGCAGAGCAGAGAACCTCAGCCAGGAGGGCTGACAGGGAGTTGTGGCTCCGGCTGGGCCCAGCTCCAAGGCCAAGTCTGAGAGAGAGAGAGAGAGAGAGGAGAAAGGAAGGCCCAGAGAGGAAAGAAGAAAGAACCCCAAGATCCCAGAATACAGACAAAAGGGTGAAGGGTTGGCGCACAAGGGTACCGGATCCCAAGCTGGCAGAGGCCAAAGCACACCTTAGCCAGGAACCGGAGGTCGTGGTCAAGATTTGCCACGACCCTCACCAAATCCACTAGAAAGGCACACCGAGCATAGGGTCAGGGGACCCAGAAGAGGTACAACCAACAAGAGACCCGAGGGAGCCGGACATAAGTGGATCCCTGGTGGGGACGGCCAGTAGAAAGGGAAGTCAGAAAGGAGCTCAGGACCACGCTCCAGAATTGCTTGGGGGTTGGCCGAGTCCAGGACCTGGTGGACGCAGCACGGCTCGGGTGGTCACTCAAGGCCAGAGCGACCAAAAGAACATCAGTAAGTAAAACCCCTGAACTGCACAGCCCGACTCTGAGTCTTCTTACTTAACTCTACTGCACCTTCACAACCACCATCCTCTACATCTGACCCCCTGAGGCTATACCCCTCCCGTTGGGGGTTATACTACCACAGCTGCACACACACCACCAGCCTCAGCGGACCCTTCTGCAGCGGCGGCCTTTTGACCGCAAATCAACGGGTGGCGTAGTCGACACTAAGAACATCTAACAACATCTGCAAAGACTGCCGTACACTGAGTTTGACACCCTGGGCACGGACCGGGTCGCCGCCACTCGGAGACTACAACCCCCATCTGATCCGGCTCCGGGTATCCCCTGAAACACGGCCCAGGGAGCGCGTCAACTTTGGCGTAGTCGGCAGGATAACGTGCCCGCAACAACCGGGTACTGCGTGCCTGAAGAAAAGTTCACATTTACCTCAAAACGAAGTCTCCCGCCGGTTCCGGAGGGTCCCCGCCATCGGACCCCATCACAGGTCGTTTCCCGCCGGTTGCCCGCCATTTGCAGCTTTTTCCCGCCATCCACGGAGTTTCCCGCCACTGGGAGACGTTTCCCGCCATCAGAAGAAGATTTCCCGCCTTGGAAGAGCGGACGCCATTATGGGCGTGCCAGAGGGTGGCAAGAGGCCACCTCCCATCGTGGGCCAGGTCGAAGAATGGCGCCAAAAGCGGAAACCGCCCCCACCAACAGAGACTGTGATGATAGAAGTGTCCATCAGCGTGAGGGAACTGCCCCTGGAACTGACAATCACCAAGTTGCCCCGGGACCACCCTCAAAGTGGGCGGAGACAGAACAAAAGAGAGAAGATGGGTGCAGCCTGGAGGAGTCTGGAGAGAGCGCACCCGGAGATGAGAAGTCTGGAGAGGAGTCCAGAGAAGTCGCACCCGGAGATGGAGGGAGAGTCAGGCAGCACCGACCCTGTGGTCAGGAGTCTGCTGCAAGCGACCACCCCACTAGGCCTGGTGGAGATACTGGCACAGCTCCCCCGAGACCGGGAGTGTGCACAGACCACGCTGGAGGGCCTCGCACGGAGGATGGCCCAGGTGCAGCGAGAAACGCTGACGGAGTGGAGCAGGGAGATGGCCCAGCAGGCTGGAACCCGCCAGCGAAGCACGCCACCCGAGATGAGGAGACAGACCGCCTCTGAGGATGGTGCAGGAGGAGTGAAGGCTGGAGACGACGCCGAGGAAGGAGCTGAAGAGACGGAGGCAGGTAAAGGGGACGTTACTACCCCGAGCCGAGAAACCGTGAGCCTGCCCCAGCTCCCCGTCGCAGAGCCCGAAATTCCCCCTGCCGTGCCCGTCGCTGCACCGTCACCGCTCCAGATTAGGCCTCAAGCAGAAGCCGCGGCCGCGACCCCTGTGACGTCACGCGCCTCAACCCTGAGCGCGGCCAAGCAGGAAACACCACCGGCCTGGTCGCAGGGCCGAGTAACCCCGGGCGCCGCCGTCCTTACGGTGCCCTTTACCTTCAGGGTGCCCCAAGCCTGGTCGCAAGGCCTGGTCAACCCGGGCGCCGCTACCACCACCGCGCCCTCAACATCTCGAGTGCCGCACCTGGGTGAAGACCTATTTGCCCAGCACACTTGCCCGGATGGGCAGCCCTTTATATGGCCACCGGAGTATTACCAACTTGAGCTCCAAAAGGAAAGGCCCCTGTGTGAGCCCCTGATTCCGGCTCCGAAGCCCGTCAAGAGGACCCCGCTCTCGTTGGAGGAGGCGCAGTTTGAGTGGGACCCCACTGGAGGAGATCTCATGGGGTTCATCCAAGAAACTCGGGCGGCCGCAGCTGAGCGTGCGGAGTGCTGCCGACAGCAGTTAGAGGTCTTCGACCGGGAGTGGAGAGAGAGGCGGGTCCGTGAGCAGCGGCTGCAGATACAGAGCGCAGAGCAGAAGAGCCGGACCCGGAGGAACCCCCGTGCAGCTCATGGTCCCCGTGCCACCGGGACTGTGATTAAATTCCAATTGCAGCACGGGTGGGGTTTCATCAGGGATCATCACACCCCCGGCGACGTCTTTGTCACCCGCAGAGACGTAGAAAGCCATCTGCCGGAGGGACATAGAGGTCGTGACCTATACGTAGGGGATGAGGTCACATTCACCCGGCACAAGTGTGCCAAAGGACCCTACGCCCTCCATGTACACCGGCTGACGGAGGAGGAGCTGCGGTGTGAGGAGGAGCAAGAGGACCCGGGCGGGTCTGAAGCCTACTTGCAAGAAGGAGCAGGAGGACGCCGTCATTAGAGTACGGTAAAGAGAGACTGTAAAATAGTTACCCGTCGGGGTACAAGAACTGTTAATAGTTAAAATATGTTCCCTGTTGGGACAAGTGTGAACTGCAACCCGTGTGTCCCTATTCCCACTGACCGAGGACTGAGTGCGGTCATCCTTTCCTAATACCTGGCCGAGGACTGAGAGCGGTCACATCCCCCTGTATATAGTTGCGCTTTCTAAGGCGCCCCCTACTGGTTTTATAGGAAACTACAAGAGACTGTCGCACTTTACCCGGTCACAAGTTGCACCGTGGCCGGAGGTACAAGAGTATTTATAATGAAAAGTTTTATGCTGCTGATGATGTTTATATGTTTTATATGTTTATGTTTTATGAAAAAAAAATTGTATGTTTGTGGATGTTTTTATTCTCTTACAGCCCAAGGACGTGCTGTGATTTACCAGGCGGGAATGTAGCACCCTGAGGATTCGGCTGCTACAGGAGTATTATGCCTCAACCCAGGGGTGTGGTATTCCACTCCCGGGTAAGGATGGAGTGTGGAACTGAGCTCAGTAGGCTGCATACACTACATACATCCCATTTCCGGGGGACAGAACTACTGTACTCCCACCAGATACATGTGCAGGTACGACAGCGTCTGTCCCTGGCTGGAGTGGGAGGGGGGTGGAACATCCCAGTAGTGTAGGGGCAGATAGGGGGAGCAGTCTGGGTAAGGCTAGGAGCTCATTGGGTGCTGGTCACCTGAGCTCACACATAGAGGGAGTATATAAGGTGGGCACCATCTTAGAACAGGGTCTTTGTAGAGGAGCAGAGCAGAGAACCTCAGCCAGGAGGGCTGACAGGGAGTTGTGGCTCCGGCTGGGCCCAGCTCCAAGGCCAAGTCTGAGAGAGAGAGAGAGAGAGAGGAGAAAGGAAGGCCCAGAGAGGAAAGAAGAAAGAACCCCAAGATCCCAGAATACAGACAAAAGGGTGAAGGGTTGGCGCACAAGGGTACCGGATCCCAAGCTGGCAGAGGCCAAAGCACACCTTAGCCAGGAACCGGAGGTCGTGGTCAAGATTTGCCACGACCCTCACCAAATCCACTAGAAAGGCACACCGAGCATAGGGTCAGGGGACCCAGAAGAGGTACAACCAACAAGAGACCCGAGGGAGCCGGACATAAGTGGATCCCTGGTGGGGACGGCCAGTAGAAAGGGAAGTCAGAAAGGAGCTCAGGACCACGCTCCAGAATTGCTTGGGGGTTGGCCGAGTCCAGGACCTGGTGGACGCAGCACGGCTCGGGTGGTCACTCAAGGCCAGAGCGACCAAAAGAACATCAGTAAGTAAAACCCCTGAACTGCACAGCCCGACTCTGAGTCTTCTTACTTAACTCTACTGCACCTTCACAACCACCATCCTCTACATCTGACCCCCTGAGGCTATACCCCTCCCGTTGGGGGTTATACTACCACAGCTGCACACACACCACCAGCCTCAGCGGACCCTTCTGCAGCGGCGGCCTTTTGACCGCAAATCAACGGGTGGCGTAGTCGACACTAAGAACATCTAACAACATCTGCAAAGACTGCCGCACACTGAGTTTGACACCCTGGGCACGGACCGGGTCGCCGCCACTCGGAGACTACAACCCCCATCTGATCCGGCTCCGGGTATCCCCTGAAACACGGCCCAGGGGGCGCGTCATATACAGTACGGAGCAATATGCGGGGCCATGTATATGTAGCACCCCGAGGCCTCGGCTGCTACAGGGGTATTGCACCTCAGTCCAGAGGTGTGATATTCCACTCCCGGGTAAGGATGGAGTGTGGACCAGGACTCAGTAAGCTGCATGCACCACACACACCCCATTTCCGAGGAACAGACCAACGGTGCTCTCACTAGACAGAGTGCAGGCACGACAGCTTCTGTTCCTGGCTGGAGTGGGGAGGGGGGTGGAAAACCCAGTGGTGTAGGAGCAGATAGGGGTGGGTTTCTGGGCATAGGTAGGAGCCCATTGGTTGCTAGTCACCTGGGCTCGGGTGCTAGAAGAAGGTATATAAGGTGGGCACCATCTTAGGACAGGAGCCAGTTCAGTCAGGAGGAGAAAAGGAGAGGAGCTCAGCCAGAGAGGGCTGACAGGGAGCTGTGGCTCAGTCTGGGCCCAGCTCCAGAGGCAGGCCTGGAGTGGAGGCCAGAAGCAGCAGAGAGAGAGAGGAGGAGGAACAGAAAGGAAAGAAAGAAAGGAACTGGAACAGAGGAGAAAGGAAGCAAAGAACACAGGGAAAGGCCCAGAGACACAAAGGCAGAAGGAAGCCCATATGCCCAGAGGAGATACTGGGTGAAGGGTTGGCAGAATAGGGTACCGGAACCCAAATTGGTGGAGGCGACTAATCCTCAGCCAAAACCGGAGGTTGTGACCACATCTTGGTGCGACCCCTCACTACATCCACCAGAAAGGCATACCGCATAGGGTCAGGGAAACCGGGAGAGGTTTCGCCAACAGAAGGCCCGAGGAAGCTGGACAAAGGTGGGTCACTGGTGGGGACGGCCAGTAGAAAGGAAGAGAGGGGAGCTCTGAACCACACTCTGGAATTGCCTGGGAGTTGACCGAGTCCCTCACCTGGTGGACGCAGCACGGCTTGGGCAGTCATCGCCTGCAGCATTGACCTGAATAACAACCGTGAGTAAAGCTTTGGAAACTGCAATTACAAGTCTCTGTGTTTCATCGCCGCACCAGCACCACCAGTACTGGGACACTCACACCATCACTACCACCATCATCCACATTAGCTGCCCTGAGGCAATACTCCTCCCATGGGGAGTTATCCCATACTCAGCTGCGAAACCAACATCAGCCTCAGCGGTCGGCAGCGCAGCGGCGGTCCCCACTGACCGCAATCCACGGGTGGCGTAGTCGGACACTTATTACAATACAAATAGACTGCCACTGGTTTGACCACCCTGGGAACGGACCGGGTCACCGCCACACGGAGACTACAACCCCCAGCATCTCAGCGATCCGGTTCCGGGCTCCCCTGCACAACACAGGCCCAGGGGGCGCGTCATATACAGTACGGAGCACTATGCGGGGCCATGTATAAAGTAGGATGGAGCACTATGCGGGGCCATGTATACAGTACGAAGCACTATGCGGGGGACATGTATACAGTACGGATCACTATGCAGGACCATATATACAGTAGGTAGCACTATGCTGGGCCGTGTATATGTGGCACCCCAGGGGTCTGGTTGCCAGAGTAATAGAAATATTATGTCTGAGAGCAAGTGGGAGGTTTCTCTGGTCAGGAGCCCTAAGCATGCAACACTGCCCGCCCAGACCTGGGAGGGGAGGAATCTGCCCTTATAAACTGGGTCTGGGGCGGGATTAGGGAGTTAGAGCTTGGAGAGGGAAAGATACAGCAGGAGCTCTGTAGGAACAGTAGCTGAAGACCAAGGGCTGGAGCTGAGCAGAGCTCGCCCTGGCTGAGGACACTACAACCGGACACCGGAGTCCGAGGCTGTGGGGACTGATATACACCCAGCAGCAGAAACCAGCCGGCAGGGGATTCCAGGTCCTCTGGCCATAGAAGCCCGGAGGCTCAGTCACAAGAGAGGGACCGGCACCGCCATCCAGGAGCGGAGGCTAACAGAAGGCCCCAAGTCACCAGCCATACGGGTGAGCACCACACGGTATACTCAGGGACGTGGGCTACTTGTAACCGCTTACAGCAAGGTAGCCAGGAAAGAGTGCAGATAGACGGGGAGGCCTACAACTCCGCCTGGCCAGGGGAGAGCCTGCTTGCTCACAGACTGACCAGGCCTCTACTGCTAACCAGTACTCCCGGGAGGGTCTGCTTTATACCATCAGTAAAGACCCTGAACTGCACCACACGTCTCTGTGTTTCATCGCCGCACCAGCACCATTAGTACTGGGACGCTCGCACCATCACTCCCATCATCCACACTAGCTGCCCTGAGGCAATACTTCTCCCGTGGGGAGTTATCCCATACTTGGCTGCGCTTACAACATCAGCCTCAGCGGTCTGCAGCGCAGCGGCGGTCCCCACTGACCGCAATCCACGGGTGGCGTAGTCGGACATTTGTTATTACACTAAGACTGCCACTGGTTTGACCACCCTGCCACGGACCGGGTCGCCGCCACACTGAGACTACCACCCCCAGCATCCCAACAGAGGCCCGGTTCCGGGTTCCCCACGCGGCCCAGGGGGCGAGTCATATACAGTATGGAGCACTATGCAGAGCCATGTACAGTGGTGGCCAAAAGTATTGGCACCCCTGCAATTCTGTCAGATAATACTCAGTTTCTTCCTGAAAATGATTGCAATCACAAATTCTTTGGTATTATTATCTTCATTTAATTTGTCTTCAATGAAAAAACACAAAAATAATTGTCCTAAAGCCAAATTGGATACAATTCCACACCAAACCTAAAAAAGGGGGTGGACAAAAGTATTGGCACCCTTTGAAAAATCATGTGATGCTTCTCTAATTCGTGTAATTAACAGCACCTGTAACTTACCTGTGGCACCTAACAGGTGTTGGCAATAACTAAATCACACTTGCAGCCAGTTAACATGGATTAAAGTTGACTCAACCACTGTCCTGTGTCCTTGTGTGTACCACATTGAGCATGGAGAAAAGAAAGAAGACCAAAGAACTGTCTGAGGACTTGAGAAACCAAATTGTGAGGAAGCATGAGCAATCTCAAGGCTACAAGTCCATCTTCAAAGACCTGAATGTTCCTGTGTCTTCCATGCGCAGTGTCATCAAGAAGTTTATAGCCCATGGCACTGTGGCTAACCTCCCTAGATGTGGATGGAAAAGAAAAATTGACGAGAGATTTCAACGCAAGATTGTGCGGATGGTGGATAAAGAACCTCGACTAACATCCAAACAAGTTCAAGCTGCCCTGCAGTCCGAGGGTACAACAGTGTCAACCCGTACTATCCATCGGCGTATGAATGAAAAGGGACTGTATGGTAGGATACCCAGGAAGACCCCACTTCTTACCCCGAGACATAAAAAATCCAGGCTGTAGTTTGCCAAAACTTAACTGAGAAAGCCTAAATTGTTTTGAAAGAATGTTCTCTGGTCAGATGAGACAAAAGTAGAGCTTTTTGGCAAAAAGCATCAACATAGAGTGTACAGGAAAAAAAAAGAGGCATTCAAAGAAAAGAACACGGTCCCTAAAGTCAAACATGGCAGTGGTTCCCTGATGTTTTGGGGTTGCTTTGTCGCCTCTGGCACTGGACTGCTTGACCGTGTGCATGGCATTATGAAGTCTGAAGACTACCAACAAATTTTGCAGCATAATGTAGGGTCCAGTGTGAGAAAGCTGGGTCTCCCTCAGAGGTCATGGGTCTTCCAGCAGGACAATGACCCAAAACACACTTCCAAAAGCACTATAAAATGGTTTGAGAGAAAGCACTGGAGACTTCTAAGGTGGCCAGCAATGAGTCCAGACCTGAATCCCATAGAACACCTGTGGAGAGATCTCAAAATGGCAGTTTGGAGAAGGTACCCTTCAAATATCAGGGACCTGGAGCAGTTTGCCAAAGAAGAATGGTCTACAATTCCAGCAGAGCATTGTAAGAAACTCATTGATGGTTACCGGAAGCGGTTGTTCGCAGTTATTTTGGCTAAAGGTTGTGCAACCAAGTATTAGGCTGAGGGTGCCAATACTTTTGTCTGGCCCATTTTTGGAGTTTTGTGTGAAATGATCAATGATTTGATTTTTGCTTCATGCTCTTTTGTGTTTTTTCCTTGCAAGCAAATTAAATGAAGATAATAATACCAAAGAATTTGTGATTGCAATCATTTTCAGGAAGAAACTGAGTATTATCTGACAGAATTGCAGGGGTGCCAATACTTTTGGCCAGCACTGTATATAGTAGGATGGAGCACTATGCAAGGCCATGTATACAGTATGAAGCACTATTCGAGGGACATGTATACAGTAGGGAGTACTATGCGGGGCCATGTATACAGTACGGAGCACTTGGGAGCCATGTATACTGTGTGCAGCACTAAGCGGGGCCATATATACAGTATGGAGCACTATGCAGGGCCGTGTATACAGTATGGAGCTCTATGCGGGGCCGTGTATACAGTAAGGAGCACTATGCGGGGCCATGTATACAGTACGGAGCACTATGCGGAGCCATGTATATAGTAGTACCGAGCACAAAAACGGGGGCCGTGTATACAGTACGGAGCACTATGCGGGGCCATGTATATAGTAGTACAGAGCACTATGTGGGGCCATGTATACAGTACGAAGCACTATGAGGGGCCGTGTATACAGTACGGAGTACTATGCGGGGCCATGTATACAGTACGGAGCACTATGTGGGGCCATGTATACAGTATGGAGCACTATGCGGGGCCATATATACAGTACGGAGCACTATGCGGGACCATGTATACAGTAGGTAGCACTATGCGGGGCCATGTATACAGTACAGAGCACTATGAGGGGGACATGTATACAGTACGGGATACTATGCGAGGCCATGTATACAGCACGGAGCACTATGCTGGGCCGTGTATACAGTATGGAGCACTATGCAGGGCCGTGTATACAGTACGGAGCACTATGCGGGGCCGTGTATACAGTACAGAGCACTATGCGGTGGCCATGTATACAGTACGGAGCACTATGCGGGACCATGTATACAGTAGGTAGCACTATGCGGGGCCATGTATACAGTACAGAGCACTATGAGGGGGACATGTATACAGTATGGGATACTATGCGAGGCCATGTATACAGTATGGAGCACTATGCAGGGCCGTGTATACAGTATGGAGCACTATGCAGGGCCGTGTATACAGTACAGAGCACTATGTGGTGGCCATGTATACAGTACGGAGCACTATGCGGGGCCATGTATATAGTAGTACAGAGCACTATGCGGGGGACGTGTATACAGTACCGAGCACTATGCGGGGCCATGTATACAGTACGGAGTAGTATGCGGGGTCATGTATAAAGTGCGGAGCACTATGCGGGACCATGTATACAGTAGGTAGCACTATGCTGAGCCATGTATACAGTAGTACGGAGCACTATGCGGGTCCATGTATACAGTACGGAGCACTATGCGGGGCCGTGTATACAGTACGGAGCACTATGCGGGGCATGTATATGTGTCACCCTGGCCTGGATGCCACAAATATAATAAAGCTGTGTCTGAGAGCAAGGGGGAGGTTCTCTAGTCAGGGGAACATTAGCATGCAATACCTTCTGTCTCAGGCCAGTAGGGGGGGCAAGCTGCCCCTATAAATGCTGGAACTGGGGGCAGGATTAGGGAGAACTGGACAACCTGTGTCTGAAGAAAGAGGTGTCCGAGAGCAGGGACAGACAGTTGTGTTGCAGCCTAAGAGGCCGTGTGGCAGTGGGAGAGCCACAAGCCAGGGACATGAGGTGAAGTACGCCTGTCCTGGCAGACAAAGAGACTACTCTACCAGACTTTGGTGTCTGAGGCTGTGAGGATTCCACGTCCCACAGCAGAAACCAGTCCGCAGGGGACTGTATGTTCCTTGGCCTAAGAAGCCCGGAGGCTCCGCCACAGCAGAAGGGACCAGCAAAGCCGTACCAGGCCGGGAGTAGAAAGGGACCCACGTTGCAAGCCATACGGGCGAGAGGACACGGTGAGCTCAGGAACGTGGGCTGTTACACTACCAGAAGGGAAATAGCCAGAAGGAGCGCAGAAAGCACGGTAGGCCTACACCCTCACCCTGGCCAGGGCCAGCTTCCCACTTGTTCTCAGACATCCAGGCCCCCTCCTAGCCGGGCCTGTTTCTGGGTCGTTTTACCTGTTATAATAAAGACCCTGAACTGTTGAAGAGGCCTCCGTCTCCTGGCTATCGCGGTCGGAATCATCCCCTCCATCATCCATTATATATTCTGCCCTGGGGCCATACTCCTCCCGTGGGGAGTTGAACAATCCAGTGCTGCACATCTATATCAGCCCCGGCGGTCTGCACTGCACCGGCGGTTAACCCTGACCGCCAGGGGTGGATTAAGAGTAGCAAGGGCCCCGGGCAGTTTAGAAGGCGCGGGCCCCCCCCCCCCCCACACACACACACCTGATGTATCACATGTCACATGATCCCCTGTGATAGATCATGTGCCAATTAATTTGGCACAATATTAATTATAATAATTTTTTTTAGGCTGTGTGCCCACTATGCGTTTTTTAAGCAATTCCTCTGCAGAAAACGCTTAAAAAATGCTTGGTAGAAGGTCTGCCATGTTTCCCAATGATAATCCGCATGTGCTGTGCACTTGCTGCGGAGATTTCCGCTGCGGATTATCATTGTGGAAAAATCCACAGCACTACCAATTATTTTGCGGAAGCTTGGCGTTTTCGCCGCCATTGACTTGCATTGGAACGCATGTAATCCGCATCACTGGATCTGTACATACAGAATCCATGCGATTCAATGTGCGGATGGTACTCAGGTTTGGAGAAGAGGAGACTCTCCTCCAGACCCGGGTACCATAGTACCTGTAAAAACAGAATAAAATAAAAAATAAATATTATACTTACCTTCTGATGGCCCCCGGTGTCTTTATCCGATGCGTCCTGGCTTGCTGGCAGCTCACGATGGTCTGAAAAGGATCTGCCATGACGTCATTTAGTCATGTGACGGGTCACGCGACCGCTGACGTTGGCAGGCCATCAAAAGGTAATTATATATTTATTTTTTACCATTCTTTTACGGTCACAGTATATAAATCCATGCCGGTTGCATGGATTTATATAGTGTGACCCGATTGTTATCCACTTTCCAAGTGATGCTAAAATCGCTTGTCAACCCACATGCGGAATTGCAAGTGAAGAACGCTTCACATCCGCATGTCCCTGGCAGGAAAAACGCATGTAAAATCCGCATGCGTTTTTTCTGCCAGGGAGATGCAGAAACGCTCAAAAAAAATCCAAAGCATTTCTGCATCGTGGGCACATAGCCTTACATTAATTGCATGACTCAATATTGAGCACACGTAGCCATCTATACACGGCGGGAGGCCGCACGGCGCCATCTAGACACGGCGGGAGGCCGCACAGCGCCATCTATACACAGCAGGAGGCCGCACGGCGCCATGTACACACAGCAGGAGGCCACATGTAGCCATCTATACACAGCAGGAGGCCGCACGGCGCCATCTATACACAGCGGGAGGCCGCACGGCGCCATCTATACACAGCAGGAGGCCGCACGGTGCCATCTACACTCAGCAGGAGGCCACATGTAGCCATCTATACACAGCGGGAGGCCGCACGTAGCCATCTATACACAGCAGGAGGCCGCACGTAGCCATCTATACGCAGCAGGAGGCCGCACGTAGCCATCTATACACAGTGGGAGGCCGCACGGTGCCATCTATACACAGCGGGAGGCCGCACATAGCTATCTATACACAGCAGGAGGCCGCACAGTGCCATCTATACACAGCGGGAGGCCGCACAGCGCCCCCCCAGAGAAAGCGGGAGGCCGCACTCAGTCACGCACACACAAACATATACAGACATATACATACACGCATAAACACATTTGAAACACAAAAATACATATAAACAGACATCACACAATGATATCTGCCTGCACACACACACACACACACTCAATCACACATACACACACTCACTCTCACACATACACACTCTCTCACACACTCACTCTCTCATACACACACACACTCTCACACACACAGACTCACCATCCCCCGGCTCGGCTCCAGTCCTCTCCGGTGCAGCACTGCAGGCCGGGCGAGCACCGCGTGACGTCACAGCTAGGAGACACGGCCACGCACAGGGCCTTGTCTCCTAGCAGTGACGCGGCCGAGCCAGCACACAGGGAAGTTAACTGCTGCAGTGCTGGCCCGGCCGGAGAAGAAGCAGCGGCCGTGCGCCGCTGCTGGGGGAGCGGTCCGGGGGCCCTCCCACCACTGTCTGCCAGTATGTGCCACAGCGCCGCACATATAATGAGGGCAATCCCCTCCATAGACACCCCGGATTGCCCTCATTATAATCCGCCTATGGGTGCGATGGCTGGGGGGGGGGTGGAGCCACCCAGCCGGCTCGGGTCACGAACCAAAAAAAAAACAACAACAAAAAAAAAACACGCTCAGGCGCCGCCCTCCCCGAATTCCAGCGCCCTAGGCACGTGCCTACAAGTGCCTAAGGGCAAATACAGCCCTGAGTACACACCAAAAGTTTGGACACACCTTCTCATTTAAAGATTTTTCTGTATTTTCATGACTATGAAAATTGTACATTCACACTGAAGCCATCAAAACTATGAATTACCACATGTGGAATTATATACTTAACAAAAAAGTGTGAAACAACTGAAAATATGTCTTATATTCTAGGTTCTTCAAAGTAGCCACCTTTTGCTTTGATGACTGCTTTGCACACTCTTGGCATTCTCTTGATGAGCTTCAAGTGGTAGTCACCGGAAAAGGTTTTCACTTCACAGGTGTCAGGTTTAATAAGTGGGATTTCTTGCCTTATAAATGGAGTTGGGACCATCAGTTGTGTTGTGCAGAAGTCTGGTGGATACACAGCTGATAGTTCTACTGAATAGACTGTTAGAATTTGTATTATGGCAAGAAAAAAGCAGTTAAGTAAAGAAAAACGAGTGGCCATCATTACTTTAAGAAATGAAGGTCAGTCAGTGCAAAAAATTGGGCAAACTTTGAAAGTGTCCCCAAGTGCAGTTGCAAAAACCATCAAGCGCTACAAAGAAACTGGCTCACATGAGGACCGCCCCAGGAAAGGAAGACCAAGAGTCACCTCTGCTTCTGAGGATAAGTTTATCCGAGTCACCAGCCTCAGAAATCGCAGGTTAGCAGCAGCTTAGATTAGAGACAAGGTCAATGCCACACAGAGTTCTAGCAGCAGACACATCTCTTCAACAACTGTTAAGAGGAGACTTTGTGCAGCAGGCCTTCATGGTAAAATAGCTGCTAGGAAACCACTGCTAAAGACAGGCAACAAGCAGAAGAGACTTGTTTAGGCTAAAGAACACAAGGAATGGACATTAGACCAGTGGAAATCTGTGCTTTGGTCTGATGAGTCCAAATTTGAGATCTTTGTGCGACGCAGAAAAGATGAACGGATGGACTCTACATGCCTGGTGCCCATCGTGAAGCATGGAGGAGGAGGTGTGATGGTGTGGGGGTGCTTTGCTGGTGACACTGTTGGGGATTTATTCAAAATTGAAGGCATACTGAACCAGCATGGCTACCACAGCAGCTTGCAGCGGCATGCTATTCCATCCGGTTTGCGTTTAGTTGGATCATCATTTATTTTTCAACAGGACAATGACCCCAAACACACCTCCAGGCTGTGTAAGGGCTATTTGACGAAGAAGGAGAGTGATGGGGTGCTACGCCAGATGACCTGGCCTCCACAGTCACCAGACCTGAACCCAATCGAGATGGTTTGGGATGAGCTGGACCGCAGAGTGAAGGCAAAAGGGCCAACAAGTGCTAAGCATCTCTGGGAACTCCTTCAAGATTGTTGGAAGACCATTTCCGGTGACTACCTCTTGACGCTCATCAAGAGAATGCCAAGAGAGTGCAAAGCAGTCATCAAAGCAAAAGGTGGCTACTTTGAAGAACCTAGAATATAAGACATATTTTCAGTTGTTTCACACTTTTTTGTTAAGTATATAATTCCACATGTGTTAATTCATAGTTTTGATGCCTTCAGTGTGAATGTACAATTTTCATAGTCATAAAAATACAGAAAAATCTTTAAATGAGAAGATGTGTCCAAACTTTTGGTCTGTACTGTATATTTGCAGTTGGTTAAGAAACATAGACATATGTTGAATTGATGTTTGTGAATTGCTGAATGGCTGCTGTTTACCTAATACAGTATATCAGCTCCTCCAGCCTTCCTGACTGTCTTTGACAGGATAACAGTCAGGGAGAAATTTCCCCCAGTGCAATGGGCAGAGGTCCTAGCTCCATACCATACTGGGGAACTGCAGAAAGTGTACAGACGAAGAAGAGTTGGCAAGGTAAAGAGAACTTTTTTATTTTTTACTTTTTTGTGACAACTTTAAGCTCTTTTTCTTGTTTTTGTTTATTTTCTTTTTTTCAAGGAAGGTAATCACGCAATTCTAGTTTATTTATCTTATTTCTTTTACTCACTTATGGTTTTTCTATGTTTCTCTCTGAACAGCATTTACCATACATGTTAATTATATTTTCATAGATCAGACTTAGGCTAGGGTCACACCAACATATTTTCTCTCACCCAAGAGAAGATGGAGAGAAAAAAATTCTCCATCATCTCCATTCTGTCAGTCCACGGAAATTGGACTGCACTCAGATTTCATCCGAGTGCAGTCCAATGATTTCTACAGACTCATTGACTTTCATGGCCTCGTGCGATCTGAATATCAGATCAAACCTGGGCATACAGCAATTTTTTTTTCTTCTCGTATCGGCTTTGTCCAAGGAAAAAATTGGACATGTGCACGGCCCCTTAGGCTAAGTGCCCACGATGCAGAAATGCTGCAGATTTTTTCCACATCCCTCTGGCAGGAAAAACGCATGCGGATTTCACATGCGTTTTTCCTGCCAGGTAGAAGCGTTTGTCAAGCGTTTTTCACATGGATTTCTGCATGCGGGTTATCAAACGCTTTTCCAAGCGATTTTAGCATCACTTGGAAAAGTGCTTGACAACTTGGTTACACTATATAAATCCATGCGACCGGCATAGATTTATATAGTGTGACCAAGTTAATAGTTGAAAAAAAGATTGAAAAAAAAAACATTATACTCACCTTCCGATGGCCCCCGATCTTTTCTCCACTGCGTCCGGTCTCTTGTACAGCTCGCGATGGTCTAAAAGGACCTTTCATGACGTCATTTAGTCATGTGACAGGTCACGCGACTGCCGACGTCAGGGGTCGTGAGACCTGTCAAATGACTTAATGACGTCATGGAAGGTCCTTTTAGACCATCGCGAGCCGTACAAGAGACCGGACGCATCATACAGGAGACCGGGGACATCGGAAGGTGAGTATATGTTTATTTTTTATTTTAAATTCTTTTTTTTACAGGTACTATGGTACCCGGGTCTGGATGAAAGTCTCCTCTTCTTCAGACCCGGGTACCATCCGCACATTGAAACTCTTAATATCCGCGCGTGCACATGTAGTCATGTGGATATTAAGCGATTCAATGCAAGTCAATGGCGGCAATTACGCTGCGTGTCTGCAAAATTAATGGACATGCTGCGTATTTTTCCGCAATGATAATCCGCAGCAGAAATTTCCCCAGCATGTGCACAGCACATGCGGATTATCATTGGGGACCATGGGGCACGTATTACCAAGCGTTTTCGCTGTGGAAATTCCGCGGCAAAAATGCTTGAAAAACGCATAGTGGGCACGACCCCATAGACTAATATTGGTCTGAGTGCGGTCTGATGTTTGTGCCGTCAACTGCACAATCCCTAACAAACCTTACAGACGTTGTGATGCCAATTATGATGATCTTTTATTTCTTTACTTTTAAAGGGGGAAAGGGCGGGTGACTTGGCCCTATTATTTATGCTCTGTATTTCCCTTGTCCTATCTGAGAACAGAGAGAAGCAGATCTGTTTGATATAAAGGTTTATATGATTAATATCACAGTCTGACAGCTATTCCTCAATCAGTTTGTGTAGGGAAGGTTGTCCACTATGGCTTTTTTAGACCATGATTAAAATGCATTATCCTGAATATAAATTCTAAGCCGATATGCTGCTGCTTTCATACTTATATTATCATAGAGCTCGGATGCTACAATTTCAAGCCAATAATAATATCCTGTTAGTAACCTCTTAAGAAGGTGACAGTAGTGATTATTCACCCTTAGGTGCCACTAAGTTAGTAATATAAAATGGATATACAGTGCCTACAAGTAGTATTCAACCCCCTGCAGATTTAGCTGGTTGACACATGCGGAATTAACTTGGCATTGTGACATTTGTACTGTAGATCAGCCTGGAAGTGGGAAATGCACTGCAGCCAATTTTTTTTTTTTTTTTTTAAAACGTAAAAAGTTAATTCAGAGTGTCATTTATTATTCAACCCCTCAAACCACAAGAATTCTGTTTGGTCCCCCTAAAGTATTAAGAAGTAGTTCAGGCACCAAGAATAATGAGCTTCACATGTGTGGATTAAAGATCTCTTTTGCCAGCCTTTTCTGACAATTTAAGACCCTCCCCAAACTTGTGAACAGCACTCAGACATGGTCAACATGGGAAAGACAAAGGAGCATTCCAAGGCCATCAGAGACAAGATCGTGGAGGGTCACAAGGCTGGCAAGGGGTACAAAACCCTTTCCAAGGAGTTGGGCCTACCTGTCTCCACTGTTGGGAGCATCATCCATAAGTGGAAGGCTTATGGAACTACTGTTAGCCTTCCACGGCCAGGACAGCCTTTGAAAGTGTCCTCCCGTGCCAAGGCCAGGCTTGTCCGAAGAGTCAAGGCTAACCCAAGGACAACAAGGAAGGAGCTCCGGGAAGATCTCATGGCAGTGGGGACATTGGTTTCAGTCAATACCATAAGTAAAGTACTCCACCGCAATTGTCTCCGTTCCAGACGAGCCCGTAAGGTACCTTTACTTTCAAAGCGTCATGTCAAGGCTCGTCTACAGTTTGCTCATGATCACTTGGAGGACTCTGAGACAGACTGGTTCAAGGTTCTATGGTCTGATGAGACCAAGATCGAGATCTTTGGTGCCAACCACACACGTGACATTTGGAGACTGGATGGCACTGCATACGGCCCCAAGAATACCATCCCTACAGTCAAGCATGGTGGTGGCAGCATCATGCTGTGGGGCTGTTTCTCTGCCAAGGGGCCTGGCCATCTGGTCCGCATCCATGGGAAGATGGATAGCATGGCATACCTGGAGATTTTGGCCAAGAACCTCCGCTCCTCCATCAAGGATCTTAAGATGGGTCGTAATTTCATCTTCCAACAAGACAACGACCCAAAGCACACAGCCAAGAAAACCAAGGCCTGGTTCAATAGGGAAAAAGTCAAGGTGTTGGAGTGGCCTAGTCAGTCTCCTGACCTTAACCCAATTGAAAACTTGTGGAAGGAGCTCAAGAATAAAGTCCACATGAGACACCCAAAGAACCTAGATAACTTGGAGAAGATCTGCATGGAGGAGTGGGCCAAGATAACTCCACAGACCTGTGCCGGCCTGATCAGGTCTTATAAAAGACGATTATTAGCTGTAATTGCAAACAAGGGTTATTCCACAAAATATTAAACATAGGGGTTGTATAATAATTGACCCACACTTTTATGTTTAAAATTTAATAAAATTCAACTGAGCAACATAACTTTTTGGTTTGTAAGATTTATGCTTCTGTTCATAAAACCTACTCTCGTTTGCAGTTTGAAGGCTCTAACTTATTTGCATCTTATCAAACCAGCTAAATCTGCAGGGGGTTGAATACTACTTGTAGGCACTGTATGTGCATCCAAAAGTCTTGCTTATTATGTAGTACAGCTAAGATAGAAATAGGTTACGTGATGCTGAACATTTAATCTTAAGCATATTTATTATAGATAACAATATAAACATTAAATTCATAATACAAAGCTAAACGCAGGCGGTTCTGATAAGTTTCCTATTGAATGTAAGTACAATGATACATTCGATGCCGCGGCAATGTGTAAATAGGCGGTGGCATAGCTCTATGTCGTTTCAGATACAGCGATTCGGCTGAGCTCTCATCCAATCACAATGCGTTGCATCATAATGACAAGCGTGTAGGAACTCCGAGAGTCCACAGGGGGGCGGAGTATTCACAGAGGAAATTGCCGTATCACATTATTCCGCATCATTATGCCGTGATGGCTGACGAGCGCAGCTCCTAGTGGTCCATGCGGCGATGCAGACTGACCTGATTGGTAGTTCATTACTATGACAACGGTCCGTGAGGCGGTACTTGTTCGTGATTGGCTAATAGCGGTATGTCACAGCCCTAGGATTGGCTTGTACTGCGGTGAATGTTGCCCTATCAAAGTGTCAGACGTCATGGTGAGGTTTTGGGTGACGAGTGGACTCGTCATTGGGCTGTGTAGCACCGAAAGCTTTTGGGATTGGTAAGTTATTTCCATAGTAACATTGCTAATACGATGCTTGTGTGTGACGGATGATAGTGATACGTAGCAGCTTTAGGATTGGCATGGACTGTCGATCAACAGGACTGGTAATTGCAGATATATCACTCAGTATCTTATTGGTGGGTCTACACCTACATAAGCTATGTATGGGGGGGGTGACGGCCGGCGGCCATTATTGTTTGTGTCCCTGCCCCTGATGACGCCAAGTAAACGGTGAAACGCGTTGGGGGGACTTGCTATTTTAAATTGAATTGCCCTGTTTTGCCTGTGAATGATGGCACCCCGGGGTGCTATCACCTGATCAATAGAAGCAATGGCTCATTGCACATGAAATATAATAGCAAACCGGAGGCATGTGGTTTTTAAAGTTTCGCTTTCCATACCCTTATTCAATCTTATACTAATTAAAAGTTACCTTTTATGGCCTGTTAGGGAGGGATACCTGTTGGGGTTCTCCCCTTTTGTATTTGATTTATGTATATATCCCTCCCAGGTCATTTGTCCCCATTGGTTTTTCTGTGTTCAATAGTTATTTCACCCGCTGTCTGTATACTCCAATAAGAGGGGGATTTACTATTCTACAAGAGATATATGTAAAAATACTGTGAGGAGTGATATTAGTGCAAGCGTTGTGATTATATAACGGGGCAATAATACTACGGGGGTGTATCTGTGTATATAAGCCTGTGGGGGTGATTATTATACTACATAGGGGATATATTACTGCAAGATGTATATGTCTATGAGTACAGATAATGAATAATACCTGTGGCATATGCAATTATGTTACAGCAGGGGTGGTTATACTGCAGTGAGTGTATGAGGAGACTGTGTGTGATGATAGGGCAAGTGGGGCGATGTGATTATAAAACCTTGCTTGGGCAATCCCAATGGTAAACCACTATCAGGGACTGTCTTTTAATGGCAGCTGTAAATACATGAAGGGTTCGTGCCCACGATCAGTATTTGGAGCATTTTGGACACAGCTCAACTGTGCAGCATCCAAAACGCTGCATTGTACATTAGAAGCACAATGGATGGGATTTATAGAAATCCCATGCCCAATGTGCTTCTATTTGATGCAGCGTAAACTCACCAGTGGCATGGATTTATGAGCCGCGGGATGTCAATTTCTGTTGCAGAGACTAATTTTCACAATAGAATGTATAGGGTGTAGTAACTTCGCAGGTGTTCAATGAACACATGTGGATTTACCTGTGTGATCAGAACGCAGCGTTTTAAACGCAGCGAAAATACTCTGTGTCCAAAGCGCTGCTGGTTCCTGATTGTGGGAATATTTTTGACTTGCTGATTTGGTGTAAAAAATAATCTGCAGCATGTCAATTCTCTGTGCGATTTTGCCTGCGTTTTTGCACTGAAAAAATGCAGTTAAAACGTGGCAAAATTGTGGCAAAAATGCAACGTTTTTGAGGCTGTGTTTTCCTGCCAAGAGATGCAGGAATGATGCAGAAATACTTAACATGTGCACATACTGTAAGGGGCTCGTTCAGACATGAGTGATTTTTTTATCAGTATTTCATTCAATCACCATTCTGTGTATAGAGAACGGCGGCTGTAACCGCACCCCTGACAATGACTGACAGCCGGCCCTAATACTGAGCTGGTAATGGCATTACAGCAGAGGGAGGAAGCTCCTGTGTGTGAACAGCAGCCACAGATGGGAAAGGGCTGCATTTGTCTCCCCTCTCCTCTGGGCTGGCTGTCTTGTTGCCCCCTACAGCCTTAGCCCACCCGCCTCCTTCCTCTACCTCCTCACAATGCTGTGCAGTCACTTTGCACATGAATGGATAAATCCTCTTCTGTAGTTGGCGCCGAAAAGGAGGACCAGGGTGCAGGTGGAGGATCTACAAGATGACAAGAGGCTGTGTCAGGCAAACCCTGTATGTGTGAGTGCCTGTACAAAAGTTTATTCTAATTAAAAAAAAAAGAAAAAGCTAACTAGAAATTCGGGGCAGTGCACTCGTCATCCTGGCCCTGGATCTAAGAGCCTACCGATGCTCCTGTAACCGCGCATCTGCACTGACTGACAGCCGGATCTGTACTGATGTGACGCGCCCCCTGGGCCATATTCTTTAGGGGGAATATCCGGAGCCGGATCAGATGGGAGTTGTAGTCTTCCGAGTGGCTGTGACCCGGTCCGTGCCCAGGGTGTCAAACTCAGTTGTATGTGGCAGTCCTACAGATGTTATTAAGTTCTTAATGTCGACTACGCCACCCGTTGTATTGCGGTCACTATGGCCGCCGCTGCAGCAGGGTCCGCTGAGGCTGATGGTGTTGGTGCAGCTATTGATGGTATAACCCCCAACGGGTGGGGTATAGCCTCAGGGGGTCAGGTGCAGAGGATGGGGGTTGTGGTGGTGCAGTGTAGCACCCTGAGGATTCGGTTGCTACAGGAGTATTGCACCTCAACCCAGAGGTGTGGTATTCCACTCCCGGGTAAGGATGGAGTGTGGAACTGAGCTCGGTAGGCTGCATGCACTACATACATCCCATTTCCGAGGAACAGACCAACGGTACTCCCACTTAGAAATGTGCAGGTACGACCGAGTCTGTTCCTGGCTGGAGTGGGAGGGGGGTGGAACATCCCATGTAGTGTAGGGGCAGATAGGGGGAGCAATCTGGGTAGTGATAGGAGCTCATTGGGTGCTGGTCACCTGAGCTCACACATAGAGGGATATATAAGGTGGGCACCAACTAGAATCAGGGTCAGTTGTAGAGAACAAGTCAGTTGGAGAGGAGCCTGTCTGATGCAGAGAACAAATCAGCAGAGAGAAGGAAACAGCAGCCCTGGAGAGAGAGAGTGGAGCAGAGAAAGACCCAGAGGGGGAAGACTGAAGGGACCCAAGAACCCAAAGTAGAGCACCGGGTGAGGAGTCAGCAAAAGGGTACCGGAACCCAAACTGGTGGGGGCTGAAAACACACCCCAGCCAGAGACCGGAGACCGTGGGCAGCGTCTGCCACGGTCACCCATCACATCCACCCCGAAGGCACACCACATGAAGGGTCAGGGAACCCAGGGCCAAGGGTGTCCCAACAGAAGGCCCGAGGGAGCTGGACCTAGGTGGATCACTGGTGGGGACGGCTGAAGAAAGGACAGAGGGAGAGCTCAGGGCCACGCTCCGGACTTGTTTGGGGGTTGGTTGGATCCAGGACCTGGTGGACGCAGCACGGCTCGGGTGGTCACTAGCAGCTGGAGTGACCAGTACAACATCTGCAGTAAGTAAACACCCTTAACTGCACTACCCGACTCTGTCTTCATTGCCGTCTGCACTGCACCACCACAACCCCCATCCTCTGCACCTGTCCTCCCTGAGGCTATACCCCTCCCGTTGGGGGTTATCCCACCAAGCTGCGCACCCACCATCAGCCTCAGCGGACCCTGCTGCAGCGGCGGCCACAGTGACCGCATCACAACGGGTGGCGTAGTCGACACAAAAGAACTTTAGTAACATCTGTAGAACTGCCACATCACACTGAGCTTGACGCCCTGGGCACGGGACCGGGTCACAGCCGCTCGGAGACTACAACCCCCCCCATCTGATCCGGTGCCGGGTATTCCCCTCAAAAAGGAATATGTCCCAGGGGGCGCGTCAACTTTGGCGTAGTCGGCAGGATTACGTGCCCGCAACACCCGGGTACTGCGTGCCTGAAGAAAAGTGCAAGTTTACCTCAGAAAGAAGTCTCCCGCCGGTTCCGGAGGGTCCACGCCATCGGACTCCATCACCAGTCGTTTCCCGCCGATTGTTCGCCATTTCCAGCTTGTTCCCGCCATCTGCAGAGTTTCCCGCCACTGGGCGACGCTTCCCGCCAAAACCGCAGATTTCCCGCCTTGGAAGAGCAGCGGACGCCATTATGGGCGTGCCAAAGGAGGGCAAGAGGCCACCTCCCATCGTGGGCCAGGACAGAGAATGGCACCAAAAGTGGAAACCGCCCCCACCAACAGAGACTGTGATGCTAGAGGTGTCTGTCAGCGTGAAAGAACTACCCCTGGAGCTGACAGTCACCGAGTTACCCCGGGACCGCCCTCGAAGTGGGAGGAGACGAAAGAGAAGAGAAAAGATGGGTGCCGCTTGGAACAGTCTGGAGCGAGCGCACCCGGAGGCAAGAGGTCTAACGAGGAGTAGCGGAGGAGCTTACCCGGAGATGGAGAGAAAGCAGAACAGCACCGGCCCGCTGGCCAGGAGCCTGCCGGAAGAAGAGCAGAGCAGCACCGACCCGATGGTCAGGAGCCTGCTAGAGTCCACAACCCCGCTAGGTCTAGCGGAGATCTTAGCGCAGCTCCCCCGAGACCGGGAGTGTGCACAAACTGCCTTGGAGAGCCTCGCAAGGAGGATGGCCCGGGTGCAGCGCGAGATACTGGCGGAGTGGAGCCGGGAGATGACCCAGCAAGCTGAGACCAGTCAACGGAGCACGCTACCCTGGAAGAGGAAGCAGACCGCCTCTGAGGATGGCGCGGGAGGACCCAAGGCCGGAGACGGCGCCGAGAAGGGAGCCGAACGCATGGAGGCAGGTAAAGGGGACGCCTATACCCCAAGCCGTGACACCGCTTACCTGCCCCAGCTCCCCGTCGCAGAGCCCGAAAGTCCCCCTGCTGTGCCCGTAGCCGCCATGTCACCGCTATGGACTAGGCCCCGACCGGAAGCCGCCGCAGCGACCCCTGTGACGTCACGCGCCTCGACCCGGAGCGTGACAAAGCAGGAAATACCACCAGCCTGGTCGCAAGGCCTAGTACCCCCGGGCGCCGCATCACCAACAGCGCCCCCTACCTCCGCGGAGCCTCCGGCCTGGCCGCAAGGCCAGGTAGCCCAGGGCGCCGCCGTATTAATGGTGCCCTTCACCTTCCAGGTGCCCCAGGCCTGGCCGCAAGGCCTGGGCAACCCGGGCGCCACCACCACCGCGCCCGCGCCCGTAAAACCAAGGGTGCCACACCTGGGGGAGGACTTGTTCAGCCAGCTCACATGGCCGGACGGGCGGCCCTTCATCTGGCCCGAAGGATACCATGAGCTGGAGCGGCAACAAAGACTAGGGCCCTTGTGTGAGCCCCTGATCCCGGCTCCGAAGCCCGTGACTCGGGTCTCGCCTCCTTTAGAAGAAGCCCAATTCGAGTGGGACCCCACGGGAGATTTGATGGGGTTCACCGGAGAAACTCGGGCAGTCGCCGCTGAGCGTACTGAGTGTTGTCGTCAGCAGCTAGCAGAGTTTGCGAGAGAACGGGAGGAGAGGCGGGTCAGAGAACAACAGGCCCAAATCCGGAGCGCGGAGCAGAAGAGCCGGACTAGGAGGAACCCCCGTGCAGCGCACTGTCCCCGCACCATCGGGACGGTGATAAAGTTCAACCCGCAGCATGGGTGGGGCTTTATTCGGGACCGTAACAACCGCGGTGATGTTTTTGTGACCCGCAGAGACGTCGAGTCCCACCTGCCGGAAGGTCACAAAGGCCGTGACCTCTACGTAGGAGACGAGGTCACTTTCACCCGGCACAAGTGTGCCAAAGGACCTTATGCCCTCCACGTACACCGCTTGACGGAGGAGGAGTTGCGGTACGGGGAGGAGGAGCCAGAGGACCCGGACGGGTCTGAAGCAACACCGTATCGCCAAGAAAAAGCAGGAGGGAGCCGTCGTTGAGGACGGGAGTAGAGACTGTATATAGTTGCCCGTCGGGGCACAGTGAACCGTTGCTGCTAAAATAGTCCCCGTTGGGACCAGTGAACTGTTTACCCGTTAACCCCTTCATCCTACAGGCTGAGGACTGTGAGCAGCCATTCCCTTCCCCTCCTTAACTGGCCGAGGACTGAGAGCGGCCATATCCCTGTAAATAGTTGCGCGTCCTAAAGCGCCCCCTACCGGTTTTATAGAAAACCAGTTTTTCTAAGAGGCTGTCGCACTTTTCCCGGACACACGTTGCACAGTGTCCGGAGGAGGAACCTGAAACCAGAGACGACGAGAATGTTTATATGAAAAGTTTTATATATATAATGTTTTATATGTTTTATTATGTTTATATGAAAATTTTGTATGTTTTGGTGTTTATGTCTTACAGCCCGAGGACGTGCTGTGATTTACCAGGCGGGAATGTAGCACCCTGAGGATTCGGCTGCTACAGGAGTATTGCACCTCAACCCAGAGGTGTGGTATTCCACTCCCGGGTAAGGATGGAGTGTGGAACTGAGCTCGGTAGGCTGCATGCACTACATACATCCCATTTCCGAGGAACAGACCAACGGTACTCCCACTTAGAAATGTGCAGGTACGACCGAGTCTGTTCCTGGCTGGAGTGGGAGGGGGGTGGAACATCCCATGTAGTGTAGGGGCAGATAGGGGGAGCAATCTGGGTAGTGATAGGAGCTCATTGGGTGCTGGTCACCTGAGCTCACACATAGAGGGATATATAAGGTGGGCACCAACTAGAATCAGGGTCAGTTGTAGAGAACAAGTCAGTTGGAGAGGAGCCTGTCTGATGCAGAGAACAAATCAGCAGAGAGAAGGAAACAGCAGCCCTGGAGAGAGAGAGTGGAGCAGAGAAAGACCCAGAGGGGGAAGACTGAAGGGACCCAAGAACCCAAAGTAGAGCACCGGGTGAGGAGTCAGCAAAAGGGTACCGGAACCCAAACTGGTGGGGGCTGAAAACACACCCCAGCCAGAGACCGGAGACCGTGGGCAGCGTCTGCCACGGTCACCCATCACATCCACCCCGAAGGCACACCACATGAAGGGTCAGGGAACCCAGGGCCAAGGGTGTCCCAACAGAAGGCCCGAGGGAGCTGGACCTAGGTGGATCACTGGTGGGGACGGCTGAAGAAAGGACAGAGGGAGAGCTCAGGGCCACGCTCCGGACTTGTTTGGGGGTTGGTTGGATCCAGGACCTGGTGGACGCAGCACGGCTCGGGTGGTCACTAGCAGCTGGAGTGACCAGTACAACATCTGCAGTAAGTAAACACCCTTAACTGCACTACCCGACTCTGTCTTCATTGCCGTCTGCACTGCACCACCACAACCCCCATCCTCTGCACCTGTCCTCCCTGAGGCTATACCCCTCCCGTTGGGGGTTATCCCACCAAGCTGCGCACCCACCATCAGCCTCAGCGGACCCTGCTGCAGCGGCGGCCACAGTGACCGCATCACAACGGGTGGCGTAGTCGACACAAAAGAACTTTAGTAACATCTGTAGAACTGCCACATCACACTGAGCTTGACGCCCTGGGCACGGGACCGGGTCACAGCCGCTCGGAGACTACAACCCCCCCCATCTGATCCGGTGCCGGGTATTCCCCTCAAAAAGGAATATGTCCCAGGGGGCGCGTCAGCAGCATAGGTGTTTAATGAAGACAGAGTCGGGTTATGCAGTTTAGGGTATTTACTCACTGCTGATGTTCCGGTCACTCCAGCTCCAAGTGACCTCCCGAGCCGTGCTGCATCCACCAGGTCCTGGATCCAGCCAACCCCCAAGCGAGTCCGGAGCGTGACCCTGAGCTCTCCTTCTGTCCTTTCTCTGGCCGTCCCCACTATTGATCCACCCAGGTCCAGCTCCCTCGGGCCTTCTGTTGGGAGACCCTTGGCCTTGGGTTCCCTGACCCTCCACGTGGTATGCCTTCGTGGTGGATGTGGTGGGTGGCCGTGGCAGACGCTGCCCACGGCCTCCGGTCTCTGGCTGGGGTGTGTTTTTGCCCCCACCAGCTTGGGTTCCGGTACCCTGATGCCAACTCTTCACCCGCTGATGGACTTTGGGTTCTCAGAGTTTCTTTTCTGTTTCCCCCTCTGGGTCTTTCTTTCTTCTCCTCTCTCACTCTGGCTCAGGCTTCTCTGCTCTGCTCCTCTGCTTCTTACTCTGACAGACTGACTGACTCCACTCTGACAGACTGACCCTGTTCTTTGATGGTGCCCACCTTATATACACCCTCTATGTGTGAGCTCAGGTGACCAGCACCCAATGAGCTCCTATCTTTACCCAGGCTGCTCCCCCTATCTGCCCCTACACTACTTGGGATGTACCACCCCCCTCCCACTCCAGCCAGGAACAGACTCGGTCGTACCTGCACATTTCTAAGTGCGAGTACCGTCGGCCTGTTCCTCGGAAATGGGATGTATGTAGTGCATGCAGCCTACCGAGCTCAGTTCCACACTCCATCCTTACCCGGGAGTGGAATATCACACCTCTGGGTTGAAGTGCAATACCCCTGTAGCAGCCGAATCCTCAGGGTGCTACAGATGCACGGCTGAGCCGGCTGTCAGTCAGTGCCAGGGTGCGGTTACAGCTACTGCTCACTCTATACTAAGCAGTGACTGAAGTTGCACCGGAACCTTTAATGTTCTTGAACAGTGTAGAAAACCCAATATCCAAATGCCATTTTATGGGAATCTGAGGAAATAGAAGGGACCCCGTTTTGTATTCTCATCTATTAATCAGAAAGGAAACGACCAACAAGCAGCGTCTCCTGCTCTGGAGGACTCAACATATCCATGATTTCCATGGACAGCCCAGTGATTACAGACCACCACGTGCAATACTTCATTTCATCTTTGGAGGCGCTGTAGGGAAATTCAGCACTTGCTGCAGGGTACTCGCTTACTGCACGAGGTTTGTGCAGAAGGGACCAATTTGGTTTTTCTTCACAGCACATTGGGGCTTTACCTCTGACCCATATGGAGAAACCTTACATGACACTAGACGACCCCATCAAGATCCATAGTGCTGGAGAATAAAGACTCATGGGCTAAACCCACATTCACTACATGGACGTCCAATGAAATAAAGACAAGAACAACGATGTAGGGGGTAAAAGAAAGATTTTATTTATAGACGGGGATATTATATATTTTACGTTTATGTATATGTGTACATTTTTCATCTATCAGACTAATCCTATTTATGGGCCGTGTTGATCCAGAGGAAGGCGAAAACCCCCTGTGAGGAATAAGCCAATTGTCCTCATATCAGGGGGGAAAATTCCTTCCTGACCCCAAATAAAAAATGGCGGTCAGAATAAATCCCAGGATCAAAGGCTGATACCAAACCTGTGGAATTAAATACATTTCTGAAACATTTATTAAACTATTTAACTTTTTCATATTTTTGTACTGAGCTACTGCATAAGTTATGTGTGTCAGCCATGACTTATCTGTAAACCTGCCTATATTTTAAAATATTTATATATATATATGTATTTATAATTAACCATATGTGAATTACTTTTACAACTATCATAGCTCATGTGTGATACAATTTTTTTTATTTAAATATTTAATTATTTTCTATTTTTGGACTAATATATTTATATATTTAGGTAAACTATTTTTTTAAGCCAAAAAATATATTTTTTTTTTCATAGATTTTTTCATTATAAATATGAGAACCTACTTATTTATTTTATTTTACTAGACCTATTTGTAGGCCGTGTTGATCCAGAGGAAGGCGAAAACCCCATGTGAGAAATGTGCCAATTGTTCTCATCACGGGGGAAAAATTCCTTCCTGACCCCACATATGGCGATCGTGATAAATCCCAGGATCAAAGGCTCATACCTAACCTGTAAGTAGTGAAAGTGAGATTTTTCTTATAAATATTTTAATTACCGGTAATTGTTATATATTTAGACTAAAAAATTTTTTTTTTGTGTCATTTAAAACTTTTTTTTTGCACTACTTTTGTGTGATTCTTACTTATTGATATATTACTAAACCTATTTAAGGCCGTGTAGATCCAGAGGAAGGCGAAAACCCCCCCCATGAGGAATGGGCCAATTATCCTCATATTAGGGGGAAAAATTCCTTCCTGACCCCAAATGTGGCGATCAGATTAAATCCCAGGATCAAAAGCCGAAATCTCTATCTACGTGCTATGTCTGTCTGTGCGGGTGCCTATACCTATCATGTAGTGGGGACCTAGAACTATCGTGTAGTGTGGGGCCTATAACTGTCATGTAGTGTGGGGTCTATAACTATCATGTAGTGTGGGGTCTATAACTATCATGTAGTGTGGGATCTATAACTATCATGTAGTGTGAGTGATGTGGATGTGAAATACTTACCACGCCTGTGCTTAGGTGAGTTCAGGGATAATAGCCTATATTACACTACTGTTCCTGAACTCACCAGATGGACACTAAGCACAGGCCACTCCCAGAGGCACAGAAGATCTTCGGGCTGGAGTGATGGCAAATGCCAGCCCAGGATTGGAGGATGCCAAGTCAAGGGCCTGGTGCAGCGACACGATGGCAATGGTCCAGCATGAAGATGTTATAGAGAGAGATGATGTTTTCAGGCAGCCGAGGTGACAAACAGCAGCAGAGACGAGGTACGGGTCAGGAGGCAAGAAGTTCTGAGCAGTTGGCACGGGCTATCCTGCAAGACATAAGAGAAAGACATTTCAACAACTTATATCTCCTGGATCTTCTGTTATCTTAGAGGAATGGTCATTATAATGAACCATTCCCCTGTGTAACATCAGATATAATGTACAAATATAATGATAAGTGTCCTGTGTGTACAGCGGTAACTCACCAGATGGTCTTGGATTCTTTCACAAGCCAGATATTCTCATCCACCTAAGAATAACAAAGACATGGTCATTGGCAGAAACAGTGGGAGAAGACAAGGATGGTGATAATGGCCACAAGGTGAGAAGAGCATTTGATGGGATTTATCTTTAGAGAAGAATTATCTTACCGGGCCCAGCTTGGTGACACGTAATTAAAGCCGGCCACGGGGTTAAAGGCTTTCTTTTCCTCCGGCCACTGCATAAGATGGTTCTCCAGAACTGGCCTGAATGGTATGAATGGTGGCTGTGCTCTCCTTTTCTCCAGATCCTCCCAGCCGATGGTGGTAAAGAATGGATGCTCTCTGATGTTCCCGCACACACCCAATCGCTTCTGAGGATTTTTGCACAGCAGCTTCTTGATGAGATCTTTCAAGTCAGCATCAAGCCAAGATGGAATTTCAGGCTTTCCTTTGGTCATAGCTCTGTGAGCCATTTTGCTGTCGGAGCCGGTGTAAAATGGGGAGCGTCCAGTAGCCATCTCGGATACCACAATCCCCAGGCTCCACCAATCCACTGCTGTGCCATATCCTTTTTCGCGAAGCACCTCAGGGGCCATGAAATGGAAAGTGCCCGTCACTCCAGTGATGTTATTGGAGGAGGTGACGCCATCTTGGGCGAGCCCCAGGTCGATTATACGGATGTGGCCATCTGCATCCAACATGATGTTTTCTGGCTTAATATCTCTGCAATGAAATAAGACAATAGAATAAGAAATCTGCCCAGTGATACAGGATATAGAAAATGGGTCACTGCAAGATCAGGTAGAATAGACAGACAGGGGCCCTGGAAAGTGGGGGGCAATATTTATAGAATGTAAAGGAAACAGAGAGGGAGGAACGTTCTGCTTACCGGTGGACGATGTTGTGTCCATGGAGGAACTGGAGGCCACATACAATCTCTGCTGTGTAGAATCTGATGGAGAGAACAGAGTGTAGTATCAATGTCATCGCTGGCACCTTCTTCCCACCTGGGTTACATGTCCTGCCAGCCCTCTCCCAGCTACATCCCAACCTCGCTTTTATTTCCACCCCTCTTCTCTCTTTTTGGTATAGTTTCCTCTTTCTCACCTTACGTTGTCGATGTTCAAGTAGCCGCACATCTCAATCAAAGCCTCGAGGCTGCCACCGGACAGATACTCCGTGATGAAATACGCGCGCTTACGAGACTGCTGTGCGGCATAGAAGTGACAAAGGAATGGGCAGTCTCTGGCGGCCAGGAGTATCCGCCGCTCTCTCATAATGATGTTTTCATTGACCTTCTTTTTCTTGATCATCTTTACAGCCATATAGATCTTTCGGCTGGGGATTGATGTCAGGACCACCTAAGGAAAGAAATAGGGAATGCTTAGAAAATGTGTATGGGAGGTGGAAAACAGCTGGGCTATCTACTGCATAAGAAACACATGGACTGAGTGGTTTGTGAGTCTGCTAGTAACCTGGACCTTATAGCAGAGCAAAGCTAAGCTATCTGCATAATGCACTGTCTACCCAATGACTGCTCTATGGAGAGGTCTTAAAGGGGTATTCCAACATCACCATATGGGAACAAATAGAACATACACTGGTTGGCACATTGAGCTGGTTTGGTCACTATTGGTTTTATATCAATGTGCAGCTGATTTAAAGTTTACTGAAACATGGAGGTCAAAGTATATATTGTATCCTGATAGCAGCATATATACCGTAAACCATGACATGAAAATAAACCATGTCCCCCCACTCAGCCTTTCGATGAATCAGGAAACCCATTTATAGCAGCACTACATCTAACTATGATGATCAGATGAAACAATATGTGAAATAATCTATATAGTAATAATGTACCCTCGCTCACGCAAAAGTAGGAGATAAAATAAAACTAAAAGCAGCAAGTGGAAAAATACACCCGTCATTAGTGTATACAGCTGACCATAGGTATATAATTCTAAACAAAAACCACTGAGATTTATGTAAAACAGTTCAAGCTGCTATCGGTGGTAAACTGAATGAACGGTCGCTACTGATTATCACTACCTCACTTTTCCTCCAATTATTTTAAGTGTCAGTTGCTTTTTTATTTCGGTATCCATTTGAGCCGGCTTTAGGGGTTGCTCAGTTTAATCCTTCTAACGCACAACAAGGAAAGAAGGTATGTATGGAAAGACAGGGAGCACTAAATATATACCAACATGACTTTATTATTCATGAAGACCGGACAGACATGCAAAAATTAAAAACATTTAAAAAGCACAAAGCTTAAATCCAACAGTGTACCACATTGAAATATAATAGTGGTCAAGACCTCAAGACAATGTATGCACCACCAATAAACACACCCAATATATTTGTGTAAACCCACATAGGTCCAGATAAATAAATAAATGAGCACCTCTCCTATTTAAGGCACTGATAGTTAGTGCAAGCAATATTTAGTCAAAAGCTTTTTCTTTTTCTTTAATAGAAAAAGTGCTATCGGTATTCATCATAGACAAAATGCACAATTTACCAACAGGAGATAGGAGGGAGATGATTCCCCCAATACCAGCCTTATAGGCTCCTTAAATAAGACCTGTAGGCTAAAGGTGTATCGCCGCTACCACTGTGGCTTGATCAGGGGAAAGGTGGGGTGTTTAGGCAGCTGTCCCAGTCTTATATTTATGTCCCGAAGTGTAATTACCCAGATTTGTCCCGGCTGTAGTGAGCTCCGTTCGATATGGTTGCCATATTGCTCCGGCGCATGCGCTCCGAGGTTGGCCACGTGACAGCGGAGGAGAGAGAGTGTTTCCGGATCAAGCCTACAGGGCATCTGGACCTCGCGCATGTGCGAGATCGGGCCCTATGTAGGCGTGTACGAATACGTCCTTACGGGCACCCCAACTGTGAGTCCTGTCAGTACCTGTGGGCGGGATGCTCGAAGCATCATACGACACACTGGGTTGTGCAGATCAGCATGTCAGTGTGTGGGATAGCTGTGTGATCGCGCGCATCAGCATAACAGACCCCAAGTCAAGGTGTCAAGATCTCTGCAGAGGGCAGTCACATGGAAGTGTAGCCCTAGCCCTATACACATATCCCAATAGGCTGGAAGCGCAGCATCTTACGTCCCTCAACGGCCACACATGACAAGAAATGATATTCAGAAAAACATATATTTGTAGCCGCTGTAGGGAAGAAAACCTACAGAAGATAACGAAAACCTACAGAAGATAACGAATGGAGATAAAATAGCAAATATGGGTAAAGAAATATATATAAAAACTTACTTTGCCAAAGCTGCCCCTACCCAAGATATCATGGATGGTAAAGTTGCTCATGTTAAGGCTGGGGTAGGGGCTGGATGTTCCGGGGTCACTGCTGCATCCAGGTGTTGGCTCTTCATCCTCCAATCCATGGTCTTTGGCCTTTCCCCTCTTCTTCATGATCTTATTTAATCCAGGGGTATCACTATCCTCTTCTCTCTTCCTCTTTGCTTCTCTATTCTTCTCCTCGCTCTCTTGTCCGTGTCCAGTAGACGCCATTCTTAAAAAATATCTTCCTGTCTGTAGACTTCAGTCCGATCGCTTCAGCCGACAGATGAAAGTAAACGGCAGTTGGTCGCGTGCAGCTGAGGTCAGAGGTGACGGTGGCACCAGCCAGGCAGCGGCTCATGGCCCTGCTCTGCCCTATACACTGATGTGGGCATCATGGGTGGCAGTTTAGAATCCAGAGGAACGGCAGAGAACTTTATGGCGGCTTTTAGTTCTGTTTTTTTTATTTCATAATACATTTTTTTTATCCACATACAAGAGATATAATAATATGCCAAGCATTCATTAAAAGACTTAACATACTATAAAATACCAGCTCCTCCCATTACCAATGTAATTCTAGGGTTTCCATATATTTAAAAAATCATTACTTTTATCTTTTATGTTATAATCCTATTTCTCATATATCACAGTTACTAGAGATATTATTTTTAAAATATTTTGAGACCCATGTATCATTTCCTTTACACTTCACAAATACTTGCTACTTAGTGTTAATATCAAATAAAATCCGAATATAATACATTTAGGTTTGTGGGTGCAACATGAAAAAATGTGGAAAAGTTCATGGGGTCTGAATACTTTTTCAAGGCACTGTATTGCTGGCCATTTTCTGCAATGCTTAGTAATTCTCTTTTCGTGCTATATTGCCTCTGTTACATTGATATAAGAGTTTTTTGTACTTATTGAGTATTTTTTACTATTCTTGTCTCTTTCCTGGGAACCCGTATTTTCAGTATGGGGTGGATTGTCCTTATGTCCATGACTTGGGACATGGATTGGCCATTTTGCACACATCGCTGTGCTTTTTTTGATTTTTCTAATCTGTGGATTTATTCTGCTTTTCTCTTGATAGAGTTCACAATAAAGATATCCTATTATTTCCTTGGCTCCTTTGTTTCTTTCTTGTTGACATATTGTAACTGTGCATTTTTGGCTGGCACTCTTTATTTAGGTTGCACCCACCCAACCTTAATGTCCAAATAATACAAGCAAAATCAGCATCCTGCTGTCATGTAGCACATTGTAATATAAGCAGTTGTCTTCTGTCATCTCCTGATGGAACTTGGTGGTACCTGCACTTTATATTACCAGCTAATTGTCAGTACTACAAGCATGGTGGCACAAAACCCAACAAAAATACAACCAATTAACTTAAAATGAATTTGTCACCAGGTTTGTTCTACCCCATCTGAGAGCAGCATGATGAAGGGGCCGATACCCTAATTCCAGAGATATTTCATTTACTGGGCTGCTTGCTTCAGTTTTTAAATCACTGTTTTCTCTGCTGCAGATCTAGCATAGCTCAGAATGCTGAACCATGTATAACCCCGCCCACATCACTGATTGGCAGATTTCCGTGTACACTGTGCATAGGCAGAAAGCTGCCAATCAGTGGTGGGGGGCAGATTTATACAGAGCTCATAAATATGGAGGACTAACAGGCAGCAGGTTTACTAGTCTACTAGTGATAATTTCCTGTTGATAAAACAGTGATTTTATCGAAACGACAGCAAGCAGCCCAGAAAGTGACATCGCTGGCATCAGGGTCTCTCTTCCTGCATTATGCTGCTTTCAAATTAGGTGACTAAAACCTGGTGACAGGTTCTCTTTAACCTATTAATAAAAAAAGACTAGACTAGGTTAGTTTGGATAAAGAATAGACTCACCATGTTTATTAAAGGTTAAAACATTAATTAATAAGTCCATAAATATTAAAAACCATGGACTTAGTGCTAAGCATCTCTGGGAACTCCTTCAAGATTGTTGGAAGACCATTTCCGGTGACTACCTCTTGAAGCTCATCAAGAGAATGCCAAGAGTGTGCAAAGCAGTCATCAAAGCAAAAGGTGGCTACTTTGAAGAACCTAAAATATAAGACATATTTTCAGTTGTTTCACACTTTTTTGTTAAGTATATAATTCCACATGTGTTAATTCATAGTTTTGATGCCTTCAGTGTGAATGTACAATTTTCATAGTCAAGAAAATACAGAAAAATCTTTAAATGAGAAGGTGTGTCCAAACTTTTGGTCTGTACTGTATATATAAAGGGAAGCCATCTTAGTTAGTTAGTGTTGTGAGCAATAAGGAGAGAGAGGAGAAGAGGAGGGGAGCAGAGTCTCTTCAGGAGCTCTGCTCCGGAGTGGGGCCTAGTAAGAGAGGCCCAGTAGTGAGAGGGGAGTCAGGAAGGAAGGCTCTGGTAACTGAAGGGATCCCAGGGGGTGCGGTGAGTGTAGGACGGCACCCGTACGCCCGAATCTGCCAGGCGTCAGAGGGATCTGACCGCAAGAAGGGAACCGATCCCTGGACTAGCCGAGTACTCCAGGTCTCGGCTGGAAAACCGGAGGCTTCTGCACTTCCATGGTGCTGTTGCCACAACGGCACCTAAACCGCCGTGAAGGGCACCAAGTAAGGTCCGGGAACTACAAGTTGCCCAGAGGGATCTCAGAGTACCCGATCGGGACTTTGTGTGGCGGGGCGCAGGGCAGGAACATAAAGAATGGGGGTCCTGTTAAGTGCTTCTGATATACGTGAGGGAGTGCTGAACCCCTGCCTGGCAAACACAGTGCGACGCGGGGGGGTGACACATGTACAGTGTACCCGAGGAACCTAAAGAACTGTGAGTAAACTCGGATGACTGCAATCCACTGTTTCTGTCAGTTATTTCTACCATGCTACCGCCCCTGCACTACAACGCCTAGCATCACCATCTGCACCTACACTGCCCTGGAGCTGTGCCCTGCCTGTGGAGAGCCGCACCAACCAAGCTGCCCTAACATCTGCTCTACAGGACTGCCGCAGCGCCGGTACCCATTACCGGAAACCACAGGTGTCGTCACGAGACAAAAACTGTTAAAAAACCCCTTTTAAAGAGTGACCCCCAGGGTACGGGCCCGGGAGCCGACTACCGTGACATCCCAAGAGGGTAAAGGCCCGGGTACCGAGTCTCCCCCATATCCCCCTGGGCTAGTCATCTCTTCCTGGCATCACGAACAGGATTTCGTGCCCATTGCCACCGGGTACTGTGTGCCGTATTTGAACTGTGTTTTGTACTGTGGTGAACATCGCCGCCATTACCGCGTCGCCGCGTGGGAAGAAGAGAGGTGTAACCGCGGGAACCAGAGAGGCATGACCGTTGGTAGCACGCGACGCCCAAGCCCCGCCTCGCTCTGACGCCGCAACAGGAAGCGTCAGGTCCTGGAAGGAGACTGTGATCTGCAGAGCTGCGGCCTTCCTGATAAACGCAAAGAAGGTAGGCTACGGTTTACTAGGGGGGCGCAGCCATGGCCGACGACCAGCAAGACACCGGAGCACCGGTTAACACTCCCGATGCTCAACTCGCGCCCGGCGCTGCTCAGGCCGGAGCGGCCGCCCCACCAGCAGGGGTCGTGACTCCAGTGATACTCATGGCCATCCCAACAGAAGCCTGTATCCCGGTGACCGTGTCACTTACACCAGACACCACGGGGAACGCGGGTGGTATGCCTTCCAAGTACATCGTATGGTCGAGAAGGAAGAGGACATGCCCCTGCAGCCTGAGGCTGATGACCCGGCTGGGTCAGTCGGCAAAAACCAGGAGTACCCCCCCCAGACGAGGACACCACTACTAAGTAACAATAGGTGGGACTGGACATTGTACAATAGTTACCCGTAAGGGTACAGTAGAGAAAACTTGTTTGTTTTTGTGTGAACTGAAAATAATGTGTGCCTATAGTTACCCGTGAGGGTATAAAGACTGTAGGTTATGGACGGTGAATAACCGAAAAACTTTCCGTTGTACATAGTTGCACTTATTAAAGTGCCCCCTATTGGTTTTATATTAAAAGACCACTGAACAAAAACTCGTTTGGCGTGGCCGAAGACGTGGTCCAACACCTGGATCACTTATGCCCTGTAGCCATGCCCAGGGCCTACGTTGAGGGTTTTCAGACGGGTCCCTCATGCTGCTCAAATTGCACCTTCACCAGTGAGATGGCCACCTGGTTATGGGACTCACTGTAACTTTGAGAAGAATGTTTTATAAGTGAATAGGAAAATGTTATTTAAAAAGTTTTATAATGTTTTTGATAAATGTAACTGTGGCACCCTGCTACAACAGGTACCACAGGACCAAGGGTGCATGGACGGACTTCTCCACAAGAGGCCCTCACTACATACAAACACCTCCACCCTTCCACCTCATACCACCAGAGGGATCCCGTTAGGGATATATATATATGGAGGGTGGAGCCAGGCAGCCAGCCAGAAGGAGTCAGACAGAGAGAGAGTCTGAGAGCGTGCTGACGCTGAGAGCAGCGAAGACGCAGCTCATCTGCTGCTGGGTTCTGAGGGCCCCGAGTGTTGCCGATGGCAAGAGGAGAGGAGAGAGGAGTTGTAGGGGGCAGAGGAGCATCATAGGCTCACCCCGATATACAAATCGGACACCGGGTCCGCGCCTACAAGGTCCTTTTATACCCAGTAGGGATCACCAGCATTCCAGGAGAACTACAAGTCCCTGGCAGACCTGAAGCTAGACCCATTACAGGACCAGGAACCACAAGGCCCCAGCATCCAGGGAGAGTGGTTACCAGCAAAAGGTCCTACTACCGAGCGACAGGTGAAGGAACAGCACGACACATAAGCTAGGCCCAGTTGCAGGCTGGCCAGGAGCATACAGAGAGGCAGACACGGACCAGGAGGCCTTATACCCGCTCACTGGGGAGAAGTCCTGAAATGCACCCACCCTACTGAGTACCCTGGACCGTACCTGACATCCGCACCAGTAAAGGTATTGAAGCGAATCCCTTGTCTCTGTCAGTTACTCCTGCTGCGCCATCCGCCTGCACTACAAGTCCCAGCATCACCACCATCAAACTCCACACTGCCCCGGGGGCCTGTTCCATCCCATCACCCCCTGGAGGTCTGCAGCAGCGCTGGTAATCCTTACCAGGTACCACAGGTGGCGTCACAAACTATTTATTTTATTTTTATCTCTATCCAAGTTCCAATCCCCTTTTTGGTTGACCGCCCTGGGCCACGGACCGGGCCAACCACTGTGACATATCCCCCCACCAGCATCCATAGGCCCGGATGCCGAGTACCCCATTGTTCCGGGGGCGTGTCAACTTCTGGCGTCACGAACAGGATTCCGTGCCCGTTGCCACCAGGTACTGTGCGCCTTAAAAGACTGTAACACTTACTGTGGTGAAGATTTCCCGCCATTCCCGAGGTTTCCCGCCATTATCCGCCATTTTCCTGTCGCCGCACGGGAAGAAAAGGGGCGTAACCGCGGGAATCGGAGAGGCGTAACCGCTGGAAGCGCGCCAAGCCCTGGCCCCGCCTCGCACCTTGACGCCGAACCAGGAAGCGTCAGGTCCTAGAAGAAGACCGTTGTCAAGTGCACGCTATGACGTCAGCCGCGAGGGAGACGCAAGGTCCTGGAAGAAGACCGTCGCCTGTGGAGCTGCGGCCTACCTGATCCAAGTAAAGAAGATAGGCTACGGTTTACTAGGGGGGCGCAACCATGGCCGACGACCAGCAAGCCGCCTGAGCACCGGTTACCGCTCCTGATGCCCAACTTGTACCCGGCGCTGCACAGGCCGGAGCGGCCGCCGCACCAGCAGGGGTCGTGACTCCGCTGATACCCATGGCCCTGCTGTATATCCCTGGAGCGAAATGGCTTCCCCAGTATGATGGCAAACCAGACACCCTGTCTGGGTTCAAAAGGAAAATATACGGTGTACTGGACATGTATTCTATGACTGGTAAGCTAAAGAGCCGCTGTTGTGCTGGGACAATTGACTGGTGCCGCAGAGCGGGAAGTTGAAACCTGGCCAGCCGCAGACCAGGAATCAGTATCCATCATCTTAAAGAGACTGCAAACTGTCTTTGGAAACCGCACTGAGCCAGATCTCCGGATGAGGTTCTACCACTGTACCCAGAAACCTGAGGACAGTATCCGGGACTATGCCTGGCGCTTACAAGAAGCCCTGCGGGCCCTGAAACAGGTTAGTCAAGCCAGCATACAAGATGAGAATAAAATGCTGACGGTACAGTTCATCCGGGGGTTGAGGTCCCAGGAGGAGAGCACAACTGTACGGTGGTGGGCTTTAGATCATCCAGACGCCACCTTTGACACCCTGATGGACATGGCTATTAAGGTTCTACAGCACCTGGAAACATCAGGGACTGCTATCCAGTGTTACCAGGGTGGGGCCACCCCAGTGCCCGCAGCTCCCACTGCTCCTTCATTGACGGCTGAAACAGTGCCCCCTAGCGAGCTGGACAGCCTGCGCTCTGAAGTGCACCAGCTAAGTAAAACCCTGGCCACTGTCCTGAGCATCCTGCAGCTACAGACGGAGCCCGATCCGGAAGGAAGGATCCTACTCGCCGACAGCCCTGAGGATGTCCCCTGGATGAGGAGAAGAAAGAGGACTATGCCACCCCGTAGGAGGACAACGTCACCCCGGAGGAGGACAACGCCACCCCGTGGGAGGACCAACGACCAACGTCGCCCTCCAGGAGACTTCATTTGCTACCGCTGCCACAAGGCAGGCCACACAGCGCGGAGCTGTCCTTTAAACGGGCAAACCCTGGGGCCGAGGGCCGAAACCCAGGAGTAAATCAACCAGGCCCATCAAGCTGGTACCATCGGTTCGTAGGAGGAAGGCCTTTCCTGTCCATCGTGCTGGACGGCATAGCAACACCTGCGTTACTAGACACCGGCTCACAGGTAACCATCATACCTGATGTCCTCTACAAAAGGTACTGGTCCATAGATGAACTCCACCCGCCAACCCCGAACCTCTCTGTGTATGCCTCTAGCCGCCTTCCTCTTAACCTAGTAGGGGTGAACCTCTCTGTGTATGCCTCTAGCGGCCTTCCTCTTAACCTAGTAGGGGTTAAGGACGCGACCGTGAAGGTGGGGAGAGCAGAACTAAAGGACCAAGGACTGATTGTAGTGGAATCTAACCCTGGTGATACAGACTTGTATATGATACTTGGTACAAATATTGTTGGTAACTGTTTGGGAGAAGTGGTGTTTTTGCTCCAACAAATTGCTGACACGGCCAAACCAGGGCAGAGGAAGGTGCTCCAGAGAAAGATTCGAGCCCTCCTGTACCAGCAACAGGTAAAACTAACAGGTGGTGAGATTGGTAATGTATGGGTGACAGACCCGATACTCATTGTGATTCCCTCGATGAGTGAAATGCTGATTTGGTGTAGGGCAGCAATAGGTCTCGAGGGACAGAACTACCAGGCGGTAGTGGAGCCCATTAGCTCAGAGCAAAGACCTACACTCCTAACTGCTAGAGGGGTAGTTGGCGTACGCAACGGGAGGGTGCCCGTACGACTCCTAAATTGTGGGGAGGAGGAAGTCAAATTGCCAAGGTATGCCACTGTTGCTAGATTGTATACTGTGAATAATGATGCCATACACACAGTGGAATCCTTGACCCCACCAGATACAGTGGAGGACAATGACTCCGAAGCTCAGCTGGAGGATTGGTGTCAACAGCTCCATGTTGGGACTGACGCCACTCCTGTCCATCAGAAACACGGTGTTCACAGAGTGGTTCAAGAATATGAACAAGTGTTTAGTAAACACCCACTTGGCTTTGGAAGGGTTAAAGGGGTACAACACCACATACCCACCGGTAACCATCCACCCATTAAGGAGCGTTACCGACCCATACCACCAGCACATTATCAGAAAGCCAAGGAAATGTTACATGACATGAAAAAGGCAGGGGTAGTAAGGGATAGCTGTAGCCCTTGGGCAGCTCCCCTGGTCCTGGTCAGGAAAAAGGACGGTAGCATGAGGATGTGTGTAGATTATAGACAGATTAATCGCATAACACATAAAGATGCATACCCTTTGCCCCGTATAGAGGAATCCCTGGCTGCACTAAAATCTGCCAATTACTTCTCTACACTGGATCTCACTAGCGGGTACTGGCAAATCTCTGTTGCTCAGGAAGACCGGGAGAAGACGGCCTTCACCACCCCGATGGGACTGTGTCGAGTTCAACAGTATGCCGTTTGGACTCTGCAATGCACCCGGAACGTTCCAGAGGCTGATGGAGTGTTGCTTGGGACATCGGAACTTCGAGACAGTGCTGCTGTACCTGGATGACGTTATCGTGTACTCGAGGACGTATGAGGACCATCTGAAGCACCTGGCAGAGGTATTTGAATCATAGTCCCGGTATGGGATGAAACTAAAGTCTTCTAAATGCCACTTGCTCAACAGAAGGTTCAGTACCTGGGGCACATAGTCAGCTCAGAGGGAGTAGCACCAGACCCGGAGAAAGTTACTGCCATCCAGAAGTGGCCTGAACCGAGAAGCATCAAAGAAGTACGGCAATTCCTGGGACTGGTCGGGTACTACAGGAGGTTCATAAAGGACTATGCCAAAAAGGTAGCACCTCTACAAGACCTCCTCGTAGGACAGTCCAAAAGAGGAAAGAGTCCCCCATTCCAGTGGGGCAAAGAACAGGCCAAATCCTTTGCAGTAATGAAGGAAATCCTGACTGGTGAAGAAATCCTGGCTTACCCTGATTACAGCCAGCCTTTCCTGCTGTACACCGACGCCAGCAATGAGGGACTAGGAGCTGTGTTGTCCCAGAAGCAGAATGGAAGAGAGAAGGTAATTGCGTATGCCAGCAGGAAGCTACGCCCTACTGAGAGGAACCCGGAGAATTACAGCTCCTTCAAGCTGGAGTTCCTGGCCTTGGTCTGGGCTATCACCGAAAGGTTCAAGCATTACCTTGCATCAACTAAGTTTATAGCTTTTACTGACAACAATCCCTTGACACACCTGGAGACAGCCAGGTTGGGAGCCATGGAACAGAGTTGGGTGGCCAGACTGTCAAATTAACAGTTCACCATCAAGTACCGGGCAGGTCACAAGAACACCAATGCTGATGCCCTGTCAAGGATGCCCCACCAGTCTGACACCGAGGATGAAGTGGATGATTTTGAGGAAGTTGAATTACCTGCTTTCCACCGAAGCAGAGTGGTCCAAAAGCAACACGTCACCAGAAGACGTCAGGGAAGGACGCTGAATCCTCTACCCCACCACAGTTGGAAGGAGACCCAGGACAGTGATCCGGTTGTCAGCCTTATCAAAAGACTGATCACCCAGGAAGGTTCTCACCTGGAGAAGGATGCTCCTCCACAAGCCAAGCAACTGTGGAATGAGAGAAGCCCGCTCTTCATCTATAGAGAGAAGCTGTGCAGAAAATATGTCAACCCCAAGACCCATGAAATGGTGTGGCAGATTGTTGTACCCAGAACGGATATCCAGATGGTGTTGGAGACCTGCCACGATCAAGCAGGTCACTTTGGCTGGAAGAAGCTGGAAACCCTGCTGAAGGACCGGTTCTACTGGGTTGGAATGCGGAGCTCCATAGACAGGTGGTGCCGGAATTGTGTGCCCTGTAGCCTCAGAAGAAAAGACTACGGCAGCCAGAAAGCACCCTTGCAGTCCATCAAGACAACCCAGCCCCTGGAGATCGTCGCTCTGGATCACGTCAAGCTGTCACCCAGCAGGTCAGGCTACTCCTATGCACTGACCATGGTGGATCATTATTCCCGGTTCCTGGTGGTAGCCCTTGTCAAGGATATGACAGCAGAAACTGCAGCAAGAACGTTCCAAGCATACTTCTGCAGGCCCCATGGATACCCGTACAAAGTGCTGATGGATCAAGGCCCTGCCTTTGAAGCCGAGCTGTTTAAAGAGTTCTGCCACCTGTACGGATGCAAAAAGATCCGGACTACGCCGTATCACCCTCAGACCAATGGGTTGTGTGAGAAAATGAACAACATCGTTATAGACCTGCTGAAAACCTTACCCTTGGAAGAAAGAAATCAGTGGCCAGACAAACTACCTGACCTGGTAGATCTGTACAATCACATACCTGTGAGTTCTACTAATTGTACTCCAGCGTACCTCATGAGAGCAAGACCCGGAAAGTTGCCCATGGACTTGGAACTCGGAGTGGTAGAACCGGAAGCAGATATGTCCACTGAAGACTGGGATACAAATTGGCAAGAGCAGTACAGGAGAGTAAGGGAAAAACAAGAAGAACAGTACAATAAACTTGCACCAGCAGAACCCTTGGCACCTGGAGAGATAGTGCTAAAGCGGAAGAGAAGAAGTCACAAGCTCGATGACCAGTGGGAAAGAGAGCCCTACACAGTGTTGAACTCCAAGTTTGACAATAGTAAAACCTGCCTGATTAGCAAAGATGGAGGTAAAACAACTGCAACAGTCTCAAGAGACCATCTGAAAGTGTGCCCAGGTCTACTGAAGACAACAGAGCAAGAAGTACCTCCTATAGCACCGGAAGAACCCAAGGAAGAGGTGCTTCACACAGTTCTAGGAGATTTCCCTGCAGACTGGCCTCAACTGGATGGAGCAGTTATAGTACCGGTGATACACTTCTATCAACAACCAGAAGAACCTGTAAGTGTCCCGGAAGAGCCTGCTCAGGAACAGGAAGAGTCCCCAGAAAGAAGAGAAGCACCAGTTGAAGCAGAGCCTGCAGGCCCAGTGGACCGTGTACTTGCCAGTCCCATAGAGAGATTAAGGCAGTTCTATAATCTACCAGCACGTACACCTGCTAGATTAACAGAAAGGGTATGCACAGACACTAGTGACACTCCAGTGCTACGAAGGTCCACACGCAGCACACAAGGACAAATCCCTGCCCGGTTTAGGGAATAAGCAGGAAGTGCCTAAATTGTAAATAGTTACCCAGTGGGTATTGCTACTGTTATTGTTTATTGTGTAAACTGAAATTAAATATGTGCCTTTAGTTACCCGTAAGGGTATACAGAGACTTGTAAGCTGAGGACTGTGAGCAGCCAAAAACTGTCCATATAAATAGTTGCACTCATCAAAAGTGCCCCCTTATTAGACCACAGAACAAAAACCCGTTTGGCGTGGCCGAAGACGTGGTCCAGCACCTGGATCACTTATGCCCTGTAGCCACGACCAGGGCCTATGTTGAGGGTTTTCAGGCGGGTCCCTCATGTTCTTTCTTCGGTGAAATGGACACCAGGTTACGGGACTTACTGTAACTTAATTAATGTTATTATAATTGTTATGATTGTTGTTATCGTTGTTAACCTGTTAGAAAATGCTTCAGTCCAGGAGTACTGAATTGTGCTAGGGGGGGAATGTGGCACCCTGCTACAACAGGTACCACAGGACCAAGGGTGCATGGACAGACTTCTCTACAAGAGGCCCTCACTACATACAAACACCTTCACCCTTCCACCTCATACCACCAGAGGGAGCCCGTTAGGGATATATATATGGAGGGTGAAGCCAGGTAGCCAGCCAGAAGGAGTCAGACAGAGAGAGAGTCTGAGAGCGTGCTGACGCTGAGAGCAGCGAAGACGCAACTCGTCTGCTGCTGAGTTCTGAGGGCCCCGAGTGTGGCCGACGGCAAGAGGAGAGCAGAAAGGAATTGTAGGGGGCAGAGGAGCATCATAGGCTCACCCCGATATACAAACCGGACACCGGGTCTGCGCCTACAGGGTACTTTTATACCCAGTAGGGATCACCGGCATTCCAGGAGAACTACAAGTCCCTGGCAGACCTGAAGCTAGACCCATTACAGGACCAGGAATCACAAGGCCCCAGCGTCCAGGGAGAGTGGTTACCAGCAGAAGGTCCTACTACCGAGCGACAGGTGAAGGAACAGCACGACACATAAGCTAGGCCCAGTTGCAGGCTGGCCAGGAGCATACAGAGAGGGAGACACAGACCAGGAGGCCTTATACCCGCTCACTGGAGAGAAGTCCGGAAGTGCACCCACCCTACTGAGTACCCTGGACCATACCTGACATCCGCACCAGTAAAGGTATTGAAGCGATTCCCCTGTCTCTGTCAGTTACTCCTGCTACGCCATCCGCCTGCACTACAAGTCCCAGCATCACCACCATCAAACTCCACACTGCCCCGGGGACCCGCTCCACCTGTGGGAAGCAGAAACATCCCAGCTGCCATCCCATCACTCCCCGGAGGTCTGCAGCAGCGCTGGTAATCCTTACCAGGTACCACAGGTGGCGTCACAAACTATTTATTTTATTTTTATCTCTATCCAAGTTCCAATCCCCTTTTTGGTTGACCGCCCTGGGCCACGGACCGGGCCAGCCACTGTGACATATCCCCCACCAGCATCCATAGGCCCGGATGCCGAGTACCCCATTGCCCCGGGGGCGCGTTATTACCAGTAACGTTCAAGAAAAAGTGCCCCCCATAAAGGGAAGAAAGTGTTTGTTTGTTATCTTCTGTGCGAATGCATTCTAAAAATTGTATGTCTGTAATATACCGTGTTTTACTCTGTTCCAGCCCACGGACGTGCTGTGTTTTGTCGGGGGGGAATGTGGCGCCCCTGAGGGTTCAGTCGCCACAGAGGTACTGCACCTCACCCAGAGGTGTGGCATCTCCTTCTCTCAGGTAAGGATGGAGTACTGCCCGGGACCCCAACACCTGCACTCAACACTACACTACTCCAGGCCGGCTGGAAGGACATTATGCACTTCTTTTGCTGCCCTGTCCCTAGCTGGAGTGGGGGGAACCAGAAGTGAAGGGGAACCCAGTAGTGGGTGTGGGTGGAGGACGCAGACCAGGGGAGCACTTAGAGAATATATATATAAAGGGAAGCCATCTTAGTTAGTTAGTGCAGTGAGGAGTAAGGAGAGAGAGGAGAAGAGGAGGGGAGCAGAGTCTCTTCAGGAGCTCTGCTCTGGAGTGGGGCCTAGTAAGAGAGGCCCAGTAGTGAGAGGGGAGTCAGGGAGGAAGGCACCGGTAACTGAAGGGATCCCAGGGGGTACGGTGAGTGCAGGACGGCACCCTTACGCCCGAATCTGCCAGGCATCAGAGGGATCAGGCTGCAAGAAGAGAACCGGTCCCTGGACTAGCCGAGTACTCCAGGTCTCGGCTGGAAAACCGGAGGCTTCTGCACTCCCATGGTGCAGTTGCCACAACCGCACCTAAGCCGCCGTGAAGGGCACCAAGTAAGGTCCGGGAACTTCAAGTTGCCCAGAGGGAATTCAGAGTACCCAATCGGGACTTTGTGTGGCGGGGCGAAGGGCAGGAGGGAGAATACCCAGCGCGGGAAGTCAACTAAGGAAGGAACATAAAGAAAGGGGGTCCTGTTAAGTGCTTCTGATATACTTGAGGAAGTGCTGAACCCCTGCCTGGCAAACGCAGTGCGACGTGGGAGGCTGACACCTGGACAGTGTACCGAGGAACCTAAACAACTGTGAGTAAACTCGGATGACTGCACTCCACTGTTTCTGTCAGTTATTTCTACCACGCTACCGCCCCTGCACTACAACGCCCAGCATCACCATCTGCACCTACACTGCCCTGGAGCTGTGCCCTGCCTGTGGAAAGCTGCACCAACCCAGCTGCCCTAACATCTGCTCCAGAGGACTGCCGCAGCGCCGGTACCCATTACCGGAAACCACAGGTGGCGTCACGAGACAAAAACTGTTAACAAACTCCTTTTAAAGAGTGACCCCAGGGTACGGGCCCGGGAGCCGACTGCCGTGACATCCCAAGAGGGTAAAGGCCCGGGTACCGAGTCTCCCCCTTATCCCCCTGGGCTAGTCACGTGTACTTTACATTACCAGCTAATTGTCAGTACTACAAGCATGGTGGCACAAAACCCAACAAAAATACAACCAATTAACTTAAAATGAATTTGTCACCAGGTTTCTTCTACCCCATCTGAGATCAGCATGATGAAGGGGCCGAGACCCTAATTCCAGAGATATTTCATTTACTGGGCTGCTTGCTGCAGTTTTTAAATCACTGTTTTCTCTGCTGCAGATCTAGCATAGCTCAGAATGCTGAACCATGTATAACCCCACTCACATCACTGATTGGCAGATTTCTGTGTACTCTGTGCATAGACAGAAAGCTGCCAATCAGTGGTGTGGGGCAGATTTATACAGAACTCATAAATATGGAGGACTAACAGGCAGCAGGTTTACTAGTCTACTAGTGATAATTTCCTGTTGATAAAACAGTGATTTTATCAAAATTACAGCAAGCAGCCCAGAAAGTGACATCGCTGGCATCAGGGTCTCTCTTCCTGCATTATGCTGCTTTCAAATTAGGTGACCAAAACCTGGTGACAGGTTCTCTTTAACCTATTAATAAAAAAAGACTAGACTAGGTTAGTTTGGATAAAGAATAGACTCACCATGCTTATTAACCCCTTAACAACGCATGACGTCTTAGTACGCACATTTGGCCTCCCCCCTGTTCAGTGAGGGCTGCTGCACTGAGCCCTCACTGAACCGAGCACATGTCAGCTGATTCTTACAGCTGACATGTGCCCGCAACAGCCGCGGGTGGAATCGCGATCCACCCGCGGCTGTTAACATGTTAAATGCCGCTGTCAATCTCCGACAGCGGCATTTAACGCGCGCTTCCTGGAAGCGCGTCCTAAGCCCCGCCCACCGGCGACCCCGTCACGTGATCGCGGGTCCCCGATGGGTGGGCATGACAACCCAGGGTCTGCAGCAGACGCCTGTGGTTGTCATGATCTGGTCGCTATGAGCGCCACCTAGTGGTCGGCGCTCATAGCACAGGACCATTTCTGCTGCATGCAGAGGTGATCAGTTAATTGCTGCTTCTAGTCTCCTATGGAGACTATTGAAGCATGCAAAAAGTGAAAAAAAAAAGTTTTTAAAAATATTAAAAAAATTAAAAAAATATAAAAGTTTAAATCACCCCCCTTTCGCCTCATTCAAAATAAAATAATAAAAAAAACAACCCACATAGACATATTTGGTATCTACGTGTTCAGAATCGCCCGATCTATCAATATAAAAAATAATTAATCCGATCGGTAACAGGCGTAACGAGAGAAAAATTCTAAACGCCAGAATTACGTTTTTTGGTCCCCGCTGCATTGCAATAAAATGCAATAACGGGCGATCAAAGCATCGTATCTACCCCAAAATGTTATCAATAAAAACTTCAGCTTGGTGCGCAAAAAATAAGCCCTCACCCAGCCCCAGATCCCAAAAACTGGAGACGCTACGGGTCTTAGAAAATGGCGCTATTTTTTTATTTATTTTTTTAACCAAATTTTGGAATTTTTTTTCACCACTTAAATAAAAAAGAACCTATACATGTTTGGTGTCTACGAACTCGTAATGACCTGGAGAATCAGAATGGTAGGTCAGTTTTAGCATTCAGTGAACGTGGTAAAAAAAATAAATAAACTGTGGTATTGCACTTTTTTTGCAATTTCACCGCAATTGGAATTTTTTTTTCCGTTTTCCCGTACATGATAAAGTAAAACTAGTAATGTCGTTGAAAAGTACAACTCGTCCCGCAAAGAATAAGCCCTCACATGGCCATATTGACCAAAAAATAAAAACGCTATGGCTCTGGGAACAAGGGGAGCAAAAAACGAAAATGCAAAAACGGAAAATGCTCCGGGGCTTAAGGAGTTAAAGGTTAAAACATTAATTAATAAGTCCATAAATATTAAAAACCATGGAATACATTAATCTGTCAGTAATCAAAAAAATAATCAACTGTGACTATCAAAAATGGACCAAGTCTTGCCAGCTTTAGCCAACTTATAGGCATCGCAACAAAAAGAGGGTGGGTTGGCAGGACACTGATATATATATAAAGGGAAGCCATCTTAGTTAGTTAGTGCAGTGAGTAGTAAGGAGAGAGAGGAGAAGAGGAGGGAGGGGAGCAGAGTCTCTTCAGGAGCTCTGCTCCGGAGTTGGGCCTAGTAAGAGAGGCCCAGTAGTGAGAGAGGAATGAGGAAGGAAGGCTCCGGTAACTGAAGGGATCCCAGGGGGTACGGTGAGTGCAGGACCGAGAGGTGTGGCATCTCCTTCTCTCAGGTAAGGATGGAGTACTGCCCGGGACCCCAACACCTGTACTCAACACTACTCCGGGCCTGCTGGAAAGGGCATTATGCACTTCTTTTGCTGCCCTGTCCCTGGCTGGAGTGGGGGGAACCAGAAGTGAGGGGGAACCCAGTAGTGGGTGTGGGTGGAGGACGCAGGACAGGGGAGCACTTAGAGAATATACAGTACAGACCAAAAATTTGGACACACCTTCTCATTTAAAGATTTTTCTGTATTTTCTTGACTATGAAAATTGTACATTCACACTGAAGGCATCAAAACTATGAATTAACACATGTGGAATTATATACTTAACAAAAAAGTGTGAAACAACTGAAAATATGTCTTATATTCTAGGCTCTTCAAAGTAGCCACCTTTTGCTTTGATGACTGCTTTGCACACTCTTGGCATTCTCTTGATGAGCTTCAAGAGGTAGTCACCGGAAATGGTCTTCCAACAATCTTGAAGGAGTTCCCAGAGATGCTTAGCACTTGTTGGCCCTTTTGCCTTCACTCTGCGGTCCAGCTCAACCCAAACCATCTCGATTGGGTTCAGGTCTGGTGACTGTGGAGGCCAGGTCATCTGGCGTAGCACCCTATCACTCTCTTTCTTGGTCAAATAGCCCTTACACAGCCTGGAGGTGTGTTTGGGGTCATTGTCCTGTTGAAAAATAAATTATGGTCCAACTAATCGCAAACCGGATGGAATAGCATGCCGCTGCAAGATGCTGTGATAGCCGTGCTGGTTCAGTATGCCTTCAATTTTGAATAAATCCCCCACAGTGTCACCAGCAAAGCACCCCCACACCATCACATCTCCTCCTCCATGCTTCACAGTGGGAAGCAGGCATGTAGAGTCCATCCGTTCACCTATTCTGCGTCTCACTAAGACACGGTGGTTGGAACCAAAGATCTCAAATTTGGACTCATCAGACCAAAGCACAGATTTCCACTGATCTAATGTCCATTCCTTGTGTTCTTTAGCCCAAACAAGTCTCTTCTGCTTGTTGACTATCCTTAGCAGTGGTTTCCTAGCAGCTATTTTACCATGAAGGCCTGCTGCACAAAGTCTCCTCTTAACAGTTGTTGTAGAGATGTGTCTGCTGCTAGAACTCTGTGTGGCATTGACCTGGTCTCTAATCTAAGCTGCTGTTAACCTGCGATTTCTGACGCTGATTACTCGGATAAACTTATCCTCAGAAGCAGAGGTGACTCTTGGTCTTCCTTTTCCTGGGGCGGTCCTCATGTGAGCCAGTTTCTTTGTAGCTCTTGATGGTTTTTGCAACTGCACTTGGGGACACTTTCAAAGCTTGCCCAATTTTTCGAACTGACTGACCTTCATTTCTTAAAGTAATGATGGCCACTCGTTTTTCTTTACTTAGCTGCTTTTTTCTTGCCATAATACAAATTCTAACAGTCTATTCAGTAGGAATATCAGCTGTGTATCCACCAGACTTCTGCACAACACAACTGATGGTCCCAACCCCATTTATAAGGCAAGAAATCCCACTTATTAAACCTGACAGGGCACACCTGTGAAGTGAAAACCATTTCCGGTGACTACCTCTTGAAGCTCATCAAGAGAATGCCAAGAGTGTGCAAAGCAGTCATCAAAGCAAAAGGTGGCTACTTTGAAGAACCTAGAATATAAGACATATTTTCAGTTGTTTCACACTTTTTTGTTAAGTATATATAATTCCACATGTGTTAATTCATAGTTTTGATGCCTTCAGTGTGAATGTACAATTTTCAAAGTCATGAAAATAGAGAAAAATCTTTAAATGAGAAGGTGTGTCCAACTTTTGGTCTGTACTGTATATATAAAGGGAAGCCATCTTAGTTAGTGCAGTGAGGAGTAAGGAGAGAGAGGAGAAGAGGAGGGGAGCAGAGTCTCTTCAGGAGCTCTGCTCCGGAGTGGGGCCTAGTAAGAGAGGCCCAGTAGTGAGAGGGGAGTCAGGGAGGAAGGCTCTGGTAACTGAAGGGATCCCAGGGGGTACGGTGAGTGTAGGACGGCACCCGTACGCCCGAATCTGCTAGGCGTCAGAAGGATCAGGCCGTAAGAAGGGAACCGGTCCCTGGACTAGCCGAGTACTCCAGGTCTCGGCTGGAAAACCGGAGGCTTCTGCACTTCCATGGTGCAGTTACCACAACCGCACCTAAGCCGCCGTGAAGGGCACCAAGTAAGGTCCGGGAACTACAAGTTGCCCAGAGGGATCTCAGAGTACCCGATCGGGACTTTGTGTGGCGGGGCGCAGGGCAGGAGGGAGAAGACCCAGTGCGGGAAGTCGGCTAAGGAAGGAACATAAAGAATGGGGGTCCTGTTAAATGCTTCTGATATACTTGAGGGAGTGCTGAACCCCTGCGTGGCAAACGCAATGCGACGCAGGAGGCTGACACCTGGACAGTGTGCCCGAGGAACCTAAAGAACTGTGAGTAAACTCGGATGACTGCACTCCACTGTTTCTATCAGTTATTTATACCACGCTACCGCCCCTGAACTACAACGCCCAGCATCACCATCTGCACCTACACTGCCCTGGAGCTGTGCCCTGCCTGTGGAGAGCTGCACCAACCCAGCTGCCCTAACATCTGCTCCAGAGGACTGACGCAGCGCCGGTACCCATTACCGGAAACCACAGGTGGCGTCACGAGACAAAAACTGTTAACAAACCCCTTTTAAAGAGTGACCCCAGGGTACGGGCCCAGGAGCCGACTGCCATGACATCCCAAGAGGGTAAAGGCCCGGGTACCGAGTTTCCCCCTTATCCCCCTGGGCTAGTCACGTGCACTTTACATTACCAGCTAATTGTCAGTACTACAAGCATGGTGGCACAAAACCCAACAAAAATGAATTTGTCACCAGGTTTCTGCTACCCCATCTGAGAGCAGCATGATGAAGGGGCAGAGACCCTAATTCCAGGGATATTTCATTTACTGGCCTGCTTGCTGCTGTTTTTAAATCACTGTTTTCTCTGCTGCAGATCTAGCATAGCTCAGAATGCTGAACCATGTATAACCCCGCCCACATCACTGATTGGCAGATTTCTGTGTACACTGTGCATAGGCAGAAAGCTGCCAATCAGTGGTGTGGGGCAGATTTATACAGAGCTCATAAATATGGAGGACTAACAGGCAGCAGGTTTACTAGTCTACTAGTGATAATTTCCTGTTGATAAAACAGTGATTTTATCAAAACGACAGCAAGCAGCCCAGAAAGTGACATCGCTGGCATCAGGGTCTCTCTTCCTACATTATGCTGCTTTCAAATTAGGTGACCAAAACCTGGTGACAGGTTCTCTTTAACCTATTAATAAAAAAAGACTAGACTAGGTTAGTTTGGATAAAGAATAGACTCACCATGTTTATTAAAGGTTAAAACATTAATTAATAAGTCCATAAATATTAAAAACCATGGAATACATTAATCTGTCAGTAATCAAATAAATAATCAACTGTGACTATCAAAACTGGACCAAGTCTTGCCAGCTTTAGCCAACTAATAGGCATCGCAACAAAAAGAGGGTGGGCTGGCAGGACACTGGTGACTTGCTGTGCACGGACTACCCCGGACTTTGGCGAAACTGGGGCTTTTATGCAGAAATATTCCCTTCATTAGCTCTAGTTCACCAATCAGGATAAAGATGCATCTTCTTTTCAAACAACAGAATCTTCTAAAACTTGCTCATAGAGGACCACAGCTGAAACAACATTGACTCTCAATTGTTAAGTACCATTGCGGGAAAGAGTAGGATGGGAAAACAGAAAGGGAAAGGGAGCACAAGCACAGCAATAATAGAGCAAAAATTCTTAAATATGTAATAAATAGTGTTGAGCGATACCTTCCGATATCAGGAAATATCGGATCGGATTGGATTGGGCCGATACTCAAAAAGTATCGGATATCGCCGATTCCGATACCGGAAACCAATGCAAGTCAATGGGACACAAATATCGGAATGAAAATAAACCCTTTCTTTCCTTGCAGGTTAATTCTACATGAAGGAAAACAACTAACAATAATGTAGAATGTATTGGGGGAGGTGGTTGCCCAAATCGATGGGAACAGTGCTCACAGTGAAACATGAAAAGCCGGCAATTCATCAGCGCATACACCGGTACCCGACAATTTACAACAGAAAGAATAGAGCTTCACACATAGATTAGATAGATAGAAACATGTCAGTCACATATATAATAAGTACAGTGACAGTGTTGGTTACTGTACTTGTCATTTAGTGTTAAAATATAGGATTTATTAAAAAAAAAATTGGCGTGGGGTTCCCCGTAATTTTAGTCTCTAGCTGAGGTTAAGTAGACGGCTGGGGCAGATGTTTGAAGCCTGGGAAGGGGGTAATACCCACGGAGCTTCCCAAGCTACTAATATCTGCCCCCAGCTGAATACCTAGCCTTTACTAGCTATTAAAATGGGGGACCCCCCAAAAAAATGACGTGGGGTCCCCCTATTTTAATAGCTAGCAAAGGCTAGGCAGACAGCTGGAGGCTGATATTAATAGCCCAGAAAGGGTGCCATGAATATTGGCCCCCTCCCATGCTAGAAACACCAGCCGTCAGCCACCCCAGAAATGGCGCATCCATAGGATGCACCAATTCTGGCACTTAGCCTCGCTCTTCCCACTGCCCTGTAGCGGTGGCAGTGGGGTAATAGGGCTGGGGTTGATGTCAGCTTATAATGCCAGCTGACATCAAGCCCAGGTTAGTAATGGAGAGTCGTCTATAAGACACCCCCATTACTAACCCCATAGTCAAAGACCCAGGATAAAGTCCTTTAATTGAAATAAACACGCAATTCTTTATTGTTCTAAATTAAACCATACTTACCGTATCGCCCATTCCAGCTGAAGCCAATGTCTTCTGCAATAAAAGTAAAATAATAAAGCAACATCATCCTTACCTTTCCATGGTTCCCAGGGCAGCTCCAGCTCTGCTACATCGAGATGACAGGCTGGACCGAAGCCGAAAGCTGCCATCCAGCTTGCCATGCCGCAGAGACTGAGAAGCGCAGGTATGCTTGCGCTCCTCAGTGTCTGGCTGTGACGGCATCCAGATGAGCCGACAATGAACTCAGCTCACCTCATGCACGTCACTGACAGCGTGGGAGAATTCTCCTGCGCATGCGGTGAGCGTGAGAGAATTCTCCTGCTGAAGCGCTGAGCGCAGGAGAATTTTCCCACTCTGTCAGTGACATGCATGAGGTGAGCTGAGTTCATTGGACTTGACTTCGGCTCATCTGTCAGGGAGGACCGCCGCTGCAAGGCAGACCGCTGAGGCTGATGTAGATGTGCAACACAGGGATAGGATAACTCCCCACGGGAAGAGTGTAGCCTCAGGGCAGTGTAATAGGATACTGGGGGTGATGGTGCAGGCGCAGCAGAAATCACACAGAGTCCAATAATGCAGTCCAGGGTCTTTTACTGCAGATATTATCACTGACCCACCAGGAGTACAGGGTAGGAATAGACCTGGGTGTCTGAGGGCATTCGGACGAGCTCCACTGGTCAGGGAGAGTGGGTAGGCCTACCGTTCTCTCTCCGCCCTTGCTGACTATCTCCCCCTTTAGTGGTGTGATAGCCCACGTCCCTGAGCTGGCCGTGTACTACGCCTGTATGGCTTGCGACTCGGGCCTTAGGTACCTGTAGCTTCTCCGTGCTGTACCTGTCCCTCTGTGTGGCGGATCCTCCAGGCTTCTTAGACCAAGGGACCTGAAATCCCTCGCAGATAGGTGATCTGCTGCAGGATTTGCAACCCTGACAGCCTCGGACCCCAGTGTCCGGTTGTGTAGTTCTCTCTCTGCCAGGACCGGCTCTCGTCGCCTCTGTCCCTGGCTTGCTGTTCCTCCTTTGCATCCTGGACTCCTTAGCTGCGGCTGACCTGTCCCTCTCTTCTGAGAACCCTTCTGGATGCTTCAGAAGTGGGTCCTGGTCACTCTAACCCTGCACTGAGTTCCAGCTTTTATAGGGGCAGCCTGCTCCCCCTTCTGGCCTGGGACAGGAGGTGCTGCATGCTAATGGTCCCTGACCAGAGAACCTCCCTCCTGCTCTCAGACACAGCCTTAAATGTTTGTGGCATCCAGGCCTGGGGTGACACATTCCCCCCTAGTAAAGCTTAGTACTCTGGGACTAAACAAGAAACACGAATACAGGGTATAAATTATAATATAAACACAACAGAGAAGAAAACAACAAACAACACCACATATTGAGTTCTTTAGGTCACAGTGTGGTCTGTGACCGGGTGTCCGTTTCATCCAGTAAGGCGAAGTCTTAAACGGTGCGGGGACCTGTCCAAAGCAAGCCCCAAGCGTTGGCCCTGGGCGTGGCTGCAAAGCGAAGCTATCCACTTTAGACCACACGGGGCCACGCCAGACAGGTTTTTCTTCCATGGCCGTCTTCGCAAAAGGCACCAAGTGCAACTATTCACAATGTAGTTCCGGTTATCCAAAGTTCATAACCTGTCAGTCCATATATCTAGAAAAACTGGAGAAAACACTATTAGTTACAGGTAACAATCATATTAAATATATACATGGTACATTTAGATCTTGTACTTATATCCTCCAGCGAGCTGGTGTTTGACCCCTAGTGCTCCTGGTTGACCTCCTTAACCCACTGTCTGGTGGTGGACCAACCTGGCTTTCACCACTATCATTGAGGGTACAGCTACTAGCTAGGTTCATAGGCAGGGCAGGCAGCTGTCCGCAGGTTCTTTGGCTTGCCGCAGGTATGGCAGGCTCACTGTCAGCAGAGGGTTGACTCTCCTGGGCTGCTGGCGTGGGTTCTTCTGCCTCTGGGGATGCTTGCTCTTCCTGCTCTTCCTGCTCTCCTGTAGGCCCCGGCTGGGTAGGCTGAAGGAAGTGTAGGATGGGTACCACTATTACGCCATTTATCTGAGTCCAGGTCCGGGGGAACTCTCCGAGAACAGTGCTGATCATCTCTTCCTTGTCCTCTGCGGGTTCAAGGTCATCTTGATCTTCATTTGGACTCTGTAGTTGCTCGGGGCACCGTTTTAGGTGGTCTCTGGAGACGGTGCTAGTGGTTTCTCCTCCATCCTTGGTAATCACACATACCTTCGGGTTGTCGTGGTCGGACTGCAGTACTGTGTACGGGTCTCTCTCCCACTGGTCATCCAGCTTGTGTAGCCTTCTCTTCCACTTCAGGACCAGCTCACCAGGTTCCAGGGGACCAGCAGGGGCGTGTTGGTTGAAGAGCCTCTCTTGCTTTTCTCTCGCTTGAGCCAGACTCCTCTCCACACTCTCCTGTACCTTCTTGTACTGTAGCCGCCGTTCCGTATCCCAGTCTGCGTCTGGGGAGGTGTCCTCGGGTGTCAGGACTCCCATCTCCAGGTCTATCGGCAGCTTACCTGGTCTTGCTCGCATCAGGTAAGTCGGGGTGCAATTTGTAGCATTCACTGGGATATGGTTGTACAAGTCAATCAGGTCTGGCAGCTTCTCCGGCCACAGGCTGCGTTCTTCCAGGTGTAACGTCTTGAGGAGATCAATGACGATATTGTTCATTTTCTCACACAGCCCGTTGGTTTGCGGGTGGTAAGGTGTTGTCCGAATCTTCCTACAGCCGTAGAGGTTGCAGAACTCCTGGAATACTTCAGCCTCAAACGCTGGACCTTGATCTGTCAAGACCTGTTCCGGATACCCATGTGGACGGCAGAAGTGTTGCTGGAAGGCTCTGGCCGCTGTTTGGGCTTTCAGGTCTTTAACAGGAACCACTACCAGGAACCGGGAGTAATGGTCCACAATTGTCAGGGCATAGACGTAGCCCGACCGGCTTGGAGCCAATTTCACATGGTCCAGAGCTACCAGCTCAAGAGGCTGCCTGGTGACGATGGGCCTCAAGGGTGTCTGCTGGCTGGCACGGTCCTTCCTCCTGAGGTGACATGGGCCGCAGTCCCTGCTCCACTTCTCGATGGCCCTTCTCATGCCGACCCAGTAGAACCGCTCCCTCAGTAGGAACTCCAGTTTCTTCCACCCGAAGTGTCCCGCTCTGTCATGGTATGCCTCCAGGACCATTGCTGCATCTCGCCTTGGGACCACTATCTGCCAGGTCAGCTTGTGCGTCCGGTGGTTGACAAGCCTTCTGCACAGCTTACCCTCGTAGAGGAATAGCCTGCTTTTCTCCTTCCATATCTGCTTGGCTTCCTCTGGAGCGTCCAGGCCAGGGCTAGCGTCTGCCTGGGTTAACAGGTTTTTCACCAGGCGAACTGCAGGGTCACTATCTTGCGTTGCAGCCCAGCCGTGGTGGGGTAAGGGGTTGAACATGACGGTGGTTAAGTCTTTGTCTCTTACCCGGTGAGAATACTGAGTGACCCCATACCGGTGGAACGCAGGGAGCTCTACTTCCTCCAGCTCTTCTGAGTCTTCCTCTCCTTCGGGTAGGTGGGGCATTCTTGATAGGGCGTCAGCATTGGCGTTGGTTCTGCCTGCCCGGTATTTGATTGTGAAGTCATAATTGGATAGCCGGGCCATCCACCGCTGTTCTAGGGCACCTAGTCTTGCATTGTCCAGATGCGTCAACGGGTTGTTGTCCGTGTACACAGTGAACTTTGCGGTGGCCAGGTAATGCTTAAACCGCTCTGTGATGGCCCACACCACTGCCAAGAATTCTAGCTTGAAGGAGCTGTAATTCTCCGGGTTTCTTTCAGTGGGCCTCAGCTTCCGGCTGGCATACGCGATCACCCTTTCTCTGCCCTGTTGGTTCTGTGACAGTACGGCTCCCAGCCCCACATTACTGGCATCTGTGTGGAGGATAAAAGGCTGGCCATAATCGGGGTAGGCCAGGATCTCATCCCCCGTAAGGGCCATCTTCAACTGGCGGAAGGACTCCTCTTCCGGCTTGTCCCACTTGAAGGGTGGCTTGTGACTTCTGGATTTAGACTGGCCTATCAGGAGGTCCTGCATTGGAGCTGCCATCTTTGTGAACCCGGGGATGAACCTTCGGTAGTAGCCTACCAACCCGAGGAATTGCCTCACTTCCTTGATGCTAGAGGGGCTTGGCCAGCTCTTGATGGCTGTGACTTTGTCGGGGTCGGGGGCTACTCCCTCTGCACTCACAACGTGTCCTAGGTATTGGACCTTTGGTTTTAACAGGTGGCACTTTGAAGGCTTCACTTTCAGGTCATAGCCTGCCAGGGCTTCGAACACCTCGGCCAGGTGCTTTAGATGGTCCTCGTAAGTCTTCGAATAGACGATCACGTCGTGCAGGTAAAGGAGGACCGTCTCGAAGTTTCGGTGCCCTAGACAGCATTCCATCAGCCTCTGGAAGGTCCTTGGTGCGTTGCAGAGCCCGAAGGGCATACAGTTGAACTCGCTCAATCCCATCGGGGTGGTGAAGGCGGTCATCTCCTTGTCAGCTTCTGCCACAGGAACCTGCCAGTATCCGCTAGTAAGGTCCAAAGTAGAGAAGAAATTAGCTGATTTTAGAGCTGCTAAAGACTCCTCTATCCTAGGTAACGGGTACGCATCTTTATGGGTGATACGATTGATTTGTCTATAGTCCACGCACATTCTCATGGTACCGTCTTTCTTTTTTACCAAAACTAAGGGTGCTGCCCAGGGGCTACAGCTATCTCTAATGACCCCAGCTTCTTTCATTTCTCTCAGCATACCTTTAGCGTTCTGATAATGTGCAGGGGGTACAGGCCTGTGTCTCTCTTTTATTGGTGGGTGGCTCCCCGTGGGGATATGGTGTTCTATCCCTCTTACTCTGCCGAAGTCCAGCGGGTGCTTACTAAAAATTCTCTCGTACTCCTGAACCACCTGGTAGACTCCTTGTTTTTGGTGCAGGGGAGTGGAGTCAGCACCCACATGGATTTTCTGGCACCAGTCCTCCTTTTTTGTTTGGGAGCCATTACCCTCTGCCTGTGGAGATGGAGGCAACGGTTCCACGGCCCTGATAGCTTTGTGCTGAACAGCAAACAGTTTGGCAGGTGTAGCGTACCTGGGTCTCTCCCCAATGTTGAGAATGCGAACGGGCACCCTCCCGTGACGGACATCAACCACCCCCAGGGCTGTCAAAATGGTGGGCCTGCTGACTGAGTACACGGGTTCTACCATGGCTTGGTAGTCTCTGCCTCTTAACCCGATTGCTGTCCGACACCAGATCATCATTTCACTTTTGGGAGGCATGGCAATGGGGAACGGGTCGCTCATCCTCACGCTACTGATCTCACCACCAGACAGTTCTACCTGTTGCCGTCTCATCAGGGCTCTTATCTCTTTCTGGAGGACCCTCTGTTGGCTGGAGCTCGCATTCATCGCCACCTGCTGCAAAATCATAATTACTTCTGAAAGACAGTTTTCAATCACATTAATACCCAAGGTTATTTTAGGGTGACTTTTACGACGGTCAATGTCCACAATAATCACTCCCTGTGCCGGCAGTTCCACCTTACCAATCTTGATGGTCATCTCTCTGAACCCCACCTGCGTCACGGGTTGGCCATTTCTGGCAATGATGCTTAAGTCATCATCTGGGTAGCGGGTTATGTCAGCGTCACTCCAGTACCGCTTGAAAAGTACGTAGGGGATGGTAGTCACTTGAGACCCGGTGTCCAGCAGTGCACTCATGTGGATACCGTCCAGCACTACGGGTAAGACCGGGCATCCCCCCACGTACTTATCACGCCAATTAGACGGGCCTGATGACCTTATGCCTGGGGGTTGGCCCTCTTCCCCAGGTCGGACCCATTTAAAGTACAGTACCTTGCTATGTGTCCTGGCTGACTGCAATGGCGGCAAATCGGCTGTCCATCCTCAGTGTAGCGGTCGGCGGGCCTCCCTCTGAACGGCGGGATCCTCCCTTGTCAACGCCACGGGACATCCTCCGGACTGGAAGCCAGCTTAATGGGTCTTGACGGTTCCACCTGCAACGACTGTACGGTCCTGGTCAAATGCAGCCACACTCTTTGTTAGCTCCTGGACCTGATGGTGCAGGGCTGCAGGCTGGGATGGATTTAGGGCCTGTGCATCAGCCCCCACAAGGTCTGCGGGGTAGGGCGCGGCCCCCTGGTGGTAAGTGATGGCAGGGCGCCGGGAAGCTACAGCGCCACCTGGTGCAGGTTCTCTGAGCACCCGGATGGCCCTATCCTTGAACTGCACAAAAGTCAAATTGGAGTTCTGTAGGGCCATGAGGCGCAGTTGAGTCCTGTGGGCGCTGAACAGCAGACCTTCTATGAACTGGTCAGTCAACAGTTTATCAGTGTCCTGCACGCTACCAGGGTCAGCTTGTTTGATAGCTCTCAGGGCTTCTTGCAGGTTCAAGGCATAGTCTCTGATAAAATCCTGGGCCCGCTGCTTACAGCCACAGAACCGCATTTTGATTTCTGCTGAGGTACGGGTATCAAAGGTACTCCGCAGCCGGGTCAGAATGTTCTTTACAGTCCTTTTCTCCTCATCTGACCATGATTTCACTTCCCGCTGGGCTGCACCGGTTAGCTGCCCCGTCAGAATGCTCACTTTCTGTTCTTCTGTCAGGGGATAAACTTTAAATAAACTGTGCAGTCTTTCCTTAAAGTCAGTTAAGGTATGGGATTCCCCTGAGTATTGGGGCAGCCAGGCTGCTCCGGGGATATATGGCATAGAGAACGGCATCACCGCTGCCGCAGCCCCGCTGGTTGTAGAAAGCCCCTCCGCGTCTGTCATCTTTCTCCCCCCTAGTTAAGCGTGGCCTACCTTCCGACGATCCTCTTCTGTAGGCCGCGGCTCCGCTGGTGCTGCTCCGGACGAGGACCTTGCGTCGCGTCCTGGTGACGTCAGCGTCGCTCTCTCTCCTTCCAGGACCTTGCGCAGCGTCGGTGCGTAGGGCGGGGCTTCAAGTCTCTCGCGTTTTTGACGTCCACGCCCCTCTTCTTCCCGCGTGGCGTTCTGAAGATGGCGTCCGATGGCGGGAAAACGGCTGAAGATGGCAGGAACCGACTGAAGATGGCAGGAAATGGCTCCGGATGGCGGGAACCTCTTTTTAAGGTACGTGTACAGTCTTTTTCATTCAAGCAATACCCGTTTGTGGCGGGTTGGTCACAATCCTGCCGACTACGCCAAAGCTGACTCGCCCCCTGGGCCCTGGGGCACTCGGAACCGGGCTTCAGGGCAATGATGGGAGTAGTAGTGGCAACCCGGTCCCGTGGCTCAGGGTGGTCAGACCAAATGCTGTGGCAGTGTATTTGTAGGTTTTGAAAGTCCAACTACGCCACCCGTGGATTGCGGTCAGGGAGGACCGCCGCTGCAAGGCAGACCGCTGAGGCTGATGTTGGTATGCAGCACAGGGATAGGATAACTCCCCATGGGAAGAGTGTAGCCTCAGGGCAGTGTAATAGGATGCTGGGGGTGATGGTGCAGGCGCAGCAAAAATCACACAGAGTCCAATAATGCAGTCCAGGGTCTTTTACTGCAGATATTATCACTGACCCACCAGGAGTACAGGGTAGGAATGGACCTGGGTGTCTGAGGGCATTCGGGCGAGCTCCACTGGTCAGGGTGAGTGGGTAGGCCTACCGTTCTCTCTCTGCCCTTGCTGACTATCTCCCCCTTTAGTGGTGTGATAGCCCACGTCCCTGAGCTGGCCGTGTACTACGCCTGTATGGCTTGCGACTCGGGCCTTAGGTACCTGTAGCTTCTCCGTGCTGTACTGGTCCCTCTGTGTGGCGGAGCCTCCAGGCTTCTTAGGCCAAGGGACCTGAAATCCCTCGCAGGTAGGTGATCTGCTGCAGGACTTGCAACCCTGACAGCCTCGGACCCCAGGGTCTGGTTGTGTAGTTTTCACTCTGCCAGGACCGGCTCTCGTCGCCTCTGTCCCTGGCTTGCTGTTCCTCCTTTGCCTCCTGGACTCCTCAGCTGCGGCTAACCTGTCCCTCTCTTCTGGGAACCCTTCTGGATGCTTCAGAAGTGGGTCCTGGTCTATCTAACCCTGCCCTCAGTTCCAGCTTTTATAGGGGCAGCCTGCTCCCCCTACTGGCCTGGGACAGGAGGTGCTGCATGCTAATGGTCCCTGACCAGAGAACCTCCCTCCTGCTCTCAGACACAGCCTTAAATGTTTGTGGCATCCAGGCCTGGGGTGACACAATGTCAGCTGGCATTATAAGCTGACATCAACCCCAGCCCTATTACCCCACTGCCACCGCTACAGGACAGTGGGAAGAGCGAGGCTAAGTGCCAGAATTGGCGAATCCTATGGATGCGCCATTTCTGGGGCGGCTGACGGCTGGTTTTTTTAGCCTGGGAGGGGGGCAATATTCATGGCACCCTTCCTGGGCTATTAATATCAGCCCCCAGCTGTCTGCTTAGCCTTTGCTAGCTATTAAAATAGGGGGGACCCCACGTCATTTTTTTGGGGGGTCCCCCATTTTAATAGCTAGTAAAGGCTAGGTATTCAGCTGGGGGCTGATATTAGTAGCCTGGGAAGCTTCGTGGGTATTACCCCCTTCCCAGGCTTCAAACATCTGCCCCAGCCGTCTGCTTCACCTCCGCTAGAGACTAAAATTACGGGGAACCTCACGCCAATTTTTTTTTAAATAAATCCTTTATTTTAACACTAAATGACAAGTACAGTAAGCAACACTGTCACTGTACTTATTATATATGTGACTGACATGTTTCTATCTATCTAATCTATGTGTGATGCTCTATTCTTTCTATTCTAAATTGTCGGGTACCGCTGCTGAATTGCCGGCTTTTTTAAAGAGACGGTGCATGAAAACACTATTATTTTTTTTAAATAAATCCTTTACACTAAATGACAAGTACAGTAACCAACACTGTCACTGTACTTCTTATATATGTGACTGACATGTTTCTATCTATCTAATCTATGTGTGAAGCTCTATTCTTTCTGTTCTAAATTGTCGGGTACCGGTATATGCCGCTGATGAATTGCCGGCTTTTTATGTTTCACTGTTTGCACTGTTCCCATCGATTTGGGCAACCACTGTAATGCCATAACCACCATGGCTATGGCTTTAACGTCTTAAAAAAATATTAATTCTTGCTATTCCATTTAATTGTAATGTAAGGGAGATAATGTAATGTCAGCGCTTGAGCAGGAGAATTCTCCCACGCTGGGATGGCATTCTGATGACAGGCTGGATCGCAGCTGAGCGCTGCCATCCAGCTTGTCATCCTTCAGAGACACTGCAGAGCGCAGGCATTATGTGAACTTCCGATTCCGGTATTCGATATTGTAAAAGTATCGGAACTCAGTATCGGAACTCCGATACAGCGAACATCGGTCGATACCCGTTATTTCAGTATCGGAATGCTCAACACTAGTAATAAATATTCTAATGGGCCTGTGAAGCTGTGTGTACCCTACGCTAATCTCTCTGGGGGGTCCTTGACATTAGACTTGGCTCCTGTTATCGAATGATCTGTTTACCTTATGTTTTTGCTTATTTGACACTACAGACCAGGGACCACCTATTACCAGGTCCTGGAGGGTCCTGTGCCCAACTTCTACTACCTCATCTGAAAGAATCCACTTATTGAGTTAGATTTATACTCCTTAAATACAAGGACTTCTATATGTGCCTTTTTAATGGACTCTAAGGACTCTCATGGCTTTTCTCTCCTCTTCTCAGTTGCCTCTGGAACCGATGTCTTATCCTGCTTCAGCATCTGGCTTGTGAATAATATTGCCCCCCCTATGTCAACACTTGATATGCCCAATGTGACAGCACAACATGTAATCTTAATTATGCCAGACATATATTTGCAGTAGGTTAAGAAACATGGACATATGTTCAATTGATGTTTGTGAATTGCTGAATGGCTGCTGTTTACCTAATACAGTATATCAGCTCCTCCAGCTTTCCTGACTGTCTTTGACAGGATAACAGACAGGGAGAAATTTCCCCCAGTGCAATGGGCAGAGGTCCTAGCTCCATACCATACTGGGGAACCGCAGAAAGTGTACAGACGAAGAAGAGTTGGCAAGGTAAAGAGAACTTTTTTATTTTTTACTTTTTTGTGCCAACTTTAAGCTCTTTTTCTTGTTTTTGTTTATTTTCTTTTTTTCAAGGAAGGTAATCACGCAATTCTAGTTTATTTATTTTATTTCTTTTACTCACTTATGGTTTTTCTATGTTTCTCTCTGAACAGCATTTACCATACATGTTAATTATATTTTCATAGATCAGACTTAGGCTAGGGTCACACCAACATATTTTCTCTCATCCAAGAGAAGATGGAGAGAAAAAAATTCTCCATCATCTCCATTCTGTCAGTCCACGGAAATTGGACTGCACTCAGATGTCATCCGAGTGCAGTCCAATGATTTCTATAGACTCATTGACTTTCATGGCCTCGTGCGATCTGAATATCAGATGAAGCCTGGGCGTACAGCAATTTTTTTTTCTTCTCGTATCGGCTTTGTCCAAGGAAAATATTGGACATGTGCACGGCCCCTAAGGCTAAGTGCCCAAGATGCAGAAATGCTGCAGATTTTTTCCACATCCCTTTGGCAGGAAAAACGCATGCGGATTATACATGCGTTTTTCCTGCCAGGTAGAAGCGTTTGTCAAGCGTTTTTCACATGGATTTCTGCATGCGGGTTATCAAGCGCTTTTCCAAGCGATTTTAGCATCACTTGGAAAAGTGCTTGACAACTTGGTTACACTATATAAATCCATGCGACCGGCATAGATTTATATAGTGTGACCAAGTTAATAGTTGAAAAAAAGATTGAAAAAAAAAACATTATACTCACCTTCCGATGGCCCCCGATCTTTTCTCCACTGCGTCCGGTCTCTTGTACAGCTCGCGATGGTCTAAAAGGACCTTTCATGACGTCATTTAGTCATGTGACAGGTCACGCGACTGCCGACGTCTGCGGTCGCGTGACCTGTGATATGACTAAATGACGTTATGGAAGGTCCTTTTAGACCAGAGGTCCCCAACCGCCGGTCCGTTTTTCAGCCGGTCCGCGGCACCGCCACAGACAATCACTAAACATTGACAGTGTGCTCTGGTCTGCGGTGGCTCAGAGCACACTGTGTGGGGTGGATGCTGCCCGCTGTTCTAGACTCCCGCAGGATAGACCTGTAGAGGACCTGTGATGACATCAAGGTACATAACTGTGATGTCACCACAGGTCCTGAAGCAGGATGAAGCAGGGGCGGAACTACCGCCTGTGCAGCCGGTTCATTGAACGGGGCCCCTAGGGAGAGGGGGCCCCTCCAGCCTCCAGCAGGGCCGCCATCAGGGCATGACTGCCCTGACTCCAGTATGGGGCCCGGCCGGTAGGAGCCCCCTCGGAGCCCCCCTCTTGTGCGTCTCTCTCCTCATGGGGCCCCCGGCCCCATGCAAAGCGCCGGGTCCAGGACATCTCATAATTCCTCTGACTTCCGGTCATGTGACGGCGCCGTCACATGACCGGAAGGCAGGAGAACCTGGTGTCAGCGATTTGGACGAGCGCCAGGATTCTGCAGGGATCGCATGGGGGTAAGTATAACAAGTTTTATTTTTTTTCAAATACAATTAACTAGGAGTGGGGGGAATGGGAGATGCACATGGGGGAGGGGAGAGATGAGAGATGCACATGGGGGGGAGGGGAGAGATGAGAGATGCACATGGGGGGGAGGGGAGAGATGAGAGATGCACATGGGGGGGAGGGGAGAGATGAGAGATGCACATGGGGGGAGGGGAGAGATGAGAGATGCACATGGGGGGGAGGGGAGAGATGAGTGATGCACATGGGGGGGAGGGGAGAGATGAGAGATGCACATGGGGGGGAGGGGAGAGATGAGAGATGCACATGGGGGGGAGGGGAGAGATGAGAGATGCACATGGGGGGAGGGGAGAGATGAGAGATGCACATGGGGGGAGGGGAGAGATGCACATGGGGGGAGGGGAGATATGAGAGATGCACATGGGGGGGAGGGGAGAGATGAGAGATGCACATGGGGGGAGGGGAGAGATGAGAGATGTGTAGCACCCTGAGGATTCGGCTGCTACAGGGGTATTGCACCTCAACCCAGAGGTGTGATATTCCACTCCCGGGTAAGGATGGAGTGTGGATCTGAGTCCAGAGAGCTGCATGCACTACACACATCCCATTTCCGGAGGGCAGACCAACGGTACTCCCACTTAGAAATGTGCAGGTACGACCGAGTCTGTCCTTGGCTGGAGTGGGAGGGGGGTGGAACATCCCAAGTAGTGTAGGGGCAGATAGGGGGAGCAGCCTGGGTAAGGATAGGAGCTCATTGGGTGCTGGTCACCTGAGCTCACACATAGAGGGAGTATTTAAGGTGGGCACCATCTAAGATGAGGGTCAGTCAGCCAGTCTTTGCAGAGGAGTGGAAGAGAGCAGAGAAGCAGAGCAGCCCCAGGCCCAGAGAGTGAGAGAGGAGAAAGGAAGAAAGACCCAGAGGGGGTGAAAGAAAAGGACTCTGAGAACCCAAAGTCCATCACCGGGTGAAGAGTTGGCAACTGGGTACCAGATCCCAAACTGGTGGGGGCTAAAGCACACCCTAGCCAGAGACCGGAGGCCGTGGGCAGGATCTGCCACGGCCACCCACCACATCCACCCTGAAGGCAAACCACGTGTAGGGTCAGGGAACCCAAGGCCAAGGGTCTCCCAACAGAAGGCCCGAGGGAGCTGGACCTAGGTGGATCACTAGTGGGGACGGCCAGAAGAAAGGACAAGAAGGAGGGCTCAGGGACACGCTCTGGACTTGCTTGGGGGTTGGCTGAATCCAGGACCTGGTGGACGCAGCACGGCTCGGGTGGTCACTTGAAGCTGGAGTGACCGGAACATCAGCAGTAAGTAAATACCCTAAACTGCACAACCCGACTCTGTCTTTACTTACCATCTATGCTGCACCACCACAACCCCCATCCTCTGCACCTGACCCCCTGAGGCTATACCCCTCCCGTTGGGGGTTATACTATCAAAAGCTGCACCAACACCATCAGCCTCAGCGGACCCTGCTGCAGCGGCGGCCGTAGTGACCGCAATTCAACGGGTGGCGTAGTCGACATAAAGAACTTTAGTAACATCAGTAAGGACTGCCACATACTCTGAGCTTGACACCCTGGGCACGGACCGGGTCACAGCCACTCGGAGACTACAACCCCCATCTGATCCGGCTCCGGGTATTCCCCTAAAGAATATGGCCCAGGGGGTGCGTCAACTTTGGCGTAGTCGGCAGGATTACGTGCCCGCAACACCAGGGTACTGCGTGCCTGAAGAAAAGAACAAGTTTACCTCAAAAAGAAGTCTCCTGCCGGTTCCGGAGGGTCCCCGCCATCGGACTCCATCACAGGTCGATTCCCGCCGGTTGTCCGCCATTAACAGCTTTTTCCCGCCATCTGCAGAGTTTCCCGCCACTGGGAGACGATTCCCGCCATTTCCGAAGATTTCCCGCCTTGGAAGAGCGGACGCCATTATGGGCGTGCCAGAGGATGGCAAGAGGCCGCCTCCCATCGTGGGCCAGGACCGAAAATGGCGCCAAAAGTGGAAACCGCCCCCACCAACAGAGACTGTGATGCTAGAGGTGTCTGTCAGCGTGAAAGAACTGCCCCTGGAGCTGACAATCACCAAGTGGCCCCGGGACCGCCCTCGAAGTGGGAGGACTGAGAACAAGAGAGAAAAGATGGGTGTCGCCTGGAGCAGTCTGGAGAGAGCGCACCCGGAGACAAGAAGCCTAGAGCTGAGTCCAGAAGAAGCTTACCCGGAGATGGAAGGAGAGCAGAGCAGCACCGGCCCGCTGGCCAGGAGCCTGCCGGAAACAGCAGAAGGAGAGCCAGGCAGCACCGACCCAGTGGTCAGGAGCCTGATGCGGGCCGCCACTCCAGGCAGCACCGACCCAGTGGTCAGGAGCCTGTTGCCGGTCGCCACTCCAGAAGGCCTGCTGGAGACAACGGGAGGAGAGCAGAGCAGCACCGACCCATTGGTCAGGAGCCTGCTAGAAGTAACGACCCCACTAGGCCTAGTGGAGGTCCTCGCACAGTTCCCCCGAGACCGGGAGTGTGCGCAGACCGCACTGGAGGGCCTCGCAAGGAGGATGGCCCGGGTGCAGCGAGAGACGTTGGCGGAGTGGAGCCGTGAGATGGCCCAGCAGACCGAGACTCGTCAGCGGAGCACGCCACCCAAGACGAGGAGACAGACCGCCTCTGAGGATGGCGCAGGAGGACTGAAGGCCGGAGACGGCGCCGAGAAGGGAGCCGAACGAAAGGAGGCAGGTAAAGGGGACGTCTCTACCCCAAACCGGGAAACCGCGTGCCTGCCCCAGCTCCCCGTCGCAAAGCCCGAAGTACCCCCTGCCGTGCCCGTAACCGCAACGTCACCGCCGCAGACTAGGCCTCAAACGGGAGCCGCGACCCCTGTGACGTCACACGCCTCGACCCCGAGCGTGACCAAGCAGGAAGTACCACCAGCCTGGTCGCAAGGCCTAGTACCCCCGGGCGCCGCAATACCAACAGCGCCCCCTACCTCCGCGGAGCCACCGGCCTGGTCGCAGGGCCAAGTAGCCCAGGGCGCCGCCGTCCTTACGGTGCCCTTCACTTTCCAGGTGCCCCAGGCCTGGCCGCAAGGCCTGGTTAACCCGGGCGCCGCTACCACCACCGCGCCCATAAAACCAAGAGTGCCGCATCTGGGAGAAGACCTGTTCGCCCAACATACGTGCCCGGATGGGCAGCCCTTCATATGGCCACCGGAGTTTCACCATCCCCGACTCCGGAAAGAGAGACCACTAGATGAACCCCTGATCCCGGCTCCAAAGCCCGTGAAAAGGATCTCGCCCCCGCTAGAAGAGGCCCAGTTTGAGTGGGACCCCACCGGAGAAGATCTCATGGGGTTCACTCAAGAGACTCGGGCAGCCGCAGCGGAGCGTGCTGAGTGCTGCCGCCAGCAGCTCGAGGTCTTCGAGAGGGAGCGGAGAGAGAGGCGGGTCCGGGAACAGCAAGCTCAAATAAGGAGCGCGGAGCAGAAGAGCCGGGCCAGGAGAGACCCCCGTGCAGCGCATAGTCCCCGCACCACCGGGACTGTGATCAAGTTTAACATGCAGCATGGGTGGGGCTTCATCCGAGACCACCGCACCCCAGGCGACGTCTTCGTGACCAGGAGAGACGTTGAGTCCCACCTACCGGAGGGACACAGAGGTCGTGACCTTTACATCGGGGACGAGGTCACCTTTACCCGGCACAAGTGTGCCAAAGGACCCTACGCCCTCCATGTGCATCGCCTGACGGAGGAAGAGCTGCGGTGTGAGGAGGAAGAACAAGAGGACCCGGACGGGTCTGAAGCTAAAGGTAACCACAAAGAAAGAGCAGGAGGACGCCGTCGTTGAGTACAGCGGAGTAGAAGCTGTATATAGTTACCCGTAGGGGTACCAAAGAAACTGTTGCTGATAATATAGTCCCCGTTGGGACCAGCATGTGTGAACTGTTTACCCGTTTATCCCTTAAATCCCACTGACCGAGGACTGAGAGCGGTCATTCCTCCCTAATACCTGGCCGAGGACTGAGAGCGGCCATATCCCTTGTAAATAGTTGCGCGTCCTAAAGCGCCCCCTACCGGTTTTATAGGAAAACCGTTTTTCTAGAGAAACTGTTGCATTTTACCCGGTCACACGTTGCACAGTGACCGGAGGAGGAGCCAGAGGCGACGAGAATGTTATTTATATGAAAAAGTTTTATTGATATATATATATATATAATGTTTTATATGATGTTTTATATGTTTATGCAAAAATTGTATGTTGTGGATGTTTATATCTTACAGCCCGAGGACGTGCTGTGATTTACCAGGGGGGAATGTAGCACCCTGAGGATTCGGCTGCTACAGGGGTATTGCACCTCAACCCAGAGGTGTGATATTCCACTCCCGGGTAAGGATGGAGTGTGGATCTGAGTCCAGAGAGCTGCATGCACTACACACATCCCATTTCCGGAGGGCAGACCAACGGTACTCCCACTTAGAAATGTGCAGGTACGACCGAGTCTGTCCTTGGCTGGAGTGGGAGGGGGGTGGAACATCCCAAGTAGTGTAGGGGCAGATAGGGGGAGCAGCCTGGGTAAGGATAGGAGCTCATTGGGTGCTGGTCACCTGAGCTCACACATAGAGGGAGTATTTAAGGTGGGCACCATCTAAGATGAGGGTCAGTCAGCCAGTCTTTGCAGAGGAGTGGAAGAGAGCAGAGAAGCAGAGCAGCCCCAGGCCCAGAGAGTGAGAGAGGAGAAAGGAAGAAAGACCCAGAGGGGGTGAAAGAAAAGGACTCTGAGAACCCAAAGTCCATCACCGGGTGAAGAGTTGGCAACTGGGTACCGGATCCCAAACTGGTGGGGGCTAAAGCACATGTAGCACCCTGAGGATTCGGCTGCTACAGGGGTATTGCACCTCAACCCAGAGGTGTGGTATTCCACTCCCGGGTAAGGATGGAGTGTGGAACTGAGCTCGGTAGGCTGCATGCACTACATACATCCCATTTCCGAGGAACAGGCCGACGGTACTCCCACTTAGAAATGTGCAGGTACGACCGAGTCTGTTCCTGGCTGGAGTGGGAGGGGGGTGGTACATCCCAAGTAGTGTAGGGGCAGATAGGGGGAGCAGCCTGGGTAAAGATAGGAGCTCATTGGGTGCTGGTCACCTGAGCTCACACATAGAGGGTGTATAAAAGGTGGGCACCAACAAAGAACAGGGTCAGTCAGTCTTTGCAGGCAGGTCAGTCTGTCAGAGTAAGGAGCAGAGGAGCAGAGCAGCCCCAGAGAGAGAGAGAGGAGAAAGCAAGAAAGACCCAGAGGGGGAAACAGCAGAAAAGGACTCCAAGAACCCAACTTAAATCCCCGGGTGAAGAGTCGGCACTGGGTACCGGAACCCAAGCTGGTGGGGGCAAAAACACACCCCAGCCAGAGACCGGAGACCGTGGGCAGCGTTTGCCACGGTCACCCACCACATCCACCACGAAGGCATACCACGTGGAGGGTCAGGGAACCCGAGGCCAAGGGTCTCCCAACAGAAGGCCCGAGGGAGCTGGACCTGGGTGGATCAATAGTGGGGACGGCCAGAGAAAGGACAGAAGGAGAGCTCAGGGTCACGCTCCGGACTTGCTTGGGGGTTGGCTGGATCCAGGACCTGGTGGATGCAGCACGGCTCGGGAGGTCACTTGAAGCTGGAGTGACCGGAACATCAGCAGTGAGTAAATACCCTTAACTGCATAACCCGACTCTGTCTTCCTTTAACACCTATGCTGCACCACCACAACCCCCATCCTCTGCACCTGACCCCCTGAGGCTATACCCCACCCGTTGGGGGTTATACCATCAAAAGCTGCACCTACACCATCAGCCTCAGCGGACCCTGCTGCAGCGGCGGCCATAGTGACCGCAATACAACGGGTGGCGTAGTCGACAAAAAGAACTTAGTAACATCAGTAAGGACTGCCACATACAACTGAGTTTGACACCCTGGGCACGGACCGGGTCATAGCCACTCGGAGACTACAACCCCCATCTGATCCGGCTCCGGATATTCCCATAAAGAATATGGCCCAGGGGGCGCGTCAACTTTGGCGTAGTCGGCAGGATTACGTGCCCGCAACACCCGGGTACTGCGTGCCTGAAGGAAAGTGCAAGTTTACCTCAAAAAGGAGTCTCCTGCCGGTTCCGGAGGGTCCCCGCCAACGGACCCCATCACCAGTCGATTCCCGCCGGTTGTCCGCCATTAACAGCGTTTTCCCACCATCTGCAGAGTTTCCCGCCACTGGGAAGCGATTCCCGCCATTTCCAAAGGTTTCCCGCCTTGGAAGAGCGGACGCCATTATGGGCGTGCCAGAGGGTGGCGGGAGGCCACCTCCCATCGTGGGCCAGGACCGAAAATGGCGCCAAAAATGGAAACCGCCCCCACCAACAGAGACTGTGATGCTAGAGGTGTCTGTCAGCGTGAAAGAACCGCCCCTGGAGCTGACAGTCACCCAGTGGCCCCGGGACCGCCCTCGAAGTGGGAGGAGACGAAAGAAAAGAACGAAGATGGGTGCCGCCTGGAGCAGTCTGGAGCGAGCGCACCCGGAGGCAGGAAGCCTGGAGAGGAGTAGCAGAGAAGCTCACCCGGAGATGGCGAGAGAGCAGAGCAGCACCGGCCCGCTGGCCAGGAGCCTGCTGGAAGAAGAGCAGAGCAGCACCGACCCGTTGGTCAGGAGCCTGCTGGAAACCACGACCCCACTAGGCCTAGTGGAGGTCCTTGCACAGCTCCCCCGAGACCGGGAGTGTGCACAGACCGCCCTGGAGGGCCTCGCACGGAGGATGGCCCGGGTACAGCGAGAGACATTGGCGGAGTGGAGCCGAGAGATGGCCCAGCAAACCAAGACCCGGAGCACGCCAGCCAAGATGAGGAGACAGACCGCCTCTGAGGATGGCGCGGGAGGACCCAAGGCCGGAGACGGCGCCGAGAAGGGAGCCGAACGCATGGAGGCAGGTAAAGGGGACGTCTATACCCCAAATCAGGACACCGCTTGCCTGCCCCAGCTCCCCGTCGCAGAGCCCGAAAGTCCCCCTGCTGTGGCCGAAAACGCCATGTCACCGACGCAGACTAGGCCCCAACCGGAAGCCGCCGCCGCGACCCCTGTGACGTCACACGCACCGACCCCGAGCGTGGCGAAACAGGAAGTAACACCAGCCTGGTCGCAGGGCCTAGAATTCCCGGGCGTCGCATCACCAACAGCGCCCCCTACCTCCGCGGAGCCTCCGGCCTGGCCGCAAGGCCAGGTAGCCCAGGGCGCCGCCGTCCTAACGGTGCCCTTCACCTTCCAGGTGCCCCAGGCCTGGCCGCAAGGCCTGGGCAACCCGGGCGCCACCACCACCGCGCCCGCACCCGTAAAACCAAGGGTGCCGCGTCTGGGAGAGGACTTGTTTGCCCAGCACACGTGGCCGGACGGGCAGCCTTTCATCTGGCCCCAGGAATATTATGGACTGGAGCGCCAGAGGAGGGTTGGGGCCATGTGTGCACCCCTGATTCCGGCTCCGAAGCCCGTGATAAGGATCTCGCCCCCGCTTGAAGAGGCCCAATTTGAGTGGGACCCCACCGGAGAAGACCTAATGGGGTTCACTCAGGAAACCAGGGCAGCTGCAGCGGAGCGTGCTGAGTGTTGCCGACAGCAGCTCGAGGAGTTTGCGAGGGAGCGGAGAGAGAGGCGGGTCCGGGAACAACAGGCCCAAATAAGGAGCGCCGAGCAGAAGAGCCGAACCAGGAGGGACCCCCGTGCAGCGCACAGTCCCCGCACCACCGGGACTGTAATAAAGTTTAACCTGCAGCACGGGTGGGGCTTCATCAGAGACAACAACACCCCCGGCGACGTCTTTGTCACGCGCAGAGATGTGGAGCCCATCTGCCGGAGGGGCACAGAGGTCGTGACCTTTACATCGGGGACGAGGTCACCTTTACCCGGCACAAGTGTGCCAAAGGACCTTACGCCCTCCATGTGCATCGCCTGACGGAGGAGGAGCTGCGATGTGAGGAGGAAGAGCAAGAGGATCCGGACGGGTCTGAAGCTGAGATCCCCAAAGAAGGAGCAGGAGGAAGACGTTGTTGGGTACAGCGGAGCAGGTGCTGTAAATAGTTACCCGATCGGGGTATAAAGAAACTGTTACAGCAAATATAGTCCCCGTTGGGACCAGCTGAGTGAACTGTTACCCGTATTTCCCTTAATCCCACTGACCGAGTACTGAGAGCGGTCATTACTCCCCAATACCTGGCCGAGGACTGAGAGCGGCCATATTCCCTGTAAATAGTTGCGCGTCCTAAAGCGCCCCCTACCGGTTTTATAGGAAAACCAGTTTTCCAGAGAAACTGTCGCACTTTGCCCGGTCAACAGTTGCCCAGTGACCGGAGGAGGAGCCAGAGGCGACGAGAAAGTTTTATATATATAATGTTTTATATATTTTATATGTTTATGAAAAATTTTGTATGTTTTTGGTGTTATGTCTTACAGCCCGAGGACGTGCTGTGATTTACCAGGGGGGAATGTAGCACCCTGAGGATTCGGCTGCTACAGGGGTATTGCACCTCAACCCAGAGGTGTGGTATTCCACTCCCGGGTAAGGATGGAGTGTGGAACTGAGCTCGGTAGGCTGCATGCACTACATACATCCCATTTCCGAGGAACAGGCCGACGGTACTCCCACTTAGAAATGTGCAGGTACGACCGAGTCTGTTCCTGGCTGGAGTGGGAGGGGGGTGGTACATCCCAAGTAGTGTAGGGGCAGATAGGGGGAGCAGCCTGGGTAAAGATAGGAGCTCATTGGGTGCTGGTCACCTGAGCTCACACATAGAGGGTGTATAAAAGGTGGGCACCAACAAAGAACAGGGTCAGTCAGTCTTTGCAGGCAGGTCAGTCTGTCAGAGTAAGGAGCAGAGGAGCAGAGCAGCCCCAGAGAGAGAGAGAGGAGAAAGCAAGAAAGACCCAGAGGGGGAAACAGCAGAAAAGGACTCCAAGAACCCAACTTAAATCCCCGGGTGAAGAGTCGGCACTGGGTACCGGAACCCAAGCTGGTGGGGGCAAAAACACACCCCAGCCAGAGACCGGAGACCGTGGGCAGCGTTTGCCACGGTCACCCACCACATCCACCACGAAGGCATACCACGTGGAGGGTCAGGGAACCCGAGGCCAAGGGTCTCCCAACAGAAGGCCCGAGGGAGCTGGACCTGGGTGGATCAATAGTGGGGACGGCCAGAGAAAGGACAGAAGGAGAGCTCAGGGTCACGCTCCGGACTTGCTTGGGGGTTGGCTGGATCCAGGACCTGGTGGATGCAGCACGGCTCGGGAGGTCACTTGAAGCTGGAGTGACCGGAACATCAGCAGTGAGTAAATACCCTTAACTGCATAACCCGACTCTGTCTTCCTTTAACACCTATGCTGCACCACCACAACCCCCATCCTCTGCACCTGACCCCCTGAGGCTATACCCCACCCGTTGGGGGTTATACCATCAAAAGCTGCACCTACACCATCAGCCTCAGCGGACCCTGCTGCAGCGGCGGCCATAGTGACCGCAATACAACGGGTGGCGTAGTCGACAAAAAGAACTTAGTAACATCAGTAAGGACTGCCACATACAACTGAGTTTGACACCCTGGGCACGGACCGGGTCATAGCCACTCGGAGACTACAACCCCCATCTGATCCGGCTCCGGATATTCCCATAAAGAATATGGCCCAGGGGGCGCGTCACACACCCTAGCCAGAGACCGGAGGCCGTGGGCAGGATCTGCCACGGCCACCCACCACATCCACCCTGAAGGCAAACCACGTGTAGGGTCAGGGAACCCAAGGCCAAGGGTCTCCCAACAGAAGGCCCGAGGGAGCTGGACCTAGGTGGATCACTAGTGGGGACGGCCAGAAGAAAGGACAAGAAGGAGGGCTCAGGGACACGCTCTGGACTTGCTTGGGGGTTGGCTGAATCCAGGACCTGGTGGACGCAGCACGGCTCGGGTGGTCACTTGAAGCTGGAGTGACCGGAACATCAGCAGTAAGTAAATACCCTAAACTGCACAACCCGACTCTGTCTTTACTTACCATCTATGCTGCACCACCACAACCCCATCCTCTGCACCTGACCCCCTGAGGCTATACCCCTCCCGTTGGGGGTTATACTATCAAAAGCTGCAACAACACCATCAGCCTCAGCGGACCCTGCTGCAGCGGCGGCCGTAGTGACCGCAATTCAACGGGTGGCGTAGTCAACATAAAGAACTTTAGTAACATCAGTAAGGACTGCCACATACTCTGAGCTTGACACCCTGGGCACGGACCGGGTCACAGCCACTCGGAGACTACAACCCCCATCTGATCCGGCTCCGGGTATTCCCCTAAAGAATATGGCCCAGGGGGTGCGTCAGATGCACGGGGGGGTGAGAGATGCACGGGGGGGATGAGAGATGCACGGGGGGGATGAGAGATGCACGGGGGGGATGAGAGATGCACGGGGGGTGGATGAGAGATGCACGGGGGGATGAGAGATGCACGGGGGGATGAGAGATGCACGGGGGGGATGAGAGATGCACGGAAGGGGATGAGAGATGCACGGGGGGGATGAGAGATGCACGGGGGGTGAGCTGCACATGGGGGGGTGAGAGATGCACATGGGAGGGGTTATGTTTACATAACTTTGTTGCCTTATGAAGGGCGGGGGGGGCCCCCAAAAATTTCTTGCACAGGGGCCCACTACAGTCTGTGTCCGCCCCTGGGATGAAGTAAATGCAGCTGAACAGCAGCTGTCAGGACAGCTGCCCTGTCCTGCTGCAGGGCGTGATGGGGCCTCAGTGATGCGGCTCCTGGCACAGCACATTATGTGGGGCTCCTGGCATAGCTCCTGGCGGGGACCTGGTCTACACTATATGATAAGTATGCACTAAACTCCAAATCCCTCCATTACCCCGCCCCCATATGACCAAAGCCCCGCCCACCCCACCCCCTCCTTGCTGGGCCATGGAAAAATGATCTTGCTTCAAGCCGCTCCCTGGTGCAAAAAAGGTTGGGGACCACTGTTTTAGACCATCGCGAGCCGTACAAGAGACCGGACGCATCATACAGGAGACCGGGGACATCGGAAGGTGAGTATATGTTTATTTTTTATTTTAAATTCTTTTTTTTACAGGTACTATGGTACCCGGGTCTGGATGAAAGTCTCCTCTTCTCCAGACCCGGGTACCATCCGCACATTGAAACGCTTAATATCCGCGCGTGCACATGTAGTCATGTGGATATTAAGCGATTCAATGCAAGTCAATGGCGGCAATTGCGCTGCATGTCCGCAAAATTAATGGACATGCTGCGTATTTTTCCGCAATGATAATCCGCAGCAGAAATTTCCCCAGCATGTGCACAGCACATGAGGATTATCATTGGGGACCAGGGGGCACATATTACCAAGCGTTTTCACTGTGGAAATTCCGCAGCAAAAATGCTTGAAAAACGCATAGTGGGCACGACCCCATAGACTAATATTGGTCTGAGTGCGGTCTGATGTTTGTGCCGTCAACTGCACAATCCCTAACAAACCTTACAGACGTTGTGATGCCAATTATGATGATCTTTTATTTCTTTACTTTTAAAGGGGGAAAGGGCGGGTGACTTGGCCCTATTATTTATGCTCTGTATTTCCCTTGTCCTATCTGAGAACAGAGAGAAGCAGATCTGTTTGATATAAAGGTTTATATGATTAATATCACAGTCTGACAACTATTCCTCAATCAGTCTGTGTAGGGAAGGTTGTCCACTATGGCTTTTTTAGACCATGATTAAAATGCATTATCCTGAATATAAATTCTAAGCCGATATGCTGCTGCTTTCATACTTATATTATCATAGAGCTCGGATGCTACAATTTCAAGCCAATAATAATATCCTGTTAGTAACCTCTTAAGAAGGTGACAGTAGTGATTATTCACCCTTAGGTGCCACTAAGTTAGTAATATAAAATGGATCTATGTGCATCCAGAAGTCTTGCTTATTATGTAGTGCAGCTAAGATAGAAATAGGTTACGTGATGCTGAACATTTAATCTTAAGCATATTTATTATAGATAACAATATAAACATTAAATTCATAATACAAAGCTAAACGCAGGCGGTTCTGATAAGTTTCCTATTGAATGTAAGTACAATGATACATTCGATGCCGCGGCAATGTGTAAATAGGCGGTGGCATAGCTCTATGTCGTTTCAGATACAGCGATTCGGCTGAGCTCTCATCCAATCACAATGCGTTGCATCATAATGACGAGTGTGTAGGAACTCCGAGAGTCCACAGGGGGGCGGAGTATTCACAGAGGAAATTGCCGTATCACATTATTCCGCATCATTATGCCGTGATGGCTGACGAGCGCAGCTCCTATTGGTCCATGCGGCAATGCAAACTGACCTGATTGGTAGTTCATTACTATGACAACGGTCCGTGAGGCGGTACTTGTTCGTGATTGGCTAATAGCGGTATGTCACAGCCCTAGGATTGGCTTGTACTGCGGTGAATGTTGCCCTATCAAAGTGTCAGACGTCATGGTGAGGTTTTGGGTGACGAGTGGACTCGTCATTGGGCTGTGTAGCACCGCAAGCTTTTGGGATTGGTAAGTTATTTCCATAGTAACATTGCTAATACGATGCTTGTGTGTGACGGATGATAGTGATACGTAGCAGCTTTAGGATTGGCATGGACTGTCGATCAACAGGACTGGTAATTGCAGATATATCACTCAGTATCTTATTGGTGGGTCTACACCTACATAAGCTATGTATGGGGGGGGTGACGGCCGGCGGCCATTATTGTTTGTGTCCCTGCCCCTGATGACGCCAAGTAAGCGGTGAAACGCGTTGGGGGGACTTGCTATTTTAAATTGAATTGCCCTGTTTTGCCTGTGAATGATGGCACCCCGGCAGGGGTGGATTAAGAGTAGCAAGGACCCCGGGCAGTTTAGACGGCATGGGCCCCCCCCCCCACACACACACACCTGATGTATCACATGACTTGTCACATGATCCCCCTTTGATAGATCATGTGATAGTTCACGTGAAATTAATTCTGCACAATATTAACGTATTAATTATAATTATTTTTTTATATTAATTGTATGACTTAATATTGAGCACAATTAAGTATGCGGACATCCCACTATGTATGTAGGGTCTCATACTGTATAATATGAGCTTTCACATAATCCTCCTATACACAGCAGGAGGCCGCACGGCGCCCCCCCAAGATACATCCGGAGTCCACACAGCGCCCCCCCCAGATACAGCCGGAGGACACACAGCGCCCCCCCCAGATACAGCCGGAGGACGCACGGTGCCCCCCCCCAGATACAGCCGGAGGACGCACGGTGCCCCCCCCCAGATACAGCCGAAGGACGCACGGTGCCCCCCCCCCAGATACAGCCGGAGGCCGCACACACACAAACAAACATATACAAAGATACATACACGCATAGGCTTCGTGCCCACTGTGCGTTTTTCAAGCGTTTTTGCCACGGAATTTCCGCAGCGAAAACGCTGAAAAAACGCTTGGTAATACGTGCCCCATGTTCCCCAATGATAATCCACATGTGCTTTGCACATGCTGCGGAAGTTTCCAATGCGGATTATCATTGCAGAAAAAACGCAGCATGTCCATTAATTTTGCGGACGCGCAGCGTAATTGCCGCCATTGACTTGCATTGAATCGCTTAATATCCGCATGACTACATGTGCACACGCGGATATGAAGCGATTCAATGTGCGGATGGTACCCTGGTCTGGAGAAAAGGAGGCTCTCATCCATACCCGGGTACCATAGTACCTGTAAAAAAAAGAATTTAAAATAAAAAAAATAAAGATTATACTCACCTTCCGATGGCCCCTGGTCTCCTCAGCGATACGTCCGGTCTGTTGTATGCGTTGCGGTGGTATGAAAGGACCTGCCATGACGTCATTTAGTCATGTGACAGGTCACACGACAGCTGATATCGGCTGTCGCATGACCTGTCACATGACTAAATGACGTCACATGACGTCACATGACCGTGAGCCGCTCAACACACCGGACGCACCGGAGAGAAGACCGGGGGCCATCAGAAGGTAAGTATAATCTTTACTTTTTACCATTCTTATTCTTTTTTTTAACTATTACTTGGTCACACTATATATGCCGGTTGCATGGATTTATATAGTGTGACCAAGTTATCAAGCACTTTTCCAAGTGATGCTAAAATCGCTTGGAAAAGTGCTTGATAACCCGCATGCGGAAATGCATGCAAAAACGCTTGACAAACGCTTCTGTGGCACCCCAGGGGTCTGGTTTTCCACAGTAATGTAATGTTATGTCTGAGAGCAGGTGGGAGGTCCTTTGGTCAGGGATCCTGTGCATGCCACACCTCCTGCCCAGTCTTGGGAGGGGAAGAACTTCCCCTGTAAAAACCCTGGGCTGAGGCAGAGTTAGTCAGTCAAGGAGAGTAGAGACAAGAAACAGTCACAGGAAGAAACAGCAGAAGCTCAGTGGGAGCAATACTACTACAAGTCAGGGGCTGGCAGCTGCAGAGCTCGCCCTGACTGAGAAGCTTTCTTACCGGACCCGGCGTCCGAGGCTGTGGGGACTAACTCTTACCCAGCAGCAGAAGCCGACCGGCAGGGGATTTCAGGTCCTCAGGCCCAGAAACCCGAAGGCACGGTCACACGCGTGGGACCAGCACCTCCATCGTGGAGCGGAAGCCATTAGAAGGCCCCGAGTCACCGGCCATACGGGTGAGCACCACACGGTACACTCAGGGACGTGGGCTACTTATATCCGCTTCTAGCAAGGTAGCCAGAAGAGTGCAGTCAGTTTGGGAGGCCTACAACTCCGCCTGGCCAGGGGAGATCCCATCTGCTCAAGGACTGACCAGGCCCCGTTCACTAGCAAGTACTCCGGGAGGGTCTATCGTTGTTACCAGTAAAGACCCTGAATTACACCGCACCGTCTCTGAGTGGTTCCTGCTACCCCCATCATCCATCTGCTGCCCTGAGGCCATACCCCTCCCGTTGGGGGTTATACCATCTACGCTGCACCATCCATCCACCGGCCTCAGCGGACTGTCCTGCAGCGGCAGCTCCATAGCTGCATTCAACGGGTGGCGTAGTCGTCCTACATCTACTGCTGTTACATCGCCGCTCAGTTTGACTCCCTGGGCACGGACCGGGTCACCGCCACGAGACTACAACCCTCAAGAGATCCGGCTCCGGGTAAGCTCCCGCGTGCGCAACGCAGCGCGACACAGGCCCAGGGGCGCGTCACTTCTACCTGGTGGGAAAAACACATGTAAAATCTGCATGCATTTTTCCTGCCAGGGAGAAGCGGAAAAAATATGCAGCATTTCTGCATCGTGGGCACTTAGCCATAAACACATTTGAAACACAAAAATACATATAAACAGACATATCACACAATGATATCTGCACACACTGACACATCACTCACCGTCCCCCTGCTCGGCTCCAGTCGTCCAGCTCCTCTATGGTGGTAAGAAGCAGTGCAGGGCACACTGCATGACGTCACGCTAGCAGACACTGGCGCGCACAGGGCCGTGTCTTCTAGCTGTGATGCGGCCAGGCCAGCACACGTGCGCACGCACGATATGCGCACACATGCACACGGTACGCAGATATGCGCACAGACACATGCATACGTACATATCTTATAAACACATAAAACTGTCCTGTCCAGCAGCTCCTCATGCATGTCTCAGTCCAGGGCCGCAGGTATGTCACAGACATGGCCCTGGACCATCAGAGGGGCCCACTCGCCGTTGGGGCCTGGGCTGCTTCTACAGCATCTGTGTAGGACCTCTGGCGCTGCTTGATTGCCGGCACTTCACCTGACATGGCGTGCACTGTGCGGTTGTGTCTGGTAGTAATGGCGCGGCAGGGGCAATACACAAGCACAATTATAGGCGCAGTGTCGCCCCTGCCGTGTCATTAATACCAGACACAGTCGCACAGATCACGGCCATGTCAGGTGAAGTGCCAGCGGACCTGCACAGGGGAAGCAGCCTGGGCCACGACAGCGAGTGAGCCCCTATTATGGTCCACAAATACATAGATATAGATACATACACACACATATACATACATACACACATATATATATATATATCTATATATGTATATATATATATAAAACACACACACACACTGCACATGGACTTACCCTTTCTGTACATTATGCAAGTTCTTCCATCTTCTCTGTGGGGCAGCCTCTCCTCCTCTTGAGGCCCGACTGCAGAGCTCTGGTGTAATTGCAGGGTAGGAGGGGGAGAGCGGAGAGGTAACATTCAGTCCCGGGTAGGGGGCAGGGAGAGCAGTGGCCATGCTGTAGGCTGGCTCTGTGCTCTGCTGGAGGCCGGAGCAGGTGGCGGAGCCTCCTCTCCTGCACTTACACAGTCAGCAGCTTGTGAGTCATCCTCGCAGCGCCGCTGGACACAGCAGAGCAGATTCCATCTTCCGACTCACGGGCCCTCCTGTCACACATAATGAGGTCAATCCGGCCACAGGCCCCTGGGAGACCCGGGCCCCATGGCAGCCCAGGGCCCCGGGCGGTAGCCCGGATTGACCTCATTATAATCCGCCTATGCTGACCGCAATCCACGGGAGGAGTAGTCGGACATCACTTAAAACTTATAAAGGACTACCACTGGTCTCACCACACTGAGTCACGGACCGGGTTGCCACTACTACCCCCATCTTCTCCCTATTGCCTGGTTCCGAGTGCCCCACGGCCCAGGGGGCGAGTCATATACAGTACGAAGCACTATGCGGGGGACATGTATACAATACGGAGTACTATGCGGGGCCGTGTATACAGTACGGAGCACTATGCGGGACCATGTATACAGTATGGAGTACTATGCGGGCCATGTATACAGTATGGAGTGCAATGCGGGGCCATCTATGCAGTACGGAGCACTATGCGGGGCCATGTATACAGTAGTACGGAGCACTATGCTGGGCCGTGTATACAGTACGGAGCACTATGCGGGGCCATGTATACAGTATGGAGTACTATGCGGGGCCATGTATACAGTATGGAGTACAATGCGGGGCCATCTATGCAGTACGGAGCACTATGCGGGGCAATGTATACAGTACGGAGCACTATGCGGGGCCATGTATACAGTATGGAGTACTATGCGCGGGCCATGTATACAGTAGTACGGAGCACTATGCGGGGCCATGTATACAGTATGGAGTACTATGCGGGGGAATGTATGCAGTAGGAAGCACTATGCGGGGCCATGTATACAGTTGTACGGAGCACTATGCGCGGGCCGTGTATATATAGCGCCCCGAGGGTTCGGCCGCTACAGGGGTATTGCACCTCTGCCAGAGGTGTGATATTCCACTCCCAGGTAAGGATGGAGTATGGACCAGGGCTCAGGTAGCTGCATACAGCACACTCACCCCATTTCCGAGGGACAGCTCAACGGTGCTCCCATTAGACAGAAATGCAGGCACGACAGACCATGTCCCTGGCTGGAGTGGGGAGGGGGGTGGAATACCCAGTGATGTAGGAGCAGGAGGGGACGGTTCCTGAGCGTAGGTAGGAGCCCATTGGTTGCTGGTCACCTGGGCTCATGTTTCTAAAGGGAGGTATAAAAGGTGGGCACCATCTTAGTTCTGGGAGTAGAAGAAGTGAAGTCCAGTCAGAGAAGACAGGGAGCAGAGGCTCTGTAGGAGCTCTGCTCAGAGGCAGGCCTAGAGAAAAGGCCGGAGTCTGAGAGGAGAAAGAGAAGTGGGCCTGGAGAAGAGGCCAAAGAAAGGAGGAGAAGAAGGAACAGGAAAGAAGGAGAAGAGAGAGAGAAACAGAGGGGCTCAGGAACAAGAAGGTGGAAGGGACCCTAAGAACCCACGAGAATACCGGCTGAAGGGTCAGGCAGATTAAGGGTACCGGATCCCAAGTTGGTGGAGGAGAAACTACCCTCAGCCAAAGACCGGAGGTCGTGATCATTTATTGGTGCGACACTTCATGAAACCTGCTAGGAAGGAACCATATAGGACAGCGGGGAACGGGGCCCACGTTTACCTGCGCAGATCCGCGGCAGCTGGACAAAAGTGGGTCACTGGTGAGGCAGGCCAGAGAAAGGACAGAAGGGGGTCCTGAGCCATACTTCTGAACTGCCTGGGAGTTGACCGAGCCCCACACCTAGTGGACGCAGCACGGCTCGGGCGGTCACTACTGGTGCCGAAGTGACCCGGAGCACATGAACTGTGAGTAAAAGACATTGGATTGCAGTACGTTGTCTGTGTACTTTCTCGCTCCTCCAGCACTACCGGTACTGGGACTCCCTCCACCACCACCCCCATCATCCACTGCACTGCCCTGGGGTACACTCTTCCCGTGGGGAGTTATCCAATCTCAGCTGCACACACCATCAGCCTCAGGGGATTACCTTGCAGCGGCTGTTCATAATAACCGCAATCGACGGGTGGCGTAGTCGGACATTATCAACGGTACATAGCAGACTACCATTGGTCTGACCACCCTGAGCCGCGGGACCGGGCCGCCACTACTACCCCCATCGTTTCCCTGTTGCCCGGATCCGCGTGCCCCACGGCCCAGGGGGCGAGTCATATACAGTACGGAGCACTATGCGGGGCCATGTATATAGTAGTACGGAGTACTATGCAGGGCCATGTATACAGTACGAAGCACTATGCAGGTGACATGTATATAGTACGGAGTCCTATGCGGCACCATGTATACATACGGAGCACTATGCGGGACCATGTATATAGTAGTACGGAGCACTATGCGGGGCCATGTATAGAGTACAAAGCACTATGCGGGTGACATGTATACAGTACGAAGTACTATACGGGGCCATGTATACAGTACGGAGCACTATGCGGGAACATGTATGGCCATGTATACAGTACGGAGCACTATGCGGAGCCATGTATACTGAGTGCAGCACTATGCAGGTCTATGTATACTGTGTGCAGCACTATGCGGGGCCATATATGCAGTATGGAGCACTATGCAGGGCCATGTATACAGTATGGAGCACTATGCGGGGCCATGTATACAGTACAGAGCACTATGTGGGGCCATGTATACAGTACGGAGCACTATGCGTGGCCATGTATATAGTACGGAGCACTATGCGGGGCCATGTATACAATATGAAGCACTATGCGGGGCCATGTATACAGTACGGAGCACTATGCAGGGCCACGTATACAGTACGGAGCACTATGCGGGGCCATGTATACAGTATGGAGCACTATGCGAGGCCATGTATACAGTTTGGAGAACTATGCAGGGCAACGTATAGAGTACGGAGCACTATGCGGGGGCCATGTATGCAGTACAAAGCACTATGCGGGGGCCGTATATAGAGTGCGGAGCACTATGCGGGGCCGGGTAAACAATCTGAAGCACTATGCGGGGCCGTAGATACAGTACGGAGCACTATGCGGGGCAATATATACAGTACGGAGCACTATGCGGGGCCATTTATACGTACGGAGCACTATGCGGGGCCATGTATACTGTATGCAGTACTATACGGGGCCATATATACAAAACAGAGCAGTATGCGGGACCATGTATACAGTACGGAGCACTATGCGGGGCAATATATACAGTATGGAGCACTATGCGAGGCCATGTATACAGTACGGAGCACTATGCGGGGCCATGTATACAGTACGGAACACTATGCGGGGTCATGTATATAGTAGTACCGAGCACAATGCGGGGGTCGTGTATACAGTACGAAGCACTATGCGGGGCCATATATATAGTAGTACGGAGCACTATGCGGCGCCATGTATACAGTACGAAGCCCTATGAGGGGCACATGTATACAGTACGGAGTACTATGCGGGGCCATGTATACAGTACGGAGCACTATGCGGGGCCATGTATACAGTATGGAGCACTATGCGGGGCCATATATACAGTACGGAGCACTATGCGGGACCATGTATACAGTAGGTAGCACTACGCGGGGCCATGTATACGATATTGAGCACTATGCGGGGCCGTGTATACAGTATGGAGCACTATGTGGGGCCATGTATATAGTACGGAGTACTATGCGGGGCCATGTATACAGTACGGAGCACTATGTGGGGCCGTGTATACAGTATGGAGCACTATGCGGGGCCGTGCATACAGTACGGAGCACTATGCGGGGCCGTGTATACAGTACGGAGCACTATGCGGGGCCATGTATACAGTACGGAGCACTATGAGGGGGACATGTATACAGTACGGAGCACTATGAGGGGGACATGTGTACAGTATGGAGCACTATGCGGGGCCGTGCATACAGTACGGAGCACTATACGGGGCCGTGCATACAGTACGGAGCACAATGCGGGGCCATGTATACAGTACGGAGCACTATGAGGGGGACATGTATACAGTACGGAGCACTATGCGGGGGACATGCATACAGTACGGAGCACTATGCGGGGCCGTGTATACAGTACGGAGCACTATGCGGTGGCCATGTATACAGTACGGAGCACTATGCGGGGCCGTGTATACAGTACAGAGCACTATGCGGTGGCCATGTATACAGTACGGAGCACTATGCTGGGCCGTGTATACAGTACGGAGCACTATGCGGGGCCATGTATACAGTATGGAGTACTATGCGGGGCCATGTATACAGTATGGAGTACAATGCGGGGCCATCTATGCAGTACGTTACACTATGCGGGGCCATGTATACAGTAGTACGGAGCACTATGCGGGGCCATGTATACAGTATGGAGTACTATGCGGGGGAATGTATGCAGTAGGAAGCACTATGCGGGGCCATGTATACAGTTGTACGTAGCACTATGCGCGGGCCGTGTATATATAGCGCCCCGAGGGTTCGGCCGCTACAGGGGTATTTCACCTCTGCCAGAGGTGTGATATTCCACTCCCAGGTAAGGATGGAGTATGGACCAGGGCTCAGGTAGCTGCATACAGCACACTCACCCCATTTCCGAGGGACAGCTCAACGGTGCTCCCATTAGACAGAAATGCAGGCACGACAGACCATGTCCCTGGCTGGAGTGGGGAGGGGGGAGGAATACCCAGTGATGTAGGAGCAGGAGGGGACGGTTCCTGAGCGTAGGTAGGAGCCCATTGGTTGCTGGTCACCTGGGCTCATGTTTCTAAAGGGAGGTATAAAAGGTGGGCACCATCTTAGTTCTGGGAGTAGAAGAAGTGAAGTCCAGTCAGAGAAGACAGGGAGCAGAGGCTCTGTAGGAGCTCTGCTCAGAGGCAGGCCTAGAGAAAAGGCCGGAGTCTGAGAGGAGAAAGAGAAGTGGGCCTGGAGAAGAGGCCAAAGGAAGGAGGAGAAGAAGGAACAGGAAAGAAGGAGAAGAGAGAGAGAAACAGAGGGGCTCAGGAACAAGAAGGTGGAAGGGACCCTAAGAACCCACGAGAATACCGGGTGAAGGGTCAGGCAGATTAAGGGTACCGGATCCCAAGTTGGTGGAGGAGAAACTACCCTCAGCCAAAGACCGGAGGTCGTGATCATTTATTGGTGCGACACCTCATCAAACCTGCTAGGAAGGCACCATATAGGACAGCGGGGAACGGGGCCCACGTTTACCCGCGCAGATCCGCGGCAGCTGGACAAAAGTGGGTCACTGGTGAGGCAGGCCAGAGAAAGGACAGAAGGGGGTCCTGAGCCATACTTCTGAACTGCCTGGGAGTTGACCGAGCCCCACACCTGGTGGACGCAGCACGGCTCGGGCGGTCACTACTGGTGCCGAAGTGACCAGGAGCACATGAACTGTGAGTAAAAGACATTGGATTGCAGTACGTTGTCTGTGTACTTTCTCGCTCCTCCAGCACTACCGGTACTGGGACTCCCTGCACAACCACCCCCATCATCCACTGCACTGCCCTGGGGTACACTCTTCCCGTGGGGAGTTATCCAATCTCAGCTGCACACACCATCAGCCTCAGGGGATTACCTTGCAGCGGCTGTTCATAATAACCGCAATCGACGGGTGGCGTAGTCGGACATTATCAACGGTACATAGCAGACTACCATTGGTCTGACCACCCTGAGCCGCGGGACCGGGCCGCCACTACTACCCCCATCGTTTCCCTGTTGCCCGGATCCGCGTGCCCCACGGCCCAGGGGGCGAGTCATATACAGTACGGAGCACTATGCGGGGCCATGTATATAGTAGTACGGAGTACTATGCAGGGCCATGTATACAGTACGAAGCACTATGCGGGGGACATGTATATAGTACGGAGTCCTATGCGGCACCATGTATACATACAGAGCACTATGCGGGACCATGTATATAGTAGTACGGAGCACTATGCGGGGCCATGTATAGAGTACAAAGCACTATGCGGGTGACATGTATACAGTACGAAGTACTATACGGGGCCATGTATACAGTACGGAGCACTATGCGGGAACATGTATGGCCATGTATACAGTACGGAGCACTATGCGGAGCCATGTATACTGAGTGCAGCACTATGCAGGTCTATGTATACTGTGTGCAGCACTATGCGGGGCCATGTATACAGTATGGAGTACTATGCGGGGCCATGTATACATGGGGGCTTGGGGATACAGCAGGGGCTACAGGACAGCATTACTAAATTTAAGTCACTCCTGAGGCGTAGGACACGCACATGGTGGAACAGGGCCTTCCTGACTAAATACATTGAGAAGGCCCTGATTCCACGTGGCTTGCGGGTGCAGATCTTCCCCTCCTTCCCCATTGAGGATGAGGCTTTTAAAGACAAATGGGAGGACCTAGCTAACACCTGCTCCTTTGGTTTCCTTAGCCTGTTGAAAGATCTGAATGACTCATCTCTTGATACAATGGAAAAGGAGATTGAGTCGATTCAAACGCAATTTAAAAAAGAATTGGATTCCACTAAATTGAAACAGCTGAACGACGAGATGGACCTGGAGTGCCAGAGATGGGTGAAAGATATCCACGCCAATAAACTTAAAAAACTACAACGTGACATTCACGATAAACAATCAAAGAGTGTATATAGGTGGCGGATCCCCCAAGATAGATCTCGAGTCAGATCTCATTACGCCCGTCCCTTGCGCTCCAGGTCCTCCTCGCTAGCCTCAACGGCTTCTACAAGTGAACAGCCATCTTCTGAGAACCTAACCACCCGACGGGTCTCTGAGGTTCAGCAGATCTCGAGGATCAAGACGAGACCCTTCAACAGGAGGAAACCTACCACACCTTACCAGGTGAGTGTGTCCCAGGGAGGGCTCCGTGTCATTAATTTATCTTTACATACTCTTACCCGGGCACAGATGGAGGTCTTGAGCTTAGGCCTATCCTTTTCACCTACGAATGCCTTTGACTATTTCACTGCCCTCAAGGACCTCCACCTGTTTGCCCGGAAATTAATTTTACATAAATTGCATTCTAGAGCACCTGGTGAGGGATGTTCCCTGACTGTGACAGAGAGGGAGGCCCTACGAAACCTCGAAGATCTACTGTTGGAGCAGGAAGAATCACCTAGTACAGGTACACGATTACAATCTCGACACCCTAGATCAACGAAGTTCCCTCCCTTGTCTCTGAGTCCGGCAATTGAGATTTTTGTGCGCTTGGTAACTGAAGCTTTGGGGCGCCTCCCTACACGGAGACGCCGGGACAACCTCACGTATTACCAGCGCACGGCACTCCATCAACTACAATCTCTGCCGGACATTGTCATTAAACCGGCAGACAAGGGAGGGAACATCGTTCTTTGGCCCTGCTCCATGTATGAGAAAGAGGCAATGCGCCAATTAAGAGATATTCAGACCTACACTAAACTGTCATACAATCCCACGGCCTCCTTCTCTGCCACACTTCAGGGTATCCTTGGGCGGGCCTGTAATATAGGTATCATCGACCAACGAACTGTGGAGGCATTAACGGTCCGCTTCCCCAAGACGGCGACCTTTTACCTCTTGCCCAAGATTCACAAGGACGCTCTCAGCCCACCAGGACGTCCGATCGTGTCAGGAATTGAGGGGCTATGTGGCCCCATCTGTCAATATATAGACTACCATCTTCGCCCTCTTGTAAGCACTCTTCCTTACTATGTGAAGGACACGACGGACGTCCTTACACGGGTTGACGGCGCCCTTGTGACAGATGATACCCTTATGGTCACGGCCGACGTCGAGAGCTTATACACATGCATCAGCCATGATCTGGGCCTCTCCGCAGTTCGCCTCTTCCTGGGGGGCTCTGACCTGGACGGACCCTCCAGGGAATTTATCCTTGAGCTCCTCCAATTCGTCCTCTGCCACAACTATTTTCTCTTCAATGACACGGTATATCTCCAGAGGCGTGGCACGGCCATGGGTGCGGCCTGTGCCCCCTCGTACGCCAACCTCTTCCTGGGAGCCTGGGAGAGAGAGATTTTTGGCGACGGGGGAGTGCAGGGCGCGGACCGGGTCGTGTCATGGGTGAGATATATAGATGACATTCTATTTTTCTGGCTGGGGACGGTGGAGGAGCTCGACGATTTTATGTCACGACTAAATTCCAATACTTATGCAATTAGGCTTACCTATACCTATCATCCTAAAAGGATCGACTTCCTGGATGTCACCCTTGAGGTGGATCCGGATGGTCGAATCCAGACAGATGTATTTAGGAAGCCTACTGCAGTAAATTCCCTGATTCATGCCTCATCGGCTGATGATTGCTCTACCATCAGAGCCGTTCCAGTTGGACAGTTCCTCAGGATGAGGCGTATCTGCTCCACTAACTCTAGTTTTGAGAAACAGGCTGCAGATCTGGCTGATCGCTTTAAACAACGTGGCTACAGTAATCGATGTATCGGCCGTGGCTATAAGAGGGCCCGCGACACGCCCAGGGACCATCTCATCCATCCCTCCCCTGTGCCTAGACATGGGATACCTGAGAGGATCCGCTACATATCCACATTCAATCATGAGTGGGGAGCTATGCGGCAGATCCTCTCTCGACATTGGAGTATACTTCATACGGAGCCCTCCCTTCGGGACTGCCTAGGCGATTTCCCTCACATGACGCCACGACGATCTAGGACGCTAGGGGATGTTCTGGTTTCCAGCCACTACGTCCCCCCGCGTCCCAATTTCTTTGGATCCCACGGTCCCACGGTGGGCTCATTCCCCTGTGGCCACTGCGTCCTACGTTGCACGTCTTTCTCCAACTCTGATGGCTCCCGCCAATTTGACATTCGTCACCATATATCATGTGGCACCACACATGTGGTCTATTTGGCCACATGCGGGTGCCAATTAATTTATATAGGATTGACCAGCAGGGAGCTCAGAATCAGGGTTCGGGAACACGTCCGGGACATTGGCGCGGCTCGCACGGCCACGGATCCCCGGGAGCTGAAGACACTACCACGGCATTTTAAGGCTGTTCACAATTGTGACCCCCGCTCACTCAGAGTGCGGGGGATCGATAAGGTGTGTCTTGGCTCCCGGGGGGGGAATGCTAAACGCCTCCTGGCCCAAAAAGAGGCGAGATGGATCATCACCCTTAACACCTTGGCACCGCGGGGTCTGAATGAAAGTTTGGGCTTCTCACCTTTTTTGTGATATATATTGTGCTTTTTTGTCCTGCGCCTCCTTTGGAATGACAGTTCCTCCAATTCCCTATTGGGTATTATGGAGGAACAGATTTAGATATTATGACCATATGATTATCCTCTTTCTGGATACTATTTACCATGCAGCCTATTTGTTAATCGCTGCATGCTCTCCTGTGGCCCCTTCTGTATATATTTCATCATGGCAGTGAGCCTCTGTGGCTCATGTTGTTTTAATGTGTATATTTATTAGTATGTTTATTTTTTAACTTCTTGTTTTCTTATACTTAATACATAGTGTCTTTCTCTTTGTGGACTTCATACCTGCCGTGAAGCCTGCTTTCTGGTGATATACTCCCTCCCGTTGATAAGATTGAAGATAAGGAAATGGAATGATCATTGACATCTACGGACACTGCCCTCAGGCTGCTTTGGTGCCATGGACATCCTCACGTTTTTATATTAGCACCTATTGTCCCTATGTACTTCAATCTTTGTAGCTGTACCTACCTATATATGTACCATGTGAGATTTATTGTATCCGAGTATGGTGGCACAATGTATATGTGGACATTAGTACTTTGGTAACTATACCCGGCTCCCTGGTCGGGCGGTGCGCATGCGCGGGGCTACTCACCCTCCTGGCTTCCCATGCGTCTGTCTCCATGGTGTCGGCGCTGCCCCGGACTCTGCTCTTTAGCACTTCCGGGTTCGCGCCGACGTCATGACGGGCGTTCTGGGGGCGGGATGTTCTGACGATCCCTGCGCATGCGCCGCTCACGCCTTCCGGTCGGCGGCCATTTCCTTCCGGTCACATGCATGCACATGTGACCAATTTCTGGAGGGATATTTAAAAAGACGCCGGTGCTTTCATTGTGACGCCTCTTGACAAAGCGAACTTGCGAAACGCGCGTCGAGGCCCGTAGGTCCCACACTGGTCTGCTCCTGCCTTGTCCCCCTGCCCCCCCCTTTGAGCGTCCCTTGGTGATTATACTGGTGAGTGTATCCTCTATCATGGATTATAACTACTCTTGCCCCACTGTAGGAAAAGTGGGATACTTATTCAGTATTATTTGAATTATTGATATCCTTCTACATATACCTCTCCTACTTTGTCATCAACTAACATATGTTACCCTTGGGTCGCTCTTCCTTCTCCCCCTCTTTTTATTATCCTGCTATATTTTTTAGCTGTGGATACTTGTTACGTGTTTTCTTGCATCCGTATCGCCTCCCTATCTGCATCCATCTATTATACATGTAATATTATGTATTTATACTTTTACTAATAAAGTTTTTCATATATGCCGTACACTCAGCTTTTTCTTGTGTTTTTACACTCATTTTGAGTAGGCAGATTTTTCCTGCGACTATGGGGTGTGAGTTGCGGTTCTTCCGCACTCCATACTCGTGACCTCTATTACGCTGGCCGAAGTGTTTACTACCATGTATACAGTAGTACGGAGCACTATGCAGGGCCATGTATACAGTACGGAGCACGATGCGGGGCCATGCATACAGTAGGGAGCACTATGCGGGGCCATGTATACAGTACGGAGCCCTATGCGGGGCCGTGTATACAGTATGGAGCACTATGCGGGGCCATGTATACAGTATGGAGCACTATGCGGGGCCGTGTATACAGTATGGAGTACTATGCAGGGCCATGTATACAGTACGGAGCACGATGCGGGGCCATGTATACAGTAGAGAGCACTATGCGGGGCCATGTATACAGTACGGAGCCCTATGCGGGGCCATGTATACAGTATGGAGCTCTATGCGGGGCCATGTATACAGTATGGAGCACTATGCGGGGCCGTGTATACAGTATGAAGCACTATGCGGGACCATGTATACAGTGGGGAGCACTATGCGGGGCCATGTATACAGTACGGAGCACTATGCGGGGCCATGTATATAGTAGTACCGAGCACTATGCGGGGGTCGTGTATACAGTACGGAGTACTATGCGGGGCCTTGTATATAGTAGTACGGAGTACTATGCAGGGCCATGTATACAGTACGGAGCACGATGCGGGGCCATGTATATAGTAATACAGAGCACTATGCGGGGCCATGTATACAGTACGGAGCTCTATGCGGGGCCATGTATACAGTACGGAGCACTATGCGGGGCCATGTATACTGTGTGCAGCTCTATGCGGGGCCATGTATACAGTATGGAGCACGATGCGGGGCCATGTATACAGTACGGAGCACTATGCAGGACCATGTATACAGTATGGAGCACTATACAGGGCCATGTATACAGTACGGAGCACTATGCGGGGCCATGTATACAGTATGGAGCTCTATGCGGGGCCATGTATACAGTATGGAGCTCTATGCGGGGCCATGTATACAGTACGGAGCACGATGCGGGGCCATGTATATAGTAATACAGAGCACTATGCGGGGCCATGTATGGAGCTCTATGCGGGGCCATGTATGCAGTATGGAGCTCTATGCGGGGCTATGTATACAGTATGGAGCTCTATGCGGGGCCATGTATACAGTATGGAGCTCTATGCGGGGCCATGTATACTGCGTGCAGCACAATGCGGTGCCATGTATATAGTAGTATGGAGTACTATGCAGGGCCATGTATACAGTACGGAGCACGATGCGGGGCCATGTATATAGTAGTATGGAGTACTATGCGGGGCCATGTATACAGTACGGAGCACTATGCGGGGCCATGTATACAGTATGAAGCTCTATGCGGGGCCATGTATACAGTACGGAGTACTATGCGGGGCCATGTATACAGTAGTAGGGAGCACTATGCGCGGGCCGTGTATACAGTACGGAGCACTATGCGGGGCCATGTATACTGTGTGCAGCACAATGCGAGGCCATGTATACAAAACAGCAGTATGCGGGGCCATGTACACAGTACGGAGCACTATGCGGGGCCATGTATACTGTATGCAGCACTATACAGGGCCATGTATATGACTAGCCCAGGGGATGGGGATGACTCGGTACCTGGACCTTTGCCTGGCCTTGGGGATGTCGCGGTGGTCGGCTCCCAGGCTCGTACCCTGGGGTCGCTCTTTGAAAGGGTGGATATTTGTTAATTCTATAAGAGTTCGTGACGCCACCTGTGGTTTCTGGTGAGAATCACCAGCGCTGCGGAGTCCACTGAGGCTGGTGATAAGGCAGCTTGATGGTGTTGCTCCCCACAGGTGGAGCTAGGCCTCAGGGCAGCGTATGAAGGGGGATGCAGGACAGGCGAGACCCAGCCGGGTCAGAGCAAGAACAGGGACAGACACGATAGTCACTTCACTACCTTTTACTGATGGAAATTCAGGCACGTCCCGGAGCTCTGCAGGGTGAAGGGTGCCTGTCAGGATCCTCCCCAATGAGCGGGTTTCGGGCCTCCTTTTACTTGCCTCTGCGTAGTAAGTTTCTGACCTGCCTGGAGCTAGGCCTAACTTTGTCTCTGTCCTGCGCTGGCTGACTTTGTGGTAGGGCCTTCTCTTGGAGTGCACGCTCCCAGCTTACGGGGCCTATGTGTTTCCTGGCTCTGTTACGTATCAGCACTTTAGCGATCCTGGGACTTGTAGTTCTCCAGGGATTCTGGTTATGCCTTACTGGGTCATAGAGATACCTGAAGCTTTGGACCCAGTGTCTGGTAAAGCTTCGGGGTGAGCCAGTTAAGCTCCTCTGCCCCCTACGTACTAACTCTCCACTTGCCTTCGGCCTACTCGGGCCCTCACTAGGCTATACACACTAATGGCAGCTTGCCACGCTTCACCGATCTTATGGCGCCGGCACACCTAAAGCTCGCTGCTCTGAGCTACACTGAGTCTTGGTCTGAATGAACTCCACTGCAAACTAGCAACTGCTGGAGCTGGAACAGACTCTGTCCTCTGAGGTAACTCTTCTCAGACTGATCTGGACTCAACATCTAAACCAGACAGAACTGCCTGGCCCCACCTTCCCTATTTATATCCCTAACGGGCTCCCTCTGCTGGTCTGAGTTGGAAGGTGGAGATGTGTGTATGGTTATGGGGGCCTCTTGTGGAGGAATCCATCAATGCTCTCTTCCAGATCTGTGATACCAAGCGCAGCTGGGCGTCACATATACAGTATGAAGGACTATGCGGGGCCATGTATGCAGTACGGAGGAATATGCGGGGCCATGTATACAGTAGTACGGAGCACTATGCGCGGGCCGTGTATACAGTACGGAGCACTATGTGGGGCCATGTATATAGTAGTACGGAGTACCATGCAGGGCCATGTATATGTAGCGCCCCGAGGGTTCGGTCGCTACAGAGGAATTGCAGCTCACCCAGAGGTGTGATATCTCACTTCCAGGTAAGGATGGAGTGTGGCTCAGGACCCTAACACCCACATGCACTACACCACATTTCCAGGGGACAGGGCAACAATGCTCCCAAGGGTGAGCACAACTATCCCTGTCCCTGGCTGGAGTGGGGGGAGGGAACACCTAGAAAGGGGGAACCCAGTAGTGTCTGGGTGGGGAGAGTAGATCCCGGGTGCACTGTATAGGGGAGTATATATGGTGGGCACCATCTTAGAGTCGGAGAGAGAAGAAGAGAGAGAGCAGAGAGAGAGGGAGGCTGGGAGCAGGGGCTCTCTATGGGCTCTGCTCCGCAGGCAGGCCAAGTCTCAAGGCCTGGTCCTGGAGAAGAGGAAAGGAGAGGAGAGGAACGGAGGAGGCTCCAGAAATGGAGTGAAGGGACCCCAGGGGTGCGGACCGGCCAGCCGCCACCGCACGCCCGCCGCTACCAGAGTCAGGCCAAGAAAGGGAACCGGATGCCTCATCTAGTGGAGGAGAGCAACTACCCTCAGCTAGCAACCGGAGGCCGTGGCATTGTACGTGTACGGCCCCTCACTACACCCGTTAGGAAGGCACCACATTGGACCCAGGGAAACGGAACATACGTTTGCCCGCCAAGGCCCGAGGCAGCTGGACAGAAACGCGGTCAATTGTGGGGTACGACAGGCCATAGAAAGGACACACGAAGGGGGTCCTGAAAAGCATTCCAAAGGTACCTGGGAGTCGGCCGAGCCCCTCACCTGGTGAGCACAGCACGACGTGGGCAGCCGTTACCTGCAGAAGTGGCTTGGAGTGTAAAACTGTGAGTAAAGACCCTGGACTGCATCACTGGACTCTGAGTCATTACTGTTGCTCCCACGCACCATCACCCCCATCATCTACACTCGCTGCCCTGAGGCTATACTCCTCCCATGGGGAGTTATACTACCCTCTGCTGCACATACAACATCAGCCTCAGCGGTCTGCCCCGCAGCGGCGGTTCTCAGTGACCGCAATCAACGGGTGGCGTAGTAGGACACTTGAACATTACAAACCAAGTAAACAGATCCGCCACTGGTTTGACCACCCTGAGCCACGGGACCGGGTCACCGCCACGGAGACTACAACCCCTAGCATCACACAGAGACCCGGCTCCGGGTATTCCCCCACACACACGGCCCAGGGGGCACGTCATATACCGTACGGAGCACTATGCGGGACCATGTACACTGTGTTCCAAATTATTATGCAAATAATATTTTCTCAGATTTTCCAAAATTACCTATATGAATTGCAGTCATTGTAATTTTCTAGTCAAATAACTATTAGAGTACAATTGAAAGGTTTTTGTACAAACTGCCTATGATAACAGTATATTTTCCAAAAAATAAAAAACTCAAATTGCACTCAAAATGCTTATTCCAAATTATTATGCACAGCAGAGTTTTCAACCTTTTCATTTTAACCACTTCACACCAGAGCCTGTTTTTGCCTTCGTGACCTGGCCAATTTTTTCAATTCTGACCACTGTCACTTTATGAAGTAATTACTCTGGAACGCTTCAACGGATCCCCCTGATTCTGAGACTGTTTTTTTGTGACATATTGTACTTCATGATAGTGGTAAAATTTCTTTGATATCACTTGCGTTTATTTGTGAAAAAATCAGAAATTTGGCGAAACTTTTGAAAATTTTGCAATTTTCAAACTTTGAATTTTCATGCCCTTAAATCAGAGAGATATGTCGCACAAAATAGTTAATAAATAACATTTCCCACATGTCTACTTTACATCAGCACAATTTTGGAACCAAAATTTTTTTTTGTTAGGGAGCTATAAGGGTTAAAAGTTGACCATCGATTTCTCATTTTTCCAACAAAATTTACAAAAACATTTTTTTAAGGACCATATCATATTTGAAGTCACTTTGAGGGGTCTTTATGACAGAAAATACCCAAAAGTGACACCATTCTAAAAACTGCACCCCTCAAGGTGCTCAAAACCACATTCAAGAACTTTATTAACCCTTCAGGTGCTTCACAGGAATTTTTGGAATGTGGAAGAAAAAAATTAACATTTAACTTTTTTCACAAAAATGTTACTTTAGACCCAATTTTTTTTATTTTCACAGGGGTAACAGGAAAAATTGGACCCCAAATTTTTTTGTGCAATTTCTCTTGAGTGCGCTGATACCCCATATGTGAGGGAAAACCACTGTTTGGGCGCACAGCAGGGCTCGGAAGGGAAGGAGCGCCATTAGACTTTTTGAATGTAAAATTTGTCTGAATAATTAGCAGACGCCATGTTGCGTTTGGAGAGCCCCTGATGTTCCTAAACAGTGGAAACCCCCCACAAGTGACACCATTTTGGAAACTAGACTCCTTAGGGAACATATCTAGATGTGTGGTGAGCACCTTGATCCCCAAGGTGCTTCACAGAAGTTTATAAAATTGAGCTGTAAAAATAACATTTTCACATTTTTCCCACAAAAACATTTTTCATCCCTTAATTTTGCATTATCATAAGGGTAATAGGATAAATTGCACCATGAAATTTGTTGTGCAGTTTCTCCTGAACACGCCGATGCCCCATATGTGGAGGCAAACCACTGTTTGGGCGCACGGCAGGGTTTGGAAGGGAAGGAGCGCCATTTGACTTTTTGAATGTAAAATTTGTTTGAATAATTAGCGGACGCCATGTTGCATTTGGGGAGCCCCTGATGTGCCTAAACAGTGGAAACCCCCCACAAGTGACACCATTTTGGAAACTAGACCCCTTAGGGAACTTATCTAGATGTGTGGTGAGCACTTTGAACCCCCAGCTGCTTCACAGAAGTTTATAATATTGAGGCATAAAAATAAAATTTTCACAGTTTTCCCACAAAAAATGTTTTTCATTCCCTAATTTTGCATTATCATAAGGGTAACAGGATAAATTGCACCATGAAATTTGTTGTACAATTTCTCTTGAGTACGCTGATACCCCATATGTGGGGGAAAACCACTGCTTTGGTGTACGGCAGGGTTCAGAAGAGAAAGGAGCGCTATGTTGGCTGGGATAGGCAGCAGACACCATGTCACATTTGAAGAGTCGCTGACATGCCGAAACAGCAGAAACCCCCACAAGTGACCCCATTTTGTAAACTACACCTCTCAAGGAATTCATCTAGGGAAGTAGAGAGTATTTTTTAATTTTTAAATTTATACCATTGGGCAGTGATAAAAGCATAATTAGATTTTTACCACAAAAAAATGTTTTACCCTCAGATTTTACATTTTCACATAGGGCAATGGGTAAAAATGGTGCCGAAATGTGTCACACAATTTCTTCTAAAAGTGGCAATACCCCATATGTGGCTGTATCGTACCACTCAGCCATACGGCGGGATCTGGGGGGGACAGAGCGCTATTTGACAATTGGAGAACAAATTATTGTAGAATAGGCATTTGGATTTGGGAGCACAAAATTTTCTGAATTTCTTTTGGGGGGCAAGGGCCATTTCGCTTTTCCAAAGCCTTTCTGCTACCAGTAACTTGGAAGTCCCTTATATTTTTAACAGATGACGGACCTGAGTGGGGACTAGCTTTTTTTGAGGACTGAGTTGAAGCTTTTATTGGGAACATTTTGCGTAACATTTATCCGGCGCTCTATGCTGAGCACTTACATCGGGGTTTCCATCTAAATTTCCAAGTGATGTAATTCAGATGAAACCCCTGCGGGATCCATTCACTGTAATGAGGCAGCAGAGTTACTCTGGACTCCGTCTGGCCTCTGTTTAGTGGTGTCCTTTTTTTCAGAATTGCACAAAACTGTGGCCAACCGCACTTTTATGCACGCCTAAAACAAATGACACCGTGGGATCAGAGGCCAGACGGCATCCACAGTGGCCTATATCTGCCTCATTACAGGGAATCTTCCGTCATGGGTTCCGGCTGAATCACATATTTTAGAGATTTACACGGAAACTCTGGCGTAAGTGCTCAGCGCAGAGCGCAGGATAAATGTGTGCCGAGCCATACTGCGATCTTTGGGAGACATAATAAACAAATCAGTAGCAGGTGAAGAATTGGTTTTATTTATTTTTTTACGCCGCTCCTAGTGTGATATAACTGATTAGATTACTTTATTCTTCGGGTCGGTTCGATTACAGAGATACCAGATTTATATTGGGTTTTTATGACTGACAGCTGTCACACACTAAGAGACGCTTTTTTTTTGCAAAATCTAGTTTTTGCATCGCCATATTTTGAGAGCTATAATTTTTCCATATTTCGGCCGACAGAGTCATGTGATGGCTTGTTTTTTGCGGGACGAGTTGACATTTTTATTGGTACAATTTTTGCGTACGGGACATTTTTTGATCGCTTTCTATTCCGTTTTTTGGGAGGTAAAATTAACAAAAACCAACAATTCAAGAATTGTTTTTTGAGTTTTTTTTTATGCCGTTCTGCGTGTGGTAAAAGTGATCAGGCAGCGTTATTCTTCGGGTCAGTACGTTTACAGCGATACTACACTTACTGTATATTTTTTTTATGTTTTGGCGCTTTTACACAATAAAACAATTTTATAGAAAAAATATTTTTTTTGCATTGCTTTATTCTGAGCGCTATAACTTTTTTATTTTTCGGCTAATGGAGCTGTATGGTGGCTTTTTTTTTGCGGAACAAGATGACGTTTTCAGCGGTACCTTTCTTATTTCCATTTTGCTTTTTGATCGCATTTTTTTCCACTTTTTGTTTGGCGATATGAGGAAAAAGCATAGTTTTTTTATCCGTTTTTTATTTATTTTTATTACGGTGTGCACAGAAGGAGTTAATTAGTGTGACAATTTTATAGCTCGGGTTGTTTCGGACGCGGCAATACCAAATATGTGTACTTTTTTTATTTTTTCATAAATATACAGATTTATCGGTTTAATATTTTATTTATTTATTTTAATTTATTTTGTAATTTTTTTTTAACAGTTTCAAAACATTTTTTTTTACTTTTTTTTACATTTTTACTTAGTCCCTGTATGGGACATTAATTTTTATTTTTCTGATAGACATATATTACATTACATGAGATCTTCACTGACTTTCACAGTCAGAGTCTCGTGCCAGGCTTCAGCTGCAGGCTGCAGGCTGAGCCAGGCAGGACACCATATATTGCAGAGCTGGAGGCGGTCATGTGACCTCCAGCTGCATTGAATTAGTCTCATGCTGCACATAACACATCTGCATCTCTGGCTGCTATGGGCATAAAAGGGGACAAACTTATGGTGTGGCACCCATGCTCCCCTGACCTCAACCCCATTGAGAACCTCTGGAGCATCATCAAAAGGAGTGTCTATGATGGCGGGAGGCAGTTCACATCTAAGCAACAGCTCTGGGAGGGTATTCTGTCCTCATGCAAAACAATTAAAGCAGAAACCATCCAAAACCTGACAAATTCAATGGACGAGAAAGTTCAGAAGCTTCTTTCGAACAAGGGGTCCTATGTGCAAATGTAACATCACCTAGAATAAAGTTTTGAGTTGAAAACTGTTTGATTTCAGTTTGTAATAACCTGCTAATGCTTATAATTTCAAAAATGTCCATTTTTTGTTCTTTATTAAAATGAAAAGGTTGAAAACTCTGCTGTGCATAATAATTTGGAACATGCATTTTGAGTGCAGTTGAGTTTTTTATTTTTTTAAAAATATATTGTTATCATAGGCAGTTTATACAAAAACCTTTCAATTGTACTCTAATAGTTATTTGACTGGAAAATTACAATGACTGCAATTCATATAGGTAATTTGGGAAAATCTGAGAAAATATTATTTGCATAATAATTTGGAACACAGTGTATATAGTAGGTAGCACTATGCGGGGCCATATATACAGTACGAAGCACTATGCGGGGGACATGCATACAGTAGTGCGGAGCACTATGCGGGGCCGTGTATACAGTATGAAGCACTATGCGGATGACATGTATACAGTAGTATGGAGCACTATGCGGGGCCATGTATACAGTATGAAGCACTATGCGGATGACATGTATACAGTAGTATGGAGCACTATGCGGGGCCATGTATACAGTACGAAGCACTATGCGGGGCCATGTATACAGTATGGAGCACTATGCGGGGCCATGTATATGACGCGCCCCCTGGGACATATTCCGTTTTGAGGGGAATACCCGGCACCGGATCAGATGGGGGGGGTTGTAGTCTCCGAGCGGCTGTGACCCGGTCCCGTGCCCAGGGCGTCAAGCTCAGGGTTATGTGGCAGTCTTTACTGATGTTATTAAAGTTCGTTGTGTCGACTACGCCACCCGTTGTGATGCGGTCACTGTGGCCGCCGCTGCAGCAGGGTCCGCTGAGGCTGATGGTGGATGCGCAGCTTGGTGGGATAACCCCCAACGGGAGGGGTATAGCCTCAGAGGGGACAGGCGCAGAGGATGGGGGTTGTGATGGTGCGGTGCAGCCGGTAATGATGACAGACTCGGGTTGTGCAGTTAAGGGTCTTTACTTACTGCAGATGTTCCTGGTCACTCTAGCTCCAAGTGACCTCCCGAGCCGTGCTGCGTCCACCAGGTCCTGGATCCGGCCAACCCCCAAACAAGTCCGGAGCGTGGCCCTGAGCTCTCCCTCTGTCCTTCCTTCAGCCGTCCCCACCAGTGATTCACCTAAATCCAGCTCCCTCGGGCCTTCTGTTGGGCAACCTTTGGCCTCAGGTTCCCTGACCCTCCATGTGGTGTGCCTTCAGGGTGAATGTAGTGGGTGACCGTGACAGACTCTGCCCACGGTCTCCGGTCTCTGGCTGGGGAATGTCTTTACCCCCACCAGCTTGGGTTCCGGTACCCTTCTGCTGACTCCTCACCCGGTGTTCTTATTTGGGTTCTTGGGTCCCTTCTTTGTCCCCCTCTGGGTCTCCTTCTTTACTCCACTCTCTCTCCAGGGCTGTTGTTTCTTTCTGCAGGCTTGTCCTCTGCATCTGACTTACTCTCTGCGTCTGACCCTGATCCTAGTTGGTGCCCTCCTTATATATCCCTCTATGTGTGAGCTCAGGTGACCAGCACCCAATGAGCTCCTACCACTACCCAGACTGCTCCCCCTTTCTGCCCCTACACTACATGGGATGTTCCTCCCCCCTCCCACTCCAGCCAGGAACAGGCTCGGTCGCACCTGCACATTTCTAAGTGGGAGTGCCGTCGGCCTGCTCCTCTGGAATGGGATGTATGTAGTGCATGCAGTCTATCTGAGCTCAGTTCCACACTCCATCCTTACCCGGGAGTGGAATATCACACCTCTGGGTTGAGGTGCAATACCCCTGTAGCAGCCGAATCCTCAGGGTGCTACATTCCCCCCTGGTAAATCACAGCACGTCCTCGGGCTGCAAAGACAAAAACACCAAACATACAAATTTTTATAAACATATAAAACACATAAAACATATATATATAAAACTTTCTCGTCGTCTTTTTCTTTCTTCCTCCTCTGGTCACCGTGCAACTCGTGACCAGGTAAAGTGCGACAGTCTTTTGAAAAGCAGTTTCTCATAAAACCAGTAGGGGGCGCCTTAGGAAGCGCAACTATGTACAGGGAAGTTTTGGCCGTTCTCAGTCCCCGGCCAGGTAAGGGAAAGGGATGGCTGCTCACAGTCCTCAGCCTGGTTTGGGTAAGGGACACACGGGTTAAACTGTTCACTGGTCCCAACGGGGACTAAACGTTAAAGCAGCCACGGTTTCTTGTGTACCCCGACGGGTAACTATATACAGTTTTTCTTTACTACTGTTCTTAATCGTAGTACCTCCTAGCCTTGAACCCGTCCGGGTCTTCTGGCTCTTCCTCCCTACACCGCAACTCCTCCTCTGTCAGGCGATGCACGTGGAGGGCGTAAGGTCCCTTGGCACACTTGTGCCGGGTGAACGTTACCTCGTCACCGACGTAGAGGTCACGGCCTTTGTGACCCTCTGGCAGGTGAGACTCGACATCCCGTCGGGTAACGAAGACGTCACCCATGGTGTTCTGGTCCTTTATGAAGCCCCACCCATGCTGCGCATTAAACTTTATTACCGTCCCGATGGTACGGGGACGATCTGCTGCACGGGGGTCCCTTCTGGTCCGGCTCTTTTGCTCCGCGCTGCGGGTCCGGGCCCATTGCTCTCTGGCCCGCCTCTCCTCCCGCTCTCTCTTGAACTCTGCCAGCTGTTGACGGCAACACTCGGTACGCTCTGCTGCAGCTGCCCGAGTCTCTCCGGTGAACCCCATCAAATCTTCTCCCGTGGGGTCCCACACGAACTGGGCTTCCTCGAGTGGAGGCGAGACCCGAGTCACGGGCTTTGGAGCCGGGATCAGGGGCTCACACAAGGGCCCTAGTCTTTGCTGCCGCTCTAGCTCAGGGTACCCTTCGGGCCAGATGAAGGGCCGCCCGTCCGGCCATGTGAGCTGGCCGAAGAGGTCCTCCCCCAGGTGTGGCACCCTTGGTATTACGGGCGCGGGCGCGGTGGTGATGGCGCCCGGGTTGCCCAGGCCTTGCGGCCAGGCCTGGGGCACCTGGAAGGTGAAGGGCACCGTTAGGACGGCGGCGCCCTGGGTTACCTGGCCTTGCGACCAGGCCGGAGGCTCCGCGGAGGTAGATGGCTCTGCTTTGGATGCGGCGCCCGGAAACGCTAGGCCCTGTGACCAGGCCGGAGGCTCTTCTTCCTGCGCCACGCTCCGGGTCACGACGCGTGACGTCACTGGGGTCGCGACGGCGGCTTCCGGTCGGGGCCTAGTCGGTGGCGGTGTCATGGCGGTCTCGGGTACGGCAGGGGGACTTTCGGGCTCTGCGACGGGGAGCTGGGGCAGGTGGGTGGTCTTCCGGTATGGGGTATAGGCATCCCCCTTACCTGCTGCCATACGTCTCGCTCCCTCTTCTGCGCCGTCTCCGGCCTTGGGTCCTCCCGCGTCATCCGCAGAGGTAGTCGGTGTCTTCTTCCAAGGGAGCGGGTTCCGTGGGCGGATTCCAGCTTGCTGGGCCATCTCCCGGCCCCACTCCGCCAGGATCTCCCTCTGCACTCGGGCCATCCTTCCCGCGAGGCCCTCCAGGGCACTCCGCGCGCACTCCCGATCTCGGGGAAGCTGCGCCAGGATCTCCGCTAAGCCTAGCGGGGTTGTTGACTCTAGCAGGCTCCTGACCATCGGGTCGGTGCTGCTCTGCTCTTCTTCCGGCAGGCTCCTGGCCAGCGGGCCGGTGCTGCTCTGCTCTCCTCCTTCTTCCTTCTGCAGGCTCCTGGCCAGCGGGCCGGTGCTGCTCTGCTGCCGCTCCATTCCCGGGTCTACTCTTTCTCTCCTCGACTCCGGGTGCTCTTGCTCTGGACACCTCGCCTCCGGGTGCGCTCGTTCTAGACTGCTCCAAGCGACACCCATCTTTGCTCTTTTCTTTCGTCTCCTCCCACTTCGAGGGCGGTCCCGGGGCAACTCGGTGACTGTCAGCTCCAGGGGTAGTTCTTTCACGCTGACAGACACCTCCAGCATCACAGTCTCTGTTGGTGGGGGCGGTTTCCACTTTTGGCGCCATTTTCTGTCCCGGCCCACGATGGGAGGTGGCCTCTCGCCCTCCTTTGGCACGCCCATAATGGCGTCCGCTGCTCTTCCAAGGCGGGAAATCTGCGGTTTTGGCGGGAAGCGTCGCCCAGTGGCGGGAAACTCTGCAGATGGCGGGAACAAGCTGGAAATGGCGGACAATCGGCGGGAAACGACTGGTGATGGAGTCCGATGGCGTGGACCCTCCGGAACCGGCAGGAGTCTTCTTTCTGAGGTAAACTTGCACTTTTCTTCAGGCACGCAGTACCCGGGTGTTGCGGGCACGTAATCCTGCCGACTACGCCAAAGTTGACGCGCCCCCTGGGACATATTCCGTTTTGAGGGGAATACCCGGCACCGGATCAGATGGGGGGGGTTGTAGTCTCCGAGCGGCTGTGACCCGGTCCCGTGCCCAGGGCGTCAAGCTCAGGGTTATGTGGCAGTCTTTACTGATGTTATTAAAGTTCGTTGTGTCGACTACGCCACCCGTTGTGATGCGGTCACTGTGGCCGCCGCTGCAGCAGGGTCCGCTGAGGCTGATGGTGGATGCGCAGCTTGGTGGGATAACCCCCAACGGGAGGGGTATAGCCTCAGAGGGGACAGGCGCAGAGGATGGGGGTTGTGATGGTGCGGTGCAGCCGGTAATGATGACAGACTCGGGTTGTGCAGTTAAGGGTCTTTACTTACTGCAGATGTTCCTGGTCACTCTAGCTCCAAGTGACCTCCCGAGCCGTGCTGCGTCCACCAGGTCCTGGATCCGGCCAACCCCCAAACAAGTCCGGAGCGTGGCCCTGAGCTCTCCCTCTGTCCTTCCTTCAGCCGTCCCCACCAGTGATTCACCTAAATCCAGCTCCCTCGGGCCTTCTGTTGGGCAACCTTTGGCCTCAGGTTCCCTGACCCTCCATGTGGTGTGCCTTCAGGGTGAATGTAGTGGGTGACCGTGACAGACTCTGCCCACGGTCTCCGGTCTCTGGCTGGGGAATGTCTTTACCCCCACCAGCTTGGGTTCCGGTACCCTTCTGCTGACTCCTCACCCGGTGTTCTTATTTGGGTTCTTGGGTCCCTTCTTTGTCCCCCTCTGGGTCTCCTTCTTTACTCCACTCTCTCTCCAGGGCTGTTGTTTCTTTCTGCAGGCTTGTCCTCTGCATCTGACTTACTCTCTGCGTCTGACCCTGATCTAAGTTGGTGCCCTCCTTATATATCCCTCTATGTGTGAGCTCAGGTGACCAGCACCCAATGAGCTCCTACCACTACCCAGACTGCTCCCCCTTTCTGCCCCTACACTACATGGGATGTTCCTCCCCCCTCCCACTCCAGCCAGGAACAGGCTCGGTCGCACCTGCACATTTCTAAGTGGGAGTGCCGTCGGCCTGCTCCTCTGGAATGGGATGTATGTAGTGCATGCAGTCTATCTGAGCTCAGTTCCACACTCCATCCTTACCCGGGAGTGGAATATCACACCTCTGGGTTGAGGTGCAATACCCCTGTAGCAGCCGAATCCTCAGGGTGCTACATTTACAGTACGAAGCACTATGCGGGGGACATGCATACAGTACGGAGCACTATGCAGGACTCTGTATACAGTATGGAGCACTATGCAGGGCCATGTATACAGTACGAAGCACTATGCGGGGCCATGTATACAGTAAGGAGCACTATGCGGGGCCATGTATACAGTACGAAGCACTATGCGGGGGACATGCATACAGTAGTATGGAGCACTATGCGGGGCCATGTATACAGTACGGAGCACTATGCGGGTGACATGTATACAGTACGAAGTACTATGCGGGGCCATGTATACAGTAGTACGGAGCACTATGCGGGACCATGTATACAGTATGAAGCACTATGCGGGTGACATGTATACAGTACGGAGGAATATGCGGGGCCATGTATACAGTACGAAGCACTATGCGGGACCATGTATACGTACGGAGCACTATGCGGGACCATATATATAGTAGTACGGAGCATTATGCGGGGCCATGTATACAGTATGAAGCACTATGCGGGGCCATGTATACAGTATGAAGCACTATGCGGGGGACATGCATACAGTACGGAGGAATATGCGGGGCCATGTATACAGTACAGAGCACTATGCGTGGGCCGTGTATACAGTAGTACGGAGCACTATGCGGGACCATGTATACAGTATGAAGCACTATGCGGGTGACATGTATACAGTACGGAGGAATATGCGGGGCCATGTATACAGTACGAAGCACTATGCGGGACCATGTATACGTACGGAGCACTATGCGGGACCATATATATAGTAGTACGGAGCATTATGCGGGGCCATGTATACAGTATGAAGCACTATGCGGGGCCATGTATACAGTATGAAGCACTATGCGGGGGACATGCATACAGTACGGAGGAATATGCGGGGCCATGTATACAGTACAGAGCACTATGCGCGCGCCATGTATACAGTAGTACGGAGCACTATGCGCGGGCCGTGTATACAGTAGTACGGAACACTATGCGGGGCCATGTATACAGTACGGAGCACTATGCAGGGCATGTATACAGTGCGAAGCACTATGCGGGGCCATGTATACAGTACGGAGGAATATGCGGGGCCATGTATACAGTATGAAGTACTATGCGGGGCCATATATACAGTATGGAGCACTATGCAGGGCATGTATACAGTGCGAAGCACTATGCGGGGCCATGTATACAGTACGGAGGAATATGCGGGGCCATGTATACAGTATGAAGTACTATGCGGGGCCCTGTATACAGTACGGAGGAATATGCGGGGCCATGTATACAGTAGTACGGAGCGCTTTGCGCGGGCCGTGTATACAATACGGAGCACTATGCGAGGCCATGTACAGTATATAGTAGGATGGAGCACTATGCGGGGCATGTATACAGTACAGAGCACTATGCGGGGCCATGTATACAGTACGGAGCACAATGAGGGGCCATGTATACAGTACGGAGCACTATGCGGTACCATGTATACAGTACGGAGCACTATGCGGGGCCATGTATACAGTATGGAGCACTATGCGGGGCCATGTATACAGTACGGAGCACTATGCGGGGCCATGTATACAGTATGGAGCACTATGCGGGGCCATGTATACAGTACGGAGAACTATGCGGGGCCATGTATATGTGGCACCCCAGGGGTCTGGTTTCCACAGTAATGCAATATTATGTCTGAGAGCAGGTGGGAGGTCTCTTGGTCAGGAATCCAATGCATGCCACACCTCCTGCCCAGTCCTGGGAGGGGAAGAACTTCCCCTATATAAACCTGGGGCTGAGGCAGCGTTAGTGAGTAGAAGAAGAACAGAAGTAGAGACAGAGAAACAGCATAGGAAGAAACAACAGGAGCTCTGTGGGAGCAGTGCTACAAAGAGTCAGGGGCTGGCAGCTGCAGAGCTCGCCCTGACTGAGAAGTATCACCGGAACCGGAGTCCGAGGCTGTGGGGACTAATCTCTACCCAGCAGCAGAAACCGACCGGCAGGGGATTGCAGGTCCTCTGGCCCAGAAACCCGAAGGCACGGTCACAAGAGTGGGACCAGCACCGCCATAGTGGAGCGGAAGCCATTAGAAGGCCCCGAGTCACCGGCCATACGGGTGAGCACCACACGGTACACTCAGGGACGTGGGCTACTTATACCCGCCTCTAGCAAGGTAGCCAGAAGAGTATCGTTAGTTTGAGAGGCCTACAACTCCGCCTGGCCAGGGGAGATCCATCTGCTCAAGGACTGACCAGGCCCCAATCGCTAGCCAGTACTCCGGGAGGGTCTATCTTTGTTACCAGTAAAGACCCTGAACTTCACCGTACCGTCTCCGAGTGGTTCCTGCTACCCCCATCATCCACGTCGGCTGCCCTGAGGCCATACCCCTCCCGTTGGGGGTTATACTACCACGCTGCACAATCCTACCACCGGCCTCAGCGGTCTGCCCTGCAGCAGCAGCTCTAAAGCTGCATTCAACGGGTGGCGTAGTCATCTAACATCACTGCTAAAACAGCGCCACTTAGGCTGACTCCCTGGGCACGGACCGGGTCACCGCCACGAGACTACAACCCTCAACAGATCCGGCTCCGGGTAAGCGCCCGCATGCGCAACGCAGCGCGACACAGGCCCAGGGGCGCGTCAACTTTTGGCGTAGTCGGCAGGATTTCGTGCCCGCAACCACCGGGTACTGCGTGCCTGAAAAAGAGACTTTCAAAACTTACCTGTGGTGAAGATTCCCGCCATCCGGCGCCATCTTCAGCCTTCTTCCCGCCATCGGTGAAGATTCCCGCCATCCGGCGCCATCTTCAGCCTTCTTCCCGCCATCCGTGGAGTTTTCCCGCCATTGGACGCCATCTTGAGGACGCCGCGTGGGAAGAAGAGGGGCGTGGACTCCGAAAGCGCGCGAGAACTGAAGCCCCGCCTCACGTCCGGACGTTGCGTAAGGTCCTGGAAGGAGCCCAGCAGACGCCGACGTCACAGGAGCGCGACGGAAGGTCCTCAACCCTGACGATCCACTGCGGAGCCGCGGCCTACGGAAGAGGATCATCGCAAGGTAGGCCACGGTCCACTAGGGGGGAGAAGGATGTCGGATACGGAGGAGAGCTTCACCGCTCCAACCCCCGCCAGCGCCACCGCGGTTGCGGTCATGCCTTTCACCATGCCCTATATCCCGGGGGCAGCCTGGCTACCCCAGTACTCAGGGGAGTCACATACCCTGCAGGACTTTAGAGAAAAGCTGGATAGCCTCTTCCAGGTGTACCCCCTCACAGAAGAGCAAAAAGTGAGCATCCTGGTGGCCCAATTAAGCGGGGCAGCCCGAAGGGAGGTAAAGTCCTGGCCACCTGGGGGGAGGACTGTCGCAGGGATACTAACCCGGCTGAGGGACACCTTTGATACCCGCACCTCAGCCGAGATTAAGCTTAGATTCTTCGGGTGCAAACAGCGGGCACATGAGAGTATAAGGGACTATGCCCTGAACCTACAAGAGGCCCTGAGAGCCGTTAAGCAGACCGACCCTGACGGCGTGGGAGACGAGGACAGGCTGTTGACTGAACAATTTATAGAGGGACTATATTGCAATGTCCACCGAACCCAGTTGCGGGCAATGGCCTTACAGGACCCTCATCTGGGATTTGCACAGTTCAAGGACAGAGCCATCCGGGTGCTCCGAGAACCGGCACCGGATGGCGTTGTGACCCACAGGTGCCCAGCTATCACTTACCATCAGGAGGCGGCGCCTTTGTCGGCAGGGCCTGTGGGGGCTGATGCGCAGGCTTTGAACAATGACCCGGCTCTAGACCTGCACCATCAGGTCCAAGAGCTAGCTAAAAGCGTTGCTGCGCTAACCCGAACTGTGCAGTCTTCACAGGCTTCCACTCCAGGGAAGATCCAGCTGGCATCCGGACCGGAGGACATCCCGTGGCGTCGACCAAGGAGGACCCCACCGGCCAGAGGAAGACCCAGTGACCGGTACAACGAGGACGGACGACCCATCTGCCGCCGCTGCAATCAACCCGGACATATGGCAAGGTACTGTCCTTTAAACTGGCACAACCTGGGGGTAGAGGGCCAACCCCCAGGAAAAAGATCACCAGGCCCATCGAACTGGCGCGACAAATATGTGGGAGGACGTCCAGTCTTGCCTGTGGTACTGGATGGCATCCCTATGAGTGCCCTACTGGACACCGGGTCACAGGTCACCACCATCCCGTACGTGCTCTTCAAGCAGTACTGGAATGACTCGGATATAACCCGCTACCCTGACGACGACTTGAGTATCATCGCCAGCAATGGTCAGCCCGTGCCACAGATCGGATTTAAAGAGGCGACCATTAAAATTGGTAGAGTCGAACTGGCAGCACAGGGGCTGATCATTGTAGACATTGACAAACACGAGAGTCACCCAAAGATAACGCTAGGAACTAATGTAATTGAAAATTGTCTTGCAGAGGTGATTTTCCTTTTACAACAGGTTGCCAAGAACGCCAGCTCCGGCGAGCAGCGAGTGCTCCAGAAAGAGATCCGGGCACTGATGCGACGGCAACAGGTGGAACTCTCCGGCGGTGAGATTGGTAGCGTAAGAATGTGTGACCCTTTCCCTATTGCCATGCCCCCAAAAAGTGAAATGATGATTTGGTGCCGGGCAGCTATTGGTCCGAGAGGTAGAGATTACCAGGCAATGGTAGAACCAGTTTACTCAGACAGTAGGCCCACCATTTTGACAGCACGGGGGGTGGTCAATGTACGCCATGGGAGGGTGCCCGTTCGCATAATAAATATCGGGAAGAGGGAAGTGTACCTACCCCGGTATGCCACGCTAGCCAAATTATATACCATCAACCAAAACTCTATACAGTCTGTGGAACCCTTGCCTCCATCTCACCCGGAGGAAGGTAACGGCTCTAAGAAAGAAAAGGAGGATTGGTGTCAGCAACTACACTTGGGAACTGACTCCACTCCCTCCCACCAGAAACAGGGAGTCTACCGGGTGGTTCAAGAGTATGAGAGAGTGTTTAGTAAACACCCGTTAGACTTCGGGCGAGTCAAGGGGGTAGAACACCACATCCCCACGGGAGATCATCCTCCCATAAAAGAGAGGTATCGACCCGTACCCCCTGCACATTACCAACACGCCAAGGGGATGCTTAGAGACATGAAGGAGGCTGGGGTAATCCGGGATAGCTGTAGCCCCTGGGCAGCCCCACTAGTTTTAGTCAAAAAGAAAGACAACACTATGAGGATGTGTGTAGATTACCGGAAAATTAACCGTATCACACACAAAGATGCGTACCCTTTACCAAGGATAGAGGAGTCTTTGGCTGCTTTAAGATCTGCTAACTTCTTCTCTACCTTGGATCTCACTAGCGGGTACAGGCAGGTTCCTGTAGCAGAGGCGGACCGGGAGAAGACCGCATTCACCACCCCGATGGGACTTAGCGAGTTTACCTGCATGCCGTTTGGACTTTGTAACGCACCAGGAACCTTCCAACGATTAATGGAGTGCTGTCTGGGACACAAAAACTTCGAGACGGTCCTGTTGTACCTGGACGATGTCATCGTATATTCCAAGACTTATGAGGACCACCTGAAACATCTGGCGGAAGTGTTCGAAGCCCTGGCAAGTTACGGCCTGAAGGTGAAACCCTCTAAGTGTCACCTCCTGAAGCCAAAGGTGCAGTACCTGGGACACGTGGTGAGCGCTGACGGAGTGGCTCCCGACCCTGATAAGATCACCGCAATTAAGGAATGGCCAAGTCCCTCCAGTGTAAAGGAAGTGCGGCAGTTCCTCGGGTTGGTAGGCTATTACCGCAGATTCATCCCCGGTTTCAGCAAAAAGGCAGCTCCTATGCAGGACCTCCTGATAGGCCAGTCCCGGAAGGCCAAGAACCAGAAGCCGCCCTTCAGATGGGAGAAGTTAGAAGAAGAGTCCTTCCGCCAGCTGAAGATGGCCCTCACGGGGGATGAAATCCTGGCGTACCCTGATTACAGCCAGCCCTTTATCGTCTACACTGACGCAAGTAACATCGGGCTAGGAGCTGTGCTGTCCCAGATCCAGCAGGGGAAAGAACGAGTAATCGCTTACGCCAGCCGAAAACTGCGACCCACCGAGAGAAACCCTGAGAATTACAGCTCATTTAAGCTAGAGTTCCTGGCAGTGGTGTGGGCAGTCACCGAACGCTTTAAGCACTATCTCGCTTCCTCCCGGTTCATCGTGTACACGGATAACAACCCGTTGACACACCTGGACACAGCAAGACTCGGTGCCTTAGAGCAGAGATGCATGGCTCGTCTGTCCAACTACGAGTTCACAATCAAATACCGGGCAGGACGCTCCAATACTAACGCGGACGCCCTGTCCAGGATGCCAAATCTACCGGACGAAGGAGAAGATCCAGAGGGACTGGAAGAAGTCGAACTCCCCGCGTTCCACCGTCATGGGACTATCCAGTGTTCCCACCGGGTAAGGAGTAAGCAAGCCGCTACGTTTAACCCCTTGCCTCACTACAACTGGGCGGAAACGCAAGACAGTGACCCTGCCGTCCGGCTGGTAAAGGAGATGCTGACTCGGCCAGAGGCTCGCCTTGACCCAGACGCTCCGGAGGAAGCCAAGCAACTGTGGGCTGAGAAGAGTCGACTGTTCCTTTATAAGGGGAAGTTGTGCCGCCGAATGGTTAACTCCCGGACGCATGAACTAATCTGGCAAGTAGTGGTGCCACGAAGAGACGCAGCCATGGTGATGGAGGCATACCACGACGGGGCTGGACACTTCAGATGGAAGAAGCTGGAGTTCCTGCTGCGTGGGCGGTTCCACTGGGTAGGCATGAGGGGAACCATCGAGAGGTGGTGCAGAGACTGTGGCCCGTGCAACCTAAGAAGGAAGGACCGTGCCAGCCAGAAGACTCCCCTGCAGTCCATCGTCACCCGGCAGCCGTTGGAACTGGTAGCCTTGGATCATGTAAAACTGACCCCAAGCAGAAGTGGCTACGTCTACGCGCTAACCATCGTGGATCATTACTCCCGGTTCTTGGTTGTCGTCCCCGTCAAGGACTTAACGGCTCAAACAGCGGCTAGAGCCTACCAGCAGCACTTCTGCCGTCCACACGGGTACCCGGACCAAGTGCTGACGGACCAGGGACCTGCCTTTGAAGCAGAGATCTTCCAGGAATTCTGCAATCTGTATGGCTGCCGGAAGATAAGGACGACACCCTATCATCCGCAAACTAATGGACTTTGTGAGAAAATGAACCAGGTGGTAATGGATCTTCTGAAAACGTTGCCCCTGGAAGAACGCAGTCTGTGGCCTGAGAAGCTGCCCGATCTGGTGGACCTATACAACCACATCCCGGTAGGTTCCACCAACTGTACCCCGGCTTACCTAATGAGGGCGAGACCTGGTAAGTTACCTGTTGACCTGGAAATGGGAGTCCTGACACCCGAGGACACTTCACCAGAAGCAGATTGGGACACAGAGAGGCAGCAGCAGTACCGGAAATTACAGGAGAGTGTGGAGCGAAGTCTCTGTCAAGCTAGGGAAAGACAAGAGAAAACTTACAACCAGTATGCTCCCGCTGTTCCCCTGGTACCCGGAGAGCAGGTCTTGAAGAGGAAAAGACGGCTCCACAAGTTGGACGACCAGTGGGAGAAGGACCCGTACACCGTACTGCCCTCAAGCCACGAGAACCCGAAGGTCTGTACCATCAGTAAAGACGGAGGGGAGACTATAGCCATTGTATCCCGGGATCACCTGAAAAAGTGTCCTGAACAGCTACGGAACCCTGAAGAGGAACAAGAAGACCATCGACCCGTAGAGGAAAAGGAAGATATGGTTAGTACTGTGCTCGGAGACTTCCCTCGGTCTTGGCCTCAAGTCAATGGTGCAGTTATGGTACCCGTACTCACCTTCCTCCAACCAGCATCCCAAGCACCTACGGAGCAACAGGTAGAGCTGGAAGAACAGCCGGTCCAGGAGGCAGAAGACCCCACACCAGCAGACCAGGAGGATCAACCCTCTGCTTGCAGTGAGCCTGCCATATCCCTAGTGAGCCAGAGGGCCTGTAAACAGCTGCCCAGTTTACCCTTGACAGCTCCTACACCCTGTAGTTCAGGGCCAGACAGTCAGCTCAGTAGGTCCACTAGGGCCACTAGAGGCCAGTTACCCGCACGTTGGAGGATCTAAATGTTTAAGCTATTTTATAATGTTTACCTGTCTATAGTTGCTTGTGTGTAATTTTGTGTTTCTAGTTGTTTTTAGGAGTCTTTGGTGGATTTACCGGGAATCCTTTGTATATAGTTGGAGCGTAACCCAGGACGGACTAAAGACTGTTAAGGACTCGGGGCAGTACAGACCCCTACCTGGTTACGTCTCCCTGTTTTGGTGAAATGGACACCTTGCTTTCTTCAAAGACTGCACCCGGTTACGGACATGCTGTGACCACCTTTATGTGTTTCTTTATTGTATTGTTATTGTTATATCTTGTTATGTTTTTCTAAAAATATGTTTAGTCCCGGAGTACTAAATTTCACTAGGGGGGAATGTGGCACCCCAGGGGTCTGGTTTCCACAGTAATGCAATATTATGTCTGAGAGCAGGTGGGAGGTCTCTTGGTCAGGAATCCAATGCATGCCACACCTCCTGCCCAGTCCTGGGAGGGGAAGAACTTCCCCTATATAAACCTGGGGCTGAGGCAGCGTTAGTGAGTAGAAGAAGAACAGAAGTAGAGACAGAGAAACAGCATAGGAAGAAACAACAGGAGCTCTGTGGGAGCAGTGCTACAAAGAGTCAGGGGCTGGCAGCTGCAGAGCTCGCCCTGACTGAGAAGTATCACCGGACCCGGAGTCCGAGGCTGTGGGGACTAATCTCTACCCAGCAGCAGAAACCGACCGGCAGGGGATTGCAGGTCCTCTGGCCCAGAAACCCGAAGGCACGGTCACAAGAGTGGGACCAGCACCGCCATAGTGGAGCGGAAGCCATTAGATGGCCCCGAGTCACCGGCCATACGGGTGAGCACCACACGGTACACTCAGGGACGTGGGCTACTTATACCCGCCTCTAGCAAGGTAGCCAGAAGAGTATCGTTAGTTTGAGAGGCCTACAACTCCGCCTGGCCAGGGGAGATCCCATCTGCTCAAGGACTGACCAGGCCCCAATCGCTAGCCAGTACTCCGGGAGGGTCTATCTTTGTTACCAGTAAAGACCCTGAACTTCACCGTACCGTCTCCGAGTGGTTCCTGCTACCCCCATCATCCACGTCGGCTGCCCTGAGGCCATACCCCTCCCGTTGGGGGTTATACTACCACGCTGCACAATCCTACCACCGGCCTCAGCGGTCTGCCCTGCAGCAGCAGCTCTAAAGCTGCATTCAACGGGTGGCGTAGTCATCTAACATCACTGCTAAAACAGCGCCACTTAGGCTGACTCCCTGGGCACGGACCGGGTCACCGCCACGAGACTACAACCCTCAACAGATCCGGCTCCGGGTAAGCGCCCGTATGCGCAACGCAGCGCGACACAGGCCCAGGGGCGCGTCATATACAGTACAAAGCACTATGCGAGGCCATGTATGCAGTACGGAGGAATATGCTTGGCCATGTATACAGTAGTACGGAGCACTATGCGCGGGCCGTGTATACAATACGGAGCACTATGCGGGGCCATGTACAGTATATAGTAGGATGGAGCACTATGCGGGGCATGTATACAGTGCGAAGCAGTATGCGGGGCCATGTATACAGTACGGAGCACTATGCGGGGCCATGTATACAGTATGGAGCACTATGCGGGGCCATGTATACAGTATGGAGCACTATGCAAGGCCATGTATACAGTACGGAGAACTATGCAGGGCAACCTATAGAGTACGGAGCACTATGCGGTGCCGGGTATACAATATGAAGCACTATGCTGGACCGTGGATACAGTAAGGAGCACTATGCGGGGCCATATATACAAAACACAGCAGTATGCGGGACCATGTATACAGTATGGAGCACTATGCAAGGCCATGTATACAGTACTGAGCACTATGCGGGGCCATGTATACAGTACGGAGCACTATGCGGGGCCATGTATATAGTAGTACCGAGCACAATGCGGGGCCATGTATACAGTACGAAGCACTATGAGGGGCACATGTATACAGTACGGAGTACTATGCGGGGCCATGTATACAGTACGGAGCACTATGCGGGGCCATGTTCACAATATGGAGCACTATGCGGGGCCATATATACAGTACGGAGCACTATGCGGGACCATGTATACAGTAGGTAGCACTATGCGGGGCCATGTATACGGTACGGAGTACTATGAGGGGGACATGTATATAGTACGGAGCACTATGCGGGGCCATGTATACAGTACGGAGCACTATGCGGGGCCGTGTATACAGTACGGAGCACTATGCGGGGCCATGTATACAGTACGGAGCACTATGCGGGGCCATGTATATAGTAGTACCGAGCACAATGCGGGGGCCGTGTATATAGTAGTACGGAGCACTATGCGGGGCCATGTATACAGTACGAAGCACTATGAGGGGCACATGTATACAGTAAGGAGTACTATGCGGGGCCATGTATACAGTACGGAGCACTATGTGGGGCCATGTATACAGTATGGAGCACTATGCGGGGCCATATATACCGTACGGAGCACTATGCGGGATCATGTATACAGTAGGTAGCACTACGCGGGGCCATGTATACGGTACGGAGCACTATGAGGGGGACATGTATACAGTACGGAGTACTATGCGGGGCCATGTATACAGTACGGAGCACTATGCTTGGTCGTGTATATGACGCACCCCCTGGGACATATTCCTTTTTGAGGGGAATACCCGGCACCGGATCAGATGGGGGGTTGTAGTCTCCGAGCGGCTGTGACCCGGCCCCGTGCCCAGGGCGTCAAGCTCAGTGGTATGTGGCAGTCCTACAGATGTTATTAAGTTCTTAATGTCGACTACGCCACCCGTTGTGATGCGGTCACTGTGGCCGCCGCTGCAGCAGGGTCCGCTGAGGCCGATGGTGGGTGCGCAGCTTGGTGGGATAACCCCCAACGGGAGGGGTATAGCCTCAGGGAGGACAGGTGCAGAGGATGGGGGTTGTAGTGGTGCAGCATAGATGTTAAAGGAAGACAGAGTCGGGTTGTGCAGTTTAGGGTATTTACTCACTGCTGATGTTCCGGTCACTCCAGCTTCAAGTGACCACCCGAGCCGTGCTGCGTCCACCAGGTCCTGGATCCAGCCAACCCCCAAACAAGTCCGGAGCGTGGCCCTGAGCTCTCCTTCTGTCCCGTCCTCTGGCCGTCCCCACCAGTGATCCACCTAGGTCCAGCTCCCTCGGGCCTTCTGTTGGGACACCCTTGGCCTTGGGTTCCCTGACCCTTCATGTGGTGTGCCTTCGGGGTGGATGTGATGGGTGGCCGTGGCAGATGCTGCCCACGGCCTCCGGTCTCTGGCTGGGGTGTGTTTTCTGCCCCCACCAGCTTGGGATCCGGTACCCTGTGCCGACTCCTCACCCAGTGCTTTAATTTGGGTTCTTGGGTCCTCTCTGTTTTCCCCTCTGGGTACTCCTTCTCTGCTCCTCTCTCACTCAGGGTCTCTCTCTTGCTGCAGGCTGACTTCCTCTCTGCTTGCTGTCTGCTCCTCTGCAGCTGTCTTGCTGTCTGCTTCTGACTTGTTCTCTGCATCTGACCCTGATCTTAGTTGGTGCCCACCTTATATACACCCTCTATGTGTGAGCTCAGGTGACCAGCACCCAATGAGCTCCTAACTTTACCCAGGCTGCTCCCCCTATCTGCCCCTACACTACATGGGATGTACCACCCCCCTCCCACTCCAGCCAGGAACAGACTCGGTCGTACCTGCACATTTCTAAGTGGGAGTACCGTCGGCCTGTTCCTCGGAAATGGGATGTGTGTAGTGCATGCAGCCTACCGAGCTCAGTTCCACACTCCATCCTTACCCGGGAGTGGAATATCACACCTCTGGGTTGAGGTGCAATACTCCTGTAGCAGCCGAATCCTCAGGGTGCTACATTCCCCCCTGGTAAATCACAGCACGTCCTCGGGCTGCAAGACATAAAACACCAAACATACATTTTTTTTTTTATAAAACATAAACATATAAAACATCATATAAAACTTTTCATATAAACATTCTCGTAGTCGTTCCTTGTTTCAGGTTCCTCCTCCGGACGCTGTGCAACGTGTGTCCGGGAAAAGTACGACAGTCTCTTAGAAAAACTGGTTTTCCTATAAAACCGGTAGGGGGCGCTTTAGGACGCGCAACTATATACAAGGATAGTGGCCGCTCTCAGTCCTCGGCCAGGTATTTGGGGAGGAATGACCGCTCTCAGTCCTCGGTCAGTGGGATTTAGGGAAATACGGGTAACAGTTCACACTTGCTGGTCCCAACGGGGACTATATTATCAACAGTTCACTGTGCCCCGACGGGCAACTATATACAGCTTGTACTCTGCTGTACTTAACGACGGCGTCCTCCTGCTCTTTCTTTATGGACAGTTTCAGTTTCAGACCCGTTCGGGCACGTATGCTGGGCAAACAGGTCCTCTCCCAGATGCGGCACTCTTGGTCTTATGGGCGCGGGCGCGGTGGTGGTGGCGCCCGGGTTGCCCAGGCCTTGCGGCCAGGCCTGGGGCACCTGGAAGGTAAAGGGCACCGTTAGGACGGCGGCGCCCTGGGCTACCTGGCCTTGCGGCCAGGCCGGAGGCTCCGCGGAGGTAGGGGGCGCTGTTGGTGATTCGGCGCCCGGGGGTACTAGGCCTTGCGACCAGGCTGGTGGTATTTCCTGCTTTGTCACGCCCCGGGTCGAGGCGCGTGACGTCACAGGGGTCGCGGCGGCGGCTTCCGGTTGGGGCCTAGTCTGCGTCGGTGACATGGCGTTTTCGGGCACAGCAGGGGGACTTTCGGGCTCTGCGACGGGGAGCTGGGGCAGGTAAGCGGTGTCACGGCTTGGGGTATAGGCGTCCCCTTTACCTGCCTCCATGCGTTCGGCTCCCTCCTCGGCGCCGTCTCCGGCCTTGGGTCCTCCCGCGCCATCCTCAGAGGCGGTCTGCTTCCTCTTCCAGGGTAGCGTGCTCCGTTGACTGGTCTCAGCTTGCTGGGTCATCTCCCGGCTCCACTCCGCCAGTATCTCGCGCTGTACCCGGGCCATCCTCCGTGCGAGGCCCTCCAGGGCAGTCTGTGCACACTCCCGGTCTCGGGGGAGCTGTGCAAGGACCTCCACTAGGCCTAGTGGGGTCGTGGTGTCTAGCAGGCTCCTGACCAACGGGTCGGTGCTGCTCTGCTCTTCTTCCAGCAGGCTCCTGGCCAGCGGGCCGGTGCTGCTCTGCTCTCCTTCCTCGGTCTTTAGCAGACTCCTGGCCAGCGGGCCGGTGCTGTTCTGCTTTCTCTCCATATCCGGGTAAACTTCTCCGCTACTCCTCGTTAGACTTCTTGCCTCCGGGTGCGCTCGCTCCAGACTGCTCCAGGCGGCACCCATCTTCGTTCTTTTCTTTCGTCTCCTCCCACTTCGAGGGCGGTCCCGGGGCAACTCGGTGACTGTCAGCTCCAGGGGTAGTTCTTTCACGCTGACAGACACCTCCAGCATCACAGTCTCTGTTGGTGGGGGCGGTTTCCACTTTTGGCGCCATTTTCTGTCCTGGCCCACGATGGGAGGTGGCCTCTTGCCCTCCTTTGGCACGCCCATAATGGCGTCCGCTGCTCTTCCAAGGCGGGAAATCTGCGGTTTTGGCGGGAAGCGTCGCCCAGTGGCGGGAAACTCTGCAGATGGCGGGAACAAGTTGGAAATGGCGGACAATCGGCGGGAAACGACTGGTGATGGAGTCCGATGGCGTGGACCCTCCGGAACCGGCGGGAGACTTCTTTCTGAGGTAAACTTGCACTTTTCTTCAGGCACGCAGTACCCGGGTGTTGCGGGCACGTAATCCTGCCGACTACGCCAAAGTTGACGCACCCCCTGGGACATATTCCTTTTTGAGGGGAATACCCGGCACCGGATCAGATGGGGGGTTGTAGTCTCCGAGCGGCTGTGACCCGGCCCCGTGCCCAGGGCGTCAAGCTCAGTGGTATGTGGCAGTCCTACAGATGTTATTAAGTTCTTAATGTCGACTACGCCACCCGTTGTGATGCGGTCACTGTGGCCGCCGCTGCAGCAGGGTCCGCTGAGGCCGATGGTGGGTGCGCAGCTTGGTGGGATAACCCCCAACGGGAGGGGTATAGCCTCAGGGAGGACAGGTGCAGAGGATGGGGGTTGTAGTGGTGCAGCATAGATGTTAAAGGAAGACAGAGTCGGGTTGTGCAGTTTAGGGTATTTACTCACTGCTGATGTTCCGGTCACTCCAGCTTCAAGTGACCACCCGAGCCGTGCTGCGTCCACCAGGTCCTGGATCCAGCCAACCCCCAAACAAGTCCGGAGCGTGGCCCTGAGCTCTCCTTCTGTCCCGTCCTCTGGCCGTCCCCACCAGTGATCCACCTAGGTCCAGCTCCCTCGGGCCTTCTGTTGGGACACCCTTGGCCTTGGGTTCCCTGACCCTTCATGTGGTGTGCCTTCGGGGTGGATGTGATGGGTGGCCGTGGCAGATGCTGCCCACGGCCTCCGGTCTCTGGCTGGGGTGTGTTTTCTGCCCCCACCAGCTTGGGATCCGGTACCCTGTGCCGACTCCTCACCCAGTGCTTTAATTTGGGTTCTTGGGTCCTCTCTGTTTTCCCCTCTGGGTACTCCTTCTCTGCTCCTCTCTCACTCAGGGTCTCTCTCTTGCTGCAGGCTGACTTCCTCTCTGCTTGCTGTCTGCTCCTCTGCAGCTGTCTTGCTGTCTGCTTCTGACTTGTTCTCTGCATCTGACCCTGATCTTAGTTGGTGCCCACCTTATATACACCCTCTATGTGTGAGCTCAGGTGACCAGCACCCAATGAGCTCCTAACTTTACCCAGGCTGCTCCCCCTATCTGCCCCTACACTACATGGGATGTACCACCCCCCTCCCACTCCAGCCAGGAACAGACTCGGTCGTACCTGCACATTTCTAAGTGGGAGTACCGTCGGCCTGTTCCTCGGAAATGGGATGTGTGTAGTGCATGCAGCCTACCGAGCTCAGTTCCACACTCCATCCTTACCCGGGAGTGGAATATCACACCTCTGGGTTGAGGTGCAATACTCCTGTAGCAGCCGAATCCTCAGGGTGCTACATATACAGTATGGAGCACTATGCGGGGCCATGTATACAATACGGAGCATTATGTGGGGCCATGTATACAGTATGGAGCACTATGCGGTGCCATGTATACAGTACGGAGCACTATGTGGGGCCGTGTATACAGTACGGAGCACTATGCGGGGTCATGTATACAGTATGGAGCACTATGCAGGGCCGTGTATATAGTATGGAGCACTATGCAGGGTCATGTATACAGTACGGAGCACTATGCGGGACCATGTATGCAGTAGGTAGCACTATGCGGGGCCATGTATACAGTAGTGCGGAGCACTATGCGGGGCCATGTATACAGTGCGGAGCACTATGCGGGGCATGTATATGTAGCAAAGGTGAGAGAGCTTGCAAGGGAATTCCTACATGATGTTTCAAAAATGGAGAGAGGCTGCCATCTGCTGGCCAGACACAGTCAAGCGTAACCAAGATGAGTGACGCTGGAAGCCCTACCCTGGGAGATGGGGGACTCGGAGCCGGGTCCTGTGTTGTAGATGGGGTGCAGCCGTGGCCCGGACCCACTCCGTGCCCAGGGCCGTCACATTAAAAAAGGATGGTATGGGCTTATCCGGGTTGAGTGGCTGATCTCGACTACGCCACCTGTGGCACCTGGTGAAGGCCACCTGCGCTGCTGCAGTCCGCTGAGGCAGGATGTTATGGCAGCCGTCGTTGTTACTCATCCCCACAGGCGGAGCAGGGCCTCAGGGCAGAGAGACAGGATGGAGGGGGTTGTAGTGTAGGAGGTCTGGTGCTGCGTAGTGCGGTGTAATGCAGAATAAAGAGTCCGGAGGCCATAGGGGTTAACTTCCAGGGTTTTTATTCACGGTGGAGATTGCAGTTGAAAGGCTTCTCCCTGCTCCTCGCGGAGTTCTGCGGTCACCAGAGACGGGGGGGGTCCGACAACCTCCGAGTAAGTCCAGTGTTCAATCAGGACCCCGCACCAGAGTGTTCCTAGACTTCAGACCGGGTCCTTTCCTGTCTGTGTGTGTGTAGATAGGCCGGGTCTCCCTCTGAACTTCACTCAGAAAAAGGGTACGGGTGGCAGCTCCGCTCCGTCCGTTACCCGTTGGGATCCTCAGGGCCTACCGGACTTCCCTGACCAGGACGTAGAGTGGCAAGGTCAGGTGTCGGGGGCCGGTTCCCCTCTTGCAGCCGGAATCCCTCTGAATAGATCAGGTTGGCGAGGACAGGTGGCGTATACCACTCCATCTGCACCCCCCTGGGATCCATTTGCGGTGGAGCTACACTCCTAAGCTCCGGGTCTTCTTGGTCATGGTCCTTGACCGGGCTGAGACATTCATTATCTGCGACCTGCCCCTCGAACCAAGGCCAGGGTACGAGGGCCGTGCCTCCATCCTCTGCAGGTCCACACAGGATCCACGTTCAGGGAGGAAGGTCACGATCAAAGAACCCAGACCCAAGATGGCTGTGTATTAAATATGAAATTTAAAGTGTCACTAAAATGTGAATCCTCCACCCTCACCCACTAGTTGGTTCCCCTATGTCTTGGTTCCCCAGTCTCCCGATTCCCAGTAGGGGCAGCACCTAGTGCTTACTAGCCCCCTCTGGTGGGAGAAGTGTGGTGTTGGATGTGGAGGTAGGGTCCCGACCATCGCACTGTTCTTACCTCAAAGGAGGAACACTACACCCCGTTAAAGAGGTGCAGCATCCCTGTGGCGGTCGAACCCTCAGGTGCGCCACAAAGATATGCAAGGGAAGTTGAAGGGAGAGCAGATTTAGACGCTGGACCCGATCAGGTGACTTCCAAGAAGGAGTTCCGAGAGATAAGAGGCCAGCTCGCCAAACCTAAGGGGTCTTTGGCGCCAAGCAGCAGAAAGGAGCAGACGTGTTCCCTGCGTGCTGGGAAGCCCCGCGTGACAGGCCTAAGCCAGAGGCCTGTGAGGTGCCACAGCCGGGCACCGGTAGAAGAGCTCCGGATCCCTCACAGATGTGACCCTAGTGCTGTGCCTGCTGAGGAGACTCGGAACCTGCTTGCGATGCTGAGTGAGTTCGCGGAACCCGACATCACCCGTCGACAGACGAGGTCTGGACCCCCCTACCCAAGGCTCGAGAGATTGCCTCCAACGGCCAAGCAGAGAGGACTTGAGAGACGGCTGCCTCAGGAAAGTCACGCCAGCGAAAGCAGAGGAGCTGAATACTTGAACAGGGCCTTCACTTCTACTGTTCACCCACGGTATCGGGGACAATTGGGTTTAGGTACTCAGGTTGGGAGGGGAACGGTTGGGGCTAAAGAAGCTCAACGCGATCTAATTGAATTTATCCGGAAAAAGACTCAAGGCCTAGCGGGAATAACCGGTGACCACCGCTAGAGCCATATGCACAGTTAAGGAACTCACGTGGTGTCTCTCATGATCGAGGGCACCACATTACCTTGAGAGACTTCGCATTTTGCTAATACTTCAAATTACTGTTTATTACCCTTGTTGCAATCCCTTGTTCAGCGTACCTGTTACATATATATATATATATAAACTGTTTATATTCAACTCTTACTGTTCTCGCCTTGTGTCTCTGTGCGTTGCATCCCGGCACCTGCATTACATATACAGTACGGAGCACTGTGCGGGGGACATTTAAATGTGGCACCCCAGGTCTGGTCGCCACAGTGGCAGCAATGTCATGTCTGAGAGCAGGTGGGAGGTTCCCTGGTTGGGGACAATTAGCATGCAGCACCTCCTGCCTCAGTCCAGGGAGGGGAGAAACCTGCCCTTTATAAACTGGATCTGGGGCGTGGTTAGTGAGAGAAGTGCCGGACAAGTTCCAGAGAAGTTGCAGATAGGGACAGGTCAGCAGCCGCCTGAGGAGTCCCTGTAGGCAGAGGAGGAACACGAGGCCAGGAGGGGAGCTGGAAGAGCTCATCCTGGCTAGAGACTTACAAAGCCGGACACTGGAGTCCGAGGCTGTGAGGGTTATAAGCCCAGCAGCAGAAAACCACCACACAGGGGACTTCAAGTCCTCTGGCCCAAGGAAGGCTGGAGGCTCAGCCACGCAAGAGGGACCACTACTGCCCTGGAGGGGTGAGAAGTACGGAAGGCCCGAGTCGCCAGTCATATGGGTGAGAACAACACTCAGAGACGTGGGCTACCACTACACTACAGCGGGATAGCCATGAAAGATTGAAGTCAGCACGGTAGGCCTACAAACTCCCCCTGACCAGCGGGATCTCCCAGTTGCTCTCAGACTGACCAGGCCTCCATTGTTAACCTGTATTCCGGACGGGTCCCTTAATACCACCAACAGTAAAGACCCTGAATTGTTTGACAGACTCCGTGTGGTTACTGCTGCTCCCGCGCACCATCACCACCAACATCCCTATTTACTGCCCTGAGGCTATACTCATCCCGTGGGGAGTTATACTACCCTCAGCTGCACCCACAACACCAGCCTCAGCGGTCGGCCCTGCAGCGGCGGTTCACTCTTACCGCAATCCACGGGTGGCGTAGTCGGACATTTAATCACAAAACCCTATAAATAGACTGCCATTTGGGTTGACCATCCTGAGCCACGGGACCGGGTCCCCGCCACGCAAGGACTACAACCCCAGCATCCACAAAAGGTCCGGTTCCAGGTATCCACACACACACACGGCCCAGGGGGCGCGTCATATACAGTACGGAGTACTATGCGGGACCATGTATACAATAGGTAGCAGTATGCGGGACCATGTATACAGTATGGAGTACTATGCGGGGCCATGTATACAGTACGAAGTACTATGCGGGGCCATATATACAGTACGGAGCACTATGCGGGGCCATGTATACAGTACGAAGTACTATGCGGGGCCATGTATACAGTACGGAGCACGATGCGGGGCCATGTATACAGTACGGAGCACTATGCGCGGGCCGTGTATACAATACGGAGCACTATGCGGGGCCATGTATATAGTAGGATGGAGCACTATGCGGGGCATGTATACAGTGCGAAGCAAAATGTGGGGGACACGTATACAGTACGGAGTACTATGCGGGGTCATGTATACAGTAGGTAGCACTATGCGGGGCCATGTATACAGTAGTACGGAGCACTATGCGGGGCCATGAATACAGTACGGAGCACTATGCGGGGCATGTATACAGTAAGGAGCACTATGCGTGGTCATGTATACAGGACGGAGCACTATGCGGGACCATGTATACAGTAGGTAGCACTATGCTGGGCCATGTATACAGTAGTACGGAGCACTATGCGGGGCCATGAATACAGTACGGAGCACTATGCGGGGCATGTATACAGTACGGAGCACTATGCGGGGCCATGTATACAGTACGGAGCACTATGCGGGGCCATGTATACAGTATGGAGCTCTATGCATGACCATGTATACAGTAGGTAGCAGTATGCGGGGCCATGTATACAGTATGGAGTACTATGGGGGCCATGTATACAGTACGGAGCACTATGCGGGGCCATGCATACAGTAGTACGGAACACTATGCTGGGCGGTGTATAGAATACGGAGCACTATGCGGGGCCATGTATATAGTAGGATGGAGCACTATGCGGGGCCATGTATACAGTACGAAGCATTATGCGGGGGACATGTATACAGTACGGAGTACTATGCGGGACCATGTATATAGTTGTACGGAGCACTATGCGGGGCCATGTATACAGTACAGAACACTATGCGGGACCATGTATTTAGTAGTACTGAGCACTATGCGGGAGCCTTGTATACAGTATGGAGTACTATGCGGGGCCATGTATACAGTAGTATGGAGCACTATGCGGGACCATGTATATAGTAGTACGGAGCACTATGCGGGGCCATGTATACAGTACGGAGAACTATGCAGGGCCATGTATATAGTAGTACGGAACATTATGCGGGGCCATGTATACAGTATGAAGCACTATGCGGGTGACATGTATACAGTACGGAGCACTATGCGGAGCCATGAATACTGAGTGCAGCACTATGCTGGGTCGTATGTACAGTATGGAGCACTATACAGGGCCATGTATACAGTACGGAGCACTATGAGGGGGACATGTATACAGTACGGAGTACTTTGCGGGGCCATGTATACAGTACTGAGCACTATGCATGGCCATGTATATAGTATAGAGCACTATGCAGGGCCATGTATACAGTATGGAGCACTATGCGGGGCCATGTATACAGTACAGAGCACTGTGCGGGGCCATGTATATAGTATGGAGCACTATGCGGGACCATGTATACAGTACGGAGCACTATGCGGGGGCCATGTATGCAGTACAGAGCACTATGCGGGGGCCGTATATAGAGTAAGGAGCACTATGCGGGGCCATATATACAGTAAGGAGCACTATGCGGGGCCATGTATATGTAGGGGCACTATGCGGGGTCATGTTTGCGTACGGAGCACTATGCGGAGCCATGTATACTGTGTGCAGTACTATGCGGGGCCATATATACAAAACAGAGCAGTATGCAGGACCATGTATACAATATGGAGCACTATGCGGGGCCATGTATACAGTACGGAGCACTATGCGGGGCCATGTATACAGTACGGAGCACTATGTGGGGCCATGGATACTGTGTGCAGCACTATGCGGGGCCATATATACAAAACAGAGCAGTATGCGGGGCCATGTATACAGTACGGAGCACTATGCGGGGCCATGTATACAGTAGGGAGCACTTTGTGGGGCCATGTATAGAGTAGGGAGCACTATGCGGGGCCATGTATACAGTAGGGAGCACTATGCGGGGCCATTTATACTGTGTGCAGCACTATGCGGGGCCATCTATACAGTACGGAGCACTATGCGGTCCGTGTATAGAGTACGGAGCACTATGCGGGGCCATGTATACAGTACAGAGCACTATGCTGGGCCATGTATACAGTATGGAGCACTATGCGGGGCCATGTATACAGTACGGAGCACTATGCTGGGCCATGTATACAGTACGGAGCGCTATGTGGGGCCATGGATACTGTGTGCAGCACTATGCGGGGCCATATATACAAAACAGAGCAGTATGCGGGGCCATGTATAGAGTACGAAGCACTATGCTGGGCCGTGTATACAGTATGGAGCACTATGCGGGGCCATGTATACAGTACGGAGCACTATGCGGGGCCATGTATACAGTAGGGAGCACTATGTGGGGCCATGTATAGAGTAGGGAGCACTATGCGGGGCCATGTATACAGTAGGGAGCACTATGCGGGGCCATTTATACTGTGTGCAGCAGTATGCGGGGCCATCTATACAGTACAAAGCACTATGCGGTCCGTGTATAGAGTACGGAGCACTATGCGGGGCCATGTATACAGTACAAAGCACTATGCGGGAGCCATGTATACAGTACGGAGCACTATGCGGGGCCATGTATACAGTATTACTGAGCACAATGCAGGGGCCGTGTATACAGTACGGAGTACTATGCGGGGCCATGTATATAGTAGTACGGAGCATTTTGCGGGGCCATGTATACAGTACAGAGCACTATGCGGGGGACATGTATACAGTACGGAGTAATATGCGGGGGCCGTATATAGAGTACAGAGCACGATGCGGGCCCGTGTATACAATATGGAGCAGTATGAGGGGCCATGTATACTGAGTGCAGCACTATGCAGGGCCATTTATATTGTGTGCAGCACTATGCGGGGCCATGTATACAGTACGGAGCACTATGCGGAGCCATCTGTACAGTACGAAGCAATATGCGGGGCCATGTATACAGTATGGAGCACTATGCAGGGCCACGTATAGAGTACGGAGCACTATGCGGGGGCCATGTATACAGTTCGGAGCACTACGCGGGCCCGTGTATACAATATGGAGCACTATGCGGAGCCGTGTATACAGTACGGAGCACTATGCGGGGCCATGAATGCAGTAGAGAGCACTATGCGGGGGACATGTATACAGTACGGAGCACTATGTGGGGCCATTTTTACAGTACGGAGCACTATGCGGGGCCATGTATACTGTGTGCAGCACTATGCGGGGCCATATATACAAAACAGAGCAGTATGCGGGGCCATGTATATAGTAGTATGGAGCATTATGCGGGGCCATGTATATATTAGTATGGAGCATTATGCGGGGCCATGTATACAGTACGAAGCACTATGCGTTGGACATGTATACAGTACGGAGTACTATGCGGGCACATGTATATAGTACGGAGCACTATGCGGGGCCAAGTATACAGTACGGAGCACTATGCGGGGTCATGTATACAGTACGGAGCACTATGCGGGGCCATGTATACAGTACGGAGCACTATGCTGGGCCATGCATACAGTACGGAGCACTATGCTGGGCCGTGTATACAGTACGGAGCGCTATGCGGGGCCATGTATACAGTACGGAGCACTATGCGAGGCCATGCATACAGTACGGAGCACTATGCGAGGCCATGCATACAGTACGGAGCACTATGCTGGGCCATGCATACAGTACGGAGCACTATGCTGGGCCGTGTATACAGTACGGAGCGCTATGCGGGGCCATGTATACAGTACGGAGCACGATGCGAGGCCATGCATACAGTACGGAGCACTATGCGAGGCCATGCATACAGTACGGAGTACTATGCTGGGCCATGCATACAGTACAGAGCACTATGCGGGGCCGTGTATACAGTACGGAGCACTATGCAGGGCCATGTATACAGTAGAGAGCACTATGCGGGGCCATGTATACAGTACAGAGCACTATTCGGGGGCCGTATATAGAGTACGGAGCACTATGCGGGGCAGTGGATACAGTACGGAGCAGTATGCGGGGCCATGTATACGTATGGAGCACTGTGCGGGGCAATGTATACTGTGTGCAGCACTATGCGGGGCCATATATACAAAACAGATCAATATGCGGGGCCATGCATACAGTACGGAGCACTTTGCAGGGCCATGTATATTGTAGTATTGAGCACAATCCGGGGGCTGTGTATACAGTACGGAGCACTATGCGTGGCAATGTATATAGTAGTGCTGAGCACTATGCGGGGCCATGTATACAGTACGAAGCACTATGTGGGGACATGTATACAGTACGGAGCACTATTCAGGGCCGTGTATACAGTACAGAGCACTATGCGGGTGCCATGTATACAGTACAGAGCACTATGCGGGTGCCATGTGTACATTACGGAGCACTATGCAGGGCCATGTATAGAGTACGGAGCACTATGCGAGGCCGTGTATACAATATGGAGCACTATGCGGGGCCATGTATACAGTACGGAGCACTATGCGGGGCCATGTATACAGTATGGAGCACTATGCGGGGCCATGTATACAGTAGGGACCACTATGTGGGGCCATGTATACAGTAGAGAGCACTATGCGGGGCCATGTATACAGTACGGAGCACTATGCGGGGCCATGTATACAGTAGGGAGCACTATGCAGGGCCATGTATACTGAGTGCAGCACTATGCAGGGCCATGTATACAGTATGGAGCACTATACCGGGCCATGTATATAGTACGGAGCACTATGCGGGGAACATGTATATGGTACGGAGCACTATGCCGGGGACATGTATATAGTACAGAGCACTTTTCTGGGGTCCTATATAGAGTACGGAGCACGATGGGGGCCATGTATACAATATGGAGCAGTATGCGGGGCCATGTATACTGAGTGCAGCACTATGCAGGGCCATGTATACAGTATGGAGCACTATGCGGGGGCAGTATATAGAGTACGGAGCACTATGCGGGCCCGTGTATACAATATGGAACACTATGCGAGGCCGTGTATACAGTACAGAGCACTATGCGGGGAATATGTATACAGTACGGAGCACTATGCGGGGCCATGTATACAGTACGGAGCACTATGCGGGGCCATGTATACTGTGTGCAGCACTCTGCGGGGCCATGTATACAAAACAGAGCAGTGTGCGGGGCAATGTATATAGTACGGAGCACTATGCGGGGCCATGTATATAGTAGTACGGAGCATTATGCGGGGCCATGTATACAGTAGGAAGCACTATGCGGGGCCATGTATACGGTACGGAGCACTATGCGAGACCATGCATACAGTACGGAGCACTATGCAGGGTCCATGTATACAGTATGGAGCACTATGCAGGGCCATGTATACAGTACTGAGCACTATGCAGGGCCACCTATAGAATACGGAGCACTATGCGGGGGCCATGTCTACAGTACAGAGCACTATGCGGGGGCCGTATACAGAGTACGAAGCACTATGCGGGGCCGTGGATACAGTACGGAGCACTATGCGGGGCCATGTATACAGTCCGGAGCACTATGCGGGGCCATGTATACAGTACGGAGCACTATTCGGGGGACATGTATACAGTACGGAGTACTATGCGGGGCCATGTATACAGTACGAAGCACTATGTGGGGACATGTATACAGTACGGAGCACTATTCAGGGCCGTGTATACAGTACAGAGCACTATGCGGGTGCCATGTATACAGTACAGAGCACTATGCGGGTGCCATGTGTACATTACGGAGCACTATGCAGGGCCATGTATAGAGTACGGAGCACTATGCGAGGCCGTGTATACAATATGGAGCACTATGCGGGGCCATGTATACAGTACGGAGCACTATGCGGGGCCATGTATACAGTATGGAGCACTATGCGGGGCCATGTATACAGTAGGGACCACTATGTGGGGCCATGTATACAGTAGAGAGCACTATGCGGGGCCATGTATACAGTACGGAGCACTATGCGGGGCCATGTATACAGTAGGGAGCACTATGCAGGGCCATGTATACTGAGTGCAGCACTATGCAGGGCCATGTATACAGTATGGAGCACTATACCGGGCCATGTATATAGTACGGCGCACTATGCGGGGAACTTGTATATGGTACGGAGCACTATGCCGGGGACATGTATATAGTACAGAGCACTTTTCTGGGGTCCTATATAGAGTACGGAGCACGATGGGGGCCATGTATACAATATGGAGCAGTTTGCGGGGCCATGTATACTGAGTGCAGCACTATGCAGGGCCATGTATACAGTATGGAGCACTATGCGGGGGCAGTATATAGAGTACGGAGCACTATGCGGGCCCGTGTATACAATATGGAACACTATGCGAGGCCGTGTATACAGTACAGAGCACTATGCGGGGAATATGTATACAGTACGGAGCACTATGCGGGGCCATGTATACAGTACGAAGCACTATGCGGGGCCATGTATACTGTGTGCAGCACTCTGCGGGGCCATGTATACAAAACAGAGCAGTGTGCGGGGCAATGTATATAGTACGGAGCACTATGCGGGGCCATGTATATAGTAGTACGGAGCATTATGCGGGGCCATGTATACAGTAGGAAGCACTATGCGGGGCCATGTATACGGTACGGAGCACTATGCGAGACCATGCATACAGTACGGAGCACTATGCAGGGTCCATGTATACAGTATGGAGCACTATGCAGGGCCATGTATACAGTACTGAGCACTATGCAGGGCCACCTATAGAATACGGAGCACTATGCGGGGGCCATGTCTACAGTACAGAGCACTATGCGGGGGCCGTATACAGAGTACGAAGCACTATGCGGGGCCGTGGATACAGTACGGAGCACTATGCGGGGCCATGTATACAGTACGGAGCACTATGCGGGGCCATGTATACAGTACGGAGCACTATTCGGGGGACATGTATACAGTACGGAGCACTATGCGGGGCCATGTATACTGTGTGCAGCACTATGCGGGGCCATATATACAAAACAGAGCAGTATATGGGACCATGTATACAGTAGGGAGCAGTATGGGGGCCATGTATACAGTACGGAGTACGATTCTGGGCCATGTATACAGTACGGAGCACTAAGCAGGGCCATGTATAAAGTAGTACCGAGCACAATGCGGGGGCCGTGTATACAGTACGGAGCACTATGCGGGGCCATGTATACAGTACGGAGCACTATGCGGGGCCATGTATACAGTAGTACGGAGCACTATGCGGGGCCATGTATACAGTAGTACGGAGCACTATGCGGAGCCATGCATACAGTACGGAGCACTATGCGGGGCCATGTATACTGAGTGCAGCACTATGCAGGGCCATTTATACAGTATGTACAGTATGGAGCTCTATGCGTGGCCATATATATAATACGGAGCACTATGCGGGACCATGTATACGGTAGGTAGCACTATGCGAGGACATGCATACAGTACGGAGCACTATGCGGGGCCATGTATACAGTACGGAGCACTATGCGGAGCCATGTATATAGTAGTACCGAGCCCAATGCGGGGGCCGTGTATACATTACGGAGCACTATGCGGGGCCATGTATACAGTACGAAGCACTATGGAGGGACATGTATACAGTACGGAGCACTATGCGGGGCCATGTATACAGTATGGAGCACTATGCGGAGCCATGTATATAGTAGTACCGAGCCCAATGCGGGGGCCGTGTATACATTACGAAGCACTATGGAGGGACATGTATACAGTACGAGCACTATGCGGGGCCATGTATACAGTACGAAGCACTATGGAGGGACATGTATACAGTACGAGCACTATGCGGGGCCATGTATACAGTACGGAGCACTATGCGGGGCCATGTATACAGTACGTAGCACTATGCGGGGCCATGTATACAGTACGAGCACTATGTGGGGCCATGTATACAGTACGAGCACTATGCGGGGCCATGTATACAGTACGTAGCACTATGCGGGGCCATGTATACTGAGTGCAGCACTATGCGGGGCCATGTATACAGTATGTACAGTATGGAGCTCTATGCGGGGCCATATATATAGTACGGAGCACTATGCGGGACCATGTATACTGTAGGTAGCACTATGCGAGGACATGCATACAGTACAGATCACTATGCGGGGCCATGTATACAGTGCGGAGCACTATGCTGGGCCATGTATACAGTACAGAGCGCTATGCGGGGCCATGTATACAGTACAGAGCACTATGCGGGGTCATGTGTACAGTACGGAGCACTATGCGGGGCCATGTATACAGTACGGAGCACTATGCAGGGCCATGTATACTGAGTGCAGCACTATTCAGGGCCATTCATACTATGTGCAGCACTATACGAGGCCATATATACAGTACGGAGCACTATGCGGAGCCATGTATTCAGTGCGGAGCACTATGCGGGGCCGTGTATACAATATGGAGCACTATGCCGGGCAATGTATACTGTGTGCAGCACTATGCGGGGCCATATATACAAAACAGAGCAGGATGCGGGGCCATGTATACAGTACCGAGCACTATGCGGGGGCCGAGTATACAGTGCAGAGCACTATACGGGGCCATGTATATAGTAGTACGGAGCAATATGCGGGGCCATGTATACAGTACGAAGCACTATGCGGTGCCATGTATACAGTACGGAGTACTATGCGGGGCCATGTATGCAGTACGGAGCACTATGCGGGGACGTGTATACACTACGGAGCACTATGCGGAGCCATGTATACAGTACGGAGCACTCTGCGGGGCCATGTATGCAGTACGGAGCACTATGCGGGGACGTGTATACACTACGGAGCACTATGCGGAGCCATGTATACAGTACGGAGCACTCTGCGGGGCCATGTATATAGTAGTACATAGCATTATGCTGGGCCATGTATACAGTACGAAACACTATGCGGGGGACATGTTTACAGTACGGAGCACTATGCGGGGCCATGTATACAGTACCGAGCACTATGCGGGGCCATGTATACAGTACGGAGCACTATGCGGGGCCATGTATACAGTATGGTGCACTATGCGGGGCCATGTATACAGTATGGAGCACTATGCGGGGCCATGTATATAGTTCAGAGCTCTTTGCAGGGCCATGTATACTGAGTGCAGCGCTATGCAGGGCCATTTATACTGTGTGCAGCACTCTGTGGGGCTATGTATACATTATGGAGCACTATACGGGGCCATGTATACAGTACGGAGCACTATGTGGGGCCATGTATACAGTGCGGAGCACTATGCGGGGCCATGTATACAGTACGGAGCACTATGCGGGTTGATGTATACAGTATGGAGCACTATTCGAGGCCGTGTATACAATAGTGAGCACTATGCTGGGCCATGTATACAGTATGGAGCACTATACGGGGCCATGTATACAGTACGGAGCACTATGCGGGGCCATGTATACAGTACGGAGCACTATGCGGCGCCATGTATACAGTACGAAGCACTATGCGGGTTCATGTATACAGTATGGAGCACTATGCCGGGCCACGTATACAGTAGGGAGCACTATGCGGGGCCATGTATTCAGTAGGAAGCACTATGCGGGCCATGTATTCAGTAGGGAGTACTATGCGGGGCCATGTATACAGTACGGAGCACTATGCGGTGGTCGTGTATACAGTACGGAGCACTATGCCGGGACGTGTATACAGTACTCAGCACTATGTGGAGCCATGTATACAGTACGAAGCTCTATGCGGAGCCATGTGTACAGTACGGGGCACTATGCGGAGCCATGTATACAGTACGGAGCACTATGCGGGGCCATGTGTACAGTACGGAGCACTATGAGGAGGTCGTGTATACAGTACGGAGCGCTATGCGGGAGATGTGTGTACAATACGAAGCACTATGCGGGGGACTTACAGTACATACCAAAAGTTTAGACATACCTTCTCATTTAAAGAAAATTGTACATTCACACTGAATTCATCAAAACTATGAATTAACATATGTGGAATTATATACTTAACAAAAAAGTGTGAAACAACTGAAAATATGTCTTTTATTCTAGGTTCTTTAAAGTAGCCACCTTTTGCTTTGATGACTGCTTTGCACACTCTTGGCATTCTCTTGATGAGCTTTCACGACACTGAAAATGATTGCAATCAGAAATTCTTTGGTATTATTCTCTTCATTTAATTTGACTTCAATGAAAAAAACACAAAAAGAATTGTCCTAAAGCCAAATTGGATATAATTCCACACCAAACCTAAAAAAGGGGGTGGACAAAAGTATTGGCACCCTTTGAAAAATCATGTGATGCTTCTCTAATTCGTGTAATTAACAGCACCTGTAACTTACCTGTGGCACCTAACAGGTGTTGGCAATAACTAAATCACACTTGCAGCCAGTTAACATGGATTAAAGTTGACTCAACCTCTTTCCTGTGTCCTTGTGTGTACCACATTGAGCATGGAGAAAAGAAAGAAGACCAAAGAACTGTCTGAGGACTTGAGAAACCAAATTGTGAGGAAGCATGAGCAATCTCAAGGCTACAAGTCCATCTCCAAAGGCCTGAATGTTCCTGTGTCTTCCATGCGCAGTGTCATCAAGAAGTTTAAAGCCCATGGCACTGTGGCTAACCTCCCTAGATGTCTACGGAAAAGAAAAATTGACGAGAGATTTCAACGCAAGATTGTGCGGATGGTGGATAAAGAACCTCGACTAACATCTAAACAAGTTCAAGCTGCCCTGCAGTCCGAGGGTACAACAGTGTCAACCCGTACTATCCGTCGGCCTCTGAATGAAAAGGGACTGTATGGTAGGATACCCAGGAAGACCCCACTTCTTACCCTGAGACATAAAAAAGCCAGGCTGGAGTTTGCCAAAACTTACCTGAGAAAGCCTAAAATGTTTTGGAAGAATGTTCTCTGGTCAGATGAGACAAAAGTAGAGCTTTTTGGCAAAAAGCATCAACATAGAGTGTACAGGAAAAAAAAAGAGGCATTCAAAGAAAAGAACACGGTCCCTACAGTCAAACATGGCGGAGGATCCCTGATGTTTTGGGTTTGCTTTGCTGCCTCTGGCACTGGACTGCTTGACCGTGTGCATGGCATTATGAAGTCTGAAGACTACCAACAAATTTTGCAGCATAATGTAGGGACCAGTGTGAGAAAGCTGGGTCTCCCTCAGAGGTCATGGGTCTTCCAGCAGGACAATGACCCAAAACACACTTCCAAAAGCACTATAAAATGGTTTGAGAGAAAGCACTGGAGACTTCTAAGGTGGCCAGCAATGAGTCCAGACCTGAATCCCATAGAACACCTGTGGAGAGATCTCAAAATGGCAGTTTGGAGAAGGCACCCTTCAAATATCAGGGACCTGGAGCAGTTTGCCAAAGAAGAATGGTCTACAATTCCAGCAGAGCATTGTAAGAAACTCATAGATGGTTACCGGAAGCGGTTGTTCGCAGTTATTTTGGCTAAAGTATTAGGCTGAGGGTGCCAATACTTTTGTCTGGCCCATTTTTGGAGTTTTGTGTGAAATGATCAATGATTTGATTTTTGCTTCATTCTCTTTTGTGTTTTTTCCTTGCAAGCAAATTAAATGAAGATAATACCAAAGAATTTGTGATTGCAATCATTTTCAGGAAGAAATTGAGTATTATCTGACAGAATTGCAGGGGTGCCAATACTTTTGGCCAGCACTGTATGGGGTCCATTATTCTGTATGAAGCATTATATGGGGTCCATTATTCTATTATTCTCTATTGAGCATTATATGGGGCTCATTATTCTGTATGGAGAATTATATGGGGTCGATTATTCTCTATGGAGCATTATATGGGGTCCATTATTCTGTATGGAGCATAATATGGGGTGCATTAGTCTGTATGGAGCATTATATGGGGTCCATTATTCTGTATGGAGCATTATATGGGGTCCACTATTTTATTATTCTTTATAGAGCATTATATGGGGCTCATTATTCTGTATGGAGAATTATATGGGGTCCATTATTCTCTATGGAGTATTATATGGGGTCCATTATTCTGTATGGAGCACAATATGGGGCCCATTATTCTGCATGGAGCATTGAATTGGAGTGCATTATTCTGTTTGAAGCAATATATGAGGTCCATTATTCTGTATGGAGCATTATATGGGGCCAATTATTCTGTATGAAGCAGTATACGGTATTGTTCTCATTATTCTGTATGTAGCATTATATGGGGCCCATTATACTGTATGGAGGACTATGAAGTTCCCATTATACCGTATGGGAGATTATATGGGGTCATTATACCGTATGGAGGACTAAACTGTCCAGTCTGCACTGTGCGCTGCCAGTTATCGCCGGTTTCTGAGCTATTGTAGAATTTACAATAGATATCACTCATGTAATGTAAGAAGTAAGTGAAATCTTTGGCCGTGTACTATATATATATATATATTTCTCTGCCGTATCTGCACCATGAATCCTGGTATGTATTAAAGGGGCCCACTGAGACTCTTTCGCCCGGGGCCTACGAAAGCCTGGAGCTGGCCCTGCTGTCTGCAACCAAAGAGAAAAACAGGAATTCTTCTCCTGTAGAGGCGAAAACTGGTGAAAATACAGGATAAAAGTAAAAAAAAATGACCAGGTATAGTGATATTCCAAAATGTACACACATGGCAGCTTATTCTTAAAAGTTACTTAAAATGATAATTTCCCTTTAAATATTGGAACCTCTCTCCAGCAGGGAACGGCAATCTCCATGAATAAAGTCCACTGCACTCGTTCTGATTATTATATTTAGCATACAAGGCATTATCGGTTTAGAATCGCCTCAGTCATTGTTATAAGATCGTTATGTTTCCGGGCATAAATCATACGCTTGTAACATTGTGTATTCCTTAGTGTTGCAAATCTGAAATATTGTAAATTACATACTCCAGTTTGCCTAAAAGTATTCCTAAAAAATGCTAAGAGGAGAATCTTTACTCTGCTGTACAATATGTAGTGTGTCCCCTGCCCCCGCTGTGCCCCTTCACAGAGTATGGTGCCCCATAGTGCTATCCTCTACATAGTATGATGCCTTCACAGTGCCACCTCTACAGGGCCCCAACAATGATTTCCCTCTCACAGTAACCACCCACAGTGATTCCTCATAGATTTTGGTGCCTCCACAGCACTTTCCCCCACACATTATAGTTCCCCCATGGAGCATTATTGAGGAAACTGATAAGACTATTATTGTGTAGGGCACAAATGATCATAGAATCATAGAATGGTAGAGTTGGAAGGGACCTCCTGGGTCATCTGGTCCAACCCCCTGCTCAAAGCAGGATTCACTAAATCATCTCAGATAGATGTCTGTCCAGCCTCTGTTTGAAGACGTCCATTGAAGGGGAACTCACCACCTCTCGTGGCAGCCTGTTCCACTCATTGATCACAATAACTGTCAAAAAGTTTTTTCTAATATCTAATCTGTCTCCTCCCATTCAGTTTCATCCCATTGCTTCTAGTCTTTCCTTGTGAAATGAGAATAAAGATGATCCTTCTACAATGTGACAGCCCTTGAGATATTTATAGACAGCTATTAAGTCTCCTCTCAGTCTTCTTTTTTGCAAGCTAAACATTCCCAAATTCTGTAACCGTTCCTCATAGGACATGGTTTGCAGACCGGTCACCATTCTGGTCGCTCTTCTCTGAACTTGCTCCAGTTTGTCAATGTCTTTTTTAAAATGTGGTGCCCAAAACTGGACACAGTATTCCAGATGAGGTCTGACCAAAGAGGAGTAAAGTGTGATAATGACGTCACGTGATCTAGACTGTATGCTTCTGTTAATACATCCCAGAATAGTATTTGCCTTTTTTGCTGCTGCATCACACTGTTGACTCATGTTCAGTCTATGATCTATTAGTATACCTAAGTCTTTTTCACATGTGCTGCTGCTTAGCTGTATTCATCTCATTCTGTATATGCTTTTTTCATTTTTATTGCCAAGATGTTGTACTTTGCATTTTTCCCTGATAAAAAAACATTCTGTTAGTTGCAGTCCACTGCTCCAGTTTATGTAGGTCTTTTTGAATCCTCTCTCTCTCTTCTCTGGTGTTAGCTATCCCTCCTAGCTTTGTGTCATCAGCAAATTTAATCAGTTTACCCTCAATTCCTTCATCTAAATCATTGATAAAGATGTTGAACAATACAGGTCCCAGGACAGAGCCCTGTGGTACCCCACTTGAGACATTCATCCAACTGGATGTGAAGCCATTTACGACCACTCTTTGAGTCCGATCACTAAGCCAGTTATGAATCCACCTAACAGTTGCCTTGTCCATTCCATACTTGGTCATTTTTTCAATAAGGATGGTGTGAGATACTTTGTCAAATGCTTTGCTGAAGTCAAGATATACTATATCTACAGCATTTCCCTGTCTACCCAGTCAGTGATTCTGTCATAGAAGGAAATTAAGTTAGTCTGACATGACTTGTTAGTTGCAAACCCATGCTGACTCTGGTTAATCACTTCATTCTTATCCAGGTACTTACATACATGTTGTTTAATAATTTGTTCAAAGATCTTTCCTGGTATAGAAGTCAGACTCACCGGCATATAGTTCCCTGGGTCCACCTTCTTCCCCTTTTTGAAGATAGGAACAACATTTGCTCTTCTCCAGTCTTCTGGGACTTCTCCTGTTCTCCAAGAATTTTCAAAGATTATGGAGAGTGGTTCTAAAATTTCTTCTACGATCTCCTTCAGTACTCTGGGGTGTAATTCATCTGGACCTGGAGACTTGAACTCACTTATGTTAGCTAAATATTCCCTCACAATCTTTCTGTTTACAAATAAGGTGGATTTTTCTATTCCTTTAATAGGACAGTGAAGATCAGTTGATGTTACATTTTCTTTCTGAGAGAAAACTGATGCAAAATAGGAATTAAAAAGTTCTGCCTTCTCAACATCCTTTCTTACCATTTCACCATTTTCATCCTGTAAAAATCCTATAGCATCTTTGACTTTTCTTTTACTTTTGACATACCCCCAAAATCCTTTTTTATTGCTTTTGACATCTCTTGTAAGCCTTAATTCATTGTCAGCTTTAGCTAACCTGATACGTGCCCTGCAGGATCTGCAGGCTGCATTATAATCTTCTTTAGATATGCCTCCCTCTTTCCATTTGATAAACATTTCTTTCTTTAATTTTAGCATGTGTTTAATTTCTGTGTTCATCCATCCTGGTTTCCTTAAATGCTTCCCATTTTTCCTACTTTTTGGGATTGTTAACGATTGTGGTTTGAGAATCTCATTATTAAAAATTTCCCATCCTTCCAGGACATTTTTGTCCTTAAGGATATCCAGCCATTGGATCCCTCCTATTCTCTTTCTGAGTCGCTTAAAATCTGCCTTTCTGAAATCTAACCTTGAAGTTTCAGTCTTCACATGTCTTCCTCCTCTAGTTATCCAAAATTCTATAATAGCATGATCGCTGCCTCCTAGCGCCCCAGCCACTTTTACCTCCTCAACCATTGCCTCCCTGTTTATAAGGATTAGATCCAAAGTAGCAGATCCCCTTGTTTTCTCTCCTACCTTTTGGAAGATAAAGTTGTCAGCAAGAGAGGATAAGAATTTGCTTGACCTGTTAGCATTACTTGAGAGAGATTCCCAACAAATGTCTGGATAGTTGAAATCTCCCATGACCACTACGTCATATTTTTTGGAGAACTTGGTCATTTGATACATAAAGAGTTCATCCATATCTTCAGTTTGCCCAGGTGGCCTGTAGTAAATGCCTGCAATGGTGTCCTTTCTGTTGTTCTCTCCTTGTATTCTTGCCCAAACAGTTTCCACAAAACTCCCAGTCTCTGCTTCAATCTCTGTGCAGATATACGCTTTTCTAACATACAATGCGACACCTCCTCCTCGTTTATCAAGTCTGTTTCTTGCAAATAAGTTGTATCCTTTTAGCCTTGTGTTCCAATCATGTGTATCGTCCCACCAAGTTTCAGTGATTCCAATGACATCATTTTTCTTTTCCTGCGTTAGTAGTTCCAATTCTCCTTGTTTGTTTCCCATGCTTTGTGCATTTGTGCATTTGTATGACACTTTTACTCTTTAGGGTACTCACTCTGAGGTTCACTATTACCATCTGTTGGGCACAATTACTTTTAGGGGCACCATCTGTCTGGCACTGTTGGTTTCTGTGGAACTATCTGTGTAGATCTCTTTCAGTTGCTATTTCTAGTAAGTTTTGATGTATTGGCTATGTGCGCACGATCAGGAAAATTTCTGCAGCGTTCCTGCATCTATTGGCAGCAAAAACGCTGAGATAAATACGCAGCGTTTTGATGCGTTTTCATGTGTTTTTTTATGTGGTTTTGCCTGCAGATTTGCCATGCGTTTTTCCAGTGCATTGTATAGGAAAAATGCAGGCAAAAACGCAAAAAGAATGGACATGCTGCTTCTTTTTCTGCACATGAAATTCAGTCAGGATAAATTCTGATCAAAGAACTTGCAAAATGTCATAGGAAACCATGGGAGAAGGTTTACAATGCATTTTTGGCCCATTTCTGTGCAGACAAAACGCACCAAAAACGCACTGTGTGCACTTTGGGTCACTGCGCTTCACTGCAAGTGCAGTAATGGGGAAAATGGGGCAACAGTAAAGAATTAGTGATATCAAAATAGATGGATAAGGTGGTGGAAATGTGAGAAGTCAAACATGTCTGTGTTGAAATCCCTACAGATGAGTTGAGGCTAGAAGAAGTCGTAATGGTGGTCTGGACCAGATGGAAAAGATAAGAAAAGTGAATGGCTCCAACTAGAAAGAAGGTGAACATTAAGTCACTTAATATAACTGTATGACTATGTATGACTGTGAGACCTCTTATATGCTTGGCAGAACTGAGATCTAACACCATAAGGATGAAGTATAGTGGTAATGTTTAGTCTTTTTATAGTGTGTTTATTTTGTAACAGTTTGGTGGTGCAATTAAGTTACCTTAAGCTACATTGTCACATTATCATTTCACGCATTTTACTCCCATCTTTACACTAAATATCTTATCAAGTCTCCTCTGTGACCTCATCAGTGATTCTATATAATAATATGGCCCGTCTGTACCTCCCTATAGGAGTAGTGCTCTCCACTAGTGCCATCTCTGTGCCCCCATATAGTACTAGTGCCCTCTGTGCCTCCATACAGTACTAGTGCCCTCCATGTGCCCCAATATAGTACTAGTGCCCTCTCTGTGGCCCCATATAGTACTATTGCTCTCTCTGTGCCCCCATATAGTAATAGTGCCCCTCTGCGTGCCCATAAAGTACTAGTGCCCTCTCTGTGCCCCCATATAGTACTAGTGCCCTCTCTGTGCCTCCATATAGTACTAGTGCCCTCTCTGTGCCTCCATATAGTACTAGTGCCCTCTCTGTGCCCCCATATAGTACTAGTGCTCTCTCTGTGCACCCATATAGTAATAGTGCCCCCTCTGTGCACCCATAAAGTACTAGTGCCCTTTCTGTGCCTCCATACAGTACTAGTGCCCTCTCTGTGCCTCCATATAGTACTAGTGCCCTCTCTGTGCCTCCATGTAGTACTAGTGCCCTCTCTGTACCCCCATATAGTACTAGTGCCCTCTCTGAGCCCTCATATAGTACTAGTGCTCTCTCTGTGCACCCATATAGTACTAGTGCCCTCTCTGTGCCCCCATATAGAACTAGTGCCCTCTCTGTGCCCCCATATATTACTAGTGCACTCTCTGTGCTCCCATATAGTACCAGTGCCCTTTCTTTGCCTTCATATAGTACTAGTGCCCCTAAATAGTACTAGTGTCCCCTCTATGCCCCCATATAGTACTAGTGCCCTCTCTGTGTCTCCTTATAGTATTAGTGCCCTCTCTGTGCTTCCATATAGTACTAGTGCCCTCTCTGTGCCCCTATATAATGCTAGTGCCCTCCCTGTGCCCCCATATAGTAATAGTGCCCCCTCTGCATCCCCATATAGTACTAGTGCCCTCTCTGTGCCCTCATATAGTACTAATACCCTCTCTGTGCTGCCATATAATACTAGTGCCCTCTCTGTGCCCCCATATAGTTCTAATGCTCTCTCTGTGCCCCCATATAGTACTAGTGCCCTCTGTGCCCTCATATAGTACTAGTGCCCTCTCTGTGCCCCCATATAGTACTAATGCCCTCTCTATGCCCCCATATAGTACTAGTGCCCTCTCTGTGCCTCCATATAGTATTAGTGCCCTCTCTGTGCTCCCACATGGTGCTAGTGCCCTCTTTGTGCTCCCGTATAGTACTAGTGCCCTCTTTGTGCCCCTATATAGTACTAGTGCCCTCTCTGTGTCCCTATATAGTACTAGTGCCCTCTCTGTGCCCCCACATGGTGCTAGTGCCCTCTTTGTGCTCCTGTATAGTATTAGTGCCCTATCTGTGCCCCCATCTAGTACTAGTGCCCTCTCTGTGTCCCCATATAGTACTAGTGCCCTCTCTGTGCCCCCACATGGTGCTAGTGCCCTCTCTGTGCCCCTGTATAGTACTATTGTCCTCTTTGTGCCCCCGTATAGTACTAGTGCCCTCTCTGTGCCCTCATATAGTACTAGTACCCTCTCTGTGGCTCCATGTAGCAATAGTGCCCCCTCTTTGTTTGTATAGAGTAATAAGACCCCCTTCTGACTCTGAATAGTATTAGTCCTGGCTCCGTGCCCCCATATAGTAGTAGTGCCATCTCTGTGCCTGAGGATATGTATATTATTATAGATAATGTGGACCCAAGTGTCCGAAAATCAGAAGAGCCAAATGATATTGGTCAGAATGTAAAGATGGGTGGTCCGGCACTGAATATAATATAACTGAACAGGAATATAGAGAACATTATTACATTCAATATTCTCAGTCTTTATATTCTCCCCATCTGTAAATACAATGTTCCTTTTACCCCTTACACCTATGTAGTAAAGGTCATAGTCGCCTCTATGTCTTATTCTAGAACAATGGGAATCTTCTTCTCCAGGCCCATGTAAATAGCGTTTTTCTGATAGAAATGTGATGTGAGCAGAACATTAAAAATATTTTCAGTTCTTTACAGTCCATTTTTATTGGGCCTTGTTCAGACGAGCGTATTATACAGACCTGTGCTCTCTGCACCACAGACCGCACCCGCGCCCAGTATAGCCAATGTCCAGATATTCCACACATGGACCAACAATGTGAGTGGAGACAATCACTTCATGGGCAAGACCTTCCTAAATGGTATCTAACAGGACTGACGGCCGCTGATTGACTGCAGCGCTTATGTGGCACAATGACACAAGATTGCCGGGGACACGGCGCTCGGGGCAGAGAAGCAGCATCAGTCCGACAGAAAATGTGCTTTTTTCTTATTTTATTCAGCACAATAGGGGCATTCAGAAGGAGATGTCAGTAGTAAAGACCCCTGTAACTCAGTCCAGTGTTTGGTGTAAAGCATGGAGGTAATAACCAAAAAGGTTCAGGTACATTTTAGAGCGGTTTTTTCGTTTTTTTCTCCCCTTCTTCCAAGACTCATATAACTTTTTTATTTTTCTGTCTACTTAGCCGTATGAGGGCTTGTATTTTGAGGAACGAGTTGTACTTTTCAAAAAAATAATTTATTTTATCATGTGATGTACTGGAAACAGGAAGAAATTGCAAAAAAAAGTGCAATTTCACAATTGTTTTTTAATTTTTTTATTTATCTTATTCACTATATGGAAAAATGATCTGGCAATATAATTCTCCACTCCACCTGCAGCTGTTAAAGGCACATGATGGCTGATTAAATGAACTATCATCTGCAGAAAAAGATGCATGCTCAGCGCTGGAGCCCGCATCAAATGCAGTGACACAACTTATGACGTAACTATGTCATATGTCGTGAAGGAGTTAACCTGTCCTATCAAAGACATTGAGAGTCACTCAAGTTAGGAGATTTGGACTCCACTGGCTGAATATTTACCAGATATAAGCTCATCCACGGGCCAGAGAACGCCCATCAGGGACTCTTGTACTGACGCAGATGGGGTACGGCCATCACTGTGCATCCCTGTAACTGTGTTCAATAAGGTAACGAGCAGCCGGCACACTTTCTCATACAATCATATGTGACGTCCTCTTACTCGAAAAAGCCTGTGTTTACCCTGGGTGATGGGGGACTCGGTGTCGGGTCCTATGATGAAGAGATGAGGTGCAGCCGTGGCCCAGACCCGACCCGTGCTCAGGCCCGTCACATTAAAAAGAGATGGTGTGGGCTCATCCGGGTTAAGTGGCTGATTGACGACTACGCCACCTGTGGTGCCTGGTGAAGGGCTACCAGCGCCGCTACAGTCCGCTGAGGCCTTGTTTTACGGCTGCCAGAGTTCTTACTACTCCCCACAGGCTGAGCGTGGCCTCACGGCAGAGGGACAGGAGGATGGGGGTAGTAGTAGAGGGAGACTGGCGCCGCGTCGTGCGGTGTGGCGCAGAATAAACAGTCCGGAGGCCATAGGGGTGAACTTCCAAGGCTTTACTCACTTTAGAGATGGCAGAAGGAAGGTGACTCCCTGCTCCTCGTGGAGTCCTGCAGTCCCCATGCACGGGGGTCCGACAACCTCCGAGTAAGTCCAGCATTCAGTCGGGACCCTACTGCAGAGTGTTCCTGAACTACAGACCGAATCCTTTCCTGTCCGTGTGTGTGCAAATAGGCCGGGACTCCCTCTGAACTTCTCTCAGAACAAGGGCACGGGTGGCAGCTCCGCTCCGTCCGATACCCTGTGGGATCCTCTGGGCCTAACCGGGCTTTCCCGTCCAGGACGTAGAGTAGCAAGGTCGGGTGTCGGGGGCCGGTACCCCTCTTGCAGCCGGAGTCCCTCTGAATATATCAGCATGGCGAGGACAGGTGGCGTACACCGCTCCGTCTGCATCCTGCCTGGGATCCATTTGCTGTGGAGCCACACTCTTAAGCTCCGGGCCTTCTTGGTCCTGGTCATTGACCGGGTTGAGACATTCCTGGTCTACAACCTGCCCCTCGTCCCAAGGCCGGGGTACGAGGGCTGTGCCCCTTGCCGGTGCAGGCCCACACAGGATCTGCGCTCCCGGAGGGAGGTCACATTACACACAGTATTTGACAGCACAGTACAGCCGAATACGACGACCAAGACCAAAGATGGCTTTTTATTAAATATGAAATTTAAAGTGTAACTAACTTGTAAGTCCTCCACCCTCACCCACTAACTGGTTCCCCTAACTCTTGGTTCCCCAGTCTCCCTGTAACCAGGGGAGCAGCACCTAGTGCATATTAGCTCCCTATGGTGGAGAAGTGTGGTGTTGGATGCAAGGTTTGGGTCACAACTATCACACTGGTCTTACCTCAGAGGAGGAACACCACACTCCATTAAAGAAGTGCAGCATCCCTGTGGCGGTCGAACCCTCAGGGGCGCCACACATACAACACTGATGACAGTGGAAACCAAACACTCCTGCACCCATGTCTGTGTCTATTCAGCACAGAAGTGTAAAATATCAAGTGCAGCCCATGGAGTGAGGTGTGCGCAGCCAAGTGAGTAAGAATCACGTCCTGTTCTATATATTAGACTGGTACATGAGCATGAGATCTGCTGATTGTGCTACGTCCTGGCAGGTCTGTGCGGATGTGACGTTATTGTAGCATCGGCGTCTCTGCCCCCTTACAGGCAGAGACGTCGTCCCCCTTACCGCCGCGCTCCGGGCCCGTCATCTTCCGGCCCTCCTGCTGCTGCTGCCGGCACACGCAGCTTCCCTAGCACTGTGCTTAAGGCGCGCCCGTGCTCCCTCCTCCTTAAAGGGGCCATGCGCGCCATCCTAAGGAGTCCCCGGCCAATGGCGGGAGGACCTCTCATATAAAAGGCACCTCCTCCAAAATGGAGGAGCCCTTGCAAGGTTGTAGCTTTGTGTTATAAACCCTGCTTCAGCCCTCAAGTCTCGCTGCTAGTCTGACTACCAGTCCGCCAGCCTGACTACCAGTCCAGTCCGCCAGCCTGACTACTAGTCCAGTCCGCCAGCCTGACTACCTGTCCAGTCCGCCAGCCTGACTACCTGTCTCCGCCAGCCAAGTACACTCTCCAGCCCAACGGTCTGCCTACGGTCCAAACCCGCCAATCTGTCTATGGGCAAGGCTTGCCTGCCTACCCGGAGAACTTACCAGTTACCTGCCAGTTACCTGCCGTGACTACCAGCCAGCCTACCTGGAGGCTCCTGCCAGTTACCCGTGGTGTCTACCAGTCCGTCTCCCCGGATCACCTGTCAGCCTGCCTGCCGTGCTCATCCGCTGTACCGGTCAGTCCCTGCCTTCTGACCCGTGGAAGTCACCTGCTCTCATACAAGGACTGGCCCAGAGTAGCACCTGGTCCCTCTGCTCGGTCCTTCCTTGATTCACGGAGTCGATTGAGCCGCCGTGCGACCTTGGTCAGTCCGAGTTGATACCTAGTCATGCCCTTCAGGTCCCTCCTTGCACCGCAGCACAGAGGTTCCACCACCCAGATCCGTAACAGTTTGCATGGGCCATGGAACCCAGTGGCCCCCAGGCTCCTTCGCTTGCTGACGTGTACCAGGAGGTTTCTCATCAGAGATCCCAACAGGAAACCATCCTGACCTACCTGCGGTCTGTCAACTCTCGCCTGGACACGCTGCCTGTCACACCAGTGTCCACCTCGAGCCGAGCGACACCCGCTCCTGCGGCGCCTCTGCCTACCTGTGCTATAGCATCCAGCTCAGGACCCCGGCTCTCTGCGCCTCCTTGTTTTGGGGGTGACCCCGTCTTATGTCAGGGTTTTCTGAACCAGTGCACGTTGCACTTTTAACTACTGGCACATCAGTTTCCCTCTGACCGGGCCAAGGTGGCATTCATCATGTCTCACCTCACCGGGGAAGCATTGGCATGGCTAAACCCTCTATGGGAGAGAGGGGATCCCCTGGTGTCCGATCTTCCGGATTTCCTCACTGCCTTCCGGAAGGTCTTCGATGAGCCTGGACGAAGGACTTCTGCCTCCTCATTGCTCCAACTCCGCCAAGGGATTCTCACCATGGGCCAGTTTGCCATACAGTTCCGTACCCTTGCTTCTGAGCTTGCCTGGAATGACGAGGCCCTGGTGTCCACCTTCTGGGGGGGTCTTTCCGGATGGAAAAAGAATGAGCTAGCCGGCCGGGACATTCCTACCACCCTGGATGACCTGGTGTCACTAGCTGCACGGATTGACATCCGTTTCCTGGAACAAGCTAAGGAGACTACCCGGGAGAGAAGATTTCCTCATCTTGCTCCTGTTTTCCAGAAACCTGCCTCCCACCCTGCAACTCCCCAGGCACGCTCGCCCAAACCCATGCAGATCAACCAGACCAAGATGGTCAAGTCTCGCCAAGAAATACTCCGTGCCGAGGGGAGCTGTTTCTACTGTGGTAGTAAGGAGAATCTGATCCGTTCCTGCCCGGAGAAGCCGGGAAAATCCAGTGTCTAGGACCACTCGGAGAGGTCGTCCTAGGCAAGAGTAAATCCTCTCCGTTCTTGACTCTATCCGTTTCTATTTCCTGTGGAGAGAACCGCTTCTTTGAAACCGCCCACCTGGATTCCGGAGCCGCCGGGAATCTCATTTCTCAGTCCCTTGTAGAGAAGTATCAGATTCCCACCAAACCTCTGGCTGAACCATTGGCAGTCGCTTCCGTGGATGGAAGACTCCTTCCGGTGCCCATCGTGCTCGTCACAGAGCCTGTGACCCTTCAGGTGGGAATGTTGCTGACGCGCCCCTGGGAACTGGGCCTTGTAGATGCTGGGGGTTGTAGTCACCGTGGCAGTGACCCGGTCTGTGACCCAGGGCGGTCAAACCAGGGTAGTTTATGTGAATCTGTTTGTATAGTCCGACTACGCCACCTGTGGAATGCGGTTATTGGGAACCGCCGCTGCGGAGCAGTCCGCTGAAGCTGGTGGTATGTGCAGCAAGGTGATGTGACTCCCCACAGGAAGAGTGTAGCTTCAGGCAGCGTGTATGCATGATGGTGGTGATAGTGCCTGGATCAGTAATAATAACACGGAGTCTTTGCAGTGCAGTCCTAGGGTCTTTACTGGTGGTAATTATATAGGCCCAAAGGGAGTACTTGCTAGGGATGAGGGCCTGGTCAGTCTGGGAGCAATCCTAGAATTCCCCTGGCCAGGTGGAGTTGTAGGCCTGCCGTTCTGACTGTACTCTTTTGGCTATCCCGCTTATAGTCGTGTTGTAGCCCACGTCCCTGAGTGTAACGTGCTGCTCACCCGTATGGCTGGCGACTCGGATCCCGTGTATTCCTCGCTCCTCTGTGGCGGTACTGGTCCTTTCGTGTGGCTGAGCCTCCGGGCTTCTGTTGGCCAGGAGACCTACAATCTCCTGCCGTGCGGTTTCTGCTGCTGGGCTTGAAGGGTCCCACAGCCTCGGACTCCGGTGTCCGGTTCTCGGTGTGTGCTCTGGCTAGGACGAGCTCTGCCAGCTCCAGTTCTCAGCTCCTTGCTCCTTCGTGTCCTATCTGACTCCTGACACTGACTACACTCAGACTGACTAACACTGTCTACAGATCCAGTTATATAGGGCAGGATCCTCCCCTTTCTGGTCTGGAGCAGGAGGTGTTGCATGTAGTGTGTTCCCTGACCAGGAAACTCCTGTTTTGCTCCCAGACATGGTATTACTACCACTGTGGCAACCAGACCCCCTGGGGTGCCACATTGCACTCGGAGAGGATCTCCTTCCATGTGGTATCCGGACTCTCTCACTCCCTATTGCTAGGTCTACCCTGGCTACAGAGACATGAACCCTTTCTGAATTGGCGATCCACTGAGGTGCTCCGTTGGGGGCAGGATTGCCATGAGACCTGCCTGGTTCCGGTTCGCCCGGTTCGACCTCCATCTACTCCGGCTAATTTACCTGGTCTACCGGCACCTTACTGGTCCTATGCAGATGTCTTCGACAAGAAGGAGGCAGAGACACTGCCACCCCATAGGCCATATGATTGCCCTATCGACCTGGTACCCAGTGCCACTCCACCCCGTGGGCGTATCTACCCCTTGTCGCTGGCCGAAACCCGGGCCATGTCGGAGTACATCGAAGAAAATCTGGCTAGGGGATTCATCCAGAAATCTACCTCCCCGGCTGGAGCTGGATTCTTCTTCGTAAAAAGGAAAGACGGCTCACTACGCCCCTGTATCGATTATAGGGGACTTAAGCAAATTACTATAAAAAATAAATACCCCCTGCCACTCATCTCAGAGCTGTTCGACCGCCTTAAAGGTGTGAAGATCTTCTCCAAGCTCGATCTTCGTGGGGCGTATAACTTGGTTCGGATCCGCCAAGGAGACGAGTGGAAAACGGCATTCAATACCAGGGACGGCCACTATGAATACCGTGTGATGCCCTTCGGTCTCTGTAATGCTCCAGCCGTCTTCCAAGAACTAGTTAATGACATCTTCCGTGACCTCTTATATTCGTGCGTGGTGGTGTACCTGGATGACATCTTGGTCTTCTCTCCGGATCTACCCACACACCGGAGGGATGTTCGTCAGGTCCCGCATAGGCTCAGGCACAATCACCTATACGCAAAATTTGAGAAATGCCTCTTCGAGCAGACCTCTCTTCCGTTCCTGGGCTATATTATCTCTAAAACCGGTCTACGGATGGACCCCGAGAAGGTCTCTGCCGTCTTAAAGTGGCCCCGACCGGAGGGGTTGAAGGCGATTTAACGATTCCTGGGCTTCGGTAACTATTACCGCCTATTCATCCCGCATTTCTCTTCCCGGACTGCACCCATCTCTGCGCTCACCCGTAAGGGTGCTAATCCTAAGGAATGGACGTCCGAAGTGGAGGAGGCCTTCCTCTCCTTAAAACAAGCCTTCTCTTCTGCCCCAGTGCTGCACCGTCCGGATTGCAACAAACAGTTCTTTCTGGAGGTTGATGCTTCCTCTTCCGGAGCCGGAGCTGTGCTCACCCAGAAATCTCCGTCCAGGAGAATGGTAACCGGCGGCTTCTTCTCCAAGCTTTTCTCCTCGTCCGAGCGCAACTATTCCATAGGAGACCGAGAACTGCTAGCCATCAAATTGGCACTGGAGGAGTGGCGTTACCTGCTAGAGGGGACTCTGCACCCGGTGGTCATCTATACTGACCACAAAAACCTGGCATATCTACAAAATGCCCAAAGACTCAATCCACGTCAGGCCCGGTGGTCTTTGTTCTTCGCCCGTTTCAACTTTACCCTTCATTACCGCCCTGCGGATAAGAACGTTAAAGCCGACGTTTTGTCCCGATCCTTCCTGTCTTCTGATCAAGAGGAGGAGCCTATGCATGTCATCGATCCCTCCAAAGTAATGAATGTGGCTCCGTTGGACCTGTCTCGTCTCCCACCCGGCAAGACGTTTGTAGCGGTTCTTCACTGGGGTCATTCATCTAAATTAGCCGGCCATGCTGGCCAGAGGAGGACCTTCCTGCTCATTACCGGGCATTACTGGTGGCCTTCCCTGCACAAGGATGTTGTAGACTTCGTCACGGCCTGTTCATCCTGTGCCCGCAACAAGGTTCCCAGACGTCTTCCAGCCAGCCGTCTCCTGCCTTTTCCCGTACCTGCTGCCACGTGGCAACACATTGCTATGGACTTTATTACTGATCTCCCTGTTTCTGCCGGTTGTACTGTCATTTGGTGGTCACTGACCGCTTTTCGAAAATGGCCCACTTTATCCCTCTGCCTGGTCTCCCGTCTGCATCTGTGCTGGCTAAGGACTTCATCCATCATATCTTTCGTCTCCACGGCCTACCCCTCCACATTGTGTCTGATCGAGGGGTCCAGTTTACTTTGCGCTTCTGGAGAGCTACATGTAAGCTGCTGGATGTCTCTCTGGATTTCTCCTTGGCTTATCATCCTCAGTCCAATGGACAAGTGGAACGTATCAACCAGATCCTTACCAGCTTCCTCCGGCACTTCGTCAACGCTCACCATACCGATTGGGTAGAGCTCCTACCATGGGCCGAGTTCTCCTATAATAACCATGAGAGCGAATCTTCTTCCAAGTCCCCGTTCTTTGTGGTCTACGGTCACCACCCCCGGATTCTGTTTCCCGTCTCCACTTCAGTGGACAATCCTGCCGTGGAGTCTCTGGTCAGCGAATTTTCCACCATTTGGGAGGACACTAGATCCGCGCTTCTTCAATCCTCCGAGCAGATGAAAAGACATGCTGATAAGAGAAGTCTGGATCCGCCTCAATTCCGTCCGGGAGACAAGGTTTGGCTCTCCTCCAAACATGTTCATCTCAAAATACCCTCCTATAAGTTGGGTCCATGGTTCATCGGTCCATTTGAAGTCCTCAAGCAAATCAATCCAGTGGCCTACAAGTTAAAACTCCCGGCCACCTTACGGATTCCAAACTCCTTCCACATATCTCTCCTCAAACCGGTTGTTCTTAATTCTATTTCCGACAATCCAGGTACCTCCCCAGCTCCGGTCTCCGCTGAGGACGTCTATGAGGTAGAGAACATTCTGGCCACCAAGAGGGTAAGAGGAAAAACCTTTTTCTGGTGGATTGGAAGGGGTTTGGCCCAGAGGAGAGAACTTGGGAGCCCAGGGAGAACATCGACGCCCCGCTTCTTCTTGAAAAAAATTTTTCTGACCTAAAGAAGAGGGGGCGTAAAGGGGGGGTACTGTATCATCGGCGTCTCTGCCCTCTGACAGGCAGAGATGCCGTCCCCCTTACCGCCGCGCTCCGGGCCCTGCTTCTTCCGGCCCTCCTGCTGCTGCTGGAGTGCGCAGCTTCCCTAGCACTGTGCTTAGGGCGCGCGCATGTTCCCTCCCTCTTAAAGGGGCCGCGCGCGCCGTCCTAAGGAGTCCCCGGCCAATGGCCGGAGGACCTCTCATAAAAAAGGCACCTCCTCCAAAATGGAGCTGCCCGTGCAAGGTTGTAGCTTTGTGTTCTAAACTCTTCCTCAGCCCTCAGGTCCCGCTGCTAGTCTGACTACCAGTCCACCAGCCTGACTACCAGTCCACCAGCCTGACTACCAGTCCAGTCCACCAGCCTGACTACCAGTCCAGTCCGCCAGCCTGACTACCAGTCCAGTCCGCCAGCCTGACTACCAGTCCAGTCCGCCAGCCTGACTACCTGTCTAAGCCAGCCAAGTATACTCTCCAGCCCGACGGTCTGCCTACGGTCCAAACCCGCTAGACTGTCTATGGGCCAGGCTTGCCTGCCTACCTGGAGAACGTACCAGTTACCTGCCAGCTACCTGCCTACCAGCCAGCCTACCTGGAGGCTCTTGCCAGTTACCCATGGTGTCTACCAGTCCGTCTACCCGGATCACCCGTCAGCCTGCCTGCCGTGCTCGTCCGCTGTACAGGTCAGTCCCTGCCTTCTGACCCGTGGAAGTCACCTGCTCTCATACAAGGACTGGCCCAGAGTAACACCTGGTCCCTCTGCTCGGTCCTTCCCTGGTTCACGGAGTCGATTGAGCCGCCGTGCGACCTTGGTCAGTCCGAGTTGATACCTAGTCATGCCCCTCTGGTCCCTCCTTGCACCGCAGCACAGAGTTTCCACCACCCGGATCCGTAACAGTCATTAGTCATCTGCACTGCAAACCTCCTAATGTGGAAGTGAGCGGCAACAGATTACTCCTTTATGCCCCATCCCCCTGATGATGCCTGAGAGCCGGCGAAACATGTTGGGAGTCTATATATTTATAGATGGAGTGAGACAGGACCTGAATTACAATTACGGTGACAATATACCTGTATATAACTAATGGCTGACTGCAGCAGTAAATCATACAGTGTATTCAGTGCCTGTGAATGTGATACAAATGCACAAAGGAGCATTAATAATGGGGTCACTCATTCATGGGGGTTTTATTGTTTTGTTTGGGTTATATGTAAATAATATTAATAAAAGCGACACTATAAAGAGAAAGAAGATTTCAGTGACCCCAGAGCTGAGTTATAATAAGGTAAAAGGCACAGCAGTGACCCGTCCTTCCCTGGGGTTGTGGTGGGATTACTGTATATCACATGTGATCGGCCATTGGTAACGGTACAACCTGTATTATATATATCACTGATGGCTTTATTATATACTTCCCCAATCTCACCATATTCCTGTCTTCATACATAGTATATTCTGTGTCAGAGCACATATAACACCCTTCATGCTTAGTACACATGTAATAATACTACTGTGACTACATAACATCACCATCTACAGCCGGCCACATGCTCATTACATGGTGCAAATGGCAGAACAGCACCAACCAGAGTGCCTTATACCAGTGCCAGTCAGGACCTCTATATAAGGGACTGCTCCATCATGTGTCCCCCGCACACAGTAACCACATACACAGTACAATAGTGCTATAAGACTCCATCCACACTGTACATATAACTGCCAATGACTCCTGTCCGGTCTGGTGTTGGCTGTTTGGTAAAGTATATTATCCCCTTTCCCTTTCTCTATTGGGCACCAGTGTATATATATATATATGTATATATATATATATATATATATATATATATATATATATATATATATATATATATTGTATATACACGCCCTCCATCCTGGTATATATGTCCCTCATCCTGGGCCCCATCCTGGTATATTCAGTGATACAGGGATGTGAAAAAGTGTTTGCCCCCTTCCTGATTTCTTATTCTTTTGCATGTTTGTCACACTTAAATGTTTCAGATCACAAAACAAATTTAGATATTCGACAAATATAACAAAATGCAGTTTTTAAATCAAGGTTTTTATTATTAAGAGAAATAGAAATCTAAACCTACAAGGCCCTGTGTGAAAAAGTGATTGCCCCCTAAACCAAATAACTGGTTGGGCCACCCTTAGCAGCAACAACTGCAATCAAGAGTTTGCGATAACTGGCAATGAGTCTTTTACAATGAGGATTTCTCTGGAGGAATCTTGGCCCACTCATCTTCGCAAAAGTTTTGTAATTCACCCACACTGGAGAGTTTCCGAGCATGAACCGCCTTTTTAAAGTCATGCCACAGCATCTCAATCGGATTAAGGTCAGGACTTTGACTAGGCGACTACAAAGTCTTAATTTTGTTTTTCTTAAGCAATTTAGAGGTGGACTTGCTGGTGTGTTTTGGATCATTGTCCTACTAATGCACCCCATAGTCCTATATAGTAGTATAATGCATGCCTATAGTCATTCATAGTAAGATAATGCACCCCCATAGTCATATATAGTCATATATAGTAGTATAATGCACCATCATAGTCATACATACTAGTATAATGCACCCCATAGTCATTCATAGTAGTATATTGCACCCCCATAGTCATATATAGTAGTATAATTCACTCCATAGTCAAATATAGTAGTATAATGAACCCCCATAGTCATATAAAGCAGTATAATTCACCCTATAGTTATACTTTGGCAGTATAATGCACCCCCATAGTCATATACAGTAATATAATTCACCCCATAGTCATATATAATAATGCACCCCATATTCAAATAAAGTAGTATGATGCACCATCATAGTCATAAATAGTAGTATAATGCTTCCACATATTCATACATAGTAGTATAATGCACCACCATAGTCATATATAGTAATATAATGCACCCACATAGTCATATATATTAGTATAATGCACCCTATAATCATATATACTGTATTAGTATAATGCATCCCATAATCATATATAGTAGTAAAATGCACCCCTATAGTCATATATATTAGTATAATGCACCACCATAGTCATACATAGTAGTATTATGCACCCGCATAGTCATATATATTGGTATAATGCACCCGCATAGTCATATATATTAGTATAATGCACCCCTGTAGTCATACATAGTAGTATAGTGCACCTCCATAGTCATATTGATTAGAATAATGCACCTCCATAGTCATATATATGACTGGCTCCCCATTGCCCAGAGACTCCAGTTCAAAACCCTAACCATGGCATACAAAGCCATCCACAACCTGTCTCCTCCATACATCTGTGACCTAGTCTCCCGGTACTTACCTGCACGCAACCTCCGATCCTCATAAGATCTCCTTCTCTGCTCCCTTCTTATCTCCTCTTCCCACAATCGCATACAAGATTTCTCCCGTGCATCCCCCCTACTCTGGAACTCTGTACCCCAACATATCAGACTCTCGCCTATCATGGAAGCCTTCAAAAGAAACCTGAAGACCTACCTCTTCCGACAAGCCTACAACCTGCAGTAACCATCACTCCACCACATTACTGCATGACCTCCTCTACCCCCACCTACTGTATCCTCACCCATCCCTTGTAGAATGTGAGCCCTCGCGGGCAGGGTCCTCGCTCCTCCTGTACCAGTCGCTGACTCGTTTTGTTAAGATTATGTAAATGTTTTTGCTATGTATATTCCTATCACATGTAAAGTGCCATGGAATAAATGGCGCTATAATAATAAATAAATATATATTAGTATAATGCCCCCCCATAGTCATATATATTAGTGTAATGCACCCCCATAGTCATATACTGTATATTAGTATAATGCATTCCCATAGTCATATAGGGACGCACATCCAGTTGAAGTTTCTACTGGTGTCGCCTGCCTCCTGCATGAAGGGATTAATAGAATAATAATAAAAAAAAAACACTAGAAGTCGAAATGAAGTTCTCTGCCGTTCCTCTGGACTCTAAACTGTCACCCATGATGCCCACATCAGTGTATAGAGCAGAGCAGGTCCATGACCTGCTGCCTGGCAGGTGCCACCTGAGGTTCCATCACCTCTGACCTCACCTGCACACGACCAACTGCCGTTTACTTTCATCTGTCGGCTGAAGCGATCGGACGGAGGTTTGCGGTTTGGAAGATTTTGGAAGATATTTTTGCAAATGGCGTCTACTAGACATGGAGAACAGAGCGAGGAGAAGAAGAGGAAGAGAGAAGAGGACAGCGTGACCGGATTCAAGAAGATCACGAAGAAGAGGAGAGAAGCCAACAATGGATTGGAGGAGTCAACACCTGGATGCAGCGGAGACCCTGGATCATCCAGCCCCTATGCCAGGCTTAACATCAGCCGCTTCGACATCCACCAGGTCTTGGGTAGGGGCGCCTTTGGCAAAGTAAGTCCTACATATTTTATATTCATATTAAACCTGAAGTTTTTATTATATCCTCATGTATTGTTCTCTGTTATCAGCCATGTCATGCTTTGTTGTTGCACATTGTAGTGTTCTGTGAGATGACATAAGTCATCTCCATAGTTAGGTCTAGTGCTGCTATAACGTGGTATTCTTCTACACTGGATGGTTGATCTCAGGGGTCACAGCTGTAGGGAGCAGGGGACATTGTTTTTTTCCATGTCATCATCAATATTGGCTCCTATCAGGCGGCCATATTGTACATACGTTGCTCTCTGTTTTTTTATTAAACCTTAATAGACAATGATATTCAGACCACACTAATGCCAACTCAAAGCCTCCACTAATGCTTGTTATGTTTATTCCCATATGGTAACAGTGGAAAACCCTTTAAAGAGTCGCTGTTGTTTTAATTTTTATTTCATTAACAGCACACATGAAAATAAGCAACATAATAAATATTATTTGAGAAATCTGCTTCTTTCTCCACCAAGATTGATTTTTCATTTTCAAAGTCTCTATTTTCGTGTAAAATCTGTATTTAGTGAAGACAGACTGTTACGTTACTGAGATAGGAGATGACAGTTGGTGCTGATAATATTCTATGTAAAGGGGGAGAGGGAGGAGCTAAAGGCAGAATTCCTCCCTCCTCCTTCCACTTCTCTTCTACATAGAATATTATCAGTACCAACTGTCGCCTCCTTTCTCAGTAATGCAACAATCTTTTATCACAGAATACAGATTTTAACCGAAAATTGAGAATTTTAGAAAATGAAAAATCAGTCCTGGTAGAGAAAAAAAGCAGATTTCTGTGATTAGATTTATTACACATTGCTTTTTTTCATGTGTATTATTGATTTATGAAATAAAAATGCTGACTATTTTTTATCACCTTTCCATAGCCCATTCCTGGAGTAGGCAGTGCATTATGCGCATAGATTTGCTCCTCTACATGGTCCTGGTTACCAGCAGATTGAGAAACCACTCAGTTTTATCATGTGCCTTAGTAGAAAATCCAGATCCCTTCCACTTCCTGCAGACACCTTCCAAGTATTCTTCATTTGTCTTTTTCAGGTGGTCCTGGCATCAGTCCCCGGCCGTAACATCAATGATTACCAAAAAAGAGGACAATGAGGACACCATTATGCGAGAGCGGCGGATACTCCTGGTGGCCAGAGACTGCCCATTCTTATGCCACCTCTATGCTGCACACCAGTCTCTGCAGAGGGCATATTTCATCACGGAGTATCTGTTCGGTGGCAGCCTGGAGGAATTGATCAGGATGTGCGACTGCCTGAACATCGGCAATGTGAGGTGAGAAAACGGAAAATGTACCTAAAGGAGAACTAAGGAGATGGAAAAAAACTGAGGTCTGGGTGTAGCGAAGGAAGCACTGGCAGGGCATATGTTTAGGGTGCTGGATGCAGGCAGTGGGGTGCCAGGATATTTGGGAATTGCTAGAGAAGGGTTTGATGACATTGATACTACACTCTGTTCTCTCCGTCAGATTCTACACAGCAGAGATTGTATGTGGCCTCCAGTTCCTCCATGGACACAACATCGTCCACCGGTAAGCAGAACGTTCCTCCTTCTCTCTGTCTCCTTTACATTCTGTAGATATGGCCCTCAGCATTCCTGCTGTCCTGCCCCCTATTCTACCTGGTCTTGTAGTGATCCATTTTCGATCTATTGTATCACTGGACAGATTTCTAATTTTATTTTCTTCTTTCATTGCAGAGACATAAAGCCGGAAAACATCATGTTGGATGCAGATGGCCACATCCGTATAATCGATCTAGAACTTGCCCAAGATGGCGTCACCTCCTCCAAAAACATGTCTGGAGTGACGAGCACTTTCCACTACATGGCCCCTGAGGTGTTTCGTAGAAAACCATACGGTGCAGCAGTGGACTGGTGGAGCCTCGGGATCGTGGTATCCCGGATGGCAGCAGGACGATTCCCATTTTACAACGGCCCCGTCAAGCAAACGGCTTTCAAAGCTTTCATCAACGAAAAGCCAAAATTTCCATCCTGGCTTGATGCTTACGTGAAACATCTCATCAAGAAGCTGCTGCGCAAAGACCCTCAGACGCGCCTGGGTGTGAGCGAGAACATCCGTTTTTTATCACCATTGGCTGGGAGGAACTGGAGAAAAGGAGTGCAGAGCCGCCATTTACACCATTCAGGCCAATTCTGGAGAACCATCATCTGCAGTGGCCGGAGCATACAGTCCTTCACCCCGTGGCCGGATTTACGTACGTGTCATCAAACTGGGCCCGGTAAGGATCTTTTCATCTGGGGATAACTCTCATTAGGTGTTCTCGCATTGTGGTAATCATCATCCATCTTGTCTTTTTTTACATTTTCTGCTAATGGCTTTATGTCTCTGTTTTTCTTAGGTGGATGAAAAGATCTGGACTGTGAAAGATTCCATGACCATCTGGTGAGTGACCGCTGTACAGACAGGACACCTATTATATCAGTACATTGTATCAGATGTTACATAGCGGAATGGTTAATTATAAAGACCATTCCCCTAATAACAGAAGATGCGGTAGACAGAATATTTCATGTCTTCCTCTTATGTCTTGCAGGATGAGTCCGTGCCAACTGTCCAGAACTCCATGCCTCCTGACCCGTACCTCGTCTCTGCTGCTGTACGTCACCTCGGCTGCCCTTCAACATCAGCTCTCTCTATAACATCTTCATGCTGGTCCACTGCCATTGCTTTGCCACCCCAGACCCTTGACCTGGCCTCCTCCAATCCTGGGCTGTAATTTGACATCCCTCCAGCCCGAAGATCTTCTACCCCAGGAGCGGCCTGTGTTAAGTTTCCATCTGGTGAGTTCAGGAAAAATCATCCTGGGGCAGCGGAGCAGCAGAATGTACACGGAGCGGCCATTATCCCTGAACTCACCTTAGCACAGGCCTGGTAAGTATCGCACCCATCACATCACCCACACTACATGATCAGTATAGGGGCACACACTGCATGATCAGTATAGGGGTACACACTGCATGATCCATGATCAGTATAGGGGCACACACTGCATGATCAGTATAGGCACACACACTACATGATCAGTATAGGCACACACACTACATGATCAGTATAGGCACACACACTATATGATCAGTATAGCTACACACAGTACATGATCAGTATAGGCACACACACTACATGATCAGTATAGGCACACACACTACATGATCAGTATAGGCACACACACTGCATGATCAGTATAGGGGCACACACTACATGATCAGTATAGGCACACACACTACATGATCAGTATAGCTACACACACTACATGATCAGTATAGGCACACACACTACATGATCAGTATAGGCACACACACAGCATGATCAGTATAGGCACACACACTGCATGATCAGTATAGGCACACACACTACATGATTAGTATAGGCACACAGTGCACACAGTAATTTTGGCACATAGATGTAGGACATAGTTCGGCTTTTGATCGGGATTTAATCTGATAGCCATATTCGGGGTCAGGAAGGAATTTTTCCCCCTAATATGAGGATAATTGGCCCATTCTTCATAGGTGTTTTCGCCTTCCTCTGGATCTACACGGCCTTACATAGGTTTAGTATCATAAATTAATAAGTAGATTCACACAGAAGAAAAGAAATTATAAAAAATAAAATAACATTTTCTTAGTTAAAAAGAAAAATTAGTTTATTCAAATATAAATGATAATTAGTACTAGCAAATAATTTTTGTTACTTAGAAAATTACACAGCTTAGGTATATTACACAGGTCAGGTACATTACACAGCTTAGGTACATTACACAGGTCAGGTACATTACACAGCTTAGGTATATTACACAGGTCAGGTACATTACACAGCTTAGGTACATTACACAGGTCAGGTACATTACACAGCTTAGGTACATTACACAGCTTAGATACATTATACAGGTTAGGTACATTACACAGCTTAGGTACATTACACAGGTTAGGTACATTACACAGCTTAGGTACATTACACAGCTTAGATACATTACACAGCTTAGGTACATTACACAGGTCATGTACATTACACAGCTTAGATACATTACACAGGTTAGGTACATTACACAGGTCAGGTATTGGCCTTTGATCTTGGGATTCGTTCTGATCGCCATATTTGGGGTCAGGAAGGAATTTTCCCCCCTGATATGAGGACAATTGGCTTATTCCTCACAGGGGGTTTTCGCCTTCCTCTGGATCAACACGGCCCCTACATACATTTAGTGTGAGAGGTTAATAAGTGGGTACATACTTTGAGAGTATAAGAATAAGGTATGAAATAAAATATTAGTTAAAAAAAATGTTAGCTAAGCCAAATATAGACATAAATTATTGCACACATGCAAAAATCATTTGTTTCTGTTTGTTTTTAATTTGCACTTACATTTCACAGGTTCGGTATCAGCCTTTGATCCTGGGATTTATTCTGACCGCCATTCTTTATTTGTGGTCAGGAAGGAATTTTCCCCCCTGATATGAGGACAATTAGCCTATTCCTCACAGGGGGTTTTCGCCTTCCTCTGGATCAACACGGCCCATAAATAGGATTAGTCTGATAGATGAATAATTTACACATACATGATATTATAATATAAAATAATCCCCATCTATAAATAAAATCTTCTTTTTACCCCTTATATCTTTGTGCTTGTTTTTATTCCATTGCTCTTCCACAAAGTCATTATTATACTCCAACCCTATGTTTTTTTGAGACATATTGTACTTTATGTTAGTGGTAAATTTAGGTCAATATTTTTTGCATCTATTTGTGAAGTATCAAAAATTTGGTGAAAAATTTTGAAACTTCAGCAATTTTCAACTTTGAATTTTATGCTCTTAAACCAGAGAGTTATATCACACAAAATAGTTTCCCTAATTTCCCTAACATTTCCCACATGTCTACTTTACTTCTGCATAATTTTTTAAACAATTTATTTTTGTTAGAAAGTTAGAAGGGTTAAAGGTTTATCAGCAATTTCTAATTTTACCAATAAAACTTTTAATTTTTTTGAAAGGAACCACATCACCTTTGAAGTGACTGAAAGGCCTATGTGACAGAAAATACCCGAAAGTGACACCCTCCTAAAAACTGCACCCCTCAAGGTGCTCAAAACCACATTCCAGAAGTTTATTAACCCTTCAGGTGCTTTTATATGCGATTAATGCTTCTATATTTCTCTTATACCGATGTTTGAAAAAGACCACTTTTGGTCGAAACGTTATGGCATATCGCTTTAAGCTCCTCCTTGTTGGTTTTCAACGGTGTGGTGAATGTATATATTTGAATAAACTGTTTCCACCTTTGCAAATTACCTTTGAGTACGGCTGTTATCTATATCCTTACGGGGGATAGTATCTTATTCAGCCTGCACCAAATCTACAGCTGATTGCGCATCTTCTTCTATCAAATCCCCTGTCCATGATGCAGGCGAAGATGCCTCCCACCTGCACTTGCAACCAAGTGTTTGTCCCTACCCCAGTCCTTGGAACGCAAGCACAAATACGCAACCACTCACATACAGGCCAAAATACTAAACTGCCACATTTCCAGACTGCTTGCACTGGAAATGTTGTCTTTTAGGCTTGTGGAGACGGAAGCTTTCCGCAACCTCATGGCGGCTGTCCCTCGCTACTTGGTCCCCAACTGCCGCTATTTCTCCCGGTATGCTGTCCCCGCCTTACACGAGCACGTGTCCCATAACATTACCCGTGCCCTCACAATGCAGTTACTGGGAAGGTCCACCTAACCACGGACACGTGGACAAGTGCTTGTGGCCAGGGACACTACATTTCCCTGACGGCACACTGGGTAAATATTATGGAAGCCGGGACCCAGTCAACCCAGGGATGGAACATGTGCTACCGACACCGAGGATTGCGGGCCCTGGTTCAATCAGGGTTGCCCCCACCTTCTACAGCAGTTCCTGCACCTTCTCCTCACCCTCCATTTCCGGAACGTCAACATCAGCCTCAAGCTGTATGCACTGCAGCATTTTCTTTTTTCAGGACTTGGGTCTGTGCGAGGTCTGGTTTCTTGTACTCCGAGACATTGTTTTTAGTGATATAACTTTGGGGTGGATAGGATGTTTTGATTACATTTTTTTGTGCTGTTGCGATGGCTGAAAAAATGCTATTTTGGCGTTTTGATTTTCTTCTTGCCATTTACTGATTGGAATAATTTATTCTATACATTGATAGATGGCCTTTGATGATCGCAGTGATATCAAATATGTGTATTTTTTTATATTTCATCATTTTTAATGGGGTAAAACAGGTGATTTGAACTTTTGTATCATGACCGGCATGTGGGTCTTCAGCAGACTCCCGACCATGATGGCAACCCATTGACGCGCCATGATAACGTCTCGGGGGGCCATTGGGCGCCTAGAATAGTGAGCCCCCCTGCCGGCGCACATTAAATGCTGCTGTCACAGACTGACAGCAGCATTTAACAGACGTAGACGGAGCTTCGCTGTTAGAGGCAGATGATGGCTGAATAACACACATAGACAGTATTGATTGTAATATACAACAAGGAAAAAATCCTAAACTGGATCCACATAGAAGTAACTGGGAAAACACTTTGACAAAATAAATATAAACCAAAATGAATGACATCCCCACATGATTAAAAGATATATTTATTAGAAAATAATAAAAAAATACATACAATTCAAGCAAGGTAACTCGAAAAGGAGGGATGAATGACAGTGATAGTTGTAGTAACCCAAGTTGAAGTTCTTTAGGTTTATATTGATTGTAATATGTTTAGCAAAAACCATCGCTTTCCAGAACAAAAATCCAAAACTAGAAAGAATTATATATATATATTTTTTTTTATGTTTTTTATATTTAAATGTAAAAAAAAAAACAATGTTCAAATGTTCCACACCATATCCATCATATCCATTGCTGGGCAGCTCTGAAAAAACACATGTAGAGATTCTCCAGGTCTTGGAAACTGCTTCTGATCATGATGTCAGCGCAGGTGGGTGCAGGTCTTCACCTCTTTCTAACAAGATGTCTCATGCCTGTATAGAAACAATAAGACGCCTTTCTCATTGATCTGAAAACAATTAAAATACATGTTTTTTAAAAAATTTTGAATATATCCCTTTTATCAAATAAAACAAACTAAAGAGAAGTCATGGAGGAAAAACAAAATATTTACCTGGAAAATACATGTTGGAAGCTTTGTGTGAATCAGGATAGGTGGATTCTGAATGTTTGTTGTTAGCTGCTCGTGATGAAGACGTATGCTGATTGTCTCCCTACGTGGTGAAAGAAAAGCAAAATATATAAAAGTAGTTACACTTTAAATGATATCCGGCAATAAGAGACTAAATTAGAGACTTAAGATTCTCAATATTTTAAAAATAGCTTATTACTGATTGTTGATGATAGTGGAGGCTTCTTTCTTACCTTCATCTTAGGTAGATGAGATGATGATATTTAGACAAATCTTAATGTTCAAATAGTTCAAATAGTGAACCTGAAAATATAAAGAAACATAATTACATCCAACTAAGCTTGAAATTATAAAAGGTTTTCAAAAGCATTGTAGATAATTGATGGAAATTATCAATCGTTCCATATCCAGCAAGTTATGGAAATGTATCCAGTATTAATATGGTAACCTATGAGGATGGATTCTGAATGTTTGCTGCTAATTGCTGGTGCTGGTGATGAGCACAAATACTCATTGTCTCGCTACTCAGGGGAAAATATATAAAAGTATCTGAACTTTAAATTATAAAGAAACAAAATTAGAGACTAAATATTCTGAGGAATAGTTACATGTTTAGCTGATGGACAATTGACGTAATCGGCCTCCACACCGGCGGCAATAAGATTTATTATCAGCTATTCTTTGAAAACGCCCAAGTCTACAAAGATAAGAGAAATATTGGTTACCAGACTGGAATGAACGTTGGTTAATACCATGGATCATGTTAAAAAGAACAAATTGAAACCAATATATTAAGGACTGGCCCCAGCACAGAAAATATAACATGTAGCATCCTAAGCCCTACAGTCCCCAGACGTCAGTCCGCTCTGATAGTAGTAAAGTATAAAAGCCTTATACCAACAGAACCGCCCTGACGTCTCTGCACGGTGATTGTGTTTCATGACGCGATGAATCATCAAATCTACTTACTTGTTATCACACAGGGAGCACTGGTAGTTGTACTTATAGCTGATGGTATAGCTGTGACACATCGTCACTTCCGGCAGCTCGGGATGGATGTCATTTACCCTTCTGGTATAAGTCTGCCATAACGGGCCATGGTTATCTCTGCCTTCACCGTCGATTATCCAACAGGCAGCATGGCACATCTCGTGCGCAAGTGTGGATCGTAGTCGCACTAAAAAAAGAGTTTATACAGGCATAAGAAAATCTAAGTACACCCTGCTTGAACTCTTTGGTTTTACATATCAGGATTCAGGATATAATATAAAATATCTGGTCCTTAAAACGTCTTCAAATTAGGTAAATACATCCTGAAATGAAAAACACATGAAAAGTCACAACGTGCCATTACTTATTTACCAATAACTACTTCAAAATGCAGAAGCAGAGAGTGAAAAATAAGTACACCCCATGAATCACTAGCTTTTAGAATGATCTTTATCAATAATAACTTGAAGCTGCAGTAAGGGTGTACTTAATTTATCACACACTGCTTTTGCATAATTACACTATATTATTTATCATGTTGTTTTCTGAGATTGTATTTTCTTACTTTTAAGATCTTCTAAGGACCTGATGCTTTTTTGATTTTGTCCTAATATGTAAAACATTAGATTCCAAAGAGGGTGTACTTAGTTTTTCCCATGACAGCATGTACGATGAATTTATAAGATGTATTACATCACAAGTAGCAGTTTTGCAACCTATAGAGGTTGTCTCATAAATCTGCAGGATGGACGTGATATGAAACCTACCGGAAGAATCCAAGACCTTATCGGAAAGCTCAATAACTGAGGAACGGTGGTTGTTCTCCAACTTGTGACGGCATTGACCGGATGCTGATGTCAGCCTCTTATTCCAGACTGCGTCCATTTTCCTCGGGAGCTAAAATAGAGGAAACAAATTCCACTAAATCTGTAAACTCTTTGACCCCATTCTAACAAAGCACCCAACTCTCCTGTGTGATTTACAGCACTAGTCTCCTTGTATGGGACATGAGGTCTACTGAGAAGTCCAACATGTCAGAACAAAAATAAAAATAAACCTTTCCTAAAATGTCCAGATGTCAACAAATTGGTTTTTATATGTAAATGTAAAATCCTGTGAACTACAAGAAGTTGCTAATCTCTATATGTCTGCATGATGGATCATGTAAGGTCTCCACTCATCCCACAGATAAGAAGAAGGTGATGGCATTTACCAAAGTAAGTGAGTTTTGCCTGAGATTTCAGAACCATGACAAGGGAGTTAGGGTGCTCTTCAGAAACTTAGAATGATAGAAAAGATTGTTTGAAGGTGGAGATAATGGATAAGTCATGTGTCGCCCAGATACCGATAATAAGATACCTTATTCTCGAAGATTGTCCTGTTGTATAGATGGTACAGTCGCTCCACCAGCTTCTCCTTTGTTACCTGAAAGTGGGTAACGTAGATGGAAGATGGAGAAATAATGTCTTCCAGGAAACAGCCGGGGATGTTACATAGTGGTGTCCTGGGAAAGATAAGGAATCAGAAATAAATCCAAAGGAAACATCTGACCTAGTTCATGGTTTTCTACAGAGGTAGATGCATCCGGCATAACTCACCTCTCCTCTGTAGCGGAGCTCTCCTCACTATCAGATGGTAAATTATCTGTACAGAAATATGGAAGAATGAAAATTTGTAATCAGACAGGTCAGAATGCAGATCCATGCTAGAGAGAAAACATAATAAATGCTGTAAAGTGAAAATACATCTAAATCAAAATGCCAGAATTGTGGGTTTTTTTCTCTCTGCAACTACTCAAAAAATGCAATAAGAAGCAATTTAAATGTCACATCCACCCCATAATATTATCAATAAAAACATCGAGCCGCCTTATAAAAGAACAAGCCCTCATACGCCTCCATCAATAGAAAAATAAAAATGTTACAGATCTCAGAAAATGGCGACAAAATCAAATATATTTATTAATAATATCAGAATTGTTTTTCACACTTAAAAAGAAAAACTTTGCAAGTTTGGTATGGACATAATCATACTGGCCTGGAGAATCATATTTCCAGGTTCATTTTACTGTGCAATGAAGACCTTAAAAATCAAAAACCCTCCAAAAAATCCATTTTTTTTTTCAGTTTTCCCTTACTTTGAATTTTTTTGCATTTTGCAATACATTGTATGGTAATGTGAATTGTGCCATTGAGAAGAACATCTCATTGCACTAAAAGCAACCCATTATATGTCAATGTGGATGGAAATATAAAAACAGATAAGTCTCAAGGAAGAAGGAGAGGAAAAGACACAAGTAGACTACAAATTGACCAGTCCCTAAGGGGTTAAAGGTACAGACCCAACTGTAATTTGCGTTTAGTTGTTAGATTTGGAAACTGACAGTACAAAAAAACATTGTTCTTTCTACAATAACATAACCCTGGTTGTATCTAGAAATGATGACTTACCATGATATGTGGAAGATTCTCCAGTATTGGAATCGTCATCGTCAGTAATAACAATGATGTCATCATCGGAGCTGTGACATAAATGTAACAGAATATGAGCCACCATTAATCATTAATCCCCATCAGGTATCTAGTAATGGAGGAGATGTGAGTCTTACCAGGTGGTACTGTCCGGATCAATATCTGAAGGTGGTAAAATCAGATCTGTGGGGGCAGCACAACATAAATCTCTTATTAGAATATTGTAATAACGACAGAGGAACATCAAAGAAATAAATCCTAATACAGTATTCAGTGTACCCCTATATGTAGATTGGGAAATAGACCACATTCAGCTAAAGTAACCTGCACTGTGCATGGCCACCATGAGAAGAAATCCCCGAATCCCAATCCTGACCGACTATAGAGCGAATGCATGAATAATGTTCCTGATCAAATGCTGAAAAGAAATGTTGTTCTGCCACTATGGAAGTGTCCCAGACATAGGACTCACACCAATAAAGCTTATCTAAAATAGGATTACCCCTTGAATGTATCTTTAATTTAAAAATGCACAGACCCATTTATAATTTGCCTTTAATTGTTACATTTGGAAACTAATCTGTGACAGTACAGAAAATTCAATGTTGTGGGGGCAACACAACATAAATCTCTTATTAGAATATTGTCAAAAGAAATAAAAGTGTACCCCTATATGTACATGGGGCAAAACACCACATTCAGGTACAGTAACCTGCCCTGTACATGGCCACCATGAGAAGAAATCCCCAAATCTCATTTCTGTCTGACTTTATAACACCTGTATAAATATTCCTGACCAACTGCTGAAGAGAAATGTTTAATATGAACTCATTACCTTAGACGTACAATAGAGATAAATCCAAGCCCTGACCACAATGAGCTGCACCCAATGACTATAATGACACATCAATATATCAGAGCTGTTACTGGATCGGAGCACAGTACCTGGTAAATTCGGAGTTGGGCCCGAATTGAAGCCACTGATGATAACCTGGCGTGGAGACCTCGGTATTGGCTTCTTTCGTGGATGATACTGAAAAATTGTCAAATATGTCAGATAGAATCTATGAGCATGAACATCTCTAATTTATAATCTTCCTCCATTTTCCACTGACTTACAGGTAGATGCCTATATGAATATAGTTACCATTGGCCTGCGCTTACTTCATGTGCAGAGTAGGACGGGTGTGCGGGACACTTATGGTTAGGATATGGATAGGGGTGGTGGTGACATTTTCGTGTCTTCATACAATATTATTATGTACCCTGTACATGGACATGTTGACACAAATACCACAACTAAAGGCAGTCATTACTCTGCAAACATGATCCAAACTATCACCCCATCATGCCTCTTCCTGGAGCTCTATTTTGTGCCACCATTTGTTTTTAATGGGATTTTTATCCCAAATGTATTCTCATTATTTAAAAATATAAAAATGACGCTCACCTGATGGAAATCGTCATCATCACTGCTGTCCTCGGTGTCAGAGAGAACTATAATGCGCTTAAATCGCTTTTTTCTCATCATATTTGCAAAATTCACTTACAACACTCCTCTCTCCACAAACGCCTACAAAATCTCTCAGCGGAACTCTGGATGACGGGGCGTTCTATATCGTCCAGTCATTGTGACATCATCGGAATGATGCGATTGTTTGTTTTTTTATTTAACTTTATTTAAATCTACAAAACGTACTGCAGAAAAACAAAACATAAATCCAGAAAAAAACAGCAATCCTTCTAATTCCCTAACTCCTGCCCTTTTTTGAATTGTTCAGAAAAAAAATAATAATCAAAAAAGTCGACAAAAAACAAGATTTAAAAAAACAAAGAAACCCCGAAAAAAATAGGTGATTGATTATCCCTCTCCCCCAAGTTTTAATGCTCTACGCTACATTTTTTGCAAAATCTTCTCCCAATTTTTTAAATTCTCTGAGGAGCAAAGCCACGCCCTCTTGTATTTTATTACTCTCTGACAAAAATTCTTCCATTCTGTAGTATTCAATTTTTTCCCTATCCATTTCCTAACCAAATCCACTCTTGCTGTATAAAGTCGCCTACTTACGAACTCTTCTTCCTCATTTCATCTCTTCCGTTCCAGAGAGCAGGTTACAATTGTTGATTTGACCTCAATGGAGATCTAAGTCCCCAGTTTCCCCTCTATATCTTTATACCCTATGATAAATGTATCAATTCTGCCCTTGTTTCTTACACAACTTACAAGTATTGTCAGCTATCTTCTCCATTCTGTATAATACCTGGTGAAAATAATAGAACTAATGGATCAATTGGATTAATTTATAGTTTGATTAATTGACATCCCACTTTTGTTTTTATATATATTGAGCCTCTGCAATATTTACTCTTTACTTTCTCAACTAATCTTCTTCTTAAAGATTAAATATATAAGGAATCACGGTTAATTTTTTATTAATATTATATAATAGAATATTGTATAAAATATATACGTTTATTAATATTAGATAGATTCTTTTTTAAATGGCAACCAATCAAAAAATAATCCATTCCTCAATTTGATTCCTTCATACTCTTCATCGCTTGTTGAATTTGACAATATCTAAAATCGTGCACTTTACTTAAGCTAAACTGTGTCTTCATCACATTAAATGGCAACAACTCATCTTCATGGATTAAATGTTTAACCAAATGCAACCTTTTCTCTTCCAAAACCCTGTATCTTAACAATTTTATATATATTTATATTATCCTATATATATATTTATATTATCCAATTGACGTGTTAATATTTAATATCTTCTTTAAATAATCAAGTATAATTGCAAGAATAAAACATTTGTCATCTAGATTCCCGTGAAACAAAATCCCTGATTTCAAAAATTCATAAATGTTATAAAATCCCCTTTTTTCTTATTTAGTAAAAATCTTTCAAAATCAGAATTCCTGAAATTTAAGTAATTGGGCTTCCCAGAAATATCTGTGGAAATAAGGGACGGCCAAGCCTCCTTCTGTCTGAGACTTCAGAAGATAGTTACTTTTATTCTCACCCTCTCTCGCCAACAAATCAGGTCGTTCAGAAGAGTTTCTGTTTATTTAAAAATGTTCTCATTTACCCATACCGGGCAGACGCTGAGGACATAACGAACTAGAGGCGAGAGACCATCATCTTAATCAGGGTTATTCTATCCACATTAGATATCGGCAGCAGCATCCACATCAACATCTATTTTAATTTCCTAATGAACAATATAATGTTAAGCGATACAAAACTCACAAGCTCCCATGTGATATTTATCCCTAAATATTCAAAGCCATCTTTTTACTAAAGTCTGTAAATCTCTTCACACTTTTCTGATTTTTTCATCAAATGGTAATAAAACCCATATACTACAGTTGCTATCCAAGCCAAAGTGGGCACCAAAAGACACGGTCACCTCTATGGTCCACAGGAAAGATTTCCCCATCTCTAACAAAATCAGCAGAATATCATCTGCATAGATCAATATCTTTCCCCCTCTCCACTGCTGCCAAAACCACTAATTTCCTCAAGGAAAATACAGTGAGAAGATAAGAGAGGGGGCATCACCGTTTTGTACCTCTGGCTTGGGGTGAATGGTATAATAGTTTGATCCACCTGATAAAATTCTCCCTGAACCCAAACATCTTGAGTACCCTCCACAAGAACGCCTACACCACCCTGTTACAAGTCTTTGTGGCCTTTGATGCCATGATGGAGCGGTGGTCTCCGTTTCCTAATATTGTTAAACACTTTCCTCAAATGAATCAGTTCCACTCCCTGGTATAAAACCATTCTGGTAAGAAAGTAGTGGGGGCTTCAGAATTATTTAAACATGTCTTACATTTCATTGAGGATCCAGATACAAATGAAGAACAACTTCCTTTAGGTCCATGATCAGAGTTGACAATTCACACCAGCCACTTCCAATATTAAAGGAGATGTTCACCAATATTTGATGAAACAAAGGAGTTTAGCGTAGTCTTAAAATGAAAACGCAGATGTCTCTCTGATCACTTTCATTCATGTGCACCTCTGCTTGTGTCCTGTGTTAGTTTTCGCTCTTTTTCTGGCAAGGGGTGTCTTCCATCCAAGTTGGAATAGACCATGTCTAAATCTCTTTTCCTTCTTAGACGTCACCTCTCCAAGATTATCTTTTTTTTAATTCAAGTAATTGAGAGATTGCATAACAGGAAAAAAAGAATAACAATGGTTCCAGAATGAAAATACATAATTATTCAACAACATCATATCTGTTATTAGCTCTTTATATACATCTCCATACACATCATGTCAGTTAAGTTTAAAGAATACAGCAATACACATTACACAGGTGTTTATAGGGGAAATACAAGAAAAACTATTATCTCCCAGACTGAATTGAGAGGTAGGATCAGTAGGGTATGGGTCACACAAAAGCTTCCAAACCTTCTCAAATTTATTAGGACAGTGTCCACTCTTATATACTATCTTCTCATACAAAAAGCCAAAAAAGAGAATTCCCATGTACAAAAATCAGTCAATCTTTATTCAACAATCAATTAGACAACATTAAAAAAGTGATACTACAGAGATGGTGGATGAATGCAAATTAGCATGCTTGTCCTAGAAAGTTGGACAGGTTACAAATATAAATATAAATTGCACATGGAGCCACTAAAGACCAATATGAAGAAAAAACATATAAAGGATGAGAATCCAAATATATACATATAAATGCCCTGAACAGTAATGAACATCAAGGGGGATCCACCCGGCTGTATAAATATGTAATATAAATAGTGAAAGTTCACTCTTAGACCTAAGTAATAGTGCCAGAAGTACACAATGTGTGATCCACCTAGTGTTCATCAAATAGAAATACTATGGTCGCACAATAAAACTGTTCACAAAGATCAATATATAGAAAAAAGATTTTATATTCCCGTGGATTCACTCCATAAGGGTAGTGGCAACAGGATGAGACAGAATGCTGAGGAGTGGTACTCAGAAAAAAGTATAACTATAAACAGAACAAGTGCTCAATATAACCACACAGTCAGCAGACTGAAAAATCCTTAAAACAGTGCTATTGAACATAAATAAGTCTCAAAGGACAGCAAGCAATTCATATTCACTGCAGTAAACCCTCTAACGCGCGTTTCGCTTCAAAGCTTCTTCAAAAGGGTATACTAAGTAGACAGAGACTGGGTATTTATGTAATTGGACAGCTAATCCACTACGTTACACATCAAATGCTATTTAAAATGATTGCATGAGAATGTTACATGGAGATGTTAACCCTTTATAGAATGAGGAGTATATATCCCTATACACCAGATATCGATTGCGGTAAAAAACGCCAAGCTCACCTGCAGGGTGGGCTCCCTGTTGCACCTCGCTTCCTCGCCGTGCAGTCACATGCGAGAGGAGGGAGGAGCGAAGTTCAATCAGGGAGAGCGTGTGTTGCCCGGTCAACCCCAGATGCCAAATAGTGCATCCATTCCCGCCACGTGTGACAACACGTCAGAGGAAGGAGAGTCCATATGAAAGTGCGTGTTGCCTGGACTACTCCAGAGGTAGTATGGCCCGGACTGCATCCCCCCATAGGGGCCTTAAGAGGAGGGCCGCATGACTCAGGAGGTCTGCTAGGCCGTAATTTGGGGTGGTAAGGGGTTAATGTAAGGAATACAGTTTTGGGCACGAATTTGTAGGGAAGGAGTATAGGGGCAGGGGGATAGTACGGGGTTATCTGATTGGCTAGTGGGAAGTATCTCTGTGGGGAGTATATAAGGTGAGGGGTGGTGGGGGTAGTCCATTCGGGAAAAGTTAACGAACCTGAATCTACGTCGGGTCCTGAGGAATGGAGGCTCTTTTCCAGGAGATCCGTTCGTTGGCTGAGAGCAGGGGACAGCTGTGGCTCCAGGATCACCTGCAGCGATGGAACACTGAAGGGACGGCCGGAGAGGTGGCTGCACCCGCATCACCTCAGAGAGGTGCAAGGAGGTCCAGGCCACCAGAGAGACTCAGCCCGGAAGGGACTCCCCGGACCAGGCACCGGTTGCAAAGCCTCTCCAGGGACCCCTCCGGATCACAGGCACAACCCCAGCCCCCATCTGCCGCACGCCGCTCTGGAAGAATCTCTCAGCATCAGCATCATTCAGAGGCCGGGGTGAGTGACATCGTTGGCTCTGCCCCCCCTGTGAGGTCATCCCGGTCATGTGGCACCACTATCCAGGAAGTGCGGGCTGCTCAGGAGAGCAGGGCCTCTGCTGCTGCAGGAGGGAGAGATACATTATATGAACGGCCGGGGCATCCACTTCGGGCCCAGCGAGCAGCCAGGGGAAGGAGAGCTGAGCCTGAAGGATGCCGGACCCAGGGAGCAGAAGGAGGCAGGAGGGTGAATAGGTCAGCCGGAGCTATTTCAGGTGAGCGGCAGGCACAGCCGCGCCGGGCCCATGCAGCGGGGAAAGCAAAGGAGTACCGGTCAGTTGGAGCTGACACAGAAGAACGGCAGGTGCAACCGTACCGGGCCCAGGCGTCAGGATCAGCAGGACCCCGGCGGCGGAGATCGGGAAGACCAGTGCGGCGGGGCAAGGAGACGGCACACTCGGGATGTCGGTAGCACCGAGGACCGGTGCAATGTCCATGGGAGAGGGCAGATTGCTGCTAGGGATGCGGGCTGCAGGCATGCAGCTGAAGTCTCTCCTCCTCCCAGACAGCACGCTATTGTGGATAGGAGGTCCAGGTCTAGCGGTGGGTTGACTCCGTCGGGTTTACCTGGCGATGTCCCCGAGCCTGACTCTGCCTCTGAAGAAGAGGGCCAGATTTCATCTGGCAGTGAAGAGAGTGGGGACGATCGCCGCGGAGGACACGAAACGGCTGTTTCGAGGCTTCCTCGTAGTCAGCCTAGTAAGTCACATGGTTTAAATGTGCCTCGGGGGAATGCGGATGATGTAGATCAGAGGAAGCGGTATTTTCAGAGGGGCTTGGCGGCTGACAGGGCGATGGGTAGTGAACGGGTGAGCGATGTTGTGTCGGAATTTCTTAGCATGGTGCGGGGTTTTTTGTCACCTGCGGCAGGTCCTAACGGAGTTTGGCAGGGTGGTGCTGGAGGTTCAGGGGCGGTTGCGGAGACCCCGGCAGTTGTGAGTGGAGGGATTCCCGCACCAGTTGCAGCTAATGAGACGGTTGCAGCACCAGCGGCTGCGGCGACTCCAGTGGATACAGTGCGGTTGGATGACAGAGCAAGGGGCAAGGTTTATATGTGCTTTGATGGCCCCTTGGGAGCTCATTTAAAGCAGGAGGTGTGAGAAAAAGTGAGTATGTGGAAATTTTTTCTTTGCTACCGTTGGAGAAGTTTAATTTGGGCAGGGTAAATCCAGATGAGAGTAAGAAGGATGAGGAGGAGCGCAGGCGTTATCGTCTGATTCCTCGCACTTTTCAAAATTGGCTGCAGGCGTTTACCACACTAGCGAGTGTCATTGGGGAGAAAACTTTGGAGAACTGTTCTACATTATTTTGTTATTTAGATTCGATTAGTGAAGCATACCGTGTTTATGGCGGGATGGCCTGGCTGAGGTATGATGAACAGTTTAGGCAAAGAAAGGCAGTCCGTCCGAGTTTACGGTGGGACCACAAGGAGATTAGCTTGTGGTTGCGATTGATGACAGCACCAAAGTCGGCCTCGCAGTCCTTTCCTGGAAGTAGCGGGGGTTCTGCCAATTCGGCGGCATCCTCGTCAGACTCCAGGAAGGGGCTGTGCTGGCAGTTTAATGAGCGGGAATGCCGTTTTGGCACAGACTGTAAGTTTTAGCACGAATGTTCAGGCTGCGGAGGGTCTCACAGCCATTCCAAGTGCTTTAAAAAGAAAGAAAGAAAAAATCAAGCGACTCTTTTTCAAAACGGGAGGACACCAGTGAGAATAGATCGGATGCTTCCATTTCTAAGTAGGTATCCGGATAAGGAAGCAGCTGTGTTGTTGAGGGATGGTTTTAATTTTGGCTTCAGGATTCCGTCAGCAGTTGTGCCAAGTACGGTGCGGCCTAAGAATTTGATTTTGGCTCGGATGCATGCGGCAGTTGTTAAGGAAAAATAGGATACGGAAATTAAGTTTGGTGTTTATGTGTTTCTCCTCTGGGCGTTGTGCCCAAAAAGGAGCCTAACAAGTTTCGGTTAATCCATCACTTGTCTTATCCTCATGGTAGTTCAGTTAATGATGGTATTGATCCAGATTTGGCATCAGTATCGTATGTTTCTTTTGACAAGGCCGTGGACTGGGGGCGGAGACTGGGAAAAGGATCTCTCATGGCAAAAACGGACATTAAGTCCGCTTTTCGTCTGCTTCCTGTGCACCCAGACAGTTTTCATTTACTTGGTTGTTTTTGGGACGGTCATTATTACGTGGATTGTTGTCTACCGATGGGATGTTCGATCTCGTGTTCCTACTTTGAAAAATTTAGTTGTTTTATTGAATGGGTAGTTAGGGAGGAATCCGGCTTGGACTCCATATTGCACTATTTAGATGACTTTTTGTGTATTGGGCCAGCTGGGTCCTCAGTTTGTTCTTTGCTGCTTACGACGGTTGAACAGGTAGCATCTCGCTTTGGCATTCCGTTGGCCCCGGAGAAAACGGAGGGCCCCTCCACGGTTTTGAAGTTTTTGGGCATTGAATTGGATTCCATCAGGATGGAATGCCGCTTGCCAGAGGACAAATTGTTAGATCTGAAATCTTGTGTCCAAGAGGCTTTGCGGGCAAAGAAATTGCACCTGCGCCAACTGCAATCTTTTTTGGGTAAGTTAAATTTTGCGTGCAGAATTTTACCTATGGGAAGAGTTTTTTCACGTAGGTTGGTTCAGGCGACAGCAGGCATTAAACATCCGTTGCATTTTGTAAGATTGAATTCGGAACACAAGGCGGATTTGTCCATTTGGGCGGATTTTCTTCAATCTTATAATGGCAGGTCGGTTTGGATGGATCAAGTCGTTTCTAATGTGGATCTGGTTTTGTTTACAGACGCGTCAGGTTCTTATGGTTTTGGGGCCTATTTCGGTGGAAAATGGTGTGTGGGAGAGTGGCCGGAATCATGGAAGGATGCAGGTTTGACAAGAAACATGGCATTGCTGGAAATGTTTCCTATTGTGGTGGCTTTGGAGGTTTGGGGCTCTGAGCTGAGGAACAAGAAAGTGCGTTTCTTCTGTGACAACTTAAGTGTAGTGCATTGTATTAAAAACTTGTCAGCTGTTTCATTGCCAGTTCTGTCTCTTTTGCGCCATCTAGTGCTCAGGTGTTTGGATTTTAATGTCTGGTTTTGTGCTGTTCATGTACCGGGTGTTCAGAATTCAATAGCTGATGCATTGTCTCGCTTCCAGTGGGATCGTTTTCGGGAACTAGCGCCGGACGCGGAGCAGTTGGAGACCGATTGGCCCCGGTGGTTGTGGGATCTAGTGTCCGTGCAGCGTTGAATTTGGTGAGGTGTTCTGTTAACCCCAGTACTTGGTCTCGATATGTTTCTGCGTGGCGTCTTTGGCAGGAGCTAGAGGAGTCGGCAGGTGAGCAGGTGACGGAAGCGGACCTTCCCTATTTATTGTTGTATATGATCGGCAGGGCATTTCAGGAGGGTTTATCAGGCTCAGCTGTAGCTGGTAGGTTAGCAGGTTTGGCCTTCTTCTTTAAGTTAAGTGGTTGGAGGGACTTTACCAAGGATTTCTTGGTTCGCCAGGCGATGAAGGCATTTCGGAGGAGCTATCCGGTACGAGATTGGCGGCGCCCGGTATAGTTTGAAATACTGGGTCAGCTTTTGCGTTGCCTTAGCTGTGTGTGTAGTTCTGAATATGAATGTCGGCTATTTGGGGTGGCCTTTGTTCTGGCGTTTTTTGGGGCATTTAGGATAAGCGAATTGGTGAGCAGAAATGTTAAGTGTCATGGTGGGCTGTTATCACAGGATGTAGTGTTCTCGGAGGAGGCAGTACGGTGTTATTTGAGGCGGTCAGAAACCGATACAGCCGGTAAGGGTTGTTTGGTGGAATTGTGGGCTGTGGACGGTTTGTTTGAATGCCCTGTGAGATGGGTTTCTGCATTTCTGAAGGTGAGAGGTCCATCATCGGGTGCCTTTTTGTTACATCAAGATGGATCTGCATTATCAGTGTATCAGTTTATTACCATCTTCAGGCGGGGTTTAGCTAGTTGTGGTCTGAATGGTTTGGAGTTTGGTTCTCATCCGTTTCGGATTGGGGCTGCCACTGAGGCTGCTCGCTGGGGTTTGGGGGTTAAAGCTGTGAAAAAGATTGGTCGCTGGGAGTCGGCGAGGTATCGGTCTTATGTCCGGCCTCATATGTTATAAGATTTTCCCCCAATTTTTTGATAGCGTTATTATTTGGTAACGATTTTCTTTTCTTTTTTACATTCCCCCCCTCCCCCTTTGTTTTATGTTTCAGGACCCCCTCGGTTGATCTGGGTGTTTGGTCACTCGTATGTATATTGGGGTTCCAGTCGGGCCAACGTAAGACAGGCGCGGCGCCAGTTGGGCACAACGAAGGAGGTTGCGATGGTTCGGTGTATCGGTATCAGGGATTTGCTGTGGATCCGGGTAATGCCCGAATTTAATTTTTATGCTAATTTAGGCCCCCGGATATACTCGTTTTGCATGCGGGTGGGAATGACTTGGGCTCTAGGACGTCTAGAGACTTGATCCGTGACGTCGTTTGACTGCTTGAGGCTTTTGGAAACCTAACCGGGATTAGTGCTCGTATGGTCGGACATCGTCGCACGCCTGGCATGGCGACACGCCTGGTCAGTCGAAAGGATAAATAAAGCTCGGAGCAAGGTGAATAGGGAGGTTTCCCGATTCATTGCTCTGCATGGGGGGGTTGTGGTTCGTCATCGGGATCTGGAAGTTCCGTCTAGGGAATTTCTGTGGTCTGATGGGGTCCATTCGAATGATATTGGCATAGATATGTGGGCATTAGCATTGATGGAGGGAGTTGAAAAGGCACTTTTGGTATGGCGGGACTCTCAGGCATAAGGTGTCATGCCTGCTCGCTATGGCGGAAAAGGAGGGGGGTTTTGAAGGCGGTTGCTTACATCGAAGGAGGACGGGGGAACCCACTGCAGGGATGGGTGACTCCCTTCGGTGTTAATCGGGTGTTAAAATTTAAAACGGGTCCCTACTGAGCGAGGTCTCAGCGGGACATTTCTGGATGGGCAACAGTCAGCTGGGTCCCCGTGGGCCGGTTGCGGTGCGGCTAGGGGTGGCATGGTGGAGCTGTTTGTTGCAGTTTTTCTCCAAAAATGGTGGAGCCTTCAATTCCCCTCCTCCTTTTTCAGAGTTAATTTAATGTTAATTAATGTTATTTATGTTTATGCTGTTATATAATAAATGAGGCTGCTGTGGCCATTATATCCAATGTCACAGTGTGGTGGTTTTTATTTATAGTAAGTGGGGGGTTTTCAGTGGGCTGCGTATAGTAGGCCGTATAGTCATACATTCCGAAGTCATGCACAGAGTATATATGTGCACCATCTGGGAAACAGCATCACACAGGCAAATTCAGACGCCACACACAAAATATGTGTTAGAGTGTAGTAGGGGTCATAGGGAACCAACCAAAGGGAGATATTAATATGGAAAGATCCCATCCAAAAGATATATATTGATGTCCAGACAATCAAACCCAGAGTCTGGGCACACAAAACGGAAACACCACTGCATAGATTCGTAAGAGCTAAACCTGCATATACGGTATGTATACCTATGGACATAGATACTTACTGAATCCCTAAAAGAAAATAAATGTTTTTTTGTTTTTTTTCCAAGTTTACACATGCATATGCTGAAGTTGTCAATTGGGAGTAAATATCATCTGATATAACTCATTCATACATCCATTCATCTGTCCCTAACCACACAAAATCATACCTCTCAAACACATTGCCTGCATGTGTGTACACAAGCAAAAAAATGTTTATTCATACATGTGCATGTGCACACACAAGTGCACACACACATATGTATATGGACACATAAAAACACATAACATTATTAATGTTCTTCACATATTAGTATTCAGCCACCAAATCAAGTGCAATGAGTGAAAATATTCAAAAACAGGGAAATGATGCACCGAAATCATACATCTCAAGTGAATCCTACAGTGTCATAAAAATACCCCTCAAGTGAATCCATTCAAATAAAAAGTGAGAATAAAAAAGTTTTTTAAAATATGGTGACACAAGAGTGTATAAAACCACCCTACACAATGAAAGTGAAAAAAGGGGTTCTTTATTAAATAGGACAGACACAGAAGAAAAAATCCATAGGACTATTATAAAATTCTACAGGAGCCCATAGAATATTAAAGGACACATCGGTACCCAGAAGTGCAAAATAACACATAACAGTGAGTTTAATAATCATTATGGTACACATTATGTAGAAATTCCACCAATAATACATATTAAGTTGTGTAAATTTAAAGTGCAAAAGTGCTGATGTTGTGTAGACAATATAACTAATATAAAGTGCTAAAAAGCCAAAATAATGGCATTCATTGAGGGACGTATAAAGTGCAAAGAAGAGAAGTGCAGAATGCTAAAGTGCAAGTGTAGCACCCTGAGGACTCGGCTGCTACAGGGGTATTGCACCTCAGCCAGAGGTGTGATATTCCACTCCCGGGTAAGGATGGAGTGTGGAACTGAGCTCAGTAGGCTGCATGCACTACATACATCCCATTTCCGGGGGACAGAACAATGGTACTCCCACTAGATATATGTGCAGGTACGACAGTGTCTGTCCCTGGCTGGAGTGGGAGGGGGGTGGAACATCCCAGTAGTGTAGGGGCAGATAGGGGGAGCAGTCTGGGTAAAGATAGGAGCTCATTGGGTGCTGGTCACCTGAGCTCACACATAGAGGGAGTATATAAGGTGGGAACCATCTTAGAACAGGGTCAGTCTTTTGTAGAGAGTCAGTCAGTCTGGAGAGAGGTCCAGGAGAGCCTGCAGAGAGAAGAGAGAGAGGAGAAAAGAAGGACCCAGAGAGGAAGAAGAAGGAACCCCAAGAGCCCAGAGTACAAGCAGAAGGGTGAAGGGTTGGCAACAAGGGTACCGGATCCCAAGCTGGTGGAGGCCACTGATCCTCAGCCAGAGACCGGAGGTCGTGGGCAGGATCTGCCACGACCCTCACTAAATCCACTAAGAAGGCACACCGAGTATAGGGTCAGGGAACCCAGAGAAAAGGGTTCAACCAACAAGAGGCCCGAGGGAGCTGGATATAAGTGGATCCCTGGTGGGAACGGCCAGAGAAAGGAGAGTCAGAAAGGGAGCTCAGGACCACGCTCCAGAATTGCTTGGGGGTTGGCCGAGTCCAGGACCTGGTGGACGCAGCACGGCTCGGGTGGTCACTCAAGGCCAGAGTGACCAAAAGAACAGCAGTAAGTAAAAACCCTGAACTGCAAAGCCCGACTCTGAGTCTTCTTACCATCCACACTGCACCTCCACAACCCCCATCCTCTACAACTGACCCCCTGAGGCTATACCCTTCCCGTTGGGGGTTATACTACCAGAGCTGCACACACACCACCAGCCTCAGCGGACCCTTCTGCAGCGGCGGCCGTACTGACCGCAAATCAACGGGTGGCGTAGTCGACACAAAGAACATCCAGCAACATCTGTAGGACTGCCACACACTGAGTTTGACACCCTGGGCACGGACCGGGTCACCGCCACTCGGAGACTACAACCCCCATCTGATCCGGCTCCGGGTATTCCCCAAACAGCACTGGCCCAGGGGGTGCGTCAACTTTGGCGTAGTCGGCAGGATAACGTGCCCTCAACAACCGGGTACTGCGTGCCTGAAGAAAAGTTCACCTTTACCTCAAAAAGAAGTCTCCCACCGGTTCCGGAGGGTCCCCGCCATCGGACCCCATCACAGGTCGTCTCCGCCGGTTGTCCGCCATTTGCAGCTTTTTCCCGCCATCCATGGAGTTTCCCGCCACTGGGAGACGATTCCCGCCATTTCCGAAGATTTCCCGCCTTGGAAGAGCGGACGCCATTATGGGCGTGCCAGAGGGTGGCAAGAGGCCACCTCCCATCGTGGGCCAGGTCGAAGAACGGCGCCAAAAGCGGAAACCGCCCCCACCAACAGAGACTGTGATTCTAGAGGTGTCCATCAGCGTGAAGGAACTGCCCCTGGAACTGACAATCACCAAGTTGCCCCGGGACCACCCTCAATGTGGGCGGAGACAGAACAAAAGAGCGAAGATGGGTGCAGCCTGGAGGAGTCTGGAGAGAGCGCACCCGGAGACAAGAAGTCTGGAGAGGAGTATGGAGAAAGCGCACCCGGAGATGGAGGGAGAGTCAGGCAGCACCGACCCTGTGGTCAGGAGCCTGCTGCAAGCCACAACTCCACTAGGTCTGGTGGAGATCCTGGCACAGCTCCCCCGAGACCGGGAGTGTGCACAGACCGCGCTGGAGGGCCTCGCACGGAGGATGGCCGAGGTGCAGCGAGACACGCTAGCGGAGTGGAGCCGAGAGATGGCCCAGCAGACCGGAACCCGTCAGCGGAGCACGCCACCCGAGACGAGGAGACAGACCGCCTCTGAGGATGGTGCAGGAGGAGTGAAGGCCGGAGACGGCGCCGAGGAGGGAGCTGAACAGACGGAGGCAGGTAATGGGGACGTCACTACCCCGACCCGAGAAACCGTGAGCCTGCCCCAGCTCCCCGTCGCAGAGCCCGAAATTCCCCCTGCCGTGCCCGTTGCTGCATCATCACCGCTTCAGACTAGGCCTCAAGCAGAAGCCGCGGCCGCGACCCCTGTGACGTCACGCGCCTCAACCCTGAGCGCGGAAAAGCAGGAAATACCATCGGCCTGGTCGCAAGGTCTGGTACCCCCGGGCGCCGCAATTCCAACAGCGCCCCCTACCTCCGCGGAGCCACCGGCCTGGTCGCAGGGCCGAGTAACCCCGGGCGCCGCCGTCCTTACGGTGCCCTTTTCCTTTAGGGTACCCCAAGCCTGGTCGCAAGGCCTGGTCAACCCGGGCGCCGCTACCATCACTGCGCCCTCAACATCTCGAGTGCCGCACCTGGGTGAAGACCTATTTGCCCAGCACACGTGCCCGGATGGGCAGCCTTTTATATAGCCCCAGGAGTACTACCAACTGGAATTCCAAAAAGCAAGGCCCCTGTGCGAGCCCCTGATTCCGGCTCCGAAGCCCGTTAAGAGAACCCCGCTCCCGCTGGAAGAAGCGCAGTTCGAGTGGGACCCCACCGGAGGAGACCTCATGGGGTTCACTCAAGAAACTCGGGCAGCCGCAGCGGAGCGTGTGGAGTGCTGCCGCCAGCAGTTGGCAGTCTTTGAAAGAGAACGGAGAGAGAGGCGGCTCCGTGAGCAGCAGGCGCAGACACGGAGCGCGGAGCAGAAGAGCCGGACCAGGAGAGACCCCCGTGCAGCTCATGGTCCCCGTACCACCAGGACTGTGATAAAATTTAATATGCAGCATGGGTGGGGCTTCATCAGGGATCACCACACCCCCGGCGACGTCTTTGTCACCCGCAGAGACGTAGAAAGCCATCTGCCGGAGGGACACAGAGGTCGTGACCTATATGTAGGGGATGAGGTCACGTTCACCCGGCACAAGTGTGCCAAAGGACCCTACGCCCTCCATGTGCACCGGCTGACGGAGGAGGAGCTGCGGTGTGAGGAGGAGCAAGAGGACCCGGACGGGTCTGAAGCTTACCAGCAAGAAGTAGCAGGAGGAAGCCGTCATTAAAGTACGGTAAAGAGAGACTGTATATAGTTACCCGTCGGGGTACCAGAACTGTTACAGCTTTAAATATGTTCCCCGTTGGAACAAGTGTGAACTTTAACCCATGTGTCCCTATTCCCACTGACCGAGGACTGAGAGCGGTCATTCCTTCCTTATACCTGGCCGAGGACTGAGAGCGGCCACTTTCCCCAATGTATATAGTTGCGCTTCTTAAGGCGCCCCCTACTGGTTTTATAGGAAAGCTGAGTTTTTCAAGAAGAGACTGTTGCACTTTACCCGGTCACAAGTCGCACCGTGGCCGGAGAAGCAAGAAAATATATGAAAAGTTTTATATGAAAAAGTTTATTGCTGCTGATAATATATATGATGTTTTATATGTTTATGATGTTATGAAAAAAAAAAATTGTATGTTTGATGTTTTTATTCTCTTACAGCCCGAGGACGTGCTGTGGTTTACCAGGGGGGAATGTAGCACCCTGAGGACTCGGCTGCTACAGGGGTATTGCACCTCAGCCAGAGGTGTGATATTCCACTCCCGGGTAAGGATGGAGTGTGGAACTGAGCTCAGTAGGCTGCATGCACTACATACATCCCATTTCTGGGGGACAGAACAATGGTACTCCCACTAGATATATGTGCAGGTACGACAGTGTCTGTCCCTGGCTGGAGTGGGAGGGGGGTGGAACATCCCAGTAGTGTAGGGGCAGATAGGGGGAGCAGTCTGGGTAAAGATAGGAGCTCATTGGGTGCTGGTCACCTGAGCTCACACATAGAGGGAGTATATAAGGTGGGAACCATCTTAGAACAGGGTCAGTCTTTTGTAGAGAGTCAGTCAGTCTGGAGAGAGGTCCAGGAGAGCCTGCAGAAGGAAGAGAGAGAGGAGAAAAGAAGGACCCAGAGGGGAAGAAGAAGGAACCCCAAGAGCCCAGAGTACAAGCAGAAGGGTGAAGGGTTGGCAACAAGGGTACCGGATCCCAAGCTGGTGGAGGCCACTGATCCTCAGCCAGAGACCGGAGGTCGTGGGCAGGATCTGCCACGACCCTCACTAAATCCACTAAGAAGGCACACCGAGTATAGGGTCAGGGAACCCAGAGAAAAGGGTTCAACCAACAAGAGGCCCGAGGGAGCTGGATATAAGTGGATCCCTGGTGGGAACGGCCAGAGAAAGGAGAGTCAGAAAGGGAGCTCAGGACCACGCTCCAGAATTGCTTGGGGGTTGGCCGAGTCCAGGACCTGGTGGACGCAGCACGGCTCGGGTGGTCACTCAAGGCCAGAGTGACCAAAAGAACAGCAGTAAGTAAAAACCCTGAACTGCAAAGCCCGACTCTGAGTCTTCTTACCATCCACACTGCACCTCCACAACCCCCATCCTCTACAACTGACCCCCTGAGGCTATACCCTTCCCGTTGGGGGTTATACTACCAGAGCTGCACACACACCACCAGCCTCAGCGGACCCTTCTGCAGCGGCGGCCGTACTGACCGCAAATCAACGGGTGGCGTAGTCGACACAAAGAACATCCAGCAACATCTGTAGGACTGCCACACACTGAGTTTGACACCCTGGGCACGGACCGGGTCACCGCCACTCGGAGACTACAACCCCCATCTGATCCGGCTCCGGGTATTCCCCAAACAGCACTGGCCCAGGGGGTGCGTCACAAGTATTCAGAAAATGGTCACTGTGAAACAATAGACTGAAATAATCTAATCTAAGGTGCTACAGTGCTAACAGGACATATTCACTGTGAATCAGTAATGTGGAAAGTACCAGTCTAAAGTGCTAGAGTGCTAAAAGGACATTTAGTGAGAAGTAGTTCTGATAATACCGTGTGTCATACTCACTCGTTTACTTCTTAATAACTTTGGGATCCTACATGACTGGAAAACCCCCATATAGTAATAGTGCCCCCTCTGTGCCCCCATATAATACTAGTGCCTCTCTGTTCCCCCATATAGTACTAGTGCCTCCTCTGTGCCCCCATATAGTACTAGTGCCCCCTCTGTTCCCCCATAAAGTACTAGTGCCCTCTCTGAGCCCCAATATAGTGCTACTGCCCTCTCTGAGCCCCAATATAGTACTAGTGCCCTCTCTGAGCCCCAATATAGTGCTAGTGCCTCCTCTGTGCCCCCATATAGTACTAGTGCCCCCTCTGTTCCCCCATATAGTAATAGTGCCCCCTCTGTGCCCCCATATAATACTAGTGCCTCTCTGTTCCCCCATATAGTACTAGTGCCTCCTCTGTTCCCCCATATAGTACTAGTGCCCTCTCTGAGCCCCAATATAGTACTAGTGCCCTCTCTGAGCCCCAATATAGTACTAGTGCCCTCTCTGAGCCCCAATATAGTACTAGTGCCCTCTCTGTTCCCCCATATAGTACTAGTGCCACCTCTGTGCCCCCATATAGTACTAGTGCCCCCTCTGTGCCCCTATATAGTACTAGTGCCCTCTCTGAGCCCCAATATAGTACTAGTGCCCTCTCTGAGCCCCAATATAGTACTAGTGCCCTCTCTGTTCCCCCATATAGTACTAGTGCCACCTCTGTGCCCCCATATAGTACTAGTGCCCTCTCTGTGCCCCCATATAGTACTAGTGCCCTCTCTGAGCCCAAATATAGTACTAGTGCCCTCTCTGTTCCCCCATATAGTACTAGTGCCACCTCTGTGCCCCATATAGTACTAGTGCCCTCTCTGTGCCCCCATATAGTACTACTGCCCTCCCTGTGCCTCCATGGTCTGGGCATGATGGGAGGGCGCGTGGCCTGATGGGAGGGCGCGCGCAGAGGAGAGTGGCCGCGGCGCTAGAGAAAGGGGGAAGGCGCGTGTGCTGACAAGGGTGAGATGATGGTCCGTGGGCCCACAGGTAGGGATCAGCGTTGGAATGGCAGAGGTGAGTATTTATTTTTTTAATCTGGGGCCATGTATACAGTACGGAGCACTATGCGGGGCCGTGTATACAGTACAGAGCACTATGTGGTGGCCGTGTATACGGTGCGGAGCACTATGAGGGGGACATGTATACGGTACGGAGCACTATGCGGGGCCGTGTATACAGTACGGAGCACTATGGGGTGGCCCTGTATACAGTACAGAGCACTATGCGGGGCCATATATATAGTATTACAGAGCACTATGTGGGGCCATATATACAGTACGGAGTACTATACAGGGCCATATATATAGTATTACAGAGCACTATGTGGGGCCATATATACAGTACGGAGCACTATGCAGGGGCCGTGTATACAGTATGGATCACTTTGGGTGATGTATGCTGTGTGCAACACTATGCAGGGCCGTGTATACAGTACAGAGCACTATGCGGGGCCATGTATACAGTACGGAGCACTATGCGGGACATGTATACAGTACGGAGTACTATGCGGGGACATGTATACAGTATGGAGCACTAGGCGGAGCCATGTGTACAGTACGGAGCACTATGCGGGGCCATGTATACAAAACAGCAGTATGCGGTGCCATGTATACAGTAGTTCGGAGCACTATGCGGGGCCATGTATACAGTACGGAGCACTATGCGGGGGACATGTATACAGTATGGAGTCCTATGCGGGGCCATGTATACATACGGAGCACTATGCGGGACCATGTATATAGTAGTACGGAGCACTATGGGGAGCCATGTATAGAGTACGAAGCACTATGTGGGGCCATGTATACAGTATGAAGCACTATGCGGGTGACATGTATACAGTACGAAGTACTATGCAGGGCCATGTATACAGTACGGAGCACTATGCGGGAACATTTATGGTCATGTATACGGTACGGAGCACTATGCGGAGCCATGTATACTGTGTGCAGCACTATGCGGGGCCATATATACAGTATGGGGCACTATGCAGGGCCATGAAAACAGTACAGAGCACTATGAGGGGCCATGTATACAGTACGCAGCACTATGCGTGGCCATGTATACAGTACGGAGCACTTTGCGGGGCCATGTATACAATATGGAGCACTATGCGAGGCCATGTATACAGTACGGAGCACTATGCGGGCCATGTATACAGTACGGAGCACTATGCGGGCCATGTATACAATATGGAGCACTATGCGGGGCCATGTATACAGTACAGAGCACTATGAGGGGGACATGTATACAGTACGGGATACTATGCGAGGCCATGTATACAGTATGGAGCACTATGCAGGGCCGTGTATACAGTACAGAGCACTATGCGGTGGCCATGTATACAGTATGGAGCACTATGCAGGGCCGTGTATACAGTACAGAGCACTATGCGGTGGCCATGGATACAGTACGGAGCACTATGCGGGGCCATGTATATAGTAGTACAGAGCACTATGCGGGGGATGTGTATACAGTACCGAGCACTATGCGGGGCCATGTATACAGTACGGAGTAGTATGCGGGGTCATGTATAAAGTGCGGAGCACTATGCGGGACCATGTATACAGTAGGTAGCACTATGCTGAGCCATGTATACAGTAGTACGGAGCACTATGCGGGACCATGTATACAGTACGGAGCACTATGCGGGGCCGTGTATACAGTACGGAGCACTATGCGGGGCATGTATATGTGTCACACTGGCCTGGATGCCACAAATATAATAAAGCTGTGTCTGAGAGCAAGGGGGAGGTTCTCTAGTCAGCGGAACATTAGCATGCAATACCTCCTGTCTCAGGCCAGTAGGGGGAGCAAGCTGCCCCTATAAATGCTGGAACTGGGGGCAGGATTAGGGAGAACTGGACAACCTGTGTCTGAAGAAAGAGGTGTCCGAGAGCAGGGACAGACAGTTGTGTTGCAGCCTAAGAGGCCGTGTGGCAGTGGGAGAGCCACAAGCCAGGGACATGAGGTGAAGTACGCCTGTCCTGGCAGACAAAGAGACTACTCTACCAGACTTTGGTGTCTGAGGCTGTGAGGATTCCACGTCCCACAGCAGAAACCAGTCCGCAGGGGACTGTATGTTCCTTGGCCTAAGAAGCCCGGAGGCTCCGCCACAGCAGAAGGGACCAGCAAAGCCGTACCAGGCCGGGAGTAGAAAGGGACCCACGTTGCAAGCCATACGGGCGAGAGGACACGGTGAGCTCAGGAACGTGGGCTGTTACACTACCAGAAGGGAAATAGCCAGAAGGAGCGCAGAAAGCACGGTAGGCCTACACCCTCACCCTGGCCAGGGCCAGCTTCCCACTTGTTCTCAGACATCCAGGCCCCCTCCTAGCCGGGCCTGTTTCTGGGTCGTTTTACCTGTTATAATAAAGACCCTGAACTGTTGAAGAGGCCTCCGTCTCCTGGCTATCGCGGTCGGAATCATCCCCTCCATCATCCATTATATATTCTGCCCTGGGGCCATACTCCTCCCGTGGGGAGTTGAACAATCCAGTGCTGCACATCTATATCAGCCCCGGCGGTCTGCACTGCACCGGCGGTTAACCCTGACCGCCAGGGGTGGATTAAGAGTAGCAAGGGCCCCGGGCAGTTTAGAAGGCGCGGCCCCCCCCCCCCCCCCCCACACACACACACACCTGATGTATCACATGTCACATGATCCCCTGTGATAGATCATGTGCCAATTAATTTGGCACAATATTAATTATAATAATTTTTTTTAGGCTGTGTGCCCACTATGCGTTTTTTAAGCAATTCCTCTGCATAAAACGCTTAAAAAACGCTTGGTAGAAGGTCTGCCATGTTTCCCAATGATAATCCGCATGTGCTGTGCACTTGCTGCGGAGATTTCCGGTGCGGATTATCATTGTGGAAAAATCCACAGCACTACCAATTATTTTGCGGAAGCTCGGCGTTTTCGCCGCCATTGACTTGCATTGGAACGCATGTAATCCGCATCACTGGATCTGTACATGCAGAATCCATGCGATTCAATGTGCGGATGGTACTCAGGTTTGGAGAAGAGGAGACTCTCCTCCAGACCCGGGTACCATAGTACCTGTAAAAACAGAATAAAATAAAAAATAAATATTATACTTACCTTCTGATGGCCCCCGGTGTCTTTATCCGATGCGTCCTGGCTTGCTGGCAGCTCACGATGGTCTGAAAAGGATCTGCCATGACGTCATTTAGTCATGTGACGGGTCACGCGACCGCTGACGTTGGCAGGCCATCAGAAGGTAATTATATATTTATTTTTTACCATTCTTTTACGGTCACAGTATATAAATCCATGCCGGTTGCATGGATTTATATAGTGTGACCAGGTTGTTATCCACTTTCCAAGTGATGCTAAAATCGCTTGTCAACCCACATGCGGAATTGCAAGTGAAGAACGCTTCACATCCGCATGTCCCTGGCAGGAAAAACGCATGTAAAATCCGCATGCGTTTTTTCTGCCAGGGAGATGCAGAAACGCTCAAAAAAAATCCAAAGCATTTCTGCATCGTGGGCACATAGCCTTACATTAATTGCATGACTCAATATTGAGCACACGTAGCCATCTATACACGGCGGGAGGCCGCACGGCGCCATCTAGACACGGCGGGAGGCCGCACAGCGCCATCTATACACAGCAGGAGGCCGCACGGCGCCATCTACACACAGCAGGAGGCCACATGTAGCCATCTATACACAGCAGGAGGCTGCACGGCGCCATCTATACACAGCGGGAGGCCGCACGGCGCCATCTATACACAGCAGGAGGCCGCACGGCGCCATCTACACTCAGCAGGAGGCCACATGTAGCCATCTATACACAGCGGGAGGCCGCACGTAGCCATCTATACACAGCAGGAGGCCGCACGTAGCCATCTATACGCAGCAGGAGGCCGCACGTAGCCATCTATACACAGTGGGAGGCCGCACGGTGCCATCTATACACAGCGGGAGGCCGCACATAGCTATCTATACACAGCAGGAGGCCGCACAGTGCCATCTATACACAGCGGGAGGCCGCACAGCGCCCCCCCAGAGAAAGCGGGAGGCCACACTCAGTCACGCACACACAAACATATACAGACATATACATACACGCATAAACACATTTGAAACACAAAAATACATATAAACAGACATCACACAATGATATCTGCCTGCACACACACACACACACACTCAATCACACATACACACACTCACTCTCACACATACACACTCTCTCACACACTCACTCTCTCATACACACACACACTCTCACACACACAGACTCACCATCCCCCGGCTCGGCTCCAGTCCTCTCCGGTGCAGCACTGCAGGCCGGGCGAGCACTGCGTGACGTCACAGCTAGGAGACACAGCCACGCACAGGGCCTTGTCTCCTAGCAGTGACGCGGCCGAGCCAGCACACAGGGAAGTTAACTGCTGCAGTGCTGGCCCGGCCGGAGAAGAAGCAGCGGCCGTGCGCCGCGGCTGGGGGAGCGGTCCGGGGGCCCCCCCGCCACTGTCTGCCAGTATGTGCCGCAGCGCCGCACATATAATGAGGGCAATCCCTTCCATAGACACCCCGGATTGCCCTCATTATAATCCGCCTATGGGTGCGATGACTGGGGGGGGGGTGGAGCCACCCAGCCGGCTCGGGTCACGAACCAAAAAAAAACAACAACAAAAAAAAAACACGCTCAGGCGCCGCCCTCCCCGAATTCCAGCGCCCTAGGCACATGCCTACAAGTGCCTAAGGGCAAATACAGCCCTGAGTACACACCAAAAGTTTGGACACACCTTCTCATTTAAAGATTTTTCTGTATTTTCATGACTATGAAAATTGTACATTCACACTGAAGGCATCAAAACTATGAATTACCACATGTGGAATTATATACTTAACAAAAAAGTGTGAAACAACTGAAAATATGTCTTATATTCTAGGTTCTTCAAAGTAGCCACCTTTTGCTTTGATGACTGCTTTGCACACTCTTGGCATTCTCTTGATGAGCTTCAAGTGGTAGTCACCGGAAAAGGTTTTCACTTCACAGGTGTGCCCTGTCAGGTTTAATAAGTGGGATTTCTTGCCTTATAAATGGGGTTGGGACCATCAGTTGTGTTGTGCAGAAGTCTGGTGGATACACAGCTGATAGTTCTACTGAATAGACTGTTAGAATTTGTATTATGGCAAGAAAAAAGCAGTTAAGTAAAGAAAAACGAGTGGCCATCATTACTTTAAGAAATGAAGGTCAGTCAGTGCAAAAAATTGGGCAAACTTTGAAAGTGTCCCCAAGTGCAGTTGCAAAAACCATCAAGCGCTACAAAGAAACTGGCTCACATGAGGACCGCCCCAGGAAAGGAAGACCAAGAGTCACCTCTGCTTCTGAGGATAAGTTTATCCGAGTCACCAGCCTCAGAAATGGCAGGTTAGCAGCAGCTTAGATTAGAGACAAGGTCAATGCCACACAGAGTTCTAACAGCAGACACATCTCTTCAACAACTGTTAAGAGGAGACTTTGTGCAGCAGGCCTTCATGGTAAAATAGCTGCTAGGAAACCACTGCTAAGGACAGGCAACAAGCAGAAGAGACTTGTTTGGGCTAAAGAACACAAGGAATGGACATTAGACCAGTGGAAATCTGTGCTTTGGTCTGATGAGTCCAAATTTGAGATCTTTGGTTCCAACCACCATGTTATTGTGCGACGCAGAAAAGGTGAACGGATGGACTCTACATGCCTGGTGCCCATCGTGAAGCATGGAGGAGGAGGTGTGATGGTGTGGGGGTGCTTTGCTGGTGACACTGTTGGGGATTTATTCAAAATTGAAGGCATACTGAACCAGCATGGCTACCACAGCAGCTTGCAGCGGCATGCTATTCCATCCGGTTTGCGTTTAGTTGGATCATCATTTATTTTTCAACAGGACAATGACCCCAAACACACCTCCAGGCTGTGTAAGGGCTATTTGACGAAGAAGGAGAGTGATGAGGTGCTACGCCAGATGACCTGGCCTCCACAGTCACCAGACCTGAACCCAATCGAGATGGTTTGGGATGAGCTGGACCGCAGAGTGAAGGCAAAAGGGCCAACAAGTGCTAAGCATCTCTGGGAACTCCTTCAAGATTGTTGGAAGACCATTTCCGGTGACTACCTCTTGACGCTCATCAAGAGAATGCCAAGAGAGTGCAAAGCAGTCATCAAAGCAAAAGGTGGCTACTTTGAAGAACCTAGAATATAAGACATATTTTCAGTTGTTTCACACTTTTTTGTTAAGTATATAATTCCACATGTGTTAATTCATAGTTTTGATGCCTTCAGTGTGAATGTACAATTTTCATAGTCATAAAAATACAGAAAAATCTTTAAATGAGAAGATGTGTCCAAACTTTTGGTCTGTACTGTATATTTGCAGTAGGTTAAGAAACATAGACATATGTTGAATTGATGTTTGTGAATTGCTGAATGGCTGCTGTTTACCTAATACAGTATATCAGCTCCTACAGCTTTCCTGACTGTCTTTGACAGGATAACAGTCAGGGAGAAATTTCCCCCAGTGCAATGGGCAGAGGTCCTAGCTCCATACCATACTGGGGAACCGCAGAAAGTGTACAGACGAAGAAGAGTTGGCAAGGTAAAGAGAACTTTTTTATTTTTTACTTTTTTGTGACAACTTTAAGCTCTTTTTCTTGTTTTTGTTTATTTTCTTTTTTTCAAGGAAGGTAATCACGCAATTCTAGTTTATTTATCTTATTTCTTTTACTCACTTATGGTTTTTCTATGTTTCTCTCTGAACAGCATTTACCATACATGTTAATTATATTTTCATAGATCAGACTTAGGCTAGGGTCACACCAACATATTTTCTCTCACCCAAGAGAAGATGGAGAGAAAAAAATTCTCCATCATCTCCATTCTGTCAGTCCACGGAAATTGGACTGCACTCAGATTTCATCCGAGTGCAGTCCAATGATTTCTACAGACTCATTGACTTTCATGGCCTCGTGCGATCTGAATATCAGATCAAACCTGGGCATACAGCAATTTTTTTTTCTTCTCGTATCGGCTTTGTCCAAGGAAAAAATTGGACATGTGCACGGCCCCTTAGGCTAAGTGCCCACGATGCAGAAATGCTGCAGATTTTTTCCACATCCCTCTGGCAGGAAAAACGCATGCGGATTTCACATGCGTTTTTCCTGCCAGGTAGAAGCGTTTGTCAAGCGTTTTTCACATGGATTTCTGCATGCGGGTTATCAAACGCTTTTCCAAGCGATTTTAGCATCACTTGGAAAAGTGCTTGACAACTTGGTTACACTATATAAATCCATGCGACCGGCATAGATTTATATAGTGTGACCAAGTTAATAGTTGAAAAAAAGATTGAAAAAAAAACATTATACTCACCTTCCGATGGCCCCCGATCTTTTCTCCACTGCGTCCGGTCTCTTGTACAGCTCGCGATGGTCTAAAAGGACCTTTCATGACGTCATTTAGTCATGTGACAGGTCACGCGACTGCCGACGTCAGGGGTCGTGAGACCTGTCATATGACTTAATGACGTCATGGAAGGTCCTTTTAGACCATCGCGAGCCGTACAAGAGACCGGACGCATCATACAGGAGACCGGGGACATCGGAAGGTGAGTATATGTTTATTTTTTATTTTAAATTCTTTTTTTTACAGGTACTATGGTACCCGGGTCTGGATGAAAGTCTCCTCTTCTTCAGACCCGGGTACCACCCGCACATTGAAACTCTTAATATCCGCGCGTGCACATGTAGTCATGTGGATATTAAGCGATTCAATGCAAGTCAATGGCGGCAATTACGCTGCGTGTCTGCAAAATTAATGGACATGCTGCGTATTTTTCCGCAATGATAATCCGCAGCAGAAATTTCCCCAGCATGTGCACAGCACATGAGGATTATCATTGGGGACCATGGGGCACGTATTACCAAGCGTTTTCGCTGTGGAAATTCCGCGGCAAAAATGCTTGAAAAACGCATAGTGGGCACGACCCCATAGACTAATATTGGTCTGAGTGCGGTCTGATGTTTGTGCCGTCAACTGCACAATCCCTAACAAACCTTACAGACGTTGTGATGCCAATTATGATGATGTTTTATTTCTTTACTTTTAAAGGGGGAAAGGGCGGGTGACTTGGCCCTATTATTTATGCTCTGTATTTCCCTTGTCCTATCTGAGAACAGAGAGAAGCAGATCTGTTTGATATAAAGGTTTATATGATTAATATCACAGTCTGACAACTATTCCTCAATCAGTTTGTGTAGGGAAGGTTGTCCACTATGGCTTTTTTAGACCATGATTAAAATGCATTATCCTGAATATAAATTCTAAGCCGATATGCTGCTGCTTTCATACTTATATTATCATAGAGCTCGGATGCTACAATTTCAAGCCAATAATAATATCCTGTTAGTAACCTCTTAAGAAGGTGACAGTAGTGATTATTCACCCTTAGGTGCCACTAAGTTAGTAATATAAAATGGATATACAGTGCCTACAAGTAGTATTCAACCCCCTGCAGATTTAGCTGGTTGACACATGCGGAATTAACTTGGCATTGTGACATTTGTACTGTAGATCAGCCTGGAAGTGGGAAATGCACTGCAGCCAATTTTTTTTTTTTTTTTTAAAACGTAAAAAGTTAATTCAGAGTGTCATTTATTATTCAACCCCTCAAACCACAAGAATTCTGTTTGGTCCCCCTAAAGTATTAAGAAGTAGTTCAGGCACCAAGAATAATGAGCTTCACATGTGTGGATTAAAGATCTCTTTTGCCAGCCTTTTCTGACAATTTAAGACCCTCCCCAAACTTGTGAACAGCACTCAGACATGGTCAACATGGGAAAGACAAGGGAGCATTCCAAGGCCATCAGAGACAAGATCGTGGAGGGTCACAAGGCTGGCAAGGGGTACAAAACCCTTTCCAAGGAGTTGGGCCTACCTGTCTCCACTGTTGGGAGCATCATCCATAAGTGGAAGGCTTATGGAACTACTGTTAGCCTTCCACGGCCAGGACAGCCTTTGAAAGTGTCCTCCCGTGCCAAGGCCAGGCTTGTCCGAAGAGTCAAGGCTAACCCAAGGACAACAAGGAAGGAGCTCCGGGAAGATCTCATGGCAGTGGGGACATTGGTTTCAGTCAATACCATAAGTAAAGTACTCCACCGCAATTGTCTCCGTTCCAGACGAGCCCGTAAGGTACCTTTACTTTCAAAGCGTCATGTCAAGGCTCGTCTACAGTTTGCTCATGATCACTTGGAGGACTCTGAGACAGACTGGTTCAAGGTTCTATGGTCTGATGAGACCAAGATCGAGATCTTTGGTGCCAACCACACACGTGACATTTGGAGACTGGATGGCACTGCATACGGCCCCAAGAATACCATCCCTACAGTCAAGCATGGTGGTGGCAGCATCATGCTGTGGGGCTGTTTCTCTGCCAAGGGGCCTGGCCATCTGGTCCGCATCCATGGGAAGATGGATAGCATGGCATACCTGGAGATTTTGGCCAAGAACCTCCGCTCCTCCATCAAGGATCTTAAGATGGGTCGTAATTTCATCTTCCAACAAGACAACGACCCAAAGCACACAGCCAAGAAAACCAAGGCCTGGTTCAATAGGGAAAAAGTCAAGGTGTTGGAGTGGCCTAGTCAGTCTCCTGACCTTAACCCAATTGAAAACTTGTGGAAGGAGCTCAAGAATAAAGTCCACATGAGACACCCAAAGAACCTAGATAACTTGGAGAAGATCTGCATGGAGGAGTGGGCCAAGATAACTCCACAGACCTGTGCCGGCCTGATCAGGTCTTATAAAAGACGATTATTAGCTGTAATTGCAAACAAGGGTTATTCCACAAAATATTAAACATAGGGGTTGTATAATAATTGACCCACACTTTTATGTTTAAAATTTAATAAAATTCAACTGAGCAACATAACTTTTTGGTTTGTAAGATTTATGCTTCTGTTCATAAAACCTACTCTCGTTTGCAGTTTGAAGGCTCTAACTTATTTGCATCTTATCAAACCAGCTAAATCTGCAGGGGGTTGAATACTACTTGTAGGCACTGTATGTGCATCCAAAAGTCTTGCTTATTATGTAGTACAGCTAAGATAGAAATAGGTTACGTGATGCTGAACATTTAATCTTAAGCATATTTATTATAGATAACAATATAAACATTAAATTCATAATACAAAGCTAAACGCAGGCGGTTCTGATAAGTTTCCTATTGAATGTAAGTACAATGATACATTCGATGCCGCGGCAATGTGTAAATAGGCGGTGGCATAGCTCTATGTCGTTTCAGATACAGCGATTCGGCTGAGCTCTCATCCAATCACAATGCGTTGCATCATAATGACGAGCGTGTAGGAACTCCGAGAGTCCACAGGGGGGCGGAGTATTCACAGAGGAAATTGCCGTATCACATTATTCCGCATCATTATGCCGTGATGGCTGACGAGCGCAGCTCCTATTGGTCCATGCGGCGATGCAGACTGACCTGATTGGTAGTTCATTACTATGACAACGGTCCGTGAGGCGGTACTTGTTCGTGATTGGCTAATAGCAGTATGTCACAGCCCTAGGATTGGCTTGTACTGCGGTGAATGTTGCCCTATCAAAGTGTCAGACGTCATGGTGAGGTTTTGGGTGACGAGTGGACTCGTCATTGGGCTGTGTAGCACCGAAAGCTTTTGGGATTGGTAAGTTATTTCCATAGTAACATTGCTAATACGATGCTTGTGTGTGACGGATGATAGTGATACGTAGCAGCTTTAGGATTGGCATGGACTGTCGATCAACAGGACTGGTAATTGCAGATATATCACTCAGTATCTTATTGGTGGGTCTACACCTACATAAGCTATGTATGGGGGGGGTGACGGCCGGCGGCCATTATTGTTTGTGTCCCTGCCCCTGATGACGCCAAGTAAACGGTGAAACGCGTTGGGGGGACTTGCTATTTTAAATTGAATTGCCCTGTTTTGCCTGTGAATGATGGCACCCCGGGGTGCTATCACCTGATCAATAGAAGCAATGGCTCATTGCACATGAAATATAATAGCAAACCGGAGGCATGTGGTTTTTAAAGTTTCGCTTTCCATACCCTTATTCAATCTAATACTAATTAAAAGTTACCTTTTATGGCCTGTTAGGGAGGGATACCTGTTGGGGTTCTCCCCTTTTGTATTTGATTTATGTATATATCCCTCCCAGGTCATTTGTCCCCATTGGTTTTTCTGTGTTCAATAGTTATTTCACCCGCTGTCTGTATGCTCCAATAAGAGGGGGATTTACTATTCTACAAGGGATATATGTAAAAATACTGTGAGGAGTGATATTACTGCATGCGTTGTGATTATATAACGGGGCAATAATACTACGGGGGTGTATCTGTGTATATAAGCCTGTGGGGGTGATTATTATACTACATAGGGGATATATTACTGCAAGATGTATATGTCTATGAGTACAGAGAATGAATAATACCTGTGGCATATGCAATTATGTTACAGCAGGGGTGGTTATACTGCAGTGAGTGTATGAGGGGACTGTGTGTGATGATAGGGCAAGTGGGGCAATGTGATTATAAAACCTTGCTTGGGCAATCCCAATGTTAAACCACTATCAGGGACTGTCTTTTAATGGCAGCTGTAAATACATGAAGGGTTCGTGCCCACGATCAGTATTTGGAGCATTTTGGACACAGCTCAACTGTGCAGCATCCAAAACGCTGCATTGTACATTAGAAGCACAATGGATGGGATTTATAGAAATCCCATGCCCAATGTGCTTCTATTTGATGCAGCGTAAACTCACCAGTGGCATGGATTTATGAGCCGCGGGATGTCAATTTCTGTTGCAGAGACTAATTTTCACAATAGAATGTATAGGGTGTAGTAACTTCGCAGGTGTTCAATGAATACATGTGGATTTACCTGTGTGATCAGAACGCAGCGTTTTAAACGCAGCGAAAATACTCTGTGTCCAAAGCGCTGCTGGTTCCTGATTGTGGGAATATTTTTGACTTGCTGATTTGGTGCAAAAAATAATCTGCAGCATGTCAATTCTCTGTGCGATTTTGCCTGCGTTTTTGCACTGAAAAAACGCAGTTAAAACGTGGCAAAATTGTGGCAAAAATGCAACGTTTTTGAGGCTGTGTTTTCCTGCCAAGAGATGCAGGAATGATGCAGAAATACTTAACATGTGCACATACTGTAAGGGGCTCATTCAGACATGAGTGATTTTTTTATCAGTATTTCATTCAATCACCATTCTGTGTATAGAGAACGGCGGCTGTAACCGCACCCCTGACAATGACTGACAGCCGGCCCTAATGCTGAGCTGGTAATGGCATTACAGCAGAGGGAGGAAGCTCCTGTGTGTGAACAGCAGCCACAGATGGGAAAGGGCTGCATTTGTCTCCCCTCTCCTCTGGGCTGGCTGTCTTGTTGCCCCCTACAGCCTTAGCCCACCCGCCTCCTTCCTCTACCTCCTCACAATGCTGTGCAGTCACTTTGCACATGAATGGATAAATCCTCTTCTGTAGTTGGCGCCGAAAAGGAGGACCAGGGTGCAGGTGGAGGATCTACAAGATGACAAGAGGCTGTGTCAGGCAAACCCTGTATGTGTGAGTGCCTGTGACGCGCCCCTGGGCCTTCTGTGTCGTGCGGCATCTCGCGCACGGGGGCTTACCCGGAGCCGGATCTGTTGAGGGTTGTAGTCTCGTGGCGGTGACCCGGTCCGTGCCCAGGGAGTCAAACTAAGTGGCAGTCTATGGCAGTAGATGTTAATTTTATCGACTACGCCACCCGTTGAGTGCGGCTTTGAAGCCGCCGCTGCAGAGCAGTCCGCTGAGGCCGGTGGTATGGGTGCAGCGATGATGGTATAACCCCCAACGGGAGGGGTATGGCCTCAGGGCAGCAGGGGTGTATGATGGAGGTGATGGTGGTACACGAGCGCAGCAAAGACAACTCGGAGTCCTGATGGTGCAGTTCAGGGTCTTTACTCACAGTTACTCGGTTACTGCTCCAGGCCACCGCTGCAGAGGTGGCCGCCTGTGTCGCGCTGTGCTCACCAGGTGAGGGGCTCGGTTAACTCCCAGGTCTTTCTGGAGTGCTTTGCAGGACCCCCTTTATGTCTCCTGTCTCTGGTCTTCAACCCCACTAGTGACCACGCTTATGTCCAGCTGCCTCGGACCTTCTTGGTGGGCAAACGTTGGCCTGCGTTTCCCAGGTCCTATGTGGTGCCTTTCTAGCGGGTTTGGTGAGGGGCTGCTCCACATGTAATGTCGCAGCCTCCGGTTCTTAGTTGAGGGTAGTTTCTCTCCTCCACTAATTTGGGATCCGGTTCCCTTCTTCTAGACCTGACCCCCCTACTCAGGTAGCGGCGGGTGTGTGGTGGCTACCAGCCAGTCCACACCCCTGGGGTCCCCTCTGTCCTTCTTGGAGCCCAGTCTGCTCCTCTTCCTCCTTCAGACTCAGGCCTCCTGACAGGGCCTGCCTGTGGAGCAGAGCCCATAAAGCAGCTCTGCTCCCTGTCTTCTCCTCTTGGCTCAGGCCTCCTGACAGGGCCTGCCTGTGGAGCAGAGCCCATAAAGCAGCTCTGCTCCCTGGCTTCTCCTCTCTGAACTCTCTCTCTTTCCAAAATGGTGCCTCCCTCTTATACTCCTATACAGAGTGCACCCAGGATCTACTTCCCCCACGCACACACTACCGGGTTCCCTTCTCTAGGTGTTCCCTCCCCCCACTCCAGCCAGGGACATGCTCACTCGTGCCTGCATAACTAATGGGAGCACCGTCGAGCTGTCCCCCGGAAATGTGGTGTAGTGCATGTGGGTGTTAGGGTCCTGAGCCACACTCCATCCTTACCTGGAAGTGAGATATCGCACATCTGGGTGAGATGCAATACCTCTGTAGCAACCGAACCCTCGGGGTGCTACACCTGTACAAAAGTTTATTCTAATTAAAAAAAAAAGAAAAAGCTAACTAGAAATTCGGGGCAGTGCACTCGTCATCCTGGCCCTGGATCTAAGAGCCTACCGACGCTCCTGTAACCGCGCATCTGCACTGACTGACAGCCGGATCTGTACTGATGCACGGCTGAGCCGGCTGTCAGTCAGTGCCAGGGTGCGGTTACAGCTACTGCTCACTCTATACTAAGCAGTGACTGAAGTTGCACCGGAACCTTTAATGTTCTTGAACAGTGTAGAAAACCCAATATCCAAATGCCATTTTATGGGAATCTGAGGAAATAGAAGGGACCCCGTTTTGTATTCTCATCTATTAATCAGAAAGGAAACGACCAACAAGCAGCGTCTCCTGCTCTGGAGGACTCAACATATCCATGATTTCCATGGACAGCCCAGTGATTACAGACCACCACGTGCAATACTTTCATCTTTGGAGGCGCTGTAGGGAAATTCAGCACTTGCTGCCGGGTACTCGCTTACTGCACGAGGTTTGTGCAGAAGGGACCAATTTGGTTTTTCTTCACAGCACATTGGGGCTTTACCTCTGACCCATATGGAGAAACCTTACATGACACTAGACGACCCCATCAAGATCCATAGTGCTGGAGAATAAAGACTCAGGGGCTAAACCCACATTCACTACATGGACGTCCAATGAAATAATGACAAGAGCAACGATGTAGGGGGTAAAAGAAAGATTTTATTTATAGACGGGGATATTATATATTTTACGTTTATGTATATGTGTACATTTTTCATCTATCAGACTAATCCTATTTATGGGCCGTGTTGATCCAGAGGAAGGCGAAAACCCCCTGTGAGGAATAAGCCAATTGTCCTCATATCAGGGGGGAAAATTCCTTCCTGACCCCAAATAAAAAATGGCGGTCAGAATAAATCCCAGGATCAAAGGCTGATACCAAACCTGTGGAATTAAATACATTTCTGAAACATTTATTAAACTATTTAACTTTTTCATATTTTTGTACTGAGCTACTGCATAAGTTATGTGTGTCAGCCATGACTTATCTGTAAACCTGCCTATATTTTAAAATATTTATATATATATATGTATTTATAATTAACCATATGTGAATTACTTTTACAACTATCATAGCTCATGTGTGATACAATTTTTTTTATTTAAATATTTAATTATTTTCTATTTTTGGACTAATATATTTATATATTTAGGTAAACTATTTTTTTAAGCCAAAAAATATATTTTTTTTTTCATAGATTTTTTCATTATAAATATGAGAACCTACTTATTTATTTTATTTTACTAGACCTATTTGTAGGCCGTGTTGATCCAGAGGAAGGCGAAAACCCCATGTGAGAAATGTGCCAATTGTTCTCATCACGGGGGAAAAATTCCTTCCTGACCCCAAATATGGCGATCGTGATAAATCCCAGGATCAAAGGCTCATACCTAACCTGTAAGTAGTGAAAGTGAGATTTTTCTTATAAATATTTTAATTACCGGTAATTGTTATATATTTAGACTAAAAAATTTTTTTTGTGTGTCATTTAAAACTTTTTTTTTGCACTACTTTTGTGTGATTCTTACTTATTGATATATTACTAAACCTATTTAAGGCCGTGTAGATCCAGAGGAAGGCGAAAACCCCCCCCATGAGGAATGGGCCAATTATCCTCATATTAGGGGGAAAAATTCCTTCCTGACCCCAAATGTGGCGATCAGATTAAATCCCAGGATCAAAAGCCGAAATCTCTATCTACGTGCTATGTCTGTCTGTGCGGGTGCCTATACCTATCATGTAGTGGGGACCTAGAACTATCGTGTAGTGTGGGGCCTATAACTGTCATGTAGTGTGGGGTCTATAACTATCATGTAGTGTGGGGCCTATAACTATCATGTAGTGTGGGATCTATAACTATCATGTAGTGTGAGTGATGTGGATGTGAAATACTTACCACGCCTGTGCTTAGGTGAGTTCAGGGATAATAGCCTATATTACACTACTGTTCCTGAACTCACCAGATGGACACTAAGCACAGGCCACTCCCAGAGGCACAGAAGATCTTCGGGCTGGAGTGATGGCAAATGCCAGCCCAGAATTGGAGGATGCCAAGTCAAGGGCCTGGTGCAGCGACACGATGGCAATGGTCCAGCATGAAGATGTTATAGAGAGAGATGATGTTTTCAGGCAGCCGAGGTGACAAACAGCAGCAGAGACGAGGTACGGGTCAGGAGGCAAGAAGTTCTGAGCAGTTGGCACGGGCTATCCTGCAAGACATAAGAGAAAGACATTTCAACAACTTATATCTCCTGGATCTTCTGTTATCTTAGAGGAATGGTCATTATAATGAACCATTCCCCTGTGTAACATCAGATATAATGTACAAATATAATGATAAGTGTCCTGTGTGTACAGCGGTAACTCACCAGATGGTCTTGGATTCTTTCACAAGCCAGATATTCTCATCCACCTAAGAATAACAAAGACATGGTCATTGGCAGAAACAGTGGGAGAAGACAAGGATGGTGATAATGGCCACAAGGTGAGAAGAGCATTTGATGGGATTTATCTTTAGAGAAGAATTATCTTACCGGGCCCAGCTTGGTGACACGTAATTAAAGCCGGCCACGGGGTTAAAGGCTTTCTTTTCCTCCGGCCACTGCATAAGATGGTTCTCCAGAACTGGCCTGAATGGTATGAATGGTGGCTGTGCTCTCCTTTTCTCCAGATCCTCCCAGCCGATGGTGGTAAAGAATGGATGCTCTCTGATGTTCCCGCACACACCCAATCGCTTCTGAGGATTTTTGCACAGCAGCTTCTTGATGAGATCTTTCAAGTCAGCATCAAGCCAAGATGGAATTTCAGGCTTTCCTTTGGTCATAGCTCTGTGAGCCATTTTGCTGTCGGAGCCGGTGTAAAATGGGGAGCGTCCAGTAGCCATCTCGGATACCACAATCCCCAGGCTCCACCAATCCACTGCTGTGCCATATCCTTTTTCGCGAAGCACCTCAGGGGCCATGAAATGGAAAGTGCCCGTCACTCCAGTGATGTTATTGGAGGAGGTGACGCCATCTTGGGCGAGCCCCAGGTCGATTATACGGATGTGGCCATCTGCATCCAACATGATATTTTCTGGCTTAATATCTCTGCAATGAAATAAGACAATAGAATAAGAAATCTGCCCAGTGATACAGGATATAGAAAATGGGTCACTGCAAGATCAGGTAGAATAGACAGACAGAGGCCCTGGAAAGTGGGGGGCAATATTTATAGAATGTAAAGGAAACAGAGAGGGAGGAACGTTCTGCTTACCGGTGGACGATGTTGTGTCCATGGAGGAACTGGAGGCCACATACAATCTCTGCTGTGTAGAATCTGATGGAGAGAACAGAGTGTAGTATCAATGTCATCGCTGGCACCTTCTTCCCACCTGGGTTACATGTCCTGCCAGCCCTTTCCCAGCTACATCCCAACCTCGCTTTTATTTCCACCCCTCTTCTCTCTTTTTGGTATAGTTTCCTCTTTCTCACCTTACGTTGTCGATGTTCAAGTAGCCGCACATCTCAATCAAAGCCTCGAGGCTGCCACCGGACAGATACTCCGTGATGAAATACGCGCGCTTACGAGACTGCTGTGCGGCATAGAAGTGACAAAGAAATGGGCAGTCTCTGGCGGCCAGGAGTATCCGCCGCTCTCTCATAATGATGTTTTCATTGACCTTCTTTTTCTTGACCATCTTTACAGCCATATAGATCTTTCGGCTGGGGATTGATGTCAGGACCACCTAAGGAAAGAAATAGGGAATGCTTAGAAAATGTGTATGGGAGGTGGAAAACAGCTGGGCTATCTACTGCATAAGAAACACATGGACTGAGTGGTTTGTGAGTCTGCTAGTAACCTGGACCTTATAGCAGAGCAAAGCTAAGCTATCTGCATAATGCACTGTCTACCCAATGACTGCTCTATGGAGAGGTCTTAAAGGGGTATTCCAACATCACCATATGGGAACAAATAGAACATACACTGGTTGGCACATTGAGCTGGTTTGGTCACTATTGGTTTTATATCAATGTGCAGCTGATTTAAAGTTTACTGAAACATGGAGGTCAAAGTATATATTGTATCCTGATAGCAGCATATATACCGTAAACCATGACATGAAAATAAACCATGTCCCCCCACTCAGCCTTTCGATGAATCAGGAAACCCATTTATAGCAGCACTACATCTAACTATGATGATCAGATGAAACAATATGTGAAATAATCTATATAGTAATAATGTACCCTCGCTCACGCAAAAGTAGGAGATAAAATAAAACTAAAAGCAGCAAGTGGAAAAATACACCCGTTATTAGTGTATACAGCTGACCATAGGTATATAATTCTAAACAAAAACCACTGAGATTTATGTAAAACAGTTCAAGCTGCTATCGGTGGTAAACTGAATGAACGGTCGCCACTGATTATCACTACCTCACTTTTCCTCCAATTATTTTAAGTGTCAGTTGCTTTTTTATTTCGGTATCCATTTGAGCAGGCTTTAGGGGTTGCTCAGTTTAATCCTTCTAACGCACAACAAGGAAAGAAGGTATGTATGGAAAGACAGGGAGCACTAAATATATACCAACATGATTTTATTATTCATCAAGACCGGACAGACATGCAAAAATTAAAAACATTTAAAAAGCACAAAGCTTAAATCCAACAGTGTACCACATTGAAATATAATAGTGGTCAAGACCTCAAGACAATGTATGCACCACCAATAAACACACCCAATATATTTGTGTAAACCCACATAGGTCCAGATAAATAAATAAATGAGCACCTCTCCTATTTAAGGCACTGATAGTTAGTGCAAGCAATATTTAGTCAAAAGCTTTTTCTTTTTCTTTAATAGAAAAAGTGCTATCGGTATTCATCATAGACAAAATGCACAATTTACCAACAGGAGATAGGAGGGAGATGATTCCCCCAATACCAGCCTTATAGGCTCCTTAAATAAGACCTGTAGGCTAAAGGTGTATCGCCGCTACCACTGTGGCTTGATCAGGGGAAAGGTGGGGTGTTTAGGCAGCTGTCCCAGTCTTATATTTATGTCCCGAAGTGTAATTACCCAGATTTGTCCCGGCTGTAGTGAGCTCCGTTCGATATGGTTGCCATATTGCTCCGGCGCATGCGCTCCGAGGTTGGCCACGTGACAGCGGAGGAGAGAGAGTGTTTCCGGATCAAGCCTACAGGGCATCTGGACCTCGCGCATGTGCGAGATCGGGCCCTATGTAGGCGTGTACGAATACGTCCTTACGGGCACCCCAACTGTGAGTCCTGTCAGTACCTGTGGGCGGGATGCTCGGAGCATCATACGACACACTGGGTTGTGCAGATCAGCATGTCAGTGTGTGGGATAGCTGTGTGATCGCGCGCATCAGCATAACAGACCCCAAGTCAAGGTGTCAAGATCTCTGCAGAGGGCAGTCACAAGGAAGTGTAGCCCTAGCCCTATACACATATCCCAATAGGCTGGAAGCGCAGCATCTTACGTCCCTCAACGGCCACACATGACAAGAAATGATATTCAGAAAAACATATATTTGTAGCCGCTGTAGGGAAGAAAACCTACAGAAGATAACGAAAACCTACAGAAGATAACGAATGGAGATAAAATAGCAAATATGGGTAAAGAAATATATATAAAAACTTACTTTGCCAAAGCTGCCCCTACCCAAGATATCATGGATGGTAAAGTTGCTCATGTTAAGGCTGGGGTAGGGGCTGGATGTTCCGGGGTCTCTGCTGCAACCAGGTGTTGGCTCTTCATCCTCCAATCCATGGTCTTTGGCCTTTCCCCTCTTCTTCATGATCTTATTTAATCCAGGGGTATCACTATCCTCTTCTCTCTTCCTCTTTGCTTCTCTATTCTTCTCCTCGCTCTCTTGTCCGTGTCCAGTAGACGCCATTCTTAAAAAATATCTTCCTGTCTGTAGACTTCAGTCCGATCACTTCAGCCGACAGATGAAAGTAAACGGCAGTTGGTCGCGTGCAGCTGAGGTCAGAGGTGACGGTGGCACCAGCCAGGCAGCGGCTCATGGCCCTGCTCTGCCCTATACACTGATGTGGGCATCATGGGTGGCAGTTTAGAATCCAGAGGAACGGCAGAGAACTTTATGGCGGCTTTTAGTTCTGTTTTTTTTATTTCATAATACATTTTTTTTATCCACATACAAGAGATATAATAATATGCCAAGCATTCATTAAAAGACTTAACATACTATAAAATACCAGCTCTTCCCATTACCAATGTAATTCTAGGGTTTCCATATATTTAAAAAATCATTACTTTTATCTTTTATGTTATAATCCTATTTCTCATATATCACAGTTACTAGAGATATTATTTTTAAAATATTTTGAGACCCATGTATCATTTCCTTTACACTTCACAAATACTTGCTACTTAGTGTTAATATCAAATACAATCCGAATATAATACATTTAGGTTTGTGGGTGCAACATGAAAAAATGTGGAAAAGTTCATGGGGTCTGAATACTTTTTCAAGGCACTGTATTGCTGGCCATTTTCTGCAATGCTTAGTAATTCTCTTTTCGTGCTATATTGCCTCTGTTACATTGATATAAGAGTTTTTTGTACTTATTGAGTATTTTTTACTATTCTTGTCTCTTTCCTGAGAACCCGTATTTTCAGTATGGGGTGGATTGTCCTTATGTCCATGACTTGGGACATGGATTGGCCATTTTGCACACATCGCTGTGCTTTTTTTGATTTTTCTAATCTGTGGATTTATTCTGCTTTTCTCTTGATAGAGTTCACAATAAAGATATCCTATTATTTCCTTGGCTCCTTTGTTTCTTTCTTGTTGACATATTGTAACTGTGCATTTTTGGCTGGCACTCTTTATTTAGGTTGCACCCACCCAACCTTAATGTCCAAATAATACAAGCAAAATCAGCATCCTGCTGTCATGTAGCACATTGTAATATAAGCAGTTGTCTTCTGTCATCTCCTGATGGAACTTGGTGGTACCTGCACTTTATATTACCAGCTAATTGTCAGTACTACAAGCATGGTGGCACAAAACCCAACAAAAATACAACCAATTAACTTAAAATGAATTTGTCACCAGGTTTGTTCTACCCCATCTGAGAGCAGCATGATGAAGGGGCAGAGACCCTAATTCCAGAGATATTTCATTTACTGGGCTGCTTGCTTCAGTTTTTAAATCACTGTTTTCTCTGCTGCAGATCTAGCATAGCTCAGAATGCTGAACCATGTATAACCCCGCCCACATCACTGATTGGCAGATTTCCGTGTACACTGTGCATAGGCAGAAAGCTGCCAATCAGTAGTGGGGGGCAGATTTATACAGAGCTCATAAATATGGAGGACTAACAGGCAGCAGGTTTACTAGTCTACTAGTGATAATTTCCTGTTGATAAAACAGTGATTTTATCAAAACGACAGCAAGCAGCCCAGAAATTGACATCGCTGGCATCAGGGTCTCTCTTCCTGCATTATGCTGCTTTCAAATTAGGTGACCAAAACCTGGTGACAGGTTCTCTTTAACCTATTAATAAAAAAAGACTAGACTAGGTTAGTTTGGATAAAGAGTAGACTCACCATGTTTATTAAAGGTTAAAACATTAATTAATAAGTCCATAAATATTAAAAACCATGGACTTAGTGCTAAGCATCTCTGGGAACTCCTTCAAGATTGTTGGAAGACCATTTCCGGTGACTACCTCTTGAAGCTCATCAAGAGAATGCCAAGAGTGTGCAAAGCAGTCATCAAAGCAAAAGGTGGCTACTTTGAAGAACCTAGAATATAAGACATATTTTCAGTTGTTTCACACTTTTTTGTTAAGTATATAATTCCACATGTGTTAATTCATAGTTTTGATGCCTTCAGTGTGAATGTACAATTTTCATAGTCAAGAAAATACAGAAAAATCTTTAAATGAGAAGGTGTGTCCAAACTTTTGGTCTGTACTGTATATATAAAGGGAAGCCATCTTAGTTAGTTAGTGTTGTGAGCAATAAGGAGAGAGAGGAGAAGAGGAGGGGAGCAGAGTCTCTTCAGGAGCTCTGCTCCGGAGTGGGGCCTAGTAAGAGAGGCCCAGTAGTGAGAGGGGAGTCAGGGAGGAAGGCTCTGGTAACTGAAGGGATCCCAGGGGGTGCGGTGAGTGTAGGACGGCACCCGTACGCCCGAATCTGCCAGGCGTCAGAGGGATCTGACCGCAAGAAGGGAACCGATCCCTGGACTAGCCGAGTACTCCAGGTCTCGGCTGGAAAACCGGAGGCTTCTGCACTTCCATGGTGCTGTTGCCACAACCGCACCTAAGCCGCCGTGAAGGGCACCAAGTAAGGTCCGGGAACTACAAGTTGCCCAGAGGGATCTCAGAGTACCCGATAGGGACTTTGTGTGGCGGGGCGCAGGGCAGGAGGGAGAAGACCCAGTGTGGGAAGTCGGCTAAGGAAGGAACATAAAGAATGGGGGTCCTGTTAAGTGCTTCTGATATACGTGAGGGAGTGCTGAACCCCTGCCTGGCAAACACAGTGCGACGCGGGGGGGTGACACATGTACAGTGTACCCGAGGAACCTAAAGAACTGTGAGTAAACTCGGATGACTGCAATCCACTGTTTCTGTCAGTTATTTCTACTATGCTACCGCCCCTGCACTACAACGCCCAGCATCACCATCTGCACCTACACTGCCCTGGAGCTGTGCCCTGCCTGTGGAGAGCCGCACCAACCCAGCTGCCCTAACATCTGCTCTACAGGACTGCCGCAGCGCCGGTACCCATTACCGGAAACCACAGGTGTCGTCACGAGACAAAAACTGTTAACAAACCCCTTTTAAAGAGTGACCCCCAGGGTACGGGCCCGGGAGCCGACTACCGTGACATCCCAAGAGGGTAAAGGCCCGGGTACCGAGTCTCCCCCATATCCCCCTGGGCTAGTCATCTCTTCCTGGCATCACGAACAGGATTTCGTGCCCATTGCCACCGGGTACTGTGTGCCGTATTTGAACTGTGTTTGTACTGTGGTGAACATCGCCGCCATTACCGCGTCGCCGCGTGGGAAGAAGAGGGGTGTAACCGCGGGAACCAGAGAGGCATGACCGTTGGTAGCACGCGACGCCCAAGCCACGCCTCGCGCTCTGACGCCGCAACAGGAAGCGTCAGGTCCTGGAAGGAGACCGTGATCTGCGGAGCTGCGGCCTTCCTGATAAACGCAAAGAAGGTAGGCTACGGTTTACTAGGGGGGCGCAGCCATGGCCGACGACCAGCAAGACACCGGAGCACCGGTTAACACTCCCGATGCTCAACTCGCGCCCGGCGCTGCTCAGGCCGGAGCGGCCGCCCCACCAGCAGGGGTCGTGACTCCAGTGATACTCATGGCCATCCCAACAGAAGCCTGTATCCCGGTGACCGTGTCACTTACACCAGACACCACGGGGAACGCGGGTGGTATGCCTTCCAAGTACATCGTATGGTCGAGAAGGAAGAGGACATGCCCCTGCAGCCTGAGGCTGATGACCCGGCTGGGTCAGTCGGCAAAAACCAGGAGTACCCCCCCCCAGGCAAGGACACCACTACTAAGTAACAATAGGTGGGACTGGACATTGTACAATAGTTACCCGTAAGGGTACAGTAGAGAAAATTTGTTTGTTTTTGTGTGAACTGAAAATAATGTGTGCCTATAGTTACCCGTGAGGGTATAAAGACTGTAGGTTATGGACGGTGAATAACCGAAAAACTTTCCGTTGTACATAGTTGCACTAATTAAAGTGCCCCCTATTGGTTTTATATTAAAAGACCACTGAACAAAAACTCGTTTGGCGTGGCCGAAGACGTGGTCCAACACCTGGATCACTTATGCCCTGTAGTCATGCCCAGGGCCTACGTTGAGGGTTTTTAGACGGGTCCCTCATGCTGCTCAAATTGCACCTTCACCAGTGAGATGGACACCTGGTTATGGGACTCACTGTAACTTTGAGAAGAATGTTTTATAAGTGAATAGGAAAATGTTATTTAAAAAGTTTTATAATGTTTTTGATAAATGTAACTGTGGCACCCTGCTACAACAGGTACCACAGGACCAAGGGTGCATGGACGGACTTCTCCACAAGAGGCCCTCACTACATACAAACACCTCCACCCTTCCACCTCATACCACCAGAGGGATCCCGTTAGGGATATATATATATGGAGGGTGGAGCCAGGCAGCCAGCCAGAAGGAGTCAGACAGAGAGAGAGTCTGAGAGCGTGCTGACGCTGAGAGCAGCGAAGACGCAGCTCATCTGCTGCTGGGTTCTGAGGGCCCCGAGTGTTGCCGATGGCAAGAGGAGAGGAGAGAGGAGTTGTAGGGGGCAGAGGAGCATCATAGGCTCACCCCGATATACAAATCGGACACCGGGTCCGCGCCTACAAAGTCCTTTTATACCCAGTAGGGATCACCGGCATTCCAGGATAACTACAAGTCCCTGGCAGACCTGAAGCTAGACCCATTACAGGACCAGGAACCACAAGGCCCCAGCATCCAGGGAGAGTGGTTACCAGCAAAAGGTCCTACTACCGAGCGACAGGTGAAGGAACAGCACGACACATAAGCTAGGCCCAGTTGCAGGCTGGCCAGGAGCATACAGAGAGGCAGACACGGACCAGGAGGCCTTATACCCGCTCACTGGGGAGAAGTCCTGAAATGCACCCACCCTACTGAGTACCCTGGACCGTACCTGACATCCGCACCAGTAAAGGTATTGAAGCGAATCCCTTGTCTCTGTCAGTTACTCCTGCTGCGCCATCCGCCTGCACTACAAGTCCCAGCATCACCACCATCAAACTCCACACTTCCCCGGGGGCCTGTTCCATCCCATCACCCCCTGGAGGTCTGCAGCAGTGCTGGTAATCCTTACCAGGTACCACAGGTGGCGTCACAAACTATTTTATTTTTATCTCTATCCAAGTTCCAATCCCCTTTTTGGTTGACCGCCCTGGGCCACGGACCGGGCCAACCACTGTGACATATCCCCCACCAGCATCCATAGGCCCGGATGCCGAGTACCCCATTGTTCCGGGGGCGCGTCAACTTCTGGCGTCACGAACAGGATTCCGTGCCCGTTGCCACCAGGTACTGTGCGCCTTAAAAGACTGTAACACTTACTGTGGTGAAGATTTCCCGCCATTCCCGAGGTTTCCCGCCATTATCCGCCATTTTCCTGTCGCCGCACGGGAAGAAAAGGGGCGTAACCGCGAGAATCGGAGAGGCGTAACCGCTGGAAGCGCGCCAAGCCCTGGCCCCGCCTCGCACCTTGACGCCGAACCAGGAAGCGTCAGGTCCTAGAAGAAGACCGTTGTCAAGTGCACGCTATGACGTCAGCCGCGAGGGAGACGTAAGGTCCTGGAAGAAGACCGTCACCTGTGGAGCTGCGGCCTACCTGATCCAAGTAAAGAAGGTAGGCTACAGTTTACTAGGGGGGCGCAACCATGGCCGACGACCAGCAAGCCGCCTGAGCACCGGTTACAGCTCCTGATGCCCAACTTGTACCCGGCGCTGCACAGGCCGGAGCGGCCGCCGCACCAGCAGGGGTCGTGACTCCGCTGATACCCATGGCCCTGCTGTATATCCCTGGAGCGAAATGGCTTCCCCAGTATGATGGCAAACCAGACACCCTGTCTGGGTTCAAAAGGAAAATATACGGTGTACTGGACATGTATTCTATGACTGGTAAGCTAAAGAGCCGCTGTTGTGCTGGGACAATTGACTGGTGCCGCAGAGCGGGAAGTTGAAACCTGGCCAGCCGCAGACCAGGAATCAGTATCCATCATCTTAAAGAGACTGCAAACTGTCTTTGGAAACCGCACTGAGCCAGATCTCCGGATGAGGTTCTACCACTGTACCCAGAAACCTGAGGACAGTATCCGGGACTATGCCTGGCGCTTACAGGAAGCCCTGCGGGCCCTGAAACAGGTTAGTCAAGCCAGCATACAAGATGAGAATAAAATGCTGACGGTACAGTTCATCCGGGGGTTGAGGTCCCAGGAGGAGAGCACAACTGTACGGTGGTGGGCTTTAGATCATCCAGACGCCACCTTTGACACCCTGATGGACATGGCTATTAAGGGTCTACAGCACCTGGAAACATCAGGGACTGCTATCCAGTGTTACCAGGGTGGGGCCACCCCAGTGCCCGCAGCTCCCACTGCTCCTTCATTGACGGCTGAAACAGTGCCCCCTAGCGAGCTGGACAGCCTGCGCTCTGAAGTGCACCAGCTAAGTAAAACCCTGGCCACTGTCCTGAGCATCCTGCAGCTACAGACGGAACCCGATCCGGAAGGAAGGATCCTACTCGCCGACAGCCCTGAGGATGTCCCCTGGATGAGGAGAAGAAAGAGGACTATGCCACCCCGTAGGAGGACAACGTCACCCCGGAGGAGGACAACGCCACCCCGTGGGAGGACCAACGACCAACGTCGCCCTCCAGGAGACTTCATTTGCTACCGCTGCCACAAGGCAGGCCACACAGCGCGGAGCTGTCCTTTAAACGGGCAAACCCTGGGGCCGAGGGCCAAAACCCAGGAGTAAATCAACCAGGCCCATCAAGCTGGTACCATCGGTTCGTAGGAGGAAGGCCTTTCCTGTCCATCGTGCTGGACGGCATAGCAACACCTGCGTTACTGGACACCGGCTCACAGGTAACCATCATACCTGATGTCCTCTACAAAAGGTACTGGTCCATAGATGAACTCCACCCGCCAACCCCGAACCTCTCTGTGTATGCCTCTAGCGGCCTTCCTCTTAACCTAGTAGGGGTTAAGGACGCGACCGTGAAGGTGGGGAGAGCAGAACTAAAGGACCAAGGACTGATTGTAGTGGAATCTAACCCTGGTGATACAGACTTGTATATGATACTTGGTACAAATATTGTTGGTAACTGTTTGGGAGAAGTGGTGTTTTTGCTCCAACAAATTGCTGACACGGCCAAACCAGGGCAGAGGAAGGTGCTCCAGAGAGAGATTCGAGCCCTCCTGTACCAGCAACAGGTAAAACTAACAGGTGGTGAGATTGGTAATGTATGGGTGACAGACCCGATACTCATTGTGATTCCCTCGATGAGTGAAATGCTGATTTGGTGTAGGGCAGCAATAGGTCTCGAGGGACAGAACTACCAGGCGGTAGTGGAGCCCATTAGCTCAGAGCAAAGACCTACACTCCTAACTGCTAGAGGGGTAGTTGACGTACGCAACGGGAGAGTGCCCGTACGACTCCTAAATTGTGGGGAGGAGGAAGTCAAATTGCCAAGGTATGCCACTGTTGCTAGATTGTATACTGTGAATAATGATGCCATACACACAGTGGAATCCTTGACCCCACCAGATACAGTGGAGGACAATGACTCCGAAGCTCAGCTGGAGGATTGGTGTCAACAGCTCCATGTTGGGACTAACGCCACTCCTGTCCATCAGAAACACGGTGTTCACAGAGTGGTTCAGGAATATGAACAAGTGTTTAGTAAACACCCACTTGGCTTTGGAAGGGTTAAAGGGGTACAACACCACATACCCACCGGTAACCATCCACCCATTAAGGAGCGTTACCGACCCATACCACCAGCACATTATCAGAAAGCCAAGGAAATGTTACATGACATGAAAAAGGCAGGGGTAGTAAGGGATAGCTGTAGCCCTTGGGCAGCTCCCCTGGTCCTGGTCAGGAAAAAGGACGGTAGCATGAGGATGTGTGTAGATTATAGACAGATTAATCGCATAACACATAAAGATGCATACCCTTTGCCCCGTATAGAGGAATCCCTGGCTGCACTAAAATCTGCCAATTACTTCTCTACACTGGATCTCACTAGCGGGTACTGGCAAATCTCTGTTGCTCAGGAAGACCGGGAGAAGACGGCCTTCACCACCCCGATGGGACTGTGTCGAGTTCAACAGTATGCCGTTTGGACTCTGCAATGCACCCGGAACGTTCCAGAGGCTGATGGAGTGTTGCTTGGGACATCGGAACTTCGAGACAGTGCTGCTGTACCTGGATGACGTTATCGTGTACTCGAGGACGTATGAGGACCATCTGAAGCACCTGGCGGAGGTATTTGAATCATAGTCCCGGTATGGGATGAAACTAAAGTCTTCTAAATGCCACTTGCTCAACAGAAGGTTCAGTACCTGGGGCACATAGTCAGCTCAGAGGGAGTAGCACCAGACCCGGAGAAAGTTACTGCCATCCAGAAGTGGCCTGAACCGAGAAGCATCAAAGAAGTACGGCAATTCCTGGGACTGGTCGGGTACTACAGGAGGTTCATAAAGGACTATGCCAAAAAGGTAGCACCTCTACAAGACCTCCTCGTAGGACAGTCCAAAAGAGGAAAGAGTCCCCCATTCCAGTGGGGCAAAGAACAGGCCAAATCCTTTGCAGTAATGAAGGAAATCCTGACTGGTGAAGAAATCCTGGCTTACCCTGATTACAGCCAGCCTTTCCTGCTGTACACCGACGCCAGCAATGAGGGACTAGGAGCTGTGTTGTCCCAGAAGCAGAATGGAAGAGAGAAGGTAATTGCATATGCCAGCAGGAAGCTACGCCCTACTGAGAGGAACCCGGAGAATTACAGCTCCTTCAAGCTGGAGTTCCTGGCCTTGGTCTGGGCTATCACCGAAAGGTTCAAGCATTACCTTGCATCAACTAAGTTTATAGCTTTTACTGACAACAATCCCTTGACACACCTGGAGACAGCCAGGTTGGGAGCCATGGAACAGAGTTGGGTGGCCAGACTGTCAAATTAACAGTTCACCATCAAGTACCGGGCAGGTCACAAGAACACCAATGCTGATGCCCTGTCAAGGATGCCCCACCAGTCTGACACCGAGGATGAAGTGGATGATTTTGAGGAAGTTGAATTACCTGCCGAAGCAGAGTGGTCCAAAAGCAACACGTCACCAGAAGACGTCAGGGAAGGACGCTGAATCCTCTACCCCACCACAGTTGGAAGGAGACCCAGGACAGTGATCCGGTTGTCAGCCTTATCAAAAGACTGATCACCCAGGAAGGTTCTCACCTGGAGAAGGATGCTCCTCCACAAGCCAAGCAACTGTGGAATGAGAGAAGCCCGCTGTTCATCTATAGAGAGAAGCTGTGCAGAAAATATGTCAACCCCAAGACCCATGAAATGGTGTGGCAGATTGTTGTACCCAGAACGGATATCCAGATGGTGTTGGAGACCTGCCACGATCAAGCAGGTCACTTTGGCTGGAAGAAGCTGGAAACCCTGCTGAAGGACCGGTTCTACTGGGTTGGAATGCGGAGCTCCATAGACAGGTGGTGCCGGAATTGTGTGCCCTGTAGCCTCAGAAGAAAAGACTACAGCAGCCAGAAAGCACCCTTGCAGTCCATCAAGACAACCCAGCCCCTGGAGATCGTCGCTCTGGATCACGTCAAGCTGTCACCCAGCAGGTCAGGCTACTCCTATGCACTGACCATGGTGGATCATTATTCCCGGTTCCTGGTGGTAGCCCTTGTCAAGGATATGACAGCAGAAACTGCAGCAAGAACGTTCCAAGCATACTTCTGCAGGCCCCATGGATACCCGGACAAAGTGCTGATGGATCAAGGCCCTGCCTTTGAAGCCGAGCTGTTTAAAGTATTCTGCCACCTGTACGGATGCAAAAAGATCCGGACTACGCCGTATCACCCTCAGACCAATGGGTTGTGTGAGAAAATGAACAACATCGTTATAGACCTGCTGAAAACCTTACCCTTGGAAGAAAGAAATCAGTGGCCAGACAAACTACCTGACCTGGTAGATCTGTACAATCACATACCTGTGAGTTCTACTAATTGTACTCCAGCGTACCTCATGAGAGCAAGACCCGGAAAGTTGCCCATGGACTTGGAACTCGCAGTGGTAGAACCGGAAGCAGATATGTCCACTGAAGACTGGGATACAAATTGGCAAGAGCAGTACAGGAGAGTAAGGGAAAAACAAGAAGAACAGTACAATAAACTTGCACCATCAGAACCCTTGGCACCTGGAGAGATAGTGCTAAAGCGGAAGAGAAGAAGTCACAAGCTCGATGACCAGTGGGAAAGAGAGCCCTACACAGTGTTGAACTCCAAGTTTGACAACAGTAAAACCTGCCTGATTAGCAAAGATGGAGGTAAAACAACTGCAACAGTCTCAAGAGACCATCTGAAAGTGTGCCCAGGTCTACTGAAGACAACAGAGCAAGAAGTACCTCCTATAGCACCGGAAGAACCCAAGGAAGAGGTGCTTCACACAGTTCTAGGAGATTTCCCTGCAGACTGGCCTCAACTGGATGGAGCAGTTATAGTACCGGTGATACACTTCTATCAACAACCAGAAGAACCTGTAAGTGTCCCGGAAGAGCCTGCTCAGGAACAGGAAGAGTCCCCAGAAAGAAGAGAAGCACCAGTTGAAGCAGAGCCTGCAGGCCCAGTGGACCGTGTACTTGCCAGTCCCATAGAGAGATTAAGGCAGTTCTATAATCTACCAGCACGTACACCTGCTAGATTAACAGAAAGGGTATGCACAGACACTAGTGACACTCCAGTGCTACGAAGGTCCACACGCAGCACACAAGGACAAATCCCTGCCCGGTTTAGGGAATAAGCAGGAAGTGCCTAAATTGTAAATAGTTACCCAGTGGGTATTGCTACTGTTATTGTTTATTGTGTAAACTGAAATTAAATGTGCCTTTAGTTACCCGTAAGGGTATACAGAGACTTGTAAGCTGAGGACTGTGAGCAGCCAAAAACTGTCCATATAAATAGTTGCACTCATCAAAAGTGCCCCCTTATTAGACCACAGAACAAAAACCCATTTGGCGTGGCCGAAGACGTGGTCCAGCACCTGGATCACTTATGCCCTGTAGCCACGACCAGGACCTATGTTGAGGGTTTTCAGGCGGGTCCCTCATGTTCTTTCTTCGGTGAAATGGACACCAGGTTACGGGACTTATTGTAACTTAATTAATGTTATTATAATTGTTATGATTGTTGTTATCGTTGTTAACCTGTTAGAAAATGCTTCAGTCCAGGAGTACTGAATTGTGCTAGGGGGGGAATGTGGCACCCTGCTACAACAGGTACCACAGGACCAAGGGTGCATGGACAAACTTCTCTACAAGAGGCCCTCACTACATACAAACACCTTCACCCTTCCACCTCATACCACCAGAGGGAGCCCGTTAGGGATATATATATGGAGGGTGGAGCCAGGTAGCCAGCCAGAAGGAGTCAGACAGAGAGAGAGTCTGAGAGCGTGCTGACGCTGAGAGCAGCGAAGACGCAACTCGTCTGCTGCTGAGTTCTGAGGGCCCCGAGTGTGGCCGACGGCAAGAGGAGAGCAGAAAGGAATTGTAGGGGGCAGAGGAGCATCATAGGCTCACCCCGATATACAAACCGGACACCGGGTCTGCGCCTACAGGGTACTTTTATACCTAGTAGGGATCACCGGCATTCCAGGAGAACTACAAGTCCCTGGCAGACCTGAAGCTAGACCCATTACAGGACCAGGAATCACAAGGCCCCAGCGTCCAGGGAGAGTGGTTACCAGAAGAAGGTCCTACTACCGAGCGACAGGTGAAGGAACAGCACGACACATAAGCTAGGCCCAGTTGCAGGCTGGCCAGGAGCATACAGAGAGGGAGACACAGACCAGGAGGCCTTATACCCGCTCACTGGAGAGAAGTCCTGAAGTACACCCACCCTACTGAGTACCCTGGACCGTACCTGACATCCGCACCAGTAAAGGTATTGAAGCGATTCCCCTGTCTCTGTCAGTTACTCCTGCTACGCCATCCGCCTGCACTACAAGTCCCAGCATCACCACCATCAAACTCCACACTGCCCCGGGGACCCGCTCCACCTGTGGGAAGCAGAAACATCCCAGCTGCCATCCCATCACCCCCCGGAGGTCTGCAGCAGTGCTGGTAATCCTTACCAGGTACCACAGGTGGCGTCACAAACTATTTATTTTTATCTCTATCCAAGTTCCAATCCCCTTTTTGGTTGACCGCCCTGGGCCACGGACAGGGCCAGCCACTGTGACATATCCCCCACCAGCATCCATAGGCCCGGATGCCGAGCACCCCATTGCCCCGGGGGCGCGTTATTACCAGTAACGTTCAAGAAAAAGTGCCCCCCATAAAGGGAAGAAAGTGTTTGTTTGTTATCTTCTGTGCGAATGCATTCTAAAAATAGTATGTCTGTAATATACCGTGTTTTACTCTGTTCCAGCCCACGGACGTGCTGTGTTTTGTCGGGGGGGAATGTGGCGCCCCTGAGGGTTCAGTCGCCACAGAGGTACTGCACCTCACCCAGAGGTGTGGCATCTCCTTCTCTCAGGTAAGGATGGAGTACTGCCCGGGACCCCAACACCTGCACTCAACACTACACTACTCCAGGCCGGCTGGAAGGACATTATGCACTTCTTTTGCTGCTCTGTCCCTAGCTGGAGTGGGGGGAACCAGAAGTGAAGGGGAACCCAGTAGTGGGTGTGGGTGGAGGACGCAGACCAGGGGAGCACTTAGAGAATATATATATAAAGGGAAGCCATCTTAGTTAGTTAGTGCAGTGAGGAGTAAGGAGAGAGAGGAGAAGAGGAGTGCTCTGCTCTGGAGTGGGGCCTAGTAAGAGAGGCCCAGTAGTGAGAGGGGAGTCAGGGAGGAAGGCACCGGTAACTGAAGGGATCCCAGGGGGTACGGTGAGTGCAGGACGGCACCCTTACGCCCGAATCTGCCAGGCATCAGAGGGATCAGGCTGCAAGAAGAGAACCGGTCCCTGGACTAGCCTAGTACTCCAGGTCTCGGCTGGCAAACCGGAGGCTTCTGCACTCCCATGGTGCAGTTGCCACAACTGCACCTAAGCCGCCGTGAAGGGCACCAAGTAAGGTCCGGGAACTTCAAGTTGCCCAGAGGGAATTCAGAGTACCCAATCGGGACTTTGTGTGGCGGGGCGAAGGGTAGGAGGGAGAATACCCAGCGCGGGAAGTCAACTAAGGAAGGAACATAAAGAAAGGGGGTCCTGTTAAGTGCTTCTGATATACTTGAGGGAGTGCTGAACCCCTGCCTGGCAAACGCAGTGCGACGCGAGAGGCTGACACGTGGACAGTGTACCGAGGAACCTAAACAACTGTGAGTAAAATCGGATGACTGCACTCCACTGTTTCTGTCAGTTATTTCTACCACGCTACCGCCCCTGCACTACAACGCCCTGCATCACCATCTGCACCTACACTGCCCTGGAGCTGTGCCCTGCCTGTGGAGAGCTGCACCAACCCAGCTGCCCTAACATCTGCTCCAGAGGACTGCCGCAGCGCCGGTACCCATTACCGGAAACCACAGGTGGCGTCACGAGACAAAAACTGTTAACAAACCCCTTTTAAAGAGTGACCCCAGGGTACGGGCCCGGGAGCCGACTGCCGTGACATCCCAAGAGGGTAAAGGCCCGGGTACCGAGTCTCCCCCATATCCCCATGGACTAGTCACGTGTACTTTACATTACCAGCTAATTGTCAGTACTACAAGCATGGTGGCACAAAACCCAACAAAAATACAACCAATTAACTTAAAATGAATTTGTCACCAGGTTTCTTCTACCCCATCTGAGATCAGCATGATGAAGGGGCCGAGACCCTAATTCCAGAGATATTTCATTTACTGGGCTGCTTGCTGCAGTTTTCTCTGCTGCAGATCTAGCATAGCTCAGAATGCTGAACCATGTATAACCCCACCCACATCACTGATTGGCAGATTTCTGTGTACACTGTGCATAGGCAGAAAGCTGCCAATCAGTGGTGGGGGGCAGATTTATACAGAGCTCATAAATATGGAGGACTAACAGGCAGCAGGTTTACTAGTCTACTAGTGATAATTTCCTGTTGATAAAACAGTGATTTTATCAAAATTACAGCAAGCAGCCCAGAAAGTGACATCGCTGGCATCAGGGTCTCTCTTCCTGCATTATGCTGCTTTCAAATTAGGTGACCAAAACCTGGTGACAGGTTCTCTTTAACCTATTAATAAAAAAAGACTAGACTAGGTTAGTTTGGATAAAGAATAGACTCACCATGTTTATTAACCCCTTAACAACGCATGACGTCTTAGTACGCACATTTGGCCTCCCCCCTGTTCAGTGAGGGCTGCTGCACTGAGCCCTCACTGAACCGAGCACATGTCAGCTGATTCTTACAGCTGACATGTGCCCGCAACAGCCGCGGGTGGAATCGCGATCCACCCGCGGCTGTTAACATGTTAAATGCCGCTGTCAATCTCCGACAGCGGCATTTAACGCGCGCTTCCTGGAAGCGCATCCTAAGCCCCGCCCACCGGCGACCCCGTCACGTGATCGCGGGTCCCCGATGGGTGGGCATGACAACCCAGGGTCTGCAGCAGACGCCTGTGGTTGTCATGATCTGGTCGCTATGAGCGCCACCTAGTGGTCGGCGCTCATAGCACAGGACCATTTCTGCTGCATGCAGAGGTGATCAGTTAATTGCTGCTTCTAGTCTCCTATGGAGACTATTGAAGCATGCAAAAAGTGAAAAAAAAAAGTTTTTAAAAATATAAAAAAAATTAAAAAAATATAAAAGTTTAAATCACCCCCCTTTCGCCTCATTCAAAATAAAATAATAAAAAAAACAACCCACATAGACATATTTGGTATCTACGTGTTCAGAATCGCCCGATCTATCAATATAAAAAATAATTAATCCGATCGGTAACAGGCGTAACGAGAGAAAAATTCTAAACGCCAGAATTATGTTTTTTGGTCCCCGCAGCATTGCAATAAAATGCAATAACGGGCGATCAAAGCATCGTATCTACCCCAAAATGTTATCAATAAAAACTTCAGCTTGGTGCGCAAAAAATAAGCCCTCACCCAGCCCCAGATCCCAAAAACTGGAGACGCTACGGGTCTTAGAAAATGGCGCTATTTTTTTATTTATTTTTTTAACCAAATTTTGGAATTTTTTTTCATCACTTAAATAAAAAAGAACCTATACATGTTTGGTGTCGACGAACTCGTAATGACCTGGAGAATCAGAATGGCAGGTCAGTTTTAGCATTCAGTGAACGTGGTAAAAAAATAAAATAAACTGTGGTATTGCACTTTTTTTGCAATTTCACCGCAATTGGAATTTTTTTTTCCGTTTTCCCATACATGATATGGTAAAACTAGTAATGTCGTTGAAAAGTACAACTCGTCCCGCAAAGAATAAGCCCTCACATGGCCATATTGACCAAAAAATAAAAACGCTATGGCTCTGGGAACAAGGGGAGCAAAAAACGAAAATGCAAAAACGGAAAATGCTCCGGGGCTTAAGGGGTTAAAGGTTAAAACATTAATTAATAAGTCCATAAATATTAAAAACCATGGAATACATTAATCTGTCAGTAATCAAATAAATAATCAACTGTGACTATCAAAAATGGACCAAGTCTTGCCAGCTTTAGCCAACTTATAGGCATCGCAACAAAAAGAGGGTGGGTTGGCAGGACACTGATATATATATAAAGGGAAGCCATCTTAGTTAGTTAGTGCAGTGAGTAGTAAGGAGAGAGAGGAGAAGAGGAGGGAGGGGAGCAGAGTCTCTTCAGGAGCTCTGCTCCGGAGTTGGGCCTAGTAAGAGAGGCCCAGTAGTGAGAGGGGAGTCAGGGAGGAAGGCTCCGGTATCTGAAGGGATCCCAGGGGGTACGGTGAGTGCAGGACGGAGAGGTGTGGCATCTCCTTCTCTCAGGTAAGGATGGAGTACTGCCCGGGACCCCAACACCTGTACTCAACACTACTCCGGGCCTGCTGGAAAGGGCATTATGCACTTCTTTTGCTGCCCTGTCCCTGGCTGGAGTGGGGGGAACCAGAAGTGAGGGGGAACCCAGTAGTGGGTGTGGGTGGAGGACGCAGGACAGGGGAGCACTTAGAGAATATACAGTACAGACCAAAAATTTGGACACACCTTCTCATTTAAAGATTTTTCTGTATTTTCATGACTATGAAAATTGTACATTCACACTGAAGGCATCAAAACTATGAATTAACACATGTGGAATTATATACTTAACAAAAAAGTGTGAAACAACTGAAAATATGTCTTATATTCTAGGCTCTTCAAAGTAGCCACCTTTTGCTTTGATGACTGCTTTGCACACTCTTGGCATTCTCTTGATGAGCTTCAAGAGGTAGTCACCGGAAATGGTCTTCCAACAATCTTGAAGGAGTTCCCAGAGATGCTTAGCACTTGTTGGCCCTTTTGCCTTCACTCTGCGGTCCAGCTCAACCCAAACCATCTCGATTGGGTTCAGGTCTGGTGACTGTGGAGGCCAGGTCATCTGGCGTAGCACCCTATCACTCTCCTTCTTGGTCAAATAGCCCTTACACAGCCTGGAGGTGTGTTTGGGGTCATTGTCCTGTTGAAAAATAAATGATGGTCCAACTAATCGCAAACCGGATGGAATAGCATGCCGCTGCAAGATGCTGTGATAGCCGTGCTGGTTCAGTATGCCTTCAATTTTGAATAAATCCCCCACAGTGTCACCAGCAAAGCACCCCCACACCATCACATCTCCTCCTCCATGCTTCACAGTGGGAAGCAGGCATGTAGAGTCCATCCGTTCACCTATTCTGCGTCTCACTAAGACACGGTGGTTGGAACCAAAGATCTCAAATTTGGACTCATCAGACCAAAGCACAGATTTCCACTGATCTAATGTCCATTCCTTGTGTTCTTTAGCCCAAACAAGTCTCTTCTGCTTGTTGACTATCCTTAGCAGTGGTTCCCAGCAGCTATTTTACCGTGAAGGCCTGCTGCACAAAGTCTCCTCTTAACAGTTGTTGTAGAGATGTGTCTGCTGCTAGAACTCTGTGTGGCATTGACCTGGTCTCTAATCTAAGCTGCTGTTAACCTGCGATTTCTGACGCTGATTACTCGGATAAATTTATCCTCAGAAGCAGAGGTGACTCTTGGTCTTCCTTTTCCTGGGGCGGTCCTCATGTGAGCCAGTTTCTTTGTAGCTCTTGATGGTTTTTGCAACTGCACTTGGGGACACTTTCAAAGCTTGCCCAATTTTTCGAACTGACTGACCTTCATTTCTTAAAGTAATGATGGCCACTCGTTTTTCTTTACTTAGCTGCTTTTTTCTTGCCATAATACAAATTCTAACAGTCTATTCAGTAGGAATATCAGCTGTGTATCCACCAGACTTCTGCACAACACAACTGATGGTCCCAACCCCATTTATAAGGCAAGAAATCCCACTTATTAAACCTGACAGGGCACACCTGTGAAGTGAAAACCATTTCCGGTGACTACCTCTTGAAGCTCATCAAGAGAATGCCAAGAGTGTGCAAAGCAGTCATCAAAGCAAAAGGTGGCTACTTTGAAGAACCTAGAATATAAGACATATTTTCAGTTGTTTCACACTTTTTTTGTTAAGTATATAATTCCACATGTGTTAATTCATAGTTTTGATGCCTTCAGTGTGAATGTACAATTTTCAAAGTCATGAAAATAGAGAAAAATCTTTAAATGAGAAGGTGTGTCCAACTTTTGGTCTGTACTGTATATATAAAGGGAAGCCATCTTAGTTAGTGCAGTGAGGAGTAAGGAGAGAGAGGAGAAGAGGAGGGGAGCAGAGTCTCTTCAGGAGCTCTGCTCCAGAGTGGGGCCTAGTAAGAGAGGCCCAGTAGTGAGAGGGGAGTCAGGGAGGAAGGCTCTGGTAACTGAAGGGATCCCAGGGGGTACGGTGAGTGTAGGACGGCACCCGTACGCCCGAATCTGCTAGGCATCAGAAGGATCAGGCCGCAAGAAGGGAACCGGTCCCTGGACTAGCCGAGTACTCCAGGTCTCGGCTGGAAAACCGGAGGCTTCTGCACTTCCATGGTGCAGTTGCCACAACCACACCTAAGCCGCCGTGAAGGGCACCAAGTAAGGTCCGGGAACTACAAGTTGCCCAGAGGGATCTCAGAGTACCCGATCGGGACTTTGTGTGGCGGGGCGCAGGGCAGGAGGGAGAAGACCCAGTGCGGGAAGTCGGCTAAGGAAGAAACATAAAGAATGGGGGTCCTGTTAAATGCTTCTGATATACTTGAGGGAGTGCTGAACCCCTGCGTGGCAAACGCAATGCGACGCAGGAGGCTGACACCTGGACAGTGTGCCCGAGGAACCTAAAGAACTGTGAGTAAACTCGGATGACTGCACTCCACTGTTTCTATCAGTTATTTATACCACGCTACCGCCCCTGCACTACAACGCCCAGCATCACCATCTGCACCTACACTGCCCTGGAGCTGTGCCCTGCCTGTGGAGAGCTGCACCAACCCAGCTGCCCTAACATCTGCTCCAGAGGACTGACGCAGTGCCGGTACCCATTACCGGAAACCACAGGTGGCGTCACGAGACAAAAACTGTTAACAAACCCCTTTTAAAGAGTGACCCCAGGGTACGGGCCCGGGAGCCGACTGCCGTGACATCCCAAGAGGGTAAAGGCCCGGGTACCGAGTTTCCCCCTTATCCCCCTGGGCTAGTCACGTGCACTTTACATTACCAGCTAATTGTCAGTACTACAAGCATGGTGGCACAAAACCCAACAAAAATGAATTTGTCACCAGGTTTCTGCTACCCCATCTGAGAGCAGCATGATGAAGGGGCAGAGACCCTAATTCCAGGGATATTTCATTTACTGGCCTGCTTGCTGCAGTTTTTAAATCACTGTTTTCTCTGCTGCAGATCTAGCATAGCTCAGAATGCTGAACCATGTATAACCCCGCCCACATCACTGATTGGCAGATTTCTGTGTACACTGTGCATAGGCAGAAAGCTGCCAATCAGTGGTGTGGGGCAGATTTATACAGAGCTCATAAATATGGAGGACTAACAGGCAGCAGGTTTACTAGTCTACTAGTGATAATTTCCTGTTGATAAAACAGTGATTTTATCAAAACGACAGCAAGCAGCCCAGAAAGTGACATCGCTGGCATCAGGGTCTCTCTTCCTGCATTATGCTGGAAATGCTGGTGACAGGTTCTCTTTAACCTATTAATAAAAAAAGACTAGACTAGGTTAGTTTGGATAAAGAATAGACTCACCATGTTTATTAAAGGTTAAAACATTAATTAATAAGTCCATAAATATTAAAAACCATGGAATACATTAATCTGTCAGTAATCAAATAAATAATCAACTGTGACTATCAAAACTGGACCAAGTCTTGCCAGCTTTAGCCAACTAATAGGCATCGCAACAAAAAGAGGGTGGGCTGGCAGGACACTGGTGACTTGCTGTGCACGGACTACCCCGGACTTTGGCGAAACTGGGGCTTTTATGCAGAAATATTCCCTTCATTAGCTCTAGTTCACCAATCAGGATAAAGATGCATCTTCTTTTCAAACAACAGAATCTTCTAAAACTTGCTCATAGAGGACCACAGCTGAAACAACATTGACTCTCAATTGTTAAGTACCATTGCGGGAAAGAGTAGGATGGGAAAACAGAAAGGGAAAGAGAGCACAAGCACAGCAATAATAGAGCAAAAATTCTTAAATATGTAATAAATAGTGTTGAGCGATACCTTCCGATATCAGGAAATATCGGATCGGATTGGATTGGGCCGATACTCAAAAAGTATCGGATATCGCCGATTCCGATACCGGAAACCAATGCAAGTCAATGGGACACAAATATCGGAATGAAAATAAACCCTTTCTTTCCTTGCAGGTTAATTCTACATGAAGGAAAACAACTAACAATAATGTAGAATGTATTGGGGGAGGTGGTTGCCCAAATCGATGGGAACAGTGCTCACAGTGAAACATGAAAAGCCGGCAATTCATCAGCGCATACACCGGTACCCGGTATTAATAGCCCAGAAAGGGTGCCATGAATATTGGCCCCCTCCCAGGCTAGAAACACCAGCCGTCAGCCACCCCAGAAATGGCGCATCCATAGGATGCACCAATTCTGGCACTTAGCCTCGCTCTTCCCACTGCCCTGTAGCGGTGGCAGTGGGGTAATAGGGCTGGGGTTGATGTCAGCTTATAATGCCAGCTGACATCAAGCCCAGGTTAGTAATGGAGAGTCGTCTATAAGACACCCCCATTACTAACCCCATAGTCAAAGACCCAGGATAAAGTCCTTTAATTGAAATAAACACGCAATTCTTTATTGTTCTAAATTAAACCATACTTACCGTATCGCCCATTCCAGCTGAAGCCAATGTCTTCTGCAATAAAAGTAAAATAATAAAGCAACATCATCCTTACCTTTCCATGGTTCCCAGGACAGCTCCAGCTCTGCTTCATCGAGATGACAGGCTGGACCGAAGCCGAAAGCTGCCATCCAGCTTGCCATGCCGCAGAGACTGAGAAGCGCAGGTATGCTTGCGCTCCTCAGTGTCTGGCTGTGACGGCATCCAGATGAGCCGACAATGAACTCAGCTCACCTCATGCACGTCACTGACAGCGTGGGAGAATTCTCCTGCGCATGCGGTGAGCGTGAGAGAATTCTCCTGCTGAAGCGCTGAGCGCAGGAGAATTTTCCCACTCTGTCAGTGACATGCATGAGGTGAGCTGAGTTCATTGGACTTGACTTCGGCTCATCTGTCAGGGAGGACCGCCGCTGCAAGGCAGACTGCTGAGGCTGATGTAGATGTGCAACACAGGGATAAGATAACTCCCCACGGGAAGAGTGTAGCCTCAGGGCAGTGTAATAGGATACTGGGGGTGATGGTTCAGGCGCAGCAGAAATCACACAGAGTCCAATAATGCAGACAAGGGTCTTTTACTGCAGATATTATCACTGACCCACCAGGAGTACAGGGTAGGAATAGACCTGGGTGTCTGAGGGCATTCGGGCGAGCTCCACTGGTCAGGGAGAGTGGGTAGGCCTACCGTTCTCTCTCTGCCCTTGCTGACTATCTCCCCCTTTAGTGGTGTGATAGCCCACGTCCCTGAGCTGGCCGTGTACTACGCCTGTATGGCTTGCGACTCGGGCCTTAGATACCTATAGCTTCTCCGTGCTGTACCTGTCCCTCTGTGTGGCGGAGCCTCCAGGCTTCTTAGACCAAGGGACCTGAAATCCCTCGCAGATAGGTGATCTGTTGCAGGACTTGCAACCCTGACAGCCTCGGACCCCAGTGTCCGGTTGTGTAGTTCTCTCTCTGCCAGGACCGGCTCTCGTCGCCTCTGTCCCTGGCTTGCTGTTCCTCCTTTGCCTCCTGGACTCCTTAGCTGCGGCTGACCTGTCCCTCTCTTCTGAGAACCCTTCTGGATGCTTCAGAAGTGGGTCCTGGTCACTCTAACCCTGCACTGAGTTCCAGCTTTTATAGGGGCAGCCTGCTCCCCCTTCTGGCCTGGGACAGGAGGTGCTGCATGCTAATGGTCCCTGACCAGAGAACCTCCCTCCTGCTCTCAGACACAGCCTTAAATGTTTGTGGCATCCAGGCCTGGGGTGACACATTCCCCCCTAGTAAAGCTTAGTACTCTGGGACTAAACAAGAAACACGAATACAGGGTATAAATTATAACATAAACACAACAGAGAAGAAAACAACAAACAACACCACATATTGAGTTCTTTAGGTCACAGTGTGGTCTGTGACCGGGTGTCCGTTTCACCCAGTAAGGCGAAGTCTTAAACGGTGCGGGGACCTGTCCAAAGCAAGCCCCAAGCGTTGGCCCTGGGCGTGGCTGCAAAACGAAGCTATCCACTTTAGACCACACGGGGCCACGCCAGACAGGTTTTTCTTCCATGGCCGTCTTCGCAAAAGGCACCAAGTGCAACTATTCACAATGTAGTTCCGGTTATCCAAAGTTCATAACCTGTCAGTCCATATATCTAGAAAAACTGGAGAAAACACTATTAGTTACAGGTAACAATCATATTAAATATATACATGGTACATTTAGATCTTGTACTTATATCCTCCAGCGAGCTGGTGTTTGACCCCTAGTGCTCCTGGTTGACCTCCTTAACCCACTGTCTGGTGGTGGACCAACCTGGCTTTCCCCACTATCATTGAGGGTACAGCTACTAGCTAGGTTCATAGGCAGGGCAGGCAGCTGTCCGCAGGTTCTTTGGCTTGCCGCAGGTATGGCAGGCTCACTGTCAGCAGACGGTTGACTCTCCTGGGCTGCTGGCGTGGGTTCTTCTGCCTCTGGGGATGCTTGCTCTTCCTGCTCTTCCTGCTCTCCTGTAGGCCCCGGCTGGGTAGGCTGAAGGAAGTGTAGGATGGGTAACACTATTGCGCCTTTTATCTGAGTCCAGGTCTGGGGGAACTCTCCGAGAACAGTGCTGATCATCTCTTCCTTGTCCTCTGCGGGTTCAAGGTCATCTTGATCTTCATTTGGACTCTGTAGTTGCTCGGGGCACCGTTTTAGGTGGTCTCTGGAGACGGTGCTAGTGGTTTCTCCTCCATCCTTGGTAATCACACATACCTTCGGGTTGTCGTGGTCGGACTGCAGTACTGTGTACGGGTCTCTCTCCCACTGGTCATCCAGCTTGTGTAGCCTTCTCTTCCACTTCAGGACCAGCTCACCAGGTTCCAGGGGACCAGCAGGGGCGTGTTGGTTGAAGAGCCTCTCTTGCTTTTCTCTCGCTTGAGCCAGACTCCTCTCCACACTCTCCTGTACCTTCTTGTACTGTAGCCGCCGTTCCGTATCCCAGTCTGCGTCTGGGGAGGTGTCCTCGGGTGTCAGGACTCCCATCTCCAGGTCTATCGGCAGCTTACCTGGTCTTGCTCGCATCAGGTAAGCCGGGGTGCAATTTGTAGCATTCACTGGGATATGGTTGTACAAGTCAATCAGGTCTGGCAGCTTCTCCGGCCACAGGCTGCGTTCTTCCAGGTGTAACGTCTTGAGGAGATCAATGACGATATTGTTCATTTTCTCACACAGCCCGTTGGTTTGCGGGTGGTAAGGAGTTGTCCGAATCTTCCTACAGCCGTAGAGGTTGCAGAACTCCTGGAATACTTCAGCCTCAAACGCTGGACCTTGATCTGTCAAGACCTGTTCCGGATACCCATGTGGACGGCAGAAGTGTTGCTGGAAGGCTCTGGCCGCTGTTTGGGCTTTCAGGTCTTTAACAGGAACCACTACCAGGAACCGGGAGTAATGGTCCACAATTGTCAGGGCATAGACGTAGCCCGACCGGCTTGGAGCCAATTTCACATGGTCCAGAGCTACCAGCTCAAGAGGCTGCCTGGTGACGATGGGCCTCAAGGGTGTCTGCTGGCTGGCACGGTCCTTCCTCCTGAGGTGACATGGGCCGCAGTCCCTGCTCCACTTCTCGATGGCCCTTCTCATGCCGACCCAGTAGATCCGCTCCCTCAGTAGGAACTCCAGTTTCTTCCACCCGAAGTGTCCCGCTCTGTCATGGTAGGCCTCCAGGACCATTGCTGCATCTCGCCTTGGGACCACTATCTGCCAGGTCAGCTTGTGCGTCCGGTGGTTGACAAGCCTTCTGCACAGCTTACCCTCGTAGAGGAATAGCCTGCTTTTCTCCTTCCATATCTGCTTGGCTTCCTCTGGAGCGTCCGGGCCAGGGCTAGCGTCTGCCTGGGTTAACAGGTTTTTCACCAGGTGAACTGCAGGGTCACTATCTTGCGTTGCAGCCCAGCCGTGGTGGGGTAAGGGGTTGAACATGACGGTGGTTAAGTCTTTGTCTCTTACCCGGTGAGAATACTGAGTGACCCCATACCGGTGGAACGCAGGGAGCTCTACTTCCTCCAGCTCTTCTGAGTCTTCCTCTCCTTCGGGTAGGTGGGGCATTCTTGATAGGGCGTCAGCATTGGCGTTGGTTCTGCCTGCTCGGTATTTGATTGTGAAGTCATAATTGGATAGCCGGGCCATCCACCGCTGTTCTAGGGCACCTAGTCTTGCATTGTCCAGATGCGTCAACGGGTTGTTGTCCGTGTACACAGTGAACTTTGCGGTGGCCAGGTAATGCTTAAACCGCTCTGTGATGGCCCACACCACTGCCAAGAATTCTAGCTTGAAGGAGCTGTAATTCTCCGGGTTTCTTTCAGTGGGCCTCAGCTTCCGGCTGGCATACGCGATCACCCTTTCTCTGCCCTGTTGGTTCTGTGACAGTACGGCTCCCAGCCCCACATTACTGGCATCTGTGTGGAGGATAAAAGGCTGGCCATAATCGGGGTAGGCCAGGATCTCATCCCCCGTAAGGGCCATCTTCAACTGGCGGAAGGACTCCTCTTCCGGCTTGTCCCACTTGAAGGGTGGCTTGTGACTTCTGGATTTAGACTGGCCTATCAGGAGGTCCTGCATTGGAGCTGCCATCTTTGTGAACCCGGGGATGAACCTTCGGTAGTAGCCTACCAACCCGAGGAATTGCCTCACTTCCTTGATGCTAGAGGGGCTTGGCCAGCTCTTGATGGCTGTGACTTTGTCGGGGTCGGGGGCTACTCCCTCTGCACTCACAACGTGTCCTAGGTATTGGACCTTTGGTTTTAACAGGTGGCACTTTGAAGGCTTCACTTTCAGGTCATAGCCTGCCAGGGCTTCGAACACCTCGGCCAGGTGCTTTAGATGGTCCTCGTAAGTCTTCGAATAGACGATCACGTCGTGCAGGTAAAGGAGGACCGTCTCGAAGTTTCGGTGCCCTAGACAGCATTCCATCAGCCTCTGGAAGGTCCTTGGTGCGTTGCAGAGCCCGAAGGGCATACAGTTGAACTCGCTCAATCCCATCGGGGTGGTGAAGGCGGTCATCTCCTTGTCAGCTTCTGCCACAGGAACCTGCCAGTATCCGCTAGTAAGGTCCAAAGTAGAGAAGAAATTAGCTGATTTTAGAGCTGCTAAATACTCCTCTATCCTAGGTAACGGGTACGCATCTTTATGGGTGATACGATTGATTTGTCTATAGTCCACGCACATTCTCATGGTACCGTCTTTCTTTTTTACCAAAACTAAGGGTGCTGCCCAGGGGCTACAGCTATCTCTAATGACCCCAGCTTCTTTCATTTCTCTCAGCATACCCTTGGCGTTCTGATAATGTGCAGGGGGTACAGGCCTGTGTCTCTCTTTTATTGGTGGGTGGCTCCCCGTGGGGATATGGTGTTCTATCCCTCTTACTCTGCCGAAGTCCAGCGGGTGCTTACTAAAAATTCTCTCGTACTCCTGAACCACCCGGTAGACTCCTTGTTTTTGGTGCAGGGGAGTGGAGTCAGCACCCACATGGATTTTCTGGCACCAGTCCTCCTTTTGTGTCTGGGAGCCATTACCCTCCGCCTGTGGAGATGGAGGCAACGGTTCCACGGCCCTGATAGCTTTGTGCTGAACAGCAAACAGTTTGGCAGGTGTAGCGTACCTGGGTCTCTCCCCAATGTTGAGAATGCGAACGGGCACCCTCCCGTGACGGACATCAACCACCCCCAGGGCTGTCAAAATGGTGGGCCTGCTGACTGAGTACACGGGTTCTACCATAGCTTGGTAGTCTCTGCCTCTCAACCCGATTGCTGTCCGACACCAGATCATCATTTCACTTTTGGGAGGCATGGCAATGGGGAACGGGTCGCTCATCCTCACGCTACTGATCTCACCACCAGACAGTTCTACCTGTTGCCGTCTCATCAGGGCTCTTATCTCTTTCTGGAGGACCCTCTGTTGGCTGGAGCTCGCATTCATTGCCACCTGCTGCAAAATCATAATTACTTCTGAAAGACAGTTTTCAATCACATTAATACCCAAGGTTATTTTAGGGTGACTTTCACGACGGTCAATGTCCACAATAATCACTCCCTGTGCCGGCAGTTCCACCTTACCAATCTTGATGGTCATCTCTCTGAACCCCACCTGCGGCACGGGTTGGCCATTGCTGGCAATGATGCTTAAGTCATCATCTGGGTAGCGGGTTATGTCAGCGTCACTCCAGTACCGCTTGAAAAGTACGTAGGGGATGGTAGTCACTTGAGACCCGGTGTCCAGCAGTGCACTCATGTGGATACCGTCCAGCACTACGGGTAAGACCGGGCGTCCCCCCACGTACTTATCACGCCAATTAGACGGGCCTGATAACCTTATGCCTGGGGGTTGGCCCTCTTCCCCAGGTCGGACCCATTTAAAGTACAGTACCTTGCTATGTGTCCTGGCTGACTGCAATGGCGGCAAATCGGCTGTCCATCCTCAGTGTAGCGGTCGGCGGGCCTCCCTCTGAACGGCGGGATCCTCCTTTGTCAACGCCACGGGACATCCTCCGGACTGGAAGCCAGCTTGATGGGTCTTGACGGTTCCACCTGCAACGACTGTACGGTCCTGGTCAAATGCAGCCACACTCTTTGTTAGCTCCTGGACCTGATGGTGCAGGGCTGCAGGCTGGGATGGATTTAGGGCCTGTGCATCAGCCCCCACAAGGTCTGCGGGGTAGGGCGCGGCCCCCTGGTGGTAAGTGATGGCAGGGCGCCGGGAAGCTACAGCGCCACCTGGTGCAGGTTCTCTGAGCACCCGGATGGCCCTATCCTTGAACTGCACAAAAGTCAAATTGGAGTTCTGTAGGGCCATGAGGCGCAGTTGAGTCCTGTGGGCGCTGGACAGCAGACCTTCTATGAACTGGTCAGTCAACAGTTTATCAGTGTCCTGCACGCTACCAGGGTCAGCTTGTTTGATAGCTCTCAGGGCTTCTTGCAGGTTCAAGGCATAGTCTCTGATACTATCCTGGGCCCGCTGCTTACAGCCATAGAACCGCATTTTGATTTCTGCTGAGGTACGGGTATCAAAGGTACTCCGCAGCCGGGTCAGAATGTTCTTTACAGTCCTTTTCTCCTCATCTGACCATGATTTCACTTCCCGCTGGGCTGCACCGGTTAGCTGCCCCGTCAGAATGCTCACTTTCTGTTCTTCTGTCAGGGGATAAACTTTAAATAAACTGTGCAGTCTTTCCTTAAAGTCAGTTAAGGTATGGGATTCCCCTGAGTATTGGGGCAGCCAGGCTGCTCCGGGGATATATGGCATAGAGAACGGCATCACCGCTGCCGCAGCCCCGCTGGTTGTAGAAAGCCCCTCCGCGTCTGTCATCTTTCTCCCCCCTAGTTAAGCGTGGCCTACCTTCCGACGATCCTCTTCTGTAGGCCGCGGCTCCGCTGGTGCTGCTCCGGACGAGGACCTTGCGTCGCGTCCTGGTGACGTCAGCGTCGCTCTCTCTCCTTCCAGGACCTTGCGCAGCGTCGGTGCGTAGGGCGGGGCTTCAAGTCTCTCGCGTTTTTGACGTCCACGCCCCTCTTCTTCCCGCGTGGCGTTCTGAAGATGGCGTCCGATGGCGGGAAAACGGCTGAAGATGGCGGGAACCGACTGAAGATGGCGGGAAATGGCTCCGGATGGCGGGAACCTCTTTTTAAGGTATGTGTACAGTCTTTTTCATTCAAGCAATACCCGTTTGTGGCGGGTTGGTCACAATCCTGCCGACTACGCCAAAGCTGACTCGCCCCCTGGGCCCTGGGGCACTCGGAACCGGGCTTCAGGGCAATGATGGGAGTAGTAGTGGCAACCCGGTCCCGTGGCTCAGGGTGGTCAGACCAAATGCTGTGGCAGTGTATTTGTAGGTTTTGAAAGTCCGACTACGCCACCCGTGGATTGCGGTCAGGGAGGACCGCCGCTGCAAGGCAGACCGCTGAGACTGATGTTGGTATGCAGCACAGGGATAGGATAACTCCCCACGGGAAGAGTGTAGCCTCAGGGCAGTGTAATAGGATGCTGGGGGTGATGGTGCAGGCGCAGCAAAAATCACAGAGAGTCCAATAATGCAGTCCAGGGTCTTTTACTGCAGATATTATCACTGACCCACCAGGAGTACAGGGTAGGAATGGACCTGGGTGTCTGAGGGCATTCGGGCGAGCTCCACTGGTCAGGGTGAGTGGGTAGGCCTACCGTTCTTTCTCTGCCCTTGCTGACTATCTCCCCCTTTAGTGGTGTGATAGCCCACGTCCCTGAGCTGGCCGTGTACTACGCCTGTATGGCTTGCGACTCGGGCCTTAGGTACCTGTAGCTTCTCCGTGCTGTACTGGTCCCTCTGTGTGGCGGAGCCTCCAGGCTTCTTAGGCCAAGGGACCTGAAATCCCTCGCAGGTAGGTGATTTGCTGCAGGACTTGCAACCCTGACAGCCTCGGACCCCAGGGTCTGGTTGTGTAGTTTTCACTCTGCCAGGACCGGCTCTCGTCGCCTCTGTCCCTGGCTTGCTGTTCCTCCTTTGCCTCCTGGACTCCTCAGCTGCGGCTAACCTGTCCCTCTCTTCTGGGAACCCTTCTGGATGCTTCAGAAGTGGGTCCTGGTCTATCTAACCCTGCCCTCAGTTCCAGCTTTTATAGGGGCAGCCTGCTCCCCCTACTGGCCTGGGACAGGAGGTGCTGCATGCTAATGGTCCCTGACCAGAGAACCTCCCTCCTGCTCTCAGACACAGCCTTAAATGTTTGTGGCATCCAGGCCTGGGGTGACACAATGTCAGCTGGCATTATAAGCTGACATCAACCCTAGCCCTATTACCCCACTGCCACCGCTACAGGACAGTGGGAAGAGCGAGGCTAAGTGCCAGAATTGGCGAATCCTATGGATGCGCCATTTCTGGGGCGGCTGACGGCTGTTTTTTTTAGCCTGGGAGGGGGGCAATATTCATGGCACCCTTCCTGGGCTATTAATATCAGCCCCCAGCTGTCTGCTTAGCCTTTGCTAGCTATTAAAATAGGGGGGACCCCACGTCATTTTTTTGGGGGGTCCCCCATTTTAATAGCTAGTAAAGGCTAGGTATTCAGCTGGGGGCTGATATTAGTAGCCTGGGAAGCTTCGTGGGTATTACCCCCTTCCCAGGCTTCAAACATCTGCCCCAGCCGTCTGCTTCACCTCCGCTAGAGACTAAAATTACGGGGAACCTCACGCCAATTTTTTTTAAATAAATCCTTTATTTTAACACTAAATGACAAGTACAGTAAGCAACACTGTCACTGTACTTATTATATATGTGACTGACATGTTTCTATCTATCTAATCTATGTGTGATGCTCTATTCTTTCTATTCTAAATTGTCGGGTACCGCTGCTGAATTGCCGGCTTTTTTAAAGAGACGGTGCATGAAAACACTATTGTTTTTTTTAAATAAATCCTTTACACTAAATGACAAGTACAGTAACCAACACTGTCACTGTACTTCTTATATATGTGACTGACATGTTTCTATCTATCTAATCTATGTGTGAAGCTCTATTCTTTCTGTTCTAAATTGTCGGGTACCGGTATATGCCGCTGATGAATTGCCGGCTTTTTATGTTTCACTGTTTGCACTGTTCCCATCGATTTGGGCAACCACTGTAATGCCATAACCACCATGGCTATGGCTTTAACGTCTTAAAAAAATATTAATTCTTGCTATTCCATTTAATTGTAATGTAAGGGAGATAATGTAATGTCAGCGCTTGAGCAGGAGAATTCTCCCACGCTGGGATGGCATTCTGATGACAGGCTGGATCGCAGCTGAGCGCTGCCATCCAGCTTGTCATCCTTCAGAGACACTGCAGAGCGCAGGCATTATGTGAACTTCCGATTCCGGTATTCGATATTGTAAAAGTATCGGAACTCAGTATCGGAACTCCGATACAGCGAACATCGGTCGATACCCGTTATTTCAGTATCGGAATGCTCAACACTAGTAATAAATATTCTAATGGGCCTGTGAAGCTGTGTGTCCCCTACGCTAATCTCTCTGGGGGGTCCTTGACATTAGACTTGGCTCCTGTTATCGAATGATCTGTTTACCTTATGTTTTTGGCTATTTGACACTACAGACCAGGGACCACCTATTACCAGGTCCTGGAGGGTCCTGTGCCCAACTTCTACTACCTCATCTGAAAGAATCCACTTATTGAGTTAGATTTATACTCCTTAAATACAAGGACTTCTATATGTGCCTTTTTAATGGACTCTAAGGACTCTCATGGCTTTTCTCTCCTCTTCTCAGTTGCCTCTGGAACCGATGTCTTATCCTGCTTCAGCATCTGGCTTGTGAATAATATTGCCCCCCCTATGTCAACACTTGATATGCCCAATGTGACAGCACAACATGTAATCTTAATTATGCCAGATATATATTTGCAGTAGGTTAAGAAACATGGACATATGTTCAATTGATGTTTGTGAATTGCTGAATGGCTGCTGTTTACCTAATACAGTATATCAGCTCCTACAGCTTTCCTGACTGTCTTTGACAGGATAACAGACAGGGAGAAATTTCCCCCAGTGCAATGGGCAGAGGTCCTAGCTCCATACCATACTGGGGAACCGCAGAAAGTGTACAGACGAAGAAGAGTTGGCAAGGTAAAGAGAACTTTTTTATTTTTTACTTTTTTGTGCCAACTTTAAGCTCTTTTTCTTGTTTTTGTTTATTTTCTTTTTTTCAAGGAAGGTAATCACGCAATTCTAGTTTATTTATTTTATTTCTTTTACTCACTTATGGTTTTTCTATGTTTCTCTCTGAACAGCATTTACCATACATGTTAATTATATTTTCATAGATCAGACTTAGGCTAGGGTCACACCAACATATTTTCTCTCATCCAAGAGAAGATGGAGAGAAAAAAATTCTCCATCATCTCCATTCTGTCAGTCCACGGAAATTGGACTGCACTCAGATGTCATCCGAGTGCAGTCCAATGATTTCTACAGACTCATTGACTTTCATGGCCTCGTGCGATCTGAATATCAGATGAAGCCTGGGCGTACAGCAATTTTTTTTCTTCTCGTATCGGCTTTGTCCAAGGAAAATATTGGACATGTGCACGGCCCCTAAGGCTAAGTGCCCAAGATGCAGAAATGCTGCAGATTTTTTCCACATCCCTCTGGCAGGAAAAACGCATGCGGATTATACATGCGTTTTTCCTGCCAGGTAGAAGCGTTTGTCAAGCGTTTTTCACATGGATTTCTGCATGCGGGTTATCAAGCGCTTTTCCAAGCGATTTTAGCATCACTTGGAAAAGTGCTTGACAACTTGGTTACACTATATAAATCCATGCGACCGGCATAGATTTATATAGTGTGACCAAGTTAATAGTTGAAAAAAAGATTGAAAAAAAAAACATTATACTCACCTTCCGATGGCCCCCGATCTTTTCTCCACTGCGTCCGGTCTCTTGTACAGCTCGCGATGGTCTAAAAGGACCTTTCATGACGTCATTTAGTCATGTGACAGGTCACGCGACTGCCGACGTCTGCGGTCGCGTGACCTGTGATATGACTAAATGACGTTATGGAAGGTCCTTTTAGACCAGAGGTCCCCAACCGCCGGTCCGTTTTTCAGCCGGTCCGCGGCACCGCCACAGACAATCACTAAACATTGACAGTGTGCTCTGGTCTGCGGTGGCTCAGAGCACACTGTGTGGGGTGGATGCTGCCCGCTGTTCTAGACTCCCGCAGGGTAGACCTGTAGAGGACCTGTGATGACATCAAGGTACATAACTGTGATGTCACCACAGGTCCTGAAGCAGGATGAAGCAGGGGCGGAACTACCGCCCGTGCAGCCGGTTCATTGAACGGGGGCCCCGAGGGAGAGGGGGCCCCTCCAGCCTCCAGCAGGGCCGCCATCAGGGCATGACTGCCCTGACTCCAGTATGGGGCCCGGCCGGTAGGAGCCCCCTCGGAGCCCCCCTCTTGTGCGTCTCTCTCCTCATGGGGCCCCCGGCCCCATGCAAAGCGCCGGGTCCAGGACATCTCATAATTCCTCTGACTTCCGGTCATGTGACGGCGCCGTCACATGACCGGAAGGCAGGAGAACCTGGTGTCAGCGATTTGGACGAGCGTCAGGATTCTGCAGGGATCGCATGGGGGTAAGTATAACAAGTTTTATTTTTTTTTAAATACAATTAACTAGGAGTGGGGGGAATGGGAGATGCACATGGGGGAGGGGAGAGATGAGAGATGCACATGGGGGGAGGGGAGAGATGAGAGATGCACATGGGGGGGAGGGGAGAGATGAGAGATGCACAGGGGGGAGGGGAGAGATGAGAGATGCACATGGGGGGGAGGGGAGAGATGAGAGATGCACATGGGGGGAGGGGAGAGATGAATGATGCACATGGGGGGGAGGGGAGAGATGAGAGATGCACATGGGGGGGAGGGGAGAGATGAGAGATGCACATGGGGGGGAGGGGAGAGATGAGAGATGCACATGGGGGGAGGGGAGAGATGAGAGATGCACATGGGGGGCAGGGGAGAGATGCACATGGGGGGAGGGGAGAGATGAGAGATGCACATGGGGGGGAGGGGAGAGATGAGAGATGCACATGGGGGGAGGGGAGAGATGAGAGATGCACGTGTGGCACCCCAGGGGTCTGGTTTCCACAGTAACAAGCAATGTTATGTCTGAGAGCAGGTGGGAGGTCTCTTGGCCAGGGATCCTGTGCATGCCACACCTCCTGCCCAGTCTTGGGAGGGGAAGACCTTCCCCTATATAAACCCGGGGCTGAAGCAGGGTTAGCAGTCAAGGAGAGTAGAGACAAGAAACAGCAGAAGCAATACTACTACGAGTCAGGGGCTGGCAGCTGCAGAGCTTGCCCTGACTGAGAAGCTTTCTTACCGGACCCGGAGTCCGAGGCTGTGGGGACTAACTCCTACCCAGCAGCAGAATCCGTCAGGCAGGGGATTTCAGGTCCTCTGGCCAAGAAGCCCGAAGGCACGGTCACACGCATGGGACCAGCACCGCCATCGTGGAGCGGAAGCCATTAGAAGGCCCCGAGTCACCGGCCATACGGGTGAGCACCACACGGTACACTCAGGGACGTGGGCTACTTATATCCGCTTCTAGCAAGGTAGCCAGAAGAGTACAGTCAGTTTGGGAGGCCTACAACTCCGCCTGGCCAGGGGAGATCCCATCTGCTCAAGGACTGACCAGGCCCCGTTCACTAGCAAGTACTCCGGGAGGGTCTATCGCTGTTACCAGTAAAGACCCTGAATTACACCGCACCGTCTCTGAGTGGTTCCTGCTACCCCCATCATCCACATCTGCTGCCCTGAGGCCATACCCCTCCCGTTGGGGGTTATACCATCTACGCTGCACCATCCATCCACCGGCCTCAGCGGACTGTCCTGCAGCGGCAGCTCCATAGCTGCATTCAACGGGTGGCGTAGTCGTCCTACATCTACCGCTGTTACATCGCCGCTCAGTTTGACTCCCTGGGCACGGACTGGGTCACCGCCACGAGACTACAACCCTCAAGAGATCCGGCTCCGGGTAAGCTCCCGCGTACGCAACGCAGCGCGACACAGGCCCAGGGGCGCGTCAACTTTGGCGTAGTCGGCAGGATTTCGTGCCCGCAACCACCGGGTACCGCGTGCCTGAAAAAGAGACTTTTAAAACTTACCATCCGTGAAGTTTTCCTGCCATCGGTGAAGATTCCCGCCATCCGGCGCCATTTTCAGCCTTCTTCCCGCCATCTGTGAAGATTCCCGCCATCCGGCGCCATCTTCAGCCTTCTTCCCGCCATCCGTGGAGTTTTCCCGCCGTTGGACGCCATCTTGAGGACGCCGCGCGGGAAGAAGAGGGGCGTGGACTCCGAAAAGCCCGCGAGAACTGAAGCCCCGCCTCACGTCCGGACGTTGCGTAAGGTCCTGGAAGGAGCCCAGCAGACGCCGACGTCACCGGAGCGCGACGGAAGGTCCTCAACCCGGACGATCCACTGCGGAGCCGCGGCCTACGGAAGAGGATCATCGCAAGGTAGGCCACGGTCCACTAGGGGGGAGAAGGATGTCGGATACGGAGGAGAGCTTCACCGCTTCAACCCCCGCCAGCGCCACCGCTGTCGCGGTCATGCCTTTCACCATGCCCTATATCCCGGGGGCAGCCTGGCTACCCCAGTACTCAGGGGAGTCACATACCCTGCAGGACTTTAGAGAAAGGCTGGATAGCCTCTTCCAGGTGTACCCCCTCACAGAAGAGGAAAAAGTGAGCATCCTGGTGGCCCAATTAACCGGAGCAGCCCGAAGGGAGGTAAAGTCCTGGCCACCTGGGGGGAGGACTGTCGCAGGGATACTAACCCGGCTGAGGGACACCTTTGATACCCGCACCTCAGCCGAGATCAAGCTTAGATTCTACGGGTGCAAACAGCGGGCCCATGAGAGTATAAGGGACTATGCCCTGAACCTACAAGAGGCCCTGAGAGCCGTTAAGCAGACCGACCCTGACGGCGTGGGAGACGAGGACAGGCTGTTGACTGAACAATTTATAGAGGGTTTATATTGCAATGCCCACCGAACCCAGTTGCGGGCAATGGCCCTACAGGACCCTCATCTGGGATCTGCACAGTTCAAGGACAGAGCCATCCGGGTGCTCCGAGAACCGGCACCGGATGGCGTTGTGACCCACAGGCGCCCAGCTATCACTTACCACCAGGAGGCGGCGCCCTTGTCGGCAGGGCCTGTAGGGGCTGATGCGCAGGCTTTGAACAATGACCCGGCTCCAGACCTGCACCATCAGGTCCAAGAGCTAGCTAAAAGCGTTGCTGCGTTAACCCGAACTGTGCAGTCTTTACAGGCTTCCACTCCAGGGAAGATCCAGCTGGCATCCGGACCGGAGAACATCCCGTGGCGTCGACCAAGGAGGACCCCACCGGCCAGAGGAAGACCCAGTGACCGGTACAACGAGGATGGACGACCCATCTGCCGCCGCTGCAATCAACCCGGACATATGGCAAGGTACTGTTCTTTAAACGGGCACAACCTGGGGTAGAGGGCCAACCCCCAGGAAAAAGATCACCAGGCCCATCGAACTGGCGCGACAGATATGTGGGAGGACGTCCAGTCTTGCCTGTGGTACTGGATGGCATTCCCATGAGTGCCCTACTGGACACCGGGTCACAGGTCACCACCATCCCGTACGTGCTCTTTAAGCAGTACTGGAATGACTCGGATATTACCCGCTACCCTGACGACGACTTGAGTTTCATCGCCAGCAATGGCCAGCCCGTGCCACAGATCGGATTTAAAGAGGTGACCATCAAAATCGGTAGAGTCGAACTGGCAGCACAGGGACTGATCATTGTAGATATTGACAAGCATGAGAGTCACCCAAAAATAACTCTAGGAACTAATGTAATTGAAAATTGTCTTGCAGAGGTGATTTTCCTTTTACAGCAGGTTGCCAAGAACGCCAGCTCCGGCGAGCAGCGGGTGCTCCAGAAAGAGATCCGGGCACTGATGCGACGGCAACAGGTGGAACTCTCCGGCGGTGAGATTGGTAGCGTAAGAATGTGTGACCCTTTTCCTATTGCCATGCCCCCAAAAAGTGAAATGATGATTTGGTGCCGGGCAGCTATTGGTCTGAGAGGTAGAGATTACCAGGCAATGGTAGAACCAGTTTACTCAGACAGTAGGCCCACCATCTTGACAGCACGGGGGGTGGTTAATGTACGCCATGGGAGGGTGCCCGTTCGCATAATCAATATCGGGAAGAGGGAAATGTACCTGCCCCGGTATGCCACGCTAGCCAAATTATATACCATTAACCAAAATGCTATACAATCTGTGGAACCCTTGCCTCCATCTCACCCGGAGGAAGGTAACGGCTCTAAGAAAACAAAGGAGGACTGGTGTCAGCAACTACATTTGGGTACTGACTCCACTCCCTCACATCAGAAACAGGGAGTCTATCGGGTGGTTCAAGAGTACGAGAGAGTGTTTAGTAAACACCCGTTAGACTTCGGGCGAGTCAAGGGGGTAGAACACCACATCCCCACGGGAGACCATCCTCCCATAAAAGAGAGGTATCGACCCGTGCCCCCTGCACACTACCAACACGCCAAGGGGATGCTTAGAGACATGAAGGAGGCTGGGGTGATCAGGGATAGCTGTAGCCCCTGGGCAGCTCCACTAGTCTTAGTCCGAAAGAAAGACAACACCATGAGGATGTGTGTAGATTACCGGAAAATCAATCGTATCACACACAAGGATGCGTACCCCTTACCAAGGATAGAGGAGTCATTGGCTGCTTTAAGATCTGCTAACTTCTTCTCTACCTTGGATCTCACTAGCGGGTACTGGCAGGTTCCTGTAGCAGAGGCGGACCGGGAGAAGACCGCATTCACCACCCCAATGGGACTTAGCGAGTTCACCTGCATGCCGTTCGGACTCTGCAACGCACCAGGAACCTTCCAACGACTAATGGAGTGTTGTCTGGGCCACAGAAACTTCGAGACGGTCCTGTTGTACCTGGACGATGTCATCGTATATTCCAAGACGTATGAGGACCACCTGAAACACCTGGCGGAAGTGTTCGAAGCTCTGGCAAGTTACGGCCTAAAGGTGAAACCCTCCAAGTGTCACCTCCTGAAACCAAAGGTGCAGTACCTGGGACACGTGGTGAGCGCTGACGGAGTGGCTCCCGACCCTGATAAGATCACCGCAATTAAGGAATGGCCAAGCCCCTCCAGCGTAAAAGAAGTGCGGCAGTTCCTCGGGTTGGTAGGCTACTACCGAAGGTTTATTCCCGGTTTCACCAAAAAGGCAGCACCTATGCAGGACCTCCTGATAGGCCAGTCCTGGAAGGCCAAGAACCAGAAGCCGCCCTTCAAATGGGAGGAGCTGGAAGAAGAGTCCTTCCGCCAGCTGAAGATGGCCCTCACGGGGGACGAAATCCTGGCGTACCCGGATTATAGCCAGCCCTTTATCCTCTACACCGACGCCAGTAACATCGGGCTAGGAGCCGTACTGTCCCAGATCCAGCAGGGGAAGGAACGAGTAATCGCCTACGCCAGCCGAAAGCTGCGACCCACCGAAAGGAACCCCGAGAATTACAGCTCATTTAAGCTAGAATTCCTGGCCGTAGTATGGGCAGTCACCGAGCGCTTTAAGCATTACCTCGCTTCTTCCCGGTTCACCGTGTACACGGATAACAACCCGTTGACACACCTGGACACGGCAAGACTCGGTGCCCTGGAGCAGAGGTGGATGGCCCGTCTGTCCAACTACGAGTTCACAATCAAATACCGGGCCGGACGCTCCAATACCAACGCGGACGCCCTGTCCAGGATGCCCAACCTGCCGGACGAAGGAGAAGATCCGGAGGGACTGGAAGAAGTTGAACTCCCTGCGTTCCACCGTCATGGGACTATCCAGTACTCCCACCGGGTAAGGAGTAAGCAGGCTGCTACGTTGAACCCCTTACCTCACTACAACTGGGCGGAAACACAAGACAGCGACCCTGCCGTCCGACTGGTGAAGGAGATGCTGACTCGCCCGGAGGCTTGCCTTGAACCAGACGCTCCGGAGGAAGCCAAACAACTATGGGCAGAGAGGAGTCGACTGTTCCTTTACAAGGGGAAGTTGTGCCGCAGAATGGTTAACTCCCGGACGCATGAACTACTCTGGCAAGTAGTGGTGCCACGAAGAGACGCAGCCATGGTGATGGAGGCATACCACGACGGAGCTGGACACTTCGGGTGGAAGAAGCTGGAGTTCCTGCTGCGCGAGCGATTCCACTGGGTAGGCATGAGGGGAACCATTGAGAAGTGGTGCAGAGACTGTGGCCCGTGCAACCTAAGAAGGAAGGACCGTGCCAGCCAGAAGACTCCCCTGCAGTCCATCGTCACCCGGCAGCCGTTGGAACTGGTAGCCTTGGATCATGTAAAACTGACCCCAAGCAGAAGTGGCTACGTCTACGCACTAACCATCGTGGATCACTACTCCCGGTTCTTGGTTGTCGTCCCCGTCAAGGACTTAACAGCTCGAACAGCAGCGAGAGCCTTCCAGCAGCATTTCTGCCGTCCTCACGGGTACCCGGACCAAGTGTTGACAGACCAGGGACCTGCCTTTGAAGCGGAGGTCTTCCAAGAATTCTGCACTCTGTATGGCTGCCGGAAGATAAGGACGACACCCTATCATCCGCAAACTAATGGACTTTGTGAGAAAATGAACCAGGTGGTAATGGATCTTCTGAAAACGTTGCCCCTGGAAGAACGCAGTCTGTGGCCTGAGAAGCTGCCCGATCTGGTGGACCTATACAACCACATCCCGGTAGGTTCCACCAACTGTACCCCGGCTTACCTAATGAGGGCAAGACCTGGTAAGTTACCTGTTGACCTGGAAATGGGAGTCCTGACACCCGAGGACACTTCACCAGAAGCAGACTGGGACACAGAGAGGCAGCAGCAGTACCGGAGAGTACAGGAGAGCGTGGAGCGAAGTCTCTGTCAGGCTAGGGAAACACAAGAGAAAACTTACAACCAGTATGCTCCCGCTGTTCCCCTGGTACCCGGAGAGCAGGTCTTGAAGAGGAAGAGACGGCTCCACAAGTTGGACGACCAGTGGGAGAAGGACCCGTACACCGTACTGCCCTCAAGCCACGAGAACCCGAAGGTTTGTACCATCAGTAAAGACGGAGGGGAAACTACAGCCATTGTATCCCGGGACCACCTGAAGAAGTGTCCCGAACAACTGAGGAACCCTGAAGAGGAACAAGAAGACCATCGACCCGTAGAGGAAAGGGAAGATATGGTTAGTACTGTGCTCGGGGACTTCCCTCGGTCTTGGACTCAAGTCAATGGTGCAGTTGTGGTACCCGTACTCACCTTCCTCCAACCAGCATCCCAAGCACCTACGGAGCAACAGGTAGAGCTGGAAGAACAGCCGGTCCAGGAGGCAGAAGACCCCACACCCGCAGACCAGGAGGATCAACCCTCTGCTTGCAGTGAGCCTGCCATATCCCTAGTGAGCCAAAGAGCCGGTAGACAGCTGCCCAGTTTACCCTTGACAGCTCCTACACCCTGTAGTTCAGGGCTAGACAGTCAGCTCCGTAGGTCCACTAGGGCCACTAGAGGCCAGTTACCCGCACGCTGGAGGATTTAAAGTGTATAAATTGTTTTATTTATGTTTACCTGTGTATTGTTGCTTGTGTATAATTTTGTGTTTCTAGTTATTTTTAGGAATCCTTGGTGGATCTACCGGGAATCCTTGTACAATTAGTTGGAGCGTAACCCAGGATGGACTAGAGACTGTTAAGGACTCGGGGTAGGACAGACCCCTACCTGGTTACGTCTCCCTGTTTTGGTGAAATGGACACCTTTGTTTCTTCAAAAACTGCACCCGGTTACGGACATGCCGTGACCACCTTTATGTGTTTCTTTATTGTATTGTTATTGTTATATCTTGTTATGTTTTTCTAAAATATGTTTAGTCCCGGAGTACTAAATTTCACTAGGGGGGAATGTGGCACCCCAGGGGTCTGGTTTCCACAGTAACAAGCAATGTTATGTCTGAGAGCAGGTGGGAGGTCTCTTGGCCAGGGATCCTGTGCATGCCACACCTCCTGCCCAGTCTTGGGAGGGGAAGACCTTCCCCTATATAAACCCGGGGCTGAAGCAGGGTTAGCAGTCAAGGAGAGTAGAGACAAGAAACAGCAGAAGCAATACTACTACGAGTCAGGGGCTGGCAGCTGCAGAGCTCGCCCTGACTGAGAAGCTTTCTTACCGGACCCGGAGTCCGAGGCTGTGGGGACTAACTCCTACCCAGCAGCAGAATCCGTCAGGCAGGGGATTTCAGGTCCTCTGGCCAAGAAGCCCGAAGGCACGGTCACACGCATGGGACCAGCACCGCCATCGTGGAGCGGAAGCCATTAGAAGGCCCCGAGTCACCGGCCATACGGGTGAGCACCACACGGTACACTCAGGGACGTGGGCTACTTATATCCGCTTCTAGCAAGGTAGCCAGAAGAGTACAGTCAGTTTGGGAGGCCTACAACTCCGCCTGGCCAGGGGAGATCCCATCTGCTCAAGGACTGACCAGGCCCCGTTCACTAGCAAGTACTCCGGGAGGGTCTATCGTTGTTACCAGTAAAGACCCTGAATTACACCGCACCGTCTCTGAGTGGTTCCTGCTACCCCCATCATCCACATCTGCTGCCCTGAGGCCATACCCCTCCCGTTGGGGGTTATACCATCTACGCTGCACCATCCATCCACCGGCCTCAGCGGACTGTCCTGCAGCGGCAGCTCCATAGCTGCATTCAACGGGTGGCGTAGTCGTCCTACATCTACCGCTGTTACATCGCCGCTCAGTTTGACTCCCTGGGCACGGACCGGGTCACCGCCACGAGACTACAACCCTCAAGAGATCCGGCTCCGGGTAACCTCCCGCGTACGCAACGCAGCGCGACACAGGCCCAGGGGCGCGTCACACGGGGGGGATGAGAGATGCACGGGGGGGATGAGAGATGCACGGGGGGGATGAGAGATGCACGGGGGGATGAGAGATGCACGGGGGATGAGAGATGCACGGGGGGGATGAGAGATGCACGGGGGGATGAGAGATGCACGGGGGGGATGAGAGATGCACGGAGGGGGATGAGAGATGCACGGGGGGGATGAGAGATGCACGGGGGGTGGATGAGAGATGCACGGGGGGGTGAGAGATGCACGGAGGGGGATGAGAGATGCACGGGGGGTGAGCTGCACATGGGGGGGTGAGAGATGCACATGGGAGGGGTTATGTTTACATAACTTTGTTGCCTTATGAAGGGCGGGGGGGGCCCCCAAAAATTTCTTGCACAGGGGCCCACTACAGTCTGTGTCCGCCCCTGGGATGAAGTAAATGCAGCTGAACAGCAGCTGTCAGGACAGCTGCCCTGTCCTGCTGCAGGGCGTGATGGGGCCTCAGTGATGCGGCTCCTGGCACAGCACATTATGTGGGGCTCCTGGCATAGCTCCTGGCGGGGACCTGGTCTACACTATATGATAAGTATGCACTAAACTCCAAATCCCTCCATTACCCCGCCCCCATATGACCAAAGCCCCGCCCACCCCACCCCCTCCTTGCTGGGCCATGGAAAAATGATCTTGCTTCAAGCCGCTCCCTGGTGCAAAAAAGGTTGGGGACCACTGTTTTAGACCATCGCGAGCCGTACAAGAGACCGGACGCATCATACAGGAGACCGGGGACATCGGAAGGTGAGTATATGTTTATTTTTTATTTTAAATTCTTTTTTTTACAGGTACTATGGTACCCGGGTCTGGATGAAAGTCTCCTCTTCTCCAGACCCGGGTACCATCCGCACATTGAAACGCTTAATATCCGCGCGTGCACATGTAGTCATGTGGATATTAAGCGATTCAATGCAAGTCAATGGCGGCAATTGCGCTGCATGTCCGCAAAATTAATGGACATGCTGCGTATTTTTCCGCAATGATAATCCGCAGCAGAAATTTCCCCAGCATGTGCACAGCACATGAGGATTATCATTGGGGACCAGGGGGCACATATTACCAAGCGTTTTCACTGTGGAAATTCCGCAGCAAAAATGCTTGAAAAACGCATAGTGGGCACGACCCCATAGACTAATATTGGTCTGAGTGCGGTCTGATGTTTGTGCCGTCAACTGCACAATCCCTAACAAACCTTACAGACGTTGTGATGCCAATTATGATGATCTTTTATTTCTTTACTTTTAAAGGGGGAAAGGGCGGGTGACTTGGCCCTATTATTTATGCTCTGTATTTCCCTTGTCCTATCTGAGAACAGAGAGAAGCAGATCTGTTTGATATAAAGGTTTATATGATTAATATCACAGTCTGACAACTATTCCTCAATCAGTCTGTGTAGGGAAGGTTGTCCACTATGGCTTTTTTAGACCATGATTAAAATGCATTATCCTGAATATAAATTCTAAGCCGATATGCTGCTGCTTTCATACTTATATTATCATAGAGCTCGGATGCTACAATTTCAAGCCAATAATAATATCCTGTTAGTAACCTCTTAAGAAGGTGACAGTAGTGATTATTCACCCTTAGGTGCCACTAAGTTAGTAATATAAAATGGATCTATGTGCATCCAGAAGTCTTGCTTATTATGTAGTGCAGCTAAGATAGAAATAGGTTACGTGATGCTGAACATTTAATCTTAAGCATATTTATTATAGATAACAATATAAACATTAAATTCATAATACAAAGCTAAACGCAGGCGGTTCTGATAAGTTTCCTATTGAATGTAAGTACAATGATACATTCGATGCCGCGGCAATGTGTAAATAGGCGGTGGCATAGCTCTATGTCGTTTCAGATACAGCGATTCGGCTGAGCTCTCATCCAATCACAATGCGTTGCATCATAATGACGAGTGTGTAGGAACTCCGAGAGTCCACAGGGGGGCGGAGTATTCACAGAGGAAATTGCCGTATCACATTATTCCGCATCATTATGCCGTGATGGCTGACGAGCGCAGCTCCTATTGGTCCATGCGGCAATGCAAACTGACCTGATTGGTAGTTCATTACTATGACAACGGTCCGTGAGGCGGTACTTGTTCGTGATTGGCTAATAGCGGTATGTCACAGCCCTAGGATTGGCTTGTACTGCGGTGAATGTTGCCCTATCAAAGTGTCAGACGTCATGGTGAGGTTTTGGGTGACGAGTGGACTCGTCATTGGGCTGTGTAGCACCGCAAGCTTTTGGGATTGGTAAGTTATTTCCATAGTAACATTGCTAATACGATGCTTGTGTGTGACGGATGATAGTGATACGTAGCAGCTTTAGGATTGGCATGGACTGTCGATCAACAGGACTGGTAATTGCAGATATATCACTCAGTATCTTATTGGTGGGTCTACACCTACATAAGCTATGTATGGGGGGGGTGACGGCCGGCGGCCATTATTGTTTGTGTCCCTGCCCCTGATGACGCCAAGTAAGCGGTGAAACGCGTTGGGGGGACTTGCTATTTTAAATTGAATTGCCCTGTTTTGCCTGTGAATGATGGCACCCCGGCAGGGGTGGATTAAGAGTAGCAAGGGCCCCGGGCAGTTTAGACGGCATGGGCCCCCCCCCCCCACACACACACACCTGATGTATCACATGACTTGTCACATGATCCCCCTTTGATAGATCATGTGATAGTTCACGTGAAATTAATTCTGTACAATATTAACGTATTAATTATAATTATTTTTTTATATTAATTGTATGACTTAATATTGAGCACAATTAAGTATGCGGACATCCCACTATGTATGTAGGGTCTCATACTGTATAATATGAGCTTTCACATAATCCTCCTATACACAGCAGGAGGCCGCACGGCGCCCCCCCAAGATACAGCCGGAGGCCACACAGCGCCCCCCCAGATACAGCCAGAGGACACACAGCGCCCCCCCAGATACAGCCGGAGGACGCACGGTGCCCCCCCCCAGATACAGCCGGAGGACGCACGGTGCCCCCCCCAGATACAGCCGAAGGACGCACGGTGCCCCCCCCCCAGATACAGCCGGAGGCCGCACACACACAAACAAACATATACAAAGATACATACACGCATAGGCTTCGTGCCCACTGTGCGTTTTTCAAGCGTTTTTGCCACGGAATTTCCGCAGCGAAAACGCTGAAAAAACGCTTGGTAATACGTGCCCCATGTTCCCCAATGATAATCCGCATGTGCTTTGCACATGCTGCGGAAGTTTCCAATGCGGATTATCATTGCAGAAAAAACGCAGCATGTCCATTAATTTTGCGGACGCGCAGCGTAATTGCCGCCATTGACTTGCATTGAATCGCTTAATATCCGCATGACTACATGTGCACACGCGGATATGAAGCGATTCAATGTGTGGATGGTACCCTGGTCTGGAGAAAAGGAGGCTCTCATCCATACCCGGGTACCATAGTACCTGTAAAAAAAAGAATTTAAAATAAAAAAAATAAAGATTATACTCACCTTCCGATGGCCCCTGGTCTCCTCAGCGATACGTCCGGTCTGTTGTATGCGTTGCAGTGGTATGAAAGGACCTGCCATGACGTCATTTAGTCATGTGACAGGTCACACGACAGCTGATATCGGCTGTCGCATGACCTGTCACATGACTAAATGACGTCACATGACGTCACATGACCGTGAGCCGCTCAACACACCGGACGCACCGGAGAGAAGACCGGGGGCCATCAGAAGGTAAGTATAATCTTTACTTTTTACCATTCTTATTCTTTTTTTTAACTATTACTTGGTCACACTATATATGCCGGTTGCATGGATTTATATAGTGTGACCAAGTTATCAAGCACTTTTCCAAGTGATGCTAAAATCGCTTGGAAAAGTGCTTGATAACCCGCATGCGGAAATGCATGCAAAAACGCTTGACAAACGCTTCTACCTGGTGGGAAAAACGCATGTAAAATCTGCATGCATTTTTCCTGCCAGGGAGAAGCGGAAAAAATATGCAGCATTTCTGCATCGTGGGCACTTAGCCATAAACACATTTGAAACACAAAAATACATATAAACAGACATATCACACAATGATATCTGCACACACTGACACATCACTCACCGTCCCCCTGCTCGGCTCCAGTCGTCCAGCTCCTCTATGGTGGTAAGAAGCAGTGCAGGGCACACTGCATGACGTCACGCTAGCAGACACTGGCGCGCACAGGGCCGTGTCTTCTAGCTGTGATGCGGCCAGGCCAGCACACGTGCGCACGCACGATATGCGCACACATGCACACGGTACGCAGATATGCGCACAGACACATGCATACGTACATATCTTATAAACACATAAAACTGTCCTGTCCAGCAGCTCCTCATGCATGTCTCAGTCCAGGGCCGCCGGTATGTCACAGACATGGCCCTGGACCATCAGAGGGGCCCACTCGTCGTTGGGGCCTGGGCTGCTTCTACAGCATCTGTGTAGGACCTCTGGCGCTGCTTGATTGCCGGCACTTCACCTGACATGGCCGTGCGCTGTGCGGTTGTGTCTGGTAGTAATGGCGCGGCAGGGGCAATACACAAGCACAATTATAGGCGCAGTGTCGCCCCTGCCGTGTCATTAATACCAGACACAGCCGCACAGATCACGGCCATGTCAGGTGAAGTGCCAGCGGTCCTGCACAGGGGAAGCAGCCTGGGCCACGACAGCGAGTGAGCCCCTATTATGGTCCACAAATACATAGATATAGATACATACACACACATATACATACATACACACATATATATATATATATATATATATATATGTATATATATATATATAAAACACACACACACACTGCACATGGACTTACCCTTTCTGTACATTATGCAGGTTCTTCCATCTTCTCTGTGGGGCAGCCTCTCCTCCTCTTGAGGCCCGACTGCAGAGCTCTGGTGTAATTGCAGGGTAGGAGGGGGAGAGCGGAGAGGTAACATTCAGTCCCGGGTAGGGGGCAGGGAGAGCAGTGGCCATGCTGTAGGCTGGCTCTGTGCTCTGCTGGAGGCCGGAGCAGGTGGCGGAGCCTCCTCTCCTGCACTTACACAGTCAGCAGCTTGTGAGTCATCCTCGCAGCGCCGCTGGACACAGCAGAGCAGATTCCATCTTCCGACTCACGGGCCCTCCTGTCACACATTATAATGAGGTCAATCCGGCCACAGGCCCCTGGGAGCCCCGGGCCCCATGGCAGCCCAGGGCCCCGGGCGGTAGCCCGGATTGACCTCATTATAATCCGCCTATGCTGACCGCAATCCACGGGAGGAGTAGTCGGACATCACTTAAAACTTATAAAGGACTACCACTGGTCTCACCACACTGAGTCACGGACCGGGTTGCCACTACTACCCCCATCTTCTCCCTATTGCCTGGTTCCGAGTGCCCCACGGCCCAGGGGGCGAGTCATATACAGTACGAAGCACTATGCGGGGGACATGTATGCAATACGGAGTACTATGCGGGGCCGTGTATACAGTACGGAGCACTATGCGGGACCATGTATACAGTATGGAGTACTATGCAGGGCCATGTATACAGTACGGAGCATATGCGGGGCCATGTATACAGTACGGAGCACTATGCGGGACCATGTATACAGTACGGAGCAAATGCGGGGCCATGTATACAGTACGGAGCACTATGCGGGACCATGTATACAGTACGGAGCATATGCGGGGCCATGTATACAGTACGGAGCACTATGCGGGACCATGTATACAGTACGGAGCACTATGCGGGACCATGTATACAGTACGGAGCACTATGCGGGGCCATGTATACAGTACGGAGCACTATGCGGGGCCATGTATACAGTACGGAGCATATGCGGGGCCATGTATACAGTACGGAGCACTATGCGGGGCCGTGTATACAGTACGGAGCACTATGCGGGGCCATGTATACAGTACGGAGCACTATGCGGGGCCATGTATGCAGTACGGAGCACTATGCGGAGCCATGTATACAGTACGGAGCACTATGCGGGGCCATGTATGCAGTACGGAGCACTATGCGGTGCCATGTATATAGTAGGATGGAGCACCATGAGGGGCCATGTATACAGTACGTAGTACTATGCGGGGTTATGTATAAAGAACGGAGCACTATGCGGGTGACATGCATACAGTACGGAGTATTTATGTGGGACCATGTATACAGTAGGTAGCACTATGCGGGGCCATGTATACAGTAGTACTTAGCACTATGCGGCGCCATGTATACAGTACGGAGCACTATGCAGGGCATGTATACAGTACGGAGCACTATGCGGGGCATGTATACAGTACGGAGTACTATGCGGGACCATGTATACAGTAGGAAGCACTATGCGGGGCCATGTATACAATACGGAGTACTATGCGGGACCATGTATACAGTAGGTAGCACTATGCGGGGCCATGTATACAGTATGGAGTACTATGCGGGGCCATGTATGCAGTACGGAGCACTATGCGGGGCCATGTATACAGTATGGAGTACTATGCGGGACCATGTATACAGTAGGTAGCACTATGCGGGGCCATGTATACAGTATGGAGTACTATGCGGGGCCATGTATGTGACGCGCCCCCTGGGACATATTCCTTTTTGAGGGGAATACCCGGCACCGGATCAGATGGGGGGTTGTAGTCTCCGAGCGGCTGTGACCCGGTCCGTGCCCAGGGTGTCAAACTCAGTTGTATGTGGCAGTTCTACAGATGTTACTAAAGTTCTTAATGTCGACTACGCCACCCGTTGTGTTGCGGTCACTGTGGCCGCCGCTGCAGCAGGGTCCGCTGAGGCTGATGGTGGGTGCGCAGCTTGATGAAATAACCCCCAACGGGAGGGGTATAGCCTCAGGGGGGACAGGTGCAGAGGATGGGGGTTGTGGTGGTGCAGTGCAGACGGCAATGAAGACAGAGTCGGGTTGTGCAGTTAAGGGTGTTTACTTACTGCAGATGTTGCACTGGTCACTCCAGCTGCTAGTGACCACCCGAGCCGTGCTGCGTCCACCAGGTCCTGGATCCAGCCAACCCCCAAACAAGTCCGGAGCGTGGCCCTGAGCTCTCCTTCTGTCCCGTTCTCTGGCCGTCCCCACCAGTGATCCACCTAGGTCCAGCTCCCTCGGGCCTTCTGTTGGGACACCCTTGGCCTTGGGTTCCCTGACCCTTCATGTGGTGTGCCTTCGGGGTGGATGTGATGGGTGACCGTGACAAACGCTGCCCACGGTCTCCGGTCTCTGGCTGGGGTGTGTTTTCTGCCCCCACCAGCTTGGGATCCGGTACCCTGTGCCGACTCCTCACCCAGTGCTTTAATTTGGGTTCTTGGGTCCTCTCTGTTTTCCCCTCTGGGTACTCCTTCTCTTCTCCTCTCTCACTCTGGGCCTCTCTCTTGCTGCAGGCTGACTTCCTCTCTGCTTGCTGTCTGCTCCTCTGCAGCTGTCTTGTTCTCTGCATCTGACCCTGATCTTAGTTGGTGCCCACCTTATATACACCCTCTATGTGTGAGCTCAGGTGACCAGCACCCAATGAGCTCCTAACTTTACCCAGGCTGCTCCCCCTATCTGCCCCTACACTACTTGGGATGTTCCACCCCCCTCCCACTCCAGCCAGGAACAGACTCGGTCGTACCTGCACATTTCTAAGTGGGAGTACCGTCGGCCTGTTCCTCGGAAATGGGATGTGTGTAGTGCATGCAGCCTACCGAGCTCAGTTCCACACTCCTTCCTTACCCGGGAGTGGAATATCACACCTCTGGGTTGAGGTGCAATACTCCTGCAGCAGCCGAATCCTCAGGGTGCTACATTCCCCCCTGGTAAATCACAGCACGTCCTCGGGCTGTAAGACATAAAACACCAAACATACATTTTTTTTTTCATAAACATAAACATATAAAACATCATATAAAACTTTTCATATAAACATTCTCGTAGTCGTTTCTTGTTTCAGGTTCCTCCTCCGGACACTGTGCAACGTGTGTCCGGGAAAAGTACGACAGTCTCTTAGAAAAACTGGTTTTCTATAAAACCGGTAGGGGGCGCTTTAGGAAGCGCAACTATATACAGGGGAAGTTGGCCGCTCTCAGTCCTCGGCCAGTTAGAGGGAAGGGAATGGCTGCTCACAGTCCTCAGCCTGTAGGATGAAGGGGTTAACGGGTAAACAGTTCACTGGTCCCAACGGGGACTATTTTAGCAGCAACGGTTCACTGTGCCCCGACGGGCAACTATATACAGTCTCTACTCCCGTCCTCAACGACGGCTCCCTCCTGCTTTTTCTTGGTGATATGATGTTGCTTCAGACCCGTCCGGGTCCTCTGGCTCCTCCTCCCCGTACCGCAACTCCTCCTCCGTCAAGCGGTGTACGTGGAGGGCGTAAGGTCCTTTGGCACACTTGTGCCGGGTAAAGGTGACCTCATCTCCGATGTAGAGGTCACGACCTCTGTGCCCCTCCGGCAGATGGGACTCCACGTCTCTGCGCGTGACAAAGACGTCGCCGGGGGTGTTGTTGTCTCGAATGAAGCCCCACCCGTGCTGCTGGTTAAACTTGATTACAGTCCCGGTGGTACGGGGACTGTGCGCTGCACGGGGGTCCCTCCTGGTCCGGCTCTTTTGCTCGGCGCTCCTTATTTGGGCCTGTTGTTCCCGGACCCGCCTCTCTCTCCGCTCCCTCGCGAACTCTTCGAGCTGCTGTCGGCAACACTCAGCGCGCTCTGCTGCAGCTGCCCTAGTTTCCTGAGTGAACCCCATTAGATCTTCTCCGGTGGGGTCCCACTCAAACTGTGCTTCCGCTAGCGGGGGCGAGATCCGTGCCACGGGCTTCGGAGACGGAATCAGGGGTTCATCCAGGGGTCTTAGTTTCTGCTGCCGTTCCAGCTCATGGTATCCTTCGGGCCAGATGAAGGGCCGCCCGTCCGGCCATGTGAGCTGGCTGAACAAGTCCTCCCCCAGGTGTGGCACCCTTGGTTTTACGGGCGCGGGCGCGGTGGTGGTGGCGCCCGGGTTGCCCAGGCCTTGCGGCCAGGCCTGGGGCACCTGGAAGGTGAAGGGCACCGTTAGGACGGCGGCACCCTGGGCTACCTGGCCTTGCGGCCAGGCCGGAGGCTCCGCGGAGGTAGGGGGCGCTGTTGGTGATGCGGCGCCCGGGGGTACTAGGCCTTGCGACCAGGCTGGTGGTATTTCCTGCTTTGTCATGCTCCGGGTCGAGGCGCGTGACGTCACAGGGGTCGCTGCGGTGGCTTCCGGTCGGGGCCTAGTCCATAGCGGTGACAAGGCGGCTACGGGCACAGCAGGGGGACTTTCGGGCTCTGCGACGGGGAGCTGGGGCAGGTGGGCGGTTTCTCGGCTTGGGGTATAGGCGTCCCCTTTACCTGCCTCCATGCGTTCGGCTCCCTTCTCGGCGCCGTCTCCGGCCTTGGGTCCTCCCGCGCCATCCTCAGAGGCGGTCTGCTTCCTCTTCCAGGGTAGCGTGCTCCGTTGACTGGTCTCAGCTTGCTGGGTCATCTCCCGGCTCCACTCCGCCAGTATCTCGCGCTGTACCCGGGCCATCCTCCGTGCGAGGCCCTCCAGGGCAGTCTGTGCACACTCCCGGTCTCGGGGGAGCTGTGCAAGGACCTCCACTAGGCCTAGTGGGGTCGTGGACTCTAGCAGGCTCCTGACCATCGGGTCGGTGCTGCTCTGCTCTTCTTCCGGCAGGCTCCTGGCCAGCGGGCCGGTGCTGCTCTGCCCTCCTTCCTCGGTCTCTAGCAGACTCCTGGCCAGCGGGCCGGTGCTGTTCTGCTTTCTCTCCATCTCCGGGTAAGCTCCTCCGCTACTCCTCGTTAGACCTCTTGCCTCCGGGTCCGCTCGCTCCAGACTGCTCCAAGCGGCACCCATCTTTTCTCTTCTCTTTCGTCTCCTCCCACTTAGAGGGCGGTCCCGGGGCAACTCGGTGACTGTCAGCTCCAGGGGTAGTTCTTTCACGCTGACAGACACCTCCAGCATCACAGTCTCTGTTGGTGGGGGCGGTTTCCACTTTTGGCGCCATTTTCTGTCCTGGCCCACGATGGGAGGTGGCCTCCTGCCCTCCTTTGGCACGCCCATAATGGCGTCAGCTGCTCTTCCAAGGCGGGAAATCTGCGGTTTTGGCGGGAAGCGTCGCCCAGTGGCGGGAAACTCTGCAGATGGCGGGAACAAGTTGGAAATGGCGGACAATCGGCGGGAAACGACTGGTGATGGAGTCCGATGGCGTGGACCCTCCGGAACCGGCGGGAGACTTCTTTTTGAGGTAAACTTGTTCTTTTCTTCAGGCACGCAGTACCCGGTTGTTGTGGGCACGTAATCCTGCCGACTACGCCAAAGTTGACGCGCCCCCTGGGACATATTCCTTTTTGAGGGGAATACCCGGCACCGGATCAGATGGGGGGTTGTAGTCTCCGAGCGGCTGTGACCCGGTCCGTGCCCAGGGTGTCAAACTCAGTTGTATGTGGCAGTTCTACAGATGTTACTAAAGTTCTTAATGTCGACTACGCCACCCGTTGTGTTGCGGTCACTGTGGCCGCCGCTGCAGCAGGGTCCGCTGAGGCTGATGGTGGGTGCGCAGCTTGATGAAATAACCCCCAACGGGAGGGGTATAGCCTCAGGGGGGACAGGTGCAGAGGATGGGGGTTGTGGTGGTGCAGTGCAGACGGCAATGAAGACAGAGTCGGGTTGTGCAGTTAAGGGTGTTTACTTACTGCAGATGTTGCACTGGTCACTCCAGCTGCTAGTGACCACCCGAGCCGTGCTGCGTCCACCAGGTCCTGGATCCAGCCAACCCCCAAACAAGTCCGGAGCGTGGCCCTGAGCTCTCCTTCTGTCCCGTTCTCTGGCCGTCCCCACCAGTGATCCACCTAGGTCCAGCTCCCTCGGGCCTTCTGTTGGGACACCCTTGGCCTTGGGTTCCCTGACCCTTCATGTGGTGTGCCTTCGGGGTGGATGTGATGGGTGACCGTGACAAACGCTGCCCATGGTCTCCGGTCTCTGGCTGGGGTGTGTTTTCTGCCCCCACCAGCTTGGGATCCGGTACCCTGTGCCGACTCCTCACCCAGTGCTTTAATTTGGGTTCTTGGGTCCTCTCTGTTTTCCCCTCTGGGTACTCCTTCTCTTCTCCTCTCTCACTCTGGGCCTCTCTCTTGCTGCAGGCTGACTTCCTCTCTGCTTGCTGTCTGCTCCTCTGCAGCTGTCTTGTTCTCTGCATCTGACCCTGATCTTAGTTGGTGCCCACCTTATATACACCCTCTATGTGTGAGCTCAGGTGACCAGCACCCAATGAGCTCCTAACTTTACCCAGGCTGCTCCCCCTATCTGCCCCTACACTACTTGGGATGTTCCACCCCCCTCCCACTCCAGCCAGGAACAGACTCGGTCGTACCTGCACATTTCTAAGTGGGAGTACCGTCGGCCTGTTCCTCGGAAATGGGATGTGTGTAGTGCATGCAGCCTACCGAGCTCAGTTCCACACTCCTTCCTTACCCGGGAGTGGAATATCACACCTCTGGGTTGAGGTGCAATACTCCTGCAGCAGCCGAATCCTCAGGGTGCTACATTCCCCCCTGGTAAATCACAGCACGTCCTCGGGCTGTAAGACATAAAACACCAAACATACATTTTTTTTTTCATAAACATAAACATATAAAACATCATATAAAACTTTTCATATAAACATTCTCGTAGTCGTTTCTTGTTTCAGGTTCCTCCTCCGGACACTGTGCAACGTGTGTCCGGGAAAAGTACGACAGTCTCTTAGAAAAACTGGTTTTCTATAAAACCGGTAGGGGGCGCTTTAGGAAGCGCAACTATATACAGGGGAAGTTGGCCGCTCTCAGTCCTCGGCCAGTTAGAGGGAAGGGAATGGCTGCTCACAGTCCTCAGCCTGTAGGATGAAGGGGTTAACGGGTAAACAGTTCACTGGTCCCAACGGGGACTATTTTAGCAGCAACGGTTCACTGTGCCCCGACGGGCAACTATATACAGTCTCTACTCCCGTCCTCAACGACGGCTCCCTCCTGCTTTTTCTTGGTGATATGATGTTGCTTCAGACCCGTCCGGGTCCTCTGGCTCCTCCTCCCCGTACCGCAACTCCTCCTCCGTCAAGCGGTGTACGTGGAGGGCGTAAGGTCCTTTGGCACACTTGTGCCGGGTAAAGGTGACCTCATCTCCGATGTAGAGGTCACGACCTCTGTGCCCCTCCGGCAGATGGGACTCCACGTCTCTGCGCGTGACAAAGACGTCGCCGGGGGTGTTGTTGTCTCGAATGAAGCCCCACCCGTGCTGCTGGTTAAACTTGATTACAGTCCCGGTGGTACGGGGACTGTGCGCTGCACGGGGGTCCCTCCTGGTCCGGCTCTTTTGCTCGGCGCTCCTTATTTGGGCCTGTTGTTCCCGGACCCGCCTCTCTCTCCGCTCCCTCGCGAACTCTTCGAGCTGCTGTCGGCAACACTCAGCGCGCTCTGCTGCAGCTGCCCTAGTTTCCTGAGTGAACCCCATTAGATCTTCTCCGGTGGGGTCCCACTCAAACTGTGCTTCCGCTAGCGGGGGCGAGATCCGTGCCACGGGCTTCGGAGACGGAATCAGGGGTTCATCCAGGGGTCTTAGTTTCTGCTGCCGTTCCAGCTCATGGTATCCTTCGGGCCAGATGAAGGGCCGCCCGTCCGGCCATGTGAGCTGGCTGAACAAGTCCTCCCCCAGGTGTGGCACCCTTGGTTTTACGGGCGCGGGCGCGGTGGTGGTGGCGCCCGGGTTGCCCAGGCCTTGCGGCCAGGCCTGGGGCACCTGGAAGGTGAAGGGCACCGTTAGGACGGCGGCACCCTGGGCTACCTGGCCTTGCGGCCAGGCCGGAGGCTCCGCGGAGGTAGGGGGCGCTGTTGGTGATGCGGCGCCCGGGGGTACTAGGCCTTGCGACCAGGCTGGTGGTATTTCCTGCTTTGTCATGCTCCGGGTCGAGGCGCGTGACGTCACAGGGGTCGCTGCGGTGGCTTCCGGTCGGGGCCTAGTCCATAGCGGTGACAAGGCGGCTACGGGCACAGCAGGGGGACTTTCGGGCTCTGCGACGGGGAGCTGGGGCAGGTGGGCGGTTTCTCGGCTTGGGGTATAGGCGTCCCCTTTACCTGCCTCCATGCGTTCGGCTCCCTTCTCGGCGCCGTCTCCGGCCTTGGGTCCTCCCGCGCCATCCTCAGAGGCGGTCTGCTTCCTCTTCCAGGGTAGCGTGCTCCGTTGACTGGTCTCAGCTTGCTGGGTCATCTCCCGGCTCCACTCCGCCAGTATCTCGCGCTGTACCCGGGCCATCCTCCGTGCGAGGCCCTCCAGGGCAGTCTGTGCACACTCCCGGTCTCGGGGGAGCTGTGCAAGGACCTCCACTAGGCCTAGTGGGGTCGTGGACTCTAGCAGGCTCCTGACCATCGGGTCGGTGCTGCTCTGCTCTTCTTCCGGCAGGCTCCTGGCCAGCGGGCCGGTGCTGCTCTGCCCTCCTTCCTCGGTCTCTAGCAGACTCCTGGCCAGCGGGCCGGTGCTGTTCTGCTTTCTCTCCATCTCCGGGTAAGCTCCTCCGCTACTCCTCGTTAGACCTCTTGCCTCCGGGTCCGCTCGCTCCAGACTGCTCCAAGCGGCACCCATCTTTTCTCTTCTCTTTCGTCTCCTCCCACTTAGAGGGCGGTCCCGGGGCAACTCGGTGACTGTCAGCTCCAGGGGTAGTTCTTTCACGCTGACAGACACCTCCAGCATCACAGTCTCTGTTGGTGGGGGCGGTTTCCACTTTTGGCGCCATTTTCTGTCCTGGCCCACGATGGGAGGTGGCCTCCTGCCCTCCTTTGGCACGCCCATAATGGCGTCAGCTGCTCTTCCAAGGCGGGAAATCTGCGGTTTTGGCGGGAAGCGTCGCCCAGTGGCGGGAAACTCTGCAGATGGCGGGAACAAGTTGGAAATGGCGGACAATCGGCGGGAAACGACTGGTGATGGAGTCCGATGGCGTGGACCCTCCGGAACCGGCGGGAGACTTCTTTTTGAGGTAAACTTGTTCTTTTCTTCAGGCACGCAGTACCCGGTTGTTGTGGGCACGTAATCCTGCCGACTACGCCAAAGTTGACGCGCCCCCTGGGACATATTCCTTTTTGAGGGGAATACCCGGCACCGGATCAGATGGGGGGTTGTAGTCTCCGAGCGGCTGTGACCCGGTCCGTGCCCAGGGTGTCAAACTCAGTTGTATGTGGCAGTTCTACAGATGTTACTAAAGTTCTTAATGTCGACTACGCCACCCGTTGTGTTGCGGTCACTGTGGCCGCCGCTGCAGCAGGGTCCGCTGAGGCTGATGGTGGGTGCGCAGCTTGATGAAATAACCCCCAACGGGAGGGGTATAGCCTCAGGGGGGACAGGTGCAGAGGATGGGGGTTGTGGTGGTGCAGTGCAGACGGCAATGAAGACAGAGTCGGGTTGTGCAGTTAAGGGTGTTTACTTACTGCAGATGTTGCACTGGTCACTCCAGCTGCTAGTGACCACCCGAGCCGTGCTGCGTCCACCAGGTCCTGGATCCAGCCAACCCCCAAACAAGTCCGGAGCGTGGCCCTGAGCTCTCCTTCTGTCCCGTTCTCTGGCCGTCCCCACCAGTGATCCACCTAGGTCCAGCTCCCTCGGGCCTTCTGTTGGGACACCCTTGGCCTTGGGTTCCCTGACCCTTCATGTGGTGTGCCTTCGGGGTGGATGTGATGGGTGACCGTGACAAACGCTGCCCACGGTCTCCGGTCTCTGGCTGGGGTGTGTTTTCTGCCCCCACCAGCTTGGGATCCGGTACCCTGTGCCGACTCCTCACCCAGTGCTTTAATTTGGGTTCTTGGGTCCTCTCTGTTTTCCCCTCTGGGTACTCCTTCTCTTCTCCTCTCTCACTCTGGGCCTCTCTCTTGCTGCAGGCTGACTTCCTCTCTGCTTGCTGTCTGCTCCTCTGCAGCTGTCTTGTTCTCTGCATCTGACCCTGATCTTAGTTGGTGCCCACCTTATATACACCCTCTATGTGTGAGCTCAGGTGACCAGCACCCAATGAGCTCCTAACTTTACCCAGGCTGCTCCCCCTATCTGCCCCTACACTACTTGGGATGTTCCACCCCCCTCCCACTCCAGCCAGGAACAGACTCGGTCGTACCTGCACATTTCTAAGTGGGAGTACCGTCGGCCTGTTCCTCGGAAATGGGATGTGTGTAGTGCATGCAGCCTACCGAGCTCAGTTCCACACTCCTTCCTTACCCGGGAGTGGAATATCACACCTCTGGGTTGAGGTGCAATACTCCTGCAGCAGCCGAATCCTCAGGGTGCTACATATGCAGTACGGAGCACTATGCGGGGCCATGTATACAGTAGTACGGAGCACTATGCGCGGGCCGTGTATACAGTGCGGAGCACTATGCGGGGCCATGTATATAGTAGTACGGAGCACTATGCGGGGCCATGTATGCAGTAAGGAGCACTATGCGGGGCCATGTATACAGTAGTACGGAGCACTATGCGCGGGCCGTGTATACAGTAGTACGGAGCACTATGCGCGGGCCGTGTATACAGTACGGAGCACTATGCGGGGCCATGTATACAGTAGTACGGAGCACTATGCGCGGGCCACGTATACAGTACGGAGCACTATGCGGGGCCATGTATACAGTATGGAGTACTATGCGGGGCCATGTATGCAGTACGGAGCACTATGCGGGGCCATGTATACAGTATGGAGTACTATGCGGGGCCATGTATACAGTATGGAGTACAATGCGGGGCCATCTATGCAGTACGGAGCACTATGCGGGGCCATGTATACAGTAGTACGGAGCACTATGCTGGGCCGTGTATACAGTACGGAGCACTATGCGGGGCCATGTATACAGTATGGAGTACTATGCGGGGCCATGTATACAGTATGGAGTACAATGCGGGGCCATCTATGCAGTACGGAGCACTATGCGGGGCCATGTATACAGTAGTACGGAGCACTATGCGGGGCCATGTATACAGTATGGAGTACTATGCGGGGGAATGTATGCAGTAGGAAGCACTATGCGGGGCCATGTATACAGTTGTACGGAGCACTATGCGCGGGCCGTGTATATATAGCGCCCCGAGGGTTCGGCCGCTACAGGGGTATTTCACCTCTGCCAGAGGTGTGATATTCCACTCCCAGGTAAGGATGGAGTATGGACCAGGGCTCAGGTAGCTGCATACAGCACACTCACCCCATTTCCGAGGGACAGCTCAACGGTGCTCCCATTAGACAGAAATGCAGGCACGACAGACCATGTCCCTGGCTGGAGTGGGGAGGGGGGAGGAATACCCAGTGATGTAGGAGCAGGAGGGGACGGTTCCTGAGCGTAGGTAGGAGCCCATTGGTTGCTGGTCACCTGGGCTCATGTTTCTAAAGGGAGGTATAAAAGGTGGGCACCATCTTAGTTCTGGGAGTAGAAGAAGTGAAGTCCAGTCAGAGAAGACAGGGAGCAGAGGCTCTGTAGGAGCTCTGCTCAGAGGCAGGCCTAGAGAAAAGGCCGGAGTCTGAGAGGAGAAAGAGAAGTGGGCCTGGAGAAGAGGCCAAAGGAAGGAGGAGAAGAAGGAACAGGAAAGAAGGAGAAGAGAGAGAGAAACAGAGGGGCTCAGGAACAAGAAGGTGGAAGGGACCCTAAGAACCCACGAGAATACCGGGTGAAGGGTCAGGCAGATTAAGGGTACCGGATCCCAAGTTGGTGGAGGAGAAACTACCCTCAGCCAAAGACCGGAGGTCGTGATCATTTATTGGTGCGACACCTCATCAAACCTGCTAGGAAGGCACCATATAGGACAGCGGGGATCGGGGCCCACGTTTACCCGCGCAGATCCGCGGCAGCTGGACAAAAGTGGGTCACTGGTGAGGCAGGCCAGAGAAAGGACAGAAGGGGGTCCTGAGCCATACTTCTGAACTGCCTGGGAGTTGACCGAGCCCCACACCTGGTGGACGCAGCACGGCTCGGGCGGTCACTACTGGTGCCGAAGTGACCAGGAGCACATGAACTGTGAGTAAAAGACATTGGATTGCAGTACGTTGTCTGTGTACTTTCTCGCTCCTCCAGCACTACCGGTACTGGGACTCCCTGCACAACCACCCCCATCATCCACTGCACTGCCCTGGGGTACACTCTTCCCGTGGGGAGTTATCCAATCTCAGCTGCACACACCATCAGCCTCAGGGGATTACCTTGCAGCGGCAATCGACGGGTGGCGTAGTCGGACATTATCAACGGTACATAGCAGACTACCATTGGTCTGACCACCCTGAGCCGCGGGACCGGGCCGCCACTACTACCCCCATCGTTTCCCTGTTGCCCGGATCCGCGTGCCCCACGGCCCAGGGGGCGAGTCATATACAGTACGGAGCACTATGCGGGGCCATGTATATAGTAGTACGGAGTACTATGCAGGGCCATGTATACAGTACGAAGCACTATGCGGGGGACATGTATATAGTACGGAGTCCTATGCGGCACCATGTATACATACAGAGCACTATGCGGGACCATGTATATAGTAGTACGGAGCACTATGCGGGGCCATGTATAGAGTGCAAAGCACTATGCGGGTGACATGTATACAGTACGAAGTACTATACGGGGCCATGTATACAGTACGGAGCACTATGCGGGAACATGTATGGCCATGTATACAGTACGGAGCACTATGCGGAGCCATGTATACTGAGTGCAGCACTATGCAGGTCTATGTATACTGTGTGCAGCACTATGCGGGGCCATGTATACAGTATGGAGTACTATGCGGGGCCATGTATACATGGGGGCTTGGGGATACAGCAGGGGCTACAGGACAGCATTACTAAATTTAAGTCACTCCTGAGGCGTAGGACACGCACATGGTGGAACAGGGCCTTCCTGACTAAATACATTGAGAAGGCCCTGATTCCACGTGGCTTGCGGGTGCAGATCTTCCCCTCCTTCCCCATTGAGGATGAGGCTTTTAAAGACAAATGGGAGGACCTAGCTAACACCTGCTCCTTTGGTTTCCTTAGCCTGTTGAAAGATCTGAATGACTCATCTCTTGATACAATGGAAAAGGAGATTGAGTCGATTCAAACGCAATTTAAAAAAGAATTGGATTCCACTAAATTGAAACAGCTGAACGACGAGATGGACCTGGAGTGCCAGAGATGGGTGAAAGATATCCACGCCAATAAACTTAAAAAACTACAACGTGACATTCACGATAAACAATCAAAGAGTGTATATAGGTGGCGGATCCCCCAAGATAGATCTCGAGTCAGATCTCATTACGCCCGTCCCTTGCGCTCCAGGTCCTCCTCGCTAGCCTCAACGGCTTCTACAAGTGAACAGCCATCCTCTGAGAACCTAACCACCTGACGGGTCTCTGAGGTTCAGCAGATCTCGAGGATCAAGACGAGACCCTTCAACAGGAGGAAACCTACCACACCTTACCAGGTGAGTGTGTCCCAGGGAGGGCTCCGTGTCATTAATTTATCTTCACATACTCTTACCCGGGCACAGATGGAGGTCTTGAGCTTAGGCCTATCCTTTTCACCTACGAATGCCTTTGACTATTTCACTGCCCTCAAGGACCTCCACCTGTTTGCCCGGAAATTAATTTTACATAAATTGCATTCTAGAGCACCTGGTGAGTGATGTTCCCTGACTGTGACAGAGAGGGAGGCCCTACGAAACCTCGAAGATCTACTGTTGGAGCAGGAAGAATCACCTAGTACAGGTACACGATTACAATCTCGACACCCTAGATCAACGAAGTTCCCTCCCTTGTCTCTGAGTCCGGCAATTGAGATTTTTGTGCGCTTGGTAACTGAAGCTTTGGGGCGCCTCCCTACACGGAGACGCCGGGACAACCTCACGTATTACCAGCGCACGGCACTCCATTAACTACAATCTCTGCCGGACATTGTCATTAAACCGGCAGACAAGGGAGGGAACATCGTTCTTTGGCCCTGCTCCATGTATGAGAAAGAGGCAATGCGCCAATTAAGAGATATTCAGACCTACACTAAACTGTCATACAATCCCACGGCCTCCTTCTCTGCCACACTTCAGGGTATCCTTGGGCGGGCCTGTAATATAGGTATCATCGACCAACGAACTGTGGAGGCATTAACGGTCCGCTTCCCCAAGACGGCGACCTTTTACCTCTTGCCCAAGATTCACAAGGACGCTCTCAGCCCACCAGGACGTCCGATCGTGTCAGGAATTGAGGGGCTATGTGGCCCCATCTGTCAATATATAGACTACCATCTTCGCCCTCTTGTAAGCACTCTTCCTTCCTATGTGAAGGACACGATGGACGTCCTTACACGGGTTGACGGCGCCCTTGTGACAGATGATACCCTTATGGTCACGGCCGACGTCGAGAGCTTATACACATGCATCAGCCATGATCTGGGCCTCTCCGCAGTTCGCCTCTTCCTGGGGGGCTCTGACCTGGATGGACCCTCCAGGGAATTTATCCTTGAGCTCCTCCAATTCGTCCTCTGCCACAACTATTTTCTCTTCAATGACACGGTATATCTCCAGAGGCGTGGCACGGCCATGGGTGCGGCCTGTGCCCCCTCGTACGCCAACCTCTTCCTGGGAGCCTGGGAGAGAGAAATTTTTGGCGACGGGGGAGTGCAGGGCACGGACCGGGTCGTGTCATGGGTGAGATATATAGATGACATTCTATTTTTCTGGCTGGGGACGGTGGAGGAGCTCGACGATTTTATGTCACGACTAAATTCCAATACTTATGCAATTAGGCTTACCTATACCTATCATCCTAAAAGGATCGACTTCCTGGATGTCACCCTTGAGGTGGATCCGGATGGTCGAATCCAGACAGATGTATTTAGGAAGCCTACTGCAGTAAATTCCCTGATTCATGCCTCATCGGCTCATGATTGCTCTACCATCAGAGCCGTTCCAGTTGGACAGTTCCTCAGGATGAGGCGTATCTGCTCCACTAACTCTAGTTTTGAGAAACAGGCTGCAGATCTGGCTGATCGCTTTAAACAACGTGGCTACAGTAATCGATGTATCGGCCGTGGCTATAAGAGGGCCCGCGACACGCCCAGGGACCATCTCATCCATCCCTCCCCTGTGCCTAGACATGGGATACCTGAGAGGATCCGCTACATATCCACATTCAATCATGAGTGGGGAGCTATGCGGCAGATCCTCTCTCGACATTGGAGTATACTTCATACGGAGCCCTCCCTTCGGTACTGCCTAGGCGATTTCCCTCACATGACGCCACGACGATCTAGGACGCTAGGGGATGTTCTGGTTTCCAGCCACTACGTCCCCCCGCGTCCCAATTTCTTTGGATCCCGCGGTCCCACGGTGGGCTCATTCCCCTGTGGCCACTGCGTCCTACGTTGCACGTCTTTCTCCAACTCTGTTGGCTCCCGCCAATTTGACATTCGTCACCATATATCATGTGGCACCACACATGTGGTCTATTTGGCCACATGCGGGTGCCAATTAATTTATATAGGATTGACCAGCAGGGAGCTCAGAATCAGGGTTCGGGAACACGTCCGGGACATTGGCGCGGCTCGCACGGCCACGGATCCCCGGGAGCTGAAGACACTACCACGGCATTTTAAGGCTGTTCACAATTGTGACCCCCGCTCACTCAGAGTGCGGGGGATCGATAAGGTGTGTCTTGGCTCCCGGGGGGGAATGCTAAACGCCTCCTGGCCCAAAAAGAGGCGAGATGGATCATCACCCTTAACACCTTGGCACCGCGGGGTCTGAATGAAAGTTTGGGCTTCTCACCTTTTTTGTGATATATATCGTGCTTTTTTGTCCTGCGCCTCCTTTGGAATGACGGTTCCTCCAATTCCCTATTGGGTATTATGGAGGAACAAATTTAGATATTATGACCATATGATTATCCTCTTTCTGGATACTATTTACCATGCAGCCTATTTGTTAATCGCTGCATGCTCTCCTGTGGCCCCTTCTGTATATATTTCATCATGGCAGTGAGCCTCTGTGGCTCATGTTGTTTTAATGTGTATATTTATTAGTATGTTTATTTTTTAACTTCTTTTTTTCTTATACTTAATACATAGTGTCTTTCTCTTTGTGGCCTTCATACCTGCCGTGAAGCCTGCTTTCTGGTGATATACTCCCTCCCGTTGATAAGATTGAAGATAAGGAAATGGAATGATCATTGACATCTACGGACACTGCCCTCAGGCTGCTTTGGTGCCATGGACATCCTCACGTTTTTATATTAGCACCTATTGTCCCTATGTACTTCAATCTTTGTAGCTGTACCTACCTATATATGTACCATGTGAGATTTATTGTATCCGAGTATGGTGGCACAATGTATATGTGGACATTAGTACTTTGGTAACTATACCCGGCTCCCTGGTCGGGCGGTGCGCATGCGCGGGGCTACTCACCCTCCTGGCTTCCCATGCGTCTGTCTCCATGGTGTCGGCGCTGCCCCGGACTCTGCTCTTTAGCACTTCCGGGTTCGCGCCGACATCATGACGGGCGTTCTGGGGGCGGGATGTTCTGACGATCCCTGCGCATGCGCCGCTCACGCCTTCCGGTCGGCGGCCATTTCCTTCCGGTCACATGCATGCACATGTGACCAATTTCTGGAGGGATATTTAAAAAGACGCCGGTGCTTTCATTGTGACGCCTCTTAACAAAGCGAACTTGCGAAACGCGCGTCGAGGCCCGCAGGTCCCACACTGGTCTGCTCCTGCCTTGTCCCCCTGCCCCCCCTTTGAGCGTCCCTTGGTGATTATACTGGTGAGTGTATCCTCTCTCATGGATTATAACTACTCTTGCCCCACTGTAGGAAAAGTGGGATACTTATTCAGTATTATTTGAATTATTGATATCCTTCTACATATACCTCTCCTACTTTGTCATCAACTAACATATGTTACCCTTGGGTCGCTCTTCCTTCTCCCCCTCTTTTTATTATCCTGCTATATTTTTTAGCAGTGGATACTTGTTACGTGTTTTCTTGCATCCGTATCGCCTCCCTATCTGCATCCATCTATTATACATGTAATATTATGTATTTATACTTTTACTAATAAAGTTTTTCATATATGCCGTACACTCAGCTTTTTCTTGTGTTTTTACACTCATTTTGAGTAGGCAGATTTTTCCTGCGACTATGGGGTGTGAGTTGCGGTTCTTCCGCACTCCATACTCGTGACCTCTATTACGCTGGCCGAAGTGTTTACTACCATGTATACAGTAGTACGGAGTACTATGCAGGGCCATGTATACAGTACGGAGCACGATGCGGGGCCATGCATACAGTAGGGAGCACTATGCGGGGCCATGTATACAGTACGGAGCCCTATGCGGGGCCATGTATACAGTATGGAGCTCTATGCGGGACCATGCATACAGTATGGAGCACTATGCGGGGCCATGTATACAAAACAGCAGTATGCGGGGCCATGTATACAGTGGGGAGCACTATGCGGGGCCATGTATACAGTACGGAGCACTATGCGGGGCCATGTATATAGTAGTACCGAGCACTATGCGGGGGTCGTGTATACAGTACGGAGTACTATGCGGGACCTTGTATATAGTAGTACGGAGTACTATGCAGGGCCATGTATACAGTACGGAGCACGATGCGGGGCCATGTATATAGTAATACAGAGCACTATGCGGTACAGGTACATGCTCCGCATAATTCCCCTGCTCCTATGTATGCTGTCTGCTAATGCTCTGCTGACCCGTCTCTCTGGTACATGCTCCGCATAATTCCCCTGCTCCTATGTATGCTGTCTGCTAATGCTCTGCTGACCCGTCTCTCTGGTACATGCTCCGCATAATTCCCCTGCTCCTATGTATGCTGTCTGCTAATGCTCTGCTGACCCGTCTCTCTGGTACATGCTCCGCATAATTCCCCTGCTCCTATGTATGCTGTCTGCTAATGCTCTGCTGACCCGTCTCTCTGGTACATACTCCGCATAATTCCCCTGCTCCTATGTATGCTGTCTGCTAATGCTCTGCTGACCCGTCTCTCTGGTACATGCTCCGCATAATTCCCCTGCTCCTATGTATGCTGTCTGCTAATGCTCTGCTGACCCGTCTCTCTGGTACATGCTCCGCATAATTCCCCTGCTCCTATGTATGCTGTCTGCTAATGCTCTGCTGACCCGTCTCTCTGGTACATGCTCCGCATAATTCCCCTGCTCCTATGTATGCTGTCTGCTAATGCTCTGCTGACCCGTCTCTCTGGTACATGCTCCGCATAATTCCCCTGCTCCTATGTATGCTGTCTGCTAATGCTCTGCTGACCCGTCTCTCTGGTACATGCTCCGCATAATTCCCCTGCTCCTATGTATGCTGTCTGCTAATGCTCTGCTGACCCGTCTCTCTGGTACATGCTCCGCATAATTCCCCTGCTCCTATGTATGCTGTCTGCTAATGCTCTGCTGACCCGTCTCTCTGGTACATGCTCCGCATAATTCCCCTGCTCCTATGTATGCTGTCTGCTAATGCTCTGCTGACCCGTCTCTCTGGTACATGCTCCGCATAATTCCCCTGCTCCTATGTATGCTGTCTGCTAATGCTCTGCTGACCCGTCTCTCTGGTACATGCTCCGCATAATTCCCCTGCTCCTATGTATGCTGTCTGCTAATGCTCTGCTGACCCGTCTCTCTGGTACATGCTCCGCATAATTCCCCTGCTCCTATGTATGCTGTCTGCTAATGCTCTGCTGACCCGTCTCTCTGGTACATGCTCCGCATAATTCCCCTGCTCCTATGTATGCTGTCTGCTAATGCTCTGCTGACCCGTCTCTCTGGTACATGCTCCGCATAATTCCCCTGCTCCTATGTATGCTGTCTGCTAATGCTCTGCTGACCCGTCTCTCTGGTACATGCTCCGCATAATTCCCCTGCTCCTATGTATGCTGTCTGCTAATGCTCTGCTGACCCGTCTCTCTGGTACATGCTCCGCATAATTCCCCTGCTCCTATGTATGCTGTCTGCTAATGCTCTGCTGACCCGTCTCTCTGGTACATGCTCCGCATAATTCCCCTGCTCCTATGTATGCTGTCTGCTAATGCTCTGCTGACCCGTCTCTCTGGTACATGCTCCGCATAATTCCCCTGCTCCTATGTATGCTGTCTGCTAATGCTCTGCTGACCCGTCTCTCTGGTACATGCTCCGCATAATTCCCCTGCTCCTATGTATGCTGTCTGCTAATGCTCTGCTGACCCGTCTCTCTGGTACATGCTCCGCATAATTCCCCTGCTCCTATGTATGCTGTCTGCTAATGCTCTGCTGACCCGTCTCTCTGGTACATGCTCCGCATAATTCCCCTGCTCCTATGTATGCTGTCTGCTAATGCTCTGCTGACCCGTCTCTCTGGTACATGCTCCGCATAATTCCCCTGCTCCTATGTATGCTGTCTGCTAATGCTCTGCTGACCCGTCTCTCTGGTACATGCTCCGCATAATTCCCCTGCTCCTATGTATGCTGTCTGCTAATGCTCTGCTGACCCGTCTCTCTGGTACATGCTCCGCATAATTCCCCTGCTTCATCTGTCCCACTCCAATCAATATTCACATATGTTTGTTCTTTACCCACTATATACCTTATCTGATTTTTAGAGGTGCTAAACTGCAGAGACTTGTGTCCTGGCTCTGTCTTTGATCACCCAGCCATCTCCTGTTGAAATGACCAGCTGTTAATTTATCCACAAGCCGTTCCCACAATGCCCTACACCTGATATAGTTTAATGTGGCCTATATATTTAGACTCTCTGTAAGGGGTGCACGCGTGCTGGGGTGTGCACGCGTCTTCTTGTGCAAAGTGGCTTCGGAGAGAAGTGGCAGTTAGTCAGGGCAGGAGTCAGGTAACCCACACTTTGACCACTTAGTCTCTTTTAACTATGTTTCTGTTAGCTCTCACTTTTTCCTCTATAGTCCTCCACTTTCTAATAACCCCTCAAATCCCTACACCAAGTAAGAAACTCTTCATCTCTCCCTCTATTCTCCCCATTCATCTCACCTCCTCCTCCAAATTATTCCTCAGCATTCAATCCTGGATCTCCAAACACAGACAGCCACCTCATGCTCTCTCTTGCTCCCACCTGCTAACACTTTCTCTGCTCCTCCTCACTGCTGGAGATATCTCTCCAAATCCTGGTCCTCCTCGCCATATCCCCACAGTCACTTCTACCTCCTATCCACGACCTTCCTCAAACTGTCGCAACCCTTCTAACCTCATACCCATCCAACTAATACCCACCTCCTCAGCTATACTAACAGGAGCTCTATGGAACGCTCGCTCTGTCTGCAACAAACTTTCCTTCATCCACGATCTTTTCATTACAAACAAACTCTCCTTCCTCGCCATCACTGAAACCTGGCTCACCCCCTCTGACACAGCCTCCCCAGCTGCCCTTTCATATGGCGGATTCCACCTTTCCCACACCCCCCGCCCCAATGGCAAACATGGTGGAGGCGTAGGTTTCCTCCTATCGGAACTCTGCGCTTTCACCAAAATCCCACTGCCACCCTCCGTTACACTCCCCTCTTTTGAGGTGCACTGTGTGCGCATCTATTCCCCCTCCAACCTCCAACTGGCCGTCGTTTACCGACCCCCAGGGCAAGCCACCACCTTCTTAGACCATTTCACTACCTGGCTGCTTCACTTCCTTTCCACTGACATCCCCACTATCATAATGGGTGACTTCAACATCCCCATTGACACTCCCCACTCGTCTGTCTCTAAGCTCCTATCCCTCACCTCCTCCTTTGGACTCACTCAATGGTCTTCCACACCCACCCACAAAGATGGCCACACACTGGACCTCATCTTCACCCGCCTCTGTTCCCTATCTAACCTCTCTAACTCACCACTCCCTCTCTCTGACCATAACCTCCTCACATTCTCTACCCTCTCCTCTCCGGGTGCACAATCCCCACTCCACAAACTCACACACCCTCGCAGAAATCTCAAACACCTTGACCTACACTCTCTCTCTGAATCCCTCCTTCCTCTCACAGACATAAATTCCTTGCACGATGCAGACGTTGCTGCTGCTTCATATAACACCACAATAGCTGCAGCTCTAGACTCAATCGCCCCTCTCACACACACCACACCTCGCACATTCAACAGGCAACCCTGGCACACTAAACTTACCAAAGAACTGCGCCGGGCCTCCAGGGTTGCGGAGCGGAGATGGAAAAGGTCTCACTCCATCGAGCACTTCATCGCATTCAAGCAATCCCTCACTAATTTCAAGTCCGCACTCACTACAGCAAAACAAACCTACTTCTCATCTCTCATATCCTCCCTATCTCACAACCCTAAACAGCTATTTAACACTTTCAACTCTCTCCTTCGTCCCCCAGCACCTCCTCCCTCTTCTCTCATCTCAGCCGACGACTTTGCCTCATTCTTCAAACAGAAGATTGACACCATCAGACAAAACTTTGGCCTAAAGTCCACACAACCCCTCCTCATATCTACTCAACCATCCTCCTCCAAACCCCACTTCTCCACCATTACAGAAGGTCAAGTCTCCTCTTTACTCTCCAAATCACACCTCACCACCTGTGAACTTGACCCAATCCCATCCCACCTCATCACTAACCTCACCTCAGTCTTCATCCCAACCCTAACCCACCTCTTCAATCTATCACTAACAACCGGAGTCTTCCCCTCATGTTTCAAACATGCCGCAATCACACCCATCCTCAAAAAGCCCTCCCTTGACCCTTCCTCTCTGACCAGCTACCGCCTCATATCACTTCTCCCCTTTGCCTCAAAACTTCTAGAACAACATGTCCACCTTGAACTGTCCTCCCACCTCTCCTCCTGCTCCCTCCTCGACCGTCTACAATCTGGCTTCCGACCGCATCACTCGACTGAAACTGCCCTGACCAAAGTCACCAACGACCTACTAAATGCCAAATCCAAGCGACACTACTCCATCCTCCTCCTTCTGGACCTGTCATCTGCCTTTGACACAGTGGACCATTCCCTCTTACTCCAGATTCTCTCATCTCTTGGCATCACGGACTTGGCTCTATCTTGGATCTCCTCATACTTAACAGACAGGACATTCAGCGTCTCCCACTCACGCACCACCTCCTCATCTCGCCCCCTATCTGTCGGTGTCCCCCAAGGTTCAGTTCTAGGACCCCTGCTCTTCTCCATCTACACCTTCGGCCTGGGACAGCTCATAGAGTCTCACGGCTTTCAGTATCACCTCTATGCTGACGACACACAGATCTACCTCTCTGGACCCGATATCTCCTCCCTACTAACCAGAATCCCACAATGTCTGTCCGCCATCTCATCCTTCTTCTCCGACAGGTTTCTAAAACTCAACATGGATAAAACAGAGTTCATCATCTTTCCACCCTCTCATTCACATCCCCCATCCGACCTATCCATCAACGTCAATGGCTGTTCACTCTCCCCAGTCCCACAAGCTCGCTGCCTTGGGGTAACCCTGGACTCTGATCTCTCCTTCAAGCCACATATTCAAGCCCTTTCCACCTCCTGCCGACTCCAACTCAAAAACATCTCCCGGATCCGTGCATTCCTCAGCAAAGACTCTGCAAAAACACTAGTGCATGCCCTCATCATATCCCGCCTCGACTACTGCAACCTCCTGCTCCGTGGCATCCCTTCCAACACTCTTGCACCTCTCCAATCTATCCTAAACTCTGCTGCTCGACTAATCCACCTGTCCCCCCGCTATTCCCCGGCCTCTCCTCTCTGTCAATCCCTTCACTGGCTCCCTATTGCCCAGAGAATTCAGTTCAAAACTCTAACCATGGCATACAAAGCCATCCACAACCTGTCTCCCCCATACATCTGTGACCTAGTCTCCCGGTACTTACCTGCACGCAACCTCCGATCCTCACAAGATCTCCTGCTCTACTCCCCTCTTATCTCCTCCTCCCACACTCGTATACAAGATTTCTCCCGTGCTTCCCCCCTACTCTGGAACTCTCTACCCCAACATATCAGACTCTCGCCGACCGTGGAAACCTTCAAAAGGAACCTGAAGACCCACCTCTTCCGACAAGCCTACAACCTGCAGTAAACACCACTGCACGACCAGCTCTACCCTCACCTACTGTATCCTCACCCATCCCTCGTAGACTGTGAGCCCTCGCGGGCAGGGTCCTCGCTCCTCCTGTACCAGTCGCTGACTCGTTTTGTTAAGATTATGTAAATGCTTTTGTTATGTATATCCCTATCACATGTAAAGCGCCATGGAATAAATGGCGCTATAATAATAAATAATAATAATAATAATAATAATACAGTACGGAGCTCTATGCGGGGCCATGTATACAGTACGGAGCACTATGCGGGGCCATGTATACTGTGTGCAGCTCTATGCGGGGCCATGTATACAGTATGGAGCACGATGCGGGGCCATGTATACAGTATGGAGCTCTATTCGGGGCCATGTATACAGTATGGAGCTCTATGCGGGGCCATGTATACAGTACGGAGCACGATGCGGGGCCATGTATATAGTAATACAGAGCACTATGCGGGGCCATGTATACAGTATGGAGCTCTATGCGGGGCCATGTATACAGTATGGAGCTCTATGCGGGGCCATGTATACAGTATGGAGCTCTATGCGGGGCCATGTATACTGCGTGCAGCACAATGCGGTGCCATGTATATAGTAGTACGGAGCACTATGCGGGGCCATGTATACAGTACGGAGCACTATGCGGGGCCATGTATACAGTATGGAGCTCTATGCGGGGCCATGTATACTGTGTGCAGCACAATGCGAGGCCATGTATACAAAACAGCAGTATGCGGGGCCATGTACACAGTACGGAGCACTATGCGGGGCCATGTATACTGTATGCAGCACTATACAGGGCCATGTATATGCCCAGGGGATGGGGATGACTCGGTACCTGGACCTTTGCCTGGCCTTGGGGATGTCGCGGTGGTCGGCTCCCAGGCTCGTACCCTGGGGTCGCTCTTTGAAAGGGTGGATATTTGTTAATTCTATAAGAGTTCGTGACGCCACCTGTGGTTTCTGGTGAGAATCACCAGCGCTGCGGAGTCCACTGAGGCTGGTGATAAGGCAGGTGATAAGGCAGCTTGATGGTGTTGCTCCCCACAGGTGGAGCTAGGCCTCAGGGCAGCGTATGAAGGGGGATGCAGGACAGGCGAGACTCAGCCGGGTCAGAGCAAGAACAGGGACAGACACGATAGTCACTTCACTACCTTTTACTGATGGAAATTCAGGCACGTCCCGGAGCGCTGCAGGGTGAAGGGGGCCTGTCAGGATCCTCCCCAATGAGCGGGTTTCGGGCCTCCTTTTACTTGCCTCTGCGTAGTAAGTTTCTGACCTGCCTGGAGCTAGGCCTAACTTTGTCTCTGTCCTGCGCTGGCTGACTTTGTGGTAGGGCCTTCTCTTGGAGTGCACGCTCCCAGCTTTCGGGGCCTATGTGTTTCCTGGCTCTGTTACGTATCAGCACTTTAGCGATCCTGGGACTTGTAGTTCTCCAGGGATTCCGGTTATGCCTAACTGGGTCATAGAGATACCTGAAGCTTTGGACCCAGTGTCTGGTAAAGCTTCGGGGTGAGCCAGTTAAGCTCCTCTGCCCCCTACGTACTAACTCTCCACTTGCCTTCAGCCTACTCGGGCCCTCACTAGGCTATACACACTAATGGCAGCTTGCCACGCTTCACCGATCTTATGGCGCCGGCACACCTAAAGCTCGCTGCTCTGAGCTACACTGAGTCTTGGTCTGAATGAACTCCACTGCAAACTAGCAACTGCTGGAGCTGGAACAGACTCTGTCCTCTGAGGTAACTCTTCTCAGACTGATCTGGACTCAACATCTAAACCAGACAGAACTGCCTGGCCCCACCTTCCCTATTTATATCCCTAACGGGCTCCCTCTGCTGGTCTGAGTTGGAAGGTGGAGATGTGTGTATGGTTATGGGGGCCTCTTGTGGAGGAATCCATCAATGCACTCTTCCAGATCTGTGATACCAAGCGCAGCTGGGCGTCACATATACAGTATGAAGGACTATGCGGGGCCATGTATGCAGTACGGAGGAATATGCGGGGCCATGTATACAGTAGTACGGAGCACTATGCGCGGGCCGTGTATACAGTACGGAGCACTATGTGGGGCCATGTATATAGTAGTACGGAGTACCATGCAGGGCCATGTATATGTAGCGCCCCGAGGGTTCGGTCGCTACAGAGGAATTGCAGCTCACCCAGAGGTGTGATATCTCACTTCCAGGTAAGGATGGAGTGTGGCTCAGGACCCTAACACCCACATGCACTACACCACATTTCCAGGGGACAGGGCAACAATGCTCCCAAGTGTGAGCACAACTGTCCCTGTCCCTGGCTGGAGTGGGGGGAGGGAACACCTAGAAAGGGGGAACCCAGTAGTGTCTGGGTGGGGAGAGTAGATCCCGGGTGCACTGTATAGGGGAGTATATATGGTGGGCACCATCTTAGAGTCGGAGAGAAAAGAAGAGAGAGAGCAGAGAGAGAGGGAGGCTGGGAGCAGGGGCTCTCTATGGGCTCTGCTCCGCAGGCAGGCCAAGTCTCAAGGCCTGGTCCTGGAGAAGAGGAAAGGAGGAAAGGAGAGGAGAGGAACGGAGGAGGCTCCAGAAGTGGAGTGAAGGGACCCCAGGGGTGCGGACCGGCCGGCCGCCACCGCACGCCCGCCGCTACCAGAGTCAGGCCAAGAAAGGGAACCGGATCCCTCATCTAGTGGAGGAGAGCAACTACCCTCAGCTAGCAACCGGAGGCCGTGGCATTGTACGTGCATGCCCCCTCACTACACCCGTTAGGAAGGCACCACATTGGACCCAGGGAAACGGAACATACGTTTGCCCGCCAAGGCCCGAGGCAGCTGGACAGAAACGCGGTCAATTGTGGGGTACGACAGGCCAGAGAAAGGACACACGAAGGGGGTCCTGAAAAGCATTCCAAAGGTACCTGGGAGTTGGCCGAGCCCCTCACCTGGTGAGCACAGCACGACGTGGGCAGCCGTTACCTGCAGAAGTGGCTTGGAGTGTAAAACTGTGAGTAAAGACCCTGGACTGCATCACTGGACTCTGAGTCATTACTGTTGCTCCCACGCACCATCACCCCCATCATCTACACTCGCTGCCCTGAGGCTATACTCCTCCCATGGGGAGTTATACTACCCTCTGCTGCGCACACAACATCAGCCTCAGCGGTCTGCCCCGCAGCGGCGGTTCTCAGTGACCGCAATCAACGGGTGGCGTAGTAGGACACTTGAACATTACAAACCAAGTAAACAGATCCGCCACTGGTTTGACCACCCTGAGCCACGGGACCGGGTCACCGCCACGGAGACTACAACCCCTAGCATCACACAGAGACCCGGCTCCGGGTATTCCCCCACACACACGGCCCAGGGGGCACGTCATATACCGTACGGAGCACTATGCGGGACCATGTACACTGTGTTCCAAATTATTATGCAAATAATATTTTCTCAGATTTTCCAAAATTACCTATATGAATTGCAGTCATTGTAATTTTCCAGTCAAATAACTATTAGAGTACAATTGAAAGGTTTTTGTACAAACTGCCTATGATAACAGTATATTTTCCAAAAAATAAAAAACTCAAATTGCACTCAAAATGCTTATTCCAAATTATTATGCACAGCAGAGTTTTCAACCTTTTCATTTTAACCACTTCGCACCAGAGCCTGTTTTTGCCTTCGTGCCGGGCCAATTTTTTCAATTCTGACCACTGTCACTTTATGAAGTAATTACTCTGGAACGCTTCAACGGATCCCCCTGATTCTGAGATTGTTTTTTCGTGACATATTGTACTTCATGATAGTGGTAAAATTTCTTTGATATCACTTGCGTTTATTTGTGAAAAAATCGGAAATTTGGCGAAAATTTTGAAAATTTTGCAATTTTCAAACTTTGAATTTTCATGCCCTTAAATCAGAGAGATATGTCGCACAAAATAGTTAATAAATAACATTTCCCACATGTCTACTTTACATCAGCACAATTTTGGAACCAAAATTTTTTTTTGTTAGGGAGCTATAAGGGTTAAAAGTTGACCATCGATTTCTCATTTTTCCAACAAAATTTACAAAAACATTTTTTTAAGGACCATATCATATTTGAAGTCACTTTGAGGGGTCTTTATGACAGAAAATACCCAAAAGTGACAACATTCTAAAAACTGCACCCCTCAAGGTGCTCAAAACCACATTCAAGAACTTTATTAACCCCTCAGGTGCTTCACAGGAATTTTTGGAATGTGGAAGAAAAAAATTAACATTTAACTTTTTTCACAAAAATGTTACTTTAGACCCAATTTTTTTTATTTTCACAGGGGTAACAGGAAAAATTGGACCCCAAATTTTTTTGTGCAATTTCTCTTGAGTGCGCTGATACCCCATATGTGAGGAAAAACCACTGTTTGGGCGCACAGCAGGGCTCGGAAGGGAAGGAGCGCCATTAGACTTTTTGAATGTAAAATTTGTCTGAATAATTAGCAGACGCCATGTTGCGTTTGGAGAGCCCCTGATGTTCCTAAACAGTGGAAACCCCCCACAAGTGACACCATTTTGGAAACTAGACTCCTTAGGGAACATATCTAGATGTGTGGTGAGCACCTTGATCCCCAAGGTGCTTCACAGAAGTTTATAAAATTGAGCTGTAAAAATAACATTTTCACATTTTTCCCACAAAAACATTTTTCATCCCTTAATTTTGCATTATCATAAGGGTAATAGGATAAATTGCATGATGAAATTTGTTGTGCAGTTTCTCCTGAACAAGCCGATACCCCATATGTGGAGGCAAACCACTGTTTGGGCACACGGCAGGGTTTGGAAGGGAAGGAGCGCCATTTGACTTTTTGAATGTAAAATTTGTTTGAATAATTAGCGGACGCCATGTTGCATTTGGGGAGCCCCTGATGTGCCTAAACAGTGGAAACCCCCCACAAGTGACACCATTTTTGAAACTAGACCCCTTAGGGAACTTATCTAGATGTGTGGTGAGCACCTTGCACCCCCAGCTGCTTCACAGAAGTTTATAATATTGAGGCATAAAAATAAAATTTTCACAGTTTTCCCACAAAAAATGTTTTTCATTCCCTAATTTTGCATTATCATAAGGGTAACAGGATAAATTGCACCATGAAATTTGTTGTACAATTTCTCCGGAGTATGCCGATACCCCATATGTGGGGGAAAACCACTGTTTTGGTGTACGGCAGGGTTCAGAAGGGAAGGAGCGCTATGTTGGCTGGGATAGGCAGCAGACACCATGTCACATTTGAAGAGTCTCTGACATGCCGAAACAGCAGAAACCCCCACAAGTGACCCCATTTTGTAAACTACACCTCTCAAGGAATTCATCTAGGGAAGTAGTGAGTATTTTTTAATTTTTAAATTTATACCATTGGGCAGTGATAAAAGCATAATTAGATTTTTACCACAAAAAAATGTTTTACCCTCAGATTTTACATTTTCACACAGGGCAATGGGTAAAAATGGTGCCGAAATGTGTCACACAATTTCTTCTAAAAGTGGCAATACCCCATATGTGGCTGTATCGTACCACTCAGCCATACGGCGAGATCTGGGGGGGATGGAGCGCTATTTGACAATTGGAGAACAAATTATTGTAGAATAGGCATTTGGATTTGGGAGCACAAAATTTTCTAAATTTCTTTTGGGGGGCAAGGGCCATTTCGCTTTTCCAAAGCCTTTCTGCTACCAGTAACTTGGAAGTCCCTTATATTTTTAACAGATGACGGACCTGAGTGGGGACTAGCTTTTTTTGAGGACTGAGTTGAAGCTTTTATTGGGAACATTTTGCGTAACATTTATCCGGCGCTCTATGCTGAGCACTTACATCGGGGTTTCCATCTAAATTTCCAAGTGATGTAATTCAGATGAAACCCCTGCGGGATCCATTCACTGTAATGAGGCAGCAGAGTTACTCTGGACTCCGTCTGGCCTCTGTTTAGTGGTGTCCTTTTTTTCAGAAGTGCACAAAACTGTGGCCAACCGCACTTTTATGCACGCCTAAAACAAATGACACCGTGGGATCATAGGCCAGACGGCATCCACAGTGGCCTATATCTGCCTCATTACAGGGAATCTTCCGTCATGGGTTCCGGCTGAATCACATATTTTAGAGATTTACACGGAAACTCTGGCGTAAGTGCTCAGCGCAGAGCGCAGGATAAATGTGTGCCGAGCCATACTGCGATCTTTGGGAGACATAATAAACAAATCAGTAGCAGGTGAAGAATTGGTTTTATTTATTTTTTTACGCCGTTCCTAGTGTGATATAACTGATTAGATTACTTTATTCTTCGGGTCGGTTCGATTACAGAGATACCAGATTTATATCGGGTTTTTATGACTGACAGCTGTCACACACTAAGAGACGCTTTTTTTTTGCAAAATCTAGTTTTTGCATCGCCATATTTTGAGAGCTATAATTTTTCCATATTTCGGCCGACAGAGTCATGTGATGGCTTGTTTTTTGCGGGACGAGTTGACATTTTTATTGGTACCATTTTTGCGTACGGGACATTTTTTGATCGCTTTCTATTCCGTTTTTTGGGAGGTAAAATTAACAAAAACCAACAATTCAAGAATTGTTTTTTGAGTTTTTTTTTTATGCCGTTCTGCGTGTGGTAAAAGTGATCAGGCAGCGTTATTCTTCGGGTCAGTACGTTTACAGCGATACTACACTTACTGTATATTTTTTTTATGTTTTGGCGCTTTTACACAATAAAACAATTTTATAGAAAAAATATTTTTTTTGCATTGCTTTATTCTGAGCGCTATAACTTTTTTGTTTTTCGGCTGATGGAGCTGTATGGTGGCTTTTTTTTTGCGGAACAAGATGACGTTTTCAGCGGTACCTTTCTTATTTCCATTTTGCTTTTTGATCGCATTTTTTTCCACTTTTGGTTTGGCGATATGAGGAAAAAGCATAGTTTTTTTATCCGTTTTTTATTTATTTTTATTACGGTGTGCACAGAAGGAGTTAATTAGTGTGACAATTTTATAGCTCGGGTTGTTTCGGACGCGGCAATACCAAATATGTGTACTTTTTTTATTTTTGCATAAATATACAGATTTATCGGTTTAATATTTTATTTATTTATTTAAATTTATTTTGTAATTTTTTTTTAACAGTTTCAAAACATTTTTTTTTACTTTTTTTTACATTTTTACTTAGTCCCTGTATGGGACATTAATTTTTATTTTTCTGATAGACATATATTACATTACATGAGATCTTCACTGACTTTCACAGTCAGAGTCTCGTGCCAGGCTTCAGCTGCAGGCTGCAGGCTGAGCCAGGCAGGACACCATATATGGCAGAGCTGGAGGCGGTCATGTGACCTCCAGCTGCATTGAATTAGTCTCATGCTGCACATAACACATCTGCATCTCTGGCTGCTATGGGCATAAAAGGGGACAAACTTATGGTGTGGCACCCATGCTCCCCTGACCTCAACCCCATTGAGAACCTCTGGAGCATCATCAAAAGGAGTGTCTATGATGGCGGGAGGCAGTTCACATCTAAGCAACAGCTCTGGGAGGGTATTCTGTCCTCATGCAAAACAATTAAAGCAGAAACCATCCAAAACCTGACAAATTCAATGGACGAGAGAGTTCAGAAGCTTCTTTCGAACAAGGGGTCCTATGTGCAAATGTAACATCACCTAGAATAAAGTTTTGAGTTGAAAACTGTTTGATTTCAGTTTGTAATAACCTGCTAATGCTTATAATTTCAAAAATGACCATTTTTTTGTTCTTTATTAAAATGAAAACCTGAAAACTCTGCTGTGCATAATAATTTGGAACATGCATTTTGAGTGCAGTTGAGTTTTTTATTTTTTTAAAAATATACTGTTATCATAGGCAGCTTGTACAAAAACCTTTCAATTGTACTCTAATAGTTATTTGACTGGAAAATTACAATGACTGCAATTCATATAGGTAATTTGGGAAAATCTGAGAAAATATTATTTGCATAATAATTTGGAACACAGTGTATATAGTAGGTAGCATTATGCGGGGCCATATATACAGTACGAAGCACTATGCGGGGGACATGCATACAGTAGTACGGAGCACTATGCGGTGCCGTGTATACAGTATGAAGCACTATGCGGGTGACATGTATACAGTAGTATGGAGCACTATGCGGGGCCATGTATACAGTATGAAGCACTATGCGGGTGACATGTATACAGTAGTATGGAGCACTATGCGGGGCCATGTATACAGTATGAAGCACTATGCGGGTGACATGTATACAGTAGTATGGAGCACTATGCGGGGCCATGTATACAGTACGAAGCACTATGCGGGGCCATGTATACAGTATGGAGCACTATGCGGGGCCATGTATACAGTACGGAGCACTATGCAGGACTCTGTATACAGTAAGGAGCACTATGCGGGGCCATGTATACGGTACGGCGCACTATGCGGGGGACATGCATACAGTACGGAGCACTATGCAGGACTCTGTATACAGTATGGAGCACTATGCGGGGCCATGTATACAGTACGAAGCACTATGCGGGGCCATGTATACAGTATGGAGCACTATGCGGGGCCATGTATACAGTACGAAGCACTATGCGGGTGACATGTATACAGTACGAAGTACTATGCGGGGCCATGTATACAGTAGTACGGAGCACTATGCGGGACCATGTATACAGTATGAAGCACTATGCGGGTGACATGTATACAGTACGGAGGAATATGCGGGGCCATGTATACAGTATGGAGCACTATGCGGGGCCATGTATACAGTATGGAGCACTATGCGGGGCCATGTATACAGTACGAAGCACTATGCAGGACTCTGTATACAGTAAGGAGCACTATGCGGGGCCATGTATACAGTACGAAGCACTATGCGGGGGACATGCATACAGTAGTATGGAGCACTATGCGGGGCCATGTATACAGTACGGAGCACTATGCGGGTGACATGTATACAGTACGAAGTACTATGCGGGGCCATGTATACAGTAGTACGGAGCACTATGCGGGACCATGTATACAGTATGAAGCACTATGCGGGTGACATGTATACAGTACGGAGGAATATGCGGGGCCATGTATACAGTACGAAGCACTATGCGGGACCATGTATACGTACGGAGCACTATGCGTGACCATATATATAGTAGTACGGAGCACTATGCGGGGCCATGTATACAGTATGAAGCACTATGCGGGGCCATGTATACAGTATGAAGCACTATGCGGGGCATGTATACAGTACGGAGCACTATGCGTGGTCATGTATACAGTATGAAGCACTATGCGGGGCCATGTATACAGTATGAAGCACTATGCGTGGGACATGCATACAGTACGGAGGAATATGCGGGGCCATGTATACAGTAGTACGGAGCACTATGCGGGGCCATATATACAGTACGGAGCACTATGCAGGGCATGTATACAGTGCGAAGCACTATGCGGGGCCATTTATACAGTACGGAGGAATATGCGGGGCCATGTATACAGTATGAAGTACTATGCGGGGCCCTGTATACAGTACGGAGGAATATGCGGGGCCATGGATACAGTAGTACGGAGCGCTTTGCGCGGGCCGTGTATACAATACGGAGCACTATGCGAGGCCATGTACAGTATATAGTAGGATGGAGCACTATGCGGGGCATGTATACAGTACGGAGCACTATGCGGGGCCATGTATACAGTACGGAGCACAATGCAGGGCCATGTATACAGTACGGAGCACTATGCGGTACCATGTATACAGTACGGAGCACTATGCGGGGCCATGTATACAGTATGGAGCACTATGCGGGGCCATGTATACAGTACGGAGCACTATGCGGGGCCATGTATATGTAGCACCCTGAGGATTCGGCTGCTACAGGGGTATTGCACCTCAATCCAGAGGTGTGGTATTCCACTCCCGGGTAAGGATGGAGTGTGGAACTGAGCTCGGTAGGCTGCATGCACTACACACATCCCATTTCCGAGGAGCAGACCGACGGTACTCCCACTTAGAAATGTGCAGGTACGACCGAGTCTGTTCCTGGCTGGAGTGGGAGGGGGGTGGTACATCCCAAGTAGTGTAGGGGCAGATAGGGGGAGCAGCCTGGGTAAAGATAGGAGCTCATTGGGTGCTGGTCACCTGAGCTCACACATAGAGGGTGTATATAAGGTGGGCACCAACTAAGAACAGGGTCAGATGCAGAGAGTCAGTGAGTTGCAGAGAACAAGTCAGGAGCAGAGGAGAGAAGAAAGACAAAGACCCAGAGTGAGAGAGGAGAAAAGAGAGAGACCCAGAGCACAGAAGAGAAGGACTCCGAGATCCCAACTAAAATCCCCGGGTGAAGAGTCGGCATCAGGGTACCGGAACCCAAGCTGGTGGGGGTAAAAACATTCCCCAGCCAGAGACCGGAGACCGTGGGCAGCGTTTGCCACGGTCACCCATCACATCCACCCCGAAGGCACACCACATGAAGGGTCAGGGAACCCAGGGCCAAGGGTGTCCCAACAGAAGGCCCGAGGGAGCTGGACCTAGGTGGATTACTGGTGGGGACGGCCAGAGAACGGGACAGAAAGAAAGCTCAGGGCCACGCTCCGGACTTGTTTGGGGGTTGGCTGGATCCAGGGCCTGGTGGACGCAGCACGGCTCGGGTGGTCACTCGCAGCTGGAGTGACCAGTACAACATCTGCAGTAAGTAAACACCCTTAACTGCACAACCCGACTCTGTCTTCACTGCCGTCTGCACTACACCACCACAACCCCCATCCTCTGCACCTGTCCCCTCTGAGGCTATACCCCTCCCGTTGGGGGTTATCCCACCAAGCTGCGCACCCACTATCAGCCTCAGCGGACCCTGCTGCAGCGGCGGCCACAGTGACCGCATCACAACGGGTGGCGTAGTCGACACAAAAGAACTCTTAATAACATCTGTAGGACTGCCACATCACACTGAGCTTGACGCCCTGGGCACGGGCCGGGTCACAGCCGCTCGGAGACTACAACCCCCCATCTGATCCGGTGCCGGGTATTCCCCTCAAAAAGGAATATGTCCCAGGGGGCGCGTCAACTTTGGCGTAGTCGGCAGGATTACGTGCCCGCAACCACCGGGTACTGCGTGCCTGAAGAAAAGTGCAAGTTTACCTCAGAAAGAAGTCTCCTGCCGGTTCCGGAGGGTCCACGCCATCGGACTCCATCACCAGTCGTTTCCCGCCGATTGTCCGCCATTTCCAGCTTGTTCCCGCCATCTGCCGAGTTTCCCGCCACTGGGAAGCGATTCCCGCCATTTCCAGCTTTTTCCCGCCTTGGAAGAGCAGCGGACGCCATTATGGGCGTGCCAAAGGAGGGCAAGAGGCCACCTCCCATCGTGGGCCAGGACAGAAAATGGCGCCAAAAGTGGAAACCGCCCCCACCAACAGAGACTGTGATGCTGGAGGTGTCTGTCAGCGTGAAAGAACTACCCCTGGAGCTGACAGTCACCGAGTTGCCCCGGGACCGCCCTCTAAATGGGAGGGGACGAAAGAAAAGAACGAAGATGGGTGCCGCCTGGAGCAGTCTGGAGCGAGCGCACCCGGAGGCAAGAAGTCTAACGAGGAGTAGCGGAGGAGCTTACCCGGATATGGAGAGAAAGCAGAACAGCACCGGCCCGCTGGCCAGGAGTCTGCTAAAGACCGAGGAAGGAGAGCAGAGCAGCACCGGCCCGCTGGCCAGGAGCCTGCTGGAAGAAGAGCAGAGCAGCACCGACCCGTTGGTCAGGAGCCTGCTAGACACCACGACCCCACTAGGCCTAGTGGAGGTCCTTGCACAGCTCCCCCGAGACCGGGAGTGTGCACAGACTGCCCTGGAGGGCCTCGCACGGAGGATGGCCCGGGTACAGCGCGAGATATTGGCGGAATGGAGCCGGGAGATGGCCCAGCAAGCTGAGACCAGTCAACGGAGCACGCTACCCTGGAAGAGGAAACAGACCGCCTCTGAGGATGGCGCGGGAGGACCAAAGGCTGAAGACGGCGCCGAGAAGGGAGCCGAACGCATGGAGGCAGGTAAAGGGGACGCCTATACCCCAAGCCGAGAAACCGCCCACCTGCCCCAGCTCCCCGTCGCAGAGCCCGAAAGTCCCCCTGCTGTGCCCGTAGCCGCCATGTCACCGCTATGGACTAGGCCCCGACCGGAAGCCGCCGAAGCGACCCCTGTGACGTCACGCGCCTCGACCCGGAGCGTGACAAAGCAGGAAACACCACCAGCCTGGTCGCAAGGCCTAGTACCCCCGGGCGCCGCATCACCAACAGCGCCCCCTACCTCCGCGGAGCCTCCGGCCTGGCCGCAAGGCCAGGTAGCCCAGGGCGCCGCCGTCCTAACGGTGCCCTTCACCTTCCAGGTGCCCCAGGCCTGGCCGCAAGGCCTGGGCAACCCGGGCGCCACCACCACCGCGCCCGCACCCGTAAAACCAAGGGTGCCACACCTGGGGGAGGACTTGTTCAGCCAGCTCACATGGCCGGACGGGCGGCCCTTCATCTGGCCCGAAGGATACCATGAGCTGGAACGGCAGCAGAAACTAAGACCCCTGGATGAACCCCTGATTCCGGCTCCGAAGCCCGTGGCACGGATCTCGCCCCCGCTAGCGGAAGCACAGTTTGAGTGGGACCCCACCGGAGAAGATCTAATGGGGTTCACTCAGGAAACTAGGGCAGCTGCAGCAGAGCGCGCTGAGTGTTGCCGACAGCAGCTCGAAGAGTTTGCGAGGGAGCGGAGAGAGAGGCGGGTCCGGGAACAACAGGCCCAAATAAGGAGCGCCGAGCAGAAGAGCCGGACCAGGAGGGACCCCCGTGCAGCACATTGTCCCCGCACCATCGGGACAGTGATCAAGTTCAACCAGCAGCATGGGTGGGGCTTCATCCGAGACAACAACACCCCAAGCGACGTCTTTGTCACGCGCAGAGACGTGGAGTCCCATCTGCCGGAGGGGCACAGAGGTCGTGACCTCTACATCGGAGACGAGGTCACCTTTACCCGGCACAAGTGTGCCAAAGGACCTTATGCCCTCCACGTACACCGCCTGACGGAGGAGGAGTTGCAGTGCGAGGAGGAGGAGCAAGAGGACCCGGACGGGTCTGAAGTTACAACCAGCTATAAGCAAAGAGCAGGAGGAAGACGCCGTTGAGTGCGGCAGAGCAGGAGATGTAAATAGTTACCCGACCGGGGTATGAAGAAACTGTTGCTAAATATATATAGTCCCCGTTGGGACCAGCATGAGTGAACTTTTACCCGTTATTCCGTAATCCATACCAGGCTGAGGACTGTGAGCAGCCATTCCCTTCCCTTTACCTGGCCGAGGACTGAGAGCGGCCAACTTCCCCTGTACATAGTTGCGCTTCTTAAAGCGCCCCCTACTGGTTTTATAGGGAAACCAGTTTTCCAGAGAGACTGTCGCACTTTACCCGGTCACACGTTGCACAGTGACCGGAGGAGGAGCCAGAGGCGACGAGAATGTTTTATTTGCTAATATATGTTGTTTTATATGTTTATGAAAAAAAAAAATGTATGTTTTTGGTGTTATTTATGTCTTACAGCCCGAGGACGTGCTGTGATTTACCAGGGGGGAATGTAGCACCCTGAGGATTCGGCTGCTACAGGGGTATTGCACCTCAATCCAGAGGTGTGGTATTCCACTCCCGGGTAAGGATGGAGTGTGGAACTGAGCTCGGTAGGCTGCATGCACTACACACATCCCATTTCCGAGGAGCAGACCGACGGTACTCCCACTTAGAAATGTGCAGGTACGACCGAGTCTGTTCCTGGCTGGAGTGGGAGGGGGGTGGTACATCCCAAGTAGTGTAGGGGCAGATAGGGGGAGCAGCCTGGGTAAAGATAGGAGCTCATTGGGTGCTGGTCACCTGAGCTCACACATAGAGGGTGTATATAAGGTGGGCACCAACTAAGAACAGGGTCAGATGCAGAGAGTCAGTGAGTTGCAGAGAACAAGTCAGGAGCAGAGGAGAGAAGAAAGACAAAGACCCAGAGTGAGAGAGGAGAAAAGAGAGAGACCCAGAGCACAGAAGAGAAGGACTCCGAGATCCCAACTAAAATCCCCGGGTGAAGAGTCGGCATCAGGGTACCGGAACCCAAGCTGGTGGGGGTAAAAACATTCCCCAGCCAGAGACCGGAGACCGTGGGCAGCGTTTGCCACGGTCACCCATCACATCCACCCCGAAGGCACACCACATGAAGGGTCAGGGAACCCAGGGCCAAGGGTGTCCCAACAGAAGGCCCGAGGGAGCTGGACCTAGGTGGATTACTGGTGGGGACGGCCAGAGAGCGGGACAGAAAGAAAGCTCAGGGCCACGCTCCGGACTTGTTTGGGGGTTGGCTGGATCCAGGGCCTGGTGGACGCAGCACGGCTCGGGTGGTCACTCGCAGCTGGAGTGACCAGTACAACATCTGCAGTAAGTAAACACCCTTAACTGCACAACCCGACTCTGTCTTCACTGCCGTCTGCACTACACCACCACAACCCCCATCCTCTGCACCTGTCCCCTCTGAGGCTATACCCCTCCCGTTGGGGGTTATCCCACCAAGCTGCGCACCCACTATCAGCCTCAGCGGACCCTGCTGCAGCGGCGGCCACAGTGACCGCATCACAACGGGTGGCGTAGTCGACACAAAAGAACTCTTAATAACATCTGTAGGACTGCCACATCACACTGAGCTTGACGCCCTGGGCACGGGCCGGGTCACAGCCGCTCGGAGACTACAACCCCCCATCTGATCCGGTGCCGGGTATTCCCCTCAAAAAGGAATATGTCCCAGGGGGCGCGTCATATACAGTATGGAGCACTATGCGGGGCCATGTATACAGTACGGAGAACTATGCGGGGCCATGTATACAGTACAAAGCACTATGCGAGGCCATGTATGCAGTACGGAGGAATATGCTTGGCCATGTATACAGTAGTACGGAGCACTATGCGCGGGCCGTGTATACAATACGGAGCACTATGCGGGGCCATGTACAGTATATAGTAGGATGGAGCACTATGCGGGGCCATGTATACAGTATGGAGCACTATGCGGGGCCATGTATACAGTATGGAGCACTATGCAAGGCCATGTATACAGTACGGAGAACTATGCAGGGCAACGTATAGAGTACGGAGCACTATGCGGTGCCGGGTATACAATGTGAAGCACTATGCGGGACCGTGGATACAGTAAGGAGCACTATGCGGGGCCATATATACAAAACAGAGCAGTATGCGGGACCATGTATACAGTATGGAGCACTATGCAAGGCCATGTATACAGTACTGAGCACTATGCGGGGCCATGTATACAGTACGGAGCACTATGCGGGGCCATGTATACAGTAGGGAGCACTATGCGGGGCCATGTATACAGTACGAAGCACTATGAGGGGCACATGTATACAGTACGGAGTACTATGCGGGGCCATGTATACAGTACGGAGCACTATGCGGGCCATGTTCACAATATGGAGCACTATGCGGGGCCATATATACAGTACGGAGCACTATGCGGGACCATGTATACAGTAGGTAGCACTATGCGGGGCCATGTATACGGTACGGAGTACTATGAGGGGGACATGTATATAGTACGGAGCACTACGCGGGGCCATGTATACAGTACGGAGCACTATGCGGGGCCGTGTATACAGTACGGAGCACTATGCGAGGCCATGTATACAGTACGGAGCACTATGCGGGGCCATGTATATAGTAGTACCGAGCACAATGCGGGGGCCGTGTATATAGTAGTACGGAGCACTATGCGGGGCCATGTATACAGTACGAAGCACTATGAGGGGCACATGTATACAGTAAGTAGTACTATGCGGGGCCATGCATATAGTACGGAGCACTATGTGGGGCCATGTATACAGTATAGAGCACTATGCGGGGCCATATATACCGTACGGAGCACTATGCGGGATCATGTATACAGTAGGTAGCACTACGCGGGGCCATGTATACGGTACGGAGCACTATGAGGGGGACATGTATACAGTACGGAGCACTATGCGGGGCCATGTATACAGTACGGAGCACTATGCGGGGCCATGTATATAGTAGTACCGAGCACAATGCGGGGGCCGTGTATATAGTAGTACGGAGCACTATGCGGGGCCATGTATACAGTACGAAGCACTATGAGGGGCACATGTATACAGTAAGGAGTACTATGCGGGGCCATGCATACAGTACGGAGCACTATGTGGGGCCATGTATACAGTATGGAGCACTATGCGGGGCCATATATACCGTACGGAGCACTATGCGGGATCATGTATACAGTAGGTAGCACTACGCGGGGCCATGTATACGGTACGGAGCACTATGAGGGGGACATGTATACAGTACGGAGTACTATGCGGGGCCATGTATACAGTACGGAGCACTATGCTTGGTCGTGTATACAGTATGGAGCACTATGCGGGGCCATGTATACAATACGGAGCACTATGTGGGGCCATGTATACAGTATGGAGCACTATGCGGTGCCATGTATACAGTACGGAGCACTATGTGGGGCCGTGTATACAGTACGGAGCACTATGCGGGGTCATGTATACAGTATGGAGCACTATGCAGGGCCTTGTATATATAGTACGGAGCACTATGCAGGGTCATGTATACAGTACGGAGCACTATGCGGGACCATGTATGCAGTAGGTAGCACTATGCGGGGCCATGTATACAGTAGTGCGGAGCACTATGCGGGGCCATGTATACAGTGCGGAGCACTATGCGGGGCATGTATATGTAGCAAAGGTGAGAGAGCTTGCAAGGGAATTCCTACATGATGTTTCAAAAATGGAGAGAGGCTGCCATCTGCTGGCCAGACACAGTCAAGCGGAACCAAGATGAGTGATGCTGGAAGCCCTACCCTGGGAGATGGGGGACTCGGAGCCGGGTCCTGTGTTGTAGATGGGGTGCAGCCGTGGCCCGGACCCACTCCGTGCCCAGGGCCGTCACATTAAAAAAGGATGGTATGGGCTTATCCGGGTTGAGTGGCTGATCTCGACTACGCCACCTGTGGCACCTGGTGAAGGCCACCAGAGCTGCTGCAGTCCGCTGAGGCAGGATGTTATGGCAGCCGTCGTTGTTACTCATCCCCACAGGCGGAGCAGGGCCTCAGGGCAGAGAGACAGGATGGAGGGGGTTGTAGTGTAGGAGGTCTGGTGCTGCGTAGTGCGGTGTAATGCAGAATAAAGAGTCCGGAGGCCATAGGGGTTAACTTCCAGGGTTTTTATTCACGGTGGAGATTGCAGTTGAAAGGCTTCTCCCTGCTCCTCGCGGAGTTCTGCGGTCACCAGAGACGGGGGGGGGTCCGACAACCTCCGAGTAAGTCCAGTGTTCAATCAGGACCCCGCACCAGAGTGTTCCTAGACTTCAGACCGGGTCCTTTCCTGTCTGTGTGTGTGTAGATAGGCCGGGTCTCCCTCTGAACTTCACTCAGAAAAAGGGTACGGGTGGCAGCTCCGCTCCGTCCGTTACCCGGTGGGATCCTCAGGACCTACCGGACTTCCCTGACCAGGACGTAGAGTGGCAAGGTCAGGTGTCGGGGGCCGGTTCCCCTCTTGCAGCCGGAATCCCTCTGAATAGATCAGGTTGGCGAGGACAGGTGGCGTATACCACTCCATCTGCACCCCCCTGGGATCCATTTGCGGTGGAGCTACACTCCTAAGCTCCGGGTCTTCTTGGTCATGGTCCTTGACCGGGCTGAGACATTCATTATCTGCGACCTGCCCCTCGACCCAAGGCCAGGGTACGAGGGCCGTGCCTCCATCCTCTGCAGGTCCACACAGGATCCACGTTCAGGGAGGAAGGTCACGATCAAAGAACCCAGACCCAAGATGGCTGTGTATTAAATATGAAATTTAAAGTGTCACTAAAATGTGAATCCTCCACCCTCACCCACTAGTTGGTTCCCCTATGTCTTGGTTCCCCAGTCTCCCGATTCCCAGTAGGGGCAGCACCTAGTGCTTACTAGCCCCCTCTGGTGGGAGAAGTGTGGTGTTGGATGTGGAGGTAGGGTCCCGACCATCGCACTGTTCTTACCTCAAAGGAGGAACACTACACCCCGTTAAAGAGGTGCAGCATCCCTGTGGCGGTCGAACCCTCAGGTGCGCCACAAAGATATGCAAGGGAAGTTGAAGGGAGAGCAGATTTAGACGCTGGACCCGATCAGGTGACTTCCAAGACGGAGTTCCGAGAGATAAGAGGCCAGCTCGCCAAACCTAAGGGGTCTTTGGCGCCAAGCAGCAGAAAGGAGCAGACGTGTTCCCTGCGTGCTGGGAAGCCCCGCGTGACAGGCCTAAGCCAGAGGCCTGTGAGGTGCCACAGCCGGGCACCGGTAGAAGAGCTCCGGATCCCTCACAGATGTGACCCTAGTGCTGTGCCTGCTGAGGAGACTCGGAACCTGCTTGCGATGCTGAGTGAGTTCGCGGAACCCGACGTCACCCGCCGACAGACGAGGTCTGGACCCCCCTACCCAAGGCTTGAGAGACTGCCTCCAACGGCCAAGCAGAGAGGACTTGAGAGACGGCTGCCCCAGAAAAGTCACGCCAAGGAAAGCAGAGGAGCTGCATACGTGAACATGGCCGTCACTTCTACTGTTCACCCACGGTACCGGGGACAATTGGGTTTAGGTACTCAGGTTGGGAGGGGAACGGTTGGGGCTAAAGAAGCTCAACGTGATCTAATTGAATTTATCTGGAAAAAGACTCACGGCCTAGCGGGAATAACCGGTGACCCCCGCTAGAGCCATATGCACAGTTAAGAAACTCACGTGGTGTCTCCCATGATCGAGGGCACCACATTACCTTGAGAGACTTCGCATTTTGCTAATACTTCAAATTACTGTTTATTAGCCTTGTTGCAATCCCTTGTTCAGCGTACCTGTTACATATATATATAAACTGTTTATATTCAACTCTTACTGTTCTCGCCTTGTGTCTCTGTGCGTTGCATCCCGGCACATGCATTACATTTGGCGTAGTCGGCAGGATGCAACATTCAGACGCAGAGATGGCGGAGCAGCCTGTGACTGGGTCCGGCCGGAGCCATATATCTTTGGGGGCTATGCTCAGCCATCTACCCAAGTTTATGGGGGATGGCATGTCACTGTGGGACTGGGTAGAAAGACTGAGAAGTATGCTACGTATGTATCTCCTCGATCCCCTAGCCCAGGCGGAGCTGGCCCTCCTAACCCTTGATGGAGAGGCCCGGCAGACTGTGATGTACCGCCCACCTGGGGACCGTGACACCGTGGACAAAGTGATAAAAATTCTAGAGGACATGCACGGTGACACTACAGATTTGGGACACTTGCGCTTACAGTTGTTTCAGCGGGTCCAAGGGGAAAATGAGACAGTAAATCAGTATGTTAATGGATTACAGGAAGTGACGGCCCATATCACCAAGAAAGTTCGAGATGGGAACCGAGGACTGGGACCATTAGATGAGGTGTTGTGTGACCAACTGATTGCTGGCTTGAGAGACACTTGCCTGAGGCAGATCCTGAAGGAGCGGCTGCGACTGAGCCCTGATCTGGGCTTCCTGGAGGTAGGGGCTGAAGCTAGAGTCCTGGAGAGAGAAGTTCCTGTTCTCAAAGCCACAGTTAGAAGTCATGAGGCAATTGCCCCTGAATTCACCAACAAAGAGCCTGATTGAGTACGGAAAACACGTCAGGAAATTCGAGACATTCGGGTGAGTTGAATGCTATTAGAAAGACCCCTACTGCCCCCTTGCCGACGGACCGTACTGCCCAACACGGACGGAGACCAGAGCGAGAAAAGCGTTCCTACCCGGCCCCAGCACAGCATGTACCCGACCTATCGGTAGAACGAGGACCAGAGTGCTGGACCTGCGGAGGTAGAGATCATATCTCCAAAGACTGTCCAAACTGAGAAAGGAGGAGGAGGAGACAGCCGTTAAACTAAAATGCCCCACGGTTGTGGAGCATACCGTGGGGTCTCGAGCTTCAGAGAGTGGAAGAGGGAGCTCTGAAGACATTGTCTCCGAGAGGCCCATTATCTGGGCTGAACTCAATGGGCAGTGGATCCCCTGTTTAATGTACACTGGGTCTCAAGTGACCACTATGCCTGAGACGTATTTCCAAAGTCACTTTCCTGAAGTCGCTCGTTCCTGCCGGGAACCCACTGTCAAATTGGTGGCGGCTAATCAACTACCTATCCCAGTAGCGGGAGTAGTATGGATGTCCGTTCGGGCATGTGGAAAGGACCTCGGTCGGAAAGGGATCGTACTGACCACAGGGCCCGGAGGCAATGGGCCCATTGTAACCCTAGGCATGAATGTGCTGAAAGAGGTCGAACAGTTCCTGGCTGAGGGCTGTAACAAAAACAACTGGACCCGTGCCACTCGAGACCCAGCTAACAAGAGAGTATTTCAGCATCTCGTGCGGGTCAGTCAGATTCAAAAATTGCCCGCTACCTCTCAGTACCTTGGTAAGGTATCGATACCACCCGAAGCCACAATGACACTGCCAGTGGGACAGACTGTACTCACTCTACCGGTGCTGGCACATGTGTCCTTAGAGGGTGTGGCATTCAAATTGAACCAATGGAGGGAGAGGAAGCTCCCTCTGGACTCCTGGTTGCTCGGACCCTGGCCACTGTGCGGCACGGTAGAGTACCCGTGCGTTGCATCAATTTAAGTGGCACAAGTTTACAGTTGTTGCCCCGACAAGAGGTGGCGCGAGTGTGTATAATGCCAGAAGCCCTTACTAGAGCTGACGCTATAGGGCTGGTACCTGTGGAAGGAAAGCCATGGACCCTGGAGGTGTCCCTCAATAGCCAAGAGAATGGAAGAGAACCGTTGGCTGGGCGCCACCTCTTGAAGGAAATGGAGGCTAATCTGACTGAGTTTTCTGCTGGACAAGTAAGGCAGATCGAACAACTTCTACAGCGATATCAGGGAGTGTTTGCACAGCATGAAGATGATTTCGGGTGCACTCGGGACATTCAGCACGAAATATCCACCGGAAATACTGCTCCCATCAGAGAGAGATATTGGCGGATGCCGCCACAAATGTACCAGGAGGTGAAAGAGCTGTTGGCCCACATGTTACAGAACGGTGTGATCCTTGAAAGTCAGAGTCCTTGGGTGGCTCCGATCGTGCTGGTCCGGAAGAAGGCTGGTACCCTGAGATTCTGCATAGGCTATCGAAAGCTGAATGCCTGTACAGTACTGGACTCCTATCCACTCCCCCGAATTGAAGAGTCTCTATCTGCACTAGGGAGTGCCAAATTCTTCTCTTCCCTCGACCTGGCCAGTGGCTATTGGCAGGTCCCAGTAGCTGAGAAGGATCGTCCGAAGACAGCTTTTGTTCTCCCTATGGGCCTGTTTGAGTTCAATCGGATGCCTTTCAGGCTAACAAATGCGTCAGGAATCTTCCAACTGCTGATGGAGAGATGCTTGGGGGACCTCAGCTTTGAAGCCACTTTAATATATCTGGACGATATAATTATCTATTCCGCTACGTTTGAAGATCATCTCCGCCGATTGGAACAAGTGTTAGAACGGCTTCAAAGTCACGGCCTGAAAATTAAGCCTAGTAAGTGTCGTCTCTTCAAATGAGAAATTGAATATCTGGGGCACACTGTGTCCAGTGCGGGAGTGCACCCCAATGCGGAGAAAGTAGCTGCCGTGCAGAAGTGGCCCACGCCCATCAATCTAAGGGAACTGAGGGCGTTCCTGGGGCTCGCTGGATACTACCACAGATTCATTAAAGACTTCGCTAAGATTGCGATCCCGCTCAATGAACTGCTGAGAGGAATGGCTGGGGGAGCCAAGCGGCAGCCCATTCAGTGGGGACCCCGACAAGAAGAGGCATTCTGAGCATTAAAAATGGCGCTAACGGATGCCCCAATCCTGGCCTACACTGACTTTTTGCGCCTTTTATGTTGTACACTGATGGAAGCTTGCATGGACTGGGAGCAGTGCTGGCTCAAGTACAAGGAGGAAAAGAGTGAGCGATCTCGTATGCCAGCAGGTCACTCTGAGACACGGAGAAGAATCCGGACAACTACAGTTCATTTAAGCTGGAGCTACTGGCACTGGTGTGGGCCATGACCGAGAAATTTGCTGAGTACTTGTCAGGGTCAGAAGTGCAAGTGCGGACAGATAACAACCCTTTGGCCCACTTGGAGAACGCCAAACTGGGCACGTTAGAACAGCGGTGGGTCGCAAGGATGTCCAAATACCAATATAAAATCGCCTATCCGTCCATGGCCCTGAACACTCATGCAGATGCCCAGTCCCGGGTCACTCAGGCAGGGCCGAAGAGGGACAGAGTTGAGGAGCTCGAAGGCGACGAGATCCCGGATTTCAGCCAGTTCGCCGCTGTTGTGGTCGACGCCCAGGAGACCAGAGAGGAGCCGAGGCCCACTCAAATTCTGGTCCGTTCAAGAGACGAATGGATACATCTGCAGCAGTCCGACCCAGAGTTAGCAAAGCTGAGAGAATGGGTCGCCCTTAAGCAAAGACCCGACCAGGAAGCCAGAGCCTCTTCACTTCCAACTACCCTACAAATCCTAGGCCAGTGGAAGAGGCTCTTCCTGAAGGACGGCTTACTATGGCGAAGAATCCAGCTGCCTCGAGAGTTTGATGTTACCTGGCTGGTGGTAGTTCCAGGAGCGCTAGTAATGCCGCTAGCCGAAGAAGCTCATAGAAGAGGTGCTCACTTCGGTGTAGAAAAGACCTTTTGGTGGTTGTTAGAACCTTGCTGTTAGGTTTTTTTTCCTTTGCTGGTCACATGACTTTGTTGGCCTATTTAATCCTGCTCCGCCCTTCTGGCTTTGCTGGACTTCATTGTATATCTACTTTCTAGCTAGCCTGTGCTCTGTATCTAACTCTGTTAGTTTGCTTGGTCTACGGACCTCTATGTTCTATCTATTTTGTTTGTTCGTCTGTCTGCTACTATTTCTGTTAGGAGGTGTCCCATATTCCTTCCAGTCCTTAGTACTTGTAGGGATTCCCTCCCCACATCTATAGGTCTTCGTACAGACTAGATTAGGACTTTAGCAGGTCTGATCGCAGGATCAGGTTCCCTGTTACATCATAGGGATTCAGCTGAGTCTTATAGTAGGGACAGATCTCCTCTCTTTCCTTAGCTTTGGTAGCAGAACATAACAGTAAGTCCAGCCTGCAAATTCTCTAAGGAAAGATTTTTCTGTTCCATCATGGTGTCGGTTCAGGATTTGGCTCATCGCCTGCAGGGACTCTCTCTGGAGGTGGCCGAACTCCGTCAGCACGTGAGTAACTGTCCTGGAGCACATTTCTTGGAGCCTAAGGTATGTTTGCCGGATTTATTTTTTGGTGAACACCGAGAATTTTTTTCATTTAAAAATGCTTGCTTATTGTATTTTCGTTTGAGACCTAAGTCCTCTGGGGATGAATCCCAGCGCGTAGGGTTCATAATGTCACTTTTGCGCAAAGAGCCTCAGGAGTGGGCCTTTTCTTTGCAACCTAGTGATACATGCTTCAGATCAGTGGATAGTTTTTTTTCTGCTTTAGGACTATTATATGATGATCCTGACCGTGTCGCATCAGCTGAGACTGAGTTGAGATGTCTAAAACAAGGATCGGGTAATGTGGAAAAATATTGTACACATTTTCGTCGTTGGTCCACTCAAACAGGGTGGAACGATTCTGCTCTGAAAAGTCTATTTCTTGCTGGGCTCAGTGAAAGGGTTAAAGACCTGCTAATTGCTTATCCTACACCTGAGGATTTGCAACAGGCTATGCAATTAGCTATACGGGTGGATAGAAGACTGCGTGCTAGGGTTAATGAGAGCAAATCCTCTGCTATGTCAGTTTCTGGTTATGATAATGTGTGTACTAACAGTGGTGAACCGATGGAGATTGGATCGGTGGCACCTCGCTCTCAAGAAAAAGACCGTCGTTTTTCGGAAGGCTTGTGCTTCTATTGTGGAAAATCTGGTCATTTGATTAAAGGCTGTGAGCTTCGGATGAAGAAAGAAAAAAAAATGGTCAGTCACGCCCGTATTGCCTGTTTAAATTCCAAGGGTATATTTTTAGCTGCTTCCACGATTGCTCAGAAAAAATTAATGGAATTTCGGGTGTTTGTTGATTGCGGGTCTACACTGAATGTAATTGATGGGGGATTCGTGGAAAAACTCAATTTAAAACCTGAACCTTTATCATCCCCCATTGCTGTGGTTTCTGTGGATGGCTCCCCTTTGAAGAATATTACTCTCAAGGTCAGTGAATTTCCTCTCACTATTAATGGTGTTCACCATGAGAAATTGGATTTGGTAGTGTTGAATAACTTGCCTTCTCCAGTAATATTGGGTTTGCCCTGGTTAAAATTTCACAATCCTGTACTGGATTGGTCTACCAGTGAAATTAAATCCTGGAGCCATAAATGTTATGACAAGTGTTGTAATGGGCGTATTGCAGCTTTGGATAGGGGAGAATTGCCTGTTCCTATTCAGGATTTTTGGAGAGTTTTTTCTGAGAAGGAATCGCAGGTTTTGCCTCCCCATAGAGACTATGATTGTTCTATTGAATTTGTCCCTGGAGCGACTCTTCCTAAAAGTCGTTTATTTAACCTTACTATTCCTGAGAGGAAGGCTTTGGAGGAATACATACAGACAAGTTTGGCCGCCGGTCACATTAGGCCCTCTAAGTCTCCTGTGGCGGTTGGATTTTTTTTTGTAAAAAAAAAGGACGGCGGTTTACGTCCTTGTCTGGATTTTCGTGAGATTAACAAAATTACGGTACGCAATCCTTACCCACTGCCATTGATTCCTGATCTGTTTAACCAGTTATTGGGGGCCAAGTGGTTCTCTAAAATTGACCTTAAGGGGGCATACAATCTGTTGCGCATGAAGGAGGGTGATGAATGGAAGACTGCTTTTAACACTCCTGTGGGTCATTTTGAGAATCTGGTTATGCCTTTTGGTCTTACTAATGCTCCTGCATTTTTTCAGAATCTGATTAATGACATCCTTAGACCTTTGATCGGTAAAAATGTGGTTGTGTATTTGGATGACATTTTGATTTATTCGTCAGATCTGGAGTCTCATTGGCGGAGCGTGCGTGAGGTATTACAGTTATTAATGGACAATTCGCTTTTTGCTAAGCTGGAGAAATGTGAGTTCGCTGTACAGAGAATTAGTTTTTTGGGCTACATTATCTCCAGCAAAGGTTTTGAGATGGATCCGGTTAAGGTTCAGGCTGTGCAGGAATGGCCTAGGCCTATTGGTTTGAAATCGATACAGAGGTTTTTGGGTTTCGCCAATTACTACAGAAAATTCATAAAAAATTTTTCTAGTATTGTCAAACCTCTGACTGATCTCACCAGGAAAGGTGCTGATGCGGTTCAGTGGTCTTCTGAGGCCATTGAAGCTTTTGTGTATCTCAAGGAGAGGTTCACCTCTGCTCCCATCCTTATGCAGCCTGATGTTACTAGGCCGTTTTTGGTTGAGGTTGATGCTTCCTCTGTGGGGGTTGGCGCAGTATTGTCTCAGGATAACGGGGATGGATTACATCCCTGTGCCTTTTTTTCAAAAAAATTTTCGGAGACTGAACTGAATTACGATATTGGTAATCGGGAATTATTGGCTATTAAACTCGCATTTGAACACTGGCGCCACTTCTTGGAAGGTGCGGAATTTCCCGTTCAGGTTCTTACGGATCATAAAAATCTGATATATCTTGATGCTGCCAAGCGCCTGAATGCCCGTCAGGCTAGGTGGGCACTGTTTTTCTCGCGGTTTAATTTCTCCGTTACTTACATCCCTGGTACTAAGAATGTTAAGGCGGATGCCTTATCTCGCAGTTTTTCTCCCATAGTCGGTGCTGAGAAAGAGGAAAACATTTTACAAGAAGGTGTTGTGATAGCTGCTTTAGACTCCGTTTTGGAAGATGAGATTCTTAAAGCTCAGGAGAATGCCCCATCTAACACTCCTCATGGGAGGTTGTTTGTGCCTGGGACCTTTAGGAGAGATTTGTTTGTTGAGTGTCACGAATCTCGGTTGGCAGGTCATCCCGGAATCTCTGAGACCAAGAGACTGGTGGGTCGCAGTTTTTGGTGGCCTGGATGGCAGAAGGAAGTCATTAAGTGGGTGCGCCAATGTACTATATGTGCTAGATCTAAGTCCTCACATACTCCTGCTGCGGGGTTGCTTTGTCCTTTGGAGGTCCCCAGTGCTCCTTGGACACATTTGGCTATGGACTTTATAACTGACCTTCCCCCCTCTGAGGGTTTTACTGTCATCTGGGTGGTCGTGGACCGTTTTAGCAAGATGTGTCACTTGGTTCCCTTCGTCAAACTGCCCTGCGCTAAAACTCTCGCTAAGGCCTTTGTCAAGGAAATTGTCAGACTTCATGGCGTTCCTACTGACATTGTTTCTGATAGGGGTCCTCAGTTCGTGGCTCGTTTTTGGCGTGCCTTTTGTGACAGGTTGGGAATTCATTTGTCGTTTTCGTCCGGATATCATCCTGAATCTAATGGCCAGACAGAAAGGAAAAACCAGGATGTTGAGCAGTTCTTGCGTTGTTTTGTGGCAGACAATCAAGAGGGGTGGTCTGAGTTTCTGCCACTTGCCGAATTTGCTCTGAACAATCATACATCTTCTTCTGCTGGTTGTTCGCCTTTTTTTTGTTGTTCTGGGAGACATCCGTCGTTTGGGTCGTTCTCCAAATTGGGATCTGCCGTGCCTGAGGAGGAGAATTTTTCCGGTGATTTGGAAAGAGTTTGGACGGATGTGCGTGGTAATCTTCAGGAGGCCAACAGAAAATCTAAAGACTACTTTGATAGGAAACGACAGGAGGTTTTGTTCGCTGTTGGTGACATGGTTTGGTTGTCCTCTAGGAATCTGCGGTTGAGGATTCCTTCTAAGAAATTGGGTCCCAAGTTTGTAGGGCCCTTTAAGGTGCTTCAGGTTGTCAACCAATCTGCTGTTAGGTTGGAGGTTCCTACCTCCTGGAGAATTAATCCGGTCTTTCATGTCTCTCTGTTAAAAAAAGCTGTTGTGTCGGATGGTGACGCCTCTGCCTCTGTTCCTCCGGTGGTGGAGGACGGGGAATATGAAATTTCTCGCATCCTTGACTCTAGACGGTATAGAGGTAGTTTGCAGTATCTTGTGGCCTGGAAAGGTTTCGGACCCGAGGATAACTCTTGGGTGAGGTCAGATGATGTTTCCGCGTCCAGACTTATCAGAGCGTTTCACAGGAGATTTCCTGATAAGCCTGGTCCTAGGGGATCCGGAGGATCCTCTTAGAAGGGGGGGTACTGTTAGAACCTTGCTGTTAGGTTTTTTTTCCTTTGCTGGTCACATGACTTTGTTGGCCTATTTAATCCTGCTCCGCCCTTCTGGCTTTGCTGGACTTCATTGTATATCTACTTTCTAGCTAGCCTGTGCTCTGTATCTAACTCTGTTAGTTTGCTTGGTCTACGGACCTCTATGTTCTATCTATTTTGTTTGTTCGTCTGTCTGCTACTATTTCTGTTAGGAGGTGTCCCATATTCCTTCCAGTCCTTAGTACTTGTAGGGATTCCCTCCCCACATCTATAGGTCTTCGTACAGACTAGATTAGGACTTTAGCAGGTCTGATCGCAGGATCAGGTTCCCTGTTACATCGTAGGGATTCAGCTGAGTCTTATAGTAGGGACAGATCTCCTCTCTTTCCTTAGCTTTGGTAGCAGAACATAACAGTGGTTGCAACGGCTGGTGTATTGGCCTCAACTGCGGCAAGACGTCGAGGGGGTCTGCCGAACATGTCGTCAGTGTGAGTTGAACAAGCCCCCGGAACAAAGAGCTCCCATTCAGACTATCCGAACTTCTGGCCCCTTGGAAGTCTTGATGATTGACTACCTGATGATAGGAACTTCATACAATGGTTAGGGACACTGTTTAGTCATGACTGATCACTTCACCTAGTTCGCAGTAGTGACGCCTACTAAATACCAGACAGCAGAAGCCGCAGCTAAGGCCATCTGTCAGGATTTTATCTGGCTTTATGGGTGCCCGAAGCGAATACATTCTGACCAGGGGGCCTGCTTCCAAGGATGAGTGATGGATAAGCTATACTGCATCTATGGGATCGACCGATCTCGAACAACACCCTACCACCCTCAAGGGAACGGCGCATGCGAGCGCTTCAACCGAACCCTGTTGCAAATGTTGCGAACGCTGGAAGCGGACAAAAAGATGAAGTGGCCCGAATTTGTGTCAGAGATGGTGTGGGTGTATAATAATTGAGTTCATGCGACTACCGGCTACACCCCTTGCATGTTGCTGTTTGGAAGAAGTGGGCGAGAAATTACTGAACTGGAGCTAGACTCAGAAGACTCCGGCCCGGGCAGTAGCCCAAGTACCTGGATTCGAGAACACCAGCGTCAGCTCCATACAGTGAGAAGACTGGTTGCTCAGAAGTTTCAGTAAGTAGAGCATGCAGATCGGCCCCCGACCGCAGGCGGATCATTTCAGCCAGGAGACCGAGTACTGGTAAGGGCCAAACGATTTGGGAGTAAACTTGACCATCGTTGGGAGGCGATACCATATCGGGTGGTGAAGAAGGTTCACCCAGACAACCCCGTCTACGAGGTTAGGCCCGAAGGGGAAGACGCCGCAACACCCAGGGTGTTGCACCGCAATATGCTGCGACCTTGCTCCTCTGAAGCAGAAGTCTGTAACGAAGTTGGGCCTTCAAACGTATTGGCTGAAGTGCCACATGCAGGAACCTTGGGGGATGAAGAAGGATGGGCCACAATGCAGTTGGGCCCGTCAGAACCATTGAGGCCAATCCCGAGTGGAACCCAGAATGAGTCGAGAAATGACTTGCAATCCCTAGTAATTGATTCATCGGATCTCCCGGAGTCACCTCCGCAAGAGGAGCCCTGCAGAACTGAGCGGGCTAATGCCGGAATTCCTCCTAACTGGTAAGCTCAAGAAGAGTTTATCTGGTCTCAAATCCAGCAGAAAATGCAGGAGTGTGCCCAACTCCTGTCTGAACTTGCACTGCCTGGAAAGAGGCATCAATTATGCGAGAAGTCCACTCGCACGAGGACTGGCGAGCAAAAAGGAGGGATGAATGTAGCAAAGGCGAGAGAGCTTGCAAGGGAACTCCTACATTATGTTTCAAAAATGGAGAGAGGCTGCCATCTGCTGGCCAGACACAGTCAAGCGGAACCAAGATATGCAAGGGAAGTTGAAGGGAGAGCAGATTTAGACGCTGGACCCGATCAGGTGACTTCCAGGAAGGAGTTCCGAGAGATAAGAGGCCAGTGCGCCAAACCTGAGGGGTCTTTGGCGCCAAGCAGCAGAAAGGAGCAGACGTGTTCCCTGCGTGCTGGGAAGCCCCGCGTGACAGGCCTAAGCCAGAGACCTGTGACGTGCCACAGCCCGGCACCGGTAGAAGAGCTCCAGATCCCTCACAGATGTGACCCGAGTGCTTTGCATGCTGAGGAGACTCGGAACCTGCTTGCGGTGCTGAGTGAGTTCGCGGAACCCGACATCACCCGCCGACAGACGAGGTCTGGACCCCCCTACCCAAGGCTCGAGAGATTGCCTCCAACGGCCAAGCAGAGAGGACTTGAGAGACGGCTGCCTCAGGAAAGTCACGCAAGCGAAAGCAGAGGAGCTGAAGACTTGAACAGGGCCTTCACTTCTACTGTTCACCCACGGTATCGGGGACAATTGGGTTTAGGTACTCAGGTTGGGAGGGGAACGGTTGGGGCTAAAGAAGCTCAACGCGATCTAATTGAATTTATCCGAAAAAAGACTCAAGGCCTAGCGGGAATAACCGGTGACCACCGCTAGAGCCATATGCACAGTTAAGGAACTCACGTGGTGTCTCTCATGATCGAGGGCACCACATTACCTTGAGAGACTTCGCATTTTGCTAATACTTCAAATTACTGTTTATTACCCTTGTTGCAATCCCTTGTTCAGCGTACCTGTTACATATATATATATATATATATATATAAACTGTTTATATTCAACTCTTACTGTTCTCGCCTTGTGTCTCTGTGCGTTGCATCCCGGCACCTGCATTACATATACAGTACGGAGCACTGTGCGGGGGACATTTAAATGTGGCACCCCAGGTCTGGTCGCCACAGTGGCAGCAATGTCATGTCTGAGAGCAGGTGGGAGGTTCCCTGGTTGGGGACAATTAGCATTCAGCACCTCCTGCCTCAGTCCAGGGAGGGGAGAAACCTGCCCTTTATAAACTGGATCTGGGTCGTGGTTAGTGAGAGAAGTGCCGGACAAGTTCCAGAGAAGTTGCAGATAGGGACAGGTCAGCAGCCGGCTGAGGAGTCCCTGTAGGCAGAGGAGGAACACGAGGCCAGGAGGGGAGCTGGAAGAGCTCATCCTGGCTAGAGACTTACAAAGCCGGACACTGGAGTCCGAGGCTGTGAGGGTTATAAGCCCAGCAGCAGAAAACCACCACACAGGGGACTTCAAGTCCTCTGGCCCAAGGAAGGCTGGAGGCTCAGCCATGCAAGAGGGACCACTACTGCCCTGGAGGGGTGAGAAGTACGGAAGGCCCGAGTCGCCAGTCATATGGGTGAGAACAACACTCAGAGACGTGGGCTACCACTACACTACAGCGGGATAGCCATGAAAGATTGAAGTCAGCACGGTAGGCCTACAAACTCCCCCTGACCAGCGGGATCTCCCAGTTGCTCTCAGACTGACCAGGCCTCCATTGTTAACCTGTATTCCGGACGGGTCCCTTAATACCACCAACAGTAAAGACCCTGAATTGTTTGACAGACTCCGTGTGGTTACTGCTGCTCCCGCGCACCATCACCACCAACATCCCTATTTACTGCCCTGAGGCTATACTCATCCCGTGGGGAGTTATACTACCCTCAGCTGCACCCACAACACCAGCCTCAGCGGTCGGCCCTGCAGCGGCGGTTCACTCTTACCGCAATCCACGGGTGGCGTAGTCGGACATTTAATCACAAAACCCTATAAATAGACTGCCATTTGGGTTGACCATCCTGAGCCACGGGACCGGGTCCCCGCCACGCAAGGACTACAACCTCCAGCATCCACAAAAGGTCCGGTTCCAGGTATCCACACACACACACGGCCCAGGGGGCGCGTCATATACAGTACGGAGTACTATGCGGGACCATGTATACAGTAGGTAGCAGTATGCGGGACCATGTATACAGTATGGAGTACTATGCGGGGCCATGTATACAGTACGAAGTACTATGCGGGGCCATATATACAGTACGGAGCACTATGCGGGGCCATGTATACAGTACGAAGTACTATGCGGGGCCATGTATACAGTACGGAGCACGATGCGGGGCCATGTATACAGTACGGAGCACTATGCGCGGGCCGTGTATACAATACGGAGCACTATGAGGGGCCATGTATATAGTAGGATGGAGCACTATGCGGGGCATGTATACAGTGCGAAGCAAAATGTGGGGGACATGTATACAGTACGGAGTACTATGCGGGGTCATGTATACAGGACGGAGCACTATGCGGGACCATGTATACAGTAGGTAGCACTATGCGGGGCCATGTGTACAGTAGTACGGAGCACTATGCGGGGCCATGAATACAGTACGGAGCACTATGCGGGGCATGTATACAGTACGGAGCACTATGCGTGGTCATGTATACAGGACGGAGCACTATGCGGGACCATGTATACAGTAGGTAGCACTATGCTGGGCCATGTATACAGTAGTACGGAGCACTATGCGGGGCCATGAATACAGTACGGAGCACTATGCGGGGCATGTATACAGTACGGAGCACTATGCGGGGCCATGTATACAGTACGGAGCACAATGCGGGGCCATGTATACAGTATGGAGCTCTATGCATGACCATGTATACAGTAGGTAGCAGTATGCGGGGCCATGTATACAGTATGGAGTACTATGGGGGCCGTGTATACAGTACGGAGCACTATACGGGGCCATGTATACAGTACGGAGCACTATGCGGGGCCATGCATACAGTAGTAGGGAACACTATGCTGGGCGGTGTATACAATACGGAGCACTATGCGGGGCCATGTATATAGTAGGATGGAGCACTATGCGGGGCCATGTATACAGTACGAAGCATTATGCGGGGGACATGTATACAGTACGGAGTACTATGCGGGACCATGTATATAGTTGTACGGAGCACTATGCGGGGCCATGTATACAGTACAGAACACTATGCGGGACCATGTATATAGTTGTACGGAGCACTATGCGGGGCCATGTATACAGTACGGAGCACTATGCGGGAGCCTTGTATACAGTATGGAGTACTATGCGGGGCCATGTATACAGTAGTATGGAGCACTATGCGGGACCATGTATATAGTAGTACGGAGCACTATGCGGGGCCATGTATACAGTACGGAGAACTATGCAGGGCCATGTATATAGTAGTACGGAGCATTATGCGGGGCCATGTATACAGTATGAAGCACTATGCGGGTGACATGTATACAGTACGGAGCACTATGCGGAGCCATGAATACTGAGTGCAGCACTATGCTGGGTCGTATGTACAGTATGGAGCACTATACAGGGCCATGTATACAGTACGGAGCACTATGAGGGGGACATGTATACAGTACGGAGTACTTTGCGGGGCCATGTATACAGTACTGAGCACTATGCATGGCCATGTATATAGTATAGAGCACTATGCGGGGCCATGTATACAGTACTGAGCACTATGCATGGCCATGTATATAGTATAGAGCACTATGCAGGGCCATGTATACAGTATGGAGCACTATGCGGGGCCATGTATACAGTACAGAGCACTGTGCGGGGCTATGTATACAGTATGGAGCACTATGCGGGACCATGTATACAGTACGGAGCACTATGCGGGGGCAGTATACAGTATGAAGCACTATGCGAGGCCATATATACAGTAGGGAGAACTATGCAGGGCCACGTATAGAGTACGGAGCACTATGCGGGGGCCATGTATGCAGTACAGAGCACTATGCGGGGGCCGTATATAGAGTAAGGAGCACTATGCGGGGCCATATATACAGTAAGGAGCACTATGCGGGGCCATGTATATGTAGGGGCACTATGCGGGGTCATGTTTGCGTACGGAGCACTATGCGGAGCCATGTATACTGTGTGCAGTACTATGCGGGGCCATATATACAAAACAGAGCAGTATGCAGGACCATGTATACAATATGGAGCACTATGCGGGGCCATGTATACAGTACGGAGCACTATGCGGGGCCATGTATACAGTACGGAGCACTATGCGAGGCCATGTATATAGTAGTACCGAGCACAATGCGGGGGCCGTGTATACAGTACGGAGCACTATGCGGGGCCATGTATACAGTACGAAGCACTATGAGGGGACATGTATACAATACGGAGCACTATGCGGGGGCCGTATATAGAGTACGGAGCACTATGCGGGGCTGGGTATACAATATGAAGCACTATGCGGGGCCGTGGATACAGTACGGAGCACTATGCGGGGCCATGTATACAGTACGAAGCACTATGAGGGGACATGTATACAATACGGAGCACTATGCGGGGGCCGTATATAGAGTACGGAGCACTATGCGGGGCTGGGTATACAATATGAAGCACTATGCGGGGCCGTGGATACAGTACGGAGCACTATGCGGGGCCATATATACAGTACGGAGCACTATGCGGGGCCATGTATACGTAGGTGCACTATGCGGGGTCATGTTTGCGTACGGAGCACTATGCGGGGCCATATATACAGTACGGAGCACTATACGGGAGCCATGTATACAGTACAGAGCAGTATGCGGGGGCCGCATATAGAGTACGGAGCAATATGCGGGCCCGTGTATACAATATGTAGCACTATGCTGGGCCGTGTATACAGTACGGAGCACTATGTGGGGCCATGTATACAGTAGGGAGCACTATGCTGGGCCATGTATACAGTACGGAGCGCTATGTGGGGCCATGGATACTGTGTGCAGCACTATGCGGGGCCATATATACAAAACAGAGCAGTATGCGGGGCCATGTATACTGTATGCAGTAGTATGCTGGGCCGTGTATACAGTACGGAGCACTATGCTGGGCCATGCATACAGTACAGAGCACTATGCTGGGCCGTGTATACAGTACGGAGCACTATGCAGGGCCATGTATAGAGTACGGAGCACTATGCGGGGGCCATGTATACAGTATGGAGCACTATACGGGGCCATGTATACAGTACAGAGCACTATGCGGGGCCGTGTATACAGTACGGAGCACTATGCAGGGCCATGTATAGAGTACGGAGCACTATGCGGGGGCCATGTATACAGTACAGAGCACTATTCGGGGGCCGTATATAGAGTACGGAGCACTATGCGGGGCAGTGGATACAGTACGGAGCACTATGCGGGGCCATGTATACGTATGGAGCACTGTGCGGGGCAATGTATACTGTGTGCAGCACTATGCGGGGCCATATATACAAAACAGATCAATATGCGGGGCAATGTATATTGTAGTATTGAGCACAATCCGGGGGCTGTGTATACAGTACGGAGCACTATGCGTGGCCATGTATATAGTAGTACGGAGCACTATGCGGGGCCATGTATACAGTACGAAGCACTATGTGGGGACATGTATACAGTACGGAGCACTATTCAGGGCCGTGTATACAGTACAGAGCACTATGCGGGTGCCATGTATACAGTACAGAGCACTATGCGGGTGCCATGTGTACATTACGGAGCACTATGCAGGGCCATGTATAGAGTACGTAGCACTATGCGAGGCCGTGTATACAATATGGAGCATTATGCGGGGCCATGTATACAGTACGGAGCACTATGCGGGGCCATGTATACAGTACGGAGCACTAAGCGGGGCCATGTATACAGTATGGAGCACTATGCTGGGCCATGTATACAGTAGGGACCACTATGTGGGGCCATGTATACAGTAGAGAGCACTATGCGGGGCCATGTATACAGTACGGAGCACTATGCGGGGCCATGTATACAGTAGGGAGCACTATGCGGCACCATGTATACAGTACGGAGCACTATGCAGGGCCATGTATACTGAGTGCAGCACTATACCGGGCCATGTATATAGTACGGAGCACTATGCGGGGAACATGTATATGGTACGGAGCACTATGCCGGGGACATGTATATAGTACAGAGCACTTTTCTGGGGTCCTATATAGAGTACGGAGCACGATGGGGGCCATGTATACAATATGGAGCAGTATGCGGGGCCATGTATACTGAGTGCAGCACTATGCAGGGCCATGTATACAGTATGGAGCACTATGCGGGGCCATGTATACAGTACAGAGCACTATGCGGGGGCAGTATATAGAGTACGGAGCACTATGCGGGCCCGTGTATACAATATGGAACACTATGCGAGGCCGTGTATACAGTACAGAGCACTATGCGGGGGATATGTATACAGTACGGAGCACTATGCGGGGCCATGTATACAGTACGGAGCACTATGCGGGGCCATGTATACTGTGTGCAGCACTCTGCGCGGCCATGTATACAAAACAGAGCAGTGTGCGGGGCAATGTATATAGTACGGAGCACTATGCGGGGCCATGTATATAGTAGTACGGAGCATTATGCGGGGCCATGTATACAGTAGGAATCACTATGCGGGGCCATGTATACGGTACGGAGCACTATGCGAGACCATGCATACAGTACAAAGCACTATGCGGGGCCATGCATACAGTACGGAGCACTATGCAGGGTCCATGTATATGACGCGCCCCCTGGGCCATATTCTTTTAGGGGGAATATCCGGAGCCGGATCAGATGGGAGTTGTAGTCTTCCGAGTGGCTGTGACCCGGTCCGTGCCCAGGGTGTCAAACTCAGTTGTATGTGGCAGTCCTACAGATGTTATTAAGTTCTTAATGTCGACTACGCCACCCGTTGTATTGCGGTCACTATGGCCGCCGCTGCAGCAGGGTCCGCTGAGGCTGATGGTGTAGGTGCAGCTTTTGATGGTATAACCCCCAACGGGTGGGGTATAGCCTCAGGGGGTCAGGTGCAGAGGATGGGGGTTGTAGTGGTGCAGCATAGATGTTAAAGGAAGACAGAGTCGGGTTGTGCAGTTTAGGGTATTTACTCACTGCTGATGTTCCGGTCACTCCAGCTTCAAGTGACCACCCGAGCCGTGCTGCGTCCACCAGGTCCTGGATCCAGCCAACCCCCAAGCGAGTCCGGAGCGTGACCCTGTGCTCTCCTTCTGTCCTTTCTCCGGCCGTCCCCACCAGGGATCCACCCAGGTCCAGCTCCCTCGGGCCTTCTGTTGGGTGACCCTTGGCCTTGGGTTCCCTGACCCTCCGTGTGGTATGCCTTCGTGGTGGATGTGGTGGGTGGCCGTGGCAGACGCTGCCCACGGCCTCCGGTCTCTGGCTGGGGTGTGTTTTTGCCCCCACCAGCTTGGGTTCCGGTACCCTGATGCCGACTCTTCACCCGGGGATTTAATTTGGGGTCTTAGAGTCCTTTCTTCTGTTTCCCCCTCTGGGTCTCACTTTCTTTCTCCTCTCTCTCTCTGGATCTGCTCTGCTCCTCTTCCTGTGACTCTTCTGCAAAGGCTGACAGACTGACCCTGATCTTAGTTGGTGCCCACCTTATATACACCCTCTATGTGTGAGCTCAGGTGACCAGCACCCAATGAGCTCCTATCTTTACCCAGGCTGCTCCCCCTATCTGCCCCTACACTACTTGGGATGTTCCACCCCCCTCCCACTCCAGCCAGGAACAGACTCGGTCGTACCTGCACATTTCTAAGTGGGAGTACCGTCGGTCTGCTCCTCGGAAATGGGATGTGTGTAGTGCATGCAGCCTACCGAGCTCAGGTCCACACTCCATCCTTACCCGGGAGTGGAATATCACACCTCTGGGTTGAGGTGCAATACCCCTGTAGCAGCCGGATCCTCAGGGTGCTACATTCCCCCCTGGTAAATCACAGCACGTCCTCGGGCTGTAAAGACAAAACACCAAAACATACAATTTTTTTTTTTTTATAAACATAATAAAACATATAAAACATTATATATATAAAACTTTTCATATAAACATTCTCGTCGTTTCTTGTTTCAGGTTCCTCCTCCGGACACTGTGCAACGTGTGTCCGGGAAAAATGCGTCAGTCTCTTAGAAAAACTGGTTTTTCTATAAAACCGGTAGGGGGCGCTTTAGGACGCGAAACTATATACAGGGGAAGTTGGCCGCTCTCAGTCCTCGGCCAGGTAGAGGGAAGGGAGTGGCTGCTCACAGTCCTCAGCCTGTGGGATTAAGGGGTTAACGGGTAAACAGTTCACTCAGCTGGTCCCAACGGGGACTATATATATATGTATCAACAGTTTCTTTGGTACCCGGTCGGGTAACTATTTACATCACTTGCTCTGCCGCACTCAACGGCGTCTTCCTCCTGCTCTTTGCTTACAGCTGGTTGTTACTTCAGACCCGTCCGGGTCCTCTTGTTCCTCCTCCTCGCACCGCAACTCCTCCTCCGTCAGGCGGTGTACGTGGAGGGCATAAGGTCCTTTGGCACACTTGTGCCGGGTGAAGGTGACCTCGTCTCCGATGTAGAGGTCACGACCTCTGTGCCCCTCCGGCAGATGGGACTCCACGTCTCTGCGCGTGACAAAGACGTCGCCGGGGGTGTTGTTGTCTCTAATGAAGCCCCACCCATGCTGCTGGTTGAACTTGATTACAGTCCCGGTGGTACGGGGACTGTGCGCTGCACGGGGGTCCCTCCTGGTCCGGCTCTTTTGCTCGGCGCTCCTTATTTGGGCCTGTTGTTCCCGGACCCGCCTCTCTCTCCGCTCCCTCGCAAACTCCTCGAGCTGTTGGCGGCAGCACTCCGCACGCTCTGCTGCAGCTGCCCTAGTTTCCTGAGTGAACCCCATTAGATCTTCTCCGGTGGGGTCCCACTCAAACTGTGCTTCCGCTAGCGGGGGCGAGATCCTTATTACGGGCTTCGGAGCCGGAATCAGGGGTGCACACATGGCCCCAACCCTCCTCTGGTGCTCCAGTTCGTAATACTTCTGGGGCCAGATGAAAGGCTGCCCGTCCGGCCACGTGTGCTGGGCAAACAAGTCCTCTCCCAGACGCGGCACCCTTGGTTTTACGGGTGCGGGCGCGGTGGTGGTGGCGCCCGGGTTGCCCAGGCCTTGCGGCCAGGCCTGGGGCACCTGGAAGGTGAAGGGCACCGTTAATACGGCGGCGCCCTGGGCTACCTGGCCTTGCGACCAGGCCGGAGGCTCCGCAGAGGTAGGGGGCGCTGTTGGTGTTGCGGCGCCCGGGAATTCTAGGCCCTGCGACCAGGCTGGTGGTACTTCCTGCTTGGTCACGCTCGGGGTCGAGGCGTGTGACGTCACAGGGGTCGCGGCGGCGGCTTCCGGTTGGGGCCTAGTCTGCGTCGGTGACATGGCGTTTTCGGGCACAGCAGGGGGACTTTCGGGCTCTGCGACGGGGAGCTGGGGCAGGTAAGCGGTGTCACGGCTTGGGGTATAGGCGTCCCCTTTACCTGCCTCCATGCGTTCGGCTCCCTCCTCGGCGCCGTCTCCGGCCTTGGGTCCTCCCGCGCCATCCTCAGAGGCGGTCTCCTTCCTCATCTCGGCTGGCGTGCTCCGGGTCTTGGTTTCAGCTTGCGTCTTGGTTTCAGCTTGCTGGGCCATCTCCCGGCTCCATTCCGCCAATATCTCGCGCTGTACCCGGGCCATCCTCCGTGCGAGGCCCTCCAGGGCAGTCTGTGCACACTCCCGGTCTCGGGGGAGCTGTGCGAGGACCTCCACTAGGCCTAGTGGGGTCGCGGTTTCCAGCAGGCTCCTGACCAACGGGTCGGTGCTGCTCTGCTCTTCTTTCAGCAGGCTCCTGGCCAGCGGGCCGGTGCTGCTCTGCTCTCTCGCCATCTCCGGGTGAGATTCTCTGCTACTCCTCTCCAGGCTTCCTGCCTCCGGGTGCGCTCGCTCCAGACTGCTCCAGGCGGCACCCATCTTTGCTCTCTTCTTTCGTCTCCTCCCCCTTCGAGGGCGGTCCCGGGGCCATTTGGTGACTGTCAGCTCCAGGGGCTGTTCTTTCACGCTGACAGACACCTCTAGCATCACAGTCTCTGTTGGTGGGGGCGGTTTCCACTTTTGGCGCCATTTTCGGTCCTGGCCCACGATGGGAGGTGGCCTCTCGCCACCCTCTGGCACGCCCATAATGGCGTCCGCTCTTCCAAGGCGGGAAACCTTTGGAAATGGCGGGAATCGCTTCCCAGTGGCGGGAAACTCTGCAGATGGCGGGAAAACGCTGTTAATGGCGGACAACCGGCGGGAATCGACTAGTGATGGGGTCCGATGGCGGGGACCCTCCGGAACCGGCAGGAGACTTCTTTTTGAGGTAAATTCGTTCTTTTCTTCAGGCACGCAGTACCCGGTTGTTGTGGGCACGTAATCCTGCCGACTACGCCAAAGTTGACGCGCCCCCTGGGCCATATTCTTTTAGGGGGAATATCCGGAGCCGGATCAGATGGGAGTTGTAGTCTTCCGAGTGGCTGTGACCCGGTCCGTGCCCAGGGTGTCAAACTCAGTTGTATGTGGCAGTCCTACAGATGTTATTAAGTTCTTAATGTCGACTACGCCACCCGTTGTATTGCGGTCACTATGGCCGCCGCTGCAGCAGGGTCCGCTGAGGCTGATGGTGTAGGTGCAGCTTTTGATGGTATAACCCCCAACGGGTGGGGTATAGCCTCAGGGGGTCAGGTGCAGAGGATGGGGGTTGTAGTGGTGCAGCATAGATGTTAAAGGAAGACAGAGTCGGGTTGTGCAGTTTAGGGTATTTACTCACTGCTGATGTTCCGGTCACTCCAGCTTCAAGTGACCACCCGAGCCGTGCTGCGTCCACCAGGTCCTGGATCCAGCCAACCCCCAAGCGAGTCCGGAGCGTGACCCTGAGCTCTCCTTCTGTCCTTTCTCCGGCCGTCCCCACCAGGGATCCACCCAGGTCCAGCTCCCTCGGGCCTTCTGTTGGGTGACCCTTGGCCTTGGGTTCCCTGACCCTCCGTGTGGTATGCCTTCGTGGTGGATGTGGTGGGTGGCCGTGGCAGACGCTGCCCACGGCCTCCGGTCTCTGGCTGGGGTGTGTTTTTGCCCCCACCAGCTTGGGTTCCGGTACCCTGATGCCGACTCTTCACCCGGGGATTTAATTTGGGGTCTTAGAGTCCTTTCTTCTGTTTCCCCCTCTGGGTCTCACTTTCTTTCTCCTCTCTCTCTCTGGATCTGCTCTGCTCCTCTTCCTGTGACTCTTCTGCAAAGGCTGACAGACTGACCCTGATCTTAGTTGGTGCCCACCTTATATACACCCTCTATGTGTGAGCTCAGGTGACCAGCACCCAATGAGCTCCTATCTTTACCCAGACTGCTCCCCCTATCTGCCCCTACACTACTTGGGATGTTCCACCCCCCTCCCACTCCAGCCAGGAACAGACTCGGTCGTACCTGCACATTTCTAAGTGGGAGTACCGTCGGTCTGCTCCTCGGAAATGGGATGTGTGTAGTGCATGCAGCCTACCGAGCTCAGGTCCACACTCCATCCTTACCCGGGAGTGGAATATCACACCTCTGGGTTGAGGTGCAATACCCCTGTAGCAGCCGGATCCTCAGGGTGCTACATATACAGTATGGAGCACTATGCAGGGCCATGTATACAGTACTGAGCACTATGCAGGGCCACCTATAGAATACGGAGCACTATGCGGGGGCCATGTATACAGTACAGAGCACTATGCAGGGCCATGTATACAGTACTGAGCACTATGCAGGGCCACCTATAGAATACGGAGCACTATGCGGGGCCATGTATACAGTACAGAGCACTATGCGGGGGCCGTGTACAGAGTACGAAGCACTATGCGGGGCCGTGGATACAGTACGGAGCACTATGCGGGGCCATGATTACAGTACGGAGCACTATTCGGGGGACATGTATACAGTACGGAGCACTATGCGGGGCCATATATACAAAACAGAGCAGTATATGGGACCATGTATACAGTAGGGAGCACTATGGGGGCCATGTATACAGTAGTACGGAGTACGATTCTGGGCCATGTATACAGTACGGAGCACTAAGCAGGGCCATGTATAAAGTAGTACCGAGCACAATGCGGGGGCCGTGTATACAGTACGGAGCACTATGCGGGGCCATGTATACAGTACGGAGCACTATGCGGGGCCATGTATACAGTAGTACGGAGCACTATGCGGGGCCATGTATACAGTAGTACGGAGCACTATGCGGAGCCATGCATACAGTACGGAGCACTATGCGGGGCCATGTATACTGAGTGCAGCACTATGCAGGGCCATTTATAGTGTGTGCAGCACTATGCGAGGCCATGTATACAGTATGTACAGTATGGAGCTCTATGCGTGGCCATATATATAATACGGAGCACTATGCGGGACCATGTATACGGTAGGTAGCACTATGCGAGGACATGCATACAGTACGGAGCACTATGCGGGGCCATGTATACAGTACGGAGCACTAAGCAGGGCCATGTATATAGTAGTACCGAGCCCAATGCGGGGGCCGTGTATACATTACGGAGCACTATGCGGGGCCATGTATACAGTAGTACGGAGCACTATGCGGGGCCATGTATACAGTAGTACGGAGCACTATGCGGAGCCATGCATACAGTACGGAGCACTATGCGGGGCCATGTATACTGAGTGCAGCACTATGCAGGGCCATTTATAGTGTGTGCAGCACTATGCGGGGCCATGTATACAGTATGTACAGTATGGAGCTCTATGCGTGGCCATATATATAATACGGAGCACTATGCGGGGCCATGTATACGGTACGAGCACTATGCGAGGACATGCATACAGTACGGAGCACTATGCGGGGCCATGTATACAGTACGGAGCACTAAGCAGGGCCATGTATATAGTAGTACCGAGCCCAATGCGGGGGCCGTGTATACTTTACGGAGCACTATGCGGGGCCATGTATACAGTACAAAGCACTATGGAGGGACATGTATACAGTACGAGCACTATGCGGGGCCATGTATACAGTACGGAGCACTATGCGGGGCCATGTAAATGTGGCACCCCAGGGTTCTGGTCTCCACAATAATAGCAATATTATGTCTGAGAGCAGGTGGGAGGTCTCTTGGTGAGGAATCCTATGCATGCCACACCTCCTGCCCAGTCCTGGGAGGGGAAGAACTTCCCCTATATAAACTTGGGGCTGAGGCAGGGTTAGGAGAACAGAGTAGAAGAAGAGTAGAGAAGAGAAGCAGCCATAGGAAGAAACAACAGGAGTTCTGTGGGAGCAGTGCTACAAGGAGTCAGGGGCTGGCAGCTGCAGAGCTCGCCCTGACTGAGAAGTTATCACCGGACCCGGAGTCCGAGGCTGTGGGGACTAATCCATACCCAGCAGCAGAAACCGACCGGCAGGGGATTTCAGGTCCTCTGGCCCAGAAACCTGAAGGCACGGTCACACGCGTGGGACCAGCACCGCCGTCGTGGAGCGGAAGCCATTAGAAGGCCCCGAGTCACCGGCCATACGGGTGAGCACCACACAGTACACTCGTGGGCTACTTTTACCCGCCTCTAGCAAGGTAGCCAGAAGAGTACAGTTAGTTGGGAAGGCCTACAACTCCGCCTGGCCAGGGGAGATCCCATCTGCTCAAGGACTGACCAGGCCCCGATCGCTAGCAAGTACTCCGGGAGGGTCTATCTTTGTCACCAGTAAAGACCCTGAACTACACCGCATCGTCTCTGAGTGGTTCCTGCTACCCCCATCATCCACGTCGGCTGCCCTGAGGCCATACCCCTCCCGTTGGGGGTTATACCATCCACGCTGCACCATCCTTCCACCGGCCTCAGCGGTCTGCCCTGCAGCGGCAGCTCCATAGCTGCATTCAACGGGTGGCGTAGTCATCCAACATCTACTGCTAACATACCGCCACTTAGTCTGACTCCCTGGGCACGGACCGGGTCACCGCCACGAGACTACTACCCCTATCAGATCCGGCTCCGGGTAGGCTCCCGCGTGCGCAACGCTGCGCGACTCAGGCCCAGGGGCGCGTCAACTTTTGGCGTAGTCGGCAGGATTTCGTGCCCGCAACCACCGGGTACTGCGTGCCTGAAAAAGAGACTTTTAAAACTTACCTGTGGTGAAGATTCCCGCCATCCGGCGCCATCTTCAGCCTTCTTCCCGCCATCGGTGAAGATTCCCGCCATCTGGCGCCATCTTCAGCCTTCTTCCCGCCATCCGCGAAGTTTTCCCGCCATCCGGCGCCATCTTCAGCCTTCTTCCCGCCATCCGTGGAGTTTTCCCGCCGTTGGACGCCATCTTGAAGACGCCGCGCAGGAAGAAGAGGGGCGTGGACTCCGAAAGCGCGCGAGAACTGAAGCCCCGCCTCACGTCCGGACGTCGCGTAAGGTCCTGGAAGGAGCCCAGCAGACGCCGACGTCACAGGAGCGCGACGGAAGGTCCTCAACCCTGACGATCCACTGCGGAGCCGCGGCCTACGGAAGAGGATCATCGCAAGGTAGGCCACGGTCCACTAGGGGGGAGGAAGATGTCGGATACGGAGGAGAGCTTCACTGCCTCAACCCCCGCCAGCGCCACCGCTGCTGCAGTCATGCCTTTCACCATGCCCTATATTCCGGGAGCAGCTTGGCTACCCCGGTACTCAGGGGAGTCACATACCCTGAATGACTTTAGAGAAAAGCTGGATAGCCTCTTCCAGGTGTACCCCCTCACAGAAGAGCAAAAAGTGAGCATCCTGGTGGCCCAACTAACCGGGGCAGCCCAAAGGGAGGTAAAGTCCTGGCCATCTGGGAGGAGGACTGTCGCAGGGATACTAACCCGGCTGAGGGACACCTTTGATACCCGCACCTCAGCCGAGATTAAGCTTAGATTCTATGGGTGCAAGCAGCGAGCACATGAGAGTATAAGGGACTAATCACTAAACCTACAAGAGGCCCTGAGAGCCATTAAGCAGACCGACCCTGACAGCGTGGGAAACGAGGACAGGCTGTTGACCGAACAATTTATAGAGGGACTATATTGCAATGTCCACCGAACCCAGTTGCGGGCCATAGCCTTACAGGATCCTCATCTAGACTTTGCACAGTTCAAGGACAGAGCCATCCGGGTGCTCCGAGAACCGGCACCGGGTGGCGTTGTGGCCCACAGGCGCCCTGCTACCGCTTACCACCAGGAGGCGGCACCCTTGTCGGCAGGGCCAGTGGGAGCTGATGCGCAGGCTTTGAACAATGACCCGGCTCCAGACCTGCACCATCAGGTCCAAGAGCTAGCTAAAAGCGTTGCTGCGCTAACCCGAACTGTGCAGTCTTTACAGGTTTCCACTCCAGGGAAGATCCAGCTGGCATCCGGACCGGAGGACATCCCGTGGCGTCGACCAAGGAGGACCCCACCGGCCAGAGGAAGACCCAGCGACCGATACAACGAGGACGGACAACCCATCTGCCGCCGCTGCAATCAACCCGGACATATGGCAAGGTACTGTCCTTTAAACTGGCACAACCTGGGGTAGAGGGCCAACCCCCAGGAAAAAGATCACCAGGCCCATCGAACTGGCGCGACAAATATGTGGGAGGACGTCCAGTCTTGCCTGTGGTACTGGATGGCATTCCTATGAGTGCTCTACTGGACACCGGGTCACAGGTCACCACCATCCCGTACGTGCTCTTCAAGCAGTACTGGAATGACTCGGATATAACCCGCTACCCTGACGACGATTTGAGTATCATCGCCAGTAATGGTCAGCCCGTGCCACAGATCGGATTTAAAGAGATGACCATTAAAATCGGTCGAGTCGAACTGGCAGCGCAGGGACTGATCATTGTAGACATTGACAAGCGCGAGAGTCACCCAAAGATAACTTTAAGAACTAATGTGATTGAAAATTGTCTTGCAGAGGTGATTTTCATTTTACAGCAGGTTGCCAAGAACGCCAGCTCCGGCCAGCAGCGAGTGCTCCAGAAAGAGATCCGGGCACTGATGCGACGGCAACAGGTGGAACTCTCCGGCGGTGAGATTGGTAGCGTAAGAATGTGTGACCCTTTCCCTATTGCCATGCCCACAAAAAGTGAAATGATGATTTGGTGCCGGGCAGCTATTGGTCCGAGAGGTAGAGATTACCAGGCAATGGTAGAACCAGTTTACTCAGACAGTAGGCCCACCATTTTGACAGCACGGGGGGTGGTCAATGTACGCCATGGGAGGGTGCCCGTTCGCCTAATAAATATCGGGAAGAGGGAAGTATACCTACCCCGGTATGCCACGCTAGCCAAATTATATACCATCAACCAAAACTCTATACAGTCTGTGGAACCCTTGCCTCCATCTCACCCGGAGGAAGGTAACGGCTCTAAGAAAGTAATGGAGGATTGGTGTCAGCAACTACACTTGGGAACTGACTCCACTCCCTCCCACCAGAAACAGGGAGTCTACCGGGTGGTTCAAGAGTATGAGAGAGTGTTTAGTAAACACCCGTTAGACTTCGGGCGAGTCAAGGGGGTAGAACACCACATCCCCACGGGAGATCATCCTCCCATAAAAGAGAGGTATCGACCCGTACCCCCTGCACATTACCAACACGCCAAGGGGATGCTTAGAGACATGAAGGAGGCTGGGGTAATCCGGGATAGCTGTAGCCCCTGGGCAGCCCCACTAGTTTTAGTCAAAAAGAAAGACAACACTATGAGGATGTGTGTAGATTACCGGAAAATCAACCGTATTACACACAAGGATGCGTACCCTTTACCAAGGATAGAGGAGTCTTTGGCTGCTTTAAGATCTGCTAACTTCTTCTCTACCTTGGATCTCACTAGCGGGTACTGGCAGGTTCCTGTAGCAGAGGCGGACCGGGAGAAGACCGCATTCACCACCCCGATGGGACTTAGCGAGTTTACCTGCATGCCGTTTGGACTTTGTAACGCACCAGGAACCTTCCAACGATTAATGGAGTGCTGTCTGGGACACAAAAACTTCGAGACGGTCCTGTTCTACCTGGACGATGTCATCGTATATTCCAAGACTTATGAGGACCACCTGAAACATCTGGCGGAAGTGTTCGAAGCCCTGGCAAGTTACGGCCTGAAGGTGAAACCCTCTAAGTGTCACCTCCTGAAGCCAAAGGTGCAGTACCTGGGACACGTGGTGAGCGCTGACGGAGTGGCTCCCGACCCTGATAAGATCACCGCAATTAAGGAATGGCCAAGTCCCTCCAGTGTAAAGGAAGTGCGGCAGTTCCTCGGGTTGGTAGGCTATTACCGCAGATTCATCCCCGGTTTCACCAAAAAGGCAGCTCCTATGCAGGACCTCCTGATAGGCCAGTCCCGGAAGGCCAAGAGCCAGAAGCCGCCCTTCAGATGGGAGAAGTTAGAAGAAGAGTCCTTCCGCCAGCTGAAGATGGCCCTCACGGGGGATGAAATCCTGGCGTACCCTGATTACAGCCAGCCCTTTATCCTCTACACCGACGCAAGTAACATCGGGCTAGGAGCTGTGCTGTCCCAGATCCAGCAGGGGAAAGAACGAGTAATCGCCTACGCCAGCCGAAAACTGCGACCCACCGAGAGAAACCCTGAGAATTACAGCTCATTTAAGCTAGAGTTCCTGGCAGTGGTGTGGGCAGTCACCGAACGCTTTAAGCACTACCTCGCTTCTTCCCGGTTCATCGTGTACACGGATAACAACCCGTTGACACACCTGGACACAGCAAGACTCGGTGCCCTAGAGCAGAGATGGATGGCCCGTCTGTCCAACTACGAGTTCACAATCAAATACCGGGCAGGACGCTCCAATACCAACGCGGACGCCCTGTCCAGGATGCCAAATCTACCGGACGTAGGAGAAGATCCAGAGGGACTGGAAGAAGTCGAACTCCCCGCGTTCCACCGTCATGAGACTATCCAGTGTTCCCACCGGGTAAGGAGTAAGCAAGCCGCTACGTTTAACCCCTTGCCTCATTACAACTGGGCGGAAACGCAAGACAGTGACCCTGCCGTCCGGCTGGTAAAGGAGATGCTGACTCGGCCAGAGGCTCGCCTTGACCCAGACGCTCCGGAGGAAGCCAAGCAACTGTGGGCTGAGAAGAGTCGACTGTTCCTTTATAAGGGGAAGTTGTGCCGCCGAATGGTTAACTCCCGGACGCATGAACTAATCTGGCAAGTAGTGGTGCCACGAAGAGATGCAGCCATGGTGATGGAGGCATACCACGACGGGGCTGGACACTTCGGATGGAAGAAGCTGGAGTTCCTGCTGCGCGGGCGGTTCCACTGGGTAGGCATGAGGGGAACCATCGAGAGGTGGTGCAGAGACTGTGGCCCGTGCAACCTAAGAAGGAAGGACCGTGCCAGCCAGAAGACTCCCCTGCAGTCCATCGTCACCCGGCAGCCGTTGGAACTGGTAGCCTTGGATCATGTAAAACTGACCCCAAGCAGAAGTGGCTACGTCTACGCGCTAACCATCGTGGATCATTACTCCCGGTTCTTGGTTGTCGTCCCCGTCAAGGACTTAACGGCTCAAACAGCAGCTAGAGCCTTCCAGCAGCACTTCTGCCGTCCACACGGGTACCCGGACCAAGTGCTGACGGACCAGGGACCTGCCTTTGAAGCAGAGATCTTCCAGGAATTCTGCAATCTGTATGGCTGCCGGAAGATAAGGACGACACCCTATCATCCGCAAACTAATGGACTTTGTGAGAAAATGAACCAGGTGGTAATGGATCTTCTGATAACGTTGCCCCTGGAAGAACGCAGTCTGTGGCCTGAGAAGCTGCCCGATCTGGTGGACCTATACAACCACATCCTGGTAGGTTCCACCAACTGTACCCCGGCTTACCTAATGAGGGCGAGACCTGGTAAGTTACCTGTTGACCTGGAAATGGGAGTCCTGACACCCGAGGACACTTCACCAGAAGCAGATTGGGACACAGAGAGGCAGCAGCAGTACCGGAAAGTACAGGAGAGTGTGGAGCGAAGTCTCTGTCAAGCTAGGGAAAGACAAGAGAAAACTTACAACCAGTATGCTCCCACTGTTCCCCTGGTACCCGGAGAGCAGGTCTTGAAGAGGAAAAGACGGCTCCACAAGTTGGACGACCAGTGGGAGAAGGACCCGTACACCGTACTGCCCTCAAGCCACGAGAACCCGAAGGTCTGTACCATCAGTAAAGACGGAGTGGAGACCATAGCCATTGTATCCCGGGATCACCTGAAAAAGTGTCCTGAACAGCTACGGAACCCTGAAGAGGAACAAGAAGACCATCGACCCGTAGAGGAAAGGGAAGATATGGTTAGTACTGTGCTCGGAGACTTCCCTCGGTCTTGGACTCAAGTCAATGGTGCAGTTGTGGTACCCGTACTCACCTTCCTCCAACCATCATCCCAAGTACCTACGGAGCAACAGGTAGAGCTGGAAGAACAGCCGGTCCAGGAGGCAGAAGACCCCATACCAGCAGACCAGGAGGATCAACCCTCTGCTTATAGCGAGCCTGCCATACCTCTAGTGAGCCAAAGAGCCCGTAGACAGCTGCACAGTTTACCCTTGACAGCTCCTACACCCTGTAGTTCAGGGCCAGACAGTCAGCTCCGTAGGTCCACTAGGGCCACTAAAGGCCAGTTACCCGCACGTTGGAGGATTTGAAGTGTATAAATTGTTTTATTTGTGGTTACCTGTTTATTGTTGCTTGTGTATAATTATGTGTTTCTAGTTGTTTTTAGGAGTCCTTGGTGGATTTACCGGGAATCCTTTGTGTATAGTTGGAGCGTAACCCAGGATGGACTAAAAGACTGTTAAGGACTCGGGGCAGGACAGACCCCTACCTGGTTACGTCTCCCTGTTTTGGTGAAATGGACACCTTGCTTTTCTTCAAAGACTGCACCCGGTTACGGACACGCCGTGACCATTTAATGTATTGTATTGTTATTGTTTTTACCTTGTTATGTTTACAAAAGTATGTTTAGTCCCGGAGTACTAAATTTCACTAGGGGGGAATGTGGCACCCCAGGGGTCTGGTTTCCACAGTAATGCAATATTATGTCTGAGAGCAGGTGGGAGGTCTCTTGGTCAGGAATCTCATGCATGCCACACCTCCTGCCCAGTCCTGGGAGGGGAAGAACTTCCCCTATATAAACTTAGGGCTGAGGCAGGGTTAGGGTTGTTGAAGAGTAGAGAAGAAGTAGAGACAGAGAAGCAGCTATAGGAAAAGCACATCAGGAGCTCTGTGGGAGCAGTGTTACAAGGAGTCAGGGGCTGGCAGCTGCAGAGCTCGCCCTGACTGAGAAGTTGTCACCGGACCCGGAGTCCGAGGCTGTGGGGACTAACTCTGATCCAGCAGCAGAAACCGACCGGCAGCGGATTGCAGGTCCTCTGGCCCAGAAACCCGAAGGCACGGTCACACGCGTGGGACCAGCACCGCCGTCGTGGAGCGGAAGCTACTAGAAGGCCCCGAGTCACCGGCCATACGGGTGAGCACCACACGGTACACTCAGGGATGTGGGCTACTTATACCCGCCTCTAGCAAGGTAGCCAGAAGAGTATCGTTAGTTTGGGAGGCCTACAACTCCGCCTGGCCAAGGGAAATCCCATCTGCTCAAGGACTGACCAGGCCCCAATCGCTAGCCAGTACTCCGGGAGGGTCTATCTTTGTCACCAGTAAAGACCCTGAACTACACCGTACCGTCTCCGAGTGGTTCCTGCTACCCCCATCATCCACGTCGGCTGCCCTGAGGCCATACCCCTCCCGTTGGGGGTTATACTATCACGCTGCACAATCCTACCACCGGCCTCAGCGGTCTGCCCTGCAGCAGCAGCTCTAAAGCTGCATTCAACGGGTGGCGTAGTCATCTAACATCTACTGCTAATACAGTGCCACTTAGTCTGACTCCCTGGGCACGGACCGGGTCACCGCCACGAGACTACAACCCTTAACAGATCCGGCTCCGGGTAAGCTCCCGCGTGCGCAACGCAGCGCGACACAGGCCCAGGGGCGCGTCATATACAGTATGGAGCACTATGCAGGGCCATGAATACAGTACGGAGCACTATGCGGGGCCATGTATACAGTACAGAGCACTATGTGGGGCCATGTATACAGTACGCAGCACTATGCGTGGCCATGTATACAGTACGGAGCACTATGCGGGGCCATGTATACAATATGGAGCACTATGCAAGGCCATGTATACAGTACGGAGCACTATGCGGGCCATGTATACAGTACGGAGCACTATGCGGGCCATGTATACAATATGGAGCACTATGCGGGGCCATGTATACAGTACGGAGCACTATGTGGGGCCATGTATACAGTACGGAGCACTATGCGAGGCCATGTATACAGTACGGAGAACTATGCAGGGCAACATCTAGAGTACGGAGCACTATGCGGGGGCCATGTATGCAGTACAGAGCACTATGCGGGGGCCGTATATAGAGTACGGAGCACTATGCGGGGCCAGGTATACAATATGGAGCACTATGCGGAGCCGTGGATACAGTACGGAGCACTATGCGGGGCCATATATACAGTACGGAGCACTATGCGGGGCCATGTATACGTACGGAGCACTATGCGGGGTCATGTATACGTACGGAGCACTATGCGGGGCCATGTTTACTGTATGCAGTACTATACGGAGCCATATATACAAAACAGAGCAGTATGCGAGTCCATGTATACAGTATGGAGCACTTTGCGAGGCCAAGCATACAGTACGGAGCACTATGCGGGGCCATGTATACAGTACGGAGCACTATGCGGGGCCATGTATATAGTAGTACCGAGCACAATGCGAGGGCCGTGAATACAGTACGGAGCACTATGCGAGGGCCGTATATAGAGTACGGAGCACTATGCGGGGCCGGGTATACAATATGGAGCACTATGCGGGGCCATGTATACAGTAAGGAGTACTATGCGGGGCCATGTATGTAGTAGTACCGAGCACAATGCTGGGGACGTGAATACAGTACGGAGCACTATGCGGGACCATGTATATAGTAATACGGAGCACTATGCGGGGACATGTATACAGTACGGAGCACTATGCGGGGCCGTATATACAGTACGGAGCACTATGCGGGGCCATGTATATAGTAGGATGGAGCACTATGCGGGGCCATGTATACAGTACGGAGTCCTATGCGGGGCCATGTATACAGTACAGACCAAAGTTTGGACACACCTTCTCATTTCAAGATTTTTCTGTATTTTCATGACTATGAAAATTGTACATTCACACTGAAGGCATCAAAACTATGAAGCAACACATGTGGAATTATATACTTAACAAAAAAGTGTGAAACAACTGAAAATATGTCTTATATTTTAGGTTCTTCAAAGTAGCCACCTTTTGCTTTGATGACTGCTTTGCACACTCTTGCCATTCTCTTGATGATCTTCAAGAGGTAGTCACCGGAAATATTTTTCACTTCTCAGGTGTGCCCTGACAGGTTTAATAAGTGGGATTTCTTGCCTTATAAATGAGGTTGGGACCATCAGTTGTGTTGTGCAGAAGTCTGGTGGATACACAGCTGATAGTCCTACTGAATAGACTGTTCGAATGTGTATTATGGCAAGAAAAAAACAGCTAAGTAAAGAAAAACAAGTGGCCATCATTACTTTAAGAAATGAAGGTCAGTCAGTGCGAAAAATTGGGAAAACTTTAAAAATGTGTCCACAAGTGCAGTTGCAAAAACCATCAAGCACTACAAAGAAACTGGCTCACATGAGGACCGCCCCAGGAAAGTAAGACCAAGAGTCACCTCTGCTTCTGAGGATAAGTTTATCCGAGTCACCAGCCTCAGAAATCGCAGGTTAACAGCAGCTCAGATTAGAGACCAGGTCAATGCCACACAGAGTTCTAGCAGCAGACACAGCTCTTCAACAACTGTTAAGAGGAGACTTTGTGCAGCAGGCCTTCATGGTAAAATAGCTGCTAGAAAACCACTGCTAAGGACAGGCAACAAGCAGAAGAGACTTGTTTGGGCTAAAGAACACAAGGAATGGACATCAGACCAGTGGAAATCTGTGCTTTGGTCTGATGAGTCCAAATTTGAGATCTTTGGTTCCAATCACCGTGTCTTTGTGCGACGCAGAAAATGTGAACGGATGGACTCTACGTGTCTGGTTCCCACCGTGAAGCATGGAGGAGGAGGTATGATGGTGTGGGGGTGCTTTGCTGGTGACACTGTTGGGGATTTATTCAAAATTGAAGGCATACTGAACCAGCATGGCTACCACAGCATCTTGCAGCGCATGCTATTCCATCTGGTTTGCGTTTAGTTGGACCATCATTTATTTTTCAACAGGACAATGACCCCAAACACACCTCCAGGCTGTGTAAGGGCCATTTGACCAAGAAGGAGAGCTATGGGGTGCTACGCAAGATGACCTTGGCTCCACAGTCACTAGACCTGAACCCAATCGAGATGGTTTGGGGTGAGCTGGACCGCAGAGTGAAGGCAAAAGGGCCAACAAGTGCTAAGCATCTCTGGGAACTCCTTCAAGATTGTTGGAAGACTATTTCCGGTGACTACCTCTTGAAGCTCATCAAGAGAATGCCAAGAGTGTGCAAAGCAGTCATCAAAGCAAAAGGTGGCTACTTTGAAGAACCTAGAATATAAGACATATTCTCAGTTGTTTCACACTTTTTTGTTAAGTATATAATTCCACATCTGTTAATTCATAGTTTTGATGCCTTCAGTGTGAATGTACAATTTTCGTTGCCATGAAAATACATAAAAATCTTTAAATGAGAAGGTGTGTCCAAACTTTTAGTCTGTACTGTACAAACGGAGCACTATGCGGGACCATGTATATAGTAGTACGGAGCACTATGCGGGGCCATGTATAGAGTACGAAGCACTATGCAGGTGACATGTATACAGTACGAAGTACTATGCGGGGCCATGTATACAGTACGGAGCACTTGGGAGCCATGTATACTGTGTGCAGCACTATGCGGGGCCATATATACAGTATGGAGCACTATGCAGGGCCATGTATACAGTACGGAGCACTATGCAGGGCCATGTATACAGTACGGAGCACTATGCGTGACCATGTATACAGTACGGAGAACTATGCGGGGCCATGTATACAGTATGGAGCACTATGCGAGGCCATGTATACAGTACGGAGAACTATGCAGGGCAACGTATAGCGTACGGAGCACTATGCGGGGGCCATTTATGCAGTACAGAGCACTATGTGGGGGCCGTATATAGTGTACGGAGCACTATGCGGGTCGGGTATACCATATGAAGCACTATGCGGGGCTGTGGATACAGTACGGAGCACTATGCGGGGCCATATATACAGTACGGAGCACTATGCGGGGCCATGTATACGTACAGAGCACTATGCGGGGTCATGTATACTGTATGCAGTAGTATGCGGAGCCATGTATAGAGTACGGAGCACTATGCGGGGCCATGTATACAGTATGGAGAAAAAACAGAAAAATATTCACCAAACTAAATTGGTAATAGGGTATATATATTTACCAGAGAACCATAGACAGAAAAAATACCCAATAAAAATTAACTTTTAATAATTATCCTTAAAAGTGTACTCTATAGTACAAGTGAGAAAAAACTACACATATATCTCAAAAACAGGATACCATGTAAGGAGAATATAATATGAAATTAGCAATTAATTCAGACAAACTTACCCTGGATAGCACCTAATAAGATTGTTCTCCCTACCTAACAGCGGAGTGTTTTTCACCCTAAGGTTCAGATAGTGTCCCCGCTCCTCGGAGGCTGTCCCTCTCCTTTCCCTAGGTATCCCTACACAGTCAAAAGATGCCACACACATACATATAAATGGACCAATTGTAGACTATTCATGTCATAATTGACATGCTCAATATAAAAAATTACAACAATACCATATCAGTGGGGAGTGGGCAAAAATAGATATAGTTGCACAAATAGAAGGTTTTTGATTTACAGTAGCCCACTAATATAAATAGATAGACATGTGTACCAGTCAGAGCAAGTCCGAAAAAAATATTAAGAATATTTTCATCCCCAGTCAAACTAGGATTCAAGCAATGCCATAAATGATATCAATTAGTTGGCCTTTAGTACAATGACTAAATGTAGTCAATCCACAATACAAAATTTCCCAAAGCTATAATAGCAATATTCCAGACATCAATATTATAAGATTCCTCAGACTGGTGTAAAGTCATCCGCAAATAAGGTTATAATTAATCCCTTTGTCCCAACCCACTGGAATAGGTAAAAATGTGTACTAGTCAGACCAAATAAGAAATAGTAATACACTTATCTTAATCTCTAGTCCATCTGAGATTCACACAGTGCCTTGAGTGGTGTCCATTAGATGTCCTTTTTTATATACATAACTGAATATAGTCAATCCACAATTCAGAACTCCCCAAAATAGTAACAGCACTCCAGGCATCAATTTTCAAGGTCCCTCAGACTGGTGTAAAATCATCAGCAGTAAAGTTATTCCTTAGGATTAGTCCCTTCTTCCCTACGTGTTTCACCCCCTCCTCAATGTGGGGCTCATCAGGGGACAAGAAATATTAGAGGAGATGAGCCATAATAGATGCCCGCATAATAGCTCCTTGTATACCGGAGTCCAACCGCATGTTCAATGGTGGGATTCATCCCTATATATCTGTGGAATGCCATGTGCCACGAGATTAATTTCACCTGTGATCAATCCCAGCGTTACCCTGACTACGAAACGCAAGCTTTAAGAAACTAGCGTACCACCGTGTTTAACATCACTTCCGGTCCCAACGTAATACGTCATTTCCGATTGCGTAGCCCAGGGTATTAGCTAAGGGATCGTACGAAGAATGCGTAAGCAAAGTACGTATCCTCCCGCTTTTTACGTCACTTCCTGGAACCACCAGGTGGAACGCAGACTGCGTTTCACTATCTGCATGGAGGATACCGCTACTCTCAGTTCAACAGGAAGATGCAAGAGACAATCACTACCACAAAACAATAGACCCGGAAAATCACAAGATGAGCTGAATATTCCACCATAATTAAAAAGATGTGCATCCATCCCCAAAGAAAAGGGGGGGGGAATAGGTAGCATATTATCCACTTATGTGTGAGTAACTAAGCCAGTATTACAGTCCACCAGTATGGTGAATACACACACCGGGACTATCTGTAGATATATAAAAAAGGCTGATCAGGATTTTTATCCGTAAGGCTAATTGAAACAACAGTAAGGCTATACAAAGCTAGAAAAGCTTAACTGTTCATTAATACCCCCGGGATTCAGAGATTCGAGCCAGAAAATCCATCTGGACTCCCGCTGCAGAATTCTTTTATCCCAGTCCCCCTGTCGCACTGAGGGACTCACCACTTCAATAGAACAAAATGTAATAGAATTTAAATCACCTCCATGGTGTGTATTGATGTGTTTCGCTAGAGGAGTATCTCGCTAGTTTCGGATGTCACCTAAGTGTTCACCAATACGTACTTTAAATTGTCTTCTGGTTTTTCCCACATAGTCTTTTGGGCAAGTGCATGTACATACATAGACGACACCTATTGTTTTACAATTAGCAAAATGTTTGTTCCTATAGGTGCGTCCAGTTACAGAGCTCACAAATGTATCTGAGATGGAGACATAACGACAATAAGTGCACTGTCCACATCAAAAAGTACCAGTAGACCTCCTATCCAACCAGGTCCCCTCCTTCTTGGGGGGCACAAAGTGACTATGTACTAGGTGATCTTTGACAGATCTGCCTCTCCTAAAGGTGACAGAGGGATAGTCTGCAATCCATTTGGAAACATCTGGATCTGTCCTCAAGATACCCCAATATTTTCTCAGGATTGTCATAATCCTAGGATGTTGATCATCATATGTTCCAATTAGCCTAGTAAGGGAGGTCTGTTCGGGCCTGAAGTGAGACACCAGTAATTTAGATCTATCCTGTTTAAAGGCATGATTAAATGCTCTATTGATCACCCTTGTTGGATAGTCCCGATCAGAAAAACGGTCCTTAAGGTCCCTAGCCTTATGAAAATAGTCAGAGGTAGAGGAGCAATTTCTCCTTAATCTTAAGAACTGGCCTTTAGGGATCCCTTGTTTCAAAGGAACCGGATGATAACTATCCCATTTTAATAGGCTATTTGCTGCTGATGGTTTTCTAAAGATAGATGATCTCAATGAGCCAGATTCATCAATTGATATTATAACATCCAAAAAGGCAATCTTCTTACCTCCTATCTCATAAGTAAATTTAAGGCCCAAATCATTTTCATTGAGGCGCTGTATGAACCCAATGAAGGACTCCTCATCTCCAGTCCAGAGGACGAGGATGTCGTCAATGTATCGGCCCCAAAATTGAATGTGGGGGCCCCCGACGACATCCTCGTCCCCAAAGACTATGTTGTCCTCCCACCAGCCAAGGAGCAAATTAGCATAAGTGGGGGCACAGGGGCTCCCCATCGCTGTGCCCCTAAGCTGGTGGTAGAATCTCCCATGAAAAAGAAAAAAATTATGCGTAAGAACATAATCAAGCAACCGAAGAATGAATTTGTTGTGTGGGATCAAGTGGTTTCCCCTTGTTTTCAAAAAGGACTCCACTGCCATCAGACCAGCCGTATGGTGGATACTAGAATACAATGCCTCCACGTCTATGGAAACCAAAATAGTACCAGGATCAACTGTAATGTCATCCAATTTTGTTAATAAATCTGTTGTGTCTCTCAGATAGGATGGGAGAGCTGTAACAAAAGATCTAAGCATCTGATCAAGATAGATGCTTGAGTTTTGACTCAATGCATCCACACCTGAAACTATTGGCCTCCCTTTCAATGGTGGATAGCCCTTATGAACCTTAGGAAGGGCATAAAAAGTTGCAATCACAGGAAATTTTGGAAGCAGAAAATTCAGTTCACTCAATGAAATCAGATTATTTTGTCTAGCTTGTTGCAGAATGTCAGATAAGGTCCTCATAAAAGCAGATGTAGGATCACCCTGTAATACCTGATATGTCATGGTATCTGAAAGAATATTCATACACATAGAAACATATTGATCACAATCTAGAAGCACTATGTTCCCTCCCTTATCGGAGGGTTTTATGATAAGGGAAGTGTCACCACTCAAATCCTGTAATGCTCTCCGTTCATCAAATGTAAAATTGGGGTTCACCCTATGTGCCCTTGGATTTATTCTCCTGATTTCCTCCATGACTAACGACGAAAAAATATCTATACTACCACTATCTCCTACAGGTGGCATTTTACTACTTTTAGGTTTTAAATCCGAGAAAGGGCCCTCTCCCAATCCACGAGTGCCCTCGTTTTCAAGTTCAGCTAAGAGATGAACATCCTGGAGATCCTCCATTGAGATGCCCAATTGTAAACATTTATTTTTGTCATTGAGTGCAAAAAACTTTCTCCATCTCAACTTCCTCAAGAATAGGTGAATATCTTTAACCCACGAAAAAGGGTCAAAGCGAGTCGTTGGTACAAAGGACAGTCCTGTCCCTAAGACCCTTCGTTCAGTCTCTGTAAGAGTGTGTGAGGACAAATTGATCACATTCCTATCATTACCTGCATGTAATCGATGTGGTATTATCTTATTGGCTAACGATTGTAATTCACCATTCTTTCCCGCAAATGGTAGCGTGCTTCCCTGTTCTCTAAAAAAGAGGGAGTTGAAGTAGAGGATAATCCCATAGATGGTGATGTGGAGAAAGATGGACCCTGGCCTGAATAACCTCGATTTTGCCATCTTCTACCAAACCCTCTCCTTCCTTGCCCCCTAGATCTACTAGACAGTCTAGGGGTTTCCTTCGGAGTACGTTCAGTATCAGAGGACTCCAGATCAGAGGAGGAGATGTCCGTCGTTGGGCCACCCTTACTATTTAGGGCAGGATATGCTCGTTTTTCCCTAAAATCAGTCAAATCTCTAGTGAATCGTTTGTTTTCTATCTTTCAGAACGAGTTGATATTTTTCTACTGACACCCTCAGTGCTTCTTCTCTTGTGGAGAAGTCCAATGCGGACTTAAAGTTAAGGGCCCTATCTATCTGCTCTTTAAGGGTGGCTGCAGACTTCTCAAAAGTGACCTTTTCTTCCTCTAGTAGGATTTGCATAAACCTCAGAGATGAGGCTGTAGATTCTTTCTCCCACTTAGATAAAAGTGAAACTGACCTGCTCCTATGTGCTGGTAACAAGTTAATCCTTAGGCCACGTGGCACTATCCCTTGTTTTATATAGTTGTCCAATGATTGGACCTCCCACCATGACTTGATGTTTTCTTTATAGACTTCTAATAAATCCGCAAAGACATTCTTAATACTGGGCTCTGTTGAAATATTGACCCCACACTCAGTCCCTGAAAAAACTTCCTTAGCTTCGTCCAACCATCTGTTAGTGTTTAAAGGTCCCGACAAAAATCCAGCCATAATACTCTCAAGAAAAACCAGAAAAATATTCACCAAACTAAATTGGTAATAGGGTATATATATTTACCAGAGAACCATAGACAGAAAAAATACCCAATAAAAATTAACTTTTAATAATTATCCTTAAAAGTGTACTCTATAGTACAAGTGAGAAAAAACTACACATATATCTCAAAAACAGGATACCATGTAAGGAGAATATAATATGGAGCACTATGCAAGGCCATGTATACAGTACGGAGCACTATGCGGGGCCATGTATACAGTACGGAGCACTATGCGGGGCCATGTATATAGTAGTACCGAGCACAATGCGGGGGCCGTGTATACAGTACGGAGCACTATGCGGGGCCGGGTATACCATATGAAGCACTATGCGTGGCTGTGGATACAGTACGGAGCACTATGCGGGGCCATATATACAGTACGATGCACTATGCGGGGCCATGTATACGTACGGAGCACTATGCGGGGTCATGTATACTGTATGCAGTAGTATGCGGAGCCATATATACTAAACAGAGCAGTATGCGGGACGATGTATACAGTATGGAGCACTATGCGAGGCCATGTATACAGTATGGAGCACTATGCAAGGCCATGTATGCAGTACGGAGCACTATGCGGGGCCATGTATACAGTACGGAGTACTATGCCGGGCCATGTATACAGTACGGAGCACTATGAGGGGCAGAAGTATACAGTACGGAGTACTATGCGGGGCCATGTATACAGTACGGAGCACTATGCGGGGCCATGATCACAGTATGGGGCACTATGCGGGGCCATAAATACAGTACGGAGCACTATGCGGGACCTTGTATACAGTAGGTAGCACTATGCGGGGCCATGTATACGGTACGGAGCACTATGAGGGGGACATGTATACAGTACGGAGCACTATGCGGGGCCATGTATACAGTATGGAGCTCTATGCGGGGCCGTGTATACAGTACGGAGCACAATGCGGGGCCATGTATACAGTACGGAGCACTATGCGGGGCCATGTATATAGTAGTACCGAGCACAATGCGGGGGCCGTGTATACAGTACGGAGCACTATGCGGGGTCATGTATATAGTAGTACGGAGCACTATGCGGGGCCATGTATACAGTACGAAGCACGATGCAGGGCCATGTATACAGTACGGAGCACTATGCAGGGCCATGTATACAGTAAGGAGCACTATGCTGGGCCATGTATACAGTATGGAGCACTATGCGGGACCATGTATACAGTAGGTAGCACTACGCGGGTCCATGTATACGGTACGGAGCAATATGAGGGGGACATGTATACAGTACGGAGTACTATGCGGGGCCATGTATACAGTACTGAGTACTATGCGGGGCCATGTATACAGTACAGAGCACTATGCGGGGCCGTGTATACAGTACGGAGCACTATGCGGGGCCGTGTATACAGTATGGAGCACTATGCGGGGCCATGTATACGGTACGGAGCACTATTCGGGGCCATGTATACAGTACAGAGCACTATGTGACTAGCCCAGGGGATGGGGATGACTCGGTTACCCGGGCCTTTAGCCTTAAGGAGGTCGCGGTGGTCGGCTCCCGGGCCCATTCTTTGGGGTCACTCTTAAAAAAGGCGTTGATAGATGTTAAGTTTTATTAAAGAGTTCGTGACGCCACCTATGGTTTCTGATGATATTCACCAGCGCTGCGTAGTCCACTGAGGCCAGTGATAAGGCAGCTAGATGGTATGGCTCCCCACAGGTGGAGCTAGGCCTCAGGGCAGCGTATGAACGGGGAAAGCAGGACGGAGAGACTCAGCCGAGTCAGAGCAAGAACAGGGACGGACACAATAGTCTCTTCAGTACCTTTTACTGATGGAAATTCAGGCACTTCCCGGAGCTCTGTAGGGTGAAGGGTGTATGTCCAGATCCTCCCCAATGAGCGGGTTTTGGGCCTCCTGTTTCTTGCTTCTGCGTAGTAAGTTTCTGACCTGCCTGAAGCTAGGCCTAACTTTGTCTCTGTCCTGCGCTGGCTGACCTTGTGGTAGGGCCTTCTCTTGGAGTGCACGCTCCCGACCTACGGGGCCTATGTGTCTCCTGGCTCTGGTACGTATCAGCACTTTAGCGATCCTGGGACTTGTAGTTCTCCAGGGATTCCGGTTTATCTTACTGGGTCATGGAGATTCCGGTAAGCTTCGGACCCGGTGTCCGGTAACTGCTTCTTCTTCGGGGTGAGCTAGTTAAGCTCCTCTGCCTCTATGAACTAACTCTCTCTACTCGTCTTCGGCCTACTCGGGCCCTCCTAGGCTACTCACACTAACGGCAGCTTGCCGCGCTTCACCGATCTTATGGCGCCGGCACACCTAAGCTCACTTCTCTGAGCTACAACTGAGTCTAGAACATACTCCACTGCAGAATAACCTCTCTCAGGCTTCTACTGAAGGAACTCTCTCAACAGACTTCTGCTCTCTGTCGACTCCAGTCTAGACTAACTGCTGCCTAGCTCCACCTTCTCTATTTATCTATCCCTAACGGGCTCCATCTGGTGGTCTGAGGTGGAAGGTGGAGATGTGTGAATGGTTATGGGGGCCTCTTGTGGAGGAATCCTTCAATACACCCTTCTAGGATCTGTGATACCAAGCACAGCTGGGCTTCACATTCCCCCCTAGTTAAACTCATCACTCCCGGGCTGAAGTACTTTTTTTAAAACAACAGGAACATTGGAAAACATAAGCAATACAAGAACAATCTTCCCTTTATGGGAGGCACGAATCTTAAACGTTACATAACAATAACAAATACAGAGTGTCCTCAGAATCCAAGTCTCCTATGGCGAGGTTCCCAAGAAGGATGTCCATCCCACAAGGTAGAGTACTTGGTGATTTGGAGGGACCTGTCCTAAACCCCCCTACGTAGGCCCTGGGGTGGCTGCAGGGCATGAAGATCCCGAGTTGGACCTCCAAGAGAGCCACTCCAGACAGGTTTTCCTTCTGAGGTCACCTAAAAGGGCACTTCAGGGAGCGCAACTATATACAATAAGAGTTTTTGGGCTGCACATAGTCCTCAGCCACGAAGTTCATTATGTAGGCAATAAAGAATTAATAGGAAAAAGCACAAATTGATAAGCATGCATGAAAATAAACAATTATGCAGTACATTACAATTTAATATACAATACCCCAGGGGTAACTATCTACACTCCCAGAGATTTGACTACTTTATTCAGTGTACCTAGCAGGGGGTTTACCTCTCGTGCTACGTACTGATCTGCGTAGTGCTGTGGTTGGTCGAGTGTCAGTGTCTGTATCCTCAGTCACTCTACCAGTTCTACGTGTAACCATGTTGTAAAACTGCCTTAACCTCTCTCTTGGACTGGCAAGTCTACCATTGGCTGGGCCCTCTTGCTCTGCTCCTGCCGGGGATCCTTCATCCGGGGATACTTCTTGAGCTGGTTCTTCTGCAGCACTTACAGGTACAACTTGCTGTGGAGGGTTTTCTGGCTGTTCATAGAATTGGAGTACTGGAATAATTACTGCACCTCCTATCTGAGGCCAATCAGCTGGGAAGTCTCCAAGGTCAGTGTGTATCACCGCTTCTTTAGGTTCTTCCGGGATTGTGAAAGGCACTTGTTCCTGAGGTTTCAGTAAATCTGGACACAACTTTAAGTGGTCCCTGGACACTGTAGCTGATGTTTTTCCTCCATCACGACTGATTATGCATGTCTTTTTGTTGTCAAGCCTTGACGGTAACACAGTGTAGGGGTCTTTTTCCCACTGGTCATCAAGTTTATGGTTACGTCTTTTCCTTTTTAGTACTGTTTCACCAGGTGTAAAAGGTTCTGCGGGTGCGTTTTTGTTGTATTGAACTTCCTGCTTTTCTCTCACCCGAGTAAGACTGTCCTTGACACAAGATTGTACCCTTCTGTACTGCTCTTGTCTGGTCTTGTCCCAGTCCTCAGTGGTCATATCAGCTTCAGGTTCAACTACACCAAGCTCCAAATCCATGGGCAGCTTTCCTGGCCTTGCCCGCATGAGATATGCCGGAGTGCAATTGGTGGAACTCACTGGTATATGATTATACAGATCCACTAGGTCAGGTAGTAGGTCTGGCCACTGGTTTCTCTCCTCAAGTGGTATAGTCTTTAGCAGGTCGATGATGATGTTGTTCATGTTTTCGCAGAGACCGTTGGTTTGTGGATGGTACGGTGTAGTTCTGATTTTTTTACAACCGTACAAATAGCAGAACTCCTTAAACAACTCAGCCTCAAAGGCCGGGCCTTGGTCCGTCAGAACCTGCTCAGGGTAACCATGGGGCCTGCAGAAATACGCTTCGAATGTCTTCGCTGCTGTCTCTGCCGTCAGGTCTTTGACAGGGGCGACCACCAGGAAACGTGAGTAGTGATCCACCATGGTCAGAGCATACGAGTACCCTGACCTGCTGGGGGACAGCTTGACATGGTCCAGGGCCACGATCTCCAGGGGTCGAGTCGTCTCGATGGGTTGCAGGGGTGCCTTCTGGCTGCTGAAGTCTTTCCTTCTTAGGCCGCAGGGTCCACAGTCCCGGCACCACCTCTCAATGGAGCTGCGCATTCCTACCCAGTAGAATCGACATTTCAGCAGGGTCTCTAGCTTTTTCCAGCCAAAGTGCCCCTCCTGATCGTGGTAAGCCTCTAATACCATCTGGATGTCTGTCTTCGGGACCACTATCTGCCATACCATCTCATGAGTTTTGGATTGACGTACCTCCGGCACAGCTTCTCACGGTAGATAAACAGCCGGCTTCTCTCGTTCCACAGTTGCTTTGCTTGGAGAGACGCATCCTTCTCCAGGGAGGCACCTTCTTGGGTTATCAGCTGTTTAATGCGGCTGACTACCGGGTCGCTGTCCTGGGTCTCTTTCCAGCTGTGGTGAGGCAGGGGGTTTAACGTCTTTCCACGCTGCTTCCTGGAGACTCTCTGCTCATGGATCATCCCATTCCGATGAAAGGCAGGTAGCTCAATCTCTTCCAAGTCATCCACTTCTTCTTCTGTGTCGGACTGGTGAGGCATCCTAGACAAGGCGTCGGCGTTGGTGTTCTTGCGGCACGCCCGGAATTTAATTGTAAATTGGTAGGTTGACAGCCGAGCCATCCATCGTTGTTCCAGAGCCCCCAACTTAGCTGTTTCAAGGTGGGTCAAGGGGTTGTTATCAGTAAAGGCAGTGAACTTGCTGGAAGCCAGATAGTGCTTGAATCTTTCAGTGATGGCCCAGACCAAGGCTAGGAACTCCAACTTGAAGCTGCTATAGTTCTCTGGGTTCCTCTCAGTCGGACGGAGCTTCCTGCTTGCGTATGCGATCACTTTCTCTTGCCCATTCTGCTTCTGACTTAGAACAGCACCCAGGCCTTCATGCTGGCATCTGTATACAGCAGGAACGGTTGGCTGTAGTCAGGGTAGGCTAGGATCTCATCACCTGTCAGGATCTCCTTCATCTCCTGAAACGACTCGGCTTGCTCCTTACCCCAGTGGAATGGGGGGTTTTTGCCTTTGGGGGACTGCCCTACCAGGAGGTCTTGCAGAGGAGCTGCTTTCTTAGTGTAGTCCTTTACGAACCTCCGGTAGTATCCTACTAGTCCCAGGAACTGACGCACCTCCTTGAGGTTCTTCTGCTCCGGCCACTTCTGGATGGCTGTGACTTTCTCCGGGTTTGATGCTACCCCTTCCGGACTGACAATGTGCCCCAGGTACTGTACCTTCCTCTTGAGCAGGTGGCACTTTGAGGGCTTCAACTTCATCCCGTACCGGGACAGTGACTCAAATACCTCTGCCAGGTGTTTCAAGTGGTAATCGTACGTTCTGGAGTACACAATTACGTCATCCAGGTAAAGTAACACAGTCTCGAAGTTGCGGTGTCCCCGGCAGCACTCAATCAATCTCTGGAACGTTCCGGGGGCATTGCAGAGTCCAAACGGCATGCTATTGAACTCGTAGAGTCCCATCGGGGTGGTGAAGGCCGTCTTCTCCCGATCCTCCTCAGCCACAGCTACTTGCCAGTACCCACTAGTGAGGTCAAGGGTGGAAAAGTAATTTGCAGACTTTAAGGCAGCTAGGGACTCCTCTATGCGTGGTAAAGGGTATGCATCTTTATGTTTAATGCGATTTACTTGACGGTAATCTACACACATTCTCATGCTCCCGTCCTTCTTCCTAACCAGCACTAGGGGAGCTGTCCAGGGACTACAACGATCCCTTATCACTCCCGCCTTCCTCATGTCATGCAGCATTTCTTTTGCCTTCTGGTAGTGAGCTGGGGGTATAGGCCTATAAAGTTCTTTGATTGGGGAATGGTTGCCTGTGGGGATATGATGTTGAACCCCCTTAACTCTCCCGAAGTCTAGTGGATGTTTACTGAACACCTGCGAGTACTCTTGAACCACCCGGTGTACACCCTGTTTTTGATGGGTAGGAGTGGTGTCCGACCCAACATGGAGCTGTTGACACCAATCCTCCACCTGGGTTGCAGGGTCATTATCCTCCACTTCTTCTGGTGAAGTTAAGGACTCCGCCTCATAAATGCAGTTATTATTGACAGCATGTAATTTGGCAACAGTGGCATAACGTGGCAGTTTGACCTCATCTTCCCCTAAGTTGAGAAGACGGACGGGCACCCTCCCATTACGTACGTCTACCACTCCCCTGGCAGTTAAGAGCGTGGGTCTGTGCTCGGAGCAAAGGGGTTCTACTACCGCCTGATAGCTCTGTCCTCTAAGACCTATGGCAGCTCTACACCAGATGAGCATTTCACTCATTGGGGGGATGACAATGGGTATGGGGTCTGTTACCCGCACGTTACCGATTTCACCATCTGTTAACTTTACTTGCTGTTGATACATCAGGACGCGGATCTCCCTCTGCAGTGCCCTCCTCTGTCTCGGTCTGGCAGTGTCGGCTATCTGTTGGAGCAAGAACACAACTTCTCCCAAACAGTTACCAACAACGCTAGTGCCCAATACCATATACGGGTTGCTGTCATCAGGGTTAGTCTCCACTACAATTAATCCCTGGTCTTTCAGCTCCACTCTCCCCACCTTTACAGTCACATTTTTAACCCCGAGTAGGTTAAGGGGGAGTCCATTTGAAGCATATACAGACAAACTTGGAGCTGGCGGACGTAGATCGTCCATGGACCAGAACCTCTTGTAGAGGACTTCAGGCATGATGGTTACCTGAGATCCTGTGTCCAGCAGGGCATGCGTCAGGATCCCGTCCAACACAATGGACAGGAAAGGTCTTCCTCCGACGAACCTGTTGTACCAGTCTGATGGGCCTGGTGAGTCTACTCCTGGGTGTCGGCCCTCGGACCCAGGGTTTTCTCGTTTAAAGGACAATTCTGGATGATATGTCCGGTCTTGCGGCAGCGGTAGCAGGCTGGGTCCTTAGGTGGACGGCGCTGGTCACTGGTCCTCGGCGAGGGTGGTGTTGGCCTCCTCCTCCTTCGCATCCAGGGGACATCCTCAGGGCTATCGGCTAGCAGGATCTTCCCTCCTTCCTCAGGCTCCGTCCTCAGCTGTAGAGCACTCAGCACAGTGGTCAGGGTTTTGCTCAACTGACGCACTTCAGAGCGCAGACTGTCCAGCTCTCTAGGGGACGTTACTGGAACCTTAGCTTCAGCAGTCACTGGGGAAAAGGTGGGTGTTGCAGGTTCTGGGGTAGCCCCACCCTGGTAACGTTGGATGGCATTTGTTTCCAGGAGCTGCAGTCCTTTTATAGCCATGTCCTTGAGATTGTCAAAGGTGGCATCTGGATGATCCAGGGACCACCAACGCACAGTCCTGCTCTCCTCTGGAAACCTCAGTCCCCGGACAAACTGTTCCTTCAGCATTTTGTTCTCATTTTCAATGCTGGTTGGACAAACCTGGTTCAGAGCCCTCAGGGCCCTTTGGAGACGCCAGGCGTAGTCCCGAACATTGTCCTCTGGTTGTTGGGAACAGCTGTAGAACCTCATCCGGAGGTCCGCCTCAGTAAGGTCCTCAAAGACAGTCTGTAGTTTTTGGAATATTGCGGACACTGACTCCTGGTCTGCGGCCGACCATGTTTCCACTTCCCGTTCCGCAGCACCGGTCAGTTGTCCTAATACAACGGCGGCTCTTTGTTTACCTGTCATGGAGTACATGTCCAAGATAGCACATATCTTCCGTTTGAATCCAGACAGGGTATCTGGTTTGCCGTTGTACTGGGGTAGCCACTTTGCTCCAGGAATGTACGGTAAAGTCATAGGTATTACAGTTGTTATGGGCGCTGCTGGTAGAGCGGAGGCTTCGGCCTGCTCATCATCGGGCGCGGGCTGAACTTCAGGGACGTTGACCGGTAGGTCGGCGTTCTGCTGCTCGTCGGACATCTTGGCGCCCCCCCTAGTTAACCGTGGCCTACCTTCTGGTTTTTCTTCCGGTAGGCCGCAGCTCCGCAGGTGACGGGTGTCTTCAGGACCTTGCGTCGCTTGCGTCCTACGTCAGTGTGTTCAGCGACGCTCCTTACAGGACCTGGCGCTTGTTGGTTTGACGTCAAAGCATGGGGCGTGTCCGGGACTTCGCGCTCTTTTGCAGGTACGCCCCTTATTATCCCGCGATTACGTCCTTCTTCTCGCTCAGCGACCCAACAATGGCGGCAACCTTCACCACAACTTCACGTACACAGTTCAGAATAAAGGCACACAGTACCCGGTGGCAACGGGGACAACACTCTGTCGCTGCAGCGGGCATCTGATCCTGTTCATGACCCCAGGAGAGATGACTAGCCCAGGGGATGGGGATGACTCGGTTACCCGGGCCTTTAGCCTTAAGGAGGTCGCGGTGGTCGGCTCCCGGGCCCGTACTCTGGGGTCTCTCTTTAAAAAGGCATTGATAGATGTTAAGTTTTATTAAAGAGTTTGTGACGCCACGTATGGTTTCTGATGATATTCACCAGTGCTGCGCAGTCCACTGAGGCCGGTGATAAGGCAGCTAGATGGTATGGCTCCCCACAGGTATGGACGGGGAATGGACGGGGAAAGCAGGACGGAGAGACTCAGCCGAGTCAGAGCAAGAACAGGGATGGACACAATAGTCACTTCAGTACCTTTTACTGATGGAAATTCAGGCACTTCCCGGAGCACTGTAGGGTGAAGGGTGTATGTCCGGATCCTCCCCAATGAGCGGGTTTTGGGCCTCCTGTTTCTTGCTTCTGCATAGTAAGTTTCTGACCTGCCTGAAGCTAGGCCTAACTTTGTCTCTGTCCTACGCTGGTTGACCTTGTGGTAGGGCCTTCTCTTGGAGTGCACGCTCCCGACCTACGGGGCCTATGTGTCTCCTGGCTCTGGTACGTATCAGCACTTTAGCGATCCTGGGACTTGTAATTCTCCAGGGATTCCGGTTTATCTTACTGGGTCATGGAGATCCCGGTAAGCTTCGGTGTCCGGTAACTGCTTCTTCTACGGGGTGAGCTAGTTAAGCTCCTCTGCCCCTATGAACTAACCCTCTCTACTCGCCTTCGGCCTACTAGGGCCCTCCTAGGCTACTCACACTAACGGCAGCTTGCCGCGCTTCACCGATCTTATGGCGCCGGCACACCTAAGCTCACTTCTCTGAGCTACAACTGAGTCTAGAACATACTCCACTGCAGACTAACCTCTCTCAGGCTTCTACTGCAGGAACTCTCTCAACAGACTTCTGCTCTCTGTCGACTCCAGTCTAGACTAACTGCTGCTTTGCTCCACCTTCTCTATTTATCTATCCCTAACGGGCTCCCTCTGGTGGTCTGAGGTGGAAGGTGGAGATGTGTGAATGGTTATGGGGGCCTCTTGTGGAGGAATCCTTCAATACGCCCTTCTAGGATCTGTGATACCAAGCACAGCTGGGCTTCACATTTGCGGGGCCATGTATACAGTACGGAGCACTATGCGGGGCCATGTTTACAGCATGGAGCACTATGCGGGGCCATGTATACTGTACGGAGCACTATGCGGGGCCGTGCATACAGTACGGAGCACTATGCGGTGGCCATGTATACAGTACAGAGCACTATGCGGGGCCATGTATACAGTACGGAGCACTATGCGGGGCCATGTATATAGTAGTACAGAGCATTATGCGGGGGACGTGTATACAGTACCGAGCACTATGCGGGGCCATGTATATAGTAGTACGGAGCACTATGCGGGGGCCATGTATACAGTATGGATCACTTTGCGGAGTGATGTATACTGTGTGCAGCACTATGCGGGGCCATGTATACAAAACAGCAGTATGTGGGGCCATGTATATGTAAGGTGCCCCAGCGAGGTAGTCGTGGGCGAGCTGTAGCCCCCTCTCGCTATGGCACCCTACAGACAATACGTGTCCTCCCTCTGAAGTGTGGCTGTGTATGTAGTGGTCTTCACTTACTTCAAGCCATCCGATCGCGGCTGTCTCCAGGCAATTTTCTTCTGGGATCAGGGCAGCAATAATTTCAGAGGACATGAGGTTCTTAACCAGAACTTGGACTTTACTTGGGGAAGAGGAATATATACAATATTTACAGTCAGATATAATGGATAAGGCTCGACAGGCAATCATCTCTCTCACAGGCGCTGTTAACTGCTTCAGCCCTGGTTCCCTCTTTAAGCGGAGCATCTCTGTGGCTATAATCCCTGGCCCAAGAGACTCCTCTGCATTGACAGTGACCAGATCCGATATCTCTCCCCCACGTCTTAGCTTGGAGTCCTATTTAGCTTCCTCTGCTTCCTGCAGACTAGAAGTGCCCCGTGTCCTCACTACGCTTTGATGAGTTTCTCCGGCGAGCGAACAGGACTCGTGCTCTTGTGTGGGGAGACTTGCACACTGGGATCCCACTGTCTGAGGGTACGGAGCTCCCGTCTACCCTAGCAGCCACTATAATCAGGCTGTCTGAACAACTTGAGGTCTCAACTCGTACTGAAGAATCACTTCCTGATTCTGGAAACTAAACAGAGACTTTCCTAATATGCCCACCCTCAGTGAGCTGTCATCACAGAACTTTAACCCATCACTGTCTATAACTTTGCCTTAACCCCCTTAGCTTGGTCTACCACAGTTAGGGAGGTCTGACCTCAGGGACACTTCCTTTAACTATCTCAGTACCAAGGGAAGTCTACGCCCTTCCCCATTATTACATTCCCCGACACTTTAATGTTGGTCGTCCCTGACCACACTAAGCAATAAACATTAATCAACAGCTTAAATTTTACTAAAACATTTTTAGTAAACGACTAGTCCTGAGGTCATCTTCTTGGATGGAAGACCGGCCCTTCTCGGTTAAGGGCCCTGGAACTGCAATTCAGGACAGTCCATTATCAACTTTTTTTCAGAGGCACCGGTCCTTCTTGGTAAGGACCCTGGAAACGAAGTGTCCACAGTTTTAAGTCAGGTCAACACCTCAATAGACCCCAATCCCCTCCTGGGGCTACATTCTGAGGCACACAGTCACAGGTAACACCCTGTGAGTCTCTTTCTTCTTGGCCCTAGCGGGGGTCACCGGTTCTTCCCGCTAGGTCGCAAGTCTTTTTGATTTGGAGGATATCCATCCTCAAGGTGTGCCTCAGCATTTTAAATTCCAGCAGAAAAAGGCGCAACAAGCGCAACAAAAAGAAAACAAAAGTAAAAACAAAAAGAGCAGCTCTCCCGGGCACGCAACTTTTGGGTGCTGCTTAAGGCCTTCCTGGCCTGGGAGGTAGGGGAACAGTCCTCCATTTTAACTCAACATGGGGCACTCCGTCCCCATTGGGTACAAGTCCCAGAAACTGGACCACCGCTGGTGGGTCCTGATAAAGGAAGAGATGAAAGGTCAACGTACCCTTAACTAGTTAGCTTACTTCTTCCGGGCCTCCCCCCGTTCCTTCATGAAGGCGGCCCATGCTGCAGATGAAGGTGGCTTCCTCCACTTCCACGGCTGATCGGGGTATCTGCTAGGCCCAGGGTCCTCTTCCGAGGACGTAGCACTGCCACAGCCGACCTGGGTAGGGCCGTAGCTGGTGACAGAAAAATGATGGACCTCCTGGCTAACACCAGCCTGAGTCTCTCTGGCAGCCCCCTGCTCAACTGCCTCAGCCCCTCCTGGGTGTTGTGGTGCCGACTCCTTTTCCGGCACCTCACTAAGGAAATCGGCTTCCTTGCTGCTTGCGACATCCTCCTCCTCGTCGCTCACAATATCTCCCCACTGCCGCCTCCCAGGCTCCTCTGTCGGTGGAGTACTGGCCTTAGGTGGGGACAGAAAGCCTTTAGGGGCTTCCCTAGCCCAGCGCTGCTTAGCCTTTCTTTTGGCCCTCCTCTCGAAGACCTGTCGGTCCTTCTCTAGGACGTCTTCCCATTTATATGGGCGGGTGACCGCAGCCGCATACCACCCGTTTTGCACTCACATTTTACAAAGTGCACGATGTCCCCCACGTGCAGGTTGTGTAAATGGCCAGGCAGATAGTCCCGCTTTACCGCTTCGCGGGACACGAACACCTCATGCCCGGTCCATTCCTCTTCCAGAAACCCGTACCCCTCACGGATACGGAATTCTATGACCCGCCCCCGGGTCTGAGCTTCCCCCACTGACTCCCTTCTTGCCGCATTGGACCCCTCCAGCCAGCCTCTCAGGAAGGTATCGGTCCATCGCCGCTGTTCTCGCGCGGTCATCGGGGGGTCCCGGGTAGCCCACTTAGGACTCCCGGGCTCGGCGTACCGCTCTGCCGAGGGGGAATGTAGGGCCTCCAAGGCCAACGACCAGAAATTCTCCCGCGGGGCCTTTCTTTTAGGGGGCTTCCCTTCCGCACCGTCCCCTGAAGGCCTGGGGGCCTCTGTTGCCACAGAAGCTACTGGGGCAGGTACCGCTCACCTTCTGTAAGCTTCGCTGCAGCTATTGCTCTGGCCCCACCTGGATGTTCTCCTCCCTCACCCGAGGGGGACGTTTCCTCCGGCATCCGGCTCCAGCACCACATGTGAAGCTCGTGGACTAGCAGGCCCAGCTCCGGATCAGGCCTAGTGGCCCACTGGACAGCCACTGGGGGTAAGGGCAACGGTTCGCGGGCAGCGCCCGCCGGCAAACGACTTCCAGTCGCGACCCCTGGGGTGGTGATCTCCAGGGGTTCCTCCTCACCGCTTGTCTCGCGCACGTTGTCAGGCTCTGGGGCTGCCATCCTCTCAGGACGTCCGCTGCCGTACCTCCTTCTCCTTACGTGCCGGACAGAAAATGGCGCCGGTCGCTTACCGGTGACGCGCGTCCTGCACATCCAGCTCCGCCTCTTCCTCGGCCGGACCTCTGACGTGACCGCCGCGTCACTCGTCACTCTCGGCCGCTCCGCCTTCAGCCGCGCCCCCTCTCTGTGCGCGCTGATACTCACGGGGCCGGGCTTCACCTTACGCCGCACCCTCTTCCTCTCTGGACGTCTCATCCTGGGACGCATCTTCACCGCTGGGCCCCTCCCTCTTCGGGCCGGAATTCGCAGGGGCTGGACATCTTTTCGCGCTCTCCAGCGCCGTCCACTCCCACGATAGGCGGTTCTTCTCCCAGACTTTACCGCCGTCGTCACCATCTTGGAATCCATGCTTCGGGCCGCCATCTTGGGCCGCATGCCTTCCAACACTTTCTCCTCAGTGTTCTGCGTCGGCTCTTCCCCGCTTTCTTCATGCGAGGAGCTCGAATCCTGCCGACTACGCCAAATGTAAGGTGTCCCAGCGAGGTAGTCGTGGGCGAGCTGTAGCCCCCTCTTGCTATGGCACCCTACAGACAATACGTGTCCTCCCTCTGAAGTGTGGCTGTGCATGTAGTGCTCTTCACTTACTTCAAGCCATCCGATCGCGGCTGTCTCCAGGCAATTTTCTTCTGGGACCAGGGCAGCAATAATTTCAGAGGACACAAGGTTCTTAACCAGAACTTGGACTTTACTTGGGGAAGAGGAATATATACAATATTTACAGTCAGATATAATGGATAAGGCCCGACAGGCAATCATCTCTCTCACAGGCGCTGTTAACTGCTTCAGCCCTGGTTCCCTCTTTAAGCGGAGCATCTCTGTGGCTATAATCCCTGGCCCAAGAGACTCCTCTGCATTGACAGTGACCGGATCCGATATCTCTCCCCCACGTCTTAGCTTGGAGTCCTATTTAGCTTCCTCTCCTTCCTGCAGACTAGAAGTGCCCCGTGTCCTCACTACGCTTTGATGAGTTTCTCCGGCGAGCGAACAGGACTCGTGCTCTTGTGTGGGGAGACTTGCACACTGGGATCCCACTGTTTGAGGGTACGGAGCTCCCGTCTACTCTAGCAGCCACTATAATCAGGCTGTCTGAACAACTTGAGGTCTCAACTCGTACTGAAGAATCACTTCCTGATTCTGGAAACTAAACAGAGACTTTCCTAATATGCCCACCCTCAGTGAGCTGTCATCACAGAATTTTAACCCATCACTGTCTATAACTTTGCTGGCAGACTCAACCTGACATCTGCACCCAGAACAGTGGCATCTTGTGGCTGTTTTCAGGTACTACAGGCCAGAAGGAATTATACCAGGAACAAGCTCTATATCTCTCTAGGCTTGATAAGGGCACTAAGTTCCCCCTCTACTCTACTAACTGGACCACTAAAGCTAACCCCCTTAGCTTGGTCTACCACAGTTAGGGAGGTCTGACCTCAGGGACACTTCCTTTAACTATCTCAGTACAAAGGGAAGGCTACGCCTTTCCCCACTATTACACATACAGTATGGAGTACTATGCGGGACCATGTAAACAGTAGTATGGAGTACTATGCAGGGCCATGTATACAGTACGGAGCACGATGCGGGGCCATGTATATAGTAGTATGGAGTACTATGCAGGGCCATGTATACAGTACGGAGCACGATGCGGGGCCATGTATATAGTAGTATGGAGTACTATGCGGGGCCATGTATACAGTACGGAGCACTATGCGGGGCCATGTATACAGTATGGAGCTCTATGCGGGGCCATGTATACAGTACGGAGTACTATGCGGGGCCATGTATACAGTAGTACGGAGCAGTATGCGCGGGACGTGTATACAGTATGGAGCACTATGCCAGGCCATGTATACTGTGTGCAGCACTATGCGGGGCCATGTATACAAAACAACAGTATGCGGGGCCATGTATACAGTATGGAGCTCTATGCGGGGCCATGTATACAGTATGGAGCTCTATGCTGGGCCATGTATACTGTGTGCAGCACTATGCGGGGCAATGTATACAAAACAGCAGTATGCGGGGCCTTGTATACAAAACAGCAGTATGCGGGGCCATGTATACAGTAGGTAGCACTATGCGGGGCCATGTATACAGTATGAAGTACTATGCGGGGCCATGTATGCAGTACGGAGGAATATGCGGGGCCATGTATACAGTAGTACGGAGCACTATGCACAGGCCGTGTATACAGTACGGAGCACTATGTGGGGCCATGTATATAGTAGTACAGAGTACTATGCAGGGCCATGTATACAGTATGGTGCACTATGTGGGACCATGTATACAGTAGGGAGCACTATGTGGGGCCATGTATATAGTAGGATGGAGCACTATGCGGGGCCATATATACAGTACGAAGCACTATGCGGGGACATGTATACAGTAGTACGGAGCACTATGCGGGGCCATGTATACAGTACGGAGCACTATGCGGGGCATGTATACAGTAGGTAGCAGTATGCGGGGCCATGTATACAATACAGAGTACTATGCGGGGTCATGTATACAGTACGGAGCACTATGCGGGACCATGTATACAGTAGGTAGCACTATGCGGGGCCATGTATACAGTAGTACGGAGCACTATGCGTGGCCATGTATACAGTACGGAGCACTATGCGGGGCCATGTATATAGTAGGATGGAGCACTATGCGGGGCCATGTATACAGTACGGAGCACTATGCGGGGGACATGTATACAGTACGGAGTACTATGCGGGACCATGTATACAGTAGGTAGCAGTATGCGGGGCCATGTATACAGTATGGAGTACTATGCGGGGCCATGTATATAGTAGTACGGAGCACTATGCTGGGCCGTGTATACAGTACTTAGCACTATGCGGGGCCATGTATATAGTAGGATGGAGCACTATGCAAGGACATGTATACAGTACGAAGCACTATGCGAGGGACATGTATACAGTAGGGAGTACTATGCGGGGCCATATATACGTACGGAGCACTATGCGGGGCCATGTATAGAGTACGGAGCACTATGCGGGGCCATGTATACAGTATGGAGCACTATGCGAGGCCATGTATACGTACGGAGCACTATGCGGGGCCATGTATACAGTACGGAGCACTATGCGGGGCCATGTATATAGTAGGATGGAGCACTATGCAAGGCCAAGTATACAGTACGAAGCACTATGTGGGGCCATGTATATAGTACGGAGCAATATGCGGGGCCATGTATATGTAGCACCCCGAGGCCTCGGCTGCTACAGGGGTATTGCACCTCAGTCCAGAGGTGTGATATTCCACTCCCGGGTAAGGATGGAGTGTGGACCAGGACTCAGTAAGCTGCATGCACCACACACACCCCATTTCCGAGGAACAGACCAACGGTGCTCCCACTAGACAGAGTGCAGGCACGACAGCTTCTGTTCCTGGCTGGAGTGGGGAGGGGGGTGGAAAACCCAGTGGTGTAGGAGCAGATAGGGGTGGGTTTCTGGGCATAGGTAGGAGCCCATTGGTTGCTAGTCACCTGGGCTCGGGTGTTAGAAGAAGATATATAAGGTGGGCACCATCTTAGGACAGGAGCCAGTTCAGTCAGGAGGAGAAAAGGAGAGGAGCTCAGCCAGAGAGGGCTGACAGGGAGCTGTGGCTCAGTCTGGGCCCAGCTCCAGAGGCAGGCCTGGAGTGGAGGCCAGAAGCAGCAGAGAGAGAGAGGAGGAGGAACAGAAAGGAAAGAAAGAAAGGAACTGGAACAGAGGAGAAAGGAAGCAAAGAACACAGGGAAAGGCCCAGAGACACGAAGGCAGAAGGAACCCCATATGCCCAGAGGAGATACTGGGTGAAGGGTTGGCAGAATAGGGTACCAGAACCCAAATTGGTGGAGGCGACTAATCCTCAGCCAAAACCGGAGGTTGTGACCACATCTTGGTGCGACCCCTCACTACATCCACCAGAAAGGCATACCGCATAGGGTCAGGGAAACCGGGAGAGGTTTCGCCAACAGAAGGCCCGAGGAAGCTGGACAAAGGTGGGTCACTGGTGGGGACGGCCAGTAGAAAGGAAGAGAGGGGAGCTCTGAACCACACTCTGGAATTGCCTGGGAGTTGACCGAGTCCCTCACCTGGTGGACGCAGCACGGCTTGGGCAGTCATCGCCTGCAGCATTGACCTGAATAACAACCGTGAGTAAAGCTTTGGAAACTGCAATTACAAGTCTCTGTGTTTCATCGCCGCACCAGCACCACCAGTACTGGGACACTCACACCATCACTACCACCATCATCCACATTAGCTGCCCTCAGGCAATACTCCTCCCATGGGGAGTTATCCCATACTCAGCTGCGCAACCAACATCAGCCTCAGCGGTCGGCAGCGCAGCGGCGGTCCCCACTGACCGCAATCCACGGGTGGCATAGTCGGACACTTATTACAATACAAATAGACTGCCACTGGTTTGACCACCCTGGGCACGGACCGGGTCACCGCCACACGGAGACTACAACCCCCAGCATCTCAGCGATCCGGTTCCGGGTTCCCCTGCACAACACAGGCCCAGGGGGCGCGTCATATACAGTACGGAGCACTATGCGGGGCCATGTATAAAGTAGGATGGAGCACTATGCGGGGCCATGTATACAGTACGAAGCACTATGCGGGGGACATGTATACAGTACGGATCACTATGCGGGACCATGTATACAGTAGGTAGCACTATGCTGGGCCGTGTATATGTGGCACCCCAGGGGTCTGGTTGCCAGAGTAATAGAAATATTATGTCTGAGAGCAAGTGGGAGGTTTCTCTGGTCAGGAGCCCTAAGCATGCAACACTGCCCGCCCAGACCTGGGAGGGGAGGAATCTGCCCTTATAAACTGGGTCTGGGGCGGGATTAGGGAGTTAGAGCTTGGAGAGGGAAAGATACAGCAGGAGCTCTGTTGGAACAGTAGCTGAAGACCAAGGGCTGGAGCTGAGCAGAGCTCGCCCTGGCTGAGGACACTACAACCGGACACCGGAGTCCGAGGCTGTGGGGACTGATATACACCCAGCAACAGAAACCAGCCGGCAGGGGATTCCAGGTCCTCTGGCCATAGAAGCCCGGAGGCTCAGTCACAAGAGAGGGACCGGCACCGCCATCCAGGAGCGGAGGCTAACAGAAGGCCCCAAGTCACCAGCCATACGGGTGAGCACCACACGGTATACTCAGGGACGTGGGCTACTTGTAACCGCTTACAGCAAGGTAGCCAGGAAAGAGTGCAGATAGACGGGGAGGCCTACAACTCCGCCTGGCCAGGGGAGAGCCTGCTTGCTCACAGACTGACCAGGCCTCTACTGCTAACCAGTACTCCCGGGAGGGTCTGCTTTATACCATCAGTAAAGACCCTGAACTGCACCACACGTCTCTGTGTTTCATCGCCGCACCAGCACCATTAGTACTGGGACGCTCGCACCATCACTCCCATCATCCACACTAGCTGCCCGGAGGCAATACTTCTCCCGTGGGGAGTTATCCCATACTTGGCTGCGCTTACAACATCAGCCTCAGCGGTCTGCAGTGCAGCGGCGGTCCCCACTGACCGCAATCCACGGGTGGCGTAGTCGGACATTTGTTATTACACTAAGACTGCCACTGGTTTGACCACCCTGAGCCACGGACCGGGTCGCCGCCACACTGAGACTACCACCCCCAGCATCCCAACAGAGGCCCGGTTCCGGGTTCCCCACGCGGTCCAGGGGGCGAGTCATATACAGTACGGAGCACTATGCAGAGCCATGTACAGTGGTGGCCAAAAGTATTGGCACCCCTGCAATTCTGTCAGATAATACTCAGTTTCTTCCTGAAAATGATTGCAATCACAAATTCTTTGGTATTATTATCTTCATTTAATTTGTCTTCAATGAAAAAACACAAAAATAATTGTCCTAAAGCCAAATTGGATACAATTCCACACCAAACCTAAAAAAGGGGGTGGACAAAAGTATTGGCACCCTTTGAAAAATCATGTGATGCTTCTCTAATTCGTGTAATTAACAGCACCTGTAACTTACCTGTGGCACCTAACAGGTGTTGGCAATAACTAAATCAAACTTGCAGCCAGTTAACATGGATTAAAGTTGACTCAACCTCTGTCCTGTGTCCTTGTGTGTACCACATTGAGCATGGAGAAAAGAAATAAGACCAAAGAACTGTCTGAGGACTTGAGAAACCAAATTGTGAGGAAGCATGAGCAATCTCAAGGCTACAAGTCCATCTTCAAAGACGTGAATGTTCCTGTGTCTTCCATGCGCAGTGTCATCAAGAAGTTTAAAGCCCATGGCACTGTGGCTAACCTCCCTAGATGTGGACGGAAAAGAAAAATTGACGAGAGATTTCAACGCAAGATTGTGCGGATGGTGGATAAAGAACCTCGACTAACATCCAAACAAGTTCAAGCTGCCCTGCAGTCCGAGGGTACAACAGTGTCAACCCGTACTATCCATCGGCGTATGAATGAAAAGGGACTGTATGGTAGGATACCCAGGAAGACCCCACTTCTTACCCCGAGACATAAAAAATCCAGGCTGTAGTTTGCCAAAACTTAAGTGAGAAAGCCTAAATTGTTTTGAAAGAATGTTCTCTGGTCAGATGAGACAAAAGTAGAGCTTTTTGGCAAAAAGCATCAACATAGAGTGTACAGGAAAAAAAAAGAGGCATTCAAAGAAAAGAACACAGTCCCTAAAGTCAAACATGGCAGTGGTTCCCTGATGTTTTGGGGTTGCTTTGTTGCCTCTGGCACTGGACTGCTTGACCGTGTGCATGGCATTATGAAGTCTGAAGACTACCAACAAATTTTGCAGCATAATGTAGGGTCCAGTGTGAGAAAGCTGGGTCTCCCTCAGAGGTCATGGGTCTTCCAGCAGGACAATGACCCAAAACACACTTCCAAAAGCACTATAAAATGGTTTGAGAGAAAGCACTGGAGACTTCTAAGGTGGCCAGCAATGAGTCCAGACCTGAATCCCATAGAACACCTGTGGAGAGATCTCAAAATGTAAGTTTGGAGAAGGCACCCTTCAAATATCAGGGACATGGAGCAGTTTGCCAAAGAAGAATGGTCTACAATTCCAGCAGAGTATTGTAAGAAACTCATTGATGGTTACCGGAAGCGGTTGTTCGCAGTTATTTTGGCTAAAGGTTGTGCAACCAAGTATTAGGCTGAGGGTGCCAATACTTTTGTCTGGCCCATTTTTGGAGTTTTGTGTGAAATGATCAATGATTTGATTTTTGCTTCATGCTCTTTTGTGTTTTTTCCTTGCAAGCAAATTAAATGAAGATAATAATACCAAAGAATTTGTGATTGCAATCATTTTCAGGAAGAAACTGAGTATTATCTGACAGAATTGCAGGGGTGCCAATACTTTTGGCCAGCACTGTATATAGTAGGATGGAGCACTATGCAAGGCCATGTATACAGTACGAAGCACTATTCGAGGGACATGTATACAGTAGGGAGTACTATGCGGGCCATGTATACAGTACGGAGCACTTGGGAGCCATGTATACTGTGTGCAGCACTAAGCGGGGCCATATAAACAGTATGGAGCAGTATGCAGGGCCGTGTATACAGTATGGAGCTCTATGCGGGGCCGTGTATACAGTAAGGAGCACTATGCGGGGCCATGTATACAGTACGGAGCACTATGCGGAGCCATGTATATAGTAGTACCGAGCACAAAAACGGGGGCCGTGTATACAGTACGGAGCACTATGCGGGGCCATGTATATAGTAGTACAGAGCACTATGTGGGGCCATGTATACAGTACGAAGCACTATGAGGGGCCGTGTATACAGTACGGAGTACTATGCGGGGCCATGTATACAGTACGGAGCACTATGTGGGGCCATGTATACAGTAGAGAGCACTATGCGGGGTCATGTATAAAGTACGGAGCACTATGCGGGACCATGTATACAGTAGGTAGCACTATGCGGGGCCATGTATACAGTATGGAGTACTATGCGGGGCCATGTATACAGTATGGAGCACTATGCGGGGCCATATATACAGTACGGAGCACTATGCGGGACCATGTATACAGTAGGTAGCACTATGCGGGGCCATGTATACAGTATGGAGTACTATGCGGGGCCATGTATACAGTATGGAGCACTATGCGGGGCCATATATACAGTACGGAGCACTATGCGGGACCATGTATACAGTAGGTAGCACTATGCGGGGCCATGTATACAGTACAGAGCACTATGAGGGGGACATGTATACAGTACGGGATACTATGCGAGGCCATGTATACAGCACGGAGCACTATGCTGGGCCGTGTATACAGTATGGAGCACTATGCAGGGCCGTGTATACAGTACGGAGCACTATGCGGGGCCGTGTATACAGTACAGAGCACTATGCGGTGGCCATGTATACAGTAGGTAGCACTATGCGGGGCCATGTATACAGCACAGAGCACTATGAGGGGGACATGTATACAGTACGGGATACTATGCGAGGCCATGTATACAGTATGGAGCACTATGCAGGGCCGTGTATACAGTATGGAGCACTATGCAGGGCCGTGTATACAGTACAGAGCACTATGCGGTGGCCATGTATACAGTACGGAGCACTATGCGGGGCCATGTATATAGTAGTACAGAGCACTATGCGGGGGACGTGTATACAGTACCGAGCACTATGCGGGGCCATGTATACAGTACGGAGTAGTATGCGGGGTCATGTATAAAGTGCGGAGCACTATGCGGGACCATGTATACAGTAGGTAGCACTATGCTGAGCCATGTATACAGTAGTACGGAACACTATGCGGGACCATGTATACAGTACGGAGCACTATGCGGGGCCGTGTATACAGTACGGAGCACTATGCGGGGCATGTATATGTGTCACCCTGGCCTGGATGCCACAAATATAATAAAGCTGTGTCTGAGAGCAAGGGGGAGGTTCTCTAGTCAGGGGAACATTAGCATGCAATACCTTCTGTCTCAGGCCAGTAGGGGGGGCAAGCTGCCCCTATAAATGCTGGAACTGGGGGCAGGATTAGGGAGAACTGGACAACCTGTGTCTGAAGAAAGAGGTGTCCGAGAGCAGGGACAGACAGTTGTGTTGCAGCCTAAGAGGCCGTGTGGCAGTGGGAGAGCCACAAGCCAGGGACATGAGGTGAAGTACGCCTGTCCTGGCAGACAAAGAGACTACTCTACCAGACTTTGGTGTCTGAGGCTGTGAGGATTCCACGTCCCACAGCAGAAACCAGTCCGCAGGGGACTGTATGTTCCTTGGCCTAAGAAGCCCGGAGGCTCCGCCACAGCAGAAGGGACCAGCAAAGCCGTACCAGGCCGGGAGTAGAAAGGGACCCACGTTGCAAGCCATACGGGCGAGAGGACACGGTGAGCTCAGGAACGTGGGCTGTTACACTACCAGAAGGGAAATAGCCAGAAGGAGCGCAGAAAGCACGGTAGGCCTACACCCTCACCCTGGCCAGGGCCAGCTTCCCACTTGTTCTCAGACATCCAGGCCCCCTCCTAGCCGGGCCTGTTTCTGGGTCGTTTTACCTGTTATAATAAAGACCCTGAACTGTTGAAGAGGCCTCCGTCTCCTGGCTATCGCGGTCGGAATCATCCCCTCCATCATCCATTATATATTCTGCCCTGGGGCCATACTCCTCCCGTGGGGAGTTGAACAATCCAGTGCTGCACATCTATATCAGCCCCGGCGGTCTGCACTGCACCGGCGGTTAACCCTGACCGCCAGGGGTGGATTAAGAGTAGCAAGGGCCCCGGGTAGTTTAGAAGGCGCGGGCCCCCCCCCACACACACACACACACCTGATGTATCACATGTCACATGATCCCCTGTGATAGATCATGTGCCAATTAATTTGGCACAATATTAATTATAATAATTTTTTTTAGGCTGTGTGCCCACTATGCGTTTTTTAAGCAATTCCTCTGCAGAAAACGCTTAAAAAATGCTTGGTAGAAGGTCTGCCATGTTTCCCAATGATAATCCGCATGTGCTGTGCACTTGCTGCGGAGATTTCCGCTGCGGATTATCATTGTGGAAAAATCCACAGCACTACCAATTATTTTGCGGAAGCTCGGCGTTTTCGCCGCCATTGACTTGCATTGGAACGCATGTAATCCGCATCACTGGATCTGTACATGCAGAATCCATGCGATTCAATGTGCGGATGGTACTCAGGTTTGGAGAAGAGGAAACTCTCCTCCAGACCCGGGTACCATAGTACCTGTAAAAACAGAATAAAATAAAAAATAAATATTATACTTACCTTCTGATGGCCCCCGCTGTCTTTATCCGATGCGTCCTGGCTTGCTGGCAGCTCACGATGGTCTGAAAAGGATCTGCCATGACGTCATTTAGTCATGTGACGGGTCACGCGACCGCTGACGTTGGCAGGCCATCAAAAGGTAATTATATATTTATTTTTTACCATTCTTTTACGGTCACAGTATATAAATCCATGCCGGTTGCATGGATTTATATAGTGTGACCCGATTGTTATCCACTTTCCAAGTGATGCTAAAATCGCTTGTCAACCCACATGCGGAATTGCAAGTGAAGAACGCTTCACATCCGCATGTCCCTGGCAGGAAAAACGCATGTAAAATCCGCATGCGTTTTTTCTGCCAGGGAGATGCAGAAACGCTCAAAAAAAATCCAAAGCATTTCTGCATCGTGGGCACATAGCCTTACATTAATTGCATGACTCAATATTGAGCACACGTAGCCATCTATACACGGCGGGAGGCCGCACGGCGCCATCTAGACACGGTGGGAGGCCACACAGCGCCATCTATACACAGCAGGAGGCCGCACGGCGCCATCTACACACAGCAGGAGGCCACATGTCGCCATCTATACACAGCAGGAGGCCGCACGGCGCCATCTATACACAGCGGGAGGCCGCACGGCGCCATCTATACACAGCAGGAGGCCGCACGGCGCCATCTACACTCAGCAGGAGGCCACATGTAGCCATCTATACACAGCGGGAGGCCGCACGTAGCCATCTATACACAGCAGGAGGCCGCACGTAGCCATCTATACGCAGCAGGAGGCCGCACGTAGCCATCTATACACAGTTGGAGGCCGCACGGTGCCATCTATACACAGCGGGAGGCCGCACATAGCTATCTATACACAGCAGGAGGCCGCACAGTGCCATCTATACACAGCGGGAGGCCGCACAGCGCCCCCCCAGAGAAAGCGGGAGGCCGCACTCAGTCACGCACACACAAACATATACAGACATATACATACACGCATAAACACATTTGAAACACAAAAATACATATAAACAGACATCACACAATGATATCTGCCTGCACACACACACACACACACACTCAATCACACATACACACACTCACTCTCACACATACACACTCTCTCACACACTCACTCTCTCATACACACACACACTCTCACACACACAGACTCACCATCCCCCGGCTCGGCTCCAGTCCTCTCCGGTGCAGCACTGCAGGCCGGGCGAGCACCGCGTGACGTCACAGCTAGGAGACACGGCCACGCACAGGGCCTTGTCTCCTAGCAGTGACGCGGCCGAGCCAGCACACAGGGAAGTTAACTGCTGCAGTGCTGGCCCGGCCGGAGAAGAAGCAGCGGCCGTGCGCCGCTGCTGGGGGAGCGGTCCGGGGGCCCCCCCGCCACTGTCTGCCAGTATGTGCCGCAGCGCCGCACATATAATGAGGGCAATCCCCTCCATAGACACCCCGGATTGCCCTCATTATAATCCGCCTATGGGTGCGATGACTGGGGGGGGGTGGAGCCACCCGGCCGGCTCGGGTCACGAACCAAAAAAAAAACAACAACAAAAAAAAAACACGCTCAGGCGCCGCCCTCCCCGAATTCCAGTGCCCTAGGCACGTGCCTACAAGTGCCTAAGGGCAAATACAGCCCTGAGTACACACCAAAAGTTTGGACACACCTTCTCATTTAAAGATTTTTCTGTATTTTCATGACCATGAAAATTGTACATTCACACTGAAGCCATCAAAACTATGAATTACCACATGTGGAATTATATACTTAACAAAAAAGTGTGAAACAACTGAAAATATGTCTTATATTCTAGGTTCTTCAAAGTAGCCACCTTTTGCTTTGATGACTGCTTTGCACACTCTTGGCATTCTCTTGATGAGCTTCAAGTGGTAGTCACCGGAAAAGGTTTTCACTTCACAGGTGTCAGGTTTAATAAGTGGGATTTCTTGCCTTATAAATGGGGTTGGGACCATCAGTTGTGTTGTGCAGAAGTCTGGTGGATACACAGCTGATAGTTCTACTGAATAGACTGTTAGAATTTGTATTATGGCAAGAAAAAAGCAGTTAAGTAAAGAAAAACGAGTGGCCATCATTACTTTAAGAAATGAAGGTCAGTCAGTTCAAAAAATTGGGCAAACTTTGAAAGTGTCCCCAAGTGCAGTTGCAAAAACCATCAAGCGCTACAAAGAAACTGGCTCACATGGGGACCGCCCCAGGAAAGGAAGACCAAGAGTCACCTCTGCTTCTGAGGATAAGTTTATCCGAGTCACCAGCCTCAGAAATCGCAGGTTAGCAGCAGCTTAGATTAGAGACAAGGTCAATGCCACACAGAGTTCTAGCAGCAGACACATCTCTTCAACAACTGTTAAGAGGAGACTTTGTGCAGCAGGCCTTCATGGTAAAATAGCTGCTAGGAAACCACTGCTAAGGACAGGCAACAAGCAGAAGAGACTTGTTTGGGCTAAAGAACACAAGGAATGGACATTAGACCAGTGGAAATCTGTGCTTTGGTCTGATGAGTCCAAATTTGAGATCTTTGGTTCCAACCACCATGTCTTTGTGCGACGCAGAAAAGGTGAACGGATGGACTCTACATGCCTGGTGCCCATCGTGAAGCATGGAGGAGGAGGTGTGATGGTGTGGGGGTGCTTTGCTGGTGACACTGTTGGGGATTTATTCAAAATTGAAGGCATACTGAACCAGCATGGCTACCACAGCAGCTTGCAGCGGCATGCTATTCCATCCGGTTTGCGTTTAGTTGGATCATCATTTATTTTTCAACAGGACAATGACCCCAAACACACCTCCAGGCTGTGTAAGGGCTATTTGACGAAGAAGGAGAGTGATGGGGTGCTACGCCAGATGACCTGGCCTCCACAGTCACCAGACCTGAACCCAATCGAGATGGTTTGGGGTGAGCTGGACCGCAGAGTGAAGGCAAAAGGGCCAACAAGTGCTAAGCATCTCTGGGAACTCCTTCAAGATTGTTGGAAGACCATTTCCGGTGACTACCTCTTGACGCTCATCAAGAGAATGCCAAGAGAGTGCAAAGCAGTCATCAAAGCAAAAGGTGGCTACTTTGAAGAACCTAGAATATAAGACATATTTTCAGTTGTTTCACACTTTTTTGTTAAGTATATAATTCCACATGTATTAATTCATAGTTTTGATGCCTTCAGTGTGAATGTACAATTTTCATAGTCATAAAAATACAGAAAAATCTTTAAATGAGAAGATGTGTCCAAACTTTTGGTCTGTACTGTATATTTGCAGTTGGTTAAGAAACATAGACATATGTTCAATTGATGTTTGTGAATTGCTGAATGGCTGCTGTTTACCTAATACAGTATATCAGCTCCTCCAGCTTTCCTGACTGTCTTTGACAGGATAACAGTCAGGGAGAAATTTCCCCCAGTGCAATGGGCAGAGGTCCTAGCTCCATACCATACTGGGGAACCGCAGAAAGTGTACAGACGAAGAAGAGTTGGCAAGGTAAAGAGAACTTTTTTATTTTTTACTTTTTTGTGACAACTTTAAGCTCTTTTTCTTGTTTTTGTTTATTTTCTTTTTTTCAAGGAAGGTAATCACGCAATTCTAGTTTATTTATTTTATTTCTTTTACTCACTTATGGTTTTTCTATGTTTCTCTCTGAACAGCATTTACCATACATGTTAATTATATTTTCATAGATCAGACTTAGGCTAGGGTCACACCAACATATTTTCTCTCACCCAAGAGAAGACCTGATTGGTAGTTCATTACTATGACAACGGTCCGTGAGGCGGTACTTGTTCGTGATTGGCTAATAGTGGTATGTCACAGCCCTAGGATTGGCTTGTACTGCGGTGAATGTTGCCCTATCAAAGTGTCAGACGTCATGGTGAGGTTTTGGGTGACGAGTGGACTCGTCATTGGGCTGTGTAGCACCGAAAGCTTTTGGGATTGGTAAGTTATTTCCATAGTAACATTGCTAATACGATGCTTGTGTGTGACGGATGATAGTGATACGTAGCAGCTTTAGGATTGGCATGGACTGTCGATCAACAGGACTGGTAATTGCAGATATATCACTCAGTATCTTATTGGTGGGTCTACACCTACATAAGCTATGTATGGGGGGGGTGACGGCCGGCGGCCATTATTGTTTGTGTCCCTGCCCCTGATGACGCCAAGTAAACGGTGAAACGCGTTGGGGGGACTTGCTATTTTAAATTGAATTGCCCTGTTTTGCCTGTGAATAATGGCACCCCGGGGTGCTATCACCTGATCAATAGAAGCAATGGCTCATTGCACATGAGATATAATAGCAAACCGGAGGCATGTGGTTTTTAAAGTTTCGCTTTCCATACCCTTATTCAATCTTATACTAATTAAAAGTTACCTTTTATGGCCTGTTAGGGAGGGATACCTGTTGGAGTTCTCCCCTTTTGTATTTGATTTATGTATATATCCCTCCCAGGTCATTTGTCCCCATTGGTTTTTCTGTGTTCAATAGTTATTTCACCCGCTGTCTGTATGCTCCAATAAGAGGGGGATTTACTATTCTACAAGGGATATATGTAAAAATACTGTGAGGAGTGATATTAGTGCAAGCGTTGTGATTATATAACAGGGCAATAATACTACGGGGGTGTATCTGTGTATATAAGCCTGTGGGGGTGATTATTATACTACATAGGGGATATATTACTGCAAGATGTATATGTCTATGAGTACAGAGAATGAATAATACCTGTGGCATATGCAATTATGTTACAGCAGGGGTGGTTATACTGCAGTGAGTGTATGAGGGGACTGTGTGTGATGATAGGGCAAGTGGGGCGATGTGATTATAAAACCTTGCTTGGGCAATCCCAATGTTAAACCACTATCAGGGACTGTCTTTTAATGGCAGCTGTAAATACATGAAGGGTTCGTGCCCACGATCAGTATTTGGAGCATTTTGGACACAGCTCAACTGTGCAGCATCCAAAACGCTGCATTGTACATTAGAAGCACAATGGATGGGATTTATAGAAATCCCATGCCCAATGTGCTTCTATTTGATGCAGCGTAAACTCACCAGTGGCATGGATTTATGAGCCGCGGGATGTCAATTTCTGTTGCAGAGACTAATTTTCACAATAGAATGTATAGGGTGTAGTAACTTCGCAGGTGTTCAATGAACACATGTGGATTTACCTGTGTGATCAGAACGCAGCGTTTTAAACGCAGCGAAAATACTCTGTGTCCAAAGCGCTGCTGGTTCCTGATTGTGGGAATATTTTTGACTTGCTGATTTGGTGCAAAAAATAATCTGCAGCATGTCAATTCTCTGTGCGATTTTGCCTGCGTTTTTGCACTGAAAAAACGCAGTTAAAACGTGGCAAAATTGTGGCAAAAATGCAACGTTTTTGAGGCTGTGTTTTCCTGCCAAGAGATGCAGGAATGATGCAGAAATACTTAACATGTGCACATACTGTAAGGGGCTCGTTCAGACATGAGTGATTTTTTTATCAGTATTTCATTCAATCACCATTCTGTGTATAGAGAACGGCGGCTGTAACCGCACCCCTGACAATGACTGACAGCCGGCCCTAATGCTGAGCTGGTAATGGCATTACAGCAGAGGGAGGAAGCTCCTGTGTGTGAACAGCAGCCACAGATGGGAAAGGACTGCATTTGTCTCCCCTCTCCTCTGGGCTGGCTGTCTTGTTGCCCCCTACAGCCTTAGCCCACCCGCCTCCTTCCTCTACCTCCTCACAATGCTGTGCAGTCACTTTGCACATGAATGGATAAATCCTCTTCTGTAGTTGGCGCCGAAAAGGAGGACCAGGGTGCAGGTGGAGGATCTACAAGATGACATGAGGCTGTGTCAGGCAAACCCTGTATGTGTGAGTGCCTGTACAAAAGTTTATTCTAATTAAAAAAAAAAGAAAAAGCTAACTAGAAATTCGGGGCAGTGCACTCGTCATCCTGGCCCTGGATCTAAGAGCCTACCGACGCTCCTGTAACCGCGCATCTGCACTGACTGACAGCCGGATCTGTACTGATGCACGGCTGAGCCGGCTGTCAGTCAGTGCCAGGGTGCGGTTACAGCTACTGCTCACTCTATACTAAGCAGTGACTGAAGTTGCACCGGAACCTTTAATGTTCTTGAACAGTGTAGAAAACCCAATATCCAAATGCCATTTTATGGGAATCTGAGGAAATAGAAGGGACCCCGTTTTGTATTCTCATCTATTAATCAGAAAGGAAACGACCAACAAGCAGCGTCTCCTGCTCTGGAGGACTCAACATATCCATGATTTCCATGGACAGCCCAGTGATTACAGACCACCACGTGCAATACTTCATTTCATCTTTGGAGGCGCTGTAGGGAAATTCAGCACTTGCTGCCGGGTGCTCGCTTACTGCACGAGGTTTGTGCAGAAGGGACCAATTTGGTTTTTCTTCACAGCACATTGGGGCTTTACCTCTGACCCATATGGAGAAACCTTACATGACACTAGACGACCCCATCAAGATCCATAGTGCTGGAGAATAAAGACTCAGGGGCTAAACCCACATTCACTACATGGACGTCCAATGAAATAATGACAAGAACAACGATGTAGGGGGTAAAAGAAAGATTTTATTTATAGACGGGGATATTATATATTTTACGTTTATGTATATGTGTACATTTTTCATCTATCAGACTAATCCTATTTATGGGTCGTGTTGATCCAGAGGAAGGTGAAAACCCCCTGTGAGGAATAAGCCAATTGTCCTCATATCAGGGGGGAAAATTCCTTCCTGACCCCAAATAAAAAATGGCGGTCAGAATAAATCCCAGGATCAAAGGCTGATACCGAACCTGTGGAATTAAATACATTTCTGAAACATTTATTAAACTATTTAACTTTTTCATATTTTTGTACTGAGCTACTGCATAAGTTATGTGTGTCAGCCATGACTTATCTGTAAACCTGCCTATATTTTAAAATATTTATATATATATATGTATTTATAATTAACCATATGTGAATTACTTTTACAACTATCATAGCTCATGTGTGATACAATTTTTTTTATTTAAATATTTAATTATTTTCTATTTTTGGACTAATATATTTATATATTTAGGTAAACTATTTTTTTAAGCCAAAAAATATATTTTTTTTTTCATAGATTTTTTCATTATAAATATGAGAACCTACTTATTTATTTTATTTTACTAGACCTATTTGTAGGCCGTGTTGATCCAGAGGAAGGCGAAAACCCCATGTGAGAAATGTGCCAATTGTTCTCATCACGGGGGAAAAATTCCTTCCTGACCCCACATATGGCGATCGTGATAAATCCCAGGATCAAAGGCTCATACCTAACCTGTAAGTAGTGAAAGTGAGATTTTTCTTATAAATATTTTAATTACCGGTAATTGTTATATATTTAGACTAAAAAATTTTTTTTTTGTGTCATTTAAAACTTTTTTTTTGCACTACTTTTGTGTGATTCTTACTTATTGATATATTACTAAACCTATTTAAGGCCGTGTAGATCCAGAGGAAGGCGAAAACCCCCCCCATGAGGAATGGGCCAATTATCCTCATATTAGGGGGAAAAATTCCTTCCTGACCCCAAATGTGGCGATCAGATTAAATCCCAGGATCAAAAGCCGAAATCTCTATCTACGTGCTATGTCTGTCTGTGCGGGTGCCTATACCTATCATGTAGTGGGGACCTAGAACTATCGTGTAGTGTGGGGCCTATAACTGTCATGTAGTGTGGGGTCTATAACTATCATGTAGTGTGGGGCCTATAACTATCATGTAGTGTGGGATCTATAACTATCATGTAGTGTGAGTGATGTGGATGTGAAATACTTACCACGCCTGTGCTTAGGTGAGTTCAGGGATAATAGCCTATATTACACTACTGTTCCTGAACTCACCAGATGGACACTAAGCACAGGCCACTCCCAGAGGCACAGAAGATCTTCGGGCTGGAGTGATGGCAAATGCCAGCCCAGGATTGGAGGATGCCAAGTCAAGGGCCTGGTGCAGCGACACGATGGCAATGGTCCAGCATGAAGATGTTATAGAGAGAGATGATGTTTTCAGGCAGCCGAGGTGACAAACAGCAGCAGAGACGAGGTACGGGTCAGGAGGCAAGAAGTTCTGAGCAGTTGGCACGGGCTATCCTGCAAGACATAAGAGAAAGACATTTCAACAACTTATATCTCCTGGATCTTCTGTTATCTTAGAGGAATGGTCATTATAATGAACCATTCCCCTGTGTAACATCAGATATAATGTACAAATATAATGATAAGTGTCCTGTGTGTACAGCGGTAACTCACCAGATGGTCTTGGATTCTTTCACAAGCCAGATATTCTCATCCACCTAAGAATAACAAAGACATGGTCATTGGCAGAAACAGTGGGAGAAGACAAGGATGATGATAATGGCCACAAGGTGAGAAGAGCATTTGATGGGATTTATCTTTAGAGAAGAATTATCTTACCGGGCCCAGCTTGGTGACACGTAATTAAAGCCGGCCACGGGGTTAAAGGCTTTCTTTTCCTCCGGCCACTGCATAAGATGGTTCTCCAGAACTGGCCTGAATGGTATGAATGGTGGCTGTGCTCTCCTTTTCTCCAGATCCTCCCAGCCGATGGTGGTAAAGAATGGATGCTCTCTGATGTTCCCGCACACACCCAATCGCTTCTGAGGATTTTTGCACAGCAGCTTCTTGATGAGATCTTTCAAGTCAGCATCAAGCCAAGATGGAATTTCAGGCTTTCCTTTGGTCATAGCTCTGTGAGCCATTTTGCTGTCGGAGCCGGTGTAAAATGGGGAGCGTCCAGTAGCCATCTCGGATACCACAATCCCCAGGCTCCACCAATCCACTGCTGTGCCATATCCTTTTTCGCGAAGCACCTCAGGGGCCATGAAATGGAAAGTGCCCGTCACTCCAGTGATGTTATTGGAGGAGGTGACGCCATCTTGGGCGAGCCCCAGGTCGATTATACGGATGTGGCCATCTGCATCCAACATGATGTTTTCTGGCTTAATATCTCTGCAATGAAATAAGACAATAGAATAAGAAATCTGCCCAGTGATACAGGATATAGAAAATGGGTCACTGCAAGATCAGGTAGAATAGACAGACAGGGGCCCTGGAAAGTGGGGGGCAATATTTATAGAATGTAAAGGAAACAGAGAGGGAGGAACGTTCTGCTTACCGGTGGACGATGTTGTGTCCATGGTGGAACTGGAGGCCACATACAATCTCTGCTGTGTAGAATCTGATGGAGAGAACAGAGTGTAGTATCAATGTCATCGCTGGCACCTTCTTCCCACCTGGGTTACATGTCCTGCCAGCCCTCTCCCAGCTACATCCCAACCTCGCTTTTATTTCCACCCCTCTTCTCTCTTTTTGGTATAGTTTCCTCTTTCTCACCTTACGTTGTCGATGTTCAAGTAGCCGCACATCTCAATCAAAGCCTCGAGGCTGCCACCGGACAGATACTCCGTGATGAAATACGCGCGCTTACGAGACTGCTGTGCGGCATAGAAGTGACAAAGAAATGGGCAGTCTCTGGCGGCCAGGAGTATCCGCCGCTCTCTCATAATGATGTTTTCATTGACCTTCTTTTTCTTGACCATCTTTACAGCCATATAGATCTTTCGGCTGGGGATTGATGTCAGGACCACCTAAGGAAAGAAATAGGGAATGCTTAGAAAATGTGTATGGGAGGTGGAAAACAGCTGGGCTATCTACTGCATAAGAAACACATGGACTGAGTGGTTTGTGAGTCTGCTAGTAACCTGGACCTTATAGCAGAGCAAAGCTAAGCTATCTGCATAATGCACTGTCTACCCAATGACTGCTCTATGGAGAGGTCTTAAAGGGGTATTCCAACATCACCATATGGGAACAAATAGAACATACACTGGTTGGCACATTGAGCTGGTTTGGTCACTATTGGTTTTATATCAATGTGCAGCTGATTTAAAGTTTACTGAAACATGGAGGTCAAAGTATATATTGTATCCTGATAGCAGCATATATACCGTAAACCATGACATGAAAATAAACCATGTCCCCCCACTCAGCCTTTCGATGAATCAGGAAACCCATTTATAGCAGCACTACATCTAACTATGATGATCAGATGAAACAATATGTGAAATAATCTATATAGTAATAATGTACCCTCGCTCACGCAAAAGTAGGAGATAAAATAAAACTAAAAGCAGCAAGTGGAAAAATACACCCGTTATTAGTGTATACAGCTGACCATAGGTATATAATTCTAAACAAAAACCACTGAGATTTATGTAAAACAGTTCAAGCTGCTATCGGTGGTAAACTGAATGAACGGTCGCCACTGATTATCACTACCTCACTTTTCCTCCAATTATTTTAAGTGTCAGTTCCTTTTTTATTTCGGTATCCATTTGAGCAGGCTTTAGGGGTTGCTCAGTTTAATCCTTCTAACGCACAACAAGGAAAGAAGGTATGTATGGAAAGACAGGGAGCACTAAATATATACCAACATGACTTTATTATTCATGAAGACCGGACAGACATGCAAAAATTAAAAACATTTAAAAAGCACAAAGCTTAAATCCAACAGTGTACCACATTGAAATATAATAGTGGTCAAGACCTCAAGACAATGTATGCACCACCAATAAACACACCCAATATATTTGTGTAAACCCACATAGGTCCAGATAAATAAATAAATGAGCACCTCTCCTATTTAAGGCACTGATAGTTAGTGCAAGCAATATTTAGTCAAAAGCTTTTTCTTTTTCTTTAATAGAAAAAGTGCTATCGGTATTCATCATAGACAAAATGCACAATTTACCAACAGGAGATAGGAGGGAGATGATTCCCCCAATACCAGCCTTATAGGCTCCTTAAATAAGACCTGTAGGCTAAAGGTGTATCGCCGCTACCACTGTGGCTTGATCAGGGGAAAGGTGGGGTGTTTAGGCAGCTGTCCCAGTCTTATATTTATGTCCCGAAGTGTAATTACCCAGATTTGTCCCGGCTGTAGTGAGCTCCGTTCGATATGGTTGCCATATTGCTCCGGCGCATGCGCTCCGAGGTTGGCCACGTGACAGCGGAGGAGAGAGAGTGTTTCCGGATCAAGCCTACAGGGCATCTGGACCTCGCGCATGTGCGAGATCGGGCCCTATGTAGGCGTGTACGAATACGTCCTTACGGGCACCCCAACTGTGAGTCCTGTCAGTACCTGTGGGCGGGATGCTCGAAGCATCATACGACACACTGGGTTGTGCAGATCAGCATGTCAGTGTGTGGGATAGCTGTGTGATCGCGCGCATCAGCATAACAGACCCCAAGTCAAGGTGTCAAGATCTCTGCAGAGGGCAGTCACAAGGAAGTGTAGCCCTAGCCCTATACACATATCCCAATAGGCTGGAAGCGCAGCATCTTACGTCCCTCAACGGCCACACATGACAAGAAATGATATTCAGAAAAACATATATTTGTAGCCGCTGTAGGGAAGAAAACCTACAGAAGATAACGAAAACCTACAGAAGATAACGAATGGAGATAAAATAGCAAATATGGGTAAAGAAATATATATAAAAACTTACTTTGCCAAAGCTGCCCCTACCCAAGATATCATGGATGGTAAAGTTGCTCATGTTAAGGCTGGGGTAGGGGCTGGATGTTCCGGGGTCTCTGCTGCAACCAGGTGTTGGCTCTTCATCCTCCAATCCATGGTCTTTGGCCTTTCCCCTCTTCTTCATGATCTTATTTAATCCAGGGGTATCACTATCCTCTTCTCTCTTCCTCTTTGCTTCTCTATTCTTCTCCTCGCTCTCTTGTCCGTGTCCAGTAGACGCCATTCTTAAAAAATATCTTCCTGTCTGTAGACTTCAGTCCGATCGCTTCAGCCGACAGATGAAAGTAAACGGCAGTTGGTCGTGTGCAGGTGAGGTCAGAGGTGACGGTGGCACCAGCCAGGCAGCGGCTCATGGCCCTGCTCTGCCCTATACACTGATGTGGGCATCATGGGTGGCAGTTTAGAATCCAGAGGAACGGCAGAGAACTTTATGGCGGCTTTTAGTTCTGTTTTTTTTATTTCATAATACATTTTTTTTATCCACATACAAGAGATATAATAATATGCCAAGCATTCATTAAAAGACTTAACATACTATAAAATACCAGCTCCTCCCATTACCAATGTAATTCTAGGGTTTCCATATATTTAAAAAATCATTACTTTTATCTTTTATGTTATAATCCTATTTCTCATATATCACAGTTACTAGAGATATTATTTTTAAAATATTTTGAGACCCATGTATCATTTCCTTTACACTTCACAAATACTTGCTACTTAGTGTTAATATCAAATAAAATCCGAATATAATACATTTAGGTTTGTGGGTGCAACATGAAAAAATGTGGAAAAGTTCATGGGGTCTGAATACTTTTTCAAGGCACTGTATTGCTGGCCATTTTCTGCAATGCTTAGTAATTCTCTTTTCGTGCTATATTGCCTCTGTTACATTGATATAAGAGTTTTTTGTACTTATTGAGTATTTTTTACTATTCTTGTCTCTTTCCTGAGAACCCGTATTTTCAGTATGGGGTGGATTGTCCTTATGTCCATGACTTGGGACATGGATTGGCCATTTTGCACACATCGCTGTGCTTTTTTTGATTTTTCTAATCTGTGGATTTATTCTGCTTTTCTCTTGATAGAGTTCACAATAAAGATATCCTATTATTTCCTTGGCTCCTTTGTTTCTTTCTTGTTGACATATTGTAACTGTGCATTTTTGGCTGGCACTCTTTATTTAGGTTGCACCCACCCAACCTTAATGTCCAAATAATACAAGCAAAATCAGCATCCTGCTGTCATGTAGCACATTGTAATATAAGCAGTTGTCTTCTGTCATCTCCTGATGGAACTTGGTGGTACCTGCACTTTATATTACCAGCTAATTGTCAGTACTACAAGCATGGTGGCACAAAACCCAACAAAAATACAACCAATTAACTTAAAATGATTTTGTCACCAGGTTTGTTCTACTCCATCTGAGAGCAGCATGATGAAGGGGCAGAGACCCTAATTCCAGAGATATTTCATTTACTGGGCTGCTTGCTGCAGTTTTTAAATCACTGTTTTCTCTGCTGCAGATCTAGCATAGCTCAGAATGCTGAACCATGTATAACCCCGCCCACATCACTGATTGGCAGATTTCCGTGTACACTGTGCATAGGCAGAAAGCTGCCAATCAGTGGTGGGGGGCAGATTTATACAGAGCTCATAAATATGGAGGACTAACAGGCAGCAGGTTTACTAGTCTACTAGTGATAATTTCCTGTTGATAAAACAGTGATTTTATCAAAACGACAGCAAGCAGCCCAGAAAGTGACATCGCTGGCATCAGGGTCTCTCTTCCTGCATTATGCTGCTTTCAAATTAGGTGACCAAAACCTGGTGACAGGTTCTCTTTAACCTATTAATAAAAAAAGACTAGACTAGGTTAGTTTGGATAAAGAATAGACTCACCATGTTTATTAAAGGTTAAAACATTAATTAATAAGTCCATAAATATTAAAAACCATGGACTTAGTGCTAAGCATCTTTGGGAACTCCTTCAAGATTGTTGGAAGACCATTTCCGGTGACTACCTCTTGAAGCTCATCAAGAGAATGCCAAGAGTGTGCAAAGCAGTCATCAAAGCAAAAGGTGGCTACTTTGAAGAACCTAGAATATAAGACATATTTTCAGTTGTTTCACACTTTTTTGTTAAGTATATAATTCCACATGTGTTAATTCATAGTTTTGATGCCTTCAGTGTGAATGTACAATTTTCATAGTCAAGAAAATACAGAAAAATCTTTAAATGAGAAGGTGTGTCCAAACTTTTGGTCTGTACTGTATATATAAAGGGAAGCCATCTTAGTTAGTTAGTGTTGTGAGCAATAAGGAGAGAGAGGAGAAGAGGAGAGGAGCAGAGTCTCTTCAGGAGCTCTGCTCCGGAGTGGGGCCTAGTAAGAGAGGCCCAGTAGTGAGAGGGGAGTCAGGGAGGAAGGCTCTGGTAACTGAAGGGATCCCAGGGGGTGCGGTGAGTGTAGGACGGCACCCGTACGCCCGAATCTGCCAGGCGTCAGAGGGATCTGACCGCAAGAAGGGAACCGGTCCCTGGACTAGCCGAGTACTCCAGGTCTCGGCTGGAAAACCGGAGGCTTCTGCACTTCCATGGTGCTGTTGCCACAACCGCACCTAAGCCGCCGTGAAGGGCACCAAGTAAGGTCCGGGAACTACAAGTTGCCCAGAGGGATCTCAGAGTACCCGATCGGGACTTTGTGTGGCGGGGCGCAGGGCAGGAGGGAGAAGACCCAGTGTGGGAAGTCGGCTAAGGAAGGAACATAAAGAATGGGGGTCCTGTTAAGTGCTTCTGATATACGTGAGGGAGTGCTGAACCCCTGCCTGGCAAACACAGTGCGACGCGGGGGGGTGACACATGTACAGTGTACCCGAGGAACCTAAAGAACTGTGAGTAAACTCGGATGACTGCAATCCACTGTTTCTGTCAGTTATTTCTACCATGCTACCGCCCCTGCACTACAACGCCCAGCATCACCATCTGCACCTACACTGCCCTGGAGCTGTGCCCTGCCTGTGGAGAGCCGCACCAACCCAGCTGCCCTAACATCTGCTCTACAGGACTGCCGCAGCGCCGGTACCCATTACCGGAAACCACAGGTGTCGTCACGAGACAAAAACTGTTAACAAACCCCTTTTAAAGAGTGACCCCCAGGGTACGGGCCCGGGAGCCGACTACCGTGACATCCCAAGAGGGTAAAGGCCCGGGTACCGAGTCTCCCCCATATCCCCCTGGGCTAGTCATCTCTTCCTGGCATCACGAACAGGATTTCGTGCCCATTGCCACCGGGTACTGTGTGCCGTATTTGAACTGTGTTTGTACTGTGGTGAACATCGCCGCCATTACCGCGTCGCCGCGTGGGAAGAAGAGGGGTGTAACCGCGGGAACCAGAGAGGCATGACCGTTGGTAGCACGCGACGCCCAAGCCCCGCCTCGCGCTCTGACGCCGCAACAGGAAGCGTCAGGTCCTGGAAGGAGACCGTGATCTGCGGACCTGCGGCCTTCCTGATAAACGCAAAGAAGGTAGGCTACGGTTTACTAGGGGGGCGCAGCCATGGCCGACGACCAGCAAGACACCGGAGCACCGGTTAACACTCCCGATGCTCAACTCGCGCCCGGCGCTGCTCAGGCCGGAGCGGCCGCCCCACCAGCAGGGGTCGTGACTCCAGTGATACTCATGGCCATCCCAACAGAAGCCTGTATCCCGGTGACCGTGTCACTTACACCAGACACCACGGGGAACGCGGGTGGTATGCCTTCCAAGTACATCGTATGGTCGAGAAGGAAGAGGACATGCCCCTGCAGCCTGAGGCTGATGACCCGGCTGGGTCAGTCGGCAAAAACCAGGAGTACCCCCCCCCAGGCGAGGACACCACTACTAAGTAACAATAGGTGGGACTGGACATTGTACAATAGTTACCCGTAAGGGTACAGTAGAGAAAATTTGTTTGTTTTTGTGTGAACTGAAAATAATGTGTGCCTATAGTTACCCGTGAGGGTATAAAGACTGTAGGTTATGGACGGTGAATAACCGAAAAACTTTCCGTTGTACATAGTTGCACTTATTAAAGTGCCCCCTATTGGTTTTATATTAAAAGACCACTGAACAAAAACTCGTTTGGCGTGGCCGAAGACGTGGTCCAACACCTGGATCACTTATGCCCTGTAGCCATGCCCAGGGCCTACGTTGAGGGTTTTCAGACGAGTCCCTCATGCTGCTCAAATTGCACCTTCACCAGTGAGATGGACACCTGGTTACGGGACTCACTGTAACTTTGAGAAGAATGTTTTATAAGTGAATAGGAAAATGTTATTTAAAAAGTTTTATAATGTTTTTGATAAATGTAACTGTGGCACCCTGCTACAACAGGTACCACAGGACCAAGGGTGCATGGACGGACTTCTCCACAAGAGGCCCTCACTACATACAAACACCTCCACCCTTCCACCTCATACCACCAGAGGGATCCCTTTAGGGATATATATATATGGAGGGTGGAGCCAGTCAGCCAGCCAGAAGGAGTCAGACAGAGAGAGAGTCTGAGAGCGTGCTGACGCTGAGAGCAGCGAAGACGCAGCTCATCTGCTGCTGGGTTCTGAGGGCCCCGAGTGTTGCCGATGGCAAGAGGAGAGGAGAGAGGAGTTGTAGGGGGCAGAGGAGCATCATAGGCTCACCCCGATATACAAATCGGACACCGGGTCCGCGCCTACAAGGTCCTTTTATACCCAGTAGGGATCACCGGCATTCCAGGAGAACTACAAGTCCCTGGCAGACCTGAAGCTAGACCCATTACAGGACCAGGAACCACAAGGCCCCAGCATCCAGGGAGAGTGGTTACCAGCAAAAGGTCCTACTACCGAGCGACAGGTGAAGGAACAGCACGACACATAAGCTAGGCCCAGTTGCAGGCTGGCCAGGAGCATACAGAGAGGCAGACACGGACCAGGAGGCCTTATACCCGCTCACTGGGTAGAAGTCCTGAAATGCACCCACCCTACTGAGTACCCTGGACCGTACCTGACATCCGCACCAGTAAAGGTATTGAAGCGAATCCCTTGTCTCTGTCAGTTACTCCTGCTGCGCCATCCGCCTGCACTACAAGTCCCAGCATCACCACCATCAAACTCCACACTGCCCCGGGGGCCTGTTCCATCCCATCACCCCCTGGAGGTCTGCAGCAGCGCTGGTAATCCTTACCAGGTACCACAAGTGGCGTCACAAACTATTTATTTTATTTTTATCTCTATCCAAGTTCCAATCCCCTTTTTGGTTGACCGCCCTGGGCCACGGACCGGGCCAACCACTGTGACATATCCCCCACCAGCATCCATAGGCCCGGATGCCGAGTACCCCATTGTTCCGGGGGCGCGTCAACTTCTGGCGTCACGAACAGGATTCCGTGCCCATTGCCACCAGGTACTGTGCGCCTTAAAAGACTGTAACACTTACTGTGGTGAAGATTTCCCGCCATTCCCGAGGTTTCCCGCCATTATCCGCCATTTTCCTGTCGCCGCACGGGAAGAAAAGGGGCGTAACCGCGAGAATCGGAGAGGCGTAACCGCTGGAAGCGTGCCAAGCCCTGGCCCCGCCTCGCACCTTGACGCCGAACCAGGAAGTGTCAGGTCCTAGAAGAAGACCGTTGTCAAGTGCACGCTATGACGTCAGCCGCGAGGGAGACGCAAGGTCCTGGAAGAAGACCGTCGCCTGTGGAGCTGCGGCCTACCTGATCCAAGTAAAGAAGGTAGGCTACGGTTTACTAGGGGGGCGCAACCATGGCCGACGACCAGCAAGCCGCCTGAGCACCGGTTACCGCTCCTGATGCCCAACTTGTACCCGGCGCTGCACAGGCCGGAGCGGCCACCGCACCAGCAGGGGTCGTGACTCCGCTGATACCCATGGCCCTGCTGTATATCCCTGGAGCGAAATGGCTTACCCAGTATGATGGCAAACCAGACACCCTGTCTGGGTTCAAAAGGAAAATATACGGTGTACTGGACATGTATTCTATGACTGGTAAGCTAAAGAGCTGCTGTTGTGCTGGGACAATTGACTGGTGCCGCAGAGCGGGAAGTTGAAACCTGGCCAGCCGCAGACCAGGAATCAGTATCCATCATCTTAAAGAGACTGCAAACTGTCTTTGGAAACCGCACTGAGCCAGATCTCCGGATGAGGTTCTACCACTGTACCCAGAAACCTGAGGACAGTATCCGGGACTATGCCTGGCGCTTACAGGAAGCCCTGCGGGCCCTGAAACAGGTTAGTCAAGCCAGCATACAAGATGAGAATAAAATGCTGACGGTACAGTTCATCCGGGGGTTGAGGTCCCAGGAGGAGAGCACAACTGTACGGTGGTGGGCTTTAGATCATCCAGACGCCACCTTTGACACCCTGATGGACATGGCTATTAAGGGTCTACAGCACCTGGAAACATCAGGGACTGCTATCCAGTGTTACCAGGGTGGGGCCACCCCAGTGCCCGCAGCTCCCACTGCTCCTTCATTGACGGCTGAAACAGTGCCCCCTAGCGAGCTGGACAGCCTGCGCTCTGAAGTGCACCAGCTAAGTAAAACCCTGGCCACTGTCCTGAGCATCCTGCAGCTACAGACGGAGCCCGATCCGGAAGGAAGGATCCTACTCGCCGACAGCCCTGAGGATGTCCCCTGGATGAGGAGAAGAAAGAGGACTATGCCACCCCGTAGGAGGACAACGTCACCCCGGAGGAGGACAACGCCACCCCGTGGGAGGACCAACGACCAACGTCGCCCTCCAGGAGACTTCATTTGCTACCGCTGCCACAAGGCAGGCCACACAGCGCGGAGCTGTCCTTTAAACGGGCAAACCCTGGGGCCGAGGGCCGAAACCCAGGAGTAAATCAACCAGGCCCATCAAGCTGGTACCATCGGTTCATAGGAGGAAGGCCTTTCCTGTCCATCGTGCTGGACGGCATAGCAACACCTGCGTTACTAGACACCGGCTCACAGGTAACCATCATACCTGATGTCCTCTACAAAAGGTACTGGTCCATAGATGAACTCCACCCGCCAACCCCGAACCTCTCTGTGTATGCCTCTAGCGGCCTTCCTCTTAACCTAGTAGGGGTTAAGGACGCGACCGTGAAGGTGGGGAGAGCAGAACTAAAGGACCAAGGACTGATTGTAGTGGAATCTAACCCTGGTGATACAGACTTGTATATGATACTTGGTACAAATATTGTTGGTAACTGTTTGGGAGAAGTGGTGTTTTTGCTCCAACAAATTGCTGACACGGCCAAACCAGGGCAGAGGAAGGTGCTCCAGAGAGAGATTCGAGCCCTCCTGTACCAGCAACAGGTAAAACTAACAGGTGGTGAGATTGGTAATGTATGGGTGACAGACCCGATACTCATTGTGATTCCCTCGATGAGTGAAATGCTGATTTGGTGTAGGGCAGCAATAGGTCTCGAGGGACAGAACTACCAGGCGGTAGTGGAGCCCATTAGCTCAGAGCAAAGACCTACACTCCTAACTGCTAGAGGGGTAGTTGGCGTACGCAACGGGAGGGTGCCCGTACGACTCCTAAATTGTGGGGAGGAGGAAGTCAAATTGCCAAGGTATGCCACTGTTGCTAGATTGTATACTGTGAATAATGATGCCATACACACAGTGGAATCCTTGACCCCACCAGATACAGTGGAGGACAATGACTCCGAAGCTCAGCTGGAGGATTGGTGTCAACAGCTCCATGTTGGGACTGACGCCACTCCTGTCCATCAGAAACACGGTGTTCACAGAGTGGTTCAGGAATATGAACAAGTGTTTAGTAAACACCCACTTGGCTTTGGAAGGGTTAAAGGGGTACAACACCACATACCCACCGGTAACCATCCACCCATTAAGGAGCGTTACCGACCCATACCACCAGCACATTATCAGAAAGCCAAGGAAATGTTACATGACATGAAAAAGGCAGGGGTAGTAAGGGATAGCTGTAGCCCTTGGGCAGCTCCCCTGGTCCTGGTCAGGAAAAAGGACGGTAGCATGAGGATGTGTGTAGATTATAGACAGATTAATCGCATAACACATAAAGATGCATACCCTTTGCCCCGTATAGAGGAATCCCTGGCTGCACTAAAATCTGCCAATTACTTCTCTACACTGGATCTCACTAGCGGGTACTGGCAAATCTCTGTTGCTCAGGAAGACCGGGAGAAGACGGCCTTCACCACCCCGATGGGACTGTGTCGAGTTCAACAGTATGCCGTTTGGACTCTGCAATGCACCCGGAACGTTCCAGAGGCTGATGGAGTGTTGCTTGGGACATCGGAACTTCGAGACAGTGCTGCTGTACCTGGATGACGTTATCGTGTACTCGAGGACGTATGAGGACCATCTGAAGCACCTGGCGGAGGTATTTGAATCATAGTCCCGGTATGGGATGAAACTAAAGTCTTCTAAATGCCACTTGCTCAACAGAAGGTTCAGTACCTGGGGCACATAGTCAGCTCAGAGGGAGTAGCACCAGACCCGGAGAAAGTTACTGCCATCCAGAAGTGGCCTGAACCGAGAAGCATCAAAGAAGTACGGCAATTCCTGGGACTGGTCGGGTACTACAGGAGGTTCATAAAGGACTATGCCAAAAAGGTAGCACCTCTACAAGACCTCCTCGTAGGACAGTCCAAAAGAGGAAAGGCCAAATCCTTTGCAGTAATGAAGGAAATCCTGACTGGTGAAGAAATCCTGGCTTACCCTGATTACAGCCAGCCTTTCCTGCTGTACACCGACGCCAGCAATGAGGGACTAGGAGCTGTGTTGTCCCAGAAGCAGAATGGAAGAGAGAAGGTAATTGCGTATGCCAGCAGGAAGCTACGCCCTACTGAGAGGAACCCGGAGAATTACAGCTCCTTCAAGCTGGAGTTCCTGGCCTTGGTCTGGGCTATCACCGAAAGGTTCAAGCATTACCTTGCATCAACTAAGTTTATAGCTTTTACTGACAACAATCCCTTGACACACCTGGAGACAGCCAGGTTGGGAGCCATGGAACAGAGTTGGGTGGCCAGACTGTCAAATTAACAGTTCACCATCAAGTACCGGGCAGGTCACAAGAACACCAATGCTGATGCCCTGTCAAGGATGCCCCACCAGTCTGACACCGAGGATGAAGTGGATGATTTTGAGGAAGTTGAATTACCTGCCGAAGCAGAGTGGTCCAAAAGCAACACGTCACCAGAAGACGTCAGGGAAGGACGCTGAATCCTCTACCCCACCACAGTTGGAAGGAGACCCAGGACAGTGATCCGGTTGTCAGCCTTATCAAAAGACTGATCACCCAGGAAGGTTCTCACCTGGAGAAGGATGCTCCTCCACAAGCCAAGCAACTGTGGAATGAGAGAAGCTCGCTGTTCATCTATAGAGAGAAGCTGTGCAGAAAATATGTCAACCCCAAGACCCATGAAATGGTGTGGCAGATTGTTGTACCCAGAACGGATATCCAGATGGTGTTGGAGACCTGCCACGATCAAGCAGGTCACTTTGGCTGGAAGAAGCTGGAAACCCTGCTGAAGGACCGGTTCTACTGGGTTGGAATGCGGAGCTCCATAGACAGGTGGTGCCGGAATTGTGTGCCCTGTAGCCTCAGAAGAAAAGACTACGGCAGCCAGAAAGCACCCTTGCAGTCCATCAAGACAACCCAGCCCCTGGAGATCGTCGCTCTGGATCACGTCAAGCTGTCACCCAGCAGGTCAGGCTACTCCTATGCACTGACCATGGTGGATCATTATTCCCGGTTCCTGGTGGTAGCCCTTGTCAAGGATATGACAGCAGAAACTGCAGCAAGAACGTTCCAAGCATACTTCTGCAGGCCCCATGGATACCCGGACAAAGTGCTGATGGATCAAGGCCCTGCCTTTGAAGCCGAGCTGTTTAAAGAGTTCTGCCACCTGTACGGATGCAAAAAGATCCGGACTACGCCGTATCACCCTCAGACCAATGGGTTGTGTGAGAAAATGAACAACATCGTTATAGACCTGCTGAAAACCTTACCCTTGGAAGAAAGAAATCAGTGGCCAGACAAACTACCTGACCTGGTAGATCTGTACAATCACATACCTGTGAGTTCTACTAATTGTACTCCAGCGTACCTCATGAGAGCAAGACCCGGAAAGTTGCCCATGGACTTGGAACTCGGAGTGGTAGAACCGGAAGCAGATATGTCCACTGAAGACTGGGATACAAATTGGCAAGAGCAGTACAGGAGAGTAAGGTAAAAACAAGAAGAACAGTACAATAAACTTGCACCAGCAGAACCCTTGGCACCTGGAGAGATAGTGCTAAAGCGGAAGAGAAGAAGTCACAAGCTCGATGACCAGTGGGAAAGAGAGCCCTACACAGTGTTGAACTCCAAGTTTGACAACAGTAAAACCTGCCTGATTAGCAAAGATGGAGGTAAAACAACTGCAACAGTCTCAAGAGACCATCTGAAAGTGTGCCCAGGTCTACTGAAGACAACAGAGCAAGAAGTACCTCCTATAGCACCGGAAGAACCCAAGGAAGAGGTGCTTCACACAGTTCTAGGAGATTTCCCTGCAGACTGGCCTCAACTGGATGGAGCAGTTATAGTACCGGTGATACACTTCTATCAACAACCAGAAGAACCTGTAAGTGTCCCGGAAGAGCCTGCTCAGGAACAGGAAGAGTCCCCAGAAAGAAGAGAAGCACCAGTTGAAGCAGAGCCTGCAGGCCCAGTGGACCGTGTACTTGCCAGTCCCATAGAGAGATTAAGGCAGTTCTATAATCTACCAGCACGTACACCTGCTAGATTAACAGAAAGGGTATGCACAGACACTAGTGACACTCCAGTGCTACGAAGGTCCACACGCAGCACACAAGGACAAATCCCTGCCCGGTTTAGGGAATAAGCAGGAAGTGCCTAAATTGTAAATAGTTACCCAGTGGGTATTGCTACTGTTATTGTTTATTGTGTAAACTGAAATTAAATATGTGCCTTTAGTTACCCGTAAGGGTATACAGAGACTTGTAAGCTGAGGACTGTGAGCAGCCAAAAACTGTCCATATAAATAGTTGCACTCATCAAAAGTGCCCCCTTATTAGACCACAGAACAAAAACCCGTTTGGCGTGGCCGAAGACGTGGTCCAGCACCTGGATCACTTATGCCCTGTAGCCACGACCAGGGCCTATGTTGAGGGTTTTCAGGCGGGTCCCTCATGTTCTTTCTTCGGTGAAATGGACACCAGGTTACGGGACTTACTGTAACTTAATTAATGTTATTATAATTGTTATGATTGTTGTTATCGTTGTTAACCTGTGATAAAATGCTTCAGTCCAGGAGTACTGAATTGTGCTAGGGGGGGAATGTGGCACCCTGCTACAACAGGTACCACAGGACCAAGGGTGCATGGACAGACTTCTCTACAAGAGGCCCTCACTACATACAAACACCTTCACCCTTCCACCTCATACCACCAGAGGGAGCCCGTTAGGGATATATATATGGAGGGTGGAGCCAGGTAGCCAGCCAGAAGGAGTCAGACAGAGAGAGAGTCTGAGAGCGTGCTGACGCTGAGAGCAGCGAAGACGCAACTCGTCTGCTGCTGAGTTCTGAGGGCCCCGAGTGTGGCCGACGGCAAGAGGAGAGCAGAAAGGAATTGTAGGGGGCAGAGGAGCATCATAGGCTCACCCCGATATACAAACCGGACACCGGGTCTGCGCCTACAGGGTACTTTTATACCCAGTAGGGATCACCGGCATTCCAGGAGAACTACAAGTCCCTGGCAGACCTGAAGCTAGACCCATTACAGGACCAGGAATCACAAGGCCCCAGCGTCCAGGGAGAGTGGTTACCAGCAGAAGGTCCTACTACCGAGCGACAGGTGAAGGAACAGCACGACACATAAGCTAGGCCCAGTTGCAGGCTGGCCAGGAGCATACAGAGAGGGAGACACAGACCAGGAGGCCTTATACCCGCTCACTGGAGAGAAGTCCTGAAGTGCACCCACCCTACTGAGTACCCTGGACCGTACCTGACATCCGCACCAGTAAAGGTATTGAAGCGATTCCCCTGTCTCTGTCAGTTACTCCTGCTACGCCATCCGCCTGCACTACAAGTCCCAGCATCACCACCATCAAACTCCACACTGCCCCGGGGACCCGCTCCACCTGTGGGAAGCAGAAACATCCCAGCTGCCATCCCATCACCCCCCGGAGGTCTGCAGCAGCGCTGGTAATCCTTACCAGGTACCACAGGTGGCGTCACAAACTATTTATTTTATTTTTATCTCTATCCAAATTCCAATCCCCTTTTTGGTTGACCGCCCTGGGCCACAGACCGGGCCAGCCACTGTGACATATCCCCCACCAGCATCCATAGGCCCGGATGCCGAGTACCCCATTGCCCCGGGGGCGCGTTATTACCAGTAACGTTCAAGAAAAAGTGCCCCCCATAAAGGGAAGAAAGTGTTTGTTTGTTATCTTCTGTGCGAATGCATTCTAAAAATAGTATGTCTGTAATATACCGTGTTTTACTCTGTTCCAGCCCACGGACGTGCTGTGTTTTGTCGGGGGGGAATGTGGCGCCCCTGAGGGTTCAGTCGCCACAGAGGTACTGCACCTCACCCAGAGGTGTGGCATCTCCTTCTCTCAGGTAAGGATGGAGTACTGCCCGGAACCCCAACACCTGCACTCAACACTACACTACTCCAGGCCGGCTGGAAGGACATTATGCACTTCTTTTGCTGCTCTGTCCCTAGCTGGAGTGGGGGGAACCAGAAGTGAAGGGGAACCCAGTAGTGGGTGTGGGTGGAGGACGCAGACCAGGGGAGCACTTAGAGAATATATATATAAAGGGAAGCCATCTTAGTTAGTTAGTGCAGTGAGGAGTAAGGAGAGAGAGGAGAAGAGGAGGGGAGCAGAGTCTCTTCAGGAGCTCTGCTCTGGAGTGGGGCCTAGTAAGAGAGGCCCAGTAGTGAGAGGGGAGTCAGGGAGGAAGGCACCGGTAACTGAAGGGATCCCAGGGGGTACGGTGAGTGCAGGACGGCACCCTTACGCCCGAATCTGCCAGGCATCAGAGGGATCAGGCTGCAAGAAGAGAACCGGTCCCTGGACTAGCCGAGTACTCCAGGTCTCGGCAGGAAAACCGGAGGCTTCTGCACTCCCATGGTGCAGTTGCCACAACCGCACCTAAGCCGCCGTGAAGGGCACCAAGTAAGGTCCGGGAACTTCAAGTTGTCCAGAGGGAATTCAGAGTACCCAATCGGGACTTTGTGTGGCGGGGCGAAGGGTAGGAGGGAGAATACCCAGCGCGGGAAGTCAACTAAGGAAGGAACATAAAGAAAGGGGGTCCTGTTAAGTGCTTCTGATATACTTGAGGGAGTGCTGAACCCCTGCCTGGCAAACGCAGTGCGACGCGAGAGGCTGACACGTGGACAGTGTACCGAGGAACCTAAACAACTGTGAGTAAAATCGGATGACTGCACTCCACTGTTTCTGTCAGTTATTTCTACCACGCTACCGCCCCTGCACTACAACGCCCAGCATCACCATCTGCACCTACACTGCCCTGGAGCTGTGCCCTGCCTGTGGAGAGCTGCACCAACCCAGCTGCCCTAACATCTGCTCCAGAGGACTGCCGCAGCACCGGTACCCATTACCGGAAACCACAGGTGGCGTCACGAGACAAAAACTGTTAACAACCCTTTTAAAGAGTGACCCCAGGGTACGGGCCCGGGAGCCGACTGCCGTCCCAAGAGGGTAAAGGCCCGGGTACCGAGTCTCCCCCATATCCCCATGGACTAGTCACGTGTACTTTACATTACCAGCTAATTGTCAGTACTACAAGCATGGTGGCACAAAACCCAACAAAAATACAACCAATTAACTTAAAATGAATTTGTCACCAGGTTTCTTCTACCCCATCTGAGATCAGCATGATGAAGGGGCCGAGACCCTAATTCCAGAGATATTTCATTTACTGGGCTGCTTGCTGCAGTTTTTAAATCACTGTTTTCTCTGCTGCAGATCTAGCATAGCTCAGAATGCTGAACCATGTATAACCCCACCCACATCACTGATTGGCATATTTCTGTGTACACTGTGCATAGGCAGAAAGCTGCCAATCAGTGGTGGGGGGCAGATTTATACAGAGCTCATAAATATGGAGGACTAACAGGCAGCAGGTTTACTAGTCTACTAGTGATAATTTCCTGTTGATAAAACAGTGATTTTATCAAAATTACAGCAAGCAGCCCAGAAAGTGACATCGCTGGCATCAGGGTCTCTCTTCCTGCATTATGCTGCTTTCAAATTAGGTGACCAAAACCTGGTGACAGGTTCTCTTTAACCTATTAATAAAAAAAGACTAGACTAGGTTAGTTTGGATAAAGAATAGACTCACCATGTTTATTAACCCCTTAACAACGCATGACGTCTTAGTACGCACATTTGGCCTCCCCCCTGTTCAGTGAGGGCTGCTGCACTGAGCCCTCACTGAACCGAGCACATGTCAGCTGATTCTTACAGCTGACATATGCCCGCAACAGCCGCGGGTGGAATCGCGATCCACCCGCGGCTGTTAACATGTTAAATGCCGCTGTCAATCTCCGACAGCGGCATTTAACGCGCGCTTCCTGGAAGCGCATCCTAAGCCCCGCCCACCGGCGACCCCGTCACGTGATCGCGGGTCCCCGATGGGTGGGCATGACAACCCAGGGTCTGCAGCAGACGCCTGTGGTTGTCATGATCTGGTCGCTATGAGCGCCACCTAGTGGTCGGCGCTCATAGCACAGGACCATTTCTGCTGCATGCAGAGGTGATCAGTTAATTGCTGCTTCTAGTCTCCTATGGAGACTATTGAAGCATGCAAAAAGTGAAAAAAAAAAGTTTTTAAAAATATAAAAAAAATAAAAAAAATATAAAAGTTTAAATCACCCCCCTTTCGCCTCATTCAAAATAAAATAATAAAAAAAACAACCCACATAGACATATTTGGTATCTACGTGTTCAGAATCGCCCGATCTATCAATATAAAAAATAATTAATCCGATCGGTAACAGGCGTAACGAGAGAAAAATTCTAAACGCCAGAATTACGTTTTTTGGTCCCCGCAGCATTGCAATAAAATGCAATAACGGGCGATCAAAGCATCGTATCTACCCCAAAATGTTATCAATAAAAACTTCAGCTTGGTGCGCAAAAAATAAGCCCTCACCCAGCCCCAGATCCCAAAAACTGGAGACGCTACGGGTCTTAGAAAATGGCGCTATTTTTTTATTTATTTTTTTAACCAAATTTTGGAATTTTTTTTCACCACTTAAATAAAAAAGAACCTATACATGTTTGGTGTCTACGAACTCGTAATGACCTGGAGAATCAGAATGGCAGGTCAGTTTTAGCATTCAGTGAACGTGGTAAAAAAAAAAAATAAACTGTGGTATTGCACTTTTTTTGCAATTTCACCGCAAATGGAATTTTTTTTTCCGTTTTCCCGTACATGATATGGTAAAACTAGTAATGTCGTTGAAAAGTACAACTCGTCCCGCAAAGAATAAGCCCTCACATGGCCATATTGACCAAAAAATAAAAACGCTATGGCTCTGGGAACAAGGGGAGCAAAAAACGAAAATGCAAAAACGGAAAATGCTCCGGGGCTTAAGGGGTTAAAGGTTAAAACATTAATTAATAAGTCCATAAATATTAAAAACCATGGAATACATTAATCTGTCAGTAATCAAATAAATAATCAACTGTGACTATCAAAAATGGACCAAGTCTTGCCAGCTTTAGCCAACTTATAGGCATCGCAACAAAAAGAGGGTGGGTTTGCAGGACACTGATATATATATAAAGGGAAGCCATCTTAGTTAGTTAGTGCAGTGAGTAGTAAGGAGAGAGAGGAGAACAGGAGGGAGGGGAGCAGAGTCTCTTCAGGAGCTCTGCTCCGGAGTTGGGCCTAGTAAGAGAGGCCCAGTAGTGAGAGGGGAGTCAGGGAGGAAGGCTCCGGTATCTGAAGGGATCCCAGGGGGTACGGTGAGTGCAGGACGGAGAGGTGTGGCATCTCCTTCTCTCAGGTAAGGATGGAGCACTGCCCGGGACCCCAACACCTGTACTCAACACTACTCCGGGCCTGCTGGAAAGGGCATTATGCACTTCTTTTGCTGCCCTGTCCCTGGCTGGAGTGGGGGGAACCAGAAGTGAGGGGGAACCCAGTAGTGGGTGTGGGTGGAGGACGCAGGACAGGGGAGCACTTAGAGAATATACAGTACAGACCAAAAATTTGGACACACCTTCTCATTTAAAGATTTTTCTGTATTTTCTTGACTATGAAAATTGTACATTCACACTGAAGGCATCAAAACTATGAATTAACACATGTGGAATTATATACTTAACAAAAAAGTGTGAAACAACTGAAAATATGTCTTATATTCTAGGCTCTTCAAAGTAGCCACCTTTTGCTTTGATGACTGGTTTGCACACTCTTGGCATTCTCTTGATGAGCTTCAAGAGGTAGTCACCGGAAATGGTCTTCCAACAATCTTGAAGGAGTTCCCAGAGATGCTTAGCACTTGTTGGCCCTTTTGCCTTCACTCTGCGGTCCAGCTCAACCCAAACCATCTCGATTGGGTTCAGGTCTGGTGACTGTGGAGGCCAGGTCATCTGGCGTAGCACCCTATCACTCTCCTTCTTGGTCAAATAGCCCTTACACAGCCTGGAGGTGTGTTTGGGGTCATTGTCCTGTTGAAAAATAAATGATGGTCCAACTAATCGCAAACCGGATGGAATAGCATGCCGCTGCAAGATGCTGTGATAGCCGTGCTGGTTCAGTATGCCTTCAATTTTGAATAAATCCCCCACAGTGTCACCAGCAAAGCATCCCCACACCATCACATCTCCTCCTCCATGCTTCACAGTGGGAAGCAGGCATGTAGAGTCCATCCGTTCACCTATTCTGCGTCTCACTAAGACACGGTGGTTGGAACCAAAGATCTCAAATTTGGACTCATCAGACCAAAGCACAGATTTCCACTGATCTAATGTCCATTCCTTGTGTTCTTTAGCCCAAACAAGTCTCTTCTGCTTGTTGACTATCCTTAGCAGTGGTTTCCTAGCAGCTATTTTACCATGAAGGCCTGCTGCACAAAGTCTCCTCTTAATAGTTGTTGTAGAGATGTGTCTGCTGCTAGAACTCTGTGTGGCATTGACCTGGTCTCTAATCTAAGCTGCTGTTAACCTGCGATTTCTGACGCTGATTACTCGGATAAACTTATCCTCAGAAGCAGAGGTGACTCTTGGTCTTCCTTTTCCTGGGGCGGTCCTCATGTGAGCCAGTTTCTTTGTAGCTCTTGATGGTTTTTGCAACTGCACTTGGGGACACTTTCAAAGCTTGCCCAATTTTTCGAACTGACTGACCTTCATTTCTTAAAGTAATGATGGCCACTCGTTTTTCTTTACTTAGCTGCTTTTTTCTTGCCATAATACAAATTCTAACAGTCTATTCAGTAGGAATATCAGCTGTGTATCCACCAGACTTCTGCACAACACAACTGATGGTCCCAACCCCATTTATAAGGCAAGAAATCCCACTTATTAAACCTGACAGGGCACACCTGTGAAGTGAAAACCATTTCCGGTGACTACCTCTTGAAGCTCATCAAGAGAATGCCAAGAGTGTGCAAAGCAGTCATCAAAGCAAAAGGTGGCTACTTTGAAGAACCTAGAATATAAGACATATTTTCAGTTGTTTCACACTTTTTTGTTAAGTATATAATTCCACATGTGTTAATTCATAGTTTTGATGCCTTCAGTGTGAATGTACAATTTTCAAAGTCATGAAAATAGAGAAAAATCTTTAAATGAGAAGGTGTGTCCAACTTTTGGTCTGTACTGTATATATAAAGGGAAGCCATCTTAGTTAGTGCAGTGAGGAGTAAGGAGAGAGAGGAGAAGAGGAGGGGAGCAGAGTCTCTTCAGGAGCTCTGCTCCGGAGTGGGGCCTAGTAAGAGAGGCCCAGTAGTGAGAGGGGAGTCAGGGAGGAAGGCTCTGGTAACTGAAGGGATCCCAGGGGGTACGGTGAGTGTAGGACGGCACCCGTACGCCCGAATCTGCTAGGCGTCAGAAGGATCAGGCCGCAAGAAGGGAACCGGTCCCTGGACTAGCCGAGTACTCCAGGTCTCGGCTGGAAAACCGGAGGCTTCTGCACTTCCATGGTGCAGTTGCCACAACCGCACCTAAGCCGCCGTGAAGGGCACCAAGTAAGGTCCGGGAGCTACAAGTTGCCCAGAGGGATCTCAGAGTACCCGATCGGGACTTTGTGTAGCGGGGCGCAGGGCAGGAGGGAGAAGACCCAGTGCGGGAAGTCGGCTAAGGAAGGAACATAAAGAATGGGGGTCCTGTTAAATGCTTCTGATATACTTGAGGGAGTGCTGAACCCCTGCGTGGCAAACGCAATGCGACGCAGGAGGCTGACACCTGGACAGTGTGCCCGAGGAACCTAAAGAACTGTGAGTAAACTCGGATGACTGCACTCCACTGTTTCTATCAGTTATTTATACCACGCTACCGCCCCTGCACTACAACGCCCAGCATCACCATCTGCACCTACACTGCCCTGGAGCTGTGCCCTGCCTGTGGAGAGCTGCACCAACCCAGCTGCCCTAACATCTGCTCCAGAGGACTGACGCAGTGCCGGTACCCATTACCGGAAACCACAGGTGGCGTCACGAGACAAAAACTGTTAACAAACCCCTTTTAAAGAGTGACCCCAGGGTACGGGCCCGGGAGCCGACTGCCGTGACATCCCAAGAGGGTAAAGGCCCGGGTACCGAGTTTCACCCTTATCCCCCTGGGCTAGTCACGTGCACTTTACATTACCAGCTAATTGTCAGTACTACAAGCATGGTGGCACAAAACCCAACAAAAATGAATTTGTCACCAGGTTTCTGCTACCCCATCTGAGAGCAGCATGATGAAGGGGCAGAGACCCTAATTCCAGGGATATTTCATTTACTGGCCTGCTTGCTGCAGTTTTTAAATCACTGTTTTCTCTGCTGCAGATCTAGCATAGCTCAGAATGCTGAACCATGTATAACCCCGCCCACATCACTGATTGGCAGATTTCTGTGTACACTGTGCATAGGCAGAAAGCTGCCAATCAGTGGTGTGGGGCAGATTTATACAGAGCTCATAAATATGGAGGACTAACAGGCAGCAGGTTTACTAGTCTACTAGTGATAATTTCCTGTTGATAAAACAGTGATTTTATCAAAACGACAGCAAGCAGCCCAGAAAGTGACATCGCTGGCATCAGGGTCTCTCTTCCTGCATTATGCTGGAAATGCTGGTGACAGGTTCTCTTTAACCTATTAATAAAAAAAGACTAGACTAGGTTAGTTTGGATAAAGAATAGACTCACCATGTTTATTAAAGGTTAAAACATTAATTAATAAGTCCATAAATATTAAAAACCATGGAATACATTAATCTGTCAGTAATCAAATAAATAATCAACTGTGACTATCAAAACTGGACCAAGTCTTGCCAGCTTTAGCCAACTAATAGGCATCGCAACAAAAAGAGGGTGGGCTGGCAGGACACTGGTGACTTGCTGTGCACGGACTACCCCGGACTTTGGCGAAACTGGGGCTTTTATGCAGAAATATTCCCTTCATTAGCTCTAGTTCACCAATCAGGATAAAGATGCATCTTCTTTTCAAACAACAGAATCTTCTAAAACTTGCTCATAGAGGACCACAGCTGAAACAACATTGACTCTCAATTGTTAAGTACCATTGCGGGAAAGAGTAGGATGGGAAAACAGAAAGGGAAAGGGAGCACAAGCACAGCAATAATAGAGCAAAAATTCTTAAATATGTAATAAATAGTGTTGAGCGATACCTTCCGATATCAGGAAATATCGGATCGGATTGGATTGGGCCGATACTCAAAAAGTATCGGATATCGCCGATTCCGATACCGGAAACCAATGCAAGTCAATGGGACACAAATATCGGAATGAAAATAAACCCTTTCTTTCCTTGCAGGTTAATTCTACATGAAGGAAAACAACTAACAATAATGTAGAATGTATTGGGGGAGGTGGTTGCCCAAATCGATGGGAACAGTGCTCACAGTGAAGCATGAAAAGCCGGCAATTCATCAGCGCATACACCGGTACCCGACAATTTACAACAGAAAGAATAGAGCTTCACACATAGATTAGATAGATAGAAACATGTCAGTCACATATATAATAAGTACAGTGACAGTGTTGGTTACTGTACTTGTCATTTAGTGTTAAAATATAGGATTTATTAAAAAAAAAATTGGCGTGGGGTTCCCCGTAATTTTAGTCTCTAGCTGAGGTTAAGTAGACGGCTGGGGCAGATGTTTGAAGCCTGGGAAGGGGGTAATACCCACGGAGCTTCCCAAGCTACTAATATCTGCCCCCAGCTGAATACCTAGCCTTTACTAGCTATTAAAATGGGGGACCCCCCAAAAAAATGACGTGGGGTCCCCCTATTTTAATAGCTAGCAAAGGCTAGGCAGACAGCTGGGGGCTGATATTAATAGCCCAGAAAGAGTGCCATGAATATTGGCTCCCTCCCAGGCTAGAAACACCAGCCGTCACGCACCCCAGAAATGGCGCATCCATAGGATGCACCAATTCTGGCACTTAGCCTCGCTCTTCCCACTGCCCTGTAGCGGTGGCAGTGGGGTAATAGGGCTGGGGTTGATGTCAGCTTATAATGCCAGCTGACATCAAGCCCAGGTTAGTAATGGAGAGTCGTCTATAAGACACCCCCATTACTAACCCCATAGTCAAAGACCCAGGATAAAGTCCTTTAATTGAAATAAACACGCAATTCTTTATTGTTCTAAATTAAACCATACTTACCGTATCGCCCATTCCAGCTGAAGCCAATGTCTTCTGCAATAAAAGTAAAATAATAAAGCAACATCATCCTTACCTTTCCATGGTTCCCAGGACAGCTCCAGCTCTGCTACATCGAGATGACAGGCTGGACCGAAGCCGAAAGCTGCCATCCAGCTTGCCATGCCGCAGAGACTGAGAAGCGCAGGTATGCTTGCGCTCCTCAGTGTCTGGCTGTGACGGCATCCAGATGAGCCGACAATGAACTCAGCTCACCTCATGCACGTCACTGACAGCGTGGGAGAATTCTCCTGCGCATGCGGTGAGCGTGAGAGAATTCTCCTGCTGAAGCGCTGAGCGCAGGAGAATTTTCCCACTCTGTCAGTGACATGCATGAGGTGAGCTGAGTTCATTGGACTTGACTTCGGCTCATCTGTCAGGGAGGACCGCTGCTGCAAGGCAGACCGCTGAGGCTGATGTAGATGTGCAACACAGGGATAGGATAACTCCCCACGGGAAGAGTGTAGCCTCAGGGCAGTGTAATAGGATACTGGGGGTGATGGTGCAGGCGCAGCAGAAATCACACAGAGTCCAATAATGCAGTCCAGGGTCTTTTACTGCAGATATTATCACTGACCCACCAGGAGTACAGGGTAGGAATAGACCTGGGTGTCTGAGGGCATTCGGGCGAGCTCCACTGGTCAGGGAGAGTGGGTAGGCCTACCGTTCTCTCTCCGCCCTTGCTGACTATCTCCCCCTTTAGTGGTGTGATAGCCCACGTCCCTGAGCTGGCCGTGTACTACGCCTGTATGGCTTGCGACTCGGGACTTAGGTACCTATAGCTTCTCCGTGCTGTACCTGTCCCTCTGTGTGGCGGAGCCTCCAGGCTTCTTAGACCAAGGGACCTGAAATCCCTCGCAGATAGGTGATCTGCTGCAGGACTTGCAACCCTGACAGCCTCGGACCCCAGTGTCCGGTTGTGTAGTTCTCTCTCTGCCAGGACCGGCTCTCGTCGCCTCTGTCCCTGGCTTGCTGTTCCTCCTTTGCCTCCTGGACTCCTTAGCTGCGGCTGACCTGTCCCTCTCTTCTGAGAACCCTTCTGGATGCTTCAGAAGTGGGTCCTGGTCACTCTAACCCTGCACTGAGTTCCAGCTTTTATAGGGGCAGCCTGCTCCCCCTTCTGGCCTGGGACAGGAGGTGCTGCATGCTAATGGTCCCTGACCAGAGAACCTCCCTCCTGCTCTCAGACACAGCCTTAAATGTTTGTGGCATCCAGGCCTGGGGTGACACATTCCCCCCTAGTAAAGCTTAGTACTCTGGGACTAAACAAGAAACACGAATACAGGGTATAAATTATAACATAAACACAACAGAGAAGAAAACAACAAACAACACCACATATTGAGTTCTTTAGGTCACAGTGTGGTCTGTGACCGGGTGTCCGTTTCACCCAGTAAGGCGAAGTCTTAAACGGTGCGGGGACCTGTCCAAAGCAAGCCCCAAGCGTTGGCCCTGGGCGTGGCTGCAAAACGAAGCTATCCACTTTAGACCACACGGGGCCACGCCAGACAGGTTTTTCTTCCATGGCCGTCTTCGCAAAAGGCACCAAGTGCAACTATTCACAATGTAGTTCCGGTTATCCAAAGTTCATAACCTGTCAGTCCATATATCTAGAAAAACTGGAGAAAACACTATTAGTTACAGGTAACAATCATATTAAATATATACATGGTACATTTAGATCTTGTACTTATATCCTCCAGCGAGCTGGTGTTTGACCCCTAGTGCTCCTGGTTGACCTCCTTAACCCACTGTCTGGTGGTGGACCAACCTGGCTTTCCCCACTATCATTGAGGGTACAGCTACTAGCTAGGTTCATAGGCAGGGCAGGCAGCTGTCCGCAGGTTCTTTGGCTTGCCGCAGGTATGGCAGGCTCACTGTCAGCAGAGGGTTGACTCTCCTGGGCTGCTGGCGTGGGTTCTTCTGCCTCTGGGGATGCTTGCTCTTCCTGCTCTTCCTGCTCTCCTGTAGGCCCCGGCTGGGTAGGCTGAAGGAAGTGTAGGATGGGTAACACTATTGCGCCATTTATCTGAGTCCAGGTCCGGGGGAACTCTCCGAGAACAGTGCTGATCATCTCTTCCTTGTCCTCTGCGGGTTCAAGGTCATCTTGATCTTCATTTGGACTCTGTAGTTGCTCGGGGCACCGTTTTAGGTGGTCTCTGGAGACGGTGCTAGTGGTTTCTCCTCCATCCTTGGTAATCACACATACCTTCGGGTTGTCGTGGTCGGACTGCAGTACTGTGTACGGGTCTCTCTCCCACTGGTCATCCAGCTTGTGTAGCCTTCTCTTCCACTTCAGGACCAGCTCACCAGGTTCCAGGGGACCAGCAGGGGCGTGTTGGTTGAAGAGCCTCTCTTGCTTTTCTCTCGCTTGAGCCAGACTCCTCTCCACACTCTCCTGTACCTTCTTGTACTGTAGCCGCCATTCCGTATCCCAGTCTGCGTCTGGGGAGGTGTCCTCGGGTGTCAGGACTCCCATCTCCAGGTCTATCGGCAGCTTACCTGGTCTTGCTCGCATCAGGTAAGCCGGGGTGCAATTTGTAGCATTCACTGGGATATGGTTGTACAAGTCAATCAGGTCTGGCAGCTTCTCCGGCCACAGGCTGCGTTCTTCCAGGTGTAACGTCTTGAGGAGATCAATGACGATATTGTTCATTTTCTCACACAGCCCGTTGGTTTGCGGGTGGTAAGGCGTTGTCCGAATCTTCCTACAGCCGTAGAGGTTGCAGAACTCCTGGAATACTTCAGCCTCAAACGCTGGACCTTGATCTGTCAAGACCTGTTCCGGATACCCATGTGGACGGCAGAAGTGTTGCTGGAAGGCTCTGGCCGCTGTTTGGGCTTTCAGGTCTTTAACAGGAACCACTACCAGGAACCGGGAGTAATGGTCCACAATTGTCAGGGCATAGACGTAGCCTGACCGGCTTGGAGCCAATTTCACATGGTCCAGAGCTACCAGCTCAAGAGGCTGCCTGGTGACGATGGGCCTCAAGGGTGTCTGCTGGCTGGCACGGTCCTTCCTCCTGAGGTGACATGGGCCGCAGTCCCTGCTCCACTTCTCGATGGCCCTTCTCATGCCGACCCAGTAGAACCGCTCCCTCAGTAGGAACTCCAGTTTCTTCCACCCGAAGTGTCCCGCTCTGTCATGGTAGGCCTCCAGGACCATTGCTGCATCTCGCCTTAGGACCACTATCTGCCAGGTCAGCTTGTGCGTCCGGTGGTTGACAAGCCTTCTGCACAGCTTACCCTCGTAGAGGAATAGCCTGCTTTTCTCCTTCCATATCTGCTTGGCTTCCTCTGGAGCGTCCGGGCCAGGGCTAGCGTCTGCCTGGGTTAACAGGTTTTTCACCAGGCGAACTGCAGGGTCACTATCTTGCGTTGCAGCCCAGCCGTGGTGGGGTAAGGGGTTGAACATGACGGTGGTTAAGTCTTTGTCTCTTACCCGGTGAGAATACTGAGTGACCCCATACCGGTGGAACGCAGGGAGCTCTACTTCCTCCAGCTCTTCTGAGTCTTCCTCTCCTTCGGGTAGGTGGGGCATTCTTGATAGGGCGTCAGCATTGGCGTTGGTTCTGCCTGCCCGGTATTTGATTGTGAAGTCATAATTGGATAGCCGGGCCATTCACCGCTGTTCTAGGGCACCTAGTCTTGCATTGTCCAGATGCGTCAATGGGTTGTTGTCCGTGTACACAGTGAACTTTGCGGTGGCCAGGTAATGCTTAAACCGCTCTGTGATGGCCCACACCACTGCCAAGAATTCTAGCTTGAAGGAGCTGTAATTCTCCGGGTTTCTTTCAGTGGGCCTCAGCTTCCGGCTGGCATACGCGATCACCCTTTCTCTGCCCTGTTGGTTCCGTGACAGTACAGCTCCCAGCCCCACATTACTGGCATCTGTGTGGAGGATAAAAGGCTGGCCATAATCGGGGTAGGCCAGGATCTCATCCCCCGTAAGGGCCATCTTCAACTGGCGGAAGGACTCCTCTTCCGGCTTGTCCCACTTGAAGGGTGGCTTGTGACTTCTGGATTTAGACTGGCCTATCAGGAGGTCCTGCATTGGAGCTGCCATCTTTGTGAACCCGGGGATGAACCTTCGGTAGTAGCCTACCAACCCGAGGAATTGCCTCACTTCCTTGATGCTAGAGGGGCTTGGCCAGCTCTTGATGGCTGTGACTTTGTTGGGGTCGGGGGCTACTCCCTCTGCACTCACAACGTGTCCTAGGTATTGGACCTTTGGTTTTAACAGGTGGCACTTTGAAGGCTTCACTTTCAGGTCATAGCCTGCCAGGGCTTCGAACACCTCGGCCAGGTGCTTTAGATGGTCCTCGTAAGTCTTCGAATAGACGATCACGTCGTGCAGGTAAAGGAGGACCGTCTCGAAGTTTCGGTGCCCTAGACAGCATTCCATCAGCCTCTGGAAGGTCCTTGGTGCGTTGCAGAGCCCGAAGGGCATACAGTTGAACTCGCTCAATCCCATCGGGGTGGTGAAGGCGGTCATCTCCTTGTCAGCTTCTGCCACAGGAACCTGCCAGTATCCGCTAGCAAGGTCCAAAGTAGAGAAGAAATTAGCTGATTTTAGAGCTGCTAAAGACTCCTCTATCCTAGGTAACGGGTACGCATCTTTATGGGTGATACGATTGATTTGTCTATAGTCCACGCACATTCTCATGGTACTGTCTTTCTTTTTTACCAAAACTAAGGGTGCTGCCCAGGGGCTACAGCTATCTCTAATGACCCCAGCTTCTTTCATTTCTCTCAGCATACCCTTGGCGTTCTGATAATGTGCAGGGGGTACAGGCCTGTGTCTCTCTTTTATTGGTGGGTGGCTCCCCGTGGGGATATGGTGTTCTATCCCTCTTACTCTGCCGAAGTCCAGCGGGTGCTTACTAAAAATTCTCTCGTACTCCTGAACCACCCGGTAGACTCCTTGTTTTTGGTGCAGGGGAGTGGAGTCAGCACCCACATGGATTTTCTGGCACCAGTCCTCCTTTTGTGTCTGGGAGCCATTACCCTCCGCCTGTGGAGATGGAGGCAACGGTTCCACGGCCCTGATAGCTTTGTGCTGAACAGCAAACAGTTTGGCAGGTGTAGCGTACCTGGGTCTCTCCCCAATGTTGAGAATGCGAACGGGCACCCTCCCGTGACGGACATCAACCACCCCCAGGGCTGTCAAAATGGTGGGCCTGCTGACTGAGTACACGGGTTCTACCATGGCTTGGTAGTCTCTGCCTCTCAACCCGATTGCTGTCCGACACCAGATCATCATTTCACTTTTGGGAGGCATGGCAATGGGGAACGGGTCGCTCATCCTCACGCTACTGATCTCACCACCAGACAGTTCTACCTGTTGCCGTCTCATCAGGGCTCTTATCTCTTTCTGGAGGACCCTCTGTTGGCTGGAGCTCGCATTCATCGCCACCTGCTGCAAAATCATAATTACTTCTGAAAGACAGTTTTCAATCACATTAATACCCAAGGTTATTTTAGGGTGACTTTCACGACGGTCAATGTCCACAATAATCACTCCCTGTGCCGGCAGTTCCACCTTACCAATCTTGATGGTCATCTCTCTGAACCCCACCTGCGGCACGGGTTGGCCATTGCTGGCAATGATGCTTAAGTCATCATCTGGGTAGCGGGTTATGTCAGCGTCACTCCAGTACCGCTTGAAAAGTACGTAGGGGATGGTAGTCACTTGAGACCCGGTGTCCAGCAGTGCACTCATGTGGATACCGTCCAGCACTACGGGTAAGACCGGGCGTCCCCCCACGTACTTATCACGCCAATTAGACGGGCCTGATAACCTTATGCCTGGGGGTTGGCCCTCTTCCCCAGGTCGGACCCATTTAAAGTACAGTACCTTGCTATGTGTCCTGGCTGACTGCAATGGCGGCAAATCGGCTGTCCATCCTCAGTGTAGCGGTCGGCGGGCCTCCCTCTGAACGGCGGGATCCTCCTTTGTCAACGCCACGGGACATCCTCCGGACTGGAAGCCAGCTTGATGGGTCTTGACGGTTCCACCTGCAACGACTGTACGGTCCTGGTCAAATGCAGCCACACTCTTTGTTAGCTCCTGGACCTGATGGTGCAGGGCTGCAGGCTGGGATGGATTTAGGGCCTGTGCATCAGCCCCCACAAGGTCTGCGGGGTAGGGCGCGGCCCCCTGGTGGTAAGTGATGGCAGGGCGCCAGGAAGCTACAGCGCCACCTGGTGCAGGTTCTCTGAGCACCCGGATGGCCCTATCCTTGAACTGCACAAAAGTCAAATTGGAGTTCTGTAGGGCCATGAGGCGCAGTTGAGTCCTGTGGGCGCTGGACAGCAGACCTTCTATGAACTGGTCAGTCAACAGTTTATCAGTGTCCTGCACGCTACCAGGGTCAGCTTGTTTGATAGCTCTCAGGGCTTCTTGCAGGTTCAAGGCATAGTCTCTGATACTATCCTGGGCCCGCTGCTTACAGCCATAGAACCGCATTTTGATTTCTGCTGAGGTACGGGTATCAAAGGTACTCCGCAGCCGGGTCAGAATGTTCTTTACAGTCCTTTTCTCCTCATCTGACCATGATTTCACTTCCCGCTGGGCTGCACCGGTTAGCTGCCCCGTCAGAATGCTCACTTTCTGTTCTTCTGTCAGGGGATAAACTTTAAATAAACTGTGCAGTCTTTCCTTAAAGTCAGTTAAGGTATGGGATTCCCCTGAGTATTGGGGCAGCCAGGCTGCTCCGGGGATATATGGCATAGAGAACGGCATCACCGCTGCCGCAGCCCCGCTGGTTGTAGAAAGCCCCTCCGCGTCTGTCATCTTTCTCCCCCCTAGTTAAGCGTGGCCTACCTTCCGACGATCCTCTTCTGTAGGCCGCGGCTCCGCTGGTGCTGCTCCGGACGAGGACCTTGCGTCGCGTCCTGGTGACGTCAGCGTCGCTCTCTCTCCTTCCAGGACCTTGCGCAGCGTCGGTGCGTAGGGCGGGGCTTCAAGTCTCTCGCGTTTTTGACGTCCACGCCCCTCTTCTTCCCGCGTGGCGTTCTGAAGATGGCGTCCGATGGCGGGAAAACGGCTGAAGATGGCGGGAACCGACTGAAGATGGCGGGAAATGGCTCCGGATGGCGGGAACCTCTTTTTAAGGTACGTGTACAGTCTTTTTCATTCAAGCAATACCCGTTTGTGGCGGGTTGGTCACAATCCTGCCGACTACGCCAAAGCTGACTCGCCCCCTGGGCCCTGGGGCACTCGGAACCGGGCTTCAGGGCAATGATGGGAGTAGTAGTGGCAACCCGGTCCCGTGGTTCAGGGTGGTCAGACCAAATGCTGTGGCAGTGTATTTGTAGGTTTTGAAAGTCCGACTACGCCACCCGTGGATTGCGGTCAGGGAGGACCGCCGCTGCAAGGCAGACCGCTGAGGCTGATGTTGGTATGCAGCACAGGGATAGGATAACTCCCCACGGGAAGAGTGTAGCCTCAGGGCAGTGTAATAGGATGCTGGGGGTGATGGTGCAGGCGCAGCAAAAATCACACAGAGTCCAATAATGCAGTCCAGGGTCTTTTACTGCAGATATTATCACTGACCCACCAGGAGTACAGGGTAGGAATGGACCTGGGTGTCTGAGGGCATTCGGGCGAGCTCCACTGGTCAGGGTGAGTGGGTAGGCCTACCGTTCTCTCTCTGCCCTTGCTGACTATCTCCCCCTTTAGTGGTGTGATAGCCCACGTCCCTGAGCTGGCCGTGTACTACGCCTGTATGGCTTGCGACTCGGGCCTTAGGTACCTGTAGCTTCTCCGTGCTGTACTGGTCCCTCTGTGTGGCGGAGCCTCCAGGCTTCTTAGGCTAAGGGACCTGAAATCCCTCGCAGGTAGGTGATTTGCTGCAGGACTTGCAACCCTGACAGCCTCGGACCCCAGGGTCTGGTTGTGTAGTTTTCACTCTGCCAGGACCGGCTCTCGTCGCCTCTGTCCCTGGCTTGCTGTTCCTCCTTTGCCTCCTGGACTCCTCAGCTGCGGCTAACCTGTCTCTCTCTTCTGGGAACCCTTCTGGATGCTTCAGAAGTGGGTCCTGGTCTATCTAACCCTGCCCTCAGTTCCAGCTTTTATAGGGGCAGCCTGCTCCCCCTACTGGCCTGGGACAGGAGGTGCTGCATGCTAATGGTCCCTGACCAGAGAACCTCCCTCCTGCTCTCAGACACAGCCTTAAATGTTTGTGGCATCCAGGCCTGGGGTGACACAATGTCAGCTGGCATTATAAGCTGACATCAACCCCAGCCCTATTACCCCACTGCCACCGCTACAGGACAGTGGGAAGAGCGAGGCTAAGTGCCAGAATTGGCGAATCCTATGGATGCGCCATTTCTGGGGCGGCTGACGGCTGGTTTTTTTAGCCTGGGAGGGGGGCAATATTCATGGCACCCTTCCTGGGCTATTAATATCAGCCCCCAGCTGTCTGCTTAGCCTTTGCTAGCTATTAAAATAGGGGGGACCCCACGTCATTTTTTTGGGGGGTCCCCCATTTTAATAGCTAGTAAAGGCTAGGTATTCAGCTGGGGGCTGATATTAGTAGCCTGGGAAGCTTCGTGGGTATTACCCCCTTCCCAGGCTTCAAACATCTGCCCCAGCCGTCTGCTTCACCTCCGCTAGAGACTAAAATTACGGGGAACCTCGCCAATTTTTTTTTAAATAAATCCTTTATTTTAACACTAAATGACAAGTACAGTAAGCAACACTGTCACTGTACTTATTATATATGTGACTGACATGTTTCTATCTATCTAATCTATGTGTGATGCTCTATTCTTTCTATTCTAAATTGTCGGGTACCGCTGCTGAATTGCCGGCTTTTTTAAAGAGACGGTATATGAAAACACTATTATTTTTTTTAAATAAATCCTTTACACTAAATGACAAGTACAGTAACCAACACTGTCACTGTACTTCTTATATATGTGACTGACATGTTTCTATCTATCTAATCTATGTGTGAAGCTCTATTCTTTCTGTTCTAAATTGTCGGGTACCGGTATATGCCGCTGATGAATTGCCGGCTTTTTATGTTTCACTGTTTGCACTGTTCCCATCGATTTGGGCAACCACTGTAATGCCATAACCACCATGGCTATGGCTTTAACGTCTTTAAAAAATATTAATTCTTGCTATTCCATTTAATTGTAATGTAAGGGAGATAATGTAATGTCAGCGCTTGAGCAGGAGAATTCTCCCACGCTGGGATGGCATTCTGATGACAGGCTGGATCGCAGCTGAGCGCTGCCATCCAGCTTGTCATCCTTCAGAGACACTGCAGAGCGCAGGCATTATGTGAACTTCCGATTCCGGTATTCGATATTGTAAAAGTATCGGAACTCAGTATCGGAACTCCGATACAGCGAACATCGGTCGATACCCGTTATTTCAGTATCGGAATGCTCAACACTAGTAATAAATATTCTAATGGGCCTGTGAAGCTGTGTGTCCCCTATGCTAATCTCTCTGGGGGGTCCTTGACATTAGACTTGGCTCCTGTTATCGAATGATCTGTTTACCTTATGTTTTTGGCTATTTGACACTACAGACCAGGGACCACCTATTACCAGGTCCTGGAGGGTCCTGTGCCCAACTTCTACTACCTCATCTGAAAGAATCCACTTATTGAGTTAGATTTATACTCCTTAAATACAAGGACTTCTATATGTGCCTTTTTAATGGACTCTAAGGACTCTCATGGCTTTTCTCTCCTCTTCTCAGTTGCCTCTGGAACCGATGTCTTATCCTGCTTCAGCATCTGGCTTGTGAATAATATTGCCCCCCCTATGTCAACACTTGATATGCCCAATGTGACAGCACAACATGTAATCTTAATTATGCCAGACATATATTTGCAGTAGGTTAAGAAACATGGACATATGTTCAATTGATGTTTGTGAATTGCTGAATGGCTGCTGTTTACCTAATACAGTATATCAGCTTCTACAGCTTTCCTGACTGTCTTTGACAGGATAACAGACAGGGAGAAATTTCCCCCAGTGCAATGGGCAGAGGTCCTAGCTCCATACCATACTGGGGAACCGCAGAAAGTGTACAGACGAAGAAGAGTTGGCAAGGTAAAGAGAACTTTTTTATTTTTTACTTTTTTGTGCCAACTTTAAGCTCTTTTTCTTGTTTTTGTTTATTTTCTTTTTTTCAAGGAAGGTAATCACGCAATTCTAGTTTATTTATTTTATTTCTTTTACTCACTTATGGTTTTTCTATGTTTCTCTCTGAACAGCATTTACCATACATGTTAATTATATTTTCATAGATCAGACTTAGGCTAGGGTCACACCAACATATTTTCTCTCATCCAAGAGAAGATGGAGAGAAAAAAATTCTCCATCATCTCCATTCTGTCAGTCCACGGAAATTGGACTGCACTCAGATGTCATCCGAGTGCAGTCCAATGATTTCTACAGACTCATTGACTTTCATGGCCTCGTGCGATCTGAATATCAGATGAAGCCTGGGCGTACAGCAATTTTTTTTTTCTTCTCGTATCGGCTTTGTCCAAGGAAAATATTGGACATGTGCACGGCCCCTAAGGCTAAGTGCCCAAGATGCAGAAATGCTGCAGATTTTTTCCACATCCCTCTGGCAGGAAAAACGCATGCGGATTATACATGCGTTTTTCCTGCCAGGTAGAAGCGTTTGTCAAGCGTTTTTCACATGGATTTCTGCATGCGGGTTATCAAGCGCTTTTCCAAGCGATTTTAGCATCACTTGGAAAAGTGCTTGACAACTTGGTTACACTATATAAATCCATGCGACCGGCATAGATTTATATAGTGTGACCAAGTTAATAGTTGAAAAAAAGATTGAAAAAAAAAACATTATACTCACCTTCCGATGGCCCCCGATCTTTTCTCCACTGCGTCCGGTCTCTTGTACAGCTCGCGATGGTCTAAAAGGACCTTTCATGACGTCATTTAGTCATGTGACAGGTCACGCGACTGCCGACGTCTGCGGTCGCGTGACCTGTGATATGACTAAATGACGTTATGGAAGGTCCTTTTAGACCAGAGGTCCCCAACCGCCGGTCCGTTTTTCAGCCGGTCCGCGGCACCGCCACAGACAATCACTAAACATTGACAGTGTGCTCTGGTCTGCGGTGGCTCAGAGCACACTGTGTGGGGTGGATGCTGCCCGCTGTTCTAGACTCCCGCAGGGTAGACCTGTAGAGGACCTGTGATGACATCAAGGTACATAACTGTGATGTCACCACAGGTCCTGAAGCAGGATGAAGCAGGGGCGGAACTACCGCCCGTGCAGCCGGTTCATTGAACGGGGGCCCCGAGGGAGAGGGGGCCCCTCCAGCCTCCAGCAGGGCCGCCATCAGGGCATGACTGCCCTGACTCCAGTATGGGGCCCGGCCGGTAGGAGCCCCCTCGGAGCCCCCCTCTTGTGCGTCTCTCTCCTCATGGGGCCCCCGGCCCCATGCAAAGCGCCGGGTCCAGGACATCTCATAATTCCTCTGACTTCCGGTCATGTGACGGCGCCGTCACATGACCGGAAGGCAGGAGAACCTGGTGTCAGCGATTTGGACGAGCGCCAGGATTCTGCAGGGATCGCATGGGGGTAAGTATAACAAGTTTTATTTTTTTTTAAATACAATTAACTAGGAGTGGGGGGAATGGGAGATGCACATGGGGGAGGGGAGAGATGAGAGATGCACATGGGGGGGAGGGGAGAGATGAGAGATGCACATGGGGGGGAGGGGAGAGATGAGAGATGCACATGGGGGGGAGGGGAGAGATGAGAGATGCACATGGGGGGGAGGGGAGAGATGAGAGATGCACATGGGGGGGAGGGGAGAGATGAATGATGCACATGGGGGGGAGGGGAGAGATGAGAGATGCACATGGGGGGGAGGGGAGAGATGAGAGATGCACATGGGGGGGAGGGGAGAGATGAGAGATGCACATGGGGGGAGGGGAGAGATGAGAGATGCACATGGGGGGCAGGGGAGAGATGCACATGGGGGGAGGGGAGAGATGAGAGATGCACATGGGGGGGAGGGGAGAGATGAGAGATGCACATGGGGGGAGGGGAGAGATGAGAGATGCACGGGGGGGATGAGAGATGCACGGGGGGGATGAGAGATGCACGGGGGGGATGAGAGATGCACGGGGGGATGAGAGATGCACGGGGGGGATGAGAGATGCACGGGGGGATGAGAGATGCACGGAGGGGATGAGAGATGCACGGGGGGGATGAGAGATGCACGGGGGGGATGAGAGATGCACGGGGGGGGTGAGAGATGCACGGAGGGGGATGAGAGATGCACGGGGGGGATGAGAGATGCACGGGGGGGATGAGAGATGCACGGAGGGGATGAGAGATGCACGGGGGGTGGATGAGAGATGCACGGGGGGATGAGAGATGCACGGAGGGGGATGAGAGATGCACGGGGGGTGAGCTGCACATGGGGGGGTGAGAGATGCACATGGGAGGGGTTATGTTTACATAACTTTGTTGCCTTATGAAGGGCGGGGGGGGCCCCCAAAAATTTCTTGCACAGGGGCCCACTACAGTCTGTGTCCGCCCCTGGGACGAAGTAAATGCAGCTGAACAGCAGCTGTCAGGACAGCTGCCCTGTCCTGCTGCAGGGCGTGATGGGGCCTCAGTGATGCGGCTCCTGGCACAGCACATTATGTGGGGCTCCTGGCATAGCTCCTGGCGGGGACCTGGTCTACACTATATGATAAGTATGCACTAAACTCCAAATCCCTCCATTACCCCGCCCCCATATGACCAAAGCCCCGCCCACCCCACCCCCTCCTTGCTGGGCCATGGAAAAATGATCTTGCTTCAAGCCGCTCCCTGGTGCAAAAAAGGTTGGGGACCACTGTTTTAGACCATCGCGAGCCGTACAAGAGACCGGACGCATCATACAGGAGACCGGGGACATCGGAAGGTGAGTATATGTTTATTTTTTATTTTAAATTCTTTTTTTTACAGGTACTATGGTACCCGGGTCTGGATGAAAGTCTCCTCTTCTTCAGACCCGGGTACCATCCGCACATTGAAACGCTTAATATCCGCGCGTGCACATGTAGTCATGTGGATATTAAGCGATTCAATGCAAGTCAATGGCGGCAATTGCGCTGCATGTCCGCAAAATTAATGGACATGCTGCGTATTTTTCCGCAATGATAATCCGCAGCGGAAATTTCCCCAGCATGTGCACAGCACATGAGGATTATCATTGGGGACCAGGGGGCACATATTACCAAGCGTTTTCACTGTGGAAATTCCGCAGCAAAAATGCTTGAAAAACGCATAGTGGGCACGACCCCATAGACTAATATTGGTCTGAGTGCGGTCTGATGTTTGTGCCGTCAACTGCACAATCCCTAACAAACCTTACAGACGTTGTGATGCCAATTATGATGATCTTTTATTTCTTTACTTTTAAAGGGGGAAAGGGCGGGTGACTTGGCCCTATTATTTATGCTGTGTATTTCCCTTGTCCTATCTGAGAACAGAGAGAAGCAGATCTGTTTGATATAAAGGTTTATATGATTAATATCACAGTCTGACAACTATTCCTCAATCAGTCTGTGTAGGGAAGGTTGTCCACTATGGCTTTTTTAGACCATGATTAAAATGCATTATCCTGAATATAAATTCTAAGCCGATATGCTGCTGCTTTCATACTTATATTATCATAGAGCTCGGATGCTACAATTTCAAGCCAATAATAATATCCTGTTAGTAACCTCTTAAGAAGGTGACAGTAGTGATTATTCACCCTTAGGTGCCACTAAGTTAGTAATATAAAATGGATCTATGTGCATCCAGAAGTCTTGCTTATTATGTAGTGCAGCTAAGATAGAAATAGGTTACGTGATGCTGAACATTTAATCTTAAGCATATTTATTATAGATAACCATATAAACATTAAATTCATAATACAAAGCTAAACGCAGGCGGTTCTGATAAGTTTCCTATTGAATGTAAGTACAATGATACATTCGATGCCGCGGCAATGTGTAAATAGGCGGTGGCATAGCTCTATGTCGTTTCAGATACAGCGATTCGGCTGAGCTCTCATCCAATCACAATGCGTTGCATCATAATGACGAGCGTGTAGGAACTCCGAGAGTCCACAGGGGGGCGGAGTATTCACAGAGGAAATTGCCGTATCACATTATTCCGCATCATTATGCCGTGATGGCTGACGAGCGCAGCTCCTATTGGTCCATGCGGCGATGCAAACTGACCTGATTGGTAGTTCATTACTATGACAACGGTCCGTGAGGCGGTACTTGTTCGTGATTGGCTAATAGTGGTATGTCACAGCCCTAGGATTGGCTTGTACTGCGGTGAATGTTGCCCTATCAAAGTGTCAGACGTCATGGTGAGGTTTTGGGTGACGAGTGGACTCGTCATTGGGCTGTGTAGCACCGAAAGCTTTTGGGATTGGTAAGTTATTTCCATAGTAACATTGCTAATACGATGCTTGTGTGTGACGGATGATAGTGATACGTAGCAGCTTTAGGATTGGCATGGACTGTCGATCAACAGGACTGGTAATTGCAGATATATCACTCAGTATCTTATTGGTGGGTCTACACCTACATAAGCTATGTATGGGGGGGGGTGACGGCCGACGGCCATTATTGTTTGTGTCCCTGCCCCTGATGACGCCAAGTAAGCGGTGAAACGCGTTGGGGGGACTTGCTATTTTAAATTGAATTGCCCTGTTTTGCCTGTGAATGATGGCACCCCGGCAGGGGTGGATTAAGAGTAGCAAGGGCCCCGGGCAGTTTAGACGGCATGGGCCCCCCCCCACACACACACACACCTGATGTATCACATGACTTGTCACATGATCCCCCTTTGATAGATCATGTGATAGTTCACGTGAAATTAATTCTGCACAATATTAACGTATTAATTATAATTATTTTTTTATATTAATTGCATGACTTAATATTGAGCACAATTAAGTATGCGGACATCCCACTATGTATGTAGGGTCTCATACTGTATAATATGAGCTTTCACATAATCCTCCTATACACAGCAGGAGGCCGCACGGCGCCCCCCCAAGATACAGCCGGAGGCCACACAGCGCCCCCCCCAGATACAGCCGGAGGACACACAGCGCCCCCCCCCAGATACAGCCGGAGGACGCACGGTGCCCCCCCCAGATACAGCCGGAGGACGCACGGTGCCCCCCCCAGATACAGCCGAAGGACGCACGGTGCCCCCCCCCCAGATACAGCCGGAGGCCGCACACACACAAACAAACATATACAAAGATACATACACGCATAGGCTTCGTGCCCACTGTGCGTTTTTCAAGCGTTTTTGCCACGGAATTTCCGCAGCGAAAACGCTGAAAAAACGCTTGGTAATACGTGCCCCATGTTCCCCAATGATAATCCGCATGTGCTTTGCACATGCTGCGGAAGTTTCCAATGCGGATTATCATTGCAGAAAAAACGCAGCATGTCCATTAATTTTGCGGACGCGCAGCGTAATTGCCGCCATTGACTTGCATTGAATCGCTTAATATCCGCATGACTACATGTGCACACGCGGATATGAAGCGATTCATTGTGCGGATGGTACCCTGGTCTGGAGAAAAGGAGGCTCTCATCCATACCCGGGTACCATAGTACCTGTAAAAAAAAGAATTTAAAATAAAAAAAATAAAGATTATACTCACCTTCCGATGGCCCCTGGTCTCCTCAGCGATACGTCCGGTCTGTTGTATGCGTTGCGGTGGTATGAAAGGACCTGCCATGACATCATTTAGTCATGTGACAGGTCACACGACAGCTGATATCGGCTGTCGCATTACCTGTCACATGACTAAATGACGTCACATGACGTCACATGACCGTGAGCCGCTCAACACACCGGACGCACCGGAGAGAAGACCGGGGGCCATCAGAAGGTAAGTATAATCTTTACTTTTTACCATTCTTATTCTTTTTTTTAACTATTACTTGGTCACACTATATATGCCGGTTGCATGGATTTATATAGTGTGACCAAGTTATCAAGCACTTTTCCAAGTGATGCTAAAATCGCTTGGAAAAGTGCTTGATAACCCGCATGCGGAAATGCATGCAAAAACGCTTGACAAACGCTTCTACCTGGCGGGAAAAACGCATGTAAAATCTGCATGCATTTTTCCTGCCAGGGAGAAGCGGAAAAAATATGCAGCATTTCTGCATCGTGGGCACTTAGCCATAAACACATTTGAAACACAAAAATACATATAAACAGACATATCACACAATGATATCTGCACACACTGACACATCACTCACCGTCCCCCTGCTCGGCTCCAGTCGTCCAGCTCCTCTATGGTGGTAAGAAGCAGTGCAGGGCACACTGCATGACGTCACGCTAGCAGACACTGGCGCGCACAGGGCCGTGTCTTCTAGCTGTGATGCGGCCAGGCCAGCACACGTGCGCACGCACGATATGCGCACACATGCACACGGTACGCAGATATGCGCACAGACACATGCATACGTACATATCTTATAAACACATAAAACTGTCCTGTCCAGCAGCTCCTCATGCATGTCTCAGTCCAGGGCCGCCGGTATGTCACAGACATGGCCCTGGACCATCAGAGGGGCCCACTCGCCGTTGGGGCCTGGGCTGCTTCTACAGCATCTGTGTAGGACCTCTGGCGCTGCTTGATTGCCGGCACTTCACCTGACATGGCCGTGCGCTGTGCGGTTGTGTCTGGTAGTAATGGCGCGGCAGGGGCAATACACAAGCACAATTATAGGCGCAGTGTCGCCCCTGCCGTGTCATTAATACCAGACACAGCCGCACAGATCACGGCCATGTCAGGTGAAGTGCCAGCGGTCCTGCACAGGGGAAGCAGCCTGGGCCACGACAGCGAGTGAGCCCCTATTATGGTCCACAAATACATAGATATAGATACATACACACACATATACATACATACACACATATATATATATATATATATATATATATATATATATATATAAAACACACACACACACTGCACATGGACTTACCCTTTCTGTACATTATGCAGGTTCTTCCATCTTCTCTGTGGGGCAGCCTCTCCTCCTCTTGAGGCCCGACTGCAGAGCTCTGGTGTAATTGCAGGGTAGGAGGGGGAGAGCGGAGAGGTAACATTCAGTCCCGGGTAGGGGGCAGGGAGAGCAGTGGCCATGCTGTAGGCTGGCTCTGTGCTCTGCTGGAGGCCGGAGCAGGTGGCGGAGCCTCCTCTCCTGCACTTACACAGTCAGCAGCTTGTGAGTCATCCTCGCAGCGCCGCTGGACACAGCAGAGCAGATTCCATCTTCCGACTCACGGGCCCTCCTGTCACACATTATAATGAGGTCAATCCGGCCACAGGCCCCTGGGAGCCCCGGGCCCCATGGCAGCCCAGGGCCCCGGGCGGTAGCCCGGATTGACCTCATTATAATCCGCCTATGCTGACCGCAATCCACGGGAGGAGTAGTCGGACATCACTTAAAACTTATAAAGGACTACCACTGGTCTCACCACACTGAGTCACGGACCGGGTTGCCACTACTACCCCCATCTTCTCCCTATTGCCTGGTTCCGAGTGCCCCACGGCCCAGGGGGCGAGTCATATACAGTACGAAGCACTATGCGGGGGACATGTATACAATACGGAGTACTATGCGGGGCCGTGTATACAGTACGGAGCACTATGCGGGACCATGTATACAGTATGGAGTACTATGCAGGGCCATGTATACAGTACGGAGCATATGCGGGGCCATGTATACAGTACGGAGCACTATGCGGGACCATGTATACAGTACGGAGCATATGCGGGGCCATGTATACAGTACGGAGCACTATGCGGGACCATGTATACAGTACGGAGCATATGCGGGGCCATGTATACAGTACGGAGCACTATGCGGGACCATGTATACAGTACGGAGCACTATGCGGGACCATGTATACAGTACGGAGCACTATGCGGGGCCATGTGTACAGTACGGAGCACTATGCGGGACCATGTATACAGTAGTACGGAGCACTATGCGCAGGCCGTGTATACAGTAGTACGGAGCACTATGCGCGGGCCGTGTATACAGTACGGAGCACTATGCGGGGCCATGTATACAGTAGTACGGAGCACTATGCGCGGGCCACGTATACAGTACGGAGCACTATGCGGGGCCATGTATACAGTATGGAGTACTATGCGGGGCCATGTATGCAGTACGGAGCACTATGCGGGGCTATGTATACAGTATGGAGTACTATGCGAGGCCATGTATACAGTATGGAGTACAATGCGGGGCCATCTATGCAGTACGGAGCACTATGCGCGGCCATGTATACAGTAGTACGGAGCACTATGCTGGGCCGTGTATACAGTACGGAGCACTATGCGGGGCCATGTATACAGTATGGAGTACTATGCGTGGCCATGTATACAGTATGGAGTACAATGCGGGGCCATCTATGCAGTACGGAGCACTATGCGGGGCCATGTATACAGTAGTACGGAGCACTATGCGGGGCCATGTATACAGTATGGAGTACTATGCGGGGGAATGTATGCAGTAGGAAGCACTATGCGGGGCCATGTATACAGTTGTACGGAGCACTATGCGCGGGCCGTGTATATATAGCGCCCCGAGGGTTCGGCCGCTACAGGGGTATTTCACCTCTGCCAGAGGTGTGATATTCCACTCCCAGGTAAGGATGGAGTATGGACCAGGGCTCAGGTAGCTGCATACAGCACACTCACCCCATTTCCGAGGGACAGCTCAACGGTGCTCCCATTAGACAGAAATGCAGGCACGACAGACCATGTCCCTGGCTGGAGTGGGGAGGGGGGAGGAATACCCAGTGATGTAGGAGCAGGAGGGGACGGTTCCTGAGCGTAGGTAGGAGCCCATTGGTTGCTGGTCACCTGGGCTCATGTTTCTAAAGGGAGGTATAAAAGGTGGGCACCATCTTAGTTCTGGGAGTAGATGAAGTGAAGTCCAGTCAGAGAAGACAGGGAGCAGAGGCTCTGTAGGAGCTCTGTTCAGAGGCAGGCCTAGAGAAAAGGCCGGAGTCTGAGAGGAGAAAGAGAAGTGGGCCTGGAGAAGAGGCCAAAGAAAGGAGGAGAAGAAGGAACAGGAAAGAAGGAGAAGAGAGAGAGAAACAGAGGGGCTCAGGAACAAGAAGGTGGAAGGGACCCTAAGAACCCACGAGAATACCGGGTGAAGGGTCAGGCAGCTTAAGGGTACCGGATCCCAAGTTGGTGGAGGAGAAACTACCCTCAGCCAAAGACCGGAGGTCGTGATCATTTATTGGTGCGACACCTCATCAAACCTGCTAGGAAGGCACCATATAGGACAGCGGGGAACGGGACCCACGTTTACCCGCGCAGATCCGCGGCAGCTGGACAAAAGTGGGTCACTGGTGAGGCAGGCCAGAGAAAGGACAGAAGGGGGTCCTGAGCCATACTTCTGAACTGCCTGGGAGTTGACCGAGCCTCACACCTGGTGGACGCAGCACGGCTCGGGCGGTCACTACTGGTGCCGAAGTGACCAGGAGCACATGAACTGTGAGTAAAAGACATTGGATTGCAGTACGTTGTCTGTGTACTTTCTCGCTCCTCCAGCACTACCGGTACTGGGACTCCCTGCACAACCACCCCCATCATCCACTGCACAGCCCTGGGGTACACTCTTCCCGTGGGGAGTTATCCAATCTCAGCTGCACACACCATCAGCCTCAGGGGATTACCTTGCAGCGGCTGTTCATAATAACCGCAATCGACGGGTGGCGTAGTCGGACATTATCAACGGTACATAGCAGACTACCATTGGTCTGACCACCCTGAGCCGCGGGACCGGGCCGCCACTACTACCCCCATCGTTTCCCTGTTGCCCGGATCCGCGTGCCCCACGGCCCAGGGGGCGAATCATATACAGTACGGAGCACTATGCGGGGCCATGTATATAGTAGTACGGAGTACTATGCAGGGCCATGTATACAGTACGAAGCACTATGCGGGGGACATGTATATAGTACGGAGTCCTATGCGGCACCATGTATACATACGGAGCACTATGCGGGACCATGTATATAGTAGTACGGAGCACTATGCGGGGCCATGTATAGAGTACAAAGCACTATGCGGGTGACATGTATACAGTACGAAGTACTATACGGGGCCATGTATACAGTACGGAGCACTATGCGGGAACATGTATGGCCATGTATACAGTACGGAGCACTATGCGGAGCCATGTATACTGAGTGCAGCACTATGCAGGTCTATGTATACTGTGTGCAGCACTATGCGGGGCCATATATGCAGTATGGAGCACTATGCAGGGCCATGTATACAGTATGGAGCACTATGCGGGGCCATGTATACAGTACAGAGCACTATGTGGGACCTTGTATACAGTGCGGAGCACTATGCGTGGCCATGTATATAGTACGGAGCACTATGCGGGGCCATGTATACAATATGAAGCACTATGCGGGGCCATGTATACAGTATGGAGCACTATGCAGGGCCACGTATACAGTACGGAGCACTATGCGGGGCCATGTATACAGTATGGAGCACTATGCGAGGCCATGTATACAGTTTGGAGAACTATGCAGGGCAACGTATAGAGTACGGAGCACTATGCGGGGGCCATGTATGCAGTACAAAGCACTATGCGGGGGCCGTATATAGAGTGCGGAGCACTATGCGGGGCCGGGTAAACAATCTGAAGCACTATGCGGGGCCGTGGATACAGTACGGAGCACTATGCGGGGCAATATATACAGTACGGAGCACTATGCGGGGCCATTTATACGTACGGAGCACTATGCGGGGCCATGTATACTGTATGCAGTACTATACGGGGCCATATATACAAAACAGAGCAGTATGCGGGACCATGTATACAGTACGGAGCACTATGCGGGGCAATATATACAGTATGGAGCACTATGCGAGGCCATGTATACAGTATGGAGCACTATGCGGGGCCATGTATACAGTACGGAACACTATGCGGGGTCATGTATATAGTAGTACCGAGCACAATGCGGGGGCCGTGTATACAGTACGAAGCACTATGCGGGGCCATATATATAGTAGTACGGAGCACTATGCGGCGCCATGTATACAGTACGAAGCACTATGAGGGGCACATGTATACAGTACGGAGTACTATGCGGCGCCATGTATACAGTACGAAGCACTATGAGGGGCACATGTATACAGTACGGAGCACTATGCGGGACCATGTATACAGTACGGAGCACTATGCGGGGCCATGTATACAGTATGGAGCACTATGCGGGGCCATATATACAGTACGGAGCACTATGCGGGACCATGTATACAGTAGGTAGCACTATGCGGGGCCATGTATACAGTAATATGGAGCACTATGCGGGACCATGTATACAGTAGGTAGCACTACGCGGGGCCATGTATACGATATTGAGCACTATGAGGGGGCCATGTATACAGTACGGAGTACTATGCGGGGCCATGTATACAGTACGGAGCACTATGTGGGGCCGTGTATACAGTATGGAGCACTATGCGGGGCCGTGCATACAGTACGGAGCACTATGCGGGGCCGTGTATACAGTACGGAGCACTATGCGGTGGCCATGTATACAGTACGGAGCACTATGCGGGGCCGTGTATACAGTACAGAGCACTATGCGGTGGCCATGTATACAGTACGGAGCACTTTGCGGGGCCATGTATATAGTAGTACAGAGCACTATGCGGGGGACGTGTATACAGTACCGAGCACTATGCGGGGCCATGTATATAGTAGGTAGCACTACGCGGGGCCATGTATACGATATTGAGCACTATGAGGGGGACATGTATACAGTACGGAGCACTATGCGGGACCATGTATACAGTAGGTAGCACTACGCGGGGCCATGTATTCGATATTGAGCACTATGAGGGGGACATGTATACAGTACGGAGCACTATGTGGGGCCGTGTATACAGTATGGAGCACTATGCGGGGCCGTGCATACAGTACGGAGCACTATGCGGGGCCGTGTATACAGTACGGAGCACTATGCGGGGCCATGTATACAGTACGGAGCACTATGCGGGGCCGTGTATACAGTACAGAGCACTATGCGGTGGCCATGTATACAGTACGGAGCACTTTGCGGGGCCATGTATATAGTAGTACAGAGCACTATGCGGGGGACGTGTATACAGTACCGAGCACTTTGCGGGGCCATGTATATAGTAGTACGGAGCACTATGCGGGGTGCCGTGTATGCAGTATGGATCACTTTGCGGGGTGATGTATACTGTGTGCAGCACTATGCGGGGCTATGTATACAAAACAGCAGTATGCGGGGCCATGTATACAGTACGGAGCTGTATGCGGGGCCATGTATACAGTACGGAGCACTATGCGGGGCCATGTATACTGTGTGCAGCACTATGCGGGGCCATGTATACAAAACAGCAGTATGCGGGGCCATGTATACAGTATGGAGTACTATGCGGGGCCATGTTTACATGGGGGCTTGGGGATACAGCAGGGGCTACAGGACAGCATTACTAAATTTAAGTCACTCCTGAGGCGTAGGACACGCACATGGTGGAACAGGGCCTTCCTGACTAAATACATTGAGAAGGCCCTGATTCCACGTGGCTTGCGGGTGCAGATCTTCCCCTCCTTCCCCATTGAGGATGAGGCTTTTAAAGACAAATGGGAGGACCTAGCTAACACCTGCTCCTTTGGTTTCCTTAGCCTGTTGAAAGATCTGAATGACTCATCTCTTGATACAATGGAAAAGGAGATTGAGTCGATTCAAACGCAATTTAAAAAAGAATTGGATTCCACTAAATTGAAACAGCTGAACGACGAGATGGACCTGGAGTGCCAGAGATGGGTGAAAGATATCCACGCCAATAAACTTAAAAAACTACAATGTGACATTCACGATAAACAATCAAAGAGTGTATATAGGTGGCGGATCCCCCAAGATAGATCTCGAGTCAGATCTCATTACGCCCGTCCCTTGCGCTCCAGGTCCTCCTCGCTAGCCTCAACGGCTTCTACAAGTGAACAGCCATCCTCTGAGAACCTAACCACCTGACGGGTCTCTGAGGTTCAGCAGATCTCGAGGATCAAGACGAGACCCTTCAACAGGAGGAAACCTACCACACCTTACCAGGTGAGTGTGTCCCAGGGAGGGCTCCGTGTCATTAATTTATCTTCACATACTCTTACCCGGGCACAGATGGAGGTCTTGAGCTTAGGCCTATCCTTTTCACCTACGAATGCCTTTGACTATTTCACTGCCCTCAAGGACCTCCACCTGTTTGCCCGGAAATTAATTTTACATAAATTGCATTCTAGAGCACCTGGTGAGGGATGTTCCCTGACTGTGACAGAGAGGGAGGCCCTACGAAACCTCGAAGATCTACTGTTGGAGCAGGAAGAATCACCTAGTACAGGTACACGATTACAATCTCGACACCCTAGATCAACGAAGTTCCCTCCCTTGTCTCTGAGTCCGGCAATTGAGATTTTTGTGCGCTTGGTAACTGAAGCTTTGGGGCGCCTCCCTACACGGAGACGCCGGGACAACCTCACGTATTACCAGCGCACGGCACTCCATCAACTACAATCTCTGCCGGACATTGTCATTAAACCGGCAGACAAGGGAGGGAACATCGTTCTTTGGCCCTGCTCCATGTATGAGAAAGAGGCAATGCGCCAATTAAGAGATATTCAGACCTACACTAAACTGTCATACAATCCCACGGCCTCCTTCTCTGCCACACTTCAGGGTATCCTTGGGCGGGCCTGTAATATAGGTATCATCGACCAACGAACTGTGGAGGCATTAACGGTCCGCTTCCCCAAGACGGCGACCTTTTACCTCTTGCCCAAGATTCACAAGGACGCTCTCAGCTCACCAGGACGTCCGATCGTGTCAGGAATTGAGGGGCTATGTGGCCCCATCTGTCAATATATAGACTACCATCTTCGCCCTCTTGTAAGCACTCTTCCTTCCTATGTGAAGGACACGACGGACGTCCTTACACGGGTTGACGGCGCCCTTGTGACAGATGATACCCTTATGGTCACGGCCGACGTCGAGAGCTTATACACATGCATCAGCCATGATCTGGGCCTCTCCGCAGTTCGCCTCTTCCTGGGGGGCTCTGACCTGGACGGACCCTCCAGGGAATTTATCCTTGAGCTCCTCCAATTCGTCCTCTGCCACAACTATTTTCTCTGCAATGACACGGTATATCTCCAGAGGCGTGGCACGGCCATGGGTGCGGCCTGTGCCCCCTCGTACGCCAACCTCTTCCTGGGAGCCTGGGAGAGAGAGATTTTTGGCGACGGGGGAGTGCAGGGCGCGGACCGGGTCGTGTCATGGGTGAGATATATAGATGACATTCTATTTTTCTGGCTGGGGACGGTGGAGGAGCTCGACGATTTTATGTCACGACTAAATTCCAATACTTATGCAATTAGGCTTACCTATACCTATCATCCTAAAAGGATCGACTTCCTGGATGTCACCCTTGAGGTGGATCCGGATGGTCGAATCCAGACAGATGTATTTAGGAAGCCTACTGCAGTAAATTCCCTGATTCATGCCTCATCGGCTCATGATTGCTCTACCATCAGAGCCGTTCCAGTTGGACAGTTCCTCAGGATGAGGCGTATCTGCTCCACTAACTCTAGTTTTGAGAAACAGGCTGCAGATCTGGCTGATCGCTTTAAACAACGTGGCTACAGTAATCGATGTATCGGCCGTGGCTATAAGAGGGCCCGCGACACGCCCAGGGACCATCTCATCCATCCCTCCCCTGTGCCTAGACATGGGATACCTGAGAGGATCCGCTACATATCCACATTCAATCATGAGTGGGGAGCTATGCGGCAGATCCTCTCTCGACATTGGAGTATACTTCATACGGAGCCCTCCCTTCGGAACTGCCTAGGCGATTTCCCTCACATGACGCCACGACGATCTAGGACGCTAGGGGATGTTCTGGTTTCCAGCCACTACGTCCCCCCGCGTCCCAATTTCTTTGGATCCCGCGGTCCCACGGTGGGCTCATTCCCCTGTGGCCACTGCGTCCTACGTTGCACGTCTTTCTCCAACTCTGATGGCTCCCGCCAATTTGACATTCGTCACCATATATCATGTGGCACCACACATGTGGTCTATTTGGCCACATGCGGGTGCCAATTAATTTATATAGGATTGACCAGCAGGGAGCTCAGAATCAGGGTTCGGGAACACGTCCGGGACATTGGCGCGGCTCGCACGGCCACGGATCCCCGGGAGCTGAAGACACTACCACGGCATTTTAAGGCTGTTCACAATTGTGACCCCCGCTCACTCAGAGTGCGGGGGATCGATAAGGTGTGTCTTGGCTCCCGGGGGGGAATGCTAAACGCCTCCTGGCCCAAAAAGAGGCGAGATGGATCATCACCCTTAACACCTTGGCACCGCGGGGTCTGAATGAAAGTTTGGGCTTCTCACCTTTTTTGTGATATATATCGTGCTTTTTTGTCCTGCGCCTCCTTTGGAATGACGGTTCCTCCAATTCCCTATTGGATATTATGGAGGAACAAATTTAGATATTATGACCATATGATTATCCTCTTTCTGGATACTATTTACCATGCAGCCTATTTGTTAATCGCTGCATGCTCTCCTGTGGCCCCTTCTGTATATATTTCATCATGGCAGTGAGCCTCTGTGGCTCATGTTGTTTTAATGTGTATATTTATTAGTATGTTTATTTTTTAACTTCTTTTTTTCTTATACTTAATACATAGTGTCTTTCTCTTTGTGGACTTCATACCTGCCGTGAAGCCTGCTTTCTGGTGATATACTCCCTCCCGTTGATAAGATTGAAGATAAGGAAATGGAATGATCATTGACATCTACGGACACTGCCCTCAGGCTGCTTTGGTGCCATGGACATCCTCACGTTTTTATATTAGCACCTATTGTCCCTATGTACTTCAATCTTTGTAGCTGTACCTACCTATATATGTACCATGTGAGATTTATTGTATCCGAGTATGGTGGCACAATGTATATGTGGACATTAGTACTTTGGTAACTATACCCGGCTCCCTGGTCAGGCGGTGCGCATGCGCGGGGCTACTCACCCTCCTGGCTTCCCATGCGTCTGTCTCCATGGTGTCGGCGCTGCCCCGGACTCTGCTCTTTAGCACTTCCGGGTTCGCGCCGACGTCATGACGGGCGTTCTGGGGGCGGGATGTTCTGACGATCCCTGCGCATGCGCCGCTCACGCCTTCCGGTCGGCGGCCATTTCCTTCCGGTCACATGCATGCACATGTGACCAATTTCTGGAGGGATATTTAAAAAGACGCCGGTGCTTTCATTGTGACGCCTCTTGACAAAGCGAACTTGCGAAACGCGCGTCGAGGCCCGCAGGTCCCACACTGGTCTGCTCCTGCCTTGTCCCCCTGCCCCCCCTTTGAGCGTCCCTTGGTGATTATACTGGTGAGTGTATCCTCTATCATGGATTATAACTACTCTTGCCCCACTGTAGGAAAAGTGGGATACTTATTCAGTATTATTTGAATTATTGATATCCTTCTACATATACCTCTCCTACTTTGTCATCAACTAACATATGTTACCCTTGGGTCGCTCTTCCTTCTCCCCCTCTTTTTATTATCCTGCTATATTTTTTAGCTGTGGATACTTGTTACGTGTTTTCTTGCATCCGTATCGCCTCCCTATCTGCATCCATCTATTATACATGTAATATTATGTATTTATACTTTTACTAATAAAGTTTTTCATATATGCCATACACTCAGCTTTTTCTTGTGTTTTTACACTCATTTTGAGTAGGCAGATTTTTCCTGCGACTATGGGGTGTGAGTTGCGGTTCTTCCGCACTCCATACTCGTGACCTCTATTACGCTGGCCGAAGTGTTTACTACCATGTATACAGTAGTACGGAGTACTATGCAGGGCCATGTATACAGTACGGAGCACGATGCGGGGCCATGCATACAGTACGGAGCACGATGCGGGGCCATGCATACAGTATGGAGCTCTATGCGGGACCATGTATACAGTATGGAGCACTATGCGGGGCCATGTATACAAAACAGCAGTATGCGGGGCCATGTATACAGTGGGGAGCACTATGCGGGGCCATGTATACAGTACGGAGCACTATGCGGGGCCATGTATATAGTAGTACCGAGCACTATGCGGGGGTCGTGTATACAGTACGGAGTACTATGCGGGGCCTTGTATATAGTAGTACGGAGTACTATGCAGGGCCATGTATACAGTACGGAGCACGATGCGGGGCCATGTATATAGTAATACAGAGCACTATGCGGGGCCATGTATACAGTACGGAGCTCTATGCGGGGCCATGTATACAGTACGGAGCACTATGCGGGGCCATGTGTACTGTGTGCAGCTCTATGCGGGGCCATGTATACAGTATGGAGCACGATGCGGGGCCATGTATACAGTACGGAGCACTATGCAGGACCATGTATACAGTATGGAGCACTATACAGGGCCATGTATACAGTACGGAGCACTATGCGGGGCCATGTATACAGTATGGAGCTCTATGCGGGGCCATGTATACAGTATGGAGCTCTATGCGGGGCCATGTATACAGTACGGAGCATGATGCGGGGCCATGTATATAGTAATACTGAGCACTATGCGGGGCCATGTATACAGTATGGAGCTCTATGCGGGGCCATGTATACAGTATGGAGCTCTATGCGGGGCCATGTATACAGTATGGAGCTCTATGCGGGGCCATGTATACTGCGTGCAGCACAATGCGGTGCCATGTATATAGTAGTACGGAGCACTATGCGGGGCCATGTATACAGTACGGAGCACTATGCGGGGCCATGTATACAGTATGGAGCTCTATGCGGGGCCATGTATACTGTGTGCAGCACAATGCGAGGCCATGTATACAAAACAGCAGTATGCGGGGCCATGTACACAGTACGGAGCACTATGCGGGGACATGTATACTGTATGCAGCACTATACAGGGCCATGTATATGACTAGCCCAGGGGATGGGGATGACTCGGTACCTGGACCTTTGCCTGGCCTTGGGGATGTCGCGGTGGTCGGCTCCCAGGCTCGTACCCTTGGGTCGCTCTTTGAAAGGGTGGATATTTGTTAATTCTATAAGAGTTCGTGACGCCACCTGTGGTTTCTGGTGAGAATCACCAGCGCTGCGGAGTCCACTGAGGCTGGTGATAAGGCAGCTTGATGGTGTTGCTCCCCACAGGTGGAGCTAGGCCTCAGGGCAGCGTATGAAGGGGGATGCAGGACAGGCGAGACCCAGCCGGGTCAGAGCAAGAACAGGGACAGACACGATAGTCACTTCACTACCTTTTACTGATGGAAATTCAGGCACGTCCCGGAGCGCTGCAGGGTGAAGGGTGCCTGTCAGGATCCTCCCCAATGAGCGGGTTTCGGGCCTCCTTTTACTTGCCTCTGCGTAGTAAGTTTCTGACCTGCCTGGAGCTAGGCCTAACTTTGTCTCTGTCCTGCGCTGGCTGACTTTGTGGTAGGGCCTTCTCTTGGAGTGCACGCTCCCAGCTTACGGGGCCTATGTGTTTCCTGGCTCTGTTACGTATCAGCACTTTAGCGATCCTGGGACTTGTAGTTCTCCAGGGATTCCGGTTATGCCTTACTGGGTCATAGAGATACCTGAAGCTTTGGACCCAGTGTCTGGTAAAGCTTCGGGGTGAGCCAGTTAAGCTCCTCTGCCCCCTACGTACTAACTCTCCACTTGCCTTCAGCCTACTCGGGCCCTCACTAGGCTATACATGTAGCACCCTGAGGATTCGGCTGCTACAGGAGTATTGCACCTCAACCCAGAGGTGTGATATTCCACTCCCGGGCAAGGATGGAGAGTGGAACTGAGCTCAGTAGGCTGCATGCACTACACACATCCCATTTCCGAGGAACAGGCCGACGGTACTCCCACTTAGAAATGTGCAGGTACGACCGAGTCTGTTCCTGGCTGGAGTGGGAGGGGGGTGGTACATCCCAAGTAGTGTAGGGGCAGATAGGGGGAGCAGCCTGGGTAAAGATAGGAGCTCATTGGGTGCTGGTCACCTGAGCTCACACATAGAGGGTGTATATAAGGTGGGCACCAACTAAGATCAGGGTCAGATGCAGAGAACAAGTCAGAAGCAGACAGCAAGACAGCTGCAGAGGAGCAGACAGCAAGCAGAGAGGAAGTCAGCCTGCAGCAAGAGAGAGACCCTGAGTGAGGGAGGAGCAGAGAAGGAGTACCCAGAGGGGAAAACAGAGAGGACCCAAGAACCCAAATTAAAGCACCGGGTGAGGAGTCGGCACAGGGTACCGGAACCCAAGCTGGTGGGGGCAGAAAACACACCCTAGCCAGAGACCGGAGGCCGTGGGCAGCATCTGCCACGGCCACCCATCACATCCACCCCGAAGGCACACCACATGAAGGGTCAGGGAACCCAAGGCCAAGGGTGTCCCAACAGAAGGCCCGAGGGAGCTGGACCTAGGTGGATCACTGGTGGGGACGGCCAGAGAACGGGACAGAAGGAGAGCTCAGGGCCACGCTCCGGACTTGTTTGGGGGTTGGCTGGATCCAGGACCTGGTGGACGCAGCACGGCTCGGGTGGTCACTCGGAGCTGGAGTGACCAGTACAACATCTGCAGTAAGTAAACACCCTTAACTGCACAACCCGACTCTGTCTTCATTGCCGTCTGCACTGCACCACCACAACCCCCATCCTCTGCACCTGTCCTCCCTGAGGCTATACCCCTCCCGTTGGGGGTTATCCCACCAAGCTGCGCACCCACCATCAGCCTCAGCGGACCCTGCTGCAGCGGCGGCCACAGTGACCGCATCACAACGGGTGGCGTAGTCGACACAAAAGAACTCTTAATAACATCTGTAGGACTGCCACATAACACTGAGCTTGACGCCCTGGGCACGGGGCCGGGTCACAGCCGCTCGGAGACTACAACCCCCCATCTGATCCGGTGCCGGGTATTCCCCTCAAAAAGGAATATGTCCCAGGGGGCGCGTCAACTTTGGCGTAGTCGGCAGGATTACGTGCCCGCAACACCCGGGTACTGCGTGCCTGAAGAAAAGTGCAAGTTTACCTCAGAAAGAAGTCTCCCGCCGGTTCCGGAGGGTCCACGCCATCGGACTCCATCACCAGTCGTTTCCCGCCGATTGTCCGCCATTTCCAGCTTGTTCCCGCCATCTGCAGAGTTTCCCGCCACTGGGCGACGCTTCCCGCCAAAACCGCAGATTTCCCGCCTTGGAAGAGCAGCGGACGCCATTATGGGCGTGCCAAAGGAGGGCAGGAGGCCACCTCCCATCGTGGGCCAGGACAGAAAATGGCGCCAAAAGTGGAAACCGCCCCCACCAACAGAGACTGTGATGCTGGAGGTGTCTGTCAGCGTGAAAGAACTACCCCTGGAGCTGACAGTCACCGAGTTGCCCCGGGACCGCCCTCGAAGTGGGAGGAGACGAAAGAAAAGAACGAAGATGGGTGCCGCCTGGAGCAGTCTGGAGCGAGCGCACCCGGAGACAAGAAGTCTGGAGAGGAGTAGCAGAAAAGCTCACCCGGAGATGTCCAGAGAGCAGAGCAGCACCGGCCCGCTGGCCAGGAGCCTGCTGGAAGAAGAGCAGAGCAGCACCGACCCGTTGGTCAGGAGCCTGCTGGACACCACGACCCCACTAGGCCTAGTGGAGGTCCTTGCACAGCTCCCCCGAGACCGGGAGTGTGCGCAGACTGCCCTGGAGGGCCTCGCACGGAGGATGGCCCGGGTACAGCGCGAGATATTGGCGGAATGGAGCCGGGAGATGGCCCAGCAAGCTGAAACCAAGACGCAAGCTGAAACCAAGACCTGGAGCACGCCAGCCGAGATGAGGAAGGAGACCGCCTCTGAGGATGGCGCGGGAGGACCCAAGGCCGGAGACGGCGCCGAGGAGGGAGCCGAACGCATGGAGGCAGGTAAAGGGGACGCCTATACCCCAAGCCGTGACACCGCTTACCTGCCCCAGCTCCCCGTCGCAGAGCCCGAAAGTCCCCCTGCTGTGCCCGAAAACGCCATGTCACCGACGCAGACTAGGCCCCAACCGGAAGCCGCCGCCGCGACCCCTGTGACGTCACACGCCTCGACCCGGAGCGTGACAAAGCAGGAAATACCACCAGCCTGGTCGCAAGGCCTAGTACCCCCGGGCGCCGCATCACCAACAGCGCCCCCTACCTCCGCGGAGCCTCCGGCCTGGTCGCAAGGCCAAGTAGCCCAGGGCGCCGCCGTCCTTACGGTGCCCTTCACCTTCCAGATACCCCAGGCCTGGCCGCAAGGCCCGGGCAACCCGGGCGCTAACACCACCGCGCCCATAAGACCAAGAGTGCCGCATCTGGGAGAGGACCTGTTCGCCCAGCAACAGGACCCGGACGGGTCTGAAGAAACAACCAGCTGTAAGCAAAGAGCAGGAGGAAGACGCCGTTGAGTGCGGCAGAGCAGTAGCTGTAAATAGTTACCCAATCGGGGTATAAAGAAACTGAAACTGTTGATATATATATATATAGTCCCCGTTGGGACCAGCTGAGTGAACTGTTTACCCGTTAACCCCTTAATCCCACAGGCTGAGGACTGTGAGCAGCCATTCCCTTCCCTCTACCTGGCCGAGGACTGAGAGCGGCCAACTTCCCCTGTATATAGTTGCGCTTCCTAAAGCGCCCCCTACCGGTTTTATAGGAAAACCAGTTTTTCTAAGAGACTGTCGCACTTTTCCCGGACACACGTTGCACAGTGTCCGGAGGAGGAACCTGAAACAAGAAACGACTACGAGAATGTTTATATGAAAAGTTTTATATGATGTTTTATATGTTTATGTTTATAAAAAAAAATGTATGTTTGGTGTTTTATGTCTTACAGCCCGAGGACGTGCTGTGATTTACCAGGGGGTATGTAGCACCCTGAGGATTCGGCTGCTACAGGAGTATTGCACCTCAACCCAGAGGTGTGATATTCCACTCCCGGGCAAGGATGGAGAGTGGAACTGAGCTCAGTAGGCTGCATGCACTACACACATCCCATTTCCGAGGAACAGGCCGACGGTACTCCCACTTAGAAATGTGCAGGTACGACCGAGTCTGTTCCTGGCTGGAGTGGGAGGGGGGTGGTACATCCCAAGTAGTGTAGGGGCAGATAGGGGGAGCAGCCTGGGTAAAGATAGGAGCTCATTGGGTGCTGGTCACCTGAGCTCACACATAGAGGGTGTATATAAGGTGGGCACCAACTAAGATCAGGGTCAGATGCAGAGAACAAGTCAGAAGCAGACAGCAAGACAGCTGCAGAGGAGCAGACAGCAAGCAGAGAGGAAGTCAGCCTGCAGCAAGAGAGAGACCCTGAGTGAGGGAGGAGCAGAGAAGGAGTACCCAGAGGGGAAAACAGAGAGGACCCAAGAACCCAAATTAAAGCACCGGGTGAGGAGTCGGCACAGGGTACCGGAACCCAAGCTGGTGGGGGCAGAAAACACACCCTAGCCAGAGACCGGAGGCCGTGGGCAGCATCTGCCACGGCCACCCATCACATCCACCCCGAAGGCACACCACATGAAGGGTCAGGGAACCCAAGGCCAAGAGTGTCCCAACAGAAGGCCCGAGGGAGCTGGACCTAGGTGGATCACTGGTGGGGACGGCCAGAGAACGGGACAGAAGGAGAGCTCAGGGCCACGCTCCGGACTTGTTTGGGGGTTGGCTGGATCCAGGACCTGGTGGACGCAGCACGGCTCGGGTGGTCACTCGGAGCTGGAGTGACCAGTACAACATCTGCAGTAAGTAAACACCCTTAACTGCACAACCCGACTCTGTCTTCATTGCCGTCTGCACTGCACCACCACAACCCCCATCCTCTGCACCTGTCCTCCCTGAGGCTATACCCCTCCCGTTGGGGGTTATCCCACCAAGCTGCGCACCCACCATCAGCCTCAGCGGACCCTGCTGCAGCGGCGGCCACAGTGACCGCATCACAACGGGTGGCGTAGTCGACACAAAAGAACTCTTAATAACATCTGTAGGACTGCCACATAACACTGAGCTTGATGCCCTGGGCACGGGGCCGGGTCACAGCCGCTCGGAGACTACAACCCCCCATCTGATCCGGTGCCGGGTATTCCCCTCAAAAAGGAATATGTCCCAGGGGGCGCGTCATACACACTAATGGCAGCTTGCCACGCTTCACCGATCTTATGGCGCCGGCACACCTAAAGCTCGCTGCTCTGAGCTACACTGAGTCTTGGTCTGAATGAACTCCACTGCAAACTAGCAACTGCTGGAGCTGGAACAGACTCTGTCCTCTGAGGTAACTCTTCTCAGACTGATCTGGACTCAACATCTAAACCAGACAGAACTGCCTGGCCCCACCTTCCCTATTTATATCCCTAACGGGCTCCCTCTGCTGGTCTGAGTTGGAAGGTGGAGATGTGTGTATGGTTATGGGGGCCTCTTGTGGAGGAATCCATCAATGCACTCTTCCAGATCTGTGATACCAAGCGCAGCTGGGCGTCACATATACAGTATGAAGGACTATGCGGGGCCATGTATGCAGTACGGAGGAATATGCGGGGCCATGTATACAGTAGTACGGAGCACTATGCGCGTGCCGTGTATACAGTACGGAGCACTATGTGGGGCCATGTATATAGTAGTACGGAGTACCATGCAGGGCCATGTATATGTAGCGCCCCGAGGGTTCGGTCGCTACAGAGGAATTGCAGCTCACCCAGAGGTGTGATATCTCACTTCCAGGTAAGGATGGAGTGTGGCTCAGGACCCTAACACCCACATGCACTACACCACATTTCCAGGGGACAGGGCAACAATGCTCCCAAGGGTGAGCACAACTGTCCCTGTCCCTGGCTGGAGTGGGGGGAGGGAACACCTAGAAAGGGGGAACCCAGTAGTGTCTGGGTGGGGAGAGTAGATCCCGGGTGCACTGTATAGGGGAGTATATATGGTGGGCACCATCTTAGAGTCGGAGAGAAAAGAAGAGAGAGAGCAGAGAGAGAGGGAGGCTGGGAGCAGGGGCTCTCTATGGGCTCTGCTCCGCAGGCAGGCCAAGTCTCAAGGCCTGGTCCTGGAGAAGAGGAAAGGAGAGGAGAGGAACGGAGGAGGCTCCAGAAGTGGAGTGAAGGGACCCCAGGGGTGCGGACCGGCCAGCCGCCACCGCACGCCCGCCGCTACCAGAGTCAGGCCAAGAAAGGGAACCGGATCCCTCATCTAGTGGAGGAGAGCAACTACCCTCAGCTAGCAACCGGAGGCCGTGGCATTGTACGTGCACGGCCCCTCACTACACCCGTTAGGAAGGCACCACATTGGACCCAGGGAAACGGAATATACCTTTGCCCGCCAAGGCCCGAGGCAGCTGGACAGAAACGCGGTCAATTGTGGGGTACGACAGGCCAGAGAAAGGACACACGAAGGGGGTCCTGAAAAGCATTCCAAAGGTACCTGGGAGTTGGCCGAGCCCCTCACCTGGTGAGCACAGTACGACGTGGGCAGCCGTTACCTGCAGAAGTGGCTTGGAGTGTAAAACTGTGAGTAAAGACCCTGGACTGCATCACTGGACTCTGAGTCATTACTGTTGCTCCCACGCACCATCACCCCCATCATCTACACTCGCTGCCCTGAGGCTATACTCCTCCCATGGGGAGTTATACTACCCTCTGCTGCGCACACAACATCAGCCTCAGCGGTCTGCCCCGCAGCGGCGGTTCTCAGTGACCGCAATCCACGGGTGGCGTAGTAGGACACTTGAACATTACAAACCAAGTAAACAGATCCGCCACTGGTTTGACCACCCTGAGCCACGGGACCGGGTCACCGCCACGGAGACTACAACCCCTAGCATCACACAGAGACCCGGCTCCGGGTATTCCCCCACACACACGGCCCAGGGGGCACGTCATATACAGTACGGAGCACTATGCGGGACCATGTACACTGTGTTCCAAATTATTATGCAAATAATATTTTCTCAGATTTTCCAAAATTACCTATATGAATTGCAGTCATTGTAATTTTCCAGTCAAATAACTATTAGAGTACAATTGAAAGGTTTTTGTACAAACTGCCTATGATAACAGTATATTTTCCAAAAAATAAAAAACTCAAATTGCACTCAAAATGCTTATTCCAAATTATTATGCACAGCAGAGTTTTCAACCTTTTCATTTTAACCACTTCGCACCAGAGCCTGTTTTTGCCTTCGTGCCGGGCCAATTTTTTCAATTCTGACCACTGTCACTTTATGAAGTAATTACTCTGGAACGCTTCAACGGATCCCCCTGATTCTGAGATTGTTTTTTCGTGACATATTGTACTTCATGATAGTGGTAAAATTTCTTTGATATCACTTGCGTTTATTTGTGAAAAAATCGGAAATTTGGCGAAAATTTTGAAAATTTTGCAATTTTCAAACTTTGAATTTTCATGCCCTTAAATCAGAGAGATATGTCGCACAAAATAGTTAATAAATAACATTTCCCACATGTCTACTTTACATCAGCACAATTTTGGAACCAAAATTTTTTTTTGTTAGGGAGCTATAAGGGTTAAAAGTTGACCATCGATTTCTCATTTTTCCAACAAAATTTACAAAAACATTTTTTTAAGGACCATATCATATTTGAAGTCACTTTGAGGGGTCTTTATGACAGAAAATACCCAAAAGTGACACCATTCTAAAAACTGCACCCCTCAAGGTGCTCAAAACCACATTCAAGAACTTTATTAACCCTTCAGGTGCTTCACAGGAATTTTTGGAATGTGGAAGAAAAAAATTAACATTTAACTTTTTTCACAAAAATGTTACTTTAGACCCAATTTTTTTTATTTTCACAGGGGTAACAGGAAAAATTGGACCCCAAATTTTTTTGTGCAATTTCTCTTGAGTGCGCTGATACCCCATATGTGAGGGAAAACCACTGTTTGGGCGCACAACAGGGCTCGGAAGGGAAGGAGCGCCATTAGACTTTTTGAATGTAAAATTTGTCTGAATAATTAGCAGACGCCATGTTGCATTTGGAGAGCCCCTGATGTTCCTAAACAGTGGAAACCCCCCACAAGTGACACCATTTTGGAAACTAGACTCCTTAGGGAACATATCTAGATGTGTGGTGAGCACCTTGATCCCCAAGGTGCTTCACAGAAGTTTATAAAATTGAGCTGTAAAAATAACATTTTCACATTTTTCCCACAAAAACATTTTTCATCCCTTAATTTTGCATTATCATAAGGGTAATAGGATAAATTGCACCATGAAATTTGTTGTGCAGTTTCTCCTGAACACGCCGATACCCCATATGTGGAGGCAAACCACTGTTTGGGCACACGGCAGGGTTTGGAAGGGAAGGAGCGCCATTTGACTTTTTGAATGTAAAATTTGTTTGAATAATTAGCGGACGCCATGTTGCATTTTGGGAGCCCCTGATGTTCCTAAACAGTGGAAACCCCCCACAAGTGACACCATTTTGGAAACTAGACCCCTTAGGGAACATATCTAGATGTGTGGTGAGCACCTTGAACCCCCAAGGTGCTTCACAGAAGTTTATAATATTGAGCTGTAAAAATAAAATTTTCACATTTTTCCCACAAAAACGCTTTTCATCCCTTAATTTTGCATTATCATAAGGGTAATAGGATAAATTGCACCATGAAATTTGTTGTGCAGTTTCTCCTGAACACGCCGATGCCCCATATGTGGAGGCAAACCACTGTTTGGGCGCACGGCAGGGTTTGGAAGGGAAGGAGCGCCATTTGACTTTTTGAATGTAAAATTTGTTTGAATAATTAGCGGACGCCATGTTGCATTTGGGGAGCCCCTGATGTGCCTAAACAGTGGAAACCCCCCACAAGTGACACCATTTTTGAAACTAGACCCCTTAGGGAACTTATCTAGATGTGTGGTGAGCACCTTGCACCCCCAGCTGCTTCACAGAAGTTTATAATATTGAGGCATAAAAATAAAATTTTCACAGTTTTCCCACAAAAAATGTTTTTCATTCCCTAATTTTGCATTATCATAAGGGTAACAGGATAAATTGCACCATGAAATTTGTTGTACAATTTCTCTTGAGTACGCTGATACCCCATATGTGGGGGAAAACCACTGCTTTGGTGTACGGCAGGGTTCAGAAGAGAAAGGAGCGCTATGTTGGCTGGGATAGGCAGCAGACACCATGTCACATTTGAAGAGTCGCTGACATGCCGAAACAGCAGAAACCCCCACAAGTGACCCCATTTTGTAAACTACACCTCTCAAGGAATTCATCTAGGGAAGTAGTGAGTATTTTTTAATTTTTAAATTTATACCATTGGGCAGTGATAAAAGCATAATTAGATTTTTACCACAAAAAAATGTTTTACCCTCAGATTTTACATTTTCACACAGGGCAATGGGTAAAAATGGTGCCGAAATGTGTCACACAATTTCTTCTAAAAGTGGCAATACCCCATATGTGGCTGTATCGTACCACTCAGCCATACGGCGGGATCTGGGGGGGACAGAGCGCTATTTGACAATTGGAGAACAAATTATTGTAGAATAGGCATTTGGATTTGGGAGCACAAAATTTTCTGAATTTCTTTTGGGGGGCAAGGGCCATTTCGCTTTTCCAAAGCCTTTCTGCTACCAGTAACTTGGAAGTCCCTTATATTTTTAACAGATGACGGACCTGAGTGGGGACTAGCTTTTTTTGAGGACTGAGTTGAAGCTTTTATTGGGAACATTTTGCGTAACATTTATCCGGCGCTCTATGCTGAGCACTTACATCGGGGTTTCCATCTAAATTTCCAAGTGATGTAATTCAGATGAAACCCCTGCGGGATCCATTCACTGTAATGAGGCAGCAGAGTTACTCTGGACTCCGTCTGGCCTCTGTTTAGTGGTGTCCTTTTTTTCAGAAGTGCACAAAACTGTGGCCAACCGCACTTTTATGCACGCCTAAAACAAATGACACCGTGGGATCACAGGCCAGACGGCATCCACCGTGGCCTATATCTGCCTCATTACAGGGAATCTTCCGTCATGGGTTCCGGCTGAATCACATATTTTAGAGATTTACACGGAAACTCTGGCGTAAGTGCTCAGCGCAGAGCGCAGGATAAATGTGTGCCGAGCCATACTGCGATCTTTGGGAGACATAATAAACAAATCAGTAGCAGGTGAAGAATTGGTTTTATTTATTTTTTTACGCCGTTCCTAGTGTGATATAACTGATTAGATTACTTTATTCTTCGGGTCGGTTCGATTACAGAGATACCAGATTTATATCGGGTTTTTATGACTGACAGCTGTCACACACTAAGAGACGCTTTTTTTTTGCAAAATCTAGTTTTTGCATCGCCATATTTTGAGAGCTATAATTTTTCCATATTTCGGCCGACAGAGTCATGTGATGGCTTGTTTTTTGCGGGACGAGTTGACATTTTTATTGGTACAATTTTTGCGTACGGGACATTTTTTGATCGCTTTCTATTCCGTTTTTTGGGAGGTAAAATTAACAAAAACCAACAATTCAAGAATTGTTTTTTGAGTTTTTTTTTATGCCGTTCTGCGTGTGGTAAAAGTGATCAGGCAGCGTTATTCTTCGGGTCAGTACGTTTACAGCGATACTACACTTACTGTATATTTTTTTTATGTTTTGGCGCTTTTACACAATAAAACAATTTTATAGAAAAAATATTTTTTTTGCATTGCTTTATTCTGAGCGCTATAACTTTTTTATTTTTCGGCTGATGGAGCTGTATGGTGGCTTTTTTTTTGCGGAACAAGATGACGTTTTCAGCGGTACCTTTCTTATTTCCATTTTGCTTTTTGATCGCATTTTTTTCCACTTTTTGTTTGGCGATTTGAGGAAAAAGCATAGTTTTTTTATCCGTTTTTTATTTATTTTTATTACGGTGTGCACAGAAGGAGTTAATTAGTGTGACAATTTTATAGCTCGGGTTGTTTCGGACGCGGCAATACCAAATATGTGTACTTTTTTTTATTTTTGCATAAATATACAGATTTATCGGTTTAATATTTTATTTATTTATTTTAATTTATTTTGTAATTTTTTTTTAACAGTTTCAAAACATTTTTTTTTACTTTTTTTTACATTTTTACTTAGTCCCTGTATGGGACATTAATTTTTATTTTTCTGATAGACATATATTACATTACATGAGATCTTCACTGACTTTCACAGTCAGAGTCTCGTGCCAGGCTTCAGCTGCAGGCTGCAGGCTGAGCCAGGCAGGACACCATATATTGCAGAGCTGGAGGCGGTCATGTGACCTCCAGCTGCATTGAATTAGTCTCATGCTGCGCATAACACATCTGCATCTCTGGCTGCTATGGGCATAAAAGGGGACAAACTTATGGTGTGGCACCCATGCTCCCCTGACCTCAACCCCATTGAGAACCTCAGGAGCATCATCAAAAGGAGTGTCTATGATGGCGGGAGGCAGTTCACATCTAAGCAACAGCTCTGGGAGGGTATTCTGTCCTCATGCAAAACAATTAAAGCAGAAACCATCCAAAACCTGACAAATTCAATGGACGAGAAAGTTCAGAAGCTCCTTTCGAACAAGCGGTCCTATGTGCAAATGTAACATCACCTAGAATAAAGTTTTGAGTTGAAAACTGTTTGATTTCAGTTTGTAATAACCTGCTAATGCTTATAATTTCAAAAATGACCATTTTTTGTTCTTTATTAAAATGAAAAGGTTGAAAACTCTGCTGTGCATAATAATTTGGAACATGCATTTTGAGTGCAGTTGAGTTTTTTATTTTTTTAAAAATATACTGTTATCATAGGCAGCTTGTACAAAAACCTTTCAATTGTACTCTAATAGTTATTTGACTGGAAAATTACAATGACTGCAATTCATATAGGTAATTTGGGAAAATCTGAGAAAATATTATTTGCATAATAATTTGGAACACAGTGTATATAGTAGGTAGCACTATGCGGGGCCATATATACAGTACGAAGCACTATGCGGGGGACATGCATACAGTAGTGCGGAGCACTATGCGGGGCCGTGTATACAGTATGAAGCACTATGCGGATGACATGTATACAGTAGTATGGAGCACTATGCGGGGCCATGTATACAGTATGAAGCACTATGCGGATGACATGTATACAGTAGTATGGAGCACTATGCGGGGCCATGTATACAGTATGAAGCACTATGCGGGGGACATGCATACAGTAGTATGGAGCACTATGCGGGGGACATGCATACAGTATGAAGCACTATGCGGATGACATGTATACAGTAGTATGGAGCACTATGCGGGGCCGTGTATACAGTATGAAGCACTATGCGGATGACATGTATACAGTAGTATGGAGCACTATGCGGGGCCATGTATACAGTACGGAGCACTATGCGGATGACATGTATACAGTAGTATGGAGCACTATGCGGGGCCGTGTATACAGTATGAAGCACTATGCGGATGACATGTATACAGTACAGAGCACTATGCGGGGGACATGCATACAGTAGTGCGGAGCACTATGCGGGGCCGTGTATACAGTATGAAGCACTATGCGGATGACATGTATACAGTAGTATGGAGCACTATGCGGGGCCATGTATACAGTATGAAGCACTATGCGGATGACATGTATACAGTAGTATGGAGCACTATGCGGGGCCGTGTATACAGTATGAAGCACTATGCAGGTGACATGTATACAGTACAGAGCACTATGCGGGGCCATGTATACAGTAGAGAGCACTATGCGGGGCCGTGTATACAGTATGAAGCACTATGCGGATGACATGTATACAGTAGTATGGAGCACTATGCGGGGCCATGTATACAGTATGAAGCACTATGCGGATGACATGTATACAGTAGTATGGAGCACTATGCGGAGCCATATATACAGTACGAAGCACTATGCGGGGGACATGCATACAGTAGTGCGGAGCACTATGCGGGGCCGTGTATACAGTATGAAGCACTATGCGGATGACATGTATACAGTAGTATGGAGCACTATGCGGGGCCATGTATACAGTATGAAGCACTATGCGGATGACATGTATACAGTAGTATGGAGCACTATGCGGGGCCATGTATACAGTATGAAGCACTATGCGGGTGACATGTATACAGTAGTATGGAGCACTATGCGGGGCCATGTATACAGTACGAAGCACTATGCGGGGCCATGTATACCGTATGGAGCACTATGCGGGGCCATGTATACAGTACGAAGCACTATGCAGGACTCTGTATACAGTAAGGAGCACTATGCGGGGCCATGTATACAGTACGAAGCACTATGCGGGGGACATGCATACAGTACGGAGCACTATGCAGGACTCTGTATACAAGTATGGAGCACTATGCGGGGCCATGTATACAGTACGAAGCACTATGCGGGGCCATGTATACAGTATGGAGCACTATGCGGGGCCATGTATACAGTACGAAGCACTATGCAGGACTCTGTATACAGTAAGGAGCACTATGCGGGGCCATGTATACAGTACGAAGCACTATGCGGGGGACATGCATACAGTAGTATGGAGCACTATGCGGGGCCATGTATACAGTACGGAGCACTATGCGGGTGACATGTATACAGTACGAAGTACTATGCGGGGCCATGTATACAGTAGTACGGAGCACTATGCGGGACCATGTATACAGTATGAAGCACTATGCGGGTGACATGTATACAGTACGGAGGAATATGCGGGGCCATGTATACAGTACGAAGCACTATGCGGGACCATGTATACGTACGGAGCACTATGCGGGACCATATATATAGTAGTACGGAGCATTATGCGGGGCCATGTATACAGTATGAAGCACTATGCGGGGCCATGTATACAGTATGAAGCACTATGCGGGGGACATGCATACAGTACGGAGGAATATGCGGGGCCATGTATACAGTAGTACGGAGCACTATGCGGGGCCATATATACAGTACGGAGCACTATGCAGGGCATGTATACAGTGCGAAGCACTATGCGGGGCCATGTATACAGTACGGAGGAATATGCGGGGCCATGTATACAGTATGAAGTACTATGCGGGGCCCTGTATACAGTACGGAGGAATATGCGGGGCCATGTATACAGTAGTACGGAGCGCTTTGCGCGGGCCGTGTATACAATACGGAGCACTATGCGAGGCCATGTACAGTATATAGTAGGATGGAGCACTATGCGGGGCATGTATACAGTACGGAGCACTATGCGGGGCCATGTATACAGTACGGAGCACAATGCAGGGCCATGTATACAGTACGGAGCACTATGCGGTACCATGTATACAGTACGGAGCACTATGCGGGGCCATGTATACAGTATGGAGCACTATGCGGGGCCATGTATACAGTACGGAGCACTATGCGGGGCCATGTATACAGTATGGAGCACCATGCGGGGCCATGTATAAAGTACGGAGAACTATGCGGGGCCATGTATGCAGTACGGAGGAATATGCTTGGCCATGTATACAGTAGTACGGAGCACTATGCGCGGGCCGTGTATACAATACGGAGCACTATGCGGGGCCATGTACAGTATATAGTAGGATGGAGCACTATGCGGGGCATGTATACAATGCGAAGCAGTATGCGGGGCCATGTATACAGTACGGAGCACTATGCGGGGCCATGTATACAGTATGGAGCACTATGCGGGGCCATGTATACAGTATGGAGCACTATGCAAGGCCATGTATACAGTACGGAGAACTATGCAGGGCAACGTATAGAGTACGGAGCACTATGCGGTGCCGGGTATACAATATGAAGCACTATGCGGGACCGTGGATACAGTAAGGAGCACTATGCGGGGCCATATATACAAAACAGAGCAGTATGCGGGACCATGTATACAGTATGGAGCACTATGCAAGGCCATGTATACAGTACTGAGCACTATGCGGGGCCATGTATACAGTACGGAGCACTATGCGGGGCCATGTATACAGTACGGAGCACTATGCGGGGCCATGTATACAGTATGGAGCTCCATGCGGGGCCATGTATAAAGTACGGAGAACTATGCGGGGCCATGTATGCAGTACGGAGGAATATGCTTGGCCATGTATACAGTAGTACGGAGCACTATGCGCGGGCCGTGTATACAATACGGAGCACTATGCGGGGCCATGTACAGTATATAGTAGGATGGAGCACTATGCGGGGCATGTATACAATGCGAAGCAGTATGCGGGGCCATGTATACAGTACGGAGCACTATGCGGGGCCATGTATACAGTATGGAGCACTATGCGGGGCCATGTATACAGTATGGAGCACTATGCAAGGCCATGTATACAGTACGGAGAACTATGCAGGGCAACGTATAGAGTACGGAGCACTATGCGGTGCCGGGTATACAATATGAAGCACTATGCGGGACCGTGGATACAGTAAGGAGCACTATGCGGGGCCATATATACAAAACAGAGCAGTATGCGGGACCATGTATACAGTATGGAGCACTATGCAAGGCCATGTATACAGTACTGAGCACTATGCGGGGCCATGTATACAGTACGGAGCACTATGCGGGGCCATGTATATAGTAGTACCGAGCACAATGCGGGGCCATGTATACAGTACGAAGCACTATGAGGGGCACATGTATACAGTACGGAGTACTATGCGGGGCCATGGATACAGTATGGAGCACTATGCGGGGCCATGTTCACAATATGGAGCACTATGCGGGGCCATATATACAGTACGGAGCACTATGCGGGACCATGTATACAGTAGGTAGCACTATGCGGGGCCATGTATACGGTACGGAGTACTATGAGGGGGACATGTATATAGTACGGAGCACTATGCGGGGCCATGTATACAGTACGGAGCACTATGCGGGGCCGTGTATACAGTACGGAGCACTATGCGGGGCCATGTATACAGTACGGAGCACTATGCGGGGCCATGTATATAGTAGTACCGAGCACAATGCGGGGGCCGTGTATATAGTAGTACGGAGCACTATGCGGGGCCATGTATACAGTACGAAGCACTATGAGGGGCACATGTATACAGTAAGGAGTACTATGCGGGGCCATGCATACAGTACGGAGCACTATGTGGGGCCATGTATACAGTATGGAGCACTATGCGGGGCCATATATACCGTACGGAGCACTATGCGGGATCATGTATACAGTAGGTAGCACTACGCGGGGCCATGTATACGGTACGGAGCACTATGAGGGGGACATGTATACAGTACGGAGTACTATGCGGGGCCATGTATACAGTACGGAGCACTATGCTTGGTCGTTTATACAGTATGGAGCACTATGCGGGGCCATGTATACAATACGGAGCACTATGTGGGGCCATGTATACAGTATGGAGCACTATGCGGTGCCATGTATACAGTACGGAGCACTATGTGGGGCCGTGTATACAGTACGGAGCACTATGCGGGGTCATGTATACAGTATGGAGCACTATGCAGGGCCTTGTATATATAGTACGGAGCACTATGCAGGGTCATGTATACAGTACGGAGCACTATGCGGGACCATGTATGCAGTAGGTAGCACTATGCGGGGCCATGTATACAGTAGTGCGGAGCACTATGCAGGGCCATGTATACAGTGCGGAGCACTATGCGGGGCATGTATATGTAGCAAAGGTGAGAGAGCTTGCAAGGGAATTCCTACATGATGTTTCAAAAATGGAGAGAGGCTGCCATCTGCTGGCCAGACACAGTCAAGCGGAACCAAGATGAGTGACGCTGGAAGCCCTACCCTGGGAGATGGGGGACTCGGAGCCGGGTCCTGTGTTGTAGATGGGGTGCAGCCGTGGCCCGGACCCACTCCGTGCCCAGGGCCGTCACATTAAAAAAGGATGGTATGGGCTTATCCGGGTTGAGTGGCTGATCTCGACTACGCCACCTGTGGCACCTGGTGAAGGCCACCAGAGCTGCTGCAGTCCGCTGAGGCAGGATGTTATGGCAGCCGTCGTTGTTACTCATCCCCACAGGCGGAGCAGGGCCTCAGGGCAGAGAGACAGGATGGAGGGGGTTGTAGTGTAGGAGGTCTGGTGCTGCGTAGTGCGGTGTAATGCAGAATAAAGAGTCCGGAGGCCATAGGGGTTAACTTCCAGGGTTTTTATTCACGGTGGAGATTGCAGTTGAAAGGCTTCTCCCTGCTCCTCGCGGAGTTCTGCGGTCACCAGAGACGGGGGGGGGTCCGACAACCTCCGAGTAAGTCCAGTGTTCAATCAGGACCCCGCACCAGAGTGTTCCTAGACTTCAGACCGGGTCCTTTCCTGTCTGTGTGTGTGTAGATAGGCCGGGTCTCCCTCTGAACTTCACTCAGAAAAAGGGTACGGGTGGCAGCTCCGCTCCGTCCGTTACCCGGTGGGATCCTCAGGGCCTACCGGACTTCCCTGACCAGGACGTAGAGTGGCAAGGTCAGGTGTCGGGGGCCGGTTCCCCTCTTGCAGCCGGAATCCCTCTGAATAGATCAGGTTGGCGAGGACAGGTGGCGTATACCACTCCATCTGCACCCCCCTGGGATCCATTTGCGGTGGAGCTACACTCCTAAGCTCCGGGTCTTCTTGGTCATGGTCCTTGACCGGGCTGAGACATTCATTATCTGCGACCTGCCCCTCGACCCAAGGCCAGGGTACGAGGGCCGTGCCTCCATCCTCTGCAGGTCCACACAGGATCCACGTTCAGGGAGGAAGGTCACGATCAAAGAACCCAGACCCAAGATGGCTGTGTATTAAATATGAAATTTAAAGTGTCACTAAAATGTGAATCCTCCACCCTCACCCACTAGTTGGTTCCCCTATGTCTTGGTTCCCCAGTCTCCCGATTCCCAGTAGGGGCAGCACCTAGTGCTTACTAGCCCCCTCTGGTGGGAGAAGTGTGGTGTTGGATGTGGAGGTAGGGTCCCGACCATCGCACTGTTCTTACCTCAAAGGAGGAACACTACACCCCGTTAAAGAGGTGCAGCATCCCTGTGGCGGTCGAACCCTCAGGTGCGCCACAAAGATATGCAAGGGAAGTTGAAGGGAGAGCAGATTTAGACGCTGGACCCGATCAGGTGACTTCCAAGACGAAGTTCCGAGAGATAAGAGGCCAGCTCGCCAAACCTAAGGGGTCTTTGGCGCCAAGCAGCAGAAAGGAGCAGACGTGTTCCCTGCGTGCTGGGAAGCCCCGCTTGACAGGCCTAAGCCAGAGGCCTGTGAGGTGCCACAGCCGGGCACCAGTAGAAGAGCTCCGGATCCCTCACAGATGTGACCCTAGTGCTGTGCCTGCTGAGGAGACTCGGAACCTGCTTGCGATGCTGAGTGAGTTCGCGGAACCCGACGTCACCCGCCGACAGACGAGGTCTGGACCCCCCTACCCAAGGCTTGAGAGACTGCCTCCAACGGCCAAGCAGAGAGGACTTGAGAGACGGCTGCCCCAGAAAAGTCACGCCAAGGAAAGCAGAGGAGCTGCATACGTGAACATGGCCGTCACTTCTACTGTTCACCCACGGTACCGGGGATAATTGGGTTTAGGTACTCAGGTTGGGAGGGGAACGGTTGGGGCTAAAGAAGCTCAACGTGATCTAATTGAATTTATCTGGAAAAAGACTCACGGCCTAGCGGGAATAACCGGTGACCCCCGCTAGAGCCATATGCACAGTTAAGAAACTCACGTGGTGTCTCCCATGATCGAGGGCACCACATTACCTTGAGAGACTTCGTATTTTGCTAATACTTCAAATTACTGTTTATTAGCCTTGTTGCAATCCCTTGTTCAGCGTACCTGTTACATATATATATAAACTGTTTATATTCAACTCTTACTGTTCTCGCCTTGTGTCTCTGTGCGTTGCATCCCGGCACCTGCATTACATTTGGCGTAGTCGGCAGGATGCAACATTCAGACGCAGAGATGGCGGAGCAGCCTGTGACTGGGTCCGGCCGGAGCCATATATCTTTGGGGGCTATGCTCAGCCATCTACCCAAGTTTATGGGGGATGGCATGTCACTGTGGGACTGGGTAGAAAGACTGAGAAGTATGCTACGTATGTATCTCCTCGATCCCCTAGCCCAGGCGGAGCTGGCCCTCCTAACCCTTGATGGAGAGGCCCGGCAGACTATGATGTACCGCCCACCTGGGGACCGTGACACCGTGGACAAAGTGATAAAAATTCTAGAGGACATGCACGGTGACACTACAGATTTGGGACACTTGCGCTTACAGTTGTTTCAGCGGGTCCAAGGGGAAAATGAGACAGTAAATCAGTATGTTAATGGATTACAGGAAGTGACGGCCCATATCACCAAGAAAGTTCGAGATGGGAACCGAGGACTGGGACCATTAGATGAGGTGTTGTGTGACCAACTGATTGCTGGCTTGAGAGACACTTGCCTGAGGCAGATCCTGAAGAAGCGGCTGCGACTGAGCCCTGATCTGGGCTTCCTGGAGGTAGGGGCTGAAGCTAGAGTCCTGGAGAGAGAAGTTCCTGTTCTCAAAGCCACAGTTAGAAGTCATGAGGCAATTGCCCCTGAATTCACCAACAAAGAGCCTGATTGAGTACGGGAAACACGTCAGGAAATTCGAGACATTCGGGTGAGTTGAATGCTATTAGAAAGACCCCTACTGCCCCCTTGCCGACGGACCGTACTGCCCAACACGGATGGAGACCAGAGCGAGAAAAGCGTTCCTACCCGGCCCCAGCACAGCATGTACCCGACCTATCGGTAGAACGAGGACCAGAGTGCTGGACCTGCGGAGGTAGAGATCATATCTCCAAAGACTGTCCAAACCGAGAAAGGAGGAGGAGGAGACAGCCGTTAAACTAAAATGCCCCACGGTTGTGGAGCATACCGTGGGGTCTCGAGCTTCAGAGAGTGGAAGAGGGAGCTCTGAAGACATTGTCTCCAAGAGGCCCATTATCTGGGCTGAACTCAATGGGCAGTGGATCCCCTGTTTAATGTACACTGGGTCTCAAGTGACCACTATGCCTGAGACGTATTTCCAAAGTCACTTTCCTGAAGTCGCTCGTTCCTGCCGGGAACCCACTGTCAAACTGGTGGCGGCTAATCAACTACCTATCCCAGTAGCGGGAGTAGTATGGATGTCCGTTCGGGCATGTGGAAAGGACCTCGGTCGGAAAGGGATCGTACTGACCACAGGGCCCGGAGGCAATGGGCCCATTGTAACCCTGGGCATGAATGTGCTGAAAGAGGTCGAACAGTTCCTGGCTGAGGGCTGTAACAAAAACAACTGGACCCGTGCCACTCGAGACCCAGCTAACAAGAGAGTATTTCAGCATCTCGTGCGGGTCAGTCAGATTCAAAAATTGCCCGCTACCTCTCAGTACCTTGGTAAGGTATCGATACCACCCGAAGCCACAATGACACTGCCAGTGGGACAGACTGTACTCACTCTACCGGTGCTGGCACATGTGTCCTTAGAGGGTGTGGCATTCAAATTGAACCAATGGAGGGAGAGGAAGCTCCCTCTGGACTCCTGGTTGCTCGGACCCTGGCCACTGTGCGGCACGGTAGAGTACCCGTGCGTTGCATCAATTTAAGTGGCACAAGTTTACAGTTGTTGCCCCGACAAGAGGTGGCGCGAGTGTGTATAATGCCAGAAGCCCTTACTAGAGCTGACGCTATAGGGCTGGTACCTGTGGAAGGAAAGCCATGGACCCTGGAGGTGTCCCTCAATAGCCAAGAGAATGGAAGAGAACCGTTGGCTGGGCGCCACCTCTTGAAGGAAATGGAGGCTAATCTGACTGAGTTTTCTGCTGGACAAGTAAGGCAGATCGAACAACTTCTACAGCGATATCAGGGAGTGTTTGCACAGCATGAAGATGATTTCGGGTGCACTCGGGACATTCAGCACAAAATATCCACCGGAAATACTGCTCCCTTCAGAGAGAGATATTGGCGGATGCCGCCACAAATGTACCAGGAGGTGAAAGAGCTGTTGGCCCACATGTTACAGAACGGTGTGATCCTTGAAAGTCAGAGTCCTTGGGTGGCTCCGATCGTGCTGGTCCGGAAGAAGGCTGGTACCCTGAGATTCTGCATAGGCTATCGAAAGCTGAATGTCTGTACAGTACTGGACTCCTATCCACTCCCCCGAATTGAAGAGTCTCTATCTGCACTAGGGAGTGCCAAATTCTTCTCTTCCCTCGACCTGGCCAGTGGCTATTGGCAGGTCCCAGTAGCTGAGAAGGATCGTCCGAAGACAGCTTTTGTTCTCCCTATGGGCCTGTTTGAGTTCAATCGGATGCCTTTCAGGCTAACAAATGCGTCAGGAATCTTCCAACTGCTGATGGAGAGATGCTTGGGGGACCTCAGCTTTGAAGCCACTTTAATATATCTGGACGATATAATTATCTATTCCGCTACGTTTGAAGATCATCTCCGCCGATTGGAACAAGTGTTAGAACGGCTTCAAAGTCACGGCCTGAAAATTAAGCCTAGTAAGTGTCGTCTCTTCAAATGAGAAATTGAATATCTGGGGCACACTGTGTCCAGTGCAGGAGTGCACCCCAATGCGGAGAAAGTAGCTGCCGTGCAGAAGTGGCCCACGCCCATCAATCTAAGGGAACTGAGGGCGTTCCTGGGGCTCGCTGGATACTACCGCAGATTCATTAAAGACTTCGCTAAGATTGCGATCCCGCTCAATGAATTGCTGAGAGGAATGGCTGGGGGAGCCAAGCGGCAGCCCATTCAGTGGGGACCCCGACAAGAAGAGGCATTCTGAGCATTAAAAATGCCGCTAACGGATGCCTCAATCCTGGCCTACACTGACTTTTTGCGCCTTTTATGTTGTACACTGATGGAAGCTTGCATGGACTGGGAGCAGTGCTGGCTCAAGTACAAGGAGGAAAAGAGTGAGCGATCTCGTATGCCAGCAGGTCACTCTGAGACACGGAGAAGAATCCGGACAACTACAGTTCGTTTAAGCTGGAGCTACTGGCACTGGTGTGGGCCATGACCGAGAAATTTGCTGAGTACTTGTCAGGGTCAGAAGTGCAAGTGCGGACAGATAACAACCCTTTGGCCCACTTGGAGAACGCCAAACTGGGCACGTTAGAACAGCGGTGGGTCGCAAGGATGTCCAAATACCAATATAAAATCGCCTATCCGTCCATGGCCCTGAACACTCATGCAGATGCCCAGTCCCGGGTCACTCAGGCAGGGCCGAAGAGGGACAGAGTTGAGGAGCTCGAAGGCGACGAGATCCCGGATTTCAGCCAGTTCGCCGCTGTTGTGGTCGACGCCCAGGAGACCAGAGAGGAGCCGAGGCCCACTCAAATTCTGGTCCGTTCAAGAGACGAATGGATACATCTGCAGCAGTCCGACCCAGAGTTAGCAAAGCTGAGAGAATGGGTCGCCCTTAGGCAAAGACCCGACCAGGAAGCCAGAGCCTCTTCACTTCCAACTACCCTACAAATCCTAGGCCAGTGGAAGAGGCTCTTCCTGAAGGACGACTTGCTATGGCGAAGAATCCAGCTGCCTCGAGAGTTTGATGTTACCTGGCTGGTGGTAGTTCCAGGAGCGCTAGTAATGCCGCTAGCCGAAGAAGCTCATAGAAGAGGTGCTCACTTCGGTGTAGAAAAGACCTTTTGGTGGTTGCAACGGCTGGTGTATTGGCCTCAACTGCGGCAAGACGTCGAGTGGGTCTGCCGAACATGTCGTCAGTGTGAGTTGAACAAGCCCCCGGAACAAAGAGCTCCCATTCAGACTATCCGAACTTCTGGCCCCTTGGAAGTCTTGATGATTGACTACCTGATGATAGGAACTTCATACAATGGTTAGGGACACTGTTTAGTCATGACTGATCACTTCACCAAGTTCGCAGTAGTGACGCCTACTAAATACCAGACAGCAGAAGCCGCAGCTAAGGCCATCTGTCAGGATTTTATCTGGCTTTATGGGTGCCCGAAGCGAATACATTCTGACCAGGGGGCCTGCTTCCAAGGATGAGTGATGGATAAGCTATACTGCATCTATGGGATCGACCGATCTCGAACAACACCCTACCACCCTCAAGGGAACGGCGCATGCGAGCGCTTCAACCGAACCCTGTTGCAAATGTTGCGAACGCTGGAAGCGAACAAAAAGATGAAGTGGCCCGAATTTGTGTCAGAGATGGTGTGGGTGTATAATAATTGAGTTCATGCGACTACCGGCTACACCCCTTGCATGTTGCTGTTTGGAAGAAGTGGGCGAGAAATTACTGAACTGGAGCTAGACTCAGAAGACTCCGGCCCGGGCAGTAGCCCAAGTACCTGGATTCGAGAACACCAGCGTCAGCTCCATACAGTGAGAAGACTGGTTGCTCAGAAGTTTCAGTAAGTAGAGCATGCAGATCGGCCCCCGACTGCAGGCGGATCATTTCAGCCAGGAGACCGAGTACTGGTAAGGGCCAAACGATTTGGGAGTAAACTTGACCATCGTTGGGAGGCGATACCATATCGGGTGGTGAAGAAGGTTCACCCAGACAACCCCGTCTACGAGGTTAGGCCCGAAGGGGAAGACGCCGCAACACCCAGGGTGTTGCACCGCAATATGCTGCGACCTTGCTCCTCTGAAGCAGAAGTCTGTAACGAAGTTGGGCCTTCAAACGTATTGGCTGAAGTGCCACATGCAGGAACCTTGGGGGATGAAGAAGGATGGGCCACAATGCAGTTGGGCCCGTCAGAACCATTGAGGCAAATCCCGAGTGGAACCCAGAATGAGTCGAGAAATGACTTGCAATCCCTAGTAATTGATTCATCGGATCTCCCGGAGTCACCTCCGCAAGAGGAGCCCCGCAGAACTGAGCGGGCTAATGCCGGAATTCCTCCTAACCGGTATGCTCAAGAAGAGTTTATCTGGTCTCAAATCCAGCAGAAAATGCAGGAGTGTGCCCAACTCCTGTCTGAACTTGCACTGCCTGGAAAGAGGCATCAATTATGCGAGAAGTTCACTCGCACGAGGACTGGCGAGCAAAAAGGAGGGAGGAATGTAGCAAAGGCGAGAGAGCTTGCAAGGGAACTCCTACATGATGTTTCAAAAATGGAGAGAGGCTGCCATCTGCTGGCCAGACACAGTCAAGCGGAACCAAGATATGCAAGGGAAGTTGAAGGGAGAGCAGATTTAGACGCTGGACCCGATCAGGTGACTTCCAGGAAGGAGTTCCGAGAGATAAGAGGCCAGTGCGCCAAACCTGAGGGGTCTTTGGCGCCAAGCAGCAGAAAGGAGCAGACGTGTTCCCTGCGTGCTGGGAAGCCCCGCGTGACAGGCCTAAGCCAGAGACCTGTGACGTGCCACAGCCGGGCACCGGTAGAAGAGCTCCAGATCCCTCACAGATGTGACCCGAGTGCTTTGCATGCTGAGGAGACTCGGAACCTGCTTGCGGTGCTGAGTGAGTTCGCGGAACCCGACATCACCCGCCGACAGACGAGGTCTGGACCCCCCTACCCAAGGCTCGAGAGATTGCCTCCAACGGCCAAGCAGAGAGGACTTGAGAGACGGCTGCCTCAGGAAAGTCACGCCAGCGAAAGCAGAGGAGCTGAATACTTGAACAACGCCTTCACTTCTACTGTTCACCCACGGTATCGGGGACAATTGGGTTTAGGTACTCAGGTTGGGAGGGGAACGGTTGGGGCTAAAGAAGCTCAACGCAATCTAATTGAATTTATCCGGAAAAAGACTCAAGGCCTAGCGGGAATAACCGGTGACCACCGCTAGAGCCATATGCACAGTTAAGGAACTCACGTGGTGTCTCTCATGATCGAGGGCACCACATTACCTTGAGAGACTTCGCATTTTGCTAATACTTCAAATTACTGTTTATTACCCTTGTTGCAATCCCTTGTTCAGCGTACCTGTTACATATATATATATATATAAACTGTTTATATTCAACTCTTACTGTTCTCGCCTTGTGTCTCTGTGCGTTGCATCCCGGCACCTGCATTACATATACAGTACGGAGCACTGTGCGGGGGACATTTAAATGTGGCACCCCAGGTCTGGTCGCCACAGTGGCAGCAATGTCATGTCTGAGAGCAGGTGGGAGGTTCCCTGGTTGGGGACAATTAGCATTCAGCACCTCCTGCCTCAGTCCAGGGAGGGGAGAAACCTGCCCTTTATAAACTGGATCTGGGGCGTGGTTAGTGAGAGAAGTGCCGGACAAGTTCCAGAGAAGTTGCAGATAGGGACAGGTCAGCAGCCGGCTGAGGAGTCCCTGTAGGCAGAGGAGGAACACGAGGCCAGGAGGGGAGCTGGAAGAGCTCATCCTGGCTAGAGACTTACAAAGCCGGACACTGGAGTCCGAGGCTGTGAGGGTTATAAGCCCAGCAGCAGAAAACCACCACACAGGGGACTTCAAGTCCTCTGGCCCAAGGAAGGCTGGAGGCTCAGCCACGCAAGAGGGACCACTACTGCCCTGGAGGGGTGAGAAGTACGGAAGGCCTGAGTCGCCAGTCATATGGGTGAGAACAACACTCAGAGACGTGGGCTACCACTACACTACAGCGGGATAGCCATGAAAGATTGAAGTCAGCACGGTAGGCCTACAAACTCCCCCTGACCAGCGGGATCTCCCAGTTGCTCTCAGACTGACCAGGCCTCCATTGTTAACCTGTATTCCGGACGGGTCCCTTAATACTACCAACAGTAAAGACCCTGAATTGTTTGACAGACTCCGTGTGGTTACTGCTGCTCCCGCGCACCATCACCACCAACATCCCTATTTACTGCCCTGAGGCTATACTCATCCCGTGGGGAGTTATACTACCCTCAGCTGCACCCACAACACCAGCCTCAGCGGTCGGCCCTGCAGCGGCGGTTCACTCTTACCGCAATCCACGGGTGGCGTAGTCGGACATTTAATCACAAAACCCTATAAATAGACTGCCATTTGGGTTGACCATCCTGAGCCACGGGACCGGGTCCCCGCCACGCAAGGACTACAACCCCCAGCATCCACAAAAGGTCCGGTTCCAGGTATCCACACACACACACGGCCCAGGGGGCGCGTCATATACAGTACGGAGTACTATGCGGGACCATGTATACAGTAGGTAGCAGTATGCGGGACCATGTATACAGTATGGAGTACTATGCGGGGCCATGTATACAGTACGAAGTACTATGCGGGGCCATATATACAGTACGGAGCACTATGCGGGGCCATGTATACAGTACGAAGTACTATGCGGGGCCATGTATATGTAGCACCCTGAGGATTCGGCTGCTACAGGAGTATTGCACCTCAACCCAGAGGTGTGATATTCCACTCCCGGGTAAGGATGGAGTGTGGAACTGAGCTCGGTAGGCTGCATGCACTACACACATCCCATTTCCGGGGAACAGGCCGACGGTACTCCCACTTAGAAATGTGCAGGTACGACCGAGTCTGTTCCTGGCTGGAGTGGGAGGGGGGTGGTAAATCCCAAGTAGTGTAGGGGCAGATAGGGGGAGCAGCCTGGGTAAAGATAGGAGCTCATTGGGTGCTGGTCACCTGAGCTCACACATAGAGGGTGTATATAAGGTGGGCACCAACTAAGATCAGGGTCAGATGCAGAGGATCAGATGCAGAGAGTCAGTCAGCTGCAGAGAACAAGTCAGGAGCAGAGGAGAGAAGAAAGACAAAGACCCAGAGTGAGAGAGGAGAAAAGAGAGAGACCCAGAGCACAGAAGAGAAGGACTCTGAGATCCCAACTCAAAGCACCGGGTGAAGAGTCGGCATCAGGGTACCGGAACCCAAGCTGGTGGGGGTAAAAACATTCCCCAGCCAGAGACCGGAGACCGTGGGCAGCGTCTGCCACGGTCACCCATCACATCCACCCCGAAGGCACACCACATGAAGGGTCAGGGAACCCAGGGCCAAGGGTGTCCCAACAGAAGGCCCGAGGGAGCTGGACCTAGGTGGATTACTGGTGGGGACGGCCAGAGAACGGGACAGAAAGAGAGCTCAGGGCCACGCTCCGGACTTGTTTGGGGGTTGGCTGGATCCAGGACCTGGTGGACGCAGCACGGCTCGGGTGGTCACTAGCAGCTGGAGTGACCAGTACAACATCTGCAGTAAGTAAACACCCTTAACTGCACAACCCGACTCTGTCTTCACTGCCGTCTGCACTACACCACCACAACCCCCATCCTCTGCGCCTGTCCCCTCTGAGGCTATACCCCTCCCGTTGGGGGTTATCCCACCAAGCTGCGCACCCACCATCAGCCTCAGCGGACCCTGCTGCAGCGGCGGCCACAGTGACCGCATCACAACGGGTGGCGTAGTCGACACAAAAGAACTCTTAATAACATCTGTAGGACTGCCACATAACACTGAGCTTGACGCCCTGGGCACGGGCCGGGTCACAGCCGCTCGGAGACTACAAACCCCCCCATCTGATCCGGTGCCGGGTATTCCCCTCAAAAAGGAATATGTCCCAGGGGGCGCGTCAATTTTGGCGTAGTCGGCAGGATTACGTGCCCACAACAACCGGGTACTGCGTGCCTGAAGAAAAGAACGAGTTTACCTCAAAAAGAAGTCTCCTGCCGGTTCCGGAGGGTCCCCGCCATCGGACTCCATCACAGGTCGATTCCCGCCGGTTGTCCGCCATTAACAGCTTTTTCCCGCCATCTGCAGAGTTTCCCGCCACTGGGAGACGATTCCCGCCATTTCCGAAGATTTCCCGCCTTGGAAGAGCGGACGCCATTATGGGCGTGCCAGAGGATGGCAAGAGGCCACCTCCCATCGTGGGCCAGGACCGAAAATGGCGCCAAAAGTGGAAACCGCCCCCACCAACAGAGACTGTGATGCTAGAGGTGTCTGTCAGCGTGAAAGAACTGCCCCTGGAGCTGACAATCACCAAGTGGCCCCGGGACCGCCCTCGAAGTGGGAGGACTGAGAAGAAGAGAACAAAGATGGGTGCCGCCTGGAGCAGTCTGGAGCGAGCGCACCCGGAGACAAGAAGTCTGGAGAGGAGTAGCAGAGAAGCTCACCCGGAGATGTCCAGAGAGCAGAGCAGCACCGGCCCGCTGGCCAGGAGCCTGCTGGAAGAAGAGCAGAGCAGCACCGACCCGTTGGTCAGGAGCCTGCTGGACACCACGACCCCACTAGGCCTAGTGGAGGTCCTTGCACAGCTCCCCCGAGACCGGGAGTGTGCGCAGACTGCCCTGGAGGGCCTCGCACGGAGGATGGCCCGGGTACAGCGCGAGATATTGGCGGAATGGAGCCGGGAGATGGCCCAGCAAGCTGAAACCAAGACGCAAGCTGAAACCAAGACCCGGAGCACGCCAGCCGAGAAGAGGAAGGAGACCGCCTCTGAGGATGGCGCGGGAGGACCCAAGGCCGGAGACGGCGCCGAGGAGGGAGCCGAACGCATGGAGGCAGGTAAAGGGGACGCCTATACCCCAAGCCGTGACACCGCTTACCTGCCCCAGCTCCCCGTCGCAGAGCCCGAAAGTCCCCCTGCTGTGCCCGAAAACGCCATGTCACCGACGCAGACTAGGCCCCAACCGGAAGCCGCCGCCGCGACCCCTGTGACGTCACACGCCTCGACCCCGAGCGTGACCAAGCAGGAAGTACCACCAGCCTGGTCGCAGGGCCTAGAATTCCCGGGCGCCGCAACACCAACAGCGCCCCCTACCTCTGCGGAGCCTCCGGCCTGGTCGCAAGGCCAGGTAGCCCAGGGCGCCGCCGTATTAACGGTGCCCTTCACCTTCCAGGTGCCCCAGGCCTGGCCGCAAGGCCTGGGCAACCCGGGCGCCACCACCACCGCGCCCGCACCCGTAAAACCAAGGGTGCCGCGTCTGGGAGAGGACTTGTTTGCCCAGCACACGTGGCCGGACGGGCAGCCTTTCATCTGGCCCCAGAAGTATTACGAACTGGAGCACCAGAGGAGGGTTGGGGCCATGTGTGCACCCCTGATTCCGGCTCCGAAGCCCGTAATAAGGATCTCGCCCCCGCTAGCGGAAGCACAGTTTGAGTGGGACCCCACCGGAGAAGATCTAATGGGGTTCACTCAGGAAACTAGGGCAGCTGCAGCAGAGCGTGCGGAGTGCTGCCGCCAACAGCTCGAGGAGTTTGCGAGGGAGCGGAGAGAGAGGCGGGTCCGGGAACAACAGGCCCAAATAAGGAGCGCCGAGCAAAAGAGCCGGACCAGGAGGGACCCCCGTGCAGCGCACAGTCCCCGTACCACCGGGACTGTAATCAAGTTTAACCAGCAGCACGGGTGGGGCTTCATTCGAGACAACAACACCCCCGGCGACGTCTTTGTCACGCGCAGAGACGTGGAGTCCCATCTGCCGGAGGGGCACAGAGGTCGTGACCTCTACATCGGAGATGAGGTCACCTTTACCCGGCACAAGTGTGCCAAGGGACCTTATGCCCTCCACGTACACCGCCTGACGGAGGAGGAGTTGCGGTGCGAGGAGGAGGAGCAAGAGGACCCGGACGGGTCTGAAGTAACAACCAGCTGTAAGCAAAGAGCAGGAGGAAGACGCCGTTGAGTGCGGCAGAGCAGGTGCTGTAAATAGTTACCCGACCGGGTACCAAAGAAACTGTTGATATATATATATATAGTCCCCGTTGGGACCAGCTGAGTGAACTGTTTACCCGTTAACCCCTTAATCCCACAGGCTGAGGACTGTGAGCAGCCATTCCCTTCCCTCTACCTGGCCGAGGACTGAGAGCGGCCATATCCCTTGTATATAGTTGCGCGTCCTAAAGCGCCCCCTACCGGTTTTATAGGAAAACCAGTTTTTCTAAGAGACTGTCGCACTTTTCCCGGACACACGTTGCACAGTGTCCGGAGGAGGAACCTGAAACAAGAGACGACGAGAATGTTTATATGAAAAGTTTTATATATATAATGTTTTATATGTTTTATATGTTTAAAAAAAAAAAAAAAAAATTGTATGTTTTGGTGTTATTTATGTCTTACAGCCCGAGGACGTGCTGTGATTTACCAGGGGGGAAGCTACAGGAGTATTGCACCTCAACCCAGAGGTGTGATATTCCACTCCCGGGTAAGGATGGAGTGTGGAACTGAGCTCGGTAGGCTGCATGCACTACACACATCCCATTTCCGGGGAACAGGCCGACGGTACTCCCACTTAGAAATGTGCAGGTACGACCGAGTCTGTTCCTGGCTGGAGTGGGAGGGGGGTGGTAAATCCCAAGTAGTGTAGGGGCAGATAGGGGGAGCAGCCTGGGTAAAGATAGGAGCTCATTGGGTGCTGGTCACCTGAGCTCACACATAGAGGGTGTATATAAGGTGGGCACCAACTAAGATCAGGGTCAGATGCAGAGGATCAGATGCAGAGAGTCAGTCAGCTGCAGAGAACAAGTCAGGAGCAGAGGAGAGAAGAAAGACAAAGACCCAGAGTGAGAGAGGAGAAAAGAGAGAGACCCAGAGCACAGAAGAGAAGGACTCTGAGATCCTAACTCAAAGCACCGGGTGAAGAGTCGGCATCAGGGTACCGGAACCCAAGCTGGTGGGGGTAAAAACATTCCCCAGCCAGAGACCGGAGACCGTGGGCAGCGTCTGCCACGGTCACCCATCACATCCACCCCGAAGGCACACCACATGAAGGGTCAGGGAACCCAGGGCCAAGGGTGTCCCAACAGAAGGCCCGAGGGAGCTGGACCTAGGTGGATTACTGGTGGGGACGGCCAGAGAACGGGACAGAAAGAGAGCTCAGGGCCACGCTCCGGACTTGTTTGGGGGTTGGCTGGATCCAGGACCTGGTGGACGCAGCACGGCTCGGGTGGTCACTAGCAGCTGGAGTGACCAGTACAACATCTGCAGTAAGTAAACACCCTTAACTGCACAACCCGACTCTGTCTTCACTGCCGTCTGCACTACACCACCACAACCCCCATCCTCTGCGCCTGTCCCCTCTGAGGCTATACCCCTCCCGTTGGGGGTTATCCCACCAAGCTGCGCACCCACCATCAGCCTCAGCGGACCCTGCTGCAGCGGCGGCCACAGTGACCGCATCACAACGGGTGGCGTAGTCGACACAAAAGAACTCTTAATAACATCTGTAGGACTGCCACATAACACTGAGCTTGACGCCCTGGGCACGGGCCGGGTCACAGCCGCTCGGAGACTACAAACCCCCCCCATCTGATCCGGTGCCGGGTATTCCCCTCAAAAAGGAATATGTCCCAGGGGGCGCGTCAATTTTGGCGTAGTCGGCAGGATTACGTGCCCACAACAACCGGGTACTGCGTGCCTGAAGAAAAGAACGAGTTTACCTCAAAAAGAAGTCTCCTGCCGGTTCCGGAGGGTCCCCGCCATCGGACTCCATCACAGGTCGATTCCCGCCGGTTGTCCGCCATTAACAGCTTTTTCCCGCCATCTGCAGAGTTTCCCGCCACTGGGAGACGATTCCCGCCATTTCCGAAGATTTCCCGCCTTGGAAGAGCGGACGCCATTATGGGCGTGCCAGAGGATGGCAAGAGGCCACCTCCCATCGTGGGCCAGGACCGAAAATGGCGCCAAAAGTGGAAACCGCCCCCACCAACAGAGACTGTGATGCTAGAGGTGTCTGTCAGCGTGAAAGAACTGCCCCTGGAGCTGACAATCACCAAGTGGCCCCGGGACCGCCCTCGAAGTGGGAGGACTGAGAAGAAGAGAACAAAGATGGGTGCCGCCTGGAGCAGTCTGGAGCGAGCGCACCCGGAGACAAGAAGTCTGGAGAGGAGTAGCAGAGAAGCTCACCCGGAGATGTCCAGAGAGCAGAGCAGCACCGGCCCGCTGGCCAGGAGCCTGCTGGAAGAAGAGCAGAGCAGCACCGACCCGTTGGTCAGGAGCCTGCTGGACACCACGACCCCACTAGGCCTAGTGGAGGTCCTTGCACAGCTCCCCCGAGACCGGGAGTGTGCGCAGACTGCCCTGGAGGGCCTCGCACGGAGGATGGCCCGGGTACAGCGCGAGATATTGGCGGAATGGAGCCGGGAGATGGCCCAGCAAGCTGAAACCAAGACGCAAGCTGAAACCAAGACCCGGAGCACGCCAGCCGAGATGAGGAAGGAGACCGCCTCTGAGGATGGCGCGGGAGGACCCAAGGCCGGAGACGGCGCCGAGGAGGGAGCCGAACGCATGGAGGCAGGTAAAGGGGACGCCTATACCCCAAGCCGTGACACCGCTTACCTGCCCCAGCTCCCCGTCGCAGAGCCCGAAAGTCCCCCTGCTGTGCCCGAAAACGCCATGTCACCGACGCAGACTAGGCCCCAACCGGAAGCCGCCGCCGCGACCCCTGTGACGTCACACGCCTCGACCCCGAGCGTGACCAAGCAGGAAGTACCACCAGCCTGGTCGCAGGGCCTAGAATTCCCGGGCGCCGCAACACCAACAGCGCCCCCTACCTCTGCGGAGCCTCCGGCCTGGTCGCAAGGCCAGGTAGCCCAGGGCGCCGCCGTATTAACGGTGCCCTTCACCTTCCAGGTGCCCCAGGCCTGGCCGCAAGGCCTGGGCAACCCGGGCGCCACCACCACCGCGCCCGCACCCGTAAAACCAAGGGTGCCGCGTCTGGGAGAGGACTTGTTTGCCCAGCACACGTGGCCGGACGGGCAGCCTTTCATCTGGCCCCAGAAGTATTACGAACTGGAGCACCAGAGGAGGGTTGGGGCCATGTGTGCACCCCTGATTCCGGCTCCGAAGCCCGTAATAAGGATCTCGCCCCCGCTAGCGGAAGCACAGTTTGAGTGGGACCCCACCGGAGAAGATCTAATGGGGTTCACTCAGGAAACTAGGGCAGCTGCAGCAGAGCGTGCGGAGTGCTGCCGCCAACAGCTCGAGGAGTTTGCGAGGGAGCGGAGAGAGAGGCGGGTCCGGGAACAACAGGCCCAAATAAGGAGCGCCGAGCAAAAGAGCCGGACCAGGAGGGACCCCCGTGCAGCGCACAGTCCCCGTACCACCGGGACTGTAATCAAGTTTAACCAGCAGCACGGGTGGGGCTTCATTCGAGACAACAACACCCCCGGCGACGTCTTTGTCACGCGCAGAGACGTGGAGTCCCATCTGCCGGAGGGGCACAGAGGTCGTGACCTCTACATCGGAGATGAGGTCACCTTTACCCGGCACAAGTGTGCCAAGGGACCTTATGCCCTCCACGTACACCGCCTGACGGAGGAGGAGTTGCGGTGCGAGGAGGAGGAGCAAGAGGACCCGGACGGGTCTGAAGTAACAACCAGCTGTAAGCAAAGAGCAGGAGGAAGACGCCGTTGAGTGCGGCAGAGCAGGTGCTGTAAATAGTTACCCGACCGGGTACCAAAGAAACTGTTGATATATATATATATAGTCCCCGTTGGGACCAGCTGAGTGAACTGTTTACCCGTTAACTCCTTAATCCCACAGGCTGAGGACTGTGAGCAGCCATTCCCTTCCCTCTACCTGGCCGAGGACTGAGAGCGGCCATATCCCTTGTATATAGTTGCGCGTCCTAAAGCGCCCCCTACCGGTTTTATAGGAAAACCAGTTTTTCTAAGAGACTGTCGCACTTTTCCCGGACACACGTTGCACAGTGTCCGGAGGAGGAACCTGAAACAAGAGACGACGAGAATGTTTATATGAAAAGTTTTATATATATAATGTTTTATATGTTTTATATGTTTAAAAAAAAAAAAAAAAAATTGTATGTTTTGGTGTTATTTATGTCTTACAGCCCGAGGACGTGCTGTGATTTACCAGGGGGGAAGCTACAGGAGTATTGCACCTCAACCCAGAGGTGTGATATTCCACTCCCGGGTAAGGATGGAGTGTGGAACTGAGCTCGGTAGGCTGCATGCACTACACACATCCCATTTCCGAGGAACAGGCCGACGGTACTCCCACTTAGAAATGTGCAGGTACGACCGAGTCTGTTCCTGGCTGGAGTGGGAGGGGGGTGGTACATCCCATGTAGTGTAGGGGCAGATAGGGGGAGCAGCCTGGGTAAAGTTAGGAGCTCATTGGGTGCTGGTCACCTGAGCTCACACATAGAGGGTGTATATAAGGTGGGCACCAACTAAGATCAGGGTCAGATGCAGAGGATCAGATGCAGAGAGTCAGTCAGCTGCAGAGAACAAGTCAGGAGCAGAGGAGAGAAGAAAGACAAAGACCCAGAGTGAGAGAGGAGAAAAGAGAGAGACCCAGAGCACAGAAGAGAAGGACTCTGAGATCCCAACTCAAAGCACCGGGTGAAGAGTCGGCATAGGGTACCGGAACCCAAGCTGGTGGGGGTAAAAACATTCCCCAGCCAGAGACCGGAGACCGTGGGCAGCGTCTGCCACGGTCACCCATCACATCCACCCCGAAGGCACACCACATGAAGGGTCAGGGAACCCAGGGCCAAGGGTGTCCCAACAGAAGGCCCGAGGGAGCTGGACCTAGGTGGATTACTGGTGGGGACGGCCAGAGAACGGGACAGAAAGAGAGCTCAGGGCCACGCTCCGGACTTGTTTGGGGGTTGGCTGGATCCAGGACCTGGTGGACGCAGCACGGCTCGGGTGGTCACTAGCAGCTGGAGTGACCAGTACAACATCTGCAGTAAGTAAACACCCTTAACTGCACAACCCGACTCTGTCTTCACTGCCGTCTGCACTACACCACCACAACCCCCATCCTCTGCGCCTGTCCCCTCTGAGGCTATACCCCTCCCGTTGGGGGTTATCCCACCAAGCTGCGCACCCACCATCAGCCTCAGCGGACCCTGCTGCAGCGGCGGCCACAGTGACCGCATCACAACGGGTGGCGTAGTCGACACAAAAGAACTCTTAATAACATCTGTAGGACTGCCACATAACACTGAGCTTGACGCCCTGGGCACGGGCCGGGACACAGCCGCTCGGAGACTACAAACCCCCCCATCTGATCCGGTGCCGGGTATTCCCCTCAAAAAGGAATATGTCCCAGGGGGCGCGTCATATACAGTACGGAGCACGATGCGGGGCCATGTATACAGTACGGAGCACTATGTGCGGGCCGTGTATACAATACGGAGCACTATGCGGGGCCATGTATATAGTAGGATGGAGCACTATGCGGGGCATGTATACAGTGCGAAGCAAAATGTGGGGGACATGTATACAGTACGGAGTACTATGCGGGGTCATGTATACAGGACGGAGCACTATGCGGGACCATGTATACAGTAGGTAGCACTATGCGGGGCCATGTGTACAGTAGTACGGAGCACTATGCGGGGCCATGAATACAGTACGGAGCACTATGCGGGGCATGTATACAGTACGGAGCACTATGCGTGGTCATGTATACAGGACGGAGCACTATGCGGGACCATGTATACAGTAGGTAGCACTATGCTGGGCCATGTATACAGTAGTACGGAGCACTATGCGGGGCCATGAATACAGTACGGAGCACTATGCGGGGCATGTATACAGTATGGAGCACTATGCGGGGCCATGTATACAGTACGGAGCACTATGCGGGGCCATGTATACAGTATGGAGCTCTATGCATGACCATGTATACAGTAGGTAGCAGTATGCGGGGCCATGTATACAGTATGGAGTACTATGGGGGCCATGTATACAGTACGGAGCACGATGCGGGGCCATGTATACAGTACGGAGCACTATGCGCGGGCCGTGTATACAATACGGAGCACTATGCGGGGCCATGTATATAGTAGGATGGAGCACTATGCGGGGCCTTGTATACAGTACGAAGCAAAATGTGGGGGACATGTATACAGTACGGAGTACTATGCGGGGTCATGTATACAGGACGGAGCACTATGCGGGACCATGTATACAGTAGGTAGCACTATGCGGGGCCATGTGTACAGTAGTACGGAGCACTATGCGGGGCCATGAATACAGTACGGAGCACTATGCGGGGCATGTATACAGTACGGAGCACTATGCGTGGTCATGTATACAGGACGGAGCACTATGCGGGACCGTGTATACAGTAGGTAGCACTATGCTGGGCCATGTATACAGTAGTACGGAGCACTATGCGGGGCCATGAATACAGTACGGAGCACTATGCGGGGCATGTATACAGTACGGAGCACTATGCGGGGCCATGTATACAGTACGGAGCACTATGCGGGGCCATGTATACAGTATGGAGCTCTATGCATGACCATGTATACAGTAGGTAGCAGTATGCGGGGCCATGTATATGACGCGCCCCTGGGCCTGTGTCGCGCAGCGTTGCGCACGCGGGAGCTTACCCGGAGCCGGATCTGTTGCGGGTTGTAGTCTCGTGGCGGTGATCCGGTCCGTGCCCAGGGAGTCAGACTAAGTGGCGATGTTATAGCAGTAGATGTTAGATGACTACGCCACCCGTTGAGTGCAGCCAGGGAGCTGCTGCTGCAGGGCAGACCGCTGAGGCCGGTGGTAGGATTGTGCAGCGTGGATGGTATAACCCCCAACGGGAGGGGTATGGCCTCAGGGCAGCCGACGTGGATGATGGGGGTAGCAGGAACCACTCGGAGACGGTACTGTGTAGTTCAGGGTCTTTACTGGTGACAAAGATAGACCCTCCCGGAGTACTGGCTAGCGATTGGGGCCTGGTCAGTCCTTGAGCAGATGGGATCTCCCCTGGCCAGGCGGAGTTGTAGGCCTCCCAGACTAACTGTACTCTTCTGGCTACCTTGCTAGAGGCGGGTAAAAGTAGCCCACGTCCCTGAGTGTGCCGTGTGGTGCTCACCCGTATGGCCGGTGACTCGGGGCCTTCTAGTAGCTTCCGCTCCACGATGGCGGTGCTGGTCCCATGTGTGTGACCGTGCCTTCAGGTTTCTTGGCCAGAGGACCTGAAATCCCCTGCCTGACGGATTCTGCTGCTGGGTAGGAGTTAGTCCCCACAGCCTCGGACTCCGGGTCCGGTAAGAAATCTTCTCAGTCAGGGCGAGCTCTGCAGCTGCCTGCCCCTGACTCCTTGTACACTGCTCCCACAGAGCTCCTGTTGTTTCTTCCTATGCTGTTTCTCTGTCTCTACTTCTTCTCTACTCACTAACCCTGCCTCAGCCCCGGGTTTATATAGGGGAAGTCCTTCCCCTCCCAAGACTGGGCAGGAGGTGTGGCATGCACAGGATCCCTGACCAAAGGACCTCCCACCTGCTCTCAGACATAACATTACATTACTGTGGATACCAGACCCCTGGGGTGCCACATATACAGTATGGAGTACTATGGGGGCCATGTATACAGTACGGAGCACTATGCGGGGCCATGCATACAGTAGTACGGAACACTATGCTGGGCGGTGTATACAATACGGAGCACTATGCGGGGCCATGTATATAGTAGGATGGAGCACTATGCGGGACCATGTATACAGTACGAAGCATTATGCGGGGGACATGTATACAGTACGGAGTACTATGCGGGACCATGTATATAGTTGTACGGAGCACTATGCGGGGCCATGTATACAGTACAGAACACTATGCGGGACCATGTATATAGTAGTACTGAGCACTATGCGGGAGCCTTGTATACAGTATGGAGTACTATGCGGGGCCATGTATACAGTAGTATGGAGCACTATGCGGGACCATGTATATAGTAGTACGGAGCACTATGCGGGGCCATGTATACAGTACGGAGAACTATGCAGGGCCATGTATACTGAGTGCAGCACTATGCTGGGTCGTATGTACAGTATGGAGCACTATACAGGGCCATGTATACAGTACGGAGCACTATGAGGGGGACATGTATACAGTACGGAGTACTTTGCGGGGCCATGTATACAGTACTGAGCACTATGCATGGCCATGTATATAGTATAGAGCACTATGCGGGGCCATGTATACAGTATGGAGCACTATGCATGGCCATGTATATAGTATAGAGCACTATGCAGGGCCATGTATACAGTATGGAGCACTATGCGGGGCCATGTATACAGTACAGAGCACTGTGCGGGGCTATGTATACAGTATGGAGCACTATGCGGGACCATGTATACAGTACGGAGCACTATGCGAGGCCATGTATACAGTAGGGAGAACTATGCGGGGCCACGTATAGAGTACGGAGCACTATGCGGGGGCCATGTATACAGTACAGAGCACTATGCGGGGGCCGTATATAGAGTAAGGAGCACTATGCGGGGCCATATATACAGTAAGGAGCACTATGCGGGGCCATGTATATGTAGGGGCACTATGCGGGGTCATGTTTGCGTACGGAGCACTATGCGGAGCCATGTATACTGTGTGCAGTACTATGCGGGGCCATATATACAAAACAGAGCAGTATGCAGGACCATGTATACAATATGGAGCACTATGCGGGGCCATGTATACAGTACGGAGCACTATGCGGGGCCATGTATACAGTACGGAGCACTATGCGGGGCCATGTATATAGTAGTACCGAGCACAATGCGGGGGCCATGTATACAGTACGAAGCACTATGAGGGGACATGTATACAATACGGAGCACTATGCGGGGGCCGTATATAGAGTACGGAGCACTATGCGGGGCTGGGTATACAATATGAAGCACTATGCGGGGCCGTGGATACAGTACGGAGCACTATGCGGGGCCATGTATACAGTGCGAAGCACTATGAGGGGACATGTATACAATACGGAGCACTATGCGGGGCCATATATACAGTACGGAGCACTATGCGGGGCCATGTATACGTAGGTGCACTATGCGGGGTCATGTTTGCGTACGGAGCACTATGCGGGGCCATATATACAGTACGGAGCACTATACGGGAGCCATGTATACAGTACAGAGCAGTATGCGGGGGCCGCATATAGAGTACGGAGCAATATGCGGGCCCGTGTATACAATATGGAGCACTATGATGGGCCGTGTATACAGTACGGAGAACTATGTGGGGCCATGTATACAGTAGGGAGCACTATGCTGGGCCATGTATACAGTACGGAGCGCTATGTGGGGCCATGGATACTGTGTGCAGCACTATGTGGGGCCATGTATACAGTACGGAGCACTATGCGGGGCCATGTATACTGTGTGCAGCACTATGCGGGGCCATATATACAAAACAGAGCAGTATGCGGGGCCATGTATAGAGTACGAAGCACTATGCTGGGCCGTGTATACAGTACGGAGCACTATGCGGGGCCATGTATACAGTACGGAGCACTATGCGGGGCCATGTATACAGTAGGGAGCACTATGTGGGGCCATGTATAGAGTAGGGAGCACTATGCGGGGCCATGTATACAGTAGGGAGCACTATGCGGGGCCATTTATACTGTGTGCAGCACTATGCGGGGCCATCTATACAGTACGGAGCACTATGCGGTCCGTGTATAGAGTACGGAGCACTATGCGGGGCCATGTATACAGTACAGAGCACTATGCTGGGCCATGTATAGAGTAGGGAGCACTATGCTGGGCCATGTATACAGTAGGGAGCACTATGCGGGGCCATTTATACTGTGTGCAGCACTATGCGGGGCCATCTATACAGTACGGAGCACTATGTGGTCCGTGTATAGATTACGGAGCACTATGCGGGGCCATGTATACAGTACAGAGCACTATGCTGGGCCATGTATACAGTATGGAGCACTATGCGGGGCCATGTATACAGTACGGAGCACTATGCGGGGCCATGTATACAGTACAAAGCACTATGCGGGAGCCATGTATACAGTACGGAGCACTATGCGGGGCCATGTATACAGTATTACTGAGCACAATGCAGGGGCCGTGTATACAGTACGGAGTACTATGCGGGGCCATGTATATAGTAGTACGGAGCATTATGCGGGGCCATGTTTACAGTACAGAGCACTATGCGGGGGACATGTATACAGTACGGAGTAATATGCGGGGCCATGTATACAGTATGGAGCTCTATGTGGGGCCATGTATACAGTACGGAGCACTATGCGGGGTCATGTATACAGTACGGTGCACTATGCATGACCATGCATACAGTAGGTAGCACTATGCGGGGCCATGTATACAGTATGGAGCTCTATGTGGGGCCATGTATACTGTACAGAGCACTATGCGGGGGCCGTATATAGAGTACAGAGCACGATGCGGGCCCGTGTATACAATATGGAGCAGTATGAGGGGCCATGTATACAGTACGGAGCACTATGCGAAGCCATCTGTACAGTACGAAGCAATATGCGGGGCCATGTATACAGTATGGAGCACTATGTAGGGCCACGTATAGAGTACGGAGCACTATGCGGGGGCCATGTATACAGTTCGGAGCACTACGCGGGCCCGTGTATACAATATGGAGCACTATGCGGAGCCGTGTATACAGTACGGAGCACTATGCGGGGCCATGAATGCAGTAGAGAGCACTATGCGGGGGACATGTATACAGTACGGAGCACTATGCGGGGCCATTTTTACAGTACGGAGCACTATGCGGGGCCATGTATACTGTGTGCAGCACTATGCGGGGCCATATATACAAAACAGAGCAGTATGCGGGGCCATGTATATAGTAGTATGGAGCATTATGCGGGGCCATGTATATATTAGTATGGAGCATTATGCGGGGCCATGTATACAGTACGAAGCACTATGCGTTGGACATGTATACAGTACGGAGTACTATGCGGGGACATGTATATAGTACGGAGCACTATGCGGGGCCAAGTATACAGTACGGAGCACTATGCGGGGCCATGTATACAGTACGGAGCACTATGCGGGCCATGTATACAGTACGGAGCACTATGCTGGGCCATGCATACAGTACGGAGCACTATGCTGGGCCGTGTATACAGTACGGAGCGCTATGCGGGGCCATGTATATAGTACGGAGCACGATGCGAGGCCATGCATACAGTACGGAGCACTATGCGAGGCCATGCATACAGTACGGAGCACTATGCGGGGCCATGCATACAGTACAGAGCACTATGCGGGGCAGTGTATACAGTACGGAGCACTATGCAGGGCCATGTATAGAGTACGGAGCACTATGCGGGGGCCATGTATACAGTACAGAGCACTATTCGGGGGCCGTATATAGAGTACGGAGCACTATGCGGGGCAGTGGATACAGTACGGAGCACTATGCGGGGCCATGTATACGTATGGAGCACTGTGCGGGGCAATGTATACTGTGTGCAGCACTATGCGGGGCCATATATACAAAACAGATCAATATGCGGGGCCATGTATATTGTAGTATTGAGCACAATCCGGGGGCTGTTTATACAGTACGGAGCACTATGCGTGGCCATGTATATAGTAGTACGGAGCACTATGCGGGGCCATGTATACAGTACGAAGCACTATGTGGGGACATGTATACAGTACGGAGCACTATTCAGGGCCGTGTATACAGTACAGAGCACTATGCGGGTGCCATGTATACAGTACAGAGCACTATGCGGGTGCCATGTGTACATTACGGAGCACTATGCAGGGCCATGTATAGAGTACGGAGCACTATGCGAGGCCGTGTATACAATATGGAGCACTATGCGGGGCCATGTATACAGTACGGAGCACTATGCGGGGCCATGTATACAGTACGGAGCACTATGCGGGGCCATGTATACAGTATGGAGCACTATGCGGGGCCATGTATACAGTAGGGACCACTATGTGGGGCCATGTATACAGTAGAGAGCACTATGCGGGGCCATGTATACAGTACGGAGCACTATGCGGGGCCATGTATACAGTAGGGAGCACTATGCGGCGCCATGTATACAGTACGGAGCACTATGCAGGGCCATGTATACTGAGTGCAGCACTATGCAGGGCCATGTATACAGTATGGAGCACTATACCGGGCCATGTATATAGTACGGAGCACTATGCGGGGAACATGTATATGGTACGGAGCACTATGCCGGGGACATGTATACAATATGGAGCAGTATGCGGGGCCATGTATACTGAGTGCAGCACTATGCAGGGCCATGTATACAGTATGGAGCACTATGCGGGGGCCATGTATACAGTACAGAGCACTATGCGGGGGCAGTATATAGAGTACGGAGCACTATGTGGGCCCGTGTATACAATATGGAACACTATGCGAGGCCGTGTATACAGTACAGAGCACTATGCGGGGGATATGTATACAGTACGGAGCACTATGCGGGGCCATGTATACAGTACTTAGCACTATGCGGGGCCATGTATACTGTGTGCAGCACTCTGCGGGGCCATGTATACAAAACAGAGCAGTGTGCGGGGCAATGTATATAGTACGGAGCACTATGCGGGGCCATGTATATAGTAGTACGGAGCATTATGCGGGGCCATGTATACAGTAGGAAGCACTATGCGGGGCCATGTATACGGTACGGAGCACTATGCGGGGCCATGTATACTGAGTGCAGCACTATGCAGGGCCATTTATAGTGTGTGCAGCACTATGCGGGGCCATGTATACAGTATGTACAGTATGGCGCTCTATGCGTGGCCATATATATAATACGGAGCACTATGCGGGACCATGTATACGGTAGGTAGCACTATGCGAGGACATGCATACAGTACGGAGCACTATGCGGGGCCATGTATACAGTACGGAGCACTAAGCAGGGCCATGTATATAGTAGTACCGAGCCCAATGCGGGGGCCGTGTATACATTACGGAGCACTATGCGGGGCCATGTATACAGTACAAAGCACTATGGAGGGACATGTATACAGTACGAGCACTATGCGGGGCCATGTATACAGTACGGAGCACTATGCGGGGCCATGTAAATGTGGCACCCCAGGGGTCTGGTCTCCACAATAATAGCAATATTATGTCTGAGAGCAGGTGGGAGGTCTCTTGGTCAGGAATCCTATGCATGCCACACCTCCTGCCCAGTCCTGGGAGGGGAAGAACTTCCCCTATATAAACTTGGGGCTGAGGCAGGGTTAGGAGAACAGAGTAGAAGAAGAGTAGAGAAGAGAAGCAGCCATAGGAAGAAACAACAGGAGCTCTGTGGGAGCAGTGCTACAAGGAGTCAGGGGCTGGCAGCTGCAGAGCTCGTCCTGACTGAGAAGTTATCACCGGACCCGGAGTCCGAAGCTGTGGGGACTAATCCATACCCAGCAGCAGAAACCGACCGGCAGGGGATTTCGGGTCCTCTGGCCCAGAAACCCGAAGGCAGGGTCACACGCGTGGGACCAGCACCGCCGTCGTGGAGCGGAAGCCATTAGAAGGCCCCGAGTCACCGGCCATACGGGTGAGCACCACACGGTACACTCAGGGACGTGGGATACTTTTACCCGCCTCTAGCAAGGTAGCCAGAAGAGTACAGTTAGTTGGGAAGGCCTACAACTCTGCCTGGCCAGGGGAGATCCCATCTGCTCAAGGACTGACCAGGCCCCGATCGCTAGCAAGTACTCCGGGAGGGTCTACCTTTGTCACCAGTAAAGACCCTGAACTACACCGCATCGTCTCTGAGTGGTTCCTGCTACCCCCATCATCCACGTCGGCTGCCCTGAGGCCATACCCCTCCCGTTGGGGGTTATACCATCCACTCTGCACCATCCTTCCACCGGCCTCAGCGGTCTGCCCTGCAGCGGCAGCTCCATAGCTGCATTCAACGGGTGGCGTAGTCATCCAACATCTACTGCTAACATACCGCCACTTAGTCTGACTCCCTGGCCACGGACCGGGTCACCGCCACGAGACTACTACCCCTATCAGATCCGGCTCCGGGTAGGCTCCCGCGTGCACAACGCTGCGCGACTCAGGCCCAGGGGCGCGTCAACTTTTGGCGTAGTCGGCAGGATTTCGTGCCCGCAACCACCGGGTACTGCGTGCCTGAAAAAGAGACTTTTAAAACTTACCTGTGGTGAAGATTCCCGCCATCCGGCGCCATCTTCGGCCTTCTTCCCGCCATCGGTGAAGATTCCCGCCATCCGGCGCCATCTTCAGCCTTCTTCCCGCCATCCGCGAAGTTTTCCCGCCATCCGGCGCCATCTTCAGCCTTCTTCCCGCCATCCGTGGAGTTTTCCCGCCGTTGGATGCCATCTTGAAGACGCCGCGCGGGAAGAAGAGGGGCGTGGACTCCGAAAGCGCGCGAGAACTGAAGCCCCGCCTCACGTCCGGACGTCGCGTAAGGTCCTGGAAGGAGCCCAGCAGACGCCGACGTCACAGGAGCGCGACGGAAGGTCCTCAACCCTGACGATCCACTGCGGAGCCGCGGCCTACGGAAGAGGATCATCGCAAGGTAGGCCACGGTCCACTAGGGGGGAGGAAGATGTCGGATACGGAGGAGAGCTTCACTGCCTCAACCCCCGCCAGCGCCACCGCTGCTGCAGTCATGCCTTTCACCATGCCCTATATCCCGGGAGCAGCTTGGCTACCCCAGTACTCAGGGGAGTCACATACCCTGAATGACTTTAGAGAAAAGCTGGATAGCCTCTTCCAGGTGTACCCCCTCACAGAAGAGCAAAAAGTGAGCATCCTGGTGGCCCAACTAACCGGGGCAGCCCAAAGGGAGGTAAAGTCCTGGCCATCTGGGAGGAGGACTGTCGCAGGGATACTAACCCGGCTGAGGGACACCTTTGATACCCGCACCTCAGCCGAGATTAAGCTTAGATTCTATGGGTGCAAGCAGCGAGCACACGAGAGTATAAGGGACTATGCACTAAACCTACAAGAGGCCCTGAGAGCCATTAAGCAGACCGACCCTGACAGCGTGGGAAACGAGGACAGGCTGTTGACCGAACAATTTATAGAGGGACTATATTGCAATGTCCACCGAACCCAGTTGCGGGCCATAGCCTTACAGGATCCTCATCTAGACTTTGCACAGTTCAAGGACAGAGCCATCCGGGTGCTCCGAGAACCGGCACCGGGTGGCGTTGTGGCCCACAGGCGCCCTGCTACCGCTTACCACCAGGAGGCGACACCCTTGTCGGCAGGGCCAGTGGGAGCTGATGCGCAGGCTTTGAACAATGACCCGGCTCCAGACTTGCACCATCAGGTCCAAGAGCTAGCTAAAAGCGTTGCTGCGCTAACCCGAACTGTGCAGTCTTTACAGGTTTCCACTCCAGGGAAGATCCAGCTGGCATCCGGACCGGAGGACATCCCGTGGCGTCGACCAAGGAGGACCCCACCGGCCAGAGGAAGACCCAGCGACCGATACAACGAGGACGGACAACCCATCTGCCGCCGCTGCAATCAACCCGGACATATGGCAAGGTACTGTCCTTTAAACTGGCACAACCTGGGGTAGAGGGCCAACCCCCAGGAAAAAGATCACCAGGCCCATCGAACTGGCGCGACAAATATGTGGGAGGACGTCTAGTCTTGCCTGTGGTACTGGATGGCATTCCTATGAGTGCCCTACTGGACACCGGGTCACAGGTCACCACCATCCTGTACGTGCTCTTCAAGCAGTACTGGAATGACTCGGATATAACCCGCTACCCTGACGACGACTTGAGTATCATCGCCAGTAATGGTCAGCCCGTGCCACAGATCGGATTTAAAGAGATGACCATTAAAATCGGTCGAGTCGAACTGGCAGCGCAGGGACTGATCATTGTAGACATTGACAAGCGCGAGAGTCACCCAAAGATAACTTTAGGAACTAATGTGATTGAAAATTGTCTTGCAGAGGTGATTTTCATTTTACAGCAGGTTGCCAAGAACGCCAGCTCCGGCCAGCAGCGAGTGCTCCAGAAAGAGATCCGGGCACTGATGCAACGGCAACAGGTGGAACTCTCCGGCGGTGAGATTGGTAGCGTAAGAATGTGTGACCCTTTCCCTATTGCCATGCCCCCGAAAAGTGAAATGATGATTTGGTGCCGGGCAGCTATTGGTCTGAGAGGTAGAGATTACCAGGCAATGGTAGAACCAGTCTATTCAGACAGTAGGCCCACCATTTTGACAGCCCGGGGGGTGGTTGATGTACGCCATGGGAGGGTGCCCGTTCGCATAATAAATATCGGGAAGAGGGAAGTGTACCTACCCCGGTATGCCACGCTAGCCAAATTATATACCATCAACCAAAACTCTATACAGTCTGTGGAACCCTTGCCTCCATCTCACCTGGAGGAAGGTAACGGCTCTAAGAAAATAATGGAGGATTGGTGTCAGCAACTACATTTGGGTACTGACTCCACTCCCTCCCACCAGAAACAGGGAGTCTACCGGGTGGTTCAAGAGTACGAGAGAGTGTTTAGTAAACACCCGTTAGACTTCGGGCGAGTCAAGGGGGTAGAACACCACATCCCCACGGGAGACCATCCTCCCATAAAAGAGAGGTATCGACCCGTACCCCCTGCACACTACCAACACGCCAAGGGGATGCTTAGAGACATGAAGGAGGCTGGGGTAATCAGGGATAGCTGTAGCCCCTGGGCAGCCCCACTAGTCTTAGTCAAAAAGAAAGACAACACCATGAGGATGTGTGTAGATTACCGGAAAATCAACCGTATCACACACAAGGATGCGTACCCCTTACCAAGGATAGAGGAGTCTTTGGCTGCTTTAAAATCTGCTAACTTCTTCTCTACCTTGGATCTCACTAGCGGGTACTGGCAGGTTCCTGTAGCAGAGGCGGACCGGGAGAAGACCGCATTCACCACCCCGATGGGACTTAGCGAGTTTACTTGTATGCCGTTCGGACTCTGCAATGCACCAGGAACCTTCCAGCGATTAATGGAGTGCTGTCTGGGACACAGAAACTTCGAGACGGTCCTGTTGTACCTGGACGATGTCATCGTATATTCCAAGACTTATGAGGACCACCTGAAACACCTGGCGGAAGTGTTCGAAGCCCTGGCAAGTTACGGCCTGAAGGTGAAACCCTCTAAGTGTCACCTCCTGAAGCCAAAGGTGCAGTACCTGGGACACGTGGTGAGTGCTGACGGAGTGGCTCCCGACCCTGATAAGATCACCGCAATTAAGGAATGGCCAAGCCCCTCCAGCGTAAAGGAAGTGAGGCAGTTCCTCGGGTTGGTAGGCTACTACCGAAGGTTTATTCCCGGTTTCACCAAAAAGGCAGCTCCTATGCAGGACCTCCTGATAGGCCAGTCCAGGAAGGCCAAGAACCAGAAGCCACCCTTCAGATGGGAGAAGCTAGAGGAAGAGTCCTTCCGCCAGCTGAAGATGGCCCTCACGGGGGATGAAATCCTGGCGTACCCTGATTATAGCCAGCCCTTTATCCTCTACACCGACGCCAGTAACATCGGGCTAGGAGCCGTACTGTCCCAGATCCAGCAGGGAAAAGAACGGGTAATTGCTTACGCCAGCCGAAAACTGCGACCCACCGAAAGAAACCCTGAAAATTACAGCTCATTTAAGCTAGAGTTCCTGGCAGTGGTGTGGGCAGTCACCGAACGCTTTAAGCACTACCTCGCTTCTTCCCGGTTCACCGTGTACACGGATAACAACCCGTTGACACACCTGGACACAGCAAGACTCGGTGCCCTAGAGCAGAGATGGATGGCCCGCTTGTCCAACTATGAGTTCACAATCAAATACCGGGCAGGACGCTCCAATACCAACGCGGACGCCCTGTCCAGGATGCCAAATCTACCGGACGTAGGGGAAGATTCAGAGGGACTGGAAGAAGTTGAACTCCCCGCATTCCACCGTCATGGGACTATCCAGTATTCCCACCGTGTAAGGAGTAAATCCGCTACGTTCAACCCTTTACCTCATTATAACTGGGCGGAGACGCAAGACAGTGACCCTGCCGTCCGACTGGTAAAGGAGATGCTGACTCGGCCAGATGCACGCCTTGACCCAGACGCTCCGGAGGAAGCCAAGCAACTGTGGGCTGAGAAGAGTCGACTGTTCCTTTACAAGGGGAAGTTGTGCCGCAGAATGGTTAACTCCCGGACGCATGAACTAATCTGGCAAGTAGTGGTGCCAAGAAGAGACGCAGCTATGGTGATGGAGGCATACCACGACGGAGCTGGGCACTTCGGATGGAAGAAGCTGGAGTTCCTGCTGCGCGGGCGGTTCCATTGGGTAGGCATGAGAGGAACCATCGAGAGGTGGTGCAGAGACTGTGGCCCGTGCAACCTAAGAAGGAAGGACCGTGCCAGCCAGAAGACTCCCCTGCAGTCCATCGTCACCCGGCAGCCGTTGGAACTGGTAGCCTTGGATCATGTAAAACTGACCCCAAGCAGAAGTGGCTACGTCTACGCGCTAACCATCGTGGATCACTACTCCCGGTTCTTGGTTGTCGTCCCCGTCAAGGACTTAACAGCTCGAACAGCAGCTAGAGCCTTCCAGCAGCATTTCTGCCGTCCACACGGGTACCCGGACCAAGTGTTGACGGACCAGGGACCTGCCTTTGAAGCGGAGGTCTTCCAAGAATTCTGCACTCTGTATGGTTGCCGGAAGATAAGGACGACACCCTATCATCCGCAAACTAATGGACTTTGTGAGAAAATGAACCAGGTGGTGATAGATCTTCTGAAAACATTGCCCCTGGAAGAACGCAGTCTGTGGCCCGAGAGGCTGCCCGACCTAGTGGACCTATACAACCACATCCCGGTAGGTTCCACCAACTGTACCCCGGCTTACCTGATGAGGGCAAGACCTGGTAAGCTACCTGTTGACCTGGAGATGGGAGTCCTGACACCCGAGGATACTTCACCAGAAGCAGACTGGGATACAGAGAGGCAGCAGCAGTACCGGAAAGTACAGGAGAGCGTGGAGCGAAGTCTCTGTCAAGCTAGGGAAAGACAAGAGAAAACTTACAACCAGTATGCTCCCGCTGTTCCCCTGGTGCCCGGAGAGCAGGTCTTGAAGAGGAAAAGACGGCTCCACAAGTTGGACGACCAGTGGGAGAAGGACCCGTACACCGTACTGCCCTCAAGCCACGACAACCCGAAGGTCTGTACCATCAGTAAAGACGGAGGGGAAACCACAGCCATTGTATCCCGGGATCACCTGAAGAAGTGTCCCGAACAGCTACGGAACCCTGAAGAGGAACAAGAAGACCCTCGACCCGTAGAGGAAAGGGAAGATATGGTTAGTACTGTGCTCGGAGACTTCCCTCGGTCCTGGACTCAAGTCAATGGTGCAGTTGTGGTACCCGTCCTCACGTTCCTCCAACCAGCATCCCAAGTACTTACGGAGCAACCGGTAGAGCTGGAAGAACAGCCGGTCCAGGAGGCAGAAGACTCCACACAAGCAGATCAGGAGGATCAACCCTCTGCTTATAGTGAGCCTGCCATACCCCTAGTGAGCCAAAGGGTCCGTAGACGGCTGCCCAGTTTACCCTTGACAGCTCCCATACCCTGTAGCTCAGGACCAGTCAGCCAGCTCCGTAGGTCCACTAGGGTCACTAGAGGCCAATTGCCCGTACGGTGGAGGATCTAAGTGTTTAAGCTGTTTTTATTAATGTTTACCTGTTTATTGTTGCTTGTGTATAATTTTGTCTTTCTAGTTATTTATAGGAGTCTTTGGTGGATTTACCGGGAATCCTTTGTGTATAGTTGGAGCGTAACCCAGGATGGACTAAAGACTGTTAAGGACTCGGGGCAGGACAGACCCCTACCTGGTTACGTCTCCCTGTTTTGGTGAAATGGACACCTTTGTTTTCTTCAAAGACTGCACCCGGTTGCGGACACGCCGTGACCATCTTTATGTGTTTCCTTATTGTATTGTTATTGTTATACCCTGTTATGTTTAAAAAATATGTTTAGTCCCGGAGTACTAAATTTCACTAGGGGGGAATGTGGCACCCCAGGGGTCTGGTCTCCACAATAATAGCAATATTATGTCTGAGAGCAGGTGGGAGGTCTCTTGGTCAGGAATCCTATGCATGCCACACCTCCTGCCCAGTCCTGGGAGGGGAAGAACTTCCCCTATATAAACTTGGGGCTGAGGCAGGGTTAGGAGAACAGAGTAGAAGAAGAGTAGAGAAGAGAAGCAGCCATAGGAAGAAACAACAGGAGCTCTGTGGGAGCAGTGCTACAAGGAGTCAGGGGCTGGCAGCTGCAGGGCTCGCCCTGACTGAGAAGTTATCACCGGACCCGGAGTCCGAGGCTGTGGGGACTAATCGATACCCAGCAGCAGAAACCGACCGGCAGGGGATTTCAGGTCCTCTGGCCCAGAAACCCGAAGGCACGGTCACACGCGTGGGACCAGCACCGCCGTCGTGGAGCGGAAGCCATTAGAAGGCCCCGAGTCACCGGCCATACGGGTGAGCACCACACGGTACACTCAGGGACGTGGGCTACTTTTACCCGCCTCTAGCAAGGTAGCCAGAAGAGTACAGTTAGTTGGGAAGGCCTACAACTCCGCCTGGCCAGGGGAGATCCCATCTGCTCAAGGACTGACCAGGCCCCGATCGCTAGCAAGTACTCCGGGAGGGTCTTTCTTTGTCACCAGTAAAGACCCTGAACTACACCGCATCGTCTCTGAGTGGTTCCTGCTACCCCCATCATCCACGTCGGCTGCCCTGAGGCCATACCCCTCCCGTTGGGGGTTATACCATCCACGCTGCACCATCCTTCCACCGGCCTCAGCGGTCTGCCCTGCAGCGGCAGCTCCATAGCTGCATTCAACGGGTGGCGTAGTCATCCAACATCTACTGCTAACATACCGCCACTTAGTCTGACTCCCTGGGCACGGACCGGGTCACCGCCACGAGACTACTACCCCTATCAGATCCGGCTCCGGGTAGGCTCCCGCGTGCGCAACGCTGCGCGACTCAGGCCCAGGGGCGCGTCATATACAGTACGAGCACTATGTGGGGCCATGTATACAGTATGGAGCACTATGCGGGGCCATGTATACAGTACGAGCACTATGTGGGGCCATGTATACAGTACGAGCACTATGCGGGGCCATGTATACAGTACGTAGCACTATGCGGGGCCATGTATACTGAGTGCAGCACTATGCAGGGCCATTTATAGTGTGTGCAGCACTATGCGGGGCCATGTATACAGTATTTACAGTATGGAACTCTATGCGGGGCCATATATATAGTACGGAGCACTATGCGGGACCATGTATACTGTAGGTAGCACTATGCGAGGACATGCATACAGTACAGATCACTATGCGGGGCCATGTATACAGTACGGAGCACTATGCTGGGCCATGTATACAGTACAGAGCGCTATGCGGGGCCATGTATACAGTACGGAGCACTATGCGGGGCCATGTGTACAGTACGGAGCACTATGCGGGGCCATGTATACAGTACGGAGCACTATGCAGGGCCATGTATACTGAGTGCAGCACTATTCAGGGCCATTCATACTATGTGCAGCACTATACGAGGCCATATATACAGTACGGAGCACTATGCGGAGCCATGTATTCAGTGCGGAGCACTATGCGGGGCCGTGTATACAATATGGAGCACTATGCGGGGCAATGTATACTGTGTGCAGCACTATGCGGGGCCATATATACAAAACAGAGCAGGATGCGGGGCCATGTATACAGTACCGAGCACTATGCGGGGGCCGAGTATACAGTGCGGAGCACTATACGGGGCCATGTATATAGTAGTACGGAGCAATATGCGGGGCCATGTATACAGTACGAAGCACTATGCGGGGCCATGTATACAGTACGGTGTACTATGCGGGGCCATGTATGCAGTACGGAGCACTATGCGGGGACGTGTATACACTACGGAGCACTATGCGGAGCCATGTATACAGTACGGAGCACTCTGCGGGGCCATGTATATAGTAGTACAGAGCATTATGCTGGGCCATGTATACAGTACGAAACACTATGCGGGGGACATGTTTACAGTACGGAGCACTATGCGGGGCCATGTATACAGTACGGAGCACTATGCGGGGCCATGTATACAGTATGGTGCACTATGCGGGGCCATGTATACAGTATGGAGCACTATGCGGGGCCATGTATATAGTTCAGAGCTCTTTGCAGGGCCATGTATACTGAGTGCAGCACTATGCAGGGCCATTTATACTGTGTGCAGCACTCTGTGGGGCTATGTATACATTATGGAGCACTATACGGGGCCATGTATACAGTACGGAGCACTATGTGGGGCCATGTATACAGTGCGGAGCACTATGCGGGGCCATGTATACAGTACGGAGCACTATGCGGGTTGATGTATACAGTATGGAGCACTATTCGAGGCCGTGTATACAATAGTGAGCACTATGCTGGGCCATGTATACAGTATGGAGCACTATGTGGGGCCATGTATACAGTATGGAGCACTATGCGGGGCCATGTATACAGTACAAAGCACTATGCGAGGCCGTGTATACAATAGTGAGCACTATGCTGGGCCATGTACACAGTATGGAGCACTATGCTGGGCCATGTATACAGTATGGAGCACTATGCGGGGCCATGTATACAGTATGGAGCACTATACGGGGCCATGTATACAGTACGGAGCACTATGCGGGGCCATGTATACAGTACGGAGCACTATGCAGGGCCATGTATACAGTACGAAGCACTATGCGGGTTCATGTATACAGTATGGAGCACTATGCGGGGCCACGTATACAGTAGGGAGCACTATGCGGGGCCATGTATTCAGTAGGAAGCACTATGCGGGCCATGTATTCAGTAGGGAGCACTATGCGGTGGTCATGTATACAGTACGGAGCACTATGCCAGGACGTGTATACAGTACTCAGCACTATGCGGAGCCATGTATACAGTACGAAGCTCTATGCGGAGCCATGTGTACAGTACGGAGCACTATGCGGAGCCATGCATACAGTACGAAGCTCTATGCGGGGCCATGTGTACAGTACGGAGCACTATGAGGAGGTCGTGTATACAGTACGGAGCACTATGCGGGGGATGTGTGTACTATACGAAGCACTATGCAGGGGACTTACAGTACATACCAAAAGTTTAGACATACCTTCTCATTTAAAGAAAATTGTACATTCACACTGAATTCATCAAAACTATGAATTAACATATGTGGAATTATATACTTAACAAAAAAGTGTGAAACAACTGAAAATATGTCTTTTATTCTAGGTTCTTCAAAGTAGCCACCTTTTGCTTTGATGACTGCTTTGCACACTCTTGGCATTCTCTTGATGAGCTTTCACGACACTGAAAATGATTGCAATCAGAAATTCTTTGGTATTATTCTCTTCATTTAATTTGACTTCAATGAAAAAAACACAAAAAGAATTGTCCTAAAGCCAAATTGGATATAATTCCACACCAAACCTAAAAAAGGGGGTGGACAAAAGTATTGGCACCCTTTGAAAAATCATGTGATGCTTCTCTAATTCGTGTAATTAACAGCACCTGTAACTTACCTGTGGCACCTAACAGGTGTTGGCAATAACTAAATCACACTTGCAGCCAGTTAACATGGATTAAAGTTGACTCAACCTCTTTCCTGTGTCCTTGTGTGTACCACATTGAGCATGGAGAAAAGAAAGAAGACCAAAGAACTGTCTGAGGACTTGAGAAACCAAATTGTGAGGAAGCATGAGCAATCTCAAGGCTACAAGTCCATCTCCAAAGACCTGAATGTTCCTGTGTCTTCCGTGCACAGTGTCATCAAGAAGTTTAAAGCCCATGGCACTGTGGCTAACCTCCCTAGATGTCTACGGAAAAGAAAAATTGACGAGAGATTTCAACGCAAGATTGTGCGGATGGTGGATAAAGAACCTCGACTAACATCTAAACAAGTTCAAGCTGCCCTGCAGTCCGAGGGTACAACAGTGTCAACCCGTACTATCCGTCGGCCTCTGAATGAAAAGGGACTGTATGGTAGGATACCCAGGAAGACCCCACTTCTTACCCTGAGACATAAAAAAGCCAGGCTGGAGTTTGCCAAAACTTACCTGAGAAAGCCTAAAATGTTTTGGAAGAATGTTCTCTGGTCAGATGAGACAAAAGTAGAGCTTTTTGGCAAAAAGCATCAACATAGAGTGTACAGGAAAAAAAAAGAGGCATTCAAAGAAAAGAACACGGTCCCTACAGTCAAACATGGCGGAGGATCCCTGATGTTTTGGGGTTGCTTTGCTGCCTCTGGCACTGGACTGCTTGACCGTGTGCATGGCATTATGAAGTCTGAAGACTACCAACAAATTTTGCAGCATAATGTAGGGACCAGTGTGAGAAAGCTGGGTCTCCCTCAGAGGTCATGGGTCTTCCAGCAGGACAATGACCCAAAACACACTTCCAAAAGCACTATAAAATGGTTTGAGAGAAAGCACTGGAGACTTCTAAGGTGGCCAGCAATGAGTCCAGACCTGAATCCCATAGAACACCTGTGGAGAGATCTCAAAATGGCAGTTTGGAGAAGGCACCCTTCAAATATCAGGGACCTGGAGCAGTTTGCCAAAGAAGAATGGTCTACAATTCCAGCAGAGCATTGTAAGAAACTCATTGATGGTTACCGGAAGCGGTTGTTCGCAGTTATTTTGGCTAAAGTATTAGGCTGAGGGTGCCAATACTTTTGTCTGGCCCATTTTTGGAGTTTTGTGTGAAATGATCAATGATTTGATTTTTGCTTCATTCTCTTTTGTGTTTTTTCCTTGCAAGCAAATTAAATGAAGATAATACCAAAGAATTTGTGATTGCAATCATTTTCAGGAAGAAATTGAGTATTATCTGACAGAATTGCAGGGGTGCCAATACTTTTGGCCAGCACTGTATGGGGTCCATTATTCTGTATGAAGCATTATATGGGTCCATTATTCTATTATTCTCTATTGAGCATTATATGGGGCTCATTATTCTGTATGGAGAATTATATGGGGTCGATTATTCTCTATGGAGCATTATATGGGGTCCATTATTCTGTATGGAGCATAATATGGGGTGCATTAGTCTGTATGGAGCATTATATGGGGTCCATTATTCTGTATGGAGCATTATATGGGGTCCACTATTTTATTATTCTCTATAGAGCATTATATGGGGCTCATTATTCTGTATAGAGAATTATATGGGGTCCATTATTCTCTATGGAGTATTATATGGGGTCCATTATTCTGTATGGAGCACAATATGGGGCCCATTATTCTGCATGGAGCATTGAATTGGAGTGCATTATTCTGTTTGAAGCAATATATGAGGTCCATTATTCTGTATGGAGCATTATATGGGGCCAATTATTCTGTATGAAGCAGTATACGGTATTGTTCTCATTATTCTGTATGTAGCATTATATGGGGCCCATTATACTGTATGGAGGACTATGAAGTTCCCATTATACCGTATGGGAGATTATATGGGGTCAGTATACCGTATGGAGGACTAAACTGTCCAGTCTGCACTGTGCGCTGCCAGTTATCGCCGGTTTCTGAGCTATTGTAGAATTTACAATAGATATCACTCATGTAATGTAAGAAGTAAGTGAAATCTTTGGCCTTGTACTATATATATATATATTTCTCTGCCGTATCTGCACCATGAATCCTGGTATGTATTAAAGGGGCCCACTGAGACTCTTTCGCCCGGGGCCTACGAAAGCCTGGAGCCGACCCTGCTGTCTGCAACCAAAGAGAAAAACAGGAATTCTTCTCCTGTAGAGGCGAAAACTGGTGAAAATACAGGATAAAAGTAAAAAAAAATGACCAGGTATAGTGATATTCCAAAATGTACACACATGGCAGCTTATTCTTAAAAGTTACATAAAATGATAATTTCCCTTTAAATATTGGAACCTCTCTCCAGCAGTGAACGGCAATCTCCATGAATAAAGTCCACTGCACTCGTTCTGATTATTATATTTAGCATACAAGGCAATATCGGTTTAGAATCGCCTCAGTCATTGTTATAAGATCGCTATGTTTCCGGGCATAAATCATACGCTTGTAACATTGTGTATTCCTTAGTGTTGCAAATCTGAAATATTGTAAATTACATACTCCAGTTTGGCTAAAAATATTCCTAAAAAATGCTAAGAGGAGAATTTTTACTCTGCTGTACAATATGTAGTGTGTCCCCTGCCCCTGCTGTGCCCCTTCACAGAGTATGGTGCCCCATAGTGCAATCCTCTACATAGTATGATGCCTTCACAGTGCCACCTCTACAGGGCCCCAACAATGATTTCCCTCTCACAGTAACGCACCCACAGTGATTCCTCATAGATTTTGGTGCCTCCACAGCACTTTCCCCCACACATTATAGTTCCCCCATGGAGCATTATTGAGGAAACTGATAAGACCATTATTGTGTAGGGCACAAATGATCATAGAATCATAGAATGGTAGAGTTGGAAGGGACCTCCTGGGTCATCTGGTCCAACCCCCTGCTCAAAGCAGGATTCACTAAATCATCTCAGATAGATGTCTGTCCAGCCTCTGTTTGAAGACGTCCATTGAAGGGGAACTCACCACCTCTCGTGGCAGCCTGTTCCACTCATTGATCACAATAACTGTCAAAAAGTTTTTTCTAATATCTAATCTGTCTCCTCCCATTCAGTTTCATTCCATTGCTTCTAGTCTTTCCTTGTGCAAATGAGAATAAAGATGATCCTTCTACAATGTGACAGCCCTTGAGATATTTATAGACAGCTATTAAGTCTCCTCTCAGTCTTCTTTTTTGCAAGCTAAACATTCCCAAATTCTGTAACCGTTCCTCATAGGACATGGTTTGCAGACCGGTCACCATTCTGGTCGCTCTTCTCTGAACTTGCTCCAGTTTGTCAATGTCTTTTTTAAAATGTGGTGCCCAAAACTGGACACAGTATTCCAGATGAGGTCTGACCAAAGAGGAGTAAAGTGTGATAATGACGTCACGTGATCTAGACTCTATGCTTCTGTTAATACATCCCAGAATAGTATTTGCCTTTTTTGCTGCTGCATCACACTGTTGACTCATGTTCAGTCTTTGATCTATTAGTATACCTAAGTCTTTTTCACATGTGCTGCTGCTTAGCTGTATTCATCTCATTCTGTATATGCTTTTTTCATTTTTATTGCCAAGATGTTGTACTTTGCATTTTTCCCTGATAAAAAAACATTCTGTTAGTTGCAGCCCACTGCTCCAGTTTATGTAGGTCTTTTTGAATCCTCTCTCTCTCTTCTCTGGTGTTAGCTATCCCTCCTAGCTTTGTGTCATCAGCAAATTTAATCAGTTTACCCTCAATTCCTTCATCTAAATCATTGATAAAGATGTTGAACAATACAGGTCCCAGGACAGAGCCCTGTGGTACCCCACTTGAGACATTCATCCAACTGGATGTGAAGCCATTTACGACCACTCTTTGAGTCCGATCACTAAGCCAGTTATGAATCCACCTAACAGTTGCCTTGTCCATTCCATACTTGGTCATTTTTTCAATAAGGATGGTGTGAGATACTTTGTCAAATGCTTTGCTGAAGTCAAGATATACTATATCTACAGCATTTCCCTGTCCACCCAGTCAGTGATTCTGTCATAGAAGGAAATTAAGTTAGTCTGACATGACTTGTTAGTTGCAAACCCATGCTGACTCTGGTTAATCACTTCATTCTTATCCAGGTACTTACATACATGTTGTTTAATAATTTGTTCAAAGATCTTTCCTGGTATAGAAGTCAGACTCACCGGCATATAGTTCCCTGGGTCCACCTTCTTCCCCTTTTTGAAGATAGGAACAACATTTGCTCTTCTCCAGTCTTCTGGGACTTCTCCTGTTCTCCAAGAATTTTCAAAGATTATGGAGAGTGGTTCTAAAATTTCTTCTACGATCTCCTTCAGTACTCTGGGGTGTAATTCATCTGGACCTGGAGACTTGAACTCACTTATGTTAGCTAAATATTCCCTCACAATCTTTCTGTTTACAAATAAGGTGGATTTTTCTATTCCTTTAATAGGACAGTGAAGATCAGTTGATGTTACATTTTCTTTCTGAGAGAAAACTGATGCAAAATAGGAATTAAAAAGTTCTGCCTTCTCAACATCCTTTCTTACCATTTCACCATTTTCATCCTGTAAAAATCCTATAGCATCTTTGACTTTTTTTTTACTTTTGACATACCCCCAAAATCCTTTTTTATTGCTTTTGACATCTCTTGTAAGCCTTAATTCATTGTCAGCTTTAGCTAACCTGATACGTGCCCTGCAGGATCTGCAGACTGCATTATAATCTTCTTTAGATATGCCTCCCTCTTTCCATTTGATAAACATTTCTTTCTTTATTTTTAGCATGTGTTTAATTTCTGTGTTCATCCATCCTGGTTTCCTTAAATGCTTCCCATTTTTCCTACTTTTTGGGATTGTTAACGATTGTTGTTTGAGAATCGCATTTTTAAAAATTTCCCATCCTTCCAGGACATTTTTGTCCTTAAGGATATCCAGCCATTGGATCCCTCCTATTCTCTTTCTGAGTCGCTTAAAATCTGCCTTTCTGAAATCTAACCTTGAAGTTTCAGTCTTCACATGTCTTCCTCCTCTAGTTATCCAAAATTCTATAATAGCATGATCGCTGCCTCCTAGCGCCCCAGCCACTTTTACCTCCTCAATCATTTCCTCCCTGTTTATAAGGATTAGATTCAAAGTAGCAGATCCCCTTGTTTTCTCTCCTACCTTTTGGAAGATAAAGTTGTCAGCAAGAGAGGATAAGAATTTGCTTGACCTGTTAGCATTACTTGAGAGAGATTCCCAACAAATGTCTGGATAGTTGAAATCTCCCATGACCACTACGTCATATTTTTTGGAGAACTTGGTCATTTGATACATAAAGAGTTCATCCATATCTTCATTTTGCCCAGGTGGCCTGTAGTAAATGCCTGCAATGGTGTCCTTTCTGTTGTTCTCTCCTTGTATTCTTGCCCAAACAGTTTCCACAGAACTCCCAGTCTCTGCTTCAATCTCTGTGCAGATATACGCTTTTCTAACATACAATGCGACACCTCCTCCTCGTTTATCAAGTCTGTTTCTTGCAAATAAGTTGTATCCTTTTAGCCTTGTGTTCCAATCATGTGTATCGTCCCACCAAGTTTCAGTGATTCCAATGACATCATTTTTCTTTTCCTGCGTTAGTAGTTCCAATTCTCCTTGTTTGTTTCCCATGCTTTGTGCATTTGTGCATTTGTATGATACTTTTACTCTTTAGGGTACTCACTCTGAGGTTCACTATTACCATCTGTTGGGCACAATTACTTTTAGGGGCACCATCTGTCTGGCACTGTTGGTTTCTGTGGCACTATCTGTGTAGATCTCTTTCAGTTGCTATTTCTAGTAAGTTTTGATGTATTGACTATGTGCGCACGATCAGGAAAATTTCTGCAGCGTTCCTGCATCTATTGGCAGCAAAAACGCTGAGATAAATACGCAGCGTTTTGATGCGTTTTCATGTGTTTTTTTATGTGGTTTTGCCTGCAGATTTGCCATGCGTTTTTCCAGTGCATTGTATAGGAAAAATGCAGGCAAAAACGCAAAAAGAATGGACATGCTGCTTCTTTTTCTGCACATGAAATTCAGTCAGGATAAATTCTGATCAAAGAACTTGCAAAATGTCATAGGAAACCATGGGAGAAGGTTTACAATGCATTTTTGGCCCATTTCTGTGCAGACAAAACGCACCAAAAACGCACTGTTTGCACTTTGGGTCACTGCGCTTCACTGCAAGTGCAGTAATGGGGAAAATGGGGCAACAGTAAAGAATTAGTGATATCAAAATAGATGGATAAGGTGGTGGAAATGTGAGAAGTCAAACATGTCTGTGTTGAAATCCCTACAGATGAGTTGAGGCTAGAAGAAGTCGTAATGGTGGTCTGGACCAGATGGAAAAGATAAGAAAAGTGAATGGCTCCAACTAGAAAGAAGGTGAACATTAAGTCACTTAATATAACTGTATGACTATGTATGACTGTGAGACCTCTTATATGCTTGGCAGAACTGAGATCTAACACCATAAGGATGGAGTATAGTGGTAATGTTTAGTCTTTTTATAGTGTGTTTATTTTGTAACAGTTTGGTGGTGCAATTACATTAAGCTACATTGTCACATTATCATTTCACGCATTTTACTCCCATCTTTACACTAAATATCTTATCAAGTCTCCTCTGTGACCTCATCAGTGATTCTATATTCTATATAATAATATGGCCCGTCTGTACCTCCCTCCCTATAGGAGTAGTGCTCTCCACTAGTGCCATCTCTGTGCCCCCATATAGTACTAGTGCCCTCTGTGCCTCCATACAGTACTAGTGCCCTCTCTGTGCCCCAATATAGTACTAGTGCCCTCTCTGTGGCCCCATATAGTACTATTGCTCTCTCTGTGCCCCATATAGTAATAGTGCCCCTCTGCGTGCCCATAAAGTACTAGTGCCCTCTCTGTGCCCCCATATAGTACTAGTGCCCTCTCTGTGCCTCCATATAGTACTAGTGCCCTCTCTGTGCCTCCATATAGTACTAGTGCCCTCTCTGTGCCCCCATATAGTACTAGTGCTCTCTCTGTGCACCCATATAGTAATAGTGCCCCCTCTGTGCACCCATAAAGTACTAGTGCCCTTTCTGTGCCTCCATACAGTACTAGTGCCCTCTCTGTGCCTCCATATAGTACTAGTGCCCTCTCTGTGCCTCCATGTAGTACTAGTGCCCTCTCTGTACCCCCATATAGTACTAGTGCCCTCTCTGAGCCCTCATATAGTACTAGTGCTCTCTCTGTGCACCCATATAGTACTAGTGCCCTCTCTGTGCCCCCATATAGAACTAGTGCCCTCTCTGTGCCCCCATATATTACTAGTGCACTCTCTGTGCTCCCATATAGTACCAGTGCCCTTTCTTTGCCTTCATATAGTACTAGTGCCCCTAAATAGTACTAGTGTCCCCTCTATGCCCCCATATAGTACTAGTGCCCTCTCTGTGTCTCCTTATAGTATTAGTGCCCTCTCTGTGCTTCCATATAGTACTAGTGCCCTCTCTGTGCCCCTATATAATGCTAGTGCCCTCCCTGTGCCCCCATATAGTAATAGTGCCCCCTCTGCATCCCCATATAGTACTAGTGCCCTCTCTGTGCCCTCATATAGTACTAATACCCTCTCTGTGCTGCCATATAATACTAGTGCCCTCTCTGTGCCCCCATATAGTTCTAATGCTCTCTCTGTGCCCCCATATAGTACTAGTGCCCTCTGTGCCCTCATATATTACTAGTGCCCTCTCTGTGCCCCCATATAGTACTAATGCCCTCTCTATGCCCCCATATAGTACTAGTGCCCTCTCTGTGCCTCCATATAGTATTAGTGCCCTCTCTGTGCTCCCACATGGTGCTAGTGCCCTCTTTGTGCTCCCGTATAGTACTAGTGCCCTCTTTGTGCCCCTATATAGTACTAGTGCCCTCTCTGTGTCCCTATATAGTACTAGTGCCCTCTCTGTGCCCCCACATGGTGCTAGTGCCCTCTTTGTGCTCCTGTATAGTATTAGTGCCCTATCTGTGCCCCCATCTAGTACTAGTGCCCTCTCTGTGTCCCCATATAGTACTAGTGCCCTCTCTGTGCCCCCACATGGTGCTAGTGCCCTCTCTGTGCCCCTGTATAGTACTATTGTCCTCTTTGTGCCCCCGTATAGTACTAGTGCCCTCTCTGTGCCCTCATATAGTACTAGTACCCTCTCTGTGGCTCCATGTAGCAATAGTGCCCCCTCTTTGTTTGTATAGAGTAATAAGACCCCCTTCTGACTCTGAATAGTATTAGTCCTGGCTCCGTGCCCCCATATAGTAGTAGTGCCATCTCTGTGCCTGAGGATATGTATATTATTATAGATAATGTGGACCCAAGTGTCCGAAAATCAGAAGAGCCAAATGATATTGGTCAGAATGTAAAGATGGGTGGTCCGGCACTGAATATAATATAACTGAACAGGAATATAGAGAACATTATTACATTCAATATTCTCAGTCTTTATATTCTCCCCATCTGTAAATACAATGTTCCTTTTACCCCTTACACCTATGTAGTAAAGGTCATAGTCGCCTCTATGTCTTATTCTAGAACAATGGGAATCTTCTTCTCCAGGCCCATGTAAATAGCGTTTTTCTGATACAAATGTGATGTGAGCAGAAGATTAAAAATATTTTCAGTTCTTTACAGTCCATTTTTATTGGGCCTTGTTCAGACGAGCGTATTATACCGACCTGTGCTCTCTGCACCACAGACCGCACCCGCGCCCAGTATAGCCAATGTCCAGATATTCCACACATGGACCAACAATGTGAGTGGAGACAATCACTTCATGGGCAAGACCTTCCTAAATGGCATCTCACAGGACTGACAGCCGCTGATTGACTGCAGCGCTTATGTGGCACAATGACACAAGATTGACGGGGACACGGCGCTCGGGGCAGAGAAGCAGCATCAGTCCGACAGAAAATGTGCTTTTTTCTTATTTTATTCAGCACAATAGGGGCATTCAGAAGGAGATGTCAGTAGTAAAGACCCCTGTAACTCAGTCCAGTGTTTGGTGTAAAGCATGGAGGTAATAACCAAAAAGGTTCAGGTACATTTTTGAGCAGTTTTTTCGTTTTTTTCTCCCCTTCTTCCAAGACTCATATAACTTTTTTATTTTTCTGTCTACTTAGCTGTATGAGGGCTTGTATTTTGAGGAACGAGTTGTACTTTTCAAAAAAATAATTTATTTTATCATGTGATGTACTGGAAACAGGAAGAAATTGCAAAAAAAAGTGCAATTTCACAATTGTTTTTTAATTTTTTTATTTATCTTATTCACTATATGGAAAAATGATCTGGCAATATAATTCTCCGCTCCACCTGCGGCTGTTAAAGGCACATGATGGCTGATTAAATGAACTATCATCTGCAGAAAAAGATGCATGCTCAGCGCTGGAGCCCACATCAAATGCAGTGACACAACTTATGACGTAACTATGTCATGTGTCGTGAAGGAGTTAACCTGTCCTATCAAAGACATTGAGAGTCACTCAAGTTAGGAGAGTTGGACTCCACTGGCTGAATATTTACCAGATATAAGCTCATCCACGGGCCAGAGAACGCCCATCAGGGACTCTTGTACTGACGCAGATGGGGTACGGCCATCACTGTGCATCCCTGTAACTGTGTTCAATAAGGTAACGAGCAGCCGGCACACTTTCTCATACAATCATATGTGACGTCCTCTTACTCGAAAAAGCCTGTGTTTACCCTGGGTGATGGGGGACTCGGTGTCGGGTCCTATGATGAAGAGATGAGGTGCAGCCGTGGCCCAGACCCGACCCGTGCTCAGGCCCGTCACATTAAAAAGAGATGGTGTGGGCTCATCCGGGTTAAGTGGCTGATTAACGACTACGCCACCTGTGGTGCCTGGTGAAGGGCTACCAGTGCCGCTACAGTCCGCTGAGGCCTTGTTTTACGGCTGCCAGAGTTCTTACTACTCCCCACAGGCTGAGCGTGGCCTCACGGCAGAGGGACAGGAGGATGGGGGTAGTAGTAGAGGGAGACTGGCGCCGCGTCGTGCGGTGTGGCGCAGAATAAACAGTCCGGAGGCCATAGGGGTGAACTTCCAAGGCTTTACTCACTTTAGAGATGGCAGAAGGAAGGTGACTCCCTGCTCCTCGTGGAGTCCTGCGGTCACCATGCACGGGGGTCCGACAACCTCCGAGTAAGTCCAGCATTCAGTCGGGACCCTACTGCAGAGTGTTCCTGAACTACAGACCGAATCCTTTCCTGTCCGTGTGTGTGCAAATAGGCCGGGACTCCCTCTGAACTTCTCTCAGAACAAGGGCACGGGTGGCAGCTCCGCTCCGTCCGATACCCTGTGGGATCCTCTGGGCCTAACCGGGCTTTCCCGTCCAGGACGTAGAGTAGCAAGGTCGGGTGTCGGGGGCCGGTACCCCTCTTGCAGCCGGAGTCCCTCTGAATATATCAGCATGGCGAGGACAGGTGGCGTACACCGCTCCGTCTGCATCCTGCCTGGGATCCATTTGCTGTGGAGCCACACTCTTAAGCTCCGGGCCTTCTTGGTCCTGGTCATTGACCGGGTTGAGACATTCCTGGTCTACAACCTGCCCCTCGTCCCAAGGCCGGGGTACGAGGGCTGTGCCCCTTGCCGGTGCAGGCCCACACAGGATCTGCGCTCCCGGAGGGAGGTCACATTACACACAGTATTTGACAGCACAGTACAGCCGAAGACGACGACCAAGACCAAAGATGGCTTTTTATTAAATATGAAATTTAAAGTGTAACTAACTTGTAAGTCCTCCACCCTCACCCACTAACTGGTTCCCCTAACTCTTGGTTCCCCAGTCTCCCTGTAACCAGGGGAGCAGCACCTAGTGCATATTAGCTCCCTATGGTGGAGAAGTGTGGTGTTGGATGCAAGGTTTGGGTCACAACTATCACACTGGTCTTACCTCAGAGGAGGAACACCACACTCCATTAAAGAAGTGCAGCATCCCTGTGGCGGTCGAACCCTCAGGGGCGCCACACATACAACACTGACGACAGTGGAAACCAAACACTCCTGCACCCATGTCTGTGTCTATTCAGCACAGAAGTGTAAAATATCAAGTGCAGCCCGTGGAGTGAGGTGTGCGCAGCCAAGTGAGTAAGAATCACGTCCTGTTCTATATATTAGACTGGTACATGAGCATGAGATCTGCTGATTGTGCTACGTCCTGGCAGGTCTGTGCGGATGTGACGTTATTGTAGCATCGGCGTCTCTGCCCCCTTACAGGCAGAGACGTCGTCCCCCTTACCGCCGCGCTCCGGGCCCGTCATCTTCCGGCCCTCCTGCTGCTGCTGCCGGCACACGCAGCTTCCCTAGCACTGTGCTTAAGGCGCGCCCGTGCTCCCTCCTCCTTAAAGGGGCCATGCGCGCCATCCTAAGGAGTCCCCGGCCAATGGCGGGAGGACCTCTCATATAAAAGGCACCTCCTCCAAAATGGAGGAGCCCGTGCAAGGTTGTAGCTTTGTGTTATAAACCCTGCTTCAGCCCTCAGGTCTCGCTGCTAGTCTGACTACCAGTCCGCCAGCCTGACTACCAGTCCAGTCCGCCAGCCTGACTACTAGTCCAGTCCGCCAGCCTGACTACCTGTCCAGTCCGCCAGCCTGACTACCTGTCTCCGCCAGCCAAGTACACTCTCCAGCCCAACGGTCTGCCTACGGTCCAAACCCGCCAATCTGTCTATGGGCAAGGCTTGCCTGCCTACCCGGAGAACTTACCAATTACCTGCCAGTTACCTGCCGTGACTACCAGCCAGCCTACCTGGAGGCTCCTGCCAGTTACCCGTGGTGTCTACCAGTCCGTCTCCCCGGATCACCTGTCAGCCTGCCTGCCGTGCTCATCCGCTGTACCGGTCAGTCCCTGCCTTCTGACCCGTGGAAGTCACCTGCTCTCATACAAGGACTGGCCCAGAGTAGCACCTGGTCCCTCTGCTCGGTCCTTCCTTGATTCACGGAGTCGATTGAGCCGCCGTGCGACCTTGGTCAGTCCGAGTTGATACCTAGTCATGCCCCTCAGGTCCCTCCTTGCACCGCAGCACAGAGGTTCCACCACCCAGATCCGTAACAGTTTGCATGGGCCATGGAACCCAGTGGCCCCCAGGCTCCTTCGCTTGCTGACGTGTACCAGGAGGTTTCTCATCAGAGATCCCAACAGGAAACCATCCTGACCTACCTGCGGTCTGTCAACTCTCGCCTGGACACGCTGCCTGTCACACCAGTGTCCACCTCGAGCCGAGCGACACCCGCTCCTGCGGCGCCTCTGCCTACCTGTGCTATAGCATCCAGCTCAGGACCCCGGCTCTCTGCGCCTCCTTGTTTTGGGGGTGACCCCGTCTTATGTCGGGGTTTTCTGAACCAGTGCACGTTGCACTTTTAACTACTGGCACATCAGTTTCCCTCTGACCGGGCCAAGGTGGCATTCATCATGTCTCACCTCACCGGGGAAGCATTGGCATGGCTAAACCCTCTATGGGAGAGAGGGGATCCCCTGGTGTCCGATCTTCCGGATTTCCTCACTGCCTTCCGGAAGGTCTTCGATGAGCCTGGACGAAGGACTTCTACTGCCTCCTCATTGCTCCAACTCCGCCAAGGGAGTCTCACCATGGGCCAGTATGCCATACAGTTCCGTACCCTTGCTTCTGAGCTTGCCTGGAATGACGAGGCCCTGGTGTCCACCTTCTGGGGGGGTCTTTCCGGATGGAAAAAGAATGAGCTAGCCGGCCGGGACATTCCTACCACCCTGGATGACCTGGTGTCACTAGCTGCACGGATTGACATCCGTTTCCTGGAACAAGCTAAGGAGACTACCCGGGAGAGAAGATTTCCTCATCTTGCTCCTGTTTTCCAGAAACCTGCCTCCCACCCTGCAACTCCCCAGGCACGCTCGCTCAAACCCATGCAGATCAACCAGACCAAGATGGTCAAGTCTCGCCAAGAAATACTCCGTGCCGAGGGGAGCTGTTTCTACTGTGGTAGTAAGGAGCATCTGATCCGTTCCTGCCCGGAGAAGCCGGGAAAATCCAGTGTCTAGGACCACTCGGAGAGGTCGTCCTAGGCAAGAGTAAATCCTCTCCGTTCTTGACTCTATCCGTTTCTATTTCCTATGGAGAGAACCGCTTCTTTGAAACCGCCCACCTGGATTCCGGAGCCGCCGGGAATCTCATTTCTCAGTCCCTTGTAGAGAAGTATCAGATTCCCACCAAACCTCTGGCTGAACCATTGGCAGTCGCTTCCGTGGATGGAAGACTCCTTCTGGTGCCCATCGTGCTCGTCACAGAGCCTGTGACCCTTCAGGTGGGAATGTTGCTGACGCGCCCCCTGGGAACTGGGCCTTGTAGATGCTGGGGGTTGTAGTCACCGTGGCAGTGACCTGGTCTGTGACCCAGGGCGGTCAAACCAGGGTAGTTTATGTGAATCTGTTTGTATAGTCTGACTACGCCACCTGTGGAATGCGGTTATTGGGAACCGCCGCTGCGGAGCAGTCCGCTGAAGCTGGTGGTATGTGCAGCAAGGTGATGTGACTCCCCACAGGAAGAGTGTAGCTTCAGGCAGCGTGTATGCATGATGGTGGTGATAGTGCCTGGATCAGTAATAATAACACGGAGTCTTTGCAGTGCAGTCCTAGGGTCTTTACTGGTGGTAATTATATAGGCCCAACGGGAGTACTTGCTAGGGATGAGGGCCTGGTCAGTCTGGGAGCAATCCTAGAATTCCCCTGGCCAGGTGGAGTTGTAGGCCTGCCGTTCTGACTGTACTTTTTTGGCTATCCCGCTTATAGTCGTGTTGTAGCCCACGTCCCTGAGTGTAACGTGCTGCTCACCCGTATGGCTGGCGACTCGGATCCCGTGTATTCCTCGCTCCTCTGTGGCGGTACTGGTCCTTTCGTGTGGCTGAGCCTCCGGGCTTCTGTTGGCCAGGAGACCTACAATCTCCTGCCGTGCGGTTTCTGCTGCTGGGCTTGAAGGGTCCCACAGCCTCGGACTCCGGTGTCCGGTTCTCGGTGTGTGCTCTGGCTAGGACGAGCTCTGCCAGCTCCAGTTCTCAGCTCCTTGCTCCTTCGTGTCCTATCTGACTCCTGACACTGACTACACTCAGACTGACTAACACTGCCTCCAGATCCAGTTATATAGGGCAGGATCCTCCCCTTTCTGGTCTGGAGCAGGAGGTGTTGCTTGTAGTGTGTTCCCTGACCAGGAAACTCCTGTTTTGCTCCCAGACATGGTATTACTACCACTGTGGCAACCAGACCCCCTGGGGTGCCACATTGCACTCGGAGAGGATCTCCTTCCATGTGGTATCCGGACTCTCTCACTCCCTATTGCTAGGTCTACCCTGGCTACAGAGACATGAACCCTTTCTGAATTGGCGATCCACTGAGGTGCTCTGTTGGGGGCAGGATTGCCATGAGACCTGCCTGGTTCCGGTTCGCCCGGTTCGACCTCCATCTACTCCGGCTAATTTACCTGGTCTACCGGCACCTTACTGGTCCTATGCAGATGTCTTCGACAAGAAGGAGGCAGAGACACTGCCACCCCATAGGCCATATGATTGCCCTATCGACCTGGTACCCAGTGCCACTCCACCCCGTGGGCGTATCTACCCCTTGTCGCTGGCCGAAACCCGGGCCATGTCGGAGTACATCGAAGAAAATCTGGCTAGGGGATTCATCCAGAAATCTACCTCCCCGGCTGGAGCTGGATTCTTCTTCGTAAAAAGGAAAGACGGCTCACTACGCCCCTGTATCGATTATAGGGGACTTAAGCAAATTACTATAAAAAATAAATACCCCCTGCCACTCATCTCAGAGCTGTTCAACCGCCTTAAAGGTGTGAAGATCTTCTCCAAGCTCGATCTTCGTGGGGCGTATAACTTGGTTCGGATCCGCCAAGGAGACGAGTGGAAAACGGCATTCAATACCAGGGACGGCCACTATGAATACCGTGTGATGCCCTTCGGTCTCTGTAATGCTCCAGCCGTCTTCCAAGAACTAGTTAATGACATCTTCCGTGACCTCTTATATTCGTGCGTGGTGGTGTACCTGGATGACATCTTGGTCTTCTCTCCGGATCTACCCACACACCGGAGGGATGTTCGTCAGGTCCCGCATAGGCTCAGGCACAATCACCTATACGCAAAATTTGAGAAATGCCTCTTCGAGCAGACCTCTCTTCCGTTCCTGGGCTATATTATCTCTAAAACCGGTCTACGGATGGACCCCGAGAAGGTCTCTGCCGTCTTAAAGTGGCCCCGACCGGAGGGGTTGAAGGCGATTTAACGATTCCTGGGCTTCGGTAACTATTACCGCCTATTCATCCCGCATTTCTCTTCCCGGACTGCACCCATCTCTGCGCTCACCCGTAAGGGTGCTAATCCTAAGGAATGGACGTCCGAAGTGGAGGAGGCCTTCCTCTCCTTAAAACAAGCCTTCTCTTCTGCCCCAGTGCTGCACCGTCCGGATTGCAACAAACAGTTCTTTCTGGAGGTTGATGCTTCCTCTTCCGGAGCCGGAGCTGTGCTCACCCAGAAATCTCCGTCCAGGAGAATGGTAACCGGCGGCTTCTTCTCCAAGCTTTTCTCCTCGTCCGAGCGCAACTATTCCATAGGAGACCGAGAACTGCTAGCCATCAAATTGGCGCTGGAGGAGTGGCGTTACCTGCTAGAGGGGACTCTGCACCCGGTGGTCATCTATACTGACCACAAAAACCTGGCATATCTACAAAATGCCCAAAGACTCAATCCACGTCAGGCCCGGTGGTCTTTGTTCTTCGCCCGTTTCAACTTTACCCTTCATTACCGCCCTGCGGATAAGAACGTTAAAGCCGACGTTTTGTCCCGATCCTTCCTGTCTTCTGATCAAGAGGAGGAGCCTATGCATGTCATCGATCCCTCCAAAGTAATGAATGTGGCTCCGTTGGACCTGTCTCGTCTCCCACCCGGCAAGACGTTTGTAGCGGTTCTTCACTGGGGTCATTCATCTAAATTAGCCGGCCATGCTGGCCAGAGGAGGACCTTCCTGCTCATTACCGGGCATTACTGGTGGCCTTCCCTGCACAAGGATGTTGTAGACTTCGTCACGGCCTGTTCATCCTGTGCCCGCAACAAGGTTCCCAGACGTCTTCCAGCCAGCCGTCTCCTGCCTTTTCCCGTACCTGCTGCCATGTGGCAACACATTGCTATGGACTTTATTACTGATCTCCCTGTTTCTGCCGGTTGTACTGTCATTTGGTGGTCACTGACCGCTTTTCGAAAATGGCCCACTTTATCCCTCTGCCTGGTCTCCCGTCTGCATCTGTGCTGGCTAAGGACTTCATCCATCATATCTTTCGTCTCCACGGCCTACCCCTCCACATTGTGTCTGATCGAGGGGTCCAGTTTACTTTTCGCTTCTGGAGAGCTACGTGTAAGCTGCTGGATGTCTCTCTGGATTTCTCCTTGGCTTATCATCCTCAGTCCAATGGACAAGTGGAACGTATCAACCAGATCCTTACCAGCTTCCTCCGGCACTTCGTCAACGCTCACCATACCGATTGGGTAGAGCTCCTACCATGGGCCGAGTTCTCCTATAATAACCATGAGAGCGAATCTTCTTCCAAGTCCCCGTTCTTTGTGGTCTACGGTCACCACACCCGGATTCTGTTTCCCGTCTCCACTTCAGTGGACAATCCTGCCGTGGAGTCTCTGGTCAGCGAATTTTCCACCATTTGGGAGGACACTAGATCCGCGCTTCTTCAATCCTCCGAGCAGATGAAAAGACATGCTGATAAGAGAAGTCTGGATCCGCCTCAATTCCGTCCGGGAGACAAGGTTTGGCTCTCCTCCAAACATGTTCATCTCAAAATACCCTCCTATAAGTTGGGTCCATGGTTCATCGGTCCATTTGAAGTCCTCAAGCAAATCAATCCAGTGGCCTACAAGTTAAAACTCCCGGCCACCTTACGGATTCCAAACTCCTTCCACATATCTCTCCTCAAACCGGTTGTTCTTAATTCTATTTCCGACAATCCAGGTACCTCCCCAGCTCCGGTCTCCGCTGAGGACGTCTATGAGGTAGAGAACATTCTGGCCACCAAGAGGGTAAGAGGAAAAACCTTTTTCTGGTGGATTGGAAGGGGTTTGGCCCAGAGGAGAGAACTTGGGAGCCCAGGGAGAACATCGACGCCCCGCTTCTTCTTGAAAAAAATTTTTCGGACCTAAAGAAGAGGGGGCGTAAAGGGGGGGTACTGTATCATCGGCGTCTCTGCCCTCTGACAGGCAGAGATGCCGTCCCCCTTACCGCCGCGCTCCGGGCCCTGCTTCTTCCGGCCCTCCTGCTGCTGCTGGAGTGCGCAGCTTCCCTAGCACTGTGCTTAGGGCGCGCGCATGGTCCCTCCCTCTTAAAGGGGCCGCGCGCGCCGTCCTAAGGAGTCCCCGGCCAATGGCCGGAGGACCTCTCATAAAAAAGGCACCTCCTCCAAAATGGAGCTGCCCGTGCAAGGTTGTAGCTTTGTGTTCTAAACTCTTCCTCAGCCCTCAGGTCCCGCTGCTAGTCTGACTACCAGTCCACCAGCCTGACTACCAGTCCAGTCCACCAGCCTGACTACCAGTCCAGTCCGCCAGCCTGACTACCTGTCTAAGCCAGCCAAGTATACTCTCCAGCCCGACGGTCTGCCTACGGTCCGAACCCGCTAGACTGTCTATGGGCCAGGCTTGCCTGCCTACCTGGAGAACGTACCAGTTACCTGCCAGTTACCTGCCTACCAGCCAGCCTACCTGGAGGCTCTTGCCAGTTACCCATGGTGTCTACCAGTCCGTCTACCCGGATCACCCGTCAGCCTGCCTGCTGTGCTCGTCCGCTGTACAGGTCAGTCCCTGCCTTCTGACCCGTGGAAGTCACCTGCTCTCATACAAGGACTGGCCCAGAGTAACACCTGGTCCCTCTGCTCGGTCCTTCCCTGGTTCACGGAGTCGATTGAGCCGCCGTGCGACCTTGGTCAGTCCGAGTTGATACCTAGTCATGCCCCTCTGGTCCCTCCTTGCACCGCAGCACAGAGTTTCCACCACCCGGATCCGTAACAGTCATTAGTCATCTGTACTGCAAACCTCCTAATGTGGAAGTGAGCGGCAACAGATTACTCCTTTATGCCCCATCCCCCTGATGATGCCTGAGAGCCGGCGAAACATGTTGGGGGTCTATATATTTATAGATGGAGAGAGACAGGACCTGAATTACAATTACGGTGACAATCTACCTGTATATAACTAATGGCTGACTGCAGCAGTAAATCATACAGTGTATTCAGTGCCTGTGAATGTGATACAAATGCACAAAGGAGCATTAATAATGGGGTCACTCATTCATGGGGGTTTTATTGTTTTGTTTGGGTTATATGTAAATAATATTAATAAAAGTGACACTATAAAGAGAAAGAAGATTTCAGTGACCCCAGAGCTGAGTTATAATAAGGTAAAAGGCACAGCAGTGACCCGTCCTTCCCTGGGGTTGTGGTGGGATTACTGTATATCACATGTGATCGGCCATTGGTAACGGTACAACCTGTATTATATATATCACTGATGGCTTTATTATATACTTCCCCAATCTCACCATATTCCTGTCTTCATACATAGTATATTCTGTGTCAGAGCACATATAACACCCTTCATGCTTAGTACACATGTAATAATACTACTGTGACTACATAACATCACCATCTACAGCCGGCCACATGCTCATTACATGGTGCAAATGGCAGAACAGCACCAACCAGAGTGCCTTATACCAGTGCCAGTCAGGACCTCTATATAAGGGACTGCTCCATCATGTGTCCCCCGCACACAGTAACCACATACACAGTACAATAGTGCTATAAGACTCCATCCACACTGTACATATAACTGCCAATGACACCTGTCCGGTCTGGTGTTGGCTGTTTGGTAAAGTATATTATCCCCTTTCCCTTTCTCTATTGGGTACCAGTATATATATATATATATATATATATATATATATATATTGTATATACGCGCCCTCCATCCTGGTATATATGTCCCTCATCCTGGGCCCCATCCTGGTATATACAGTGATACAGGGATGTGAAAAAGTGTTTGCCCCTTTCCTGATTTCTTATTCTTTTGCATGTTTGTCACACTTAAATGTTTCAGATCACAAAACAAATTTAGATATTCGACAAATATAACAAAATGCAGTTTTTAAATGAAGGTTTTTATTATTAAGAGAAATAGAAATCTAAACCTACAAGGCCCTGTGTGAAAAAGTGATTGCCCCCTAAACCAAATAACTGGTTGGGCCACCCTTAGCAGCAACAACTGCAATCAAGAGTTTGCGATAACTGGCAATGAGTCTTTTACAATGAGGATTTCTCTGTAGGAATCTTGGCCCACTCATCTTCGCAAAAGTTTTGTAATTCACCCACACTGGAGAGTTTCCGAGCATGAACCGCCTTTTTAAAGTCATGCCACAGCATCAATCGGATTAAGGTCAGGACTTTGACTAGGCGACTACAAAGTCTTAATTTTGTTTTTCTTAAGCAATTTAGAGGTGGACTTGCTGGTGTGTTTTGGATCATTGTCCTACTAATGCACCCCATAGTCCTATATAGTAGTATAATGCATGCCTATAGTCATTCATAGTAAGATAATGCACCCCCATAGTCATATATAGTCATATATAGTAGTATAATGCACCATCATAGTCATACATACTAGTATAATGCACCCCATAGTCATTCATAGTAGTATATTGCACCCCCATAGTCATATATAGTAGTATAATTCACTCCATAGTCAAATATAGTAGTATAATGAACCCCCATAGTCATATAAAGCAGTATAATTCACCCTATAGTTATACTTTGGCAGTATAATGCACCCCCATAGTCATATACAGTAATATAATTCACCCCATAGTCATATATAATAATGCACCCCATATTCAAATAAAGTAGTATGATGCACCATCATAGTCATAAATAGTAGTATAATGCTTCCACATATTCATACATAGTAGTATAATGCACCACCATAGTCATATATAGTAATATAATGCACCCACATAGTCATATATATTAGTATAATGCACCCTATAATCATATATACTGTATTAGTATAATGCATCCCATAATCATATATAGTAGTAAAATGCACCCCTATAGTCATATATATTAGTATAATGCACCACCATAGTCATACATAGTAGTATTATGCACCCGCATAGTCATATATATTGGTATAATGCACCCGCATAGTCATATATATTAGTATAATGCACCCCTGTAGTCATACATAGTAGTATAGTGCACCTCCATAGTCATATTCATTAGAATAATGCACCTCCATAGTCATATATATGACTGGCTCCCCATTGCCCAGAGACTCCAGTTCAAAACCCTAACCATGGCATACAAAGCCATCCACAACCTGTCTCCTCCATACATCTGTGACCTAGTCTCCCGGTACTTACCTGCACGCAACCTCCGATCCTCATAAGATCTCCTTCTCTACTCCCCTCTTATCTCCTCTTCCCACAATCGCATACAAGATTTCTCCCGTGCATCCCCCCTACTCTGGAACTCTGTACCCCAACATATCAGACTCTCGCCTACCATGGAAGCCTTCAAAAGAAACCTGAAGACCTACCTCTTCTGACAAGCCTACAACCTGCAGTAACCATCACTCCACCACATTACTGCATGACCTCCTCTACCCCCACCTACTGTATCCTCACCCATCCCTTGTAGAAAGTGAGCCCTCGCGGGCAGGGTCCTCGCTCCTCCTGTACCAGTCGCTGACTCGTTTTGTTAAGATTATGTAAATGTTTTTGCTATGTATATTCCTATCACATGTAAAGTGCCATGGAATAAATGGCGCTATAATAATAAATAATAAATAAATAAATATATATTAGTATAATGCCCCCCCATAGTCATATATATTAGTGTAATGCACCCCCATAGTCATATACTGTATATTAGTATAATGCATTCCCATAGTCATATAGGGACGCACATCCAGTTGAAGTTTCTACTGGCGTCGCCTGCCTCCTGCATGAAGGGATTAATAGAATAATAATAAAAAAAACCACTATAAGTCGAAATGAAGTTCTCTGCCGTTCCTCTGGACTCTAAACTGTCACCCATGATGCCCACATCAGTGTATAGAGCAGAGCAGGTCCATGATCTGCTGCCTGGCAGGTGCCACCTGAGGTTCCATCACCTCTGACCTCACCTGCACACGACCAACTGCCGTTTACTTTCATCTGTCGGCTGAAGCGATCGGACGGAGGTTTGCGGTTTGGAAGATTTTGGAAGATATTTTTGCAAATGGCGTCTACTAGACATGGAGAACAGAGCGAGGAGAAGAAGAGGAAGAGAGAAGAGGACAGCGTGACCGGATTCAAGAAGATCACGAAGAAGAGGAGAGAAGCCAACAATGGATTGGAGGAGTCAACACCTGGATGCAGCGGAGACCCTGGATCATCCAGCCCCTATGCCAGGCTTAACATCAGCCGCTTCGACATCCACCAGGTCTTGGGTAGGGGCGCCTTTGGCAAAGTAAGTCCTACATATTTTATATTCATTTTAAACCTGAAGTTTTTATTATATCCTCATGTATTGTTCTCTGTTATCAGCCATGTCATGCTTTGTTGTTGCACATTGTAGTGTTCTGTGAGATGACATAAGTCATCTCCATAGTTAGGTCTAGTGCTGCTATAACGTGGTATTCTTCTACACTGGATGGTTGATCTCAGGGGTCACAGCTGTAGGGAGCAGGGGACATTGTTTTTTTCCATGTCATCATCAATATTGGCTCCTATCAGGCGGCCATATTGTACATACGTTGCTCTCTGTTTTTTTATTAAACCTTAATAGACAATGATATTCAGACCACACTAATGCCAACTCAAAGCCTCCACTAATGCTTGTTATGTTTATTCCCATATGGTAACAGTGGAAAACCCTTTAAAGAGTCGCTGTTGTTTTAATTTTTATTTCATTAACAGCACACGTGAAAATAAGCAACATAATAAATATTATTTGAGAAATCTGCTTCTTTCTCCACCAAGATTGATTTTTCATTTTCAAAGTCTCTATTTTCGTGTAAAATCTGTATTTAGTGAAGACAGATTGTTACGTTACTGAGATAGGAGATGACAGTTGGTGCTGATAATATTCTATGTAAAGGGGGAGAGGGAGGAGCTAAAGGCAGAATTCCTCCCTCCTCCTTCCACTTCTCTTCTACATAGAATATTATCAGTACCAACTGTCGCCTCCTTTCTCAGTAATGCAACAATCTTTTATCACAGAATACAGATTTTAACCGAAAATTGAGAATTTTAGAAAATGAAAAATCAGTCCTGGTAGAGAAAAAAAGCAGATTTCTGTGATTAGATTTATTACACATTGCTTTTTTTCATGTGTATTATTGATTTATGAAATAAAAATGCTGACTATTTTTTATCACCTTTCCATAGCCCATCCCTGGAGTAGGCAGTGCATTATGAGCAGAGATTTGCTCCTCTACATGGTCCTGGTTACCAGCAGATTGAGAAACCACTCAGTTTTATCATGTGCCTTAGTAGAAAATCCAGATCCCTTCCACTTCCTGCAGACACCTTCCAAGTATTCTTCATTTGTCTTTTTCAGGTGGATCCACATAGCAGTAACTGGGAAAACACTTTGACAAAATAAATATAAACCAAAATGAATGACATCCCCACATGATTAAAAGATATATTTATTAGAAAATAATAAAAAAATACATACAATTCAAGCAAGGTAACTCGAAAAGGAGGGATGAATGACAGTGATAGTTGTAGTAACCCAAGTTGAAGTTCTTTAGGTTTATATTGATTGTAATATGTTTAGCAAAAACCATCGCTTTCCAGAACAAAAATCCAAAACTAGAAAGAATTATATATATAGATTTTTTTTATGTTTTTTATATTTAAATGTAAAAAAAAAAACAATGTTCAAATGTTCCACACCATATCCATCATATCCATTGCTGGGCAGCTCTGAAAAAACACATGTAGAGATTCTCCAGGTCTTGGAAACTGCTTCTGATCATGTTATCAGCGCAGGTGGATGCAGGTCTTCACCTCTTTCTAACAAGATGTCTCATGCCTGTATAGAAACAATAAGACGCCTTTCTCATTAATCTGAAAACAATTAAAATACATGTTTTTTAAAAAATTTTGAATATATCCCTTTTATCAAATAAAACAAACTAAAGAGAAGTCATGGAGGAAAAACAAAATATTTACCTGGAAAATACATGTTGGAAGCTTTGTGTGAATCAGGATAGGTGGATTCTGAATGTTTGTTGTTAGCTGCTCGTGATGAAGACGTGTGCTGATTGTCTCCCTACGTGGTGAAAGAAAAGCTAAATATATAAAAGTAGTTACACTTTAAATGATATACGGCAATAAGAGACTAAATTAGAGACTTAAGATTCTCAATATTTTAAAAATAGCTTATTACTGATTGTTGATGATAGTGGAGGCTTCTTTCTTACCTTCATCTTAGGTAGATGAGATGATGATATTTAGACAAATCTTAATGTTCAAATAGTTCAAATAGTGAACCTGAAAATATAAAGAAACATAATTACATCCAACTAAGCTTGAAATTATAAAAGGTTTTCAAAAGCATTGTAGATAATTGATGGAAATGATCAATCGTTCCATATCCAGCAAGTTATGGAAATGTATCCAGTATTAATATGGTAACCTATGAGGATGGATTCTGAATGTTTGCTGCTAATTGCTGGTGCTGGTGATGAGCACAAATACTCATTGTCTCGCTACTCAGGGGAAAATATATAAAAGTATCTGAACTTTAAATTATAAAGAAACAACATTAGAGACTAAATATTCTGAGGAATAGTTACATGTTTAGCTGATGGACAATTGAAGTAATCGGCCTCCACACCGGCGGCAATAAGATTTATTATCAGCTATTCTTTGAAAACGCCCAAGTCTACAAAGATAAGAGAAATATTGGTTACCAGACTGGAATGAACGTTGGTTAATACCATGGATCATGTTAAAAAGAACAAATTGAAACCAATATATTAAGGACTGGCCCCAGCACAGAAAATATAACATGTAGCATCCTAAGCCCTACAGTCCCCAGACGTCAGTCCGCTCTGATAGTAGTAAAGTATAAAAGCCTTATACCAACAGAACCGCCCTGACGTCTCTGCACGGTGATTGTGTTTCATGACGCGATGAATCATCAAATCTACTTACTTGTTATCACACAGGGAGCACTGGTAGTTGTACTTATAGCTGATGGTATAGCTGTGACACATCGTCACTTCCGGCAGCTCGGGATGGATGTCATTTACCCTTCTGGTATAAGTCTGCCATAACGGGCCATGGTTATCTCTGCCTTCACCATCGATTATCCAACAGGCAGCATGGCACATCTCGTGCGCAAGTGTGGATCGTAGTCGCACTAAAAAAGAGTTTATACAGGCATAAGAAAATCTAAGTACACCCTGCTTGAACTCTTTGGTTTTACATATCAGGATTCAGGATACAATATAAAATATCTGATCCTTAAAACGTCTTCAAATTAGGTAAATACATCCTGAGATGAAAAACACATGAAAAGTCACAACATGCCATTACTTATTTACCAATAACTACTTCAAAATGCAGAAGCAGAGAGTGAAAAATAAGTACACCCCATGAATCACTAGCTTTTAGAATGATCTTTATCAATAATAACTTGAAGCTGCAGTAAGGGTGTACTTAATTTATCACACACTGCTTTTGCATAATTACACTATATTATTTATCATGTTGTTTTCTGAGATTGTATTTTCTTACTTTTAAGATCTTCTAAGGACCTGATGCTTTTTTGATTTTGTCCTAATATGTAAAACATTAGATTCCAAAGAGGGTGTACTTAGTTTTTCCCATGACAGCATGTACGATGAATTTATAAGATGTATTACATCACAAGTAGCAGTTTTGCAACCTATAGAGGTTGTCTCATAAAGCTGCAGGATGGACGTGATATGAAACCTACCGGAAGAATCCAAGACCTTATCGGAAAGCTCAATAACTGAGGAACGGTGGTTGTTCTCCAACTTGTGACGGCATTGACCGGATGCTGATGTCAGCCTCTTATTCCAGACTACGTCCATTTTCCTCGGGAGCTAAAATAGAGGAAACAAATTCCACTAAATCTGTAAACTCTTTGACCCCATTCTAACAAAGCACCCAACTCTCCTGTGTGATTTACAGCACTAGTCTCCTTGTATGGGACATGGGGTCTACTGAGAAGTCCAACATGTCAGAACAAAAATAAAAATAAACCTTTCCTAAAATGTCCAGATGTCAACAAATTGGTTTTTATATGTAAATGTAAAATCCTGTGAACTACAAGAAGTTGCTAATCTCTATATGTCTGCATGATGGATCATGTAAGGTCTCCACTCATCCCACAGATAAGAAGAAGGTGATGGCATTTACCAAACTAAGTGAGTTTTGCCTGAGATTTCAGAACCATGACAAGGGAGTTAGGGTGCTCTTCAGAAACTTAGAATGATAGAAAAGATTGTTTGAAGGTGGAGATAATGGATAAGTCATGTGTCGCCCAGATACCGATAATAAGATACCTTATTCTCGAAGATTGTCCTGTTGTATAGATGGTACAGTCGCTCCACCAGCTTCTCCTTTGTTACCTGAAAGTGGGTAACGTAGATGGAAGATGGAGAAATAATGTCTTCCAGGAAACAGCCGGGGATGTTACATAGTGGTGTCCTGGGAAAGATAAGGAATCAGAAATAAATCCAAAGGAAACATCTGACCTAGTTCATGATTTTCCACAGAGGTAGATGCATCCGGCATAACTCACCTCTCCTCTGTAGCGGAGCTCTCCTCACTATCAGATGGTAAATTATCTGTACAGAAATATGGAAGAATGAAAATTTGTAATCAGACAGGTCAGAATGCAGATCCATGCTAGAGAGAAAACATAATAAATGCTGTAAAGTGAAAATACATCTAAATCAAAATGCCAGAATTGTGGGTTTTTTTCTCTCTGCAACTACTCAAAAAATGCAATAAGAAGCAATTTAAATGTCACATCCACCCCATAATATTATCAATAAAAACATTGAGCCGCCTTATAAAAGAACAAGCCCTCATACGCCTCCATCAATAGCAAAATAAAAATGTTACAGATCTCAGAAAATGGCGACAAAATCAAATATATTTATTAATAATATCAGAATTGTTTTTCACACTTAAAAAGAAAAACTTTGCAAGTTTGGTATGGACATAATCATACTGGCCTGGAGAATCATATTTCCAGGTTCATTTTACTGTGCAATGAAGACCTTAAAAATCAAAAACCCTCCAAAAAATCCATTTTTTTTTTCAGTTTTCCCTTACTTTGAATTTTTTTGCATTTTGCAATACATTGTATGGTAATGTGAATTGTGCCATTGAGAAGAACATCTCATTGCACTAAAAACAACCCATTATATGTTAATGTGGATGGAAATATAAAACAGATAAGTCTCAAGGAAGAAGGAGAGGAAAAGACATAAGTAGACTACAAATTGACCAGTCCCTAAGGGGTTAAAGGTACAGACCCAACTGTAATTTGCGTTTAGTTGTTAGATTTGGAAACTGACAGTACAAAAAAGCATTGTTCTTTCTACAATAACATAACCCTGGTTGTATCTAGAAATGATGACTTACCATGATATGTGGAAGATTCTCCAGTATTGGAATCGTCATCGTCAGTAATAACAATGATGTCATCATCGGAGCTGTGACATAAATGTAACAGAATATGAGCCACCATTAATCATTAATCCCCATCAGGTATCTAGTAATGGAGGAGATGTGAGTCTTACCAGGTGGTACTGTCCGGATCAATATCTGAAGGTGGTAAAATCAGATCTGTGGGGGCAACACAACATAAATCTCTTATTAGAATATTGTAATAACAACTACAGAGGAACATCAAAGAAATAAATCCTAATACAGTATTCAGTGTACCCCTATATGTAGATTAGGAAATAGACCACATTCAGCTAAAGTAACCTGCACTGTGCATGGCCACCATGAGAAGAAATCCCCGAATCCCAATCCTGACCGACTATAGAGCGAATGCATGAATAATGTTCCTGACCAAATGCTGAAAAGAAATGTTGTTCTGCCACTATGGAAGTGTCCCAGACATAGGACTCACACCAATAAAGCTTATCTAAAATAGGATTACCCCTTTAATGTAACTTTAATTTAAAAATGCACAGACCCATTTATAATTTGCCTTTAATTGTTACATTTGGAAACTGATCTGTGACAGTACAGAAAATTCAATGTTGTGGGGGCAACACAACATAAATCTCTTATTAGAATATTGTCAAAAGAAATAAAAGTGTACCCCTATATGTACATGGGGCAAAACACCACATTCAGGTACAGTAACCTGCCCTGTACATGGCCACCATGAGAAGAAATCCCCAAATCTCATTTCTGTCTGACTTTATAACACCTGTATAAATATTCCTGACCAACTGCTGAAGAGAAATATTTAATATGAACTCATTACCTTAGACGTACAATAGAGATAAATCCAAGCCCTGACCACAATGAGCTGCACCCAATGACTATAATGACACATCAATATATCAGAGCTGTTACTGGATCGGAGCACAGTACCTGGTAAATTCGGAGTCGGGCCCGAATTGAAGCCACTGATGATAACCTGGCGTGGAGACCTCGGTATTGGCTTCTTTCGTGGATGATACTGAAAAATTGTCAAACATGTCAGATAGAATCTATGAGCATGAACATCTCTAATTTATAATCTTCCTCCATTTTCCACTGATTTACAGGTAGATGTCTATATGAATATAGTTACCATTGGCCTGCACTTACTTCATGTGCAGAGTAGGATGGGTGTGCGGGACACTTATGGTTAGGATATGGATAGGGGCGGTGGTGACATTTTCGTGTCTTCATACAATATTATTATGTACCCTGTACATGGACATGTTGACACAAATACCACAACTAAAGGCAGTCATTACTCTGGAAACATGATCCAAACTACCACCCCATCATGCCTCTTCCTGGAGCTCTATTTTGTGCCACCATTTGTTTTTAATGGGATTTTTATCCCAAATGTATTCTCATTATTTAAAAATATAAAAATGACGCTCACCTGATGGAAATCGTCATCATCACTGCTGTCCTCGGTGTCAGAGAGAACTATAATGCGCTTAAATCGCTTTTTTCTCATCATATTTGCAAAATTCACTTACAACACTCCTCTCTCCACAAACGCCTACAAAATCCCTCAGCGGAACTCTGGATGACGGGGCGTTCTATATCGTCCAGTCATTGTGGCATCATCGGAATGATGCGATTGTTTGTTTTTTTATTTAACTTTATTTAAATCTACAAAACGTACTGCAGAAATACAAAACATAAATCCAGAAAAAAACAACAATCCTTCTAATTCCCTAACTCCTGCCCTTTTTTGAATTGTTCAGAAAAAAAATAATAATCAAAAAAGTCGACAAAAAACAAGATTTAAAAAAACAAAGAAACCCCGAAGAAAATAGGCGATTGATTATCCCTCTCCCCCAAGTTTTAATGCTCTACGCTACATTTTTTGCAAAATCTTCTCTCAATTTTTTAAATTCTCCGAGGAGCAAAGCCACGCCCTCTTGTATTTTATTACTCTCTGAAAAAAATTCTTCCATTCTGTAGTATTCAATTTTTTCCCTATCCATTTCCTAACCAAATCCACTCTTGCTGTATAAAGTCGCCTACTTACGAACTCTCCTTCCTCATTTCATCTCTTCCGTTCCAGAGAGCAGGTTACAATTGTTGATTTGACCTCAATGGAGATCTAAGTCCCCAGTTTCCCCTCTATATCTTTATACCCTATGATAAATGTATCAATTCTGCTCTTGTTTCTTACACAACTTACAAGTATTGTCAGCTATCTTCTCCATTCTGTATAATACCTGGTGAAAATAATAGAACTAATGGATCAATTGGATTAATTTATAGTTTGATTAATTGACATCCCACTTTTGTTTTTATATATATTGAGCCTCTGCAATATTTACTCTTTACTTTCTCAACTAATCTTCTTCTTAAACATTAAATATATAAGGAATCACGGTTAATTTTTTATTAATATTATATTTATTATATTATAGAATATTGTATAAAATATATAAGTTTATTAATATTAGATAGATTTTTTTTTAAATGGCAACCAATCAAAAAATAATCCATTCCTCAATTTGATTCCCTCATACTCTTCATCGCTTGTTGAATTTGACAATATCTAAAATCGTGCACTTTACTAAGCTAAACTGTGTCTTCATCACATTAAATGGCAACAACTCATCTTCATGGATTAAATGTTTAACCAAATGCAACCTTTTCTTTTCCAAAACCCTGTATCTTAACAATGTTATATATATTTATATTATCCTATGATGAGGCGTATCCAATTGACGTGTTAATATTTAATATCTTCTTTAAATAATCAAGTATAATTGCAAGAAAAAAACATTTGTCATCTCCTAGATTCCCGTGAAACAAAATCCCTGATTTCAAAAATTCATAAATGTTACAAAATCCCCTTTTTTCTTATTTAGTAAAAATCTTTCAAAATCAGAATTCCTGAAATTTAAGTAATTGGGCTTCCCAGAAATATCTGTGGAAATAAGGGACGGCCAAGCCTCCTTCTGTCTGAGACTTCAGAAGATAGTTACTTTTATTCTCACCCTCTCTCGCCAACAAATCAGGTCGTTCAGAAGAGTTTCTGTTTATTTAAAAATTTTCTCATTTACCCATACCGGGCAGACACTGAGGACATAACGAACTAGAGGCGAGAGACCATCATCTTAATCAGGGTTATTCTATCCACATTAGATATCGGCAGCATCCACATCAACATCTATTTTAATTTCCTAATGAACAATATAATGTTAAGCGATACAAAACTCACAAGCTCCCATGTGATATTTATCCCTAAATATTCAAAGCCATCTTTTTACTAAAGTCTGTAAATCTCTTCATGCTTTTCTGATTTTTTCATCAAATGGTAATAAAACCCATATACTACAGTTGCTATCCAAGCCAAAGTGGGCACCAAAAGACACGGTCACCTCTATGGTCCACATGAAAGATTTCCCCATCTCTAACAAAATCAGCAGAATATCATCTGCATAGATCAATATCTTTCCCCCTCTCCACTGCTGCCAAAACCACTAATTTCCTCAAGGAAAATACAGTGAGAAGATAAGAGAGGGGGCATCACCGTTTTGTACCTCTGGCTTGGGGTGAATGGTATAATAGTTTGATCCACCTGATAAAATTCTCCCTGAACCCAAACATCTTGAGTACCCTCCACAAGAACTCCTACACCACCCTGTTACAAGTCTTTGTGGCCTTTGATGCCATGATGGAGCGGTGGTCTCCATCTCCTAATATTGTTAAACACTTTCCTCAAATGAATCAGCTCCACTCCCTGGTATAAAACCATTCTGGTAAGAAAGTAGTGGGGGCTTCAGAATTATTTAAACATGTCTTACATTTCATTGAGGATCCAGATACAAATGAAGAACAACTTCCTTTAGGTCCATGATCAGAGTTGACAATTCACACCAGCCACTTCCAATATTAATGGAGATGTTCACCAATATTTGATGAAACAAAGGAGTTTAGCGTAGTCTTAAAATGATAACGCAGATGTCTCTCTGATCACTTTCATTCATGAGCACCTCTGCTTGTGTCCTGTGTTAGTTTTCGCTCTTTTTCTGGCAAGGGGTGTCTTCCATCCAAGTTGGAATAGAACATGTCTAAATCTCTTTTCCTTCTTAGACGTCACCTCTCCAAGATTATCTTTTTTTTTAATTCAAGTAATTGAGAGATTGCATAACAGGAAAGAAAGAATAACAATGGTTCCAGAATGAAAATACATAATTATTCAACAACATCATATCTGTTATTAGCTCTTTATATACATCTCCATACACATCATGTCAGTCAAGTTTAAAGAATACAGCAATACACATTACACAGGTGTTTATAGGGGAAATACAAGAAAAACTATTATCTCCCAGACTGAATTGAGAGGTAGGATCAGTAGGGTATGGGTCACACCAAAGCTTCCAAACCTTCTCAAATTTATTAGGACAGTGTCCACTCTTATATACAATCTTCTCATACAAAAAGCCAAAAAAGAGAATTCCCATGTACAAAAATCAGTCAATCTTTATTCAACAATCAATTAGACAACATTAAAAAAGTGATACTACAGAGATGGTGGATGAATGCAAATTAGCATGCTTGTCCTAGAAAGTTGGACAGGTTACAAATATAAATATAAATTGCACATGGAGCCACTAAAGACCAATATGAAGAAAAAACATATAAAGGATGAGAATCCAAATATATACATATAAATGCCCTGAACAGTAATGAACATCAAGGGGGATCCACCCGGCTGTATAAATATGTAATATAAATAGTGAAAGTTCACTCTTAGACCTAAGTAATAGTGCCAGAAGTACACAATGTGTGATCCACCTAGTGTTCATCAAATAGAAATACTATGGTCGCACAATAAAACTGTTCACAAAGATCAATATATAGAAAAAAGATTTTATATTCCCGTGGATTCACTCCATAAGGGTAGTGGCAACAGGATGAGACAGAATGCTGAGGAGTGGTACTCAGAAAAAAGTATAACTATAAACAGAACAAGTGCTCAATATAACCACACAGTCAGCAGACTGAAAAATCCTTAAAACAGTGCTATTGAACATAAATAAGTCTCAAAGGACAGCAAGCAATTCATATTCACTGCAGTAAACCCTCTAACGCGCGTTTCGCTTCAAAGCTTCTTCAAAAGGGTATACTGAGTAGACAGAGACTGGGTATTTATGTAATTGGACAGCTAATCCACTACGTTACACATCAAATGCTATTTAAAATGACTGCATGAGAATGTTACATGGAGATGTTAACCCTTTATAGAATGAGGAGTATATATCCCTATACACCAGATATCGATTGCGGTAAAAAACGCCAAGCTCACCTGCAGGCGGGCTCCCTGTTGCACCTCGCTTCCTCGCCGTGCAGTCACATGCGAGAGGAGGGAGGAGCGAAGTTCAATCAGGGAGAGCGTGTGTTGCCCGGTCAACCCCAGATGCCAAATAGTGCATCCATTCCCGCCACGTGTGACAACACGTCAGAGGAAGGAGAGTCCATATGAAAGTGCGTGTTGCCTGGACTACTCCAGAGGTAGTATGGCCCGGACTGCATCCCCCCATAGGGGCCTTAAGAGGAGGGCCGCATTACTCAGGAGGTCTGCTAGGCCGTAATTTGGGGTGGTAAGGGGTTAATGTAAGGAATACAGTTTTGGGCGCGAATTTGTAGGGAAGGAGTATAGGGGCAGGGGGATAGTACGGGGTTATCTGATTGGCTAGTGGGAAGTATCTCTGTGGGGAGTATATAAGGTGAGGGGTGGTGGGGGTAGTCCATTCGGGAAAAGTTAACGAACCTGAATCTACGTCGGGTCCTGAGGAATGGAGGCTCTTTTCCAGGAGATCCGTTCGTTGGCTGAGAGCAGGGGACAGCTGTGGCTCCAGGATCAGCTGCAGCGATGGAACACTGAAGGGACGGCCGGAGAGGTGGCTGCACCCGCATCACCTCAGAGAGGTGCAAGGAGGTCCAGGCCGCCGGAGAGACTCAGCCCGGAAGGGACTCTCCGGCCAGGCACCGGTTGCAAAGCCACTCCAGGGACCCCTCCGGATCACAGGCACAACCCCAGCCCCCATCTGCCGCACGCCGCTCTGGAAGAATCTCTAAGCATCAGCATCATTCAGAGGCCGGGGTGAGTGACGTCGTTGGCTCTGCCCCCCCTGTGAGGTCATCCCGGTCATGTGGCACCACTATCCAGGAAGTGCGGGCTGCTCAGGAGAGCAGGGCCTCTGCTGCTGCAGGAGGGAGAGATACATTATATGAACGGCCGGGGCATCCACTTCGGGCCCAGCGAGCAGCCAGGGGAAGGAGAGCTGAGCCTGAAGGATGCCGGACCCAGGGAGCAGAAGGAGGCAGGAGGGTGAATAGGTCAGCCGGAGCTATTTCAGGTGAGCGGCAGGCACAGCCGCGCCGGGCCCATGCAGCGGGGAAAGCAAAGGAGTACCGGTCAGTTGGAGCTGACCCAGAAGAACGGCAGGTGGAACCGCACCGGGCCCAGGCGTCAGGATCAGCAGGACCCCGGCGGCGGAGATCGGGAAGACCAGTGTGGGGGGGCAAGGAGACGACCCACTCGGGATGTCGGTAGCACCGAGGACCGATGCAATGTCCATGGGAGAGGGCAGATTGCTGCTAGGGATGCGGGCTGCAGGCATGCAGCTGAAGTCTCTCCTCCTCCCAGACAGCACGCTATTGTGGATAGGAGGTCCAGGTCTAGCAGTGGGTTGACTCCGTCGGGTTTACCTGGCGATGTCCCCGAGCCTGACTCTGCCTCTGAAGAAGAGGGCCAGATTTCATCTGGCAGTGAAGAGAGTGGGGACGATCGCCGCAGAGGACACGAAACGGCTGTTCCAAGGCTTCCTCGTAGTCAGCCTAGTAAGTCACATGGTTTAAATGTGCCTCGGGGGAATGCGGATGATGTAGATCAGAGGGAGCGGTATTTTCAGAGGGGCTTGGCAGCTGACAGGGCGATGGGTAGTGAACGGGTGAGCGATGTTGTGTCGGAATTTGTTAGCATGGTGCGGGGTTTTTTGTCACCTGCGGCAGTTCCTAGCGGAGTTTGGCAGGGTGGTGCTGGAGGTTCAGGGGCGGTTGCGGAGACCCCGGCAGTTGTGAGTGGAGGGATTCCTGCACCAGTTGCAGCTAATGAGACGGTTGCAGCACCAGCGGCTGCGGCGACTCCAGTGGATACAGTGCGGTTGGATGACAGAGCAAGGGGCAAGGTTTATATGTGCTTTGATGGCCCCTTGGGAGCTCATTTAAAGCAGGAGGTGTGAGAAAAAGTGAGTACGTGGAAATTTTTTCTTTGCTACCGTTGGAGAAGTTTAATTTGGGCAGGGTAAATCCAGATGAGAGTAAGAAGGATGAGGAGGAGCGCAGGCGTTATCGTCTGATTCCTCGCACTTTTCAAAATTGGCTGCAGGCGTTTACCACACTAGCGAGTGTCATTGGGGAGAAAACTCTGGAGAACTGTTCTGCATTATTTTGATATTTAGATTCGATTAGTGAAGCATACCGTGTTTATGGCGGGATGGCCTGGCTGAGGTATGATGAACAGTTTAGGCAAAGAAAGGCAGTCCGTCCGAGTTTACGGTGGGACCACAAGGAGATTAGTTTGTGGTTGCGATTGATGACAGCACCAAAGTCGGCCTCGCAGTCCTTTCCTGGAAGTAGCGGGGGTTCTGCCAATTCGGCGGCATCCTCGTCAGGCTCCAGGACGGGGCTGTGCTGGCAGTTTAATGAGCGGGAATGCCGTTTTGGCACAGACTGTAAGTTTTAGCACGAATGTTCAGGCTGCGGAGGGTCTCACAGCCATTCCAAGTGCTTTAAGAAAGGAAAGAAAAAAATCAAGCGACTCTTTTTCAAAAAGGGAGGACACCAGTGAGAATAGATCGGATGCTTCCATTTCTAAGTAGGTATCCGGATAAGGAAGCAGCTGTGTTGTTGAGGGATGGTTTTAATTTTGGCTTCAGGATTCCGTCGGCAGTTGTGCCACGTACGGTGCGGCCTAAGAATTTGATTTCGGCTCGGATGCATGCGGCAGTTGTTAAGGAAAAATAGGATACGGAAATTAAGTTCGGTGTTTATGTGTTTCTCCTCTGGGCGTTGTGCCCAAAAAGGAGCCTAACAAGTTTCGGTTAATCCATCACTTGTCTTATCCTCATGGTAGTTCAGTTAATGATGGTATTGATCCAGATTTGGCATCAGTATCGTATGTTTCTTTTGACAAGGCCGTGGACTGGGGGCGGAGACTGGGAAAAGGATCTCTCATGGCAAAAACGGACATTAAGTCCGCTTTTCGTCTGCTTCCTGTGCACCCAGACAGTTTTCATTTACTTGGTTGTTTTTGGGACAGTCATTATTACGTGGATTGTTGTCTACCGATGGGATGTTCGATCTCGTGTTCCTACTTTGAAAAATTTAGTTGTTTTATTGAATGGGTAGTTAGGGAGGAATCCGGCTTGGACTCCATATTGCACTATTTAGATGACTTTATGTGTATTGGGCCAGCTGGGTCCTCAGTTTGTTCTTTGCTGCTTACGACGGTGGAACAGGTAGCATCTCGCTTTGGCATTCCGTTGGCCCCGGAGAAAACGGAGGGCCCCTCCACGGTTTTGAAGTTTTTGGGCATTGAATTGGATTCCATCAGGATGGAATGCCGCTTGCCAGAGGACAAATTGTTAGATCTGAAATCTTGTGTCCAAGAGGCTTTGCGGGCAAAGAAATTGCGCCTGCGCCAACTGCAATCTTTTTTGGGTAAGTTAAATTTTGCGTGCAGGATTTTACCTATGGGAAGAGTTTTTTCACGTAGGTTGGTTCAGGCGACAGCAGGCATTAAACATCCGTTGCATTTTGTAAGATTGAATTCGGAACACAAGGCGGATTTGTCCATTTGGGCGGATTTTCTTCAATCTTATAATGGCAGGTCAGTTTGGATGGATCAAGTCGTTTCTAATGTGGATCTGGTTTGGTTTACAGACGCGTCAGGTTCTTATGGTTTTGGGGCCCATTTCGGTGGAAAATGGTGTGTGGGAGAGTGGCCGGAATCATGGAAGGATGCAGGTTTGACAAGAAACATGGCATTGCTGGAAATGTTTCCTATTGTGGTGGCTTTGGAGGTTTGGGGCTCTGAGCTGAGGAACATGAAAGTGCGTTTCTTCTTTGACAACTTAAGTGTAGTGCATTGTATTAACAACTTGTCAGCTGTTTCATTGCCAGTTCTGTCTCTTTTGCGCCATCTAGTGCTCAGGTGTTTGGATTTTAATGTCTGGTTTTGTGCTGTTCATGTACCGGGTGTTCAGAATTCAATAGATGATGCATTGTCTCGCTTCCAGTGGGATCGTTTTCGGGAACTAGCGCCGGACGCGGAGCAGTTGGAGACCGATTGGCCCCGGTGGTTGTGGGATCTAGTGTCCGTGCAGCGTTGAATTTTGTGAGGTGTTCTGTTAACCCCAGTACTTGGTCTCGATATGTTTCTGCGTGGTGTCTTTGGCAGGAGCTAGAGGAGTCGGCAGGTGAGCAGGTGACGGAAGCGGACCGTCCCTATTTATTGTTGTATATGATCGGCAGGGCATTTCAGGAGGGTTTATCAGTCTCAGCTGTAGCTGGTAGGTTAGCAGGTTTGGCCTTCTTCTTTAATTTAAGTGGTTGGAGGGACTTTACCAAGGATTTCTTGGTTCACCAGGCGATGAAGGCATTTCGGAGGAGCTATCCGGTACGAGATTGGCGGCCCCCGGTATAGTTTGAAATACTGGGTCAGCTTTTGCATTGCCTTAGCTGTGTGTGTAGTTCTGAATATGAATGTCGGCTATTTGGGGCGGCCTTTGTTCTGGCGTTTTTTGGGGCATTTAGGATAAGCGAATTGGTGAGCAGAAATGTTAAGTGTCATGGTGGGCTGTTATCACAGGATGTAGTGTTCTCGGAGGAGGCAGTACGGTGTTATTTGAGGCGGTCAGAAACCGATACAGCTGGTAAGGGTTGTTTGGTGGAATTGTGGGCTGTGTACGGTTTGTTTGAATGCCCTGTGAGATGGGTTTCTGCATTTCTGAAGGTGAGAGGTCCATCATCGGGTGCCTTTTTGTTACATCAAGATGGATCTGCATTATCAGTGTATCAGTTTATTACCATCTTCAGGCGGGGTTTAGCTAGTTGTGGTCTGAATGGTTTGGAGCTTGGTTCTCATTCGTTTCGGATTGGGGCTGCCACTGAGGCTGCTCGCTGGGGTTTGGGGGTTAAAGCTGTGAAAAAGATTGGTCGCTGGGAGTCGGCGAGGTATCGGTCTTAAGTCCGGCCTCATATGTTATAAGATTTTCCCCCAATTTTTTGATAGCGTTATTATTTGGTAACGATTTTCTTTTCTTTTTTACATCCCCCCCCCCCTTTGTTTTATGTTTCAGGACCCCCTCGGTTGATCTGGGTGTTTGGTCACTCGTATGTATATTGGAGTTCCAGTCGGGCCAACGTAAGACCGGCGGGGCGCCAGTTGGGCACAACGAAGGAGGTTGCGATGGTTCGGTGTTTCGGTATCAGGGATTTGCTGTGGATCCGGGTAATGCCCGAATTTCATTTTTATGCTAATTTAGGCCCCCGAATATACTCGTTTTGCATGCGGGTGGGAATGACTTGGGCTCTAGGACGTCTAGAGACTTGATCCGTGACGTCGTTTGACTGCCTGAGGCTTTTGGAAACCTAACCGGGATTACTGCTCGTATGGTCGAACATCGTCGCACGCCTGGCATGGCGACACTCCTGGTCAGTCGAAAGTATAAATAAAGCTCGGAGCAAGGTGAATAGGGAGGTTTCCCGATTCATTGCTCTGCATGGGGGGGTTGTGGTTCGTCATCGGGATCTGGAAGTTCCGTCTAGGGAATTTCTGCGGTCTGATGGGGTCCATTTGAATGATATTGGCATAGATATGTGGGCATTAGCATTGATGGGGGAGTTGAAAAGGCACTTTTGGTATGGCGGGACTCTCAGGCATAAGGTGTCATGCCTGCTCGCTATGGCGGAAAAGGAGGGGGGTTTTGAAGGCGGTTGCTTACATCGAAGGAGGACGGGGGAACCCACTGCAGGGATGGGTGACTCCCATCGGTGTTAAGCGGGTGTTAAAATTTAAAACGGGTCCCTACTGAGCGAGGTCTCAGCGGGACATTTCTGGATGGGCAGCAGTCAGCTGGGTCCCCGTGGGCCGGTTGCGGTGCGGCTAGGGGTGGCATGGTGGAGCTGTTTGTTGCAGTTTTTCAAAATGTATGGGCAACAGTCAGCTTAGTCCCCCTGGGCCGGTTGTGGTGCGGCTGGGGGTGGCATGGTGGAGCTGTTTGTTGCAGTTTTTCTCCAAAAATGGTGGAGCCTTCAATTCCCCTCCTCCTTTTTCAGAGTTAATTTAATGTTAATTAATGTTATTTATGTTTATGCTGTTATATAATAAATGAGGCTGCTGTGGCCATTATATCCAATGTCACAGTGTGGTGGTTTTTATTTATAGTAAGTGGGGGGTTTTCAGTGGGCTGCGTATAGTAGGCCGTATAGTCATACATTCCGAAGTCATGCACAGAGTATATATGTGCACCATCTGGGAAACAGCATCACACAGGCAAATTCAGACGCCACACACAAAATATGTGTTAGAGTGTAGTAGGGGTCATAGGGAACCAACCAAAGGGAGATATTAATATGGAAAGATCCCATCCAAAAGATATATATTGATGTCCAGACAATCAAACCCAGAGTCTGGGCACACAAAACGGAAACACCACTGCATAGATTCGTAAGAGCTAAACCTGCATATACGGTATGTATACCTATGGACATAGATACTTACTGAATCCCTAAAAGAAAATAAATGTTTTTTTGTTTTTTTTCCAAGTTTACACATGCATATGCTGAAGTTGTCAATTGGGAGTAAATATCATCTGATATAACTCATTCATACATCCATTCATCTGTCCCTAACCACACAAAATCATACCTCTCAAACACATTGCCTGCATGTGTGTACACAAGCAAAAAAATGTTTATTCATACATGTGCATGTGCACACACAAGTGCACACACACATATGTATATGGACACATAAAAACACATAACATTATTAATGTTCTTCACATATTAGTATTCAGCCACCAAATCAAGTGCAATGAGTGAAAATATTCAAAAACAGGGAAATGATGCACCGAAATCATACATCTCAAGTGAATCCTACAGTGTCATAAAAATACCCCTCAAGTGAATCCATTCAAATAAAAAGTGATAATAAAAAAGTTTTTTAAAATATGGTGACACAAGAGTGTATAAAGCCACCCTACACAATGAAAGTGAAAAAAGGGGTTCTTTATTAAATAGGACAGACACAGAAGAAAAAATCCATAGGACTATTATAAAATTCTACAAGAGTCCATAGAATATTAAAGGACACATCGGTACCCAGAAGTGCAAAATAATACATAACAGTGAGTTTAATAATCATTATGGTACACATTATGTAGAAATTCAACCAATAATACATATTAAGTTGTGTAAATTTAAAGTGCAAAAGTGCTGATGTTGTGTAGACAATATCTATAATATAACGGCAGAAGCGTGTCTCTGTCCGAAGCCTCGATAGACTGCGCATGCGTGACGCGCAGTCTGGCTCCAGACAGAAGACCCGCATCCAGCCGTTACAGGTAAGACGGCCACTGCTATGGGGCCCAGCCCGTGGCCGGAGGGGGCCCGTGAGGGCCCCAAGCAGCGTGGGAACGAGGAGGATAGGTGAGTAGGAGGTTGCGGCGGCAGAGGAGCGGGTTGCGGCAGTGGAGCAGCGGAGCACACAACCACGTGTGCCCGCTGCTAAAGGGACATGAATATTCCCTCTGAGGCCACTCCCATGGGCGTGGAGAAGACGGAATATTCATTCTCTTTAGTAGCGGCCACGGAGGAGCGCTGAGCCCCGGCTCCTGCTGTCAGTGGCCGCCGCTAAAGAGAAAGCATATTCACGCTTCTCCACGCCCATAGTCCCGGCGTGGAGAGGAGTGAATGTGTGGCAGCAGCTCACCTCTGTGTCTGAGAGCGCGCGCAGCTCAGATGCCGACATGAGCTGCTGCAGACAGGACTCAGCGCTGGAGCAGAGGTGAGGAAGGAAGGTGAGTATGAGTGTTTATTGTTTTATGTGCAGTGATTGGGGGATGAGGGGGCCACACATACCAGGATTGGGGGATTGAGGAGGCCACACATACCAGGGATGGGGGATTGAGGAGGCCACACATACCAGGGATGGGGGATTGTGGAGGCCACACATACCAGGAATGGGGGATTGAGGAGGCCACACATACCAGGAATGGGGGATTGAGGAGGGCATACATACCAGGAATGGGGGATTGTGGAGGCCACACATACCAGGGATGGGGGATTGTGGAGGCCACACATACCAGGAATGGGGGATTGAGGAGGCCACACATACCAGGAATGGGGGATTGAGGAGGGCATGCATACCAGGAATGGGGGATTGTGGAGGCCACACATACCAGAAATGGGGGATTGAGGAGGCAACACATACCAGGGATGGGGGATTGAGGAGGCCACACATACCAGGAATGGGGGATTGTGGAGGCCACACATACCAGGAATGGGGGATTGTGGAGGCCACACATACCAGGAATGGAGGATTGAGGAGGCAACACATACCAGGAATGGGGGATTGAGGAGGCCACACATACCAGGGATGGGGGATTGAGGAGGCCACACATACCAGGAATGGGGGATGAGGAAGCCACACATACCAGGGATTAGGTGATTTAGGGGGCCACACATACCAGGGATGGGGGATTGAGGAGGCAACACATACCAGGGATTAGGGGATTGAGGAGGCCACACACAGCAGGGATGGGGGATTGAGGAGGCCACACATACCAGGGATTAGGGGATTGAGGGGGCCACACATACCAGGGATGGGGGATTGAGGAGGCCACACATACCAGGGATGGGGGATTGTGGAGGCCACACATACTAGGGATTAGGGGATTGAGGAGGCCACACATACCAGGATACTTGGATTGAGGAGGCCACACATACCAGGAATGGGGGATTGTGGAGGCCACACATACCAGGAATGGGGGACTGAGGAGGCCACACATACCAGGATTGGGGGTTGAGGAGGCCGCACATACCAGGATTGGAGGGTGAGGGGTGCCACGCATACCGAGATTTGGGGGGTGAGGGGTGCCACGCATACCGGGATTGGGGATGAGGGGTGCCATGCATATCGGGATTGGGAGTGAGGGATAGGGTGCCATGCATACCAGGATGAGGGATACCATACGCACCAGGATAGGGATGAGGGGTGCCACGCATACCAGGATTGGGGATGAGGGGAGCCACGCATACCGGAAATGGGGATGAGGGGAGCCACGCATACCGGAAATGGGGATGAGGGGAGCCACACATACCGGAAATGGGGATGAGGGGAGCCACGCATACCGGAAATGGGGATGAGGGGAGCCACGCATACCAGAAATGGGGATGAGGGGAGCCACGCATACCGGAAATGGGGATGAGGGGAGCCATGCATACCGGGATCGGGGATGAGGGGAGCCACGCATATCGGGATCGGGGATGAGGGGAGAAACGCATACCGGGATCGGGGATGAGGGGAGCCACGCATACCGGGATCGGGGATGAGGGGAGCCACGCATACCAGGATCGGGGATGAGGGGAGCCACGCATACCGGGATCGGGGATGAGGGGAGCCACGCATACCGGGATCGGGGATGAGGGGAGCCATTCATACCGGGATTGGATGGTGGGGACAGGATGGGGGCAGCACATACCAGCATGGGAGACCATATACCAATAAAAATGCTCGCCACCCGGGCGTAGAACTGGTGGTTCAATAGCTAGTCTATAATATAACCGGGGATGCGTGTCTCTGTCTGAAGCCTCGATAGACTGCGCATGCGTGACGCGTAGTCCTGCTCCAGAGATGAGCACGCATCCAGCCGTTACAGGTAAAAGGAGTATATGGCGCCGGAGATCGTGGGATGCGTAGACACTGAACGCATACCGCAATCTCCGGCGCCATACTTACATACTTACCTGACCAGGAGGAGCATTGCCGTGGCGCCTCTCTTCGCTGGAGACCAGGGTCGGAGTGAAAGCGTTGGACCGGCGCGTGTGCATTGCGCTATCCGGTGCCATTTTACTGAAGACACAGTGTGTCTTCATCAAAATAGCGCCGGACAGCGCGGTGCTCCAGCGCTGCACTCCTCCCCCGGCCTCTGGCAGAAGAGGACGCAGCAGCGCTGGAGCACAGGGAAGAAAGGTGAGTATAACTGTTTATTTTTTTGTATGTGTGTACAGTGTGAAAGGGATGAGGGGGCCACACATAACAGGATTGTGGGGTGAGGGGTACCACACATACCAGGATTGGGGGTGAGGGGTACCACGCATACCAGGATTGGGGGTGAGGGGTACCACACATACCAGGATTGGGGGGTGAGGGGTACCACACATACCAGGATTGGGGGTGAGGGGTACCACGCATACCAGAATTGGGCGGTGAGGGGTGCCACACATACCAGGATTGGGGATGAGGGGTGCCACGCATACCGGGATTGGGCATGAGGGGTGCCACGCATACCGGGATTGGGGATGAGGGGTGCCACGCATACCGGGATTGGGGATGAGGGGTGACATGCACACCGGGATTGGGGATGAGGGGTGCCACACATACCGGGATTGGGGATGAGGGGTGTCAAACATACCGGGATTGGGGATGAGGGGTGCCACGCATACTAGGATTGGGGATGAGGGGTGACACACATACAAGGATTGGGGATGAGGGGTGCCACGCATGCCGGGATTGGGGATGAGGGGTGCCACGCATGCCAGGATTGGGGATGAGGGGTGCCACACATGCCGGAATTGGGGATGAGGGGTGCCACGCATGCCGGGATTGGGGATGAGGGGTGCCACGCATACCAGGATGAGGGATGGGGTACCATGCATACCAGGATGAGAGATATCATACACACCAGGATAGTGATGAGGGATGCCATGCATACCAGGATAGGGATGAGGGGTGCCACGCATACTGGGATTGGGGGTGAGGGGTGCCAAGCATAACGGGATTGGGGGTGAGGGGTGCCACGCATACCGGGATTGGGGGTGAGGGGTGCCACGCATACTAGGATTGGGGGTGAGGGGTGCCACGCTTACTGGGATTAGGGGTGAGGAGTGCCACGCATACCGGGATTGGGGGCGAGGGGTGCCACGGATACCGGGATTGGGGATGAGGGGTGGCAGGCATACTGGGATTGGGGATGAGGGGTGCCATGCATACCGGGATTGGGGGTGAGGGGTGCCACGCATACCGGGATTGGAAGTGAGGGATAGGGTGCCATGCATACCAGGATAAGGGATACCATACACACCAGGATAGGGATGAGGGGTGCCACGTATACCGGGATTGGGGATGAGGGGTGCCACGCATACCGGGATTGGGAATGAGGGATGGGGTGCCATGCATAACAGGATGAGGGATACCATACACACCAGGATAGGGATGAGGGATGGGGTACCATGCATACCAGGATGAGGGATACCATACACAACAGGATAAGGATGAGAGGTGCCACGCATATCGGGATTGGGGGTGAGGAGTGCCACGCATACCGGGATTGGGGGTGAGGGGTGCCATGCATACGGGGATGAGTGGTGCCATGCATACCGGGATTGGGGGTGAGGGGTGCCAAGCATAACGGGATTGGGGGTGAGGGGTGCCACGCATACCGGGATTGGGGGTGAGGGGTGCCACGCATACTAGGATTGGGGGTGAGGGGTGCCACGCTTACCGGGATTAGGGGTGAGGAGTGCCACGCATACCGGGATTGGGGGCGAGGGGTGCCACGGATACCGGGATTGGGGATGAGGGGTGGCAGGCATACTGGGATTGGGGATGAGGGGTGCCATGCATACCGGGATTGGGGGTGAGGGGTGCCACGCATACCGGGATTGGAAGTGAGGGATAGGGTGCCATGCATACCAGGATAAGGGATACCATACACACCAGGATAGGGATGAGGGGTGCCACGTATACCGGGATTGGGGATGAGGGGTGCCACGCATACCGGGATTGGGAATGAGGGATGGGGTGCCATGCATAACAGGATGAGGGATACCATACACACCAGGATAGGGATGAGGGATGAGGTACCATGCATACCAGGATGAGGGATACCATACACAACAGGATAAGGATGAGGGGTGCCACGCATATCGGGATTGGCCGTGAGGAGTGCCACGCATACCGGGATTGGGGGTGAGGGGTGCCATGCATACGGGGATGAGTGGTGCCATGCATACCGGGATTGGGGGTGAGGGGTGCCACGCATACCGGGATTGGGAGTGAGGGATAGGGTGCCATGCATACCAGGATTGGGGGTGAGGGGTATCACGCATACCAGGATTGGGGGTGAGGGGTGCCACGTATACCAGGATTGGGGTGAGGGGTGCCACGCATACCAGGATTGGGGGTGAGGGGTATCACGCATACCAGGATTGGATGGTGGGGGCAGCACAAATACAAGGAGGGGGGCAGCACATAGCAGCATGGGAGACCATATACCAATAAAAAGGCTCGCCACCCGGGCGTAGAACGGGTTCAATAGCTAGTAACTAATATAAAGTGCTAAAAAGCCAAAATAATGGCATTCATTGAGGGACGTATAAAGTGCAAAGAAGAGAAGTGCAGAAAGCTAAAGTGCAAGTATTCAGAAAATGGTCACTGTGAAACAATAGACTGAAATAATCTAATCTAAGGTGCTACAGTGCTAACAGGACATATTCACTGTGAATCAGTAATGTGGAAAGTACCAATCTAAAGTGCTAGAGTGCTAAAAGGACATTTAGTGAGAAGTAGTTCTGATAATACCGTGTGTCATACTCACTCGTTTACTTCTTAATAACTTTGGGATTCTACATGTCTGGAAAACCCCCATATAGTACTAGTGCCCCCTCTGTGCCCCCATATAGTACTAGTGCCCCCTCTGTTCCCCCATATAGTTCTAGTGCCCCCTCTGTTCCCCCATATAGTACTAGTGCCCTCTCTGAGCCCCAATATAGTGCTAGTGCCCTCTCAGTGCCCCCATATAGTACTACTGCCCTCCCGGTGCCTCCATGGCCTGGGCCTGGTGGAAGGGCGCATGGCCTGATGGGAGGGCGCGCGCAGAGGAGAGTGGCCGCGGCGCTAGAGAAAGGGGGATGGCGCATGCGCTCACAAGGGTGAGATGATGGTCCGTGGACCCACAGGTAGGGATTAGTATTGGAATGGCAGAGGTGAGTATTTATTTTTTTAATCTGGGACCATGTATACAGTACGGAGCACTATGCTTGGCCGTGTATACAGTATGGAGCACTATGCGGGGCTGTGTATACAGTACAGAGCACTATGCGGGGCCGTGTATACAGTACGGAGCACTATGCGGTGGCCGTGTATACAGTACAGAGCACTGTGCGGGGCCATGTATATAGTATTACAGAGCACTATGCGGGGCCATGTATACAGTATGGATCACTATGCGGGGCCATGTATATGTGACGCTCACAGCCCTGCCCTGAGAGATGGGGGTACTCGGAGCCGAGTCAGATGTTGAGGGTTGCAGTCATGGCCTGGACCCTTTCCGTGCCCAGGGCCGTCACATAAAAGATTTAATGGGCTATGAGGGTTGGTGGTAATCGAGTGGATTCAATGACTACGCCACCTGTGGTGCCTGGTGATTCGCAACCAGCGCTGCGGCAGTCCTCTGAGGTGGGATGATGTCGTGGCAGCAGCAGATGGTACTACTCCCCACAGGCGGAGCAGGGCCTCAGGGCAGAGAAGGACGGATGAGGGGAGTCGTAGTGGGTGGCGTGGTGTCGTGCTGAAATAAGGGACCGGAGGCAGGGATGCAGTCTTCCAAGCTTTACTCATGTTGTTAGGCGTCAGCTGCAAGGCTTCTCCTCGCTCCGCACAGCGCGCTGCGGCCACCAGAAAGGGGGTTCAACACACTCTGGGTAGTTCGGGTGCAAGAATCAGGACCCCCGCACTAGAGTGTTCCTAGACTTTCTCACTAGGTCCTCTCCTGTCCATATGTGGTGCGTGTGATAGGCTGGGTCTCCCTCTGGCTATACACAGAAAAAGGGAACAGGTGGCGTATGCCGCTCCGTCCGTTACCCGGTGGGATCCACTAATCCTCCGGAGCTTCTCCGACTAAGACGTGAAGTAGCGAAGTAAGATATCGGGGGCCGGTCCCCTCTTGCAGCAGGAGTCCCTCTGGCTTGGCCAGAATAAAGAGGACAGGTGGCGTATACCGCTCCATCTGTACCCCACTTGGGATCCTTTTGCCTATGGAACTTTTCTCCTCTACTCCCCTCCAGGCCTTCTTAGGTAGGGACCTTGACCGGGTAGAGACAACCGTTAACTCTAACCCGCTCCTCGCCTCAAGGCCAGAGCACGAGGACCATGTATCTTCAATCAGCTGCAGGTTCCACCGGAAAGCCACGTTCAGCAAAGAAGACCACAATCAAAGACCTTGAACCTAAGATGGCCGTAGTTTAAATATAAAGGAATAAGTGTAACCTAAAAGTGTGTCCTCCACCCTCACCCACTACATGGTTCCCCCTATCTTTGGTTCCCCCCATCTCCTCTATCCCGGACCGGAGCAGCACCCTGGTGCATTTAGGCCCCCTACAGGACAGGAGTGGTGTAGTGTTGAGTGATGAGGTGGGGTCCTGAGAGGTGCTCCATCCTTACCTCGGAGAGGAGATACCACACCTCAATCTGAGGTGCAGTACCCCTGTGGCGACTGAACTCTCAGGGGCGCCACATTTATAGTAGTAGTGAGCACTATGCGGGGGCCGTGTACACAGTATGGATCACTTTGCGGGGCGATGTATACTGTGTGCAGCACTATGCGGGGCTATGTATACAAAACAGCAGTATGAGGGGCCATGTATACAAAACAGCAGCATGCGGGGCCATGTATACAGTATGGAGTACTATGCAGGGCCATGTATGCAGTACGGAGGAATATGCGAGGCCATGTATACAGTAGTACAGAGCACTATGCTCGGGCCGTGTATACAGTACGCAGCACTATGCGGGGCCATGTATATATTAGGATGGAGCACTATGCGGGGCATGTATACAGTACGGAGTACTATGCGGGGTCACGTATACAGTACGGAGCACTATGTGGGGCCATGTATACAGTAGTACGGAGCACTATGCGGGGCCATGTATACAGTACGGAGCACTATGCGGGGCATGTATATGACTCGCCCCCAGGGCCGTGGGGTACTCGGCAGCTGGACCACTGGCTGCTTGCAGGGGATTATCACGGGGACTGGCCCGGTCCGTGGCCCAGGGCGGTCGCTGAAAAGGGAAATTATTGGTTGGGGAAAATTGCCGTGACGCCACCTGTGGTGTTTGGTGAGGATCACCAGCGCTGCGGCAGTGCTCTGAGGCAGATGATAGGGCAGCTTAAGATGGTACGGCTCCCCACAGGTGGAGCAGGCCTCAGGGCAGTGTAGGAGAAAATGGAAGAGGTGCGCTGGGCGTTGTAGTGCAGGGAGGGAAATGGTACCGGCGAAATGAAGGAGCGGAGGCAGTTCAGTGCAGTCATCCGAGTTTACTCACAGTTCTGTTCAAGTTCCTCAGGTGCACAGTACTGGTGCAAGCCTCCCACGTCGCACTGCGTTCACCGGGCAGGGGTTCAGTCCTTCCTCAGGCAGCTCGGGTGCACCTGGCAGAACCCCACTTTCAAATGTACCTTCCTAGACCGACTTCACGCTGGGTCTTTACTCCCTCCTGCCCTGCGCTTCTCACTGTGAATCCTATTCGGGCGCTGCGAGGTCCCTCCTGTCCGTCGGAGTTGCTGAGACCTGCTCGACCTTACTGGGATTGAAGTGAGAGTTTGGCTCCTGCTATAGAAGTCAGAAGCCTCCGGTATTTTCCAGCCGAGGCTTGAAGCTGCACGACAGGGCCAGGGGCCGGTCCCCTTCTTGCGGCCTAGATCCTCCTGACACTTGGCAGGTTCAGGTGTACGGGTGCCGCCTGCACTCGCCGTACTCCCCTAGGATCTCTTCTGTAGAACGGAGCTTACTCCCTGCTCCCCTCCTGGGCCTCAGTCCTGGGCCCTTGTAGTGGAGCAGAGCTCCTAGAGAGACTCTGCTCCCAACTGCTCTCCAACTACTAGTCTCACTGTTCTGCCACCCTAAGATGGCTTCCCTATGTTATATCTTTACTGTATGAGTGCTCCCATGAACTACCTCCTCCACCCACACCCACTACTGGTTCCCGCTGCCTTTGGGTTCCCCCCACTCCAGCCAGGGTCAGGGCTCAGCAGAAACATACATTGCGTCTTGCCCCTTCAGCTGGCCTGAAGTAGTGTAGTGTTGGATGCAGGTGTTGGGGTTCCGTACAGCAGTCCCTTCTTACCTGAGAGAAAGGGAGACACCACACCTCTGGGTGAGGTGCAGTACCTCTGTGGCGACCGAACCCTCAGGGGCGCCACATTCCCCCCCGGTAAAACACAGCACGTCCGCGGGCTGGAACAAAGCAAAAACATGGATACTAGACATACAAAATTTTTGAATGCATTCGCATAGAAGACTGTAAAACATTCTTCCCTTTATGGGAGGCACATCATTTTAAACGTTGCATTGTAAAACATTCTAAGAGCATTTTTCATATATAAAACATTTTCACGAAAGTTCCTGCACCAAAGTGCAACAGCAGCAGAATGAGGGACCCGTCCACAAACCCTCAACGTAGGCCCTGGGCGTGGCTGCAGGGCATAGATGATCCAGATACTGGACCTCGTCTTCCGCCACGCCAAACGGGTTTTTGTTCTGCGGTAAAGATTGCGCTTATAAAACCAATAGGGTGCACTTTAAGAAGTGCTAAACTTATTTACAATGGAAAGTTTGTAGGGAGATCACTGTCCTCTTCCCTATTGTCTCTATACCCTTACGGGTACCTAAGAAAACATATTATAACAACAATATCCTAAACTCAGCAACCGGATGGGTGACTATACACAGTTCGGTGCAGTCTCAGTACTAAGCCTAGTACTGGGGACCCCTCCTGGGGTACTCTTCATTCTTCCCTGACCCAGCCAGGTCACGAGGGACTTCCTGCAGCGGTGCATCCTTGTTGGCATGGAACACTAGCAGGGCATACCAGCCACGCTCACCATGATGCCGGATGAACGTGACTCGGTCTCCCGGATACAGGTTCCGGTCGGGATGGCCTTCTTCCAGCTCAGGCTCCACATCCCGCCGGTTGACTAAAATGTCCCTGTTGAACTCGTGACTACGGATGAAGCCCCACCCAGGCTTGAGGTTAAACTTGACAATGAGGCCTTCCTCACAGGGGCTGGGGTTGGCTGTCTCCACCTGGCGGACTTGTGCCTTGGAGGCCTTGTCACGGGCCTCCAGGCGTTCACTGCGCGCTTTCCGCGTGCGTCGCTCCCTCTCCAGTTGTCGGAGCTCCCGCCTGCAGAACTCCTTCCTCTGCAGGGTGGCGGACTCTGTTTCATAGGTGAGCCCCATCAGATCTCCCCCCCGGTTGTCCCAGCATAACTCCTCTCCGCGGGGGCAGGCAACCGGGGGTGCTGGCATTGGGAGGAGAGGGCACGGCTGCTGATCCTCGAAACGGGCGGACCAGTCAAAGACCGGCGCGCCGTAGATCCACTCCAGCAGCGGACGCGGAGGTGGCGGGAGGGCTCCTAGCAACAGACCCGTAGCTTCAGCGCCCGGGATTAGAGGGTCCGGCAGGACGCTGTATGGGGAACCTTCCGGTGCAGCGCTCAGAGGCGGGGGTTCCAGGAAGGCCCTTGGTGGGGGGTTTTTGGGTTCCGCGCCCAGGGGTGGAGGTTCCAGGCTGCATAATGGTTCCGGCCAGAGTGCGGCAGCATATGGCAGGGGCTGGGGCAGGAGGCTCAGGAGCAGGTCGGCGCTGGCAGCGCCCGGGGCTGGGGATTCTTTCCTACCTGCTCCTGTGTTCCACACGGCCTCCTGGTCTCCTGCGATCTCCGCCTGGGCTGGTGTGCGGCTGCTGGCATCTGGTCTCACTTTCCGGAGGGCTGCCAGTTTCTCCAGCAGCTCACTTTTCCACCGGGCGACCGCTGCCTGCTGGGTTTGCTCCTCTTGCTGGCCCAGCTCGAGGAGCTCGCTCTCGAGGAACTCCACATCCTCCGGTGATAGCTTCTCCATATCTTCCTCCATGGTAGAGGAGGTGGCTTGGTGCAGCGGCAGGCCAGAGGTAGAGGCTTTGTAATAATTATAATGGATACCACAGGAGTCTTTTTGCGTGGAACAAAGATACAACAGAACACAGCTTATAGGTGTCAAAGTGTATATTATAAACACACGGTGTTTCAAACAAGTGCAGACGAAAACTCAAAGTCCATAAACACTCAGGGGAAAATGCAATCAGCAGAGCAGTCTGTAAAGTGCAGTACACACTAGAGGATGTTAGAAAACAAGGAAGTCTTTATCAAGTCCATACACAAATATATATATAGATGCAAGGAAGTCCAAACAATATATATTAGATAATCCAGGGAGGCCCGGGAAGGAAGTCCCAGATAATGCAGCACAGTCCCGTGCTCTAAATGCAAACAGCAAAGCAATCTGTAAAGCACAGTTCACACTAGAGGATGCTAGAAAACAAGGAAGTCCTTATCAAGTCCATGCAAGGAAGTTCATACAATATATATATTAGATAATCCAGGGAGGCCTGGGTAGGAAGTCCCTGATAGTGCAGCACAGTCCCGTGCTCTGCAGCTATCTAATGCAGGTGAGTCAGAGCAGAAACCAGCTTACTTGTTAGCAGAATGCAGGTGAAGACTGAGGCTCTGAGGTAGCAGCAGGAGCAGAAAGGAGAAGGAGGAATACAGGTAACAACTGAATGCAGCAGAATCTCTGAGAGCAGGTAACAGAAGATCCACACAAGGCTGCAGGGCAGAGCAGGGAACTAGGAAACCACCAGGAACAGGTCACAGGCAGGATACTCTAGCACTGATTAGAGGCTGGGGTGGAGTTATGAAGCAGGAAGACAAGGGGCACATGAGACAAACGACACCATCTTGAAAGAGGGCAAAAATGGCCAAAATGTAATTAAAAATATTCGCAGTCCTGACAGGCTTGGCTTTTGCTCCCTTCCATCTCGGCTGCCGGATGCGGTCTGGCTAGATGGACTGAGACCACACCCTGTCTCCATTCCTTTTCTCCTCCTCCTCTCCTCTTTTGGGGGTGGTCCCATGGCGATTTGCTGTCGGTCATTCCCTGTGACGGCGTTCCTGCCTTGACGGACACATCTATGCGGACAGTCATAGTTGCAAGGGGCAGGGTATGCTTTTGGCGCCATTCTGGGACCCGGCCCACGAGGGGAGGTTCCATATTGTTGTCTTTGATCACGCACATAATGGCGCCCGTTCTTCTGAGGCGGGCGCCACATTCAGTAACATAACACAGTTCTTTAGGCACACTTCACCCGACGGTACGGGCTGGTCACGCATCCTGTTCGTGATGCCAGAAAGCTGACTCGCCCCCAGGACCGTGGGGTACTCGGCAGCCGGGCCTCTGGCTGCTTGCAGGGGATTATCACGGTGGCTGGCCCGGTCCTTGGCCCTGGGCGGTCGCTGAAAAGGGAAATTATTGGTTGGGGAAAATTGTCGTGACGCCACCTGTGGTGTCTGGTGAGGATCACCAGCGCTGCGGCAGTCCTCTGAGGCAGATGATAGGGCAGCTTAAGATGGAACGGCTCCCCACAGGTGGAGCAGGCCTCAAGGCAGTGTAGGAGAAAATGGAAGAGGTGCGCTGGGCGTTGTAGTGCAGGGAGGGAAATGGTACCGGCGAAATGAAGGAGCGGAGGCAGTTCAGTGCAGTCATCCGAGTTTACTCACAGTTATGTTCAAGTTCCTCAGGTGCACAGTACTGGTGCAAGCCTCCCGCGTCGCACTGCGTTCACCGGGCAGGGGTTCAGTCCTTCCTCAGGCAGCTCGGGTGCATCTGGCAGAACCCCACTTTCATATGTACCTTCCTAGACCGACTTCACGGTGGGTCTTTACTCCCTCCTGCCCTGCGCTTCTCACTGTGAATCCTAATCGGGTGCTGCGAGGTCCCCCCTGTCCGTCGGAGTTGCTCAGACCTGCTCGACCTTACTGGGATTGAAGTAAGAGTTTGGCTCCTGCTATAGAAGTCAGAAGCCTCCGGTATTTTCCAGCCGAGGCTTGAAGCTGCATGACTGGGGCAGGGGCCGGTCCCCTTCTTGCGGCCTAGATCCTCCTGACACTTGGCAGGTTCGGGGTGTACGGGTGCCTCCTGCACTCGCCGTACTCCCCTAGGATCCCTTCTGTAGAATGGAGCTTACTCCCTGCTCCCCTCCTGGGCCTCAGTCCTGAGCCCTTGTAGTGGAGCAGAGCTCCTAGAGAGACTCTGCTCCCAACTGCTCTCCAACTACTAGTCTCACTGTTCTGCCACCCTAAGATGGCTTCCCTATTTTATATCTTTACTGTGTGAGTCCTCCCATGAACTACCTCCTACACCCACACCGACTACTGGTTCCCCCTGCCTTTGGGTTCCCCCCACTCCAGCCAGGGTCAGGGCTCAGCAGAAACATACATTGCGTCTTGCCCCTCCTGCTGCCCTGGGGTAGTGTAGTGTTGGATGCAGGTGTAGGGGTTCCGTGCAGCACTCCCTCCTTAACTGAGAGAAAGGGAGACACCACACCTCTGGGTGAGGTGCAGTACCTCTGTGGCGACCGAACCCTCAGGGGCGTCACATATACAGTACGAAGCACTATGCGGGGCACATGTATACAGTATGGAGTACTATGCGGGACCATGTGACGCGCCCCCTGGGCCGTGTTCAGGGGATACCTGGAGCCGGATCTGGATAGGGGTAGTAATCCTTGTGGCGGTGACCCGGTCCGTGCCCAGGGTGTCAAACTAAGTGGCAGTCTATGGCAGTAGATGTTAACTTGATTGTCGACTACGCCACCCGTTGAGTGCGGCTTTGAAGCCGCCGCTGCAGAGCAGTCCGCTGAGGCCGGTGGTGTGTGTGCAGCAATGATGGTATAACCCCCAACGGGAGGGGTATGGCCTCAGGGCAGCAGGTGTGGATGATGGGTGCAGTAATGTTGTAGTAAGCAGACTCAGAGACGGGAGGTGCAGTTCAGGGTTTTTACTTACTGATGTTCTTTTGGTCACTCTGGCCTTGAGTGACCACCCGAGCCGTGCTGCGTCCACCAGGTCCTGGACTCGGCCAACCCCCAGGCAATTCCGGAGCGTGGTCCTGAGCTCCCTTCTGACCCTCTCTCTCTCTGGCCGTTCCCACCAGGGATCCACCTGTGTCCGGCTCCCTCGGGTCTCTTGTTGGTTGAACCTTCTCTGGCTTCCCTGACCCTATGCTCGGTGTGTCTTTCTGGTGGATTTGGTGAGGGTCGTGGCAAATCTTGACCACGACCTCCGGTTCCTGGCTAAGGTTTGCTTTGGCCTCTGCCAGCTTGGGATCCGGTACCCTTGTCCGCCAACCCTTCACCCTTCTGTCTTTATTCTGGGATCTTGGGGTTCCTTCTTCTTTCCTCTCTGGGCCTTCCTTTCTCCTCTCTCTCTCTCTGCAGACTTGGCCTTGGAGCTGGGCCCAGCCGGAGCCACAGCTCCCTGTCAGCCCTCCTGGCTGAGCTTCTCTGCTCCGCTCCTCTGAGCTGACTCACTGACAAGACAAGACCCTGTCCTAAGATGGTGCCCACCTTATATACTCCCTCTATGTGTGAGCTCAGGTGACCAGCACCCAATGAGCTCCTAGCCTTACCCAGACTGCTCCCCCTATCTGCCCCTACACTACTGGGATGTTCCACCCCCCTCCCACTCCAGCCAGGGACAGACGCTGTCGTACCTGCACATATATCTGGTGGGAGTACCGTAGTTCTGTCCCCCGGAAATGGGATGTATGTAGTGTATGCAGCTTACTGAGCTCAGTTCCACACTCCATCCTTACCCGGGAGTGGAATACCACACCTCTGGCTTGAGGCGTAATACCCCTGTAGCAGCCGAGTCCTCAGGGTGCTACATTCCCCCCTGGTAAATCACAGCACGTCCTCGGGCTGTAAAAGAATAAAAAAACACTCAAAAACATACAATTTTTTTCATAACATCATAAACATAGAAAACATCATATATATATTATCAGCATAAAAACTTTTTCATAATAAACTTTTCATTATCAACATTCTTGTCTTTCCGGCCACGGTGCAACTTGTGACCGGGTAAAGTGCGACAGTCTCTTTTAGAAAAAACACAGTTCTTTATAAAACCGATAGGGGGCGCTTTAGGAAGCGCAACTATGTACAAGGGGGATGTGGCCGCTCTCAGTCCTCGGCCAGGTATTAGGAAAGAATGACCGCTCTCAGTCCTCGGTCAGTGGGAATAGGGACACACGGGTTTCAGTTCACACTTGTCCCAACGGGAACACATTTTAACTATTAACAGTTATTGTACCCCAACGGGTAACTATTTTACAGTTCTCTTTACCGTACTCTAGTAACGGCGTCCTCCTGCTCCTTCTCGCGGGTAAGCTTCAGACCCATCCGGGTCCTCTTGCTCCTCCTCACACCGCAGCTCCTCCTCCGTCAGCCGGTGTACATGAAGGGCGTAGGGTCCTTTGGCACATTTGTGCCAGGTGAATGTGACCTCATCCCCTACGTATAGGTCACGTCCTCTGTGTCCCTCCGGTAGGTGGGACTCGACATCTCTTCTGGTCACGAAGACGTCGCCGGGGGTGCGGTGATCCCTGATGAAACCCCAACCGTGCTGCAGTTGGAATTTAATCACAGTCCCGGTGGCACGGGGACCATGAGCTGCACGGGGGTTCCTCCGGGTCCGGCTCTTCTGTTCTGCACTTTGTATTTGCAGCCGCTGCTCACGGACCCGCCTCTCTCTCCGCTCTTGCTCAAAGACTTCCAACTGCTGGCGACAGCACTCCGCACGCTCAGCTGCGGCCGCCCGAGTTTCTTGGGTGAACCCCATGAGGTCTCCTCCAGTGGGATCCCACTCAAACTGCGCCTCCTCCAACGAGAGCGGGGTCCTCTTGATGGGCTTCGGAGCCGGAATCAGAGGCTCGCACAGGGGCCTTTCCTTTTGGAGTTGAAGTTGGTAGTACTCCGGTGGCCATACAAAGGGCTGCCCATCCGGGCAAGTGTGCTGGGCAAACAAGTCTTCACCCAGGTGCGGCACTCTAGATGTTGAGGGCGCAGTGGTGGCAGCGGCGCCCGGGTTGACCAGGCCTTGCGACCAGGCTTGGGGCACCCTAAAGGTAAAGGGCACCGTAAGGACGGCGGCGCCCGGGGTTACTCGGCCCTGCGACCAGGCCGGTGGCTCGGTGGAGGTAGAAGGCGCTGTTGGCACTGCAGCGCCCGGGGGTACTCGACCTTGCGACCAGGCCGGTGGTGTTTCCTGCTTGGCCGCGCTCAGGGTTGAGGCGCGTGACGTCACAGGGGTCGCGGCCGCGGCTTCTACTTGAGGCCTAGTCTGGAGCGGTGACGGTGCAGCGACGGGCACGGCAGGGGGAATTTCGGGCTCTGCGACGGGAAGCTGGGGCAGGCACGCGGTTTCTCGGCTCGGGGTAGTAACGTCCCCTTTACCTGCCTCCGTCTCTTCAGCTCCCTCCTCGGCGTCGTCTCCGGCCTTCATTCCTCCGGCACCATCCTCAGAGGCGGTCTGTCTCCTCGTCTCGGGTGGCGTGCTCCGCTGACGGGTTCCAGCCTGCAGGGCCATCTCTCTGCTCCATTCCGTCAGCGTTTCTCGCTGCACCTGGGCCATCCTCCTTGCGAGGCCCTCCAGCGCGGTCTGTGCACGCTCCCGGTCTTGGGGAAGCTGTGCCAGGATCTCCACCAGGCCTCTTGGGGTGGTTGCTTGCAGCAGGCTCCTGACCACAGGGTCGGTGCTGCCTGACTCTCCCTCCATCTCCGGGTGCGACTTCTCCAGACTCCTCTCCAGACTTCTCATCTCCGGGTGCGCTCTCTCCAGACTCCTCCAGGCTGCACCCATCTTCGCTCTTTTGTTCTGTATCCTCCCACATCGAGGGTGGTCCCGGGGCAACTTGGTGATTGTCAGCTCCAGGGGCAGTTCCCTCCCGCTGATGGACACTTCTATCACCACAGTCTCTGCTGGTGGGGGCGGTTTCCGCTTTTGGCGCCATTCTTTGACCTGGCCCACGATGGGAGGTGGCCTCTTGCCACCCTCTGGCACGCCCATAATGGCGTCCGCTCTTCCAAGGCGGGAAATCTTCTCTGATGGCGGGAAACGTCTCCCATTGGCGGGAAACTCCGTGGATGGCGGGAAAAAGCTGCAGATGGCGGGCAACCGTCGGGAACCGACCTGTGATGGGGTCCGATGGCGGGGACCCTCCGGAACCGGCGGGAGACTTCTTTTTGAGGTAAATGTGAACTTTTCTTCAGGCACGCAGTACCCGGTTGTTGCGGGCACGTTATCCTGCCGACTACGCCAAAGTTGACGCGCCCCCTGGGCCGTGTTCAGGGGATACCCGGAGCCGGATCTGGATAGGGGTAGTAGTCCTTGTGGCGGTGACCCGGTCCGTGCCCAGGGTGTCAAACTAAGTGGCAGTCTATGGCAGTAGATGTTAACTTGATTGTCGACTACGCCACCCGTTGAGTGCGGCTTTGAAGCCGCCGCTGCAGAGCAGTCCGCTGAGGCCGGTGGTGTGTGTGCAGCAATGATGGTATAACCCCCAACGGGAGGGGTATGGCCTCAGGGCAGCAGGTGTGGATGATGGGTGCAGTAATGTTGTAGTAAGCAGACTCAGAGACGGGAGGTGCAGTTCAGGGTTTTTACTTACTGATGTTCTTTTGGTCACTCTGGCCTTGAGTGACCACCCGAGCCGTGCTGCGTCCACCAGGTCCTGGACTCGGCCAACCCCCAGGCAATTCCGGAGCGTGGTCCTGAGCTCCCTTCTGACCCTCTCTCTCTCTGGCCGTTCCCACCAGGGATCCACCTGTGTCCGGCTCCCTCGGGTCTCTTGTTGGTTGAACCTTCTCTGGCTTCCCTGACCCTATGCTCGGTGTGCCTTTCTGGTGGATTTGGTGAGGGTCGTGGCAAATCTTGAACACGACCTCCGGTTCCTGGCTAAGGTTTGCTTTGGCCTCTGCCAGCTTGGGATCCGGTACCCTTGTCCGCCAACCCTTCACCCTTCTGTCTTTATTCTGGGATCTTGGGGTTCCTTCTTCTTTCCTCTCTGGGCCTTCCTTTCTCCTCTCTCTCTCTCTCTGCAGACTTGGCCTTGGAGCTGGGCCCAGCCGGAGCCACAGCTCCCTGTCAGCCCTCCTGGCTGAGCTTCTCTGCTCCGCTCCTCTGAGCTGACTCACTGACAAGACAAGACCCTGTCCTAAGATGGTGCCCACCTTATATACTCCCTCTATGTGTGAGCTCAGGTGACCAGCACCCAATGAGCTCCTAGCCTTACCCAGACTGCTCCCCCTATCTGCCCCTACACTACTGGGATGTTCCACCCCCCTCCCACTCCAGCCAGGGACAGACGCTGTCGTACCTGCACATATATCTGGTGGGAGTACCGTAGTTCTGTCCCCCGGAAATGGGATGTATGTAGTGTATGCAGCTTACTGAGCTCAGTTCCACACTCCATCCTTACCCGGGAGTGGAATACCACACCTCTGACTTGAGGCGTAATACCCCTGTAGCAGCCGAGTCCTCAGGGTGCTACACATGTATACAGTAGGCAGCAGTATGCGGGGCCATGTATACAGTATGGAGTACTATGCAGGGCCATGTATGCAGTACGGAGCACTATGCGGGGCCATGTAGACAGTAGTACGGAGCACTATGCGCGGGCCGTGTATTCAGTATGGAGCACTATGCGGGACCATGTATATAGTAGTACGGAGTACTATGCAGGGCCATGTATACAGTACGGAGCACTATGCGGGACCATGTATACAGTAGGTAGCACTATACGGGGCCATGTATACAGTAGTACGAAGCACTATGCGGGGCCGTGTATACAGTAGGGAGCACTATGCGGGGCCATGTATATAGTAGGATGGAGCACTATGCGGGGCCATGTAAACAGTACGAAGCACTATGCGGGGGACATGTATACAGTACAGAGTACTATGCGGGGACATGTATACATACTGAGTACTATGCGGGGCCATGTATACTGAGTGCAGCACTATGCAGATCTATGTATACTATGTGCAGCACTATGCGGGGCCATATATATAGTATGGAGCACTATGCAGGGCTATGTATACAGTGCGGAGCACTATGCGGGGCCATGTATACTGTACAGAGCACTATGTGGGGCCATGTATACAGTACGGAGAACTATGCGTGGCCATGTATATAGTACGGAGCACTATGCGGGGCCATGTTTACAATATGGAGCAGTATGCGGGGTCATGTATACAGTACGGAGCACTATGCGGGGCCATGTATACAGTACGGAGCACTATGCGGGGCCATGTATACAGTACGGAGCACTATGCATGGCCACTTATAGAGTACGGAGCACTATGCGTGGGCCATGTATACAGTCCAGAGCACTATGCAGGGCCACGTATAGAGTACGGAGCAATAGGCATGCAGTGTCTCTGAAGGATGGCATGCTGGATGGCAGCGTTCTGCTACCATCCAGCCTGCCATATCAATGGCATCCCAGCGTGAGAGAATTCCCTGCTCAAGCGGTGACATCATTTGCCGGCACCGCATGCGCAGGAGAATTCTCCCACGTTGTCAGTGACGTGCATGAGGTGAGATGAGTTCATTGGACATGAACTCGGCTCACCTGGATGCCGTCACAGCCAGACACTGAGGAGCTTCACTGAGGAGCTTCTCAGTGTCTGCAGCATGGCATGATGGATGGCAGCGTTCTGCTGCGATCCAGCCTGTCATATCAATGTAGCAGAGCTGAAGCCGTCCTGGGAACCATGGAAAGGTAAGGATGAGGTTGGTTTATTATTTTACTTTTATTGCAGGAGATCATTGGCTTCAGCAGGAATGGGCGTGACGGTAAGTAGATTTTAATTTAGAACATTAAAGAATTGTGTCTTTATTTCAATTAAAGGAATTTATTCTGGGTGTTTGTGTTTTTTTTTTAACTTTCACTATGGGGTTAGTAATGGGGGTGTCTTATAGACGCCTCTCCATTACTAACCTGGGCTTGATGTCAGCTGGCATTATAAGCTGACATCAACCCCGACCCTATTACCCCACTGCCACCGCTACAGGGCAGTGGGAAGAGCGAGGCTAAGTGCCAGAATTGGCGCATCCTATGGATGTGCCATTTCTGGGGCGGCTGACGGCTGGTGTTTCTAGCCTGGGAGGGGGCCAATATTCATGGCACCCTTCCTGTGCTATTAATATCATCCCCCAGCTGTCTGCCTAGCCTTTGCTAGCTATTAAAATAATGGGGACCCCACGTCATTTTTTTGGGGGTCACCCATTTTAATAGTTCGTAAAGGCTAGGTATTCACCTGGGGGCTGATATTAGTAGCCTGGGAAGCTCCGTGGATATTACCCCCTTCCCAGGCTTTAAACATCTGCCCCAGCCATCTGCTTAACCTCCGCTAGAGACTAAAATTATGGGGAACCCCACGCCAAATTTTTTTTTAATAAATCCTTTATTTTAACACTAAATGACAAGTACAGTAACCAACACTGTCACTGCACTTATTATATATGTGACTGACATGTTTCTATTAGTGTTGAGCGAGCATGCTCGACACTGCTCGGTACTCGCCCAAGCATTTCCGGGTTACTCGGGCGGCAGCCCAGGTCACCGCCCTGCATGTTTGGCGCTCTTTACAGAGCCAATGAGCATGCAGGGATTGCCAGCCAATCACTGTAATGCCGCAGCCATGTTGGTTATGGGTATTACAGTGATTGTCTGGCCGCACAGCGTCACCTCGAGTATTTAAAACCGGGCGCCGCCATCTTGGACACAGTCGCTCCGGATCAGACAGTGTAGGGAGAGTGCTGCTGAGCTAGGGAGAGATTTATACTGCAAAATAGGTAGTGTAAGGTCTCTAAAGCCTGTAAAATCAAACAAACAGTCCTTCTGAGGACTAATATCCATCATAGATAGACAAGGACTTGCAAGGGGATAGTTGCAAGTCTGCATCTTCTCATGCTGCAAGGATCACTTCTGATGGGCACACTTTTAGACAGTGACCTGGGTGTCAGAGATGCTTCCAGGGGTCTTCCCCATGCTGTTCCCATGTCTTTTCACCACTGTATGCATGTGTCACACAGCACATGGCCAGATAAGGTTGTAAAATGTTAAAATGACATTCCCGGTGAATGCATTTGTCACGGTTGAAAGCAATACAAAAGTGCAAAAACGCATAAAAAATGCTACTTGTGAACATAGCCCAAGGTGTGGAGGAGTATTTTTGTTTTTGGTTATTTATTTTACCTTATACACAAGTCTTAATACCTCTGACCTTGTTGTTGACAGCAGTGACCTGGGGGTCATAAATGCTTCCTGGGGCGATCCCCATGTTGTCCCAATGTCATTTGAGCACTGTCACTATCGTTTTGGGCACTTTTAAGGCTTTCTACAGACTGCGGGGGTGCCGCCGCAAAAATGCTCGGGTCTCCCATAGACTAACATTGGGCTCGTTGCTCGGGTCGAGCACCCGAGCATCACGGTGAGCTCGGCCCGAGCTTCGAGCACCCGAGCATTTTAGTGCTCGATCAACACTAGTGCCTCTACATGCTGGTGGTGGTCAGGCTGGTAGTTTTGTCACCCCTGCTGATGCTGGCCTGGCAGGTGGTACAAATGGCCTTTTTGGGGTTATCAGCAGAGTCTTTAAAAAAATTCCAGACTCTGGAAGACCTACCGGTTGTACTGGCACCGTCCCTCGTGTTGGTGTTACGGGGAACGGTTGCCCGCCTTCTGTCTGTGGCCACCACACTGCTTCTTCCTGCCTGCCTGTTGGGGTACTCTGCCTCCCTCCCCCTGTGTGCTGCCGGGCTCGCTCTGCGTGTCCTCTTGCCACGTTGGGTCAGTTACTAGATCATCCACCACCTCCTCCTCTTCCACTTCCGCACCACGGTCCTCCTCCTCACTTCGTGGCAATTGTGTCTCGTCATCATCCACCTCTTGTGACAAATTGCCAGCGTCGCCTTCCTGTGGCCATGGCTGTTCAAATATTTGGCCATCACTACAAGGGATCTCCTCTTCCACCACTTCAAGCGGAGCAGGCGAGGGGCCCAAATATGGAAATGGACCATTGAACAGCTCTTCAGAGTGTCCAACTGTGGGATCAGTTGCTGTCCGACGACACTCTGCATGGTGGGAGGAAGGAGAATCAGGGTGAGGAGGAGTATGCGGTCGAGACTCACGGCTACTAAGACTTGACCGTGTGGAAGACAGACCGGGGGTGGTGGTGCCCAGGTGACTAGAAGTATTATCTGCTATCCAATTAATAACCTGTTCACACTGATCAGTTGGCAATAGTGGTGTTGTTCTGTGCTTCCCTAGTAATTCGGTCAAGAACTGGAAGAGAGAAGATGTGGCTGTTGGTTGTGGCACATTTTCACCTTGGCCATGGCCCCGTCCTCTGCACGCACCATCACCAGAACGTCCAGTTCCACGTCCCTTGCCACGCGCCTTGACTATTGTAAATGAAGTAAAATAGCTTACTCTCGCACTATCAATGGCAAAAGGGTAATAAAAAGGAAATTAGAACCGTGGAAGAGGAAAACCACAGCTCTATTTCTCTGGCCTACACCAGAATCTTTTAAACAGATATATTTGTGTCTGAACAGTCAGCGAGACACTCAAACTGTTTTTTTTATGTAAAAAAGGTGGATAACACCCAGATTTGAACCGTGGAAGAGGAAAACCACAGTTCTATTTCTCTGGCGTACACCAGAATCTTTTGAACAGATATATTTGTGTCTGAACAGTCAGCGAGACACTCAAACTGTTTTTTCATGGAAAAAAGGCATAAAAGTGGATAATACAGAGATTTGAACCATGGAACTGCAAAACCACAGTTCTAGTTATCTGGCCGAAACCAGACTCTTTTAAACAGATATATTTGTGTCTGAACACTCACAGACACACTTAATTATTTTTTTTTCGGGAGGGGGAAATACCAAAAGGCTAATAAGACGGGTATTTGTACAGTCTGACTGAGGAAAAAAGAAAAAAAGAGGATTTAGATGAAAAAAAAAGGATTTTTCCTGGCCCCTGAGACCTGGGGCTAAGTCTAGCAATTTGAGCAGCACCACACAGGACTGTAATGCAGTGTTTGTTGATATAACCACTGCATCTCCTACAGCCTGCCTGCCTGCCTGATATCTGGGATGGATATTAGTCCTCAGAAGGACTGTTTGTTTGATTTTGCAGGCTTTAGAGACCTTACACTACCTATTTCGCAGTATAAATCTCTCCCTAGCTCAGCAGCACTCTTCCTACACTGTATGATCCGGAGCAACTGTGTCCAAGACGGCGGCGCCCGGTTTTAAATACTCGAGGTGACGCTGTGCGGCCAGCCAATCACTGTAATGCCCACAACACCCATGGCTGCGGCATTACAGTGACTGGCTGGCAATCCCTGCATGTTCATTGGCTCTGTAAAGAGCGCCAAACATGCAGGGCGGAGACCCGAGCTCCCACCCGAGGAATCCCGAAAATGCTCGGTGCTCGCTGAGCATCCTGAGTAGTGAGATGCTCGGGCGAGTACCGAGCAGTGTCGAGCATGCTCGCTCAACACTAGACCTGACCTGACGATATGATTCTTTGGGATTGTACAAGTAATACCAAACTTGTGTTTTGTATTTTTTTTATTTGTTTTACTATAAAAAAAAATGTGGAAATTCATAAACTTGTATAAATATTTTCTATTTTTTTTTATTTAACTGCTGAAAAGCAAATTCTGAATTTGGCCTAAGTCGCCGTTTCCGAAGACCTCTAACGTTCTTTTTTCCATTGATAGTAAATGCTACAGCTCACCATGCACTACTGATAACTATTTTGGGGTAAATACAACGCTTTGCATTTTATTGCTTTTTTTGGTGGTGGCTGGGGCAGGAGGGGGGTTCACAGAAAAATGTGAAAATTTGGCATTTTGATTGTTTTCCTGAGACTGTTTACCTTTTATGAGTTTGTGGTATGGTCAGACCATGTTCCTGTACGGTCAGACACAGCCATTACACAGTACATAGCAGGGGCACATTTATAAGATTATCTTATTGTGGAATCTATTAATATTCACAGATCTATTGATTAAAATGACCTTTTTGTTTGTGGGAAAACCCCTTTAACTGCTGCTGTCAGAGATATACAATGGCATTGAAGGGATTAAATAGCAATCGGAGCTACTGCTGATGTTGACTATATAACACAACCGGCCTCTGCAAGATATGGGGCAGGCCAATCATCTGACCTCGCTCCATATACCTGTACCCAATGTGTGAAATACATCTCACATGTTGGAAAGGGGTTATACTTAAAAGGGTTCTCCAAGAATGTAATAAAGGTGTCCCTGTCATGTAATTGTAATGGCAGACCGTCCTAGTCACGTATGAGCCTGAAGTAAATCTGTTCCTGAGATCTTTGTCTCAACTAACAGACATGTTTCACAATTAAAACTGCATATATTAATAAATGGATTTCTTAGACCCGATGAGGGTGGTGTACTTATTTTGTCAGTATGGCAATATAACTCATTTCTGATGAAATTTTACACTGCTCAATACAAGATACAGTTGTCAGCCAGGCTGGGCATAGATTACATACACTTTGAATCATGGCTCTCACTCTTTAGCTGGACTCATAAAATGCTAATTTTAATATGTAAGTACTCCAGCCTCATCAGATCTATAACATCTATTTTATATTTGCACTAACTTTCTGACCTTCAGACAGACATGGGAGCTTGCAATGTACATTTGACATCTTTTTGCTTCCTTAACGACCCTTGACGTACATTTTTGCTTCATACGTGGCAGAGGCTGGCTGTGTTACATAGTCAGCAGGTACCTAGAACAGTTCTCCTATCGCTGCTGTTAATCATTTAGATGCCTCTGTCAATCCTGCTATCTTCCGCTGCCAGTGCTCTCGCACACTTGGTCCCTTCGGCCCACAACATGGTGAGCCCATGGGTGCCTTTTTTTTTGTTAGTGTAGAAATCAGGCTCGGAAGCTGAGCATGGCGGACTGGCTGCGTTATACAGTTGTCACCCACTTCTATCTTCTAAGAGCTAAATTCTTTGGCAGCTGTTTAACTCCTTAGATGCAGTTGTCAAAATCCACCATAGCACTGACGCCCTCTGTCACCCCACTGACCCCCAATTCGTGACACAACTACAAGATGCCAATGAGTTGTCATGGTATCTGTGGCCTACTGAAAGCCCATATATTTACCATCATTGTGCTTCTGTGAAGCCCTGCCATAACAACCCCTCGCACACCTCAATCAATGGAAAAAAAGTGATGGCCCTTTGAACAAAGTTGGGGAGGGGAGGTGAAGACAAAAAAAAAAGTAAAAACAAGATGAGGTTAATAATAATATCAATAACCTTTCACTAAAGGTGAGGCAAAAGGGCAATGACCTGCACACTGTGTATTCAGTAGTCACAGTGACGGGTATTACAGAGATGTCTTAGCAATCAGTTGGACTACCACCAATTTTATATTTGTGCCCGATCATACCCAGTGACAGCCCCCGATGAACCCAGGCAAGAGCTGGGAACTATGGCACCAGGGGGGCTCACTCTGCCCATCTGTAATTTGCCACATCTATCGTACTTGTATAGTGGTTGGGTGCACTGTTAATAGAGTGGGTTCAGAACCTGAGCGCGCTCTATACTATATTGTGGGTGCCAGCTGTGCTGCTTTACAACCGACACCCAAGACTAACTGCTGTAATAAAAGTTAGCCATGTTGCAGCAGTTTAAAGGGACTCTGTCAGCACAGGATGATTGTTCAGACCAAGTTCCACTGCTCAGTGCTTCATGGTGGGGCTAGTCATTTATATACACCTCTCCACCTGCTTGCTTTCCATCCATCTCTTAGAATCATACAATGTTAGAGTTGGAAGGGACCTCCAGGGTCATTGTGTCCAGCCCCCTGCTCAATGCAGGATTCACTATACCATCTCAGACAGATGTCTGTCCAGCCTCCGTTTGAAAACTTCCATTGAAGGAGAACTCACCACATCTCGTGGCAGCCTTTTCCACTAATTGATCACCCTCACTGTCAAAAGTTTTTTTCTAATATCTAATCTGTATATTCTCTCTTTCAGTTTCATTCATTGCTTCTAGTCTTTCTTTGTGCAAATGAGAATAAAGATGATCTCTCTACACTCTGACGTCCCTTCAGATATTTGTAGACCGCTATTAAGTCTCCTCTCAGTCTTCTCTTTTGCAAGCTAAACATTCACAAATCCTCTAACAGTTTCTCATAGGACATTGTTTGTAGACCTGTCACCATCCTGGTAGCTCTTCTCTGAACTTGCTCCAGTTTTTCAATGTCTTTTTTAAAATGTGGTACCCAGAACTGAACACAGTATTCCAGATGATGTCTGACCAAAGAGGAGTAGAGGGGGATAATTACTTCACGTGATCCAGTCTGTATGCTTCTGTTAATGCAACCCAGAATTGTGTTTGTCTTTTTTTGCTGCTGCATCACACTGTTGACTCATGTTCTGTCTGTGATCTATTAGTATACCCAAGTATTTTTCACATGTGCTGTTGCTTAGCCATATTCCTACCATTCTGTATATGTTTTTTTTTTTTTTTCATTTTTCTTGCCCAGATGTAGGACTTTACATTTCTCCCTGTTAAGAAAAACAGGAGAAACAGGGAGGATTTAATGATAAAAAATGAAGAAAATCTTTATTAAGTACATATAGGCACATATATAATAAATACCATAACCAAAACAATTAAAAACAGTGTGTGAAGAACAGATCTGATATACTGATGAGCCTCCAGCATTAAATAGTAAACCGTGACATCATGACCTGAGAACAAGTACAGAAAAGATGCCCTTCATGACATACCGACCCCCACTTTGGAGCCAGTTTTAGGTCTGGAGCTCGTACCCTTATCCATCACACCATCTATTACACGTTTTTTCGGGGAACTTCAGGGCATACCCCCACCTCCCCTTTTCACTCTCTCCCCTATTTATTCTTGCTGAATTAACACTTTTATAATTATAGTCATCTCTGTACATATGCTAATATTGTATCTCATGTATTATACTGTATAGCACACATTTTGTATAATTTTTATATGCAATTAATCCTTCTATATTTCTCTTATACCGAGGTTTGAAAAAGACCACTTTTGGTCGAAACATCACGGCATATCGCTTTAAGCTCCTCCTTGTTGGTTTTCAACGGTGTGGTGAATGTATATATTTGAATAAACTGTTTCCACTTTGCAAATTACCTTTGAGTACGGCTGTTATCTATTTCCTTACCTGAGGATAGTATCCTATTCAGCCTGCACCAAATCTACAGCTGATTGCGCATCTTCTTCTATCAAATCCCCTGTCCATGATGCAGGTGAAGATGCCTCCCACCTGCACTTGCAACCATTGTCAGCAACCAAGTGCTTGTCCCTACCCCAGTCCTTGGAACGCAAGCACAAATACGCAACCACTCGCCTACAGGCCAAAATACTAAACTGCCACATTTCCAGACTGCTTGCACTGGAAATGTTGCCTTTTAGGCTTGTGGAGATGGAAGCTTTCCGCAAAGTCATGGCGGCTGTCCCTCGGTACTCGGTCCCCAACCGCCGCTATTTCTCCCGGTGTGCTGTCCCCGCCTTACACAAGCACGAGTCCCATAACATTACCCATGTCCTCACAATGCAGTTACTGGGAAGGTCCACCTAACCACAGACACGTGGACAAGACGGTACACTGACAGCACACTGGGTGAATATTATGGAAGCTGGGACCCAGTCGACCCAGGGACGGTACATGTGCTACCGACACCGAGGATTGAGGGCCCTGGTTCAATCAGGGTTGCCCCCACCTTCTACAGCAGTTCCTGCACCTTCTCCTCACCCTCCATTTCCGGAACGTCAACATCAGCCTCAAGCTGTATGCACTGCAGCATTTTCTTTTTTCAGGACTTGGGTCTGTGCGAGGTCTGGTTTCTTGTACTCCGAGACATTGTTTTTACTGATATAACTTTGGGGTGGATAGGATGTTTTGATTACATTTTTTTGTGCTGTTGCGATGGCTGAAAAAATGCTATTTTGGCGTTTTGATTTTCTTCTTGCCATTTACTGATTGGAATAATTTATTCTATACATTGATAGATGGACTTTGATGATCGCAGTGATATCAAATATGTGTATTTTTTTTATATTTCATCATTTTTAATGGGGGAAAACAGGTGATTTGAACTTTTGTATCATGACCGGCATGTGGGTCTTCAGCAGACTCCCGACCATGATGACAACCCTTTGACGCGCCATGATAACGTCTCGTGGTGCCATTGGGCGCCTAGAATAGTGAGCCCCCCTGCCGGCGCGCATTAACTGCTGCTGTCACAGACTGACAGCAGCATTTAACAGACGTAGACGGAGCTTCGCTGTTAGAGGCAGATGAAGGCTGAATAACACACGTAGACAGTATTGATTGTAATATACAACAAGGAAAAAATCCTAAACTGGATCCACATAGCAGTAACTGGGAAAACACTTTGACGAAATAAATATAAACCAAAATGAATGACATCCCCACATGATTAAAAGATATATTTATTAGAAAATAATAAAAAAATACATACAATTCAAGCAAGGTAACTCGAAAAGGAGGGATGAATGACAGTGATAGTTGTAGTAACCCAAGTTGAAGTTCTTTAGGTTTATATTGATTGTAATATGTTTAGCAAAAACCATCGCTTTCCAGAACAAAAATCCAAAACTAGAAAGAATTATATATATATATTTTTATGTTTTTTATATTTAAATGTAAAAAAAAAAACAATGTTCAAATGTTCCACACCATATCCATCATATCCATTGCTGGGCAGCTCTGAAAAAACACATGTAGAGATTCTCCAGGTCTTGGAAACTGCTTCTGATCATGTTGTCAGCGCAGGTGGGTGCAGGTCTTCACCTCTTTCTAACAAGATGTCTCATGCCTGTATAGAAACAATAAGACGCCTTTCTCATTAATCTGAAAACAATTAAAATACATGTTTTTTAAAAATTTTGAATATATCCCTTTTATCAAATAAAACAAACTAAAGAGAAGTCATGGAGGAAAAACAAAATATTTACCTGGAAAATACATGTTGGAAGCTTTGTGTGAATCAGGATAGGTGGATTCTGAATGTTTGTTGTTAGCTGCTCGTGATGAAGACGTATGCTGATTGTCTCCCTACGTGGTGAAAGAAAAGCAAAATATATAAAAGTAGTTACACTTTAAATGATATCCGGCAATAAGAGACTAAATTAGAGACTTAAGATTCTCAATATTTTAAAAATAGCTTATTACTGATTGTTGATGATAGTGGAGGCTTCTTTCTTACCTTCATCTTAGGTAGATGAGATGATGATATTTAGACAAATCTCAATGTTCAAATAGTTCAAATAGTGAACCTGAAAATATAAAGAAACATAATTACATCCAACTAAGCTTGAAATTATAAAAGGTTTTCAAAAGCATTGTAGATAATTGATGGAAATTATCAATCGTTCCATATCCAGCAAGTTATGGAAATGTATCCAGTATTAATATGGTAACCTATGAGGATGGATTCTGAATGTTTGCTGCTAATCGCTGGTGCTGGTGATGAGCACAAATACTCATTGTCTCGCTACTCAGGGGAAAATATATAAAAGTATCTGAACTTTAAATTATAAAGAAACAAAATTAGAGACTAAATATTCTGAGGAATAGTTACATGTTTAGCTGATGGACAATTGACGTAATCGGCCTCCACACCGGCGGCAATAAGATTTATTATCAGCTATTCTTTGAAAACGCCCAAGTCTACAAAGATAAGAGAAATATTGGTTACCAGACTGGAATGAACGTTGGTTAATACCATGGATCATGTTAAAAAGAACAAATTGAAACCAATATATTAAGGACTGGCCCCAGCACAGAAAATATAACATGTAGCATCCTAAGCCCTACAGTCCCCAGACGTCAGTCCGCTCTGATAGTGGTAAAGTATAAAAGCCTTATACCAACAGAACCGCCCTGACGTCTCTGCACGGTGATTGTGTTTCATGACGCGATGAATCATCAAATCTACTTACTTGTTATCACACAGGGAGCACTGGTAGTTGTACTTATAGCTGATGGTATAGCTGTGACACATCGTCACTTCCGGCAGCTCGGGATGGATGTCATTTACCCTTCTGGTATAAGTCTGCCATAACGGGCCATGGTTATCTCTGCCTTCACCGTCGATTATCCAACAGGCAGCATGGCACATCTCGTGCGCAAGTGTGGATCGTAGTCGCACTAAAAAAGAGTTTATACAGGCATAAGAAAATCTAAGTACACCCTGCTTGAACTCTTTGGTTTTACATATCAGGATTCGGGATATAATATAAAATATCTGATCCTTAAAACGTCTTCAAATTAGGTAAATACATCCTGAGATGAAAAACACATGAAAAGTCACAACGTGCCATTACTTATTTACCAATAACTACTTCAAAATGCAGAAGCAGAGAGTGAAAAATAAGTACACCCCATGAATCACTAGCTTTTAGAATGATCTTTATCAATAATAACTTGAAGCTGCAGCAAGGGTGTACTTAATTTATCACACACTGCTTTTGCATTTTGCCCTTCTTTTTGTTAGATAAATAATTACACTATATTATTTATCATGTTGTTTTCTGAGATTGTATTTTCTTACTTTTAAGATCTTCTAAGGACCTGATGCTTTTTTGATTTTGTCCTAATATGTAAAACATTAGATTCCAAAGAGGGTGTACTTAGTTTTTCCCATGACAGCATGTACGATGAATTTATAAGATGTATTACATCACAAGTAGCAGTTTTGCAACCTATAGAGGTTGTCTCATAAAGCTGCAGGATGGACGTGATATGAAACCTACCGGAAGAATCCAAGACCTTATCGGAAAGCTCAATAACTGAGGAACGGTGGTTGTTCTCCAACTTGTGACGGCATTGACCGGATGCTGATGTCAGCCTCTTATTCCAGACTACGTCCATTTTCCTCGGGAGCTAAAATAGAGGAAACAAATTCCACTAAATCTGTAAACTCTTTGACCCCATTCTAACAAAGCACCCAACTCTCCTGTGTGATTTACAGCACTAGTCTCCTTGTATGGGACATGGGGTCTACTGAGAAGTCCAACATGTGAGAACAAAAATAAAAATAAACCTTTCCTAAAATGTCCAGATATCAACAAATTGTTTTTTGTATGTAAATGTAAACTCCTGTGAACTACAAAAAGTTGCTAATCTCTATATGTCTGCATGATGGATCATGTAAGGTCTCCACTCATCCCACAGATAAGAAGAAGGTGATGGCATTTACCAAACTAAGTGAGTTTTGCCTGAGATTTCAGAACCATGACAAGGGAGTTAGGGTGCTCTTCAGAAACTTAGAATGATAAAAATGATTGTTTGAAGGTGGAGATAATGGATAAGTCATGTGTCGCCCAGATACCGATAATAAGATACCTTATTCTCGAAGACTGTCCTGTTGTATAGATGGTACAGTCGCTCCACCAGCTTCTCCTTTGTTACCTGAAAGTGGGTAACGTAGATGGAAGATGGAGAAATAATGTCTTCCAGGAAACAGCCGGGGATGTTACATAGTGGTGTCCTGGGAAAGATAAGGAATCAGAAATAAATCCAAAGGAAACATCTGACCTAGTTCATGGTTTTCCACAGAGGTAGATGCATCCGGCATAACTCACCTCTCCTCTGTAGCGGAGCTCTCCTCACTATCAGATGGTAAATTATCTGTACAGAAATATGGAAGAATGAAAATTTGTAATCAGACAGGTCAGAATGCAGATCCATGCTAGAGAGAAAACATAATAAATGCTGTAAAGTGAAAACACATCTAAATCAAAATGCCAGAATTGTGGGTTTTTTTCTCTCTGCAACTACTCAAAAAATGCAATAAGAAGCAATTTAAATGTCACATCCACCCCATAATATTATCAATAAAAACATCGAGCCGCCTTATAAAAGAACAAGCCCTCATACGCCTCCATCAATAGCAAAATAAAAATGTTACAGATCTCAGAAAATGGCGACAAAATCAAATATATTTATTAATAATATCAGAATTGTTTTTCACACTTAAAAAGAAAAACTTTGCAAGTTTGGTATGGACATAATCATACTGGCCTGGAGAATCATATTTCCAGGTTCATTTTACTGTGCAATGAAGACCTTAAAAATCAAAAAAAAAAAAAAAAATCCATTTTTTTTTCAGTTTTCCCTTACTTGGAATTTTTTTGCATTTTGCAATACATTGTATGGTAATGTGAATTGTGCCATTGAGAAGAACATCTCATTGCACTAAAAACAAGCCATTATATGTTAATGTGGATGGAAATATAAAACAGATAAGTCTCAAGGAAGAAGGAGAGGAAAAGACATAAGTAGACTACAAATTGACCAGTCCCTAAGGGGTTAAAGGTACAGACCCAACTGTAATTTGCGTTTAGTTGTTAGATTTGGAAACTGACAGTACAAAAAAACATTGTTCTTTCTACAATAACATAACCCTGGTTGTATCTAGAAATGATGACTTACCATGATATGTGGAAGATTCTCCAGTATTGGAATCGTCATCGTCAGTAATAACAATGATGTCATCATCGGAGCTGTGACATAAATGTAACAGAATATGAGCCACCATTAATCATTAATCCCCATCAGGTATCTAGTAATGGAGGAGATGTGAGTCTTACCAGGTGGTACTGTCCGGATCAATATCTGAAGGTGGTAAAATCAGATCTGTGGGGGCAACACAACATAAATCTCTTATTAGAATATTGTAATAACAACTACAGAGGAACATCAAAGAAATAAATCCTAATACAGTATTCAGTGTACCCCTATATGTAGATTGGGAAATAGACCACATTCAGCTAAAGTAACCTGCACTGTGCATAGCCACCATGAGAAGAAATCCCCGAATCCCAATCCTGACCGACTATAGAGCGAATGCATGAATAATGTTCCTGATCAAATGCTGAAAAGAAATGTTGTTCTGCCACTATGGAAGTGTCCCAGACATAGGACTCACACCAATAAAGCTTATCTAAAATAGGATTACCCCTTTAATGTAACTTTAATTTAAAAATGCACAGACCCATTTATAATTTGCCTTTAATTGTTACATTTTGTAACTGATCTGTGACAGTACAGAAAATTCAATGTTTTTTCTACAATAACATTACCCTGGTTGTATCTAGAAATGATCACTTACTATTATATGCGGAAGTTCCTGCTCTATTGGAATCCTCATCATCATTAATAATGATGGCATCGGAGCTGTAAAATAAAGGTAACAAATAATGAGCTGACCATTAATCATTAATCCCCATCATATACCTAGCAATGGAGGAGACGTGGGTCTTACCAGGTGGTACTGTCCGGATCAGGATCTGAAGGTGGTAAAATCAGATCTGTGGGGGCAACACAACATAAATCTCTTATTAGATTATTGTCAAAAGAAATAAATCCTAATAATGCATCAAGTGTACGCCTATATGTACATGGGGCAAAACACCACATTCAGGTACAGTAACCTGCCCTGTACATGGCCACCATGAGAAGAAATCCCCAAATCTCATTTCTGTCTGACTTTATAATGCCTGCATAAATATTCCTGACCAAATGCTGAAAAGAAATGTTTAATATGAACTCATTACCTTAGACGTACAATAGAGATAAATCCAAGCCCTGACCACAATGAGCTGCACCCAATGACTATAATGACACATCAATATATCAGAGCTGTTACTGGATCGGAGCACAGTACCTGGTAAATTCGGAGTCGGGCCCGAATTGAAGCCGCTGATGATAACCTGGCCTGGAGACCTCGGTATTGGCTTCTTTCGTGGATGATACTGAAAAATTGTCAAACATGTCAGATAGAATCTATGAGCATGAACATCTCTAATTTATAATCTTCCTCCATTTTCCACTGACTTACAGGTAGATGTCTATATGAATATAGTTACCATTGGCCTGCACTTACTTCATGTGCAGAGTAGGACGGGTGTGCGGGACACTTATGGTTAGGATATGGATAGGGGCGGTGGTGACATTTTCGTGTCTTCATACAATATTATTATGTACCCTGTACATGGACATGTTGACACAAATACCACAACTAAAGGCAGTCATTACTCTGCAAACATGATCCAAACTATCACCCCATCATGCCTCTTCCTGGAGCTCTATTTTTGGTGCCACCATTTGTTTTTAATGGGATTTTTATCCCAAATGTATTCTCATTATTTAAAAATATAAAAATGAAGCTCACCTGATGGAAATCGTCATCATCACTGCTGTCCTCGGTGTCAGAGAGAACTATAATGCGCTTAAATCGCTTTTTTCTCATCATATTTGCAAAAATCTCTTACAACACTCCTCTCTCCACAAACGCCTACAAAATCCCTCAGTGGAACTCTGGATGACGGGGCGTTCTATATCGTCCAGTCATTGTGACATCATCGGAATGATGCGATTGTTTGTTTTTTTATTTAACTTTATTTAAATCTACAAAACGTACTGCAGAAATACAAAAAATAAATCCAGAAAAAAACAGCAATCCTTCTAATTCTCTAACTCCTGCCCTTTTTTGAATTGTTCAGAAAAAAAATAATAATCGAAAAAGTCGACAAAAAACAAGATTTAAAAAAACAAAGAAACCCCGAAAAAAATAGGCGATTGATTATCCCTCTCCCCAAGTTTTAATGCTCTACGCTACATTTTTTGCAAAATCTTCTCCCAATTTTTTAAATTCTCTGAGGAGCAAAGCCACGCCCTCTTGTATTTTATTACTCTCTGAAAAAAATTCTTCCATTCTGTAGTATTCAATTTTTTTCCCTATCCATTTCCTAACCAAATCCACTCTTGCTGTATAAAGTCGCCTACTTACGAACTCTTCTTCCTCATTTCATCTCTTCCGTTCCAGAGAGCAGGTTACAATTGTTGATTTGACCTCAATGGAGATCTAAGTCCCCAGTTTCCCCTCTATATCTTTATACCCTATGATAAATGTATCAATTCTGCCCTTGTTTCTTGCACAACTTACAAGTATTGTCAGCTATCTTCTCCATTCTGTATAATACCTGGTGAAAATAATAGAACTAATGGATCAATTGGATTAATTTATAGTTTGATTAATTGACATCCCACTTTTGTTTTTATATATATTGAGCCTCTGCAATATTTACTCTTTACTTTCTCAACTAATCTTCTTCTTAAAGATTAAATATATAAGGAATCACGGTTAATTTTTTATTAATATTATATAATAGAATATTGTATAAAATATATAAGTTTATTAATATTAGATAGATTCTTTATTAAATGGCAACCAATCAAAAAATAATCCATTCCTCAATTTGATTCCTTCATACTCTTCATCGCTTGTTGAATTTGACAATATCTAAAATCGTGCACTTTACTTAAGCTAAACTGTGTCTTCATCACATTAAATGGCAACAACTCATCTTCATGGATTAAATGTTTAACCAAATGCAACCTTTTCTCTTCCAAAACCCTGTATCTTAACAATTTTATATATATTTATATTATCCTATATATATTTATATTATCCAATTGACGTGTTAATATTTAATATCTTCTTTAAATAATCAAGTATAATTGCAAGAATAAAACAGTTGTCATCTCCTAGATTCCCGTGAAAGAAAATCCCTGATTTCAAAAATTCATAAATGTTACAAAATCCCTTTTTTTCTTATTTAGTAAAAATCTTTCAAAATCAGAATTCCTGAAATTTAAGTAATTGGGCTTCCCAGAAATATCTGTGGAAATAAGGGACGGCCAAGCCTCCTTCTGTCTGAGACTTCAGAAGATAGTTACTTTTATTCTCACCCTCTCTCGCCAACAAATCAGGTCGTTCAGAAGAGTTTCTGTTTATTTAAAAATGTTCTCATTTACCCATACCGGGCAGACGCTGAGGACATAACGAACTAGAGGCGAGAGACCATCATCTTAATCAGGGTTATTCTATCCACATTAGATATCGGCAGCAGCATCCACATCCACATCTATTTTAATTTCCTAATGAACAATATAATGTTAAGCGATACAAAACTGACAAGCTCCCATGTGATATTTATTCCTAAATATTCAAAGCCATCTTTTTACTAAAGTCTGTAAATCTCTTCACACTTTTCTGATTTTTTCATCAAATGGTAATAAAACCCATATACTACAGTTGCTATCCAAGCCAAAGTGGGCACCAAAAGACACGGTCACCTCTATGGTCCACAGGAGAGATTTCCCCATCTCTAACAAAATCAGCAGAATATCATCTGCATAGATCAATATCTTTCCCCCTCTCCACTGCTGCCAAAACCGCTAATTTCCTCAAGGAAAATACAGTGAGAAGATAAGAGAGGGGGCATCACCGTTTTGTACCTCTGGCTTGGGGTGAATGGTATAATAGTTTGATCCACCTGATAAAATTCTCCCTGAACCCAAACATCTTGAGTACCCTCCACAAGAACTCCTACACCACCCTGTTACAAGTCTTTGTGGCCTTTGATGCCATGATGGAGCGGTGGTCTCCATCTCCTAATATTGTTAAACAGTTTCCTCAAATGAATCAGTTCCACTCCCTGGTATAAAACCATTCTGGTAAGAAAGTAGTGGGGGCTTCAGAATTATTTAAACATGTCTTACATTTCACTGAGGATCCAGATACAAATGAAGAACAACTTCCTTTAGGTCCATGATCAGAGTTGACAATTCACACCAGCCACTTCCAATATTAAAGGAGATGTTCACCAATATTTGATGAAATAAAGGAGTTTAGCGTAGTCTTAAAATTAAAACGCAGATGTCTCTCTGAGCACTTTCATTCATGTGCACCTCTGCTTGTGTCCTGTGTTAGTTTTCGCTCTTTTTCTGGCAAGGGGTGTCTTCTATCCAAGTTGGAATAGACCATGTCTAAATCTCTTTTCCTTCTTAGACGTCACCTCTCCAAGATTATCTTTTTTTTTAAATTCAAGTAATTGAGAGATTGTGTGGCACCCCAGGGGTCTGGTTGCCACAGTAATAGGAATATTACGTCTGAGAGCAAGTGGGAGGTTTCTCTGGTCAGGAACCCTAAGCATGCAACACCGCCCGCCCAGACCTGGGAGGGGAGGAATCTGCCCTTATAAACTGGGTCTGGGGCGGGATTAGGTCAGTCAGAGCCTGCAGACAGTTCCAGACACAGGGAAAGTGTCAGCAAGGAGCTCTGTAGGAGCAGGAGCGAGTGCCAGGGGCTGGAAGCTAGATAGCTCGCCCTGGCTGAAGACATTAAGACCGGACATGGAGTCCGAAGCTGTGGGGACATCCAGGTCCAGCAGCAGAATCCAACCGGCAGGGGATTCCAGGTCCTCTGGCCATAGAAGCCCGGAGGCACGGTCACAAGCAAGGGACCAGCACCGCCGTCGTGGAGCGGAGGCTAACAGAAGGCCCCAAGTCACCGGCCATACGGGTGAGCACCACACGGTATAATCAGGGACGTGGGCTACTTCTACCCGCATACAGCAAGGTAGCCAGGAAAGAGTGCAGATAGATGGGGAGGCCTACAACTCCACCTGGCCAGGGGAGATCCTACTTGCTCACAGACTGACCAGGCCCCTACTGCTAACCAGTACTCCCGGGAGGGTCTGCCTTATAACACCAGTAAAGACCCTGAACTGCACTGCACGGACTCAGAGTTATTCCTGCTGCACTCGTGCACCATCACTCCCATCATTCACACTAACTGTCCTGAGGCTGTACTCCTCCCGTGGAGAGTCATCCCATTCTTAGCTGCACACATAACACCGGCCTCAGCGGTCTGCCTTGCAGCGGCGGTCCCCACTGACCGCAATCCACGGGTGGCGTAGTCGGACTATCATCATACCAATAACTCTGCCTCTGATTTGACCACCCTGGGCATGGACCGGGTCATCACCACGAGGACTACAACCCCCAGCATTCATCCTAAAAAGGCCCGCTTCCGGGTTCCCCACAGACCCAGGGGGCGCGTCAACTTTGGCGTAGTCGGCAGGATTCAAACCAACCCGCCCCAACGGGTATTGCGTGCCTGAAAAAAGACTTTTGCACTTACCAGAGAGAAGTTTCCCGCCGTCCGGAGTTGTTTTCCGCCATCGGACGCCATCTTGGGTCGTTTCCCGCCGTCTTCTGCCGTCTTCCCGCCATCCACAGCTGCTTCCCGCCATCGGACGCCATCTTCAGGACGCCACACGGGAAGAAGAGGGGTGTGGACGCCGAAAGCGCCTGAGATCCGAAGCTCCGCCCCACGCACTGACGCTGCGTAAGGTCCTGGAAGGGAGGAAGAGCGACGCTGACGTCACAGGAGCGCGACGCAAGGTCCTCGACCCCGACGATCGACTGCGGAGCCGCGGCCTATGGAAGAAGAGCATCGCAAGTTAGGCCACGGTCCACTAGGGGGGAAAGAGGATGTCGGACATCGAGGGGAGCTCCACCGCCACACCGGCCGCCAGCGCAACCGCTGCTACGGTCATGCCATTCACCATGCGCTATATCCCGGGGGCAACCTGGCTACCCCAGTACTCAGGGGAGTCACATACCCTAAGTGACTTTAGGGAAAGACTGGATAGCCTCTTCCAGGTATACCCCCTCACGGAAGAGCAAAAAGTGAGCATCCTGGTGGCCCAGTTAATCGGGGCAGCCCAAAGGGAGGTAAAGTCCTGGCCACCTAGGAAGAAGAGGACTGTCAGAGAAATACTAGCCCGGCTGAAAGACACATTTGATACCCGCACCTCAGCCGAAATAAAGCTCAGATTTTACGGGTGCAAACAAAGGGCACATGAAAGTATAAGAGACTATGCTCTAAACCTATAAGAGGCCCTGAGAGCCATTAAGCAGGCAGACCCTGACAGCGTGGGGAATGAAGACAAGCTGTTGACCGAACAATTTATTGAGGGTCTACTGTGCAATGCCCACCGAACCCAGTTGCGGGCAATGGCCTTACAGGACCCTGACCTGGACTTTGCACAGTTCAGAGCCATCCGGGTGCTCCGAGAACCGGCACCAGGTGGCGCTGTGACCCACAGGCGTCCTGCTATCACTTATCACCAGGACGCGGGCCTGTGGGAGCTGATGCGCAGGCTTTGAACAATAACCCGGCTACAGACCTGCACCATCAGGTCCAAGAGCTGACTAAGAGCGTTGCCGCGCTAACCAGAATAGTGCAGTCTTTACAGGTCTCTTCTCCAGGAAAGATCCAGCTGGCATCCGGAGGACTTCCCGTGGCGCCGACTGAGGAGGACCCCACCGGCCAGAGGAAGACCCAGCGACCGATACAACGAGGACGGACAACCCATCTGCCGCCGCTGCAATCAACCTGGACATATGGCAAGGTACTGTCATTTAAACGGGCACAACCTGGGGTAGAGGGCCAACACCCAGGCATAAAATCATCAGGCCCATCGAGCTGGCGTGACAAATACGTAGGGGGACGTCCGGTCTTGCCTGTGGTACTGGATGGCATTCCTATGAGTGCCCTACTAGACACTGGGTCACAGACTACCATCCCGTACGTGCTCTTCAAGCGGTACTGGAATGACTCGGACATAACCCGCTACCCAGATGACGACCTGAGCATTATCGCCAGCAATGGTCAGCCCGTGCCACAGATAGGATTTAAAGAGGTGACCATCAAGGTCGGTAAGGTTGAACTGCCGGCACAAGGACTGATCATTGTGGACATTGACCGTCGCGAGAGTCACCCAAAAATAACCCTAGGTACTAATGTAATCGAAAACTGTCTTGCAGAGGTGATTCTTATTTTGCAACAGGTTGCCAAGAACGCCAGTTCCAGTCAGCAGCGTGTCCTCCAAAAAGAGATCCGGGCACTGATGAAACGGCAACAGGTGGAACTATCTGGTGGTGAGATTGGTAGCGTGAGAATGTGTGACCCGTTCCCTATTGCCATGCCCCCGAAAAGTGAGATGATGATTTGGTGCCGGGCAGCTATTGGTCTAAGAGGTAGAGACTACCAAGCAATGGTAGAACCCGTCTACTCAGACAGTAGGCCCAACATTTTGACAGCACGGGGGGTAGTCGATGTACGCCATGGGAGTGTGCCCGTCCACATCATAAATATCGGGGAGAGAGAAGTATACCTGCCCCAGTATGCCACGCTAGCCAAATTGTTCACCATCAACCAGAACTCTGTACAGGCCGTGGAACCCTTGCCTCCATCTCAACCAGAGGAAGGTAAAGGCTCTAAGAAACCAATGGAGGACTGGTGTCAGCAACTGCATTTGGGTACTGACTCCACTCCCTCACACCAAAAACAGGGAGTCTATCGGGTGGTTCAAGAGTAAGAGAGAGTGTTTAGTAAACACCCGCTGGACTTCGGGCGAGTAAAGGGGGTAGAACATCACATCCCCACGGGAGACTATCCTCCCATAAAGGAGAGATACCGACCCGTACCCCCTGCACACTATCAACACGCCAAGGGGATGCTAAAAGACATGAAGGAGGGTGGGGTAATTAGGGACAGCTGTAGCCCCTGGGCAGCTCCACTAGTCTTAGTGAAAAAGAAAGACAACACCATGAGAATGTGTGTAGACTACAGGAAGGTCAACCGTATCACACATAAAGATGCGTACCCGTTACCAAGGATAGAAGAGTCCTTAGCTGCATTAAAATCTGCTAACTTCTTCTCTACTTTGGATCTCACTAGCGGGTACTGGCAGGTTCCTGTAGCAGAGGCAGACCGGGAGAAGACCGCATTCACCACCCCGACGGGACTCAGTGAATTTAACTGTATGCCGTTCGGGCTCTGCAACGCACCAGGAACCTTCCAACGTTTGATGGAATGCTGTCTGGGACACCGGAACTTCGAGACGGTCCTATTATACCTGGACGATCTCATCGTCTATTCCAAGACCTATGAGGACCATCTGGAACACCTGGCAGAAGTGTTTGAAGCCCTGGCAAACTATGGCCTAAAGGTAAAACCCTCAAAGTGTCATCTACTGAAGCAAAGGTACAGTACCTGGTACACGTGGTGAGTGCTGACGGAGTAGCCCCGACCCTGACAAGATCACCGTGATTAAGGACTGGCCAAGACCATCCAGCATAAAGGAAGTGCGACAGTTCCTCGGGTTGGTAGGCTACTACCGAAGATTCATTCCCGGTTTTACCAAGAAGGCAGCTCCTATGCAGGACCTCCTGATAGGCCAGTCCAGGAAGGCCAAAAACCAGAAGCCACCCTTCAGATGGGAAAAGCTGGAAGAGGAGTCATTCCGCCAGCTGAAGATGGCCCTCACGGGGGCTGAAATCCTGGCGTACCCTGATTACAGCCAGCCCTTTATCCTCCACACGGACGCAAGCAACATCGGGCTAGGAGCCGTACTGTCCCAGATCCAGCAGGGGAAAGAATGGGTAATTGCTTATGCCAGCCGAAAACTGCGACCCACGGAAAGAAATCCTGAGAATTACAGCTCGTTCAAGCTAGAGTTCCTGGCAGTGGTGTGGGCGGTAACCGAACGTTTTAAGTATTACCTTGCCTCTTCCAGGTTCACCGTGTACACGGACAACAACCCGTTGACACACCTGGACACTGCAAGACTGGGTGCCCTGGAGCAGAGATGGATGGCCCGCCTGTCCAATTATGAGTTCACAATCAAATACAGGGCAGGACGCTCCAATACCAACGCGGACGCCCTGTCCAGGATGCCAAACCTACCGGACGGAGGGGAAGATCCAGAAGAACTGGAAGAGGTCGAACTCCCTGCGTTCCACCGTCATGGGATTACCCAGTGTTCCCACCGTGTGAGGGGCCAGCGATCCGCTACGTTCAACCCCTTACCCCACTACAACTGGGCGGAGACGCAAGACAGTGACCCCGCAGTCCGTCTGGTGAAGGAGATGCTGACCCAGGCTGACGCCCGCCTGGACCCAGATCCTCCGGAAGAGACCAAGCAACTGTGGACGGAAAAAAGCAGACTGTTTCTCTACAAGGAGAAGTTGTGCCGCAGAATGGTAAATTCCCGGACACATGAACTGATCAGGCAGGTTGTGGTACCGAGACGGGATGCAGCTATGGTGCTGGAGGCCTACCACAATGGGGCAGGGCACTTCGGATGGAAGAAGCTGGAGTTCCTGCTGCGTGAACGGTTCTACTGGATAGGCATGAGAGGAGCCATTGAGAGATGGTGTAGAGACTGTGGCCCGTGCAATCTAAGAAGGAGGGACCGTGCCAGCCAGAGGACTCCCCTGCAGCCCATCCTCACCAGGCAGCCGCTGGAACTGGTCGCTCTGGACCATGTTAAACTGGCTCCAAGCAGAAGCGGGTATGTCTACGCCCTAACCATCGTGGATCACTACTCCCGATTCCTGGTGGTGGTCCCTGCCAAAGACTTGACGGCTGAGACAGCAGCCAGAGCCTTCCAGCTGCACTTCTGCCACCCACACGGGTACCCAGACCAAGTGCTGACGGACCAAGGACCAGCCTTCGAAGCGGAGGTCTTCCAGGAGTTCTGCAACCTGTATGGCTGAAAGAAGATAAGAACAACACCCTATCACCCCCAAACCAATGGACTCAGCGAGAAGATGAACCAGGTGGTGATAGATCTGCTAAAAACATTGCCCCTGGAAGAACGCAGTGTGTGGCCTGAGAAACTGCCCGATCTGGTGGACCTGTATAACCACATCCCGGTAGGTTCCACCAACTGTACCCCGGCTTACCTAATGCGAGCAAGACCTGGTAAGCTGCCTGTTGACCTGGATATGGGAGTCCTGACACCCGAGGACACCTCGCCAGAGGCAGACTGGGATACAGAACGGCAGCAGCAGTACCGGAAAGTACAGGAGAGCGTCGAGCGAAGTCTCTGTCAATCAAGAGAAAGGCAGGAGAGGACTTATAACCCACATGCTCCCGCTGTTCCCCTGGTACCTGGAGAGCAGGTCTTGAAAAGAAAAAGGCGGCTCCATAAGTTGGACGACCAGTGGGAAAAGGACCCGTACACCGTACTGCCCTCAAGCCACAATAATCCAAAGGTGTACGTCATCAGCAAGGGTGGAGGAGAGACCACAGCCACTGTCTCCAGAGACCACCTGAAAAAGTGCCCCGAGAAGTTGCAAAGCACGGATGAAGATCAGGAAGACCCTCAACCCGTAGAGGAAAAGGAGGAAATGATCAGCACCGTACTCGGAGACTTTCCCCGGTCCTGGACACAAGTAAACAACGCTATCGTGGTGCCCGTCCTCACCTTTTTCCAGCCAGCCTCTCAAGTGCCTACAGAAGACCAGGTAGAGCTGGAAGAGCAGCCGGCCCAGGAGTTATAAGAGTCCACACCAGCAGCGCAGGAGGATCAACCCTCTGCTAGTAGTGAGCCTGCCGTGCCCTTAGTGAGCCAAAGAGTACGCAGACAGCTGTCCAGCTTACCCATAACACCTCCTACACCCTGTAGTGCAGGACCAGTTAGTGAGCTCCGTAGGTCCACTAGAGTCACTAGAGGTCAGATGCCCGCTTGCTGGAGAATATAAAGTAATGCACTGTAAATTTACGTGTTTCTTGAAAATGTTTACGGTTTTTGTTGTTGCCTGTTATTAATTATGTGTCTCAGTTACCCTGCAGATTTCTATGGACTAACAGGTTATGGACGCTGGATAACCGGAACAATTCTTGTAGATAGTTGCACATTGTGCCTCTTGCGAAGACGGCCGTGGAAGAGAAAACCTGTCTGGTGTGGCCTCCTTGCGGCCCAAAGTAGCTAGCTTCAGCCTTGCAGCCACGCCCAAGGCCAACGCAAGGTGTTTTCTTTGGACAGGTCCCCTACCTCGCTTAAGACTGCACCTTGGGTGACATGGACGCCCTCTTGTTTCACAAACTTCACCTTGGGTGATATGGACACCCGGTTACGGAAACTCCGTGAGCACAAAATGTACTTTTTTCATGTTGACTTGTTATTGTTATACCCTGCATTTATGTTTCTTTAAAAATGTGTCCCGGAGTACTAAATTTTACTAGGGGGGAATGTGGCACCCCAGGGGTCTGGTTGCCACAGTAATAGGAATATTACGTCTGAGAGCAAGTGGGAGGTTACTCTGGTCAGGAACCCTAAGCATGCAACACCGCCCGCCCAGACCTGGGAGGGGAGGAATCTGCCCTTATAAACTGGGTCTGGGGCGGGATTAGGTCAGTCAGAGCCTGCAGACAGTTCCAGACACAGGGAAAGTGTCAGCAAGGAGCTCTGTAGGCGCAGGAGCGAGTGCCAGGGGCTGGAAGTTAGATAGCTCGCCCGGGCTGAAGACATTAAGACCGGACACGGAGTCCAAAGCTGTGAGGACATCCAAGTCCAGCAGCAGAATCCAACCGGCAGGGGATTCCAGGTCCTCTGGCCATAGAAGCCCGGAGGCATGGTCACAAGCAAGGGACCAGCACCGCCGTCGTGGAGCGGAGGCTAACAGAAGGCCCCAAGTCACCGGCCATACGGGTGAGCACCACACGGTATACTCAGGAACGTGGGCTACTTCTACCCGCATACAGCAAGGTAGCCAGGAAAGAGTGCAGATAGACGGGGAGGCCTACAACTCCACCTGGCCAGGGGAGTTCCTACTTGATCACAGACTGACCAGGCCCCTACTGCTAACCAGTACTCCCGGGAGGGTCTGCCTTATAACACCAGTAAAGACCCTGAACTGCACTGCACGGACTCTGAGTTATTCCTGCTGCACTCGTGCACCATCACTCCCATCATTCACACTAACTGTCCTGAGGCTGTACTCCTCCCGTGGGGAGTCATCCCATTCTTAGCTGCACACATAACACCGGCCTCAGCGGTCTGCCATGCAGCGGTGCTCCCCACTGACCGCAATCCACGGGTGGCGTAGTCGGACTATCATCATACCAATAACCCTGACTCTGATTTGACCACCCTGGGCACGGACCGGGTCATCGCCACGAGGACTACAACCCCCAGCATTCATCCTAAAAAGGCCCGCTTCCGGGTTCCTTACAGGCCCAGGGGGCGCGTCAACTTCATAACAGGAAAAAAAGAATAACAATGGTTCCAGAATGAAAATACATAATTATTCAACAACATCATTTCTGTTATTAGCTCTTTATATACATCTCCATACACATCATGTCAGTCAAGTTTAAAGAATACAGCAATACACATTACACAGGTGTTTATAGGGGAAATACAAGGAAAACTATTATCTCCCAGACTGAATTGAGAGGTAGGATCAGTAGGGTATGGGTCACACCAAAGCTTCCAAACCTTCTCAAATTTATTAGGACAGTGTCCACTCTTATATACTATCTTCTCATACAAAAAGCCAAAAAAGAGAATTCCCATGTACAAAAATCAGTCAATCTTTATTCAACAATCAATTAGACAACATTAAAAAAATGATACTACAGAGATGGTGGATGAATGCAAATTAGCATGCTTGTCCTAGAAAGTAGGACAGGTTACAAATATAAATATGAATTGCACATGGAGCCACTAAAGACCAATATGAAGAAGAAACATATAAAGGATGAGAATCCAAATATATACATATAAATGCCCTGAACAGTAATGAACATCAAGGGGGATCCACCCGGCTGTATAAATATGTAATATAAATAGTGAAAGTTCACTCTTAGACCTAAGTAATAGTGCCAGAAGAACACAATGTGTGATCCACCTAGTGTTCATCAAATAGAAATACTATGGTCGCACAATAAAACTGTTCACAAAGATCAATATATAGAAAAAAGATTTTATATTCCCGTGGATTCACTCCATAAGGGTAGTGGCAACAGGATGAGACAATGCTGAGGAGTGGTTCTCAGAAAAAAGTATAACTATAAACAGAACAAGTGCTCAATATAACCACATAGTCAGCAGACTGAAAAATCCTTAAAACAGTGCTATTGAACATAAATAAGTCTCAAAGGACAGCAAGCAATTCATATTCAATGCAGTAAACCCTCTAACGCGCGTTTCGCTTCAAAGCGTCTTCAAAAGGGTATACTGAGTAGACAGAGACTGGGTATTTATGTAATTGGACAGCTAATCCACTACCTTACACATCAAATGCTATTTAAAATGATTGCATGAGAATGTTACATGGAGATGTTAACCCTTTATAGAATGAGGAGTATATAGCCCTATACACCAGATATCGATTGCGGTAAAAAACGCCAAGCTCACCTGCAGAGCGGGCTCCCTGTTGCACCTCGCTTCCTCGCCGTGCAGTCACATGCGAGAGGAGGGAGGAGCGAAGTTCAATCAGGGAGAGCGTGTGTTGCCCGGTCAACCCCAGACGCCAAATAGTGCATCCATTCCCACCACGTGTGACAACACGTCAGAGTAAGGAGAGTCCATATGAAAGTGCGTGTTGCCTGGACTACTCCAGAGGTAGTATGGCCCGGACTGCATACCCCCATAGGGGCCTTAAGGGGAGGGCCGCATGACTCAGGAGGTCTGCTAGGCCGTAATTTGGGGTGGTAAGGGGTTAATGTAAGGAATAGAGTTTTGAGTGCGAATTTGTAGGGGAGGAGTATAGGGGCAGGGGGATAGTACGGGGTTATCTGATTGGCTAGTGGGAAGTATCTCTGTGGGGGGTATATAAGGTGTGGAGAGGTGGGGGTAGTCCATTCGGGAAAAGTTAAGGTACCTGAATCTACGTCGGGTCCTGAGGAATGGAAGCTCTTTTCCAGGAGATCCGTTCTTGGCTGAGAGCAGGGGACAGCTGTGGCTCCAGGATCAGCTGCAGCGATGGAACACTGAAGGGAAGGCCGGAGAGGTGGCTGCACCCGCATCACCTCAGAGAGGTGCAAGGAGGTCCAGGCTGCCGGAGAAACTCAGCCCGGAAGGGACTCCCCGGACCAGGCGCCGGTTGCAAAGCCCCCCCAGGGACCCCTCCAGATCACAGGCTCAACCCCAGCCCCCATCTGCCGCATGCCGCTCTGGAAGAATCTCTCAGCGTCAGCATCGTCCAGAGGCCGGGGTGAGTGACGTCGTTGGCTCCGCCCCCCCGTGAGGTCATCCCGGTCATGTGGCACCACTATCCAGGAAGTGCGGGCTGCTCAGGAGAGCAGGGCCTCTGCTGCTGCAGGAGGGAGAATTACATTATATGAACGGCCGGGGCATCCACTTCGGGCCCAGCGAGCAGCCAGGGGAAGGAGAGCTGAGCCTGAAGGATGCCGGACCCAGGGAGCAGAAGGAGGCAGGAGGGTGAACAGGTCAGCGGGAGCAATTTCAGGTGAGCGGCAGGCACAGCCGCGCCGGGCCCATGCAGCGGGGAAAGCAAAGGAGTACCGGTCAGTTGGAGTTCACCCAGAAGAACGGCAGGTGCAATCGCACCGGGCCCAGGCGTCAGGATCAGCAGGACCCCAGCGGCGGAGATCGGAAAGACCAGTGCGGGGGGGGGTCAGGAGACGACCCACCCGGGATGTCGGTAGCACCAAGGACCGGTGCAATGTCCATGGGAGAGGGCAGATTGCTGCTAGGGATGCGGGCTGCAGGCATGCAGCTGAAGTCTCTCCTCCTCCCAGACAGCGCGCTATTGTGGATAGGAGGTCCAGGTCTAGCGGTGGGTTGACTCCGTCGGATGTCCCCGAGCCTAACTCTGCCTCTGAAGAAGAGGGCCAGATTTCATCTGGCAGTGAAGAGAGTGGGGACGATCGCCGCGGAGGACACGAAACGGCTGTTCCGAGGCTTCCTCGTAGTCGGCCTGGTAAGTCACATGGTTTAAATGCGCCTCAGGGGAATGCGGATAATGTAGATCAGAGGGAGCGGTATTTTCAGAGGGGCTTCGCTGCTGACAGGACGATGGGTAGTGAACGGGTGAGCGATGTTGTGTCTTAATTTCTTAGCATGGTGCGGGGTTTTTTGTCACCTGCGGCAGGTCCTAGCGGAGTTTGGCAGGGTGGTACTGGAGGTTCAGGGGCGGTTGCGGAGACCCCGGCAGTTGTGAGTGCAGGGATTCCCGCACCAGTTGCAGCTAATGAGACGGTTGCAGCACCAGCGGCTGCGGCGACTCCAGTGGATACAGTGCGGTTGGATGACAGAGCGAGGGGCGAGGTTTATATGTGCTTTGATGGCCCCTTGGGAGCTCATTTAAAGCAGGAGGTGCGAGAAAAAATATGGAAGGATGAGTACGTGGAAATTTTTTCTTTGCTACCGTTGGAGATGTTTAATTAGGACAGGGTAAATCCAGATGAGAGTAAGAAGGATGAGGAGGAGCGCAGGCGTTATCGTCTGATTCCTCGCACTTTTCAAAATTGGCTGCAGGCGTTTACCACACTAGCAAGTGTCATTGGGGAGAAAGCTCTGGAGAACTGTTCTGCATTATTTTGTTATTTAGATTCGATTAGTGAAGCATACCGTGTTTATGGCGGGACGGCCTGGCTTAGGTATGATGAACAGTTTAGGCAAAGAAAGGCAGTCCGTCCGAGTTTACGGTGGGACCACAAGGAGATTAGTTTGTGGTTGCGATTGATGACAGCACCAAAGTCGGCCTCGCAGTCCTTTCCTGGGAGTAGCGGGGGTTCTGCCAATTCGGCGGCATCCTCTTCAGGCTCCAGGAAGGGGCTGTGCTGGCAGTTTAACGAGCGGGAATGCCGTTTTGGCACAGACTGTAAGTTTAAGCACGAATGTTCAGGCTGCGGAGCGTCTCACAGCCATTCCAAGTGCTTTAAGAAAGGAAAGAAAAAATCAAGCGACTCTTTTTCAAAAAGGGAGGACAACAGTGAGAATAGATCGGATGCTTCCGTTTCTAAGTAGGTATCCGGATAAGGAAGCAGCTGTGTTGTTGAGGGATGGTTTTAATTTTGGCTTCAGGATTCCGTCGGAAGTTGTGCCACGTACGGTGCGGCCTAAGAATTTGATTTCGGCTCGGATGCATGCGGCAGTTGTTAAGGAAAAATTGGATAAGGAAATTAAGTTCGGTCGCATGGCTGGTCCTTTTTTGGAACCTCCGTTGCCGTGTTTATTTGTTTCTCCTCTGGGCGTTGTGCCCAAAAAGGAGCCTAACAAGTTTCGGTTAATCCATCACTTGTCGTATCCTCATGGTAGTTCAGTTAATGATGGTATTGATCCAGATTTGGCATCAGTATCGTATGTTTCTTTTGACAAGGCCGTGGACTGGGTGCGGAGGCTGGGAAAAGGATCTCTCATGGTAAAAACGGACATTAAGTCCGCTTTTCGTCTGCTTCCTGTGCACCCAGACAGTTTTCATTTACTTGGTTGTTTTTGGGATGGTCATTATTACGTGGATTGTTGTCTACCGATGGGATGTTCTATCTCGTGTTCCTACTTTGAAAAGTTTAGTTGTTTTATTGAATGGGTAGTTAGGGAGGAATCCGGCTTGGACTCCGTATTGCACTATTTAGATGACTTTTTGTGTATTGGGCCAGCTGGTCCTCAGTTTGTTCTTTGCTGCTTACGACGGTTGAACAGGTAGCATCTCGCTTTGGCATTCCGTTGGCCCCGGAGAAAACGGAGGGCCCCTCCACGGTTTTGAAGTTTTTGGGCATTGAATTGGATTCCGTCAGGATGGAATGGCGCTTGCCAGAGGACAAGTTGTTAGATCTGAAGTCTTGTGTCCAAGAGGCTTTGCGGGCAAAGAAATTGCGCCTGCGCCAACTGCAATCTCTTTTGGGTAAGTTAAATTTTGCGTGCAGGATTTTACCTATGGGAAGAGTTTTTTCACGTAGGTTGGCTCAGGCGACAGCAGGCATTAAACATCCGTTGCATTTTGTAAGATTGAATTCGGAACACAAGGCGGATTTGTCCATTTGGGCGGATTTTCTTCAATCTTATAATGGCAGGTCGGTTTGGATGGATCAAGTCGTTTTAATGTGGATCTGGTTATGTTTACAGACACGTCAGGTTCTTATGGTTTTGGGGCCTATTTCGGTGGAAAATGGTGTGTGGGAGAGTGGCCGGAATCATGGAAGGATGCAGGTTTGACAATAAACATGGCATTGCTGGAAATGTTTCCTATTGTGGTGGCTTTGGAGGTTTGGGGCTCTGAGCTGAGGAACAAGAAAGTGCTTTTCTTCTGTGACAACTTAAGTGTAGTGCATTGTATTAACAACTTGTCAGCTGTTTCATTGCCAGTTCTGTCTCTTTTGCGCCATCTAGTGCTCAGGTGTTTGGATATTAATGTCTGGTTTTGTGCTGTTCATGTACCGGGTGTTCAGAATTCAATAGCTGATGCATTGTCTCGCTTCCAGTGGGATCGTTTTCGGGAACTAGCAGTTGGAGACCGATTGGCCCCGGTGGTTGTGGGATCTAGTGTCCGTGCAGCGTTGAATTTGGTGAGGTGTTCTGTTAACCCCAGTACTTGGTCTCGATATGTTTCTGCGTGGCGTCTTTGGCAGGAGCTAGAGGAGTCGGCAGGTGAGCAGGTGACGGAAGCGGACCGTCCCTATTTATTGTTGTGTATGATCGGCAGGGCATTTCAGGAGGGTTTATCAGGCTCAGCTGTAGCTGGTAGGTTAGCAGGTTTGGCCTTCTTCTTCAAGTTAAGTGGTTGGAGGGACTTTACCAAGGATTTCTTGGTTCGCCAGGCGATGAAGGCATTTCAGAGGAGCTATCCGGTACGAGATTGGTGGCGCCCAGTATAGTTTGAAATACTGGGTCAGCTTTTGCGTTGCCTTAGCTGTGTGTTTAGTTCTGAATATCAATGTCGGCTATTTGGGGCGGCCTTTGTTCTGGCGTTTTTTGGGGCATTTAGGATAAGCGAATTGGTGAGCAGAAATGTTAAGTGTCATGGCGGGCTGTTATCACAGGATGTAGTGTGCTCGGAGGAGGCAGTACGGTGTTATTTGAGGCGGTCAAAAACCGATACAGCCGGTAAGGGTTGTTTGGTGGAATTGTGGGCTGTGGACGGTTTGTTTGAATGCCCTGTGAGATGGGTTTCTGCATTTCTGGAGGTGAGAGGTCCATCATAGGGTGCCTTTTAGTTACATCAAGACGGATCTGCATTATCGGTGTATCAGTTTATTACCATCTTCAGGCGGGGTTTAGCTAGTTGTGGTCTGAATGGTTTGGAGTTTGGTTCTCATTCGTTTCGGATTGGGGCTGCCACTGAGGCTGCTCGCTGGGGTTTGGGGGTTAAAGCTGTAAAAAAGATTGGTTGCTGGGAGTCGGCGAGGTATCGGTCTTATGTCCGGCCTCATATGTTATAAGATTTTCCCCCAATTTTTTGATAGCGTTATTATTTGGTAACGATTTTCTTTTCTTTTTTACATTCCCCCCCCCCTTGGTTTTATGTTTCAGGACTCCCTCGGTTGATCTGGGTGTTAGGTCACTCGTATGTATATTGGGGTTCCATTCGGGCCAACGCAATACCGGCGGGGCGCCAGTTGGGCACAACGAAGGAGGCTGCGATGGTTCGGTGTATCGGTGTCAGGGATTTGCTGTGGATCCGGGTAATGCCCGAATTTCATTTTTATGCTAATTTAGGCCCCCGGATATACTCGTTTTGCATGCGGGTGGGAATGACTTGGGCTCCAGGACGTCTAGAGACTTGATCCGTGACGTCGTTTGACTGCCTGAGGCATTTGGAAACCTATCCGGGATTAGTGCTCGTATGGTCGGACATCGTTGCACGCCTGGCATGGCGACACGCCAGGTCAGTCGAAAGGATAAATAAAGCTCGGAGCAAGGTGAATAGGGAGGTTTCCCGATTCATTGCTCTGCATGGGGGGGTTGTGGTTCGTCATCGGGATCTGGAAGTTCCGTCTAGGGAATTTCTGTGGTCTGATGGGGTCCATTTGAATGATATTGGCATAGATATGTGGGCATTAGCATTGATGGAGGGAGTTGAAAAGGCACTTTTGGTATGGCGGGACTCTCAGGCATAAGGTGTCATGCCTGCTCGCTATGGCGGAAAAGGAGGGGGGTTTTGAAGGCGGTTGCTTACATCGAAGGAGGACGGTGGAACCCACTGCAGGCAAGAGTGACTCCCATCGGTGTTAAGCGGGTGTTAAAATTTAAAACGGGTCCCTACTGAGTGAGGTCTCAGCGGGACATTTCTGGATGGGCAACAGTCAGCTGGGTCCCCGTGGGCCGGTTGCGGTGCGGCTAGGGGTGGCATGGTGGAGCTGTTTGTTGCAGTTTTTCAAAATGTATGGGCAACAGTCAGCTGGGTCCCCCTGGGCCGGTTGTGGTGCGGCTGGGGTGGCATGGTGGAGCTGTTTGTTGCAGTTTTTCTCCAAAAATGGTGGAGCCTTCAATTCCCCTCCTCCTTTTTCAGAGTTAATTTAATGTTAATTAATGTTATTTATGTTTACATGCTGTTATATAATAAATGAGGCTGCTGTGGCCATTATATCCAATGTCACAGTGTGGTGGTTTTTATTTATAGTAAGTGGGGGGTTTCAGTGGGCTGCGTATAGTAGGCCGTATAGTCACACATTCCGAAGTCATGCACAGAGTATATATGTGCACCATCTGGGAAACAGCATCACACAGGCAAATTCAGACGCCACACACAAAATATGTGTTAGAGTGTAGTAGGGGTCATAGGGAACCAACCAAAGGGAGATATTAATATGGAAAGATCCCATCCAAAAGATATATATTGATGTCCAGACAATCAAACCCAGAGTCTGGGCACACAAAACGGAAACACTACTGCATAGATTCGTAAGAGCTAAACCTGCATATACGGTATGTAAACCTATGGACATAGATACTTACTGAATCCCTAAAAGAAAATAAATGTTTTTTTGTTTTTTTTCCAAGTTTACACATGCATATGCTGAAGTTGTCAATTGGGAGTAAATATCATCTGATATAACTCATTCATACATCCATTCATCTGTCCCTAACCACACAAAATCATACCTCTCAAACACATTGCCTGCATGTGTGTACACAAGCAAAAAAATGTTTATTCATACATGTGCATGTGCACACACAAGTGCACACACACATATGTATATGGACACATAAAAACACATAACATTATTAATGTTCTTCACATATTAGTATTCAGCCACCAAATCAAGTGCAATGAGTGAAAATATTCAAAAACAGGGAAATGATGCACCGAAATCATACATCTCAAGTGAATCCTACAGTGTCATAAAAATACCCCTCAAGTGAATCCATTCAAATAAAAAGTGAGAATAAAAAAGGTTTTTTTTAAATATGGTGACACAAGAGTGTATAAAGCCACCCTACACAATGAAAGTGAAAAAAGGGGTTCTTTATTAAATAGGACAGACACAGAAGAAAAAATCCATAGGACTATTCTAAAATTCTACAGGAGCCCATAGAATATTAAAGGACACATCGGTACCCAGAAGTGCAAAATAATACATAACAGTGAGTTTAATAATCATTATGGTACACATTATGTAGAAATTCCACCAATAATACATATTAAGTTGTGTAAATTTAAAGTGCAAAAGTGCTGATGTTGTGTAGACAATATAACTAATATAAAGTGCTAAAAAGCCAAAATAATGGCATTCATTGAGGGACGTATAAAGTGCAAAGAAGAGAAGTGCAGAATGCTAAAGTGCAAGTATTCAGAAAATGGTCACTGTGAAACAATAGACTGAAATAATCTAATCTAAGGTGCTACAGTGCTAACAGGACATATTCACTGTGAATCAGTAATGTGGAAAGTACCAGTCTAAAGTGCTAGAGTGCTAAAAGGACATTTAGTGAGAAGTAGTTCTGATAATACCGTGTGTCATACTCACTCGTTTACTTCTTAATAACTTTGGGATCCTACATGTCTGGAAAACCCCCATATAGTAATAGTGCCCCCTCTGTGCCCCCATATAATACTAGTGCCTCTCTGTTCCCCCATATAGTACTAGTGCCTCCTCTGTGCCCCCATATAGTACTAGTGCCCCCTCTGGTCCCCCATATAGTACTAGTGCCCTCTCTGAGCCCCAATATAGTGCTAGTGCCCTCTCTGAGCCCCAATATAGTACTAGTGCCCTCTCTTTTCTCCCATATAATACTAGTGCCACCTCTGTGCCCCCATATAGTACTAGTGCCCCCTCTGTGCCCCCATATAGTGCTAGTGCCCTCTCTGAGCCCCAATATAGTGCTAGTGCCCTCTCAGTGCCCCCATATAGTACTACTGCCCTCCCTGTGCCTCCATAGTCTGGGCTTGATGGGAGGGTGCGTGGCCTGATGGGAGGGCGCGCACAGAGGAGAGTGGCCGCGGCGCTAGAGAAAGGGGGAAGGCGCGTGCGCTGACAAGGGTGAGTTGATGGTCCGTGGGCCCACAGGTAGGGATCAGCGTTGGAATGGCAGAGGTGAGTATTTATTTTTTTAATCTGGGGCCATGTATACAGTACGGAGCACTATGCGGGGCCGTATATACAGTACGGAGCACTATGCGGGGCCATGTATACAGTACGGAGCACTATGCGGGGCCATGTATACAGTACGGAGCACTATGCGGGGCCGTGTACACAGTACGGAGCACTATGCGGGGCCGTGTATACAGTACGGAGCACTATGCGGTGGCCGTGTATACGGTACAGAGCACTATGAGGGGGACATGTATACGGTACGGAGCACTATGCGGGGCCATGTATACAGTACGGAGCACTATGCGGTGGCCGTGTATACAGTACAGAGCACTATGCGGGGCCATATATATAGTATTACAGAGCACTATGTGGGGCCATATATACAGTATGGTGCACTATGCAGGGGCCCGTGTATACAGTATGAATCACTTTGGGTGATGTATACTGTGTGCAGCACTATGCGGGGCCATGTATAAAGTAGTATGGAGCACTATGCGGGGCCATGTATACAGTACGGAGCACTATGCGGGGCCATGTATATAGTAGGATGGAGCACTATGCGGGGCCATGTAAACAGTACGAAGCACTATGCGGGACATGTATACAGTACGGAGTACTATGCGGGGACATGTATACAGTACGGAGAACAAGGCGGAGCCATGTATACAGTACGGAGCTCTATGCGGTGCCATGTATACTGTGTGCACCACTATGCGGGGCCATGTATACAAAACAGCAGTATTCGGGGCCATGTATACAGTAGTTCGGAGCACTATGCAGGGCCATGTATACAGTACGGAGCACTATGCGGGGGATATGTATACAGTACGGAGTCCTATGCAGGGCCATGTATACATATGGAGCACTATGTTGGACCATGTATATAGTAGTACGGAGCACTATGCGGAGCCATGTATAGAGTACGAAGCACTATGCGGGTGACATGTATACAGTACGAAGTACTATGCAGGGCCATGTATACAGTACGGAGCACTATGCGGGAACATTTATGGTCATGTATACGGTACGGAGAACTATGCGGAGCCATGTATACTGTGTGCAGCACTATGCGGGGCCATATATACAGTATGGAGCACTATGCAGGGCCATGTATACAGTACGGAGCACTATGCTGCACATAACACATCTGCATCTCTGGCTGCTATGGGCATAAAAGGGGACAAACTTATGGTGTGGCACCCATGCTCCCCTGACCTCAACCCCATTGAGAACCTCAGGAGCATCATCAAAAGGAGTGACTATGATGGCGGGAGGCAGTTCACATCTAAGCAACAGCTCTGGGAGGGTATTCTGTCCTCATGCAAAACAATTAAAGCAGAAACCATCCAAAACCTGACAAATTCAATGGACGAGAGAGTTCAGAAGCTCCTTTCGAACAAGCGGTCCTATGTGCAAATGTAACATCACCTAGAATAAAGTTTTGAGTTGAAAACTGTTTGATTTCAGTTTGTAATAACCTGCTAATGCTTATAATTTCAAAAATGACCATTTTTTTGTTCTTTATTAAAATGAAAAGGTTGAAAACTCTGCTGTACATAATAATTTGGAACATGCATTTCGAGTGCAGTTTGAGTTTTTAATTTTTTTAAAAATATACTGTTATCATAGGCAGTTTGTACAAAAACCTTTCAATTGTACTCTAATAATTATAATAATATTTTTTATTTATATAGCGCCAACATATTCCGCAGCACTTTACAATTAAGCGGGGACATGTACAAACAATAAATTCAATACAAGGTGAGACAGTTTAACAGTTACATCAGGAGTGAGGTCCCTGCTCGCAAGCTTACATTCTACAAGGAAATGGGGGGACACAATAGGTGGAAAGTGCTTGTTATTTCAGGTCAGGCAATTATAATAAGTCGGGATGGTCATATAAGGCTGTATGATCCGGTCATCAGCCTGTATGTTCAAGTGCAATACTCAATTACCGAGTGCAGTTATCGTGTGCATGGAGGGTGTAGAGACAGATGAACAGTAGGGAGCAGATTCTGAATAGTATTTAGGAGGGAACAGGGGAAAGTTAGTTTACTGGGTATTTGAGGTGGTAGGCTTGTTTAAAGAGATGGGTTTTTAAAGCGAGCTTGAAGACATCGGGGCTAGGCATCAATCGGATCGTCTGGGGTAGAGCATTCCAGAGAACTGGTGCAGTACGAGAGAAGTCTTGGAGACGGAGGTGCGAGGTTCGGATTATGGGGATGTTAGTCTTAGGTCATTTGTGGAACGGAGGGCACGTGTAGGACGATAGACTGAGATGAGAGAGTAAATATAAGGTGGTGCAGAACTGTGGAGAGCTTTGTGGGTGAGAGCAATGAGTTTATATTGGACCCTGTACGAATGGGTAACCAGTGTAATGACTGGCACAAGGTGGAGGCATCGGTGAAGCGGCTGGTTAGAAATACGAACCTGGCTGCCGCATTCAGGACAGATTGGAGAGGGGAAATTTTGGTAAGAGGGAGACCGATCAGGAGAGAGTTGTAGTAGTCCAGACGAGAGTGAATAAGAGCGTCAGTAAGAGTTTTAGCAGTAATAGCTAATAGCTAATAGTTATTTGACTGGAAAATTACAATGACTGCAATTCATATAGGTAATTTGGGAAAATCTGAGAAAATATTATTTGCATAATAATTTGGAACACAGTGTAGTAGTACCGAGCACAATGCGGGGGCCGTGTATACAGTACGGAGCACTATGCGGGGCCATGTAAATAGTAGTACAGAGCACTATGCGGGGCCATGTATACAGTACGAAGCACTATGAGGGGCAGATGTATACAGTACGGAGTACTATGCGGGGCCATGTATACAGTACTGAGCACAATGCGGGGGCCGTGTATACAGTACGGAGTACTATGCGGGGCCATGTATACAGTACGGAGCACTATGCGGGGCCATGTATACAGTACGAAGCACTATGAGGGGCAGATGTATACAGTACGGAGTACTATGCGGGGCCATGTATACAGTACGGAGCACTATGCGGGGCCATGTATACAGTACGGAGCACTATGCGGGGCCATGTATACAGTACGGAGCACTATTCGGGGCCATGTATACAGTACAGAGCACTATGTGACTAGCCCAGGGGATGGGGATGACTCGGTTACCGGGGCTTTTAGCCTTAAGAAGGTCGCGGTGGTCGGCTCTCGGGCCCATTCTCTGGGGTCTCTCTTTAAAAAGGCGTTGATAGATGTTAAGTTTTATTAAAGAGTTCGTGACGCCACCTATGGTTTCTGATGATATTCACCAGCGCTGCGCAGTCCACTGAGGCCAGTGATAAGGCAGCTAGATGGTATGGCTCCCCACAGGTGGAGCTAGGCCTCAGGGCAGCGTATGGACGGGGAAAGCAGGACGGAGAGACTCAGCCGAGTCAGAGCAAGAACAGGGACGGACACAATAGTCACTTCAGTACCTTTTACTGATGGAAATTCAGGCACTTCCCAGAGCACTGTAGGGTGAAGGGTGTATGTCCGGATCCTCCCCAATGAGCGGGTTTTGGGCCTCCTGTTTCTTGCTTCTGCATAGTAAGTTTCTGACGTGCCTGAAGCTAGGCCTAACTTTGTCTCTGTCCTGCGCTGGCTGACCTTGTGGTAGGGCCTTCTCTTGGAGTGCACGCTCCCGACCTACGGGGCCTATGTGTCTCCTGGCTCTGGTACGTATCAGCACTTTAGCGATCCTGTAACTTGTAGTTCTCCAGGGATTCCAGTTTATCTTACTGGGTCATGGAGATCCCGGTAAGCTTCGGACCCGGTGTCCGGTAACTGCTTCTTCTTCGGGGTGAGCTAGTTAAGCTCCTCTGCCCCTATGAACTAACTCTCTCTACTCGCCTTCGGCCTACTCGGGCCCTCCTAGGCTACTCACACTAACGGCAGCTTGCCGCGCTTCACCGATCTTATGGCGCCGGCACACCTAAGCTCACTTCTCTGAGCTACAACTGAGACTAGAACATACTCCACTGCAGACTAACCTCTCTCAGGCTTCTACTGCAGGAACTCTCTCAACAGACTTCTGCTCTCTGTCGACTCCAGTCTAGACTAACTGCTGCCTGGCTCCACCTTCTCTATTTATCTATCCCTAACGGGCTCCCTCTGGTGGTCTGAGGTGGAAGGTGGAGATGTGTGAATGGTTATGGGGGCCTCTTGTGGAGGAATCCTTCAATACACCCTTCTAGGATCTGTGATACCAAGCACAGCTGGGCTTCACATTTGCGGGGCCATGTATACAGTACGGAGCACTATGCGGGGCCATGTTTACAGCATGGAGCACTATGCGGGGCCATGTATACAGTACGGAGCACTATGCGGGGCCGTGTATACAGTACGGAGCACTATGCGGTGGCCATGTATACAGTACAGAGCACTATGCGGGGCCATGTATATAGTATTACAGAGCACTATGCGGGGCCATGTATACAGTACGGAGCACTATGCGGGGCCATGTATATAGTAGTACAGAGCATTATGCGGGGGACGTGTATACAGTACCGAGCACTATGCGGGGCCATGTATATAGTAGTACGGAGCACTATGCGGGGGCCGTGTATACAGTATGGATCACTTTGCGGAGTGATGTATACTGTGTGCAGCACTATGCGGGGCCATGTATACAAAACAGCAGTATGTGGGGCCATGTATACAGTATGGAGTACTATGCGGGACCATGTAAACAGTAGTACGGAGCACTATGTGCGGGCCGTGTATACAGTACGGAGTACTATGCGGGGCCATGTATATAGTAGTATGGAGTACTATGCAGGGCCATGTATACAGTACGGAGCACGATGCGGGGCCATGTATATAGTAGTATGGAGTACTATGCGGGCCGTGTATACAGTACGGAGCACTATGCGGGGCCATGTATACAGTACGGAGCACTATGTGGGGCCATGTATACAGTATGGAGCTCTATGCAGGGCCATGTATATAGTAGTATGGAGTACTATGCAGGGCCATGTATACGGTGCGGAGCACGATGCTTGGCCATGTATATAGTAGTACAGAGTACTATGCGGGGCCATGTATACAGTATGGAGCACTATGCGGGGCCATGTATACAGTATGGAGCACTATGCGGGGCCATGTATACAATATGGAGCTCTATGCGGGGCCATGTATACAGTACGGAGTACTATGCGGGGCCATGTATACAGTAGTACGGAGCACTATGCGCGGGCCGTGTATACAGTACGGAGCACTATGCGGGGCCATGTATACTGTGTGCAGCACTATGCAGGCCATGTATACAAAACAACAGTATGCGGGGCCATGTATACAGTATGGAGCTCTATGCTGGGCAATGTATACTGTGTGCAGCACTATGCGGGGCCATGTATACAAAACAGCAGTATGTGGGGCCATGTATACAAAATAGCAGTATGCGGGGCCATGTATACAGTATGAAGTACTATGCGGGGCCATGTATGCAGTACGGAGGAATATGCGGGGCCATGTATACAGTAGTACGGAGCACTATGCACAGGCCGTGTATACAGTACGGAGCACTATGTGAGGCCATGTATATAGTAGTACGGAGTACTATGCAGGGCCATGTATACAGTATGGTGCACTATGCGGGACCATGTATACAGTAGGGAGCACTATGTGGGGCCATGTATATAGTAGTGTGGCGCCCGTGAGGGTTCGACCGCCACAGGAATGCTGCACTTCTTTAATGGAGTGTGGTGTTCCTCCTCTGAGGTAAGTCCGGTGCGATGGTAGTTACCTAGTTTTTGCATCCAACACCACATTTCCCCCAGAGGGAGCTATTATGCACTAGTGCTGCTCCCCTGGTTACAGGGAGACTGGGGAACACAAAGTGGTAGGAACCAGTTAGTGGGTGTGGGTGGAGGAACAGTTAGTTTGTGACACTTCTAATTTCATATTTAATAGAATGCCATCTTTGATCTTGGTTCTTTTTGGTCTCTTGCTGGTCCTTTTGGTTCTGTGTGGACCTGTCCTTCTAAGTGGTCGCACTGTGCTGTCAAAATACTGTGTGTTAAGTGACTTCCCTCCGGGAGCACAGATCCTGTGTGGGCCTGCACCGGCATGGGACACAGCCCTCGTACCCCGATCGATGGGACGAGAGGGAGGTTGCAGACAAGGAATGTCTCAACCCGGCCAAGGACCAGGATCAAGAAGGCCCGGGAGCTTTAGAGTGTGGCTCCCTAGCAAATGGGTCCCGGGGAGGATGCAGACAGAGCGGAGTACGCCACCTGTCCTCTTCTACCTGATCTATTCAGAGGGATTCCGGCTGCAAGAGGGGTACCGGCCCCCGACACCCGACCTCGTACTCTATGTCCAGGTCGGGAAAGCCCGGTTAGGCCCTGAGGATCCCGCCGGGCTTGGGATGCAGAGGAATTGCCACCCGAGCCATACACCTGAGAGGAGCTCAGAGGGAGACCCGGCCTCTCTACACACGCACAGACGGGAAGGGGTAAAGTCTGTAGTGCAGGAACACTCTGGTGTAGGGATGCTGCCTCACACTGGACTTCCTCGGAGGTAGTCGGACCCCCGTCCCTGGTGGCCGCAGGACTCCGCGAGGAGCAGGGAGAAGCCTTGCGCTGCTTATGAGAACTGTGAGTAAAGCCTTGGAAATTCATCCCTATGGCCTCCGGACTGTTCATTACGCGCCATACCACGCGACAAGGTGCCCGCACTCCCACACTACTGTGTGGGGGGAGCAGCGAGAACTTTAGCCGCCATGACATCGGGCCTCAGCGGACTGTAAGCGGCGCTGGTGGCGCATCACCAGACACCACAGGTGGCGTAGTCGACAATTACCACTCAACCCGGAAAGCCCTAACATCATTTTCAATGTGACGGCCCTGGGCACGGAACGGGTCGAGGCCACGACTGCATCCCCGTTCTCAACATCTGACCCAGCTCAGAGTACTCCATCTTCCCAGGGCAGGGCTTGCGAGCGTCACAGTAGGATGGAGCACTATGCGGGGCCATATATACAGTACGAAGCACTATGCGGGGGACATGTATACCGTAGTACGGAGCACTATGCGGGGCCTTGTATACAGTACGGAGCACTATGCGGGATCATGTATATAGTAGGATGGAGCACTATGCGGGGCCATGTATACGTACGGAGCACTATGCGGGGCCAAGTATACAATACGGAGTACTATGCGGGGTCATGTGTACAGTAAGTAGCACTATGCGGGGCCATGTATACAGTAGTACAGAGCACTATGCGTGGCCATGTATACAGTACGGAGCACTATGCGGGGTCATGTGTACAGTAAGTAGCACTATGCGGGGCCATGTATACAGTAGTACAGAGCACTATGCGTGGCCATGTATACAGTACAGAGCACTATGCGGGGCCATGTATATAGTAGGATGGAGCAGTATGCGGGGCCATGTATACAGTACGGAGCACTATGCGGGCGATATGTATACAGTACGGAGTACTATGCGGGACCATGTATACAGTAGGTAGCAGTATTTGGGGCCATGTATACAGTATGGAGTACTATGCGGGGCCATGTCTGCAGTACGGAGCACTATGCGGGCGATATGTATACAGTACGGAGTACTATGCGGGACCATGTATACAGTAGGTAGCAGTATTTGGGGCCATGTATACAGTATGGAGTACTATGCGGGGCCATGTCTACAGTACGGAGCACTATGTGGGGCCATGTATATAGTAGCACGGAGCACTATGCTGGGCCAGCTCAGAGTACTCCATCTTCCCAGGGCAGGGCTTGCGAGCGTCACAGTAGGATGGAGCACTATGCGGGGCCATATATACAGTACGAAGCACTATGCGGGGGACATGTATACAGTAGTACGGAGCACTATGCTGGGCCGTGTATACAGTACGGAGCACTATGCGGGGCCATGTATATAGTAGGATGGAGCACGATGCAAGGCCATGTATACAGTACGAAGCACTATGCGAGGGACATGTATACAGTAGGGAGTACTATGCGGGGCCATGTATACGTACAGAGCACTATGCGGGGCCATGTATAGAGTATGGAGCACTATGCGGGGCCATGTATACAGTATGGAGCACTATGCGAGGCTATGTATACGTATGGAGCACTATGCCGGGCCATGTATACATACGGAGCACTATGCGGGGCCATGTATACAGTACGGAGCACTATGCGGGGCCATGTATATAGTAGGATGAAGCACTATGCAAGGCCATGTATACAGTACGAAGCACTATGCGGGGGACATGTATACAGTACGGAGCACTATGCGGGACCCATGTATACAGTAGGTAGCACTATGCGGGGCCATGTATACAGTAGTACGGAGCACTATGCTGGGCCGTGTATACAGTACGGAGCACCAAGCAGAGCCATGTATATAGTAGGATGGAGCACTATGCAAGGCCATGTATACAGTAAGAAGCACTATGCGAGGGACATGTATACAGTAGGGACTACTATGCGGGGCCATGTATACGTACGGAGCAATATGCAGGGCCATGTATACAGTACGAAGCACTATGCGGGGCCATGTATACAGTTCGGAGCACTATGCGGGGTCATGTATACAGTATGGAGCACTATGCGAGGCCATGTATACAGTACAGAGAACTATGCAGGGCAACGTATAGAGTACGGAGCACTATGCGGGGGCCATGTATGCAGTACAGAGCACTATGTGGGGGCCGTATATAGAGTACGGAGCACTATGCGAGGCCATGTATACTGTATGGAGCACTATGCGAGGCCATGTATACAGTATGGAGCACTATGCGAGGCCATGTATATAGTACGGAGCACTATGCGGGCCCATGTATATAGTAGTACCGAGCACAATGCGTGGGCCGTGTTTACATTACGGAGCACTATGCGGGGCCATGTAAATAGTAGTACGGAGCACTATGCGGGGCCTTGTATACAGTACGAAGCACTAAGCGGGGCCATGTATACAGTACGGAACACTATGCGGGGCCATGTTCACAGTATGGAGCACAGTGCGGGGCCATATATACAGTATGGAGCACTATGCGGGACCAAGTATACAGTAGGTAGCACTATGCGGGGCCATGTATACGGTACGGAGCACTATGAGGGGTACATGTATACAGTTCGGAGCATTATGCGGGGCCATGTATACAGTATGGAGCACTATGCTTGGCCGTGTATACAGTACGGAGCTCTATGCGGGGCCGTGTATACAGTACGGAGCACTATGCGGGGCCATGTATACAGTACGGAGCTCTATGCGGGGCCATGTATATAGTAGTACCGAGCACAATGCGGGGGCCGTGTATACAGTACGGAGCACTATGCGGGGCCATGTATATAGTAGTATGGAGCACTATGCGGGGCCATGTATACAGTACGAAGCACTATGAGGGGCCGTGTATACAGTACGGAGTACTATGCGGGGCCATGTATACAGTACGGAGCACTATGCGGGACCATGTATACAGTAGGTAGCACTATGTGGGGCCAAGTATACGGTACGGAGCACTATGAGGGGGACATGTATAAAGTACGGAGTACTATGCGGGGCAATGTATACAGCACGGAGCACTATGCTGAGCCGTGTATACAGTATGAAGCACTATGCGGCGCCGTGTATACAGTACGGAGCACTATGCGGGGCCGTGTATACAGTACAGAGCACTATGCGGTGGCCATGTATACAGTACGGAGCACTATGCGGGGCCATGTATATAGTAGTACAGAGCACTATGCGGGGGACGTGTATACAGTACCGAGCACTATGCGGGGCCATGTATACAGTACGGAGTAGTATGCGGGGTCATGTATAAAGTACGGAGTACTATGCGGGACCATGTATACAGTAGGTAGCACTATGCGGAGCCATGTATACAGTAGTACGGAGCACTATGCGGGGCCATGAATACAGTACGGAGCACTATGCGGGGCCATGTATACAGTAGTACGGAGCACTATGCGGGGCCATGAATACAGTACGGAGCACTATGCGGAGCCATGTATACAGTACTATGGAGCACTATGCGGGGCCATGTATACAGTACGGAGCACTATGCGGGGGACATGTATACAGTACGGAGTAGTATGCGAGGTCATGTATAAAGTACTGAGCACTATGCAGGACCATGTATACAGTAGGTAGCATTATGCGGAGCCATGTATACAGTACTATGGAGCACTATGCGGGGCCATGTATACAGTGCGGAGCACTATGCGGGGCCATGTATATGTGTCACCCTGGCCTGGATGCCACAAATATAATAAAGCTGTGTCTGAGAGCAGGTTCTCTAGTCAGGGGAACATTAGCATGCTATACCTCCTGTCTCAGGCCAGTAGGGGGAGCAAGCTGCCCCTATAAATGCTGGAACTGGGGGCAGGGATAGGGAGAACTGGACAACCTGTGTCTGAAGAAAGAGGTGTCCGAGAGCAGGGACAGACAGTTGTGTTGCAGCCTAAGAGGCCGTGTGGCAGTGGGAGAGCCACAAGCCAGGGACAAGAGGTGAAGTACGCCTGTCCTGGCAGACAAAGAGACTACTCTACCAGACTTTGGTGTCTGAGGCTGTGAGGATTCCACGTCCCACAGCAGAAACCAGTCCGCAGGGGACTGTATGTTCCTTGGCCTAAGAAGCCCGGAGGCTCCGCCACAGCAGAAGGGACCAGCAAAGCTGTACCAGGCCGGGAGTAGAAAGGGACCCACGTTGCAAGCCATACGGGCGAGAGGACACGGTGAGCTCAGGAACGTGGGCTGTTACACTACCAGAAGGGAAATAGCCAGAAGGAGCGCAGAAAGCACGGTAGGCCTACACCCTCACCCTGACCAGGGCCAGCTTCCCACTTGTTCTCAGACATCCAGGCCCCCTCCTAGCCGGGCCTGTTTCTGGGTCGTTTTACCTGTTATAATAAAGACCCTGAACTGTTGAAGAGGCCTCCGTCTCCTGGCTATCGCGGTCGGAATCATCCCCTCCATCATCCATTATATATTCTGCCCTGGGGCCATACTCCTCCCGTGGGGAGTTGAGCAATCCAGTGCTGCACATCTATATCAGCCCCGGCGGTCTGCACTGCAGCAGCGGTTAACCCTGACCGCAATCCACGGGTGGCGTAGTCGGACATCACTTAAAACCTATAAAGGACTACCACTGGTCTGACCACCCTGAGTCACGGACCGGGTTGTCACTACTACCCCCATTGTCTCCCTATTGCCCGGTTCCGAGTGCCCCACGACCCAGGGGGAGAGTCATATACAGTACGAAGATCTATGCGGGGGACATGTATACAATACGGAGTACTATGCGGGGCCGTGTATACAGTACGGATCACTATGCGGGACTATGTATACAGTACGGAGTACTATGCGGGGACATGTATACAATACGGAGTACTATGCGGGGCCGTGTATACAGTACGGAGCACTATGCGGGACCATGTATACAGTATGGAGTACTATGCGGGGCCATGTATGCAGTACGGAGCGCTATGCGGGGCAATGTATACAGTACGGAGCACTATGCGGGGCCATGTATACAGTACGGAGCACTATGCGGGGCCATGTATGCAGTACGGAGCACTATGCGGGGCCATGTTTACAGTAGTACGGAGCACTATGCGCGGGCCGTGTATACAGTACGGAGCACTATGCGGGGCCATGTATGCAGTACGGAGCACTATGCGGGGCCATGTATACAGTAGTACAGAGCACTATGCGCAGGCCGTGTATACAGTACGGAGCACTATGCGGTGCCATGTATATAGTAGGATGGAGCACCATGAGGGGCCATGTATACAGTACAGAGTACTATGCAGGGTCATGTATAAAGTACGGAGCACTATGCGGGACCATTTATACAGTAGGTAGCACTATGCGGGGCCATGTATACAGTAGTACTTAGCACTATGCGGGGCCATGTATACAGTAAGGAGCACTGTGAGGGGCATATATACAGTACGAAGCACTATGCGGGTGACATGTATACAGTACGGAGTACTATGCGGGACCATGTATACAGTAGGTAGCACTATGCGGGGCCATGTATACAGTATGGAGTACTATGCGGGGCCATGTATGCAGTACGGAGCACTATGCGGGGCCATGTATACAGTAGTACGGAGCACTATGCGCGGGCCGTGTATACAGTATGGAGCACTATGCGGGGCCACGTATACAGTATGGAGTACTATGCGGGGCCATGTATGCAGTACGGAGCACTATGCGGGGCCATGTATACAGTAGTACGGAGAACTATGCGGGGGCCGTGTATACAGTAGTACGGAGCACTATGCGCGGGCCGTGTATACAGTATGGAGCACTATGCGGGGCCATGTATACAGTAGTACGGAGCACTATGCGCGGGCCGTGTATATGTAGCGCCCCGAGGGTTCGGCCGCTGCAGGGGTATTGCACCTCTGCCAGAGGTGTGATATTCCACTCCCAGGTAAGGATGGAGTATGGACCAGGACTCAGATAGCTGCATACAGCACACTCACCCCATTTCCGAGGGACAGCTCAACGGTGCTCCCATTAGACAGAGATGCAGGCACGACAGACCATGTCCCTGGCTGGAGTGGGGAGGGGGGAGGAATACCCAGTGATGTAGGAGCAGGAGGGGACGGTTCCTGAGCGTAGGTAGGAGCCCATTGGTTGCTGGTCACCTGGGCTCATGTTTCTAAATGGAGGTATAAAAGGTGGGCACCATCTTAGTTCTGGGAGTAGAAGAAGTGAAGTCCAGTCAGAGAAGACAGGGAGCAGAGGCTCTGTAGGAGTTCTGCTCAGAGGCAGGCCTAGAGAAAAGGCTGGAGTCTGAGAGGAGAAAGAGAAGTGGGCCTGGAGAAGAGGCCAAAGGAAGGAGGAGAAGAAGGAACAGGAAAGAAGGAGAAGAGAGAGAGAAACAGAGGGGCTCAGGAACAAGAAGGTGGAAGGGACCCTTAGAACCCACGAGAATACTGGGTGAAGGGTCAGGCAGATTAAGGGTACCGGATCCCAAGTTGGTGGAGGAGAAACTACCCTCAGCCAAAGACCGGAGGTCGTGATCATTTATTGGTGCGACACCTCATCAAACCTGCTAGGAAGGCACCATATAGGATAGCGGGGAACGGGGCCCACGTTTACCCGCGCAGATCCGCGGCAGGTGGACAAAAGTGGGTCACTGGTGAGGCAGGCCAGAGAAAGGACAGAAGGGGGTCCTGAGCCATACTTCTGAACTGCCTGGGAGTTGACCGAGCCCCACACCTGGTGGACGCAGCACGGCTCGGGCGGTCACTACTGGTGCCGAAGTGACCCGGAGCACATGAACTGTGAGTAAAAGACATTGGATTGCAGTATGTTGTCTGTGTACTTTCTCGCTCCTCCAGCACTACCGGTACTGGGACTCCCTGCACCACCACCCCCATCATCCACTGCACTGCCCTGGGGTACACTCTTCCCGTGGGGAGTTATCCAATATCAGCTGCACACACCATCAGCCTCAGGGGATTACCTTGCAGCGGCGGTTCACAATAACCGCAATCCACGGGTGGCGTAGTCGGACATTATCAACGGTACATAGCAGACTACCATTGGTCTGACCACACTGAGCCGCGGGACCGGGCCGCCACTACTTCCCCCATCGTTTCCCTGTTGCCCGGATCCGCGTGCCCCACGGCCCAGGGGGCGAGTCATATACAGTACGGAGCACTATGCGGGGCCATGTATATAGTAGTACGGAGTACTATGCAGGGCCATGTATACAGTACGAAGCACTATGCGGGGGACATGTATACAGTACGAAGCACTATGAGGGGCACATGTATACAGTACGGAGTACTATGCGGGGCCATGTATACAGTACAGAGCACTATGCGGGGCCATGTATACAGTATGGAGCACTATGCGGGGCCATATATACAGTACGGAGCACTATGCGGGGCCATGTATACAGTACGAAGCACTATGAGGGGCACATGTATACAGTACGGAGTACTATGCGGGGCCATGTATACAGTACGGAGCACTATGCGGGGCCATGTATACAGTATGGAGCACTATGCGGGGCCATATATACAGTACGGAGCACTATGCGGGACCATGTATACAGTAGGTAGCACTATGAGGGGTCATGTATACGATATTGAGCACTATGAGGGGGACATGTATACAGTACAGAGTAGTATGCGGGACCATGTATACAGTACGTAGCACTATGAGGGGCCGTGTATACAGTATGCAGCACTATGCGGGGCTGTGTATACAGTACGGAGCACTATGCGGGGCCGTGTATACAGTACGGAGCACTATGCGGTGGCCATGTTTAAAGTACAGAGCACTAGGCGGGGCCATGTATACAGTACAGAGCACTATGCGGGGTCATGTATATAGTAGTACAGAGCACTATGCGGGGCCATGTATATAGTAGTACGGAGCACTATGCGGGGGCCGTGTATACAGTATGGATCACTTTGTGGGGTGATGTATACTGTGTGCAGCACTATGCGGGGCTATGTATACAAAACAGCAGTATGCGGGGCCATGTATACAGTATGGAGTACTATGCGGGGCCATATATACAGTAGTACGGAGCACTATGCGTGCGCCGTGTATACAGTACGGAGTACTATGCGGGGCCATGTATATAGTTGTACGGAGTACTATGCAGGGCCATGTATACAGTACGGAGCATGATGCGGGGCCATGCATACAGTAGGGAGCAATATGCGGGTCCATGTATACAATACGGAGCACTATGCGGGGCCATGTATACAGTATGGAGCTCTATGCGGGGCCATGTATACTGTGTGCAGCACTATGCGGGGCCATGTATACAAAACAGCAGTATGCGGGGCCATGTATACAGTAGGGAGCACTATGCGGGGCCATGTATATAGTAGTACGGAGCACTATGCGGGGGTCGTGTATATAGTAGTACGGAGTACTTTGCAGGGCCATGTATACAGTACGGAGCACGATGCGGGGCCATGTATACAGTACGGAGCTCTATGCGGGGCCATGTATACAGTACGGAGCACTATGCGGGGCCATGTATACTGTGTGCAGCACTATGCGGGGCCATGTATACAAAACAGCAGTATGCTGGGCAATGTATACAGTATGGAGCTCTATGCGGGGCCATGTATACAGTATGGAGCTCTATGCGGGGCCATGTATACTGCGTGCAGCACAATGCGGGGCCATGTATACAAAACAGCAGTATGCGGGGCCATGTATACAGTACGGAGCACTATGCGGGGCCATGTATACTGTATGCAGCACTATGCGGGGCCATGTATATGACTAGCCCAGGGGATGGGGATGACTCGGTACCTGGGCCTTTGCCTGGCCTTGGGTATGTCGCGGTGGTCGGCTCCCTGGCCCTCTCTTTGAAAGGGTGGATATTTGTTAATTCTATAAGAGTTCGTGACGCCACCTGTGGTTTCTGGTGAGAATCACCAGCACTGCGGAGTCCACTGAGGCTGGTGATAAGGCAGCTTGATGGTGTTGCTCTCCACAGGTGGAGCTAGGCCTCAGGGCAGCGTATGAAGGGGGATGCAGGACAGGCGAGACCCAGCCGGGTCAGAGCAAGAACAGGGACAGACACGATAGTCACTTCACTACCTTTTACTGATGGAAATTCAGGCACGTCCCGGAGCACTGCAGGGTGAAGGGTGCATGTCAGGATCCTCCCCAATGAGTGGGTGTAGGGCCTCCTGTTACTTGCCTCTGCGTAGTAAGTTTCTGACCTGCCTGGAGCTAGGCCTAACTTTGTCTCTGTCCTGCGCTGGCTGACTTTGTGGTAGGGCCTTCTCTTGGAGTGCACGCTCCCAGCTTACGGGGCCTATGTGTCTCCTGGCTCTGTTACGTATCAGCACTTTAGCGATCCTGGGACTTGTAGTTCTCCAGGGATTCCGGTTATGCCTTACTGGGTCATATAGATACCTGAAGCTTTGGAACCAGTGTCTGGTAAAGCTTCGGGGTGAGCCAGTTAAGCTCCTCTGCCCCCTACGTACTAACTCTCCACTTGCCTTCGGCCTACTCGGGCCCTCACTAGGCTATACACACTAACGGCAGCTTGCCGCGCTTCACCGATCTTATGGCGCCGGCACACCTAAAGCTCGCTGCTCTGAGCTACACTGACTCTTGGTCTGAATGAGCTCCACTGCAGACTAGCAACTGCAGGAGCTGGAACAGGCTCTGTCCTCTGAGGTAACTCTTCTCAGACTGATCTGGACTCAACATCTAAACCAGACTGAACTGCCCCTAGGGTTCGGTCGCTACAGAGGTATTGCAGCTCACCCAGAGGTGTGATATCTCACTTCCAGGTAAGGATGGAGTGTGGCTCAGGACCCTAACACCCACATGCACTACACCACATTTCCAGGGGACAGGGCGACAATGCTCCCAAGGGTGAGCACAACTGTTCCTGTCCCTGGCTGGAGTGGGGGGAGGGAACACCTAGAAAGGGGGAACCCAGTAGTGTCTGGGTGGGGAGAGTAGATCCCGGGTGCACTGTATAGGGGAGTATATATGGTGGGCACCATCTTAGAGTCGGAGAGAGAAGAAGAGAGAGAGCAGAGAGAGAGGGAGGCTGGGAGCAGGGGCTCTCTATGGGCTCTGCTCCGCAGGCAGGCCAAGTCTCAAGGCCTGGTCCTGGAGGAGAGGAAAGGAGAGGAGAGGAACGGAGGAGGCTCCAGGAGTGGAGTGAAGGGACCCCAGGGGTGCGGACCGGCCAGCCGCCACCGCACCCCCGCCGCTACCAGAGTCAGGCCAAGAAAGGGAACCGGATCCCTCATCTAGTGGAGGAGAGCAACTACCCTCAGCTAGCAACCGGAGGCTGTGGCATTGTACGTGCACGGCCCCTCACTACACCCGCTAGGAAGGCACCACATTGGACCCAGGGAAACGGAACATACGTTTGCCCGCCAAGGCCCGAGGCAGCTGGACAGAAACGCATGCATGCATGATAATGCCCCGTCTCATGCTGCACATAACACCTCTGCAACTCTGGCGGCTATGGGCATAAAAGGGGACAAACTTATGATGTGGCACCCATGCTCCCCATGACCTCAACCCCATTGAGAACCTCAGGAGCATCATCAAAAGGAGTGTCTATGATGGCGGGAGGCAGTTCACATCTAAGCAACAGCTCTGGGAGGGTATTCTGTCCTCATGCAAAACAATTAAAGCAGAAACCATCCAAAACCTGACAAATTCAATGGACGAGAAAGTTCAGAAGCTTTTTTCGAACAAGGGGTCCTATGTGCAAATGTAACATCACCTAGAATAAAGTTTTGAGTTGAAAACTGTTTGATTTCAGTTTGTAATAACCTGCTAATGCTTATAATTTCAAAAATGACCATTTTTTTGTTCTTTATTAAAATGAAAAGGTTGAAAACTCTGCTGTGCATAATAATTTGGAACATGCATTTTGAGTGCAGTTTGAGTTTTTAATTTTTTTAAAAATATACTGTTATCATAGGCAGTTTGTACAAAAACCTTTCAATTGTACTCTAATAGTTATTTGACTGGAAAATTACAATGACTGCAATTCATATAGGTAATTTGGGAAAATCTGAGAAAATATTATTTGCATAGTAATTTGGAACACAGTGTATATAGTAGGTAGCACTATGCGGGGCCATATATACAGTACGAAGCACTATGCGGGGGACATGCATACAGTAGTACGGAGCACTATGCGGGACCATGTATACAGTAGGTAGCAGTATGCGGGGCCATGTATACAGTATGAAGCACTATGCGGGTGACATGTATACAGTACGGAGGAATATGCGGGGCCATGTATACAGTAGTACGGAGCACTACGCGCGGGCCGTGTATACAATACGGAGCACTATGTGGGGCCATGTACAGTATATAGTAGGATGGAGCACTATGCGGGGCATGTATAAAGTGCGAAGCACTATGCGGGGCCATGTATACAGTACGGAGCACTATGCGGGGCCATGTATACAGTATGGAGCACTATTCGAGGCCATGTATACAGTATGGAGCACTATGCGAGGCCATGTATACAGTAGGAGAACTATGCGGGGCCATGTATACAGTACGAAGCACTATGCGAGGCCATGTATGCAGCACAGAGGAATATGCGGGGCCATGTATACAGTACGGAGCACTATGCGGGGCCATGTATACGGTATGGAGCACTATGCGGGGCCATGTATACAGTACGGAGCACTATGCGGGGCCATGTATACAGTACGAAGCACTATGCGGGGCCATGTATACGGTATGGAGCACTATGCGGGTGACATGTATACAGTACGAAGTACTATGCGAGGCCATGTATGCAGCACAGAGGAATATGCGGGGCCATGTATACAGTACGGAGCACTATGCGGGGCCATGTATACGGTATGGAGCACTATGCGGGGCCATGTATACGGTATGGAGCACTATGCGGGTGACATGTATACAGTACGAAGTACTATGCGAGGCCATGTATGCAGCACAGAGGAATATGCGGGGCCATGTATACAGTATGGAGCACTATGCGAGGCCATGTATACAGTACGGAGAACTATGCAGGGCAACGTATAGAGTATGGTGCACTATGCGGTGCCGGGTATACAATATGAAGCACTATGCGGGGCCGTGGATACAGTAAGGAGCACTTTGCGGGGCCATATATACAGTATGGAGCACTATGCAGGGCCATGTATACGTACGGAGCACTATGTGGAGTCATGTATACGTACGGAGCACTATGCGGGGCCATGTATACTGTATGCAGTACTATGCGGTGCCATATATACAAAACAGAGCAGTATGCGGCACCATGTATACAGTATGGAGCACTATGCAAGGTCATGTATACAGTACGGAGCACTATGCGGGGCCATGTATACAGTACGGAGCACTATTCGGGGCCATGTATATAGTAGTACCGAGCACAATGCGGGGCCATGTATACGGTACGGAGCACTATGCGGGACCATGTATACAGTAAGTAGCACTATGCGGGGCCATGTATATAGTAGGATGGAGCACCATGCGGGGCCATATATGCAGTACGAAGCACTATGCGGGGGACATGTATACAGTAGTACGGAGCACTATGCGGTGCCGTGTATACAGTACGGAGCACTATGCTGTGCCATGTATATAGTAGAATGGAGCACTATGCGGGGCCATATATACAGTACGAAGCACTATGCGGGGGACATGTATACAGTATGGAGTACTATGCGGGGCCATGTATACATACGGAGCACTATGCGGGACCATGTATACAGTACGGAGCATTATGCGGGACCATGTATATAGTATGGAGCACTATGCGGGACCATGTATACAGTACGAAGCACTATGCGGGTGGCATGTATACAGTACGAAGTACTATGCGGGGCCATGTATGCAGTACGGAGGAATATGCAGGGCCATGTATACAGTAGTATGGAGCACTATGCGCGGGCCGTGTATACAATACGGAGCACTATGCGGGGCCATGTGTATAGTAGGATGGAGCACTATGCGGGGCATGTATACAGTGCGAAGCACTATGTGGGGGACATGTATACAGTACGGAGTACTATGCAGGGTCATGTATACAGTACGGAGCACTATGCGGGACCATGTATGCAGTAGGTAGCACGATGCGGGGCCATGTATACAGTAGTACGGAGCACTATGCGAGGCCATGTATACAGTACGGAGCACTATGCGGGGCAAGTATATGTAGCAAAGGCGAGAGAGCTTGCAAGGGAATTCCTACATGATGTTTCAAAAATGGAGAGAGGCTGCCATCTGCTGGCCTGACACAGTCAAGCGGAACCAAGATGTGTGACGCCGAAAGCCCTACCCTCAGAGATGGGGGACTTGGAGCCGGGTCCTGCGTTGTAGATGGGGTGCAGCCGTGGCCCGGACCCGCTCCGTGCCCAGGGCCGTCACATTAAAAAAGGATGGTATGGGCTTATCCGGGTTGAGTGGCTGATCTCGACTACGCCACCTGTGGCACCTGGTGAAGGCCACCAGCGCTGCTGCAGTCCGCTGAGGCAGGATGTTATGGCAGCCGTCGTTACTACTCCCCACAGGCGGAGCAGGGCCTCAGGGCAGAGAGACAGGATGGAGAGGGTTGTAGTGTAGGAGGTCTGGTGCTGCGTAGTGCGGTGTAATGCAGAATAAAGAGTCCGGAGGCCATAGGGGTGAACTTCCAGTGTTTTTATTCACGGTGGAGATTGCAGTTGAAAGGCTTCTCCCTGCTCCTCGCGGAGTTCTGCGGTCACCAGAGACGGGGGGGGTCCGACAACCTCCGAGTAAGTCCAGTGTTCAATCAGGACCCCGCACCAGAGTGTTCCTAGACTTCAGACCGGGTCCTTTCCTGTCTGTGTGTGTGTAGATAGGCCGGGTCTCCCTCTGAACTTCACTCAGAAAAATGGTACGAGTGGCAGCTCCGTCCGTTACCCGGTGGGATCCTCAGGGCCTACCGGACTTCCCTGACCAGGACGTAGAGTGGCAAGGTCAGGTGTCGGGGGCCGGTTCCCCTCTTGCAGCTAGAATCCCTCTGAATAGATCAGGTTGGCGAGGACAGGTGGCGTATACCGCTCCATCTGCATCCCCCTGGGATCCATTTGCGGTGGAGCTACACTCCTAAGCTCCGGGTCTTCTTGGTCATGGTCCTTGACCGGGCTGAGACATTCATTATCTGCAACCTGTCCCTCGACCCAAGGCCAGGGTACGAGGGCCGTGCCTCCATCCTCTGCAGGTCCACACAGGATCCACGTTCAGGGAGGAAGGTCACGATCAAAGAACCCAGACCCAAGATGGCTGTGTATTAAATATGAAATTCAAAGTGTCACTAAAATGTGAATCCTCCACCCTCACCCACTAGTTGGTTCCCCTATCTCTTGGTTCCCCAGTCTCCCGATTCCCAGTAGGGGCAGCACCTAGTGCTTACTAGCCCCCTCTGGTGGGAGAAGTGTGGTGTTGGATGTGGAGGTAGGGTCCCGACCATCGCACTGTTCTTACCTCAAAGGAGGAACACTACACCCCGTTAAAGAGGTGCAGCATCCCTGTGGCGGTCGAACCCTCAGGTGCGCCACAAAGATATGCAAGGGAAGTTGAAGGGAGAGAAGATTTAGACGCTGGACCCGATCAGGTGACTTCCAAGAAAGAGTTCCGAGAGATAAGAGGCCAGCTCGCCAAACCTGAGGGGTCTTTGGCGCCAAGCAGCAGAAAGGAGCAGACGTGTTACCTGCGTGCTGGGAAGCCCAGCGTGACAGGCCTAAGCCAGAGGCCTGTGAGGTGCCACAGTCGGGCACTAGTAGAAGAGCTCCGGATCCCTCACAGATGTGACCCTAGTGCTGTGCCTGCTGAGGAAACTCGGAACCTGCTTGCGATGCTGAGTAAGTTCGCGGAACCCGACAGACTAGGTCTGGACCCCGATACCCAAGGCTTGAGAGACTGCCTCCAACGGCCAAGCAGAGAGGACTTGAGAGACGGCTGCCCCAGGAAAGTCACGCCAAGGAAAGCAGAGGAGCTGCATACGTGAACAGGGCCGTCACTTCTACTGTTCACCCACGGTACCGGGGACAATTGGGTTTAGGTACTCAGGTTGAGAGGGGAACGTTTGGGGCTAAAGAAGCTCAACGTGATCTAATTGAATTTATCCGGAAAAAGACTCACGGCTAGTGTTGAGCCACCCCCGTAGTGTTCGAGTTCGGTTCGGTTCGGTTCGTCGAACACCCGTGTGTTCGCCGAACTGTTCGTCGAACTGTTCGTCGAACACCTTCGAACACCGTTAAAACCAATGGCAGGCAAACAAAAACACATAGAAACACATAGGAAACACCTTCAAAGGTGTCCAAAAGCTAACAAACTGCTCAGAAGACATAACTAACACATGGAAAAGTGACAAGTACATATAGTCATGCGAAAATAAAAGAGGTGGAGGAGTAAAAGGAGGGGGAGACACAGATATAGGCATGTCATGCCCTTCTAAAATCCAAAAAGTGAGAAGCCGACACCGCCAGTCCGCTCCTGCCCGTGCCACCTCCGTGTCGCCGGGTTTGTGCCAGAGCCGCGGTGAACCCTGACGGCCAGCCCCCCTCTCCCAATACTGGTGCCTGTCCGCTGGTGGGTCGAGCGAGCCCCCCTGTGGTGGAGGCAGCTCTAAGCTTTTTAATTTAAATTGTCTCTCTAATTTGAATGAATACACTTTAAATCCATTTACAAGGATCTATTGGAGGGCAAGTCTCATGCCAGCAGCCGCGGTAATTCCAGCTCCAGTAGTGTCCACTAAAGCTGCTGCAGTTAAAAGGCTTTTATAAGGATCGAGTTCGGCTGTCCACCGCAAGGCATCCTACTGCCAGTCCCAGCCCCTATGCCTTGGGGTGCCTCCTGATGCTCTTCACTAAGTATCCCATGGTCCCGAAGCATTTCCTTTGAAAAAATTAAGTGTCTAAACTACAGGTGGTGTAGCTTGCTTAACAGCCGGGATAATCCGCTGACTAGCAGACACTGCTACTAGGCACAAAGTATTTCCTGGGCTAGATGCAGTTAAAAATTTGTAATTAGATACTCTCGTTGGATGCTGAGAAAGCATTCCATAGAGTCTCCTGGCACGCCATATATGATTCTCTTAAAAAGCTTGGGGTAGGGGTCTAGGGGACCCTTTTATAGCCAAAATCACGGCCCTGTATCGCAATACGTCACCTAGGCTGAAGATAAATGGAACTGTAGCACCCTGAGGGCTCGGTTGCTACAGACGTATTGCACCTCACCCAGAGGTGTGATATCTCACTCTCAGGTAAGGATGGAGTGTGGATCAGGACCCGACACCTGCATGCATTACACCACATTGCCGTGGGGCAGGGCGACCAATATGCCCCTGAGATGGGCACGACAGTCCCTGTCCCTGGCTGGAGTGGGGGGAGGGAACACTGAGGAAGGGGAACCCTGTAGTGCAGGAGCAGGGAGGAAGCAGTTCCTGGGTGCATTGAGAAGGGAGTATAAAAGGTGGGCACCATCTTAGTTCAGTGCAGAGAAGTCTGAGCAGAAGTGGCAGGGAGCAGGGGCTCTGCATGAGCTCTGCTCCGGAGGCGGGCCTAGTAACAGAGGCCCAGGCCTGGAAGAGGGAGAAGGAAGGAAGAGGAGCAGAGAAGGCTCCAGGAACGAGGAATGAAGGGATCCCAGGGGTGCGGACGGGCGAGTCGCCACCGCACGCCCGAATCCACCTGCGTGGAGGGGTCAGGCCAAAGGGGGAGACCGGTCCCCGAACTAGTGGAGGCAGGAAACGACCCTCAGCTAGAAACCGGAGGCTCTGACATTTTATGTGGCGCAGCCCCTCGCTACACCCGCTAGGAAGGCACCACATAGGGTCAGGGAAACTGGCGCCAAGTTTACCAAGAGGAGGCCCGAGGCAGCCGGACAGAAGTGTTGGTAAGAAAGGCCAGACAAAGGACACACAAAGGGGGTCCTGTGAAGTGCTCCAAAGTTATCTGGGAGTTGTCTGAGCCCCTCACCTGGTGAGCACAGTACGACGTGGGCAGCCGTTACCTGCAGACGTGGTCTGGATAATAAGAACTGTGAGTAAAGGCCCTGGACTGCATCACTGACTCCGTGTCGTTACTGCTGCTGCCCTGCACCATCACCCCCATCCTCCGCATACACTGCCCTGAGGCTATACTCCTCCCGTGGGGAGTTATGCTACGCTCTGCTGCACCCACAACACTAGCCTCAGCGGTCTGCCCTGTAGCGGCGGTTCACTCTGACCGCAATCCACGGGTGGCGTAGTCGGACTTTTAAACATCAAAACCACATAAATAGTTCCACCACTGGTTTGACCGCCCTGAGCCACGGAACCGGGTCGCCGCCACGAAGACTACAACCACCAGCATCCACCAAAAAGGGTCCGGCTCCGGGTGTCCCAAGGCCCAGGGGGTGCGTCAGAACATTTTCATCACCTTTCACAATCACCAATGGGACAAGGCAGCCATGTCCTTTGTCCCCTCTCTTATACATCCTAGTGACGGAGCACCTGCTCTCATCAATTCGCCATAACCCCAATATTAGGTGGATTGAGGTGGGAGGCACCGAGTACAAGTGCTCTCTATTTGCTGATGATGTCCTAGTATATATCACTCAATCACATATATCCATCCCTGCTGTTATGGCTGAAATAGATCACTTTGTTACATGGTAAAATTTTAAAATCAATGCAGCGAAGTCTGAGGCCCTCGATATCTCCCTCCCCAAATCCATATAGGATTCCATCCAGTCCAACTTTCCCTTTGCCTGGCCCTCACAGGGTATCAAATACTTAGGAATTCCTATTCATAGAGACCTCTCCCATCTATGTTATCTTAATTTTGGGCCCTTTATTGAACAATTCCATACAGACCACGGTTGGCAAGTTAGAACTGTAAGATTCACTACGTGAACCACTGGTGTTTTGTGGAAAAGCACATGTACACTGCGTTCCAAATTATTATGCAAAAAGTGTTTAGGAGTGATAAGGGAAGAATTTGTTTGTTTGTCAGTTAAACTCATTGATGGTGATGTGTGTCAGGGCTCTTTATATCACTGTAAGCAATTGCAGACACCTGTGCTAATTAGTTTGGCAGGTGTGTCCAATGAAAGGCAAGACTACTTAAGAAGGCTCTCTCACATTATTAAGCAGCCTACATTTTCTGCCAAAATGGGAAAGAAAAAGGATGTGTCGGCTGCTGAGAAGCAACAAATTGTGGAGTGTTTAGGTCAAGGCATGACTACAATCAACATTGTGCGATGATCAGGATGAAGTGTCTTGGCAATCAAGAAGTATGTAGCTGATTCACAGTACACACGTGTGCGTGCTGATAAGGGCAAATTGAGGACTCTTTCCTACAGGCAATTACGTCAGGTTGAAAGAGCAGCGGCAAAAAAGCCTTGTCATAGCAGCAGACAAGTTTTTGAAGCTGCTTGTGCCTCCAACGTCCCCCGAACAACAAGATGCAGGGTCCTTCAGAGGTTTGCAGCTGTGCATACGCCATCCTGTCGACCTCCTCTATCCACTTCACACAAGCAGAAACGGCTCCAGTGGGCCAAACATTACATGAAGACTGATTTCAAAACTGTTTTGTTCACGGATGAGTGCCGTGCAGCGCTCGATGGTCCAGATGGATGGAGTGGAGGATGGCTGGTTGATGGACACCCCACGCAAACACGGCTACAGCGCCAACAAGGAGGAGGTGGAGTAATGTTTTGGGCTGGAATCATGGGGAGAGAGATTGTCGGCCCCTTTAGGATCCCTGAAGGCGCTAAAGATGAACTCCATAATGTATGTGGATTTTCTCAAACAGCACTTCCTGCCATGGTTCAAGAAGAAGAACCGTGTATTTCACAGCAAGATAATTTTTCTGCATGATAATGCACCATCTCATGCTGCACATAAAACATCTGCATCTCTGGCTGATATGGGCATAAAAGGGGACAAACTTATGGTGTGACCCCCATGCTCCCCTGACCTCTACCCCATTCAGAACCTTTGGAGCATCATTAAAAGGAGTGTCTATGATGGCGGGAGGCAGTTCACATCTAAGCAACAGCTCTGGGAGGGTATTCTGTCCTCATGCAAAACAATTGAAGCAGAAACCATCCAAAACCTGACAAATTCAATGGACGAGAGAGTTCAGAAGCTCCTTTCGAACAAGGGGTCCTATGTGAAAATGTAACATCACCTACAATAAAGTTTTGAGTTGAAAACTGTTTGATTTCAGTTTCTAACAACCTGCTAATGCTTATAATTTCAAAAATGACCATTTTTTTGGTCTTTATTAAAATGAAAAGGTTGATCGAAAAGTTTGGGGGATCTAAGAGTGTGGCAACCCAGTAGTCATGATTACTTCGAATTCTGACAATATGAGGGTCATGCTGCAGGTAGTGCAGCAAGAAGGCACTTATGTGTCTTGCGCATCTCGGAGCCCCAAAATTATTTTCCGGGCTAGATGCAGCTAAAAATTATTTTTAATTTTAAATCTGGTGGAGCTTATTATAGATGGCCTAATAGGATCAGTGCTGCACACTGCTACAAAGCCCAAATTATTTTCCAGTCAAGATACAGATAAACATGATTAGTAATTTGAAAGCTTAAAACGGTTGGTAGGGTGATTTTAACCAATCATCAAGCTTTTACTCTCCCCAGGATGACACAGGGGTAGAAAAGTCGTTTCGGATCCATGATTTGTTCATCTTTATGAACGTGAGTCTGTCTACATTATCAGTGGAGAGCCGCGTGCGCTTATCTGTCAGCACACCACCAGCAGCGCTGAACACACGTTCAGACAGAACGCTGGCTGCGGGGCATGACAAGATCTCCAAGGCGTAAGTGGCTAGCTCCGGCCATTTATCCAGATTGGAAGCCCAAAAAGAGCAAGGGTCCAGTGACACAGTCGTGGCTTCAATGTTTACTTGGAGATACTCCTGTACCATCGTCTCTAGGCGTTGACTATGTGTCAGACTTCTTGTCTCCTGTGGCCTTGCAAAGGATGGGCTAAAAAAGTGGTGAAATGATTCCGCAAAATTGATGTTACCAGCAGATACTGTGGTTCTGTTACGGTTTGAGTGCTGAACACTTGACGGTCCCACGGTTGGCAAGTTGGAACTGTGAGATTCACTACGTGCACCACTGGTATTTTGTGGAAAAGCACATGTAAGATTCTGCAACAGTCTCTGCTGATACTCCTGCATGCGTGCATCCCTTTCTATGGCAGGAATAATTTCTGCAAATTTACTTTTGTACCGGGGATCTAACAGTGTGGCAACCCAGTAGTCAGGATTATTTCTAATTCTCACAATTCGAGGGTCATGTTGCAGGTAGTGCAGCAAGAAGGCACTCATGTGTGTTGCGCATCCAGGAGCACCAAGTCCCTGTTGTGTTGGTGGCGAGGTAACAATCATGCTTCCTTCCTCTGTCCTCTCCCCCCAACTGTTATGTTCTGCTACCAAAGCTAAGGAAAGAGAGGAGATCTGTCCCTACGATAGAACTCAGCTTAATCCCTACGATGTAACAGGGAACCTGATCCTGCGATCAGACCTGCTAAAGTCCTAAGCTAGTCTGTACGGAGACCTATAGATGTGGGGAGGGAATCCCTACAAGTACTAAGGACTGGGAGGAATATGGGACACCTCCTAACAGAAATAGTAGCAGACAGACGAACAAACAAAATAGATAGAACATAGAGGTCCGTAGACCAAGCAAACTAACAGAGTTAGATACTGAGCACAGGCTAGCTAGAAAGTAGATATACAATGAAGTCCAGCAAAGCCAGAAGGGCGGAGCAGGATTAAATAGGCCAACAAGGTCATGTGACCAGCAAAGGAAAAAAAACCTAACAGCAAGGTTCTAACAGTACCCCCCCTTCTAAGAGGATCCTCCGGATCCCCTAGGACCAGGCTTATCAGGAAATCTCCTGTGAAACGCTCTGATAAGTCTGGACGCGGAAACATCATCTGACCTCACCCAAGAGTTATCCTCGGGTCCGAAACCTTTCCAGGCCACAAGATACTGCAAACTACCTCTATACCGTCTAGAGTCAAGGATGCGAGAAATTTCATATTCCCCGTCCTCCACCACCGGAGGAACAGAGGCAGAGGCGTCACCATCCGACACAACAGCTTTTTTTAACAGAGAGACATGAAAGACCGGATTAATTCTCCAGGAGGTAGGAACCTCCAACCTAACAGCAGATTGGTTGACAACCTGAAGCACCTTAAAGGGCCCTACAAACTTGGGACCCAATTTCTTAGAAGGAATCCTCAACCGCAGATTCCTAGAGGACAACCAAACCATGTCACCAACAGCGAACAAAACCTCCTGTCGTTTCCTATCAAAGTAGTCTTTAGATTTTCTGTTGGCCTCCTGAAGATTACCACGCACATCCGTCCAAACTCTTTCCAAATCACCGGAAAAATTCTCCTCCTCAGGCACGGCAGATCCCAACTTGGAGAACGACCCAAACGACGGATGTCTCCCAGAACAACAAAAAAAAGGCGAACAACCAGCAGAAGAAGATGTATGATTGTTCAGAGCAAATTCGGCAAGTGGCAGAAACTCAGACCACCCCTCTTGATTGTCTGCCACAAAACAACAACGCAAGAACTGCTCAACATCCTGGTTTTTCCTTTCTGTCTGGCCATTAGATTCAGGATGATATCCGGACGAAAACGACAAATGAATTCCCAACCTGTCACAAAAGGCACGCCAAAAACGAGCCACGAACTGAGGACCCCTATCAGAAACAATGTCAGTAGGAACGCCATGAAGTCTGACAATTTCCTTGACAAAGGCCTTAGTGAGAGTTTTAGCGCAGGGCAGTTTGACGAAGGGAACCAAGTGACACATCTTGCTAAAACGGTCCACGACCACCCAGATGACAGTAAAACCCTCAGAGGGGGGAAGGTCAGTTATAAAGTCCATAGCCAAATGTGTCCAAGGAGCACTGGGGACCTCCAAAGGACAAAGCAACCCCGCAGCAGGAGTATGTGAGGACTTAGATCTAGCACATATAGTACATTGGCGCACCCACTTAATGACTTCCTTCTGCCATCCAGGCCACCAAAAACTGCGACCCACCAGTCTCTTGGTCTCAGAGATTCCGGGATGACCTGCCAACCGAGATTCGTGACACTCAACAAACAAATCTCTCCTAAAGGTCCCAGGCACAAACAACCTCCCATGAGGAGTGTTAGATGGGGCATTCTCCTGAGCTTTAAGAATCTCATCTTCCAAAACAGAGTCTAAAGCAGCTATCACAACACCTTCTTGTAAAATGTTTTCCTCTTTCTCAGCACCGACTATGGGAGAAAAACTGCGAGACAAGGCATCCGCCTTAACATTCTTAGTACCAGGGATGTAAGTAACGGAGAAATTAAACCGCGAGAAAAACAGTGCCCACCTAGCCTGACGGGCATTCAGGCGCTTGGCAGCATCAAGATATATCAGATTTTTATGATCCGTAAGAACCTGAACGGGAAATTCCGCACCTTCCAAGAAGTGGCGCCAGTGTTCAAATGCGAGTTTAATAACCAATAATTCCCGATTACCAATATCGTAATTCAATTCAGTCTCCGAAAATTTTTTTGAAAAAAAGGCACAGGGATGTAATCCATCCCCGTTATCCTGAGACAATACTGCGCCAACCCCCACAGAGGAAGCATCAACCTCAACCAAAAACGGCCTAGTAACATCAGGCTGCATAAGGATGGGAGCAGAGGTGAACCTCTCCTTGAGATACACAAAAGCTTCAATGGCCTCAGAAGACCACTGAACCGCATCAGCACCTTTCCTGGTGAGATCAGTCAGAGGTTTGACAATACTAGAAAAATTTTTTATGAATTTTCTATAGTAATTGGCGAAACCCAAAAACCTCTGTATTGATTTCAAACCAATAGGCCTAGGCCATTCCTGCACAGCCTGAACCTTAACCGGATCCATCTCAAAACCTTTGCTGGAGATAATGTAGCCCAAAAAACTAATTCTCTGTACAGCGAACTCACATTTCTCCAGTTTAGCAAAAAGCGAATTGTCCATTAATAACTGTAATACCTCACGCACACTCCGCCAATGAGACTCCAGATCTGGCGAATAAATCAAAATGTCATCCAAATACACAACCACATTTTCACCGATCAAAGGTCTAAGGATGTCATTAATCAGATTCTGAAAAAATGCAGGAGCATTAGTAAGACCAAAAGGCATAACCAGATTCTCAAAATGACCCACAGGAGTGTTAAAAGCAGTCTTCCATTCATCACCCTCCTTCATGCGCAACAGATTGTATGCCCCCTTAAGGTCAATTTTAGAGAACCACTTGGCCCCCAATAACTGGTTAAACAGATCAGGAATCAATGGCAGTGGGTAAGGATTGCGTACCGTAATTTTGTTAATCTCACGAAAATCCAGACAAGGACGTAAACCGCCGTCCTTTTTTTTTACAAAAAAAAATCCAACCGCCACAGGAGACTTAAAGGGCCTAATGTGACCGGCGGCCAAACTTGTCTGTATGTATTCCTCCAAAGCCTTCCTCTCAGGAATAGTAAGGTTAAATAAACGACTTTTAGGAAGAGTCGCTCCAGGGACAAATTCAATAGAACAATCATAGTCTCTATGGGGAGGCAAAACCTGCGATTCTTTCTCAGAAAAAACTCTCCAAAAATCCTGAATAGGAACAGGCAATTCTCCCCTATCCAAAGCTGCAATACGCCCGTTACAACACTTGTCATAACATTTATGGATCCAGGATTTAATTTCACTGGTAGACCAATCCAGTACAGGATTGTGAAATTTTAACCAGGGCAAACCCAATATTACTGGAGAAGGCAAGTTATTCAACACTACCAAATCCAATTTCTCATGGTGAACACCATTAATAGTGAGAGGAAATTCACTGACCTTGAGAGTAATATTCTTCAAAGGGGAGCCATCCACAGAAACCACAGCAATGGGGGATGATAAGGGTTCAGGTTTTAAATTGAGTTTTTCCACGAATCCCCCATCAATTACATTCAGTGTAGACCCGCAATCAACAAACACCCGAAATTCCATTAATTTTTCCTGAGCAATCGTGGAAGCAGCTAAAAATATACCCTTGGAATTTAAACAGGCAATACGGGCATGACTGACCATTTTTTTTTCTTTCTTCATACGAAGCTCACAGCCTTTAATCAAATGACCAGATTTTCCGCAATAGAAACACAAGCCTTCCGAAAAACGACGGTCTTTTTCTTGAGAACGAGGTGCCACCGATCCAATTTCCATCGGTTCACCACTGTTAGTACACACATTATCATAACCAGAAACTGACATAGCAGAGGATTTGCTCTCATTAACCCTAGCACGCAGTCTTCTATCCACCCGTATAGCTAATTGCATAGCCTGTTGCAAATCCTCAGGTGTAGGATAAGCAATTAGCAGGTCTTTAACCCTTTCACTGAGCCCAGCAAGAAATAGACTTTTCAGAGCAGAATCGTTCCACCCTGTTTGAGTGGACCAACGACGAAAATGTGTACAATATTTTTCTACATTACCTGATCCTTGTTTTAAACGTCTCAACTCAGTCTCAGCTGATGCGACACGGTCAGGATCATCATATAATAGTCCCAAAGCAGAAAAAAAACTATCCACTGATCTGAAGCATGAATCACTAGGTTGCAAAGAAAAGGCCCACTCCTGAGGCTCTTTGCGCAAAAGTGACATTATGAACCCTACGCGCTGGGATTCATCCCCAGAGGACTTAGGTCTCAAACGAAAATACAATAAGCAAGCATTTTTAAATGAAAAAAATTCTCGGTGTTCACCAAAAAATAAATCCGGCAAACATACCTTAGGCTCCAAGAAATGTGCTCCAGGACAGTTACTCACGTGCTGACGGAGCTCGGCCACCTCCAGAGAGAGTCCCTGCAGGCGATGAGCCAAATCCTGAACCGACACCATGATGGAACAGAAAAATCTTTCCTTAGAGAATTTGCTGGCTGGACTTACTGTTATGTTCTGCTACCAAAGCTAAGGAAAGAGAGGAGATCTGTCCCTACGATAGAACTCAGCTTAATCCCTACGATGTAACAGGGAACCTGATCCTGCGATCAGACCTGCTAAAGTCCTAAGCTAGTCTGTACAGAGACCTATAGATGTGGGGAGGGAATCCCTACAAGTACTAAGGACTGGGAGGAATATGGGACACCTCCTAACAGAAATAGTAGCAGACAGACGAACAAACAAAATAGATAGAACATAGAGGTCCGTAGACCAAGCAAACTAACAGAGTTAGAAACTGAGCACAGGCTAGCTAGAAAGTAGATATACAATGAAGTCCAGCAAAGCCAGAAGGGCGGAGCAGGATTAAATAGGCCAACAAGGTCATGTGACCAGCAAAGGAAAAAAAACCTAACAGCAAGGTTCTAACACCAACCTCGCACAACAGAAATGTGATCAAGGTCTCCCTCATCTGATGAGTCTTCCATCAGTTCGTCCTCCACTTCTTCCTGGGCTCCTGCACCTTCCTCACTAGTTTGGCTGCTACCATGCGCCCTGGTAAAACCATCTCCCCCACCCTCACATGCCTGCCGCCTTGGTGCTGCCGACCTTCTGGACCTTGCAGATGTTAGCCCTTCCGCATACAACTCCTCCTCCTCTACTTCCTCCACCTCCTCTTGTGCCACCACCTGACTCCGAATTCTGTTTAACATGTGCTCCAGCATGTAAATCACCGGAATAGTCATGCTGATAATGGCATCGTCAGCACTAAACATCTTCGTCGCCATTTCAAAACTGTGCAGAAGGGTGCATAGGTCCCTGATCTGAGACCACTCCTCCAGCGTGATTTGCCCCACCTCTGAATCTCGTTGGCCCAGGCTATACGTCAGAACGTATTGCACCAGGGCTTGTCGGTGCTGCCACAGTCGCTGCAACATGTGCAGAGTTGAATTCCACCGGGTAGGCACATCGCATTTTAGCCGGTGAAGTGGCAGGCCCAACGACTTCTGTAGAGATGTAAGTCGCTGAGCTGCGGGATGCGAACGGCGGAAGTGAGCACACAGCGACCGTGCCCTCTGCAGAAGGCCATCTAGTCTGGGATAGTGGGCTAAAAATTGCTGGACAACCAGGTTCAACACGTGAGCCATACAAGGCACGTGTGTGACATTGCCCCGGCGAAGGGCCGCACCCAGGTTTGCAGCATTGTTGCACACGGCCTTCCCTGGTTTCAGGTCCAGTGGAGACAACCATTCATGAAATTGGTTCTCCAGAGCTGACCACAACTCCTCAGCTGTGTGACTCACATTTCCCAGACATTTCAATGTAAAAACCGCCTGATGACGTTGAGCCCTACTGCCAGCATAGTAAGGAGGTGTGCAGGATCCCTTCTGCGCAGTTAGAAAGCTTGTGGCATGACCAGACAGGCTTTGGATGCAGGTGGAAGACCGAGAGGAGGTTGAGGAGGCAGAAGCAGTGGAGGAACTTTGACATAAAGAGGATTGACGCACAACTCGTGGGGACGGCAAGACTTGGACAGCAGCCCCTTGTCCTGCTGTCACCATAGTTACCCAGTGCCCAGTCAGCGACATGTAACGCCCCTGTCCATGCCTACTCGTCCAAGTGTCTGTGGTGAAATGCACCCTGTCACACACAGAGTTTCTCAAAGAAGCGGTGATGTTGTGTGCGACATGCTGGTGGAGCGCAGGCACACCTTTCTTTGAGAAGTAGTGCCGACTGGGCATCTGGTACTGGGGCACTGCGACGGACATAAGGTCTCGAAAATCCTCTGTGTCCACCAGGCGGAAAGGCAGCATTTCTGTAGCCAAGAGCTTGCAGATGGTGAAATTCAACCTCTTAGCTTTCTCATGGCTAGGAGGAAATGGTCTTTTACTTGTCCACATCTGAGGGACCGAGGGCTGGCTATTGTGCTTAGACGGGGTTGATAAGGGTGTCCCCGGCAAACTGCCGGTCTGTGAGGAAGATGCAGGCGGACATGTTAGGTTGCCTTGATCCAAAGGTGGTGCTATCGATGTCGGACAGCGCTCAACACCAGCTGGTGTTACCATCACGCTGGCTGTTGCGGGTAAAGAGGTGGCAGGTCTGCGCCCCAAAACAGGTGTGACTGCTGTCCCCCCAGTCACAGAGGATGAAGAGGCCGCGGATGCACAAGATATGGCAGACGGTGGTTGGCCCGGCGGGCTAGGCCGCATTGTAGCACACTGAGCTTCCCACTGCAACTTATGCTTCATGTCCATGTGCCGGTTCATGCATGAAGTACTCAAACTATGTATTTTTTGGCCTCTACTTAGCTTTTGCTGACAAATGTTACAGATAACACGAGTTGGGTCATCTTTATCGATCTGAAAAAATGCCCAGGCTATGCAAGGCTTAGCACCCATGCGACCTGAAGAGCCACCACGACTTGTGGTGAGAGGCAGAGTTGTGTTTGAGGATGCAGTTCTTGACGTGCTTCCAGTACTACGTCTCTGTCCAGGAAGGCGCAACCTGACCTCGTCGTCACTAGCATCTTCCTCCACCTCCTCTGCTGACCTCATCTCTTGGCTGACTGTGGGTTGACAGTAAGTGGGATCTCCAACCTCATCATCATCACCCTGTGTGTTATCACACCCGTCGTCCTCAGAGCCAACCTGTTCCTGCCCTGACAAAAAACTAAAGTTGTCGCTCCAATCAGGTATTTGAGTCTTATCATCGTCTTCCTCATTGTCTCCACCAACAGGAGTTACAGTTTGGGAATGAGGGTCTACATTATGGTCAGAACCTTCTGCGTCTGGTCCTGGATCCGACTCATAAAGATTCTGGGCATCAGTGCAGATCATTTCCTCGTCTGGATTCACAGAAGCGCTGGAGTCGACCTCTGATTCCCAGGCTATAGTATGAGTAAACAGCTCTGCAGACTCAACCATCTGTTCTACCTCATACTCAGACGGGCAGCTGGAGATTTGGGAGCTGTGAGGAAGCAAGTGCGATTTGGGTGACACCTTTGAGGACTGGAGTATTTGTGATGTTGAAGTTGATGTGGAGGAGAGCCCACTTAAAGGAGCACTTGATATCCGTTGAAGCACCTGCTGTTTTTGTGCCTCATCTGGAATTTGTAGCGATTGGCGTGGCCGTAAGAAAGGGATCTTATCACATTGTCCGCTAAAAGAAGTAGACATTTTAGTTTGGCTGGAAGATGGTCTTTCTTCTGCAGATGTTACTGTTGCTTTAACACCTACCCCACGGACACAACCTTTTTTCCCCTTCCCAACACGCCTATTCCCCTTTCCACCAGCAGCAGGCCTTTTTCCACTCATTTTGGTGGTTAACTAATTCACAACTCTGGAGTTGTTTGCACAAAAAAACAATGGATGGTAACCGAGCAGAGCTGAGTGGCCAAACTGTGGTATTAGGCCAAAACTATTGGCTGGGTTAGATGCAGAAAAAAATTATATTCAATTTGCAACCTGATGGAGGTCTGTATAGATGGATTAATAGAACAAGACCCACACACAGCTAGAAGCCCAATATTTTTTCAGAGGTAGATGCAGAAAAAAATATATTCAGTTTGCAACCTGATGGAGGTCAGTATAGATGGACTAATACAACAAGTCCCACACACAGCTAGAAGCCCAAATATTTTTTCAGAGGTACTGTAGATGCAGATAAAAATTATTTTTAATTTGCAACCTGATGGAGGTCAGTATAGATGGACTAATAGAGAAAGTCCGACACACTGCTAGAAGGCCAAATATTTTTTCAGAGCTAGATGCAGAAAAAAATTAGATTCAGTTTGCAACCTGATGGAGGTCAGTATAGATGGACTAATAGAGAAAGTCCCACACACTGCTAGAAGGCCAAATATTTTTTCAGAGCTAGATGCAGAAAAAAATTATATTCAGTTTGCAACCTGATGGAGGTCTGTATAGATGGATTAATAGAACAAGACCCACACACAGCTAGAAGCCCAATATTTTTTCAGAGGTAGATGCAGAAAAAAATATATTCAGTTTGCAACCTGATGGAGGTCAGTATAGATGGACTAATACAACAAGTCCCACACACAGCTAGAAGCCCAAATATTTTTTCAGAGGTACTGTAGATGCAGATAAAAATTATTTTTAATTTGCAACCTGATGGAGGTCAGTATAGATGGACTAATAGAGAAAGTCCGACACACTGCTAGAAGGCCAAATATTTTTTCAGAGCTAGATGCAGAAAAAAATTAGATTCAGTTTGCAACCTGATGGAGGTCAGTATAGATGGACTAATAGAATGATGCTATGCCCAAAAGATTTTACTTCACTAGGTGCAGTAAAAAAATTGGTATTCTATACACAGGTGGTATATCTTGCAACACAGATAGGCTACTCCACTGACTAACACACTCTGCAATAGGCCAAAAAGGATTAGCTTTGCTAGATTCAGCCAAATGCTGTGAAAAAAACTTGCACAGCACTGGCACAGACCTGCCTGGCAAAAACTGATAGGAACTGATGTAACCTAGTCCTGAAAAGGACTCCAATTACAATTAGTCTTTCCTCCCACAACCTATCTATTTAAGAGCACAGACCTGCCTGATAAAAGTCATAGGAAATGCTGTAACCTAGTCCTTAAAAGGACTGCAATCACAACTATTCCCTACTCCCAAGCTATCTGTATATTTGTGCGAAAATTGGCTTGAAATTAACAAGGTATAGCGCACACAGCAACAGCGGTGCCGTCTAACACGCAGCTGCAGCAGTGAGAAAATGGTGGCGACGGGGAAAATGGCTTGGTCTTATAGGGCAAGGACATGTGACATACACTGCCAATGACACATGCCCTTGCTTGTGTGAAAAAAAGCACTTCGCTCCGTGTGTGCGCTGCTGATAGGCTGACAGATTGCACCTCCCCACTGTAAATGCGGGAAAGAGAAAAAAAAATGGAGATCTTCATTGTTCCTGCAGAGATCTGTAGCACCCTGAGGATTCGGCTGCTACAGGGGTATTGCACCTCAACCCAGAGGTGTGATATTCCACTCCCGGGTAAGGATGGAGTGTGGAACTGAGCTCGGTAGGCTGCATGCACTACATACATCCCATTTCCGAGGAGCAGACCGACGGTACTCCCACTTAGAAATGTGCAGGTACGACCGAGTCTGTTCCTGGCTGGAGTGGGAGGGGGGTGGTACATCCCAAGTAGAGTAGGGGCAGATAGGGGGAGCAGCCTGGGTAAAGATAGGAGCTCATTGGGTGCTGGTCACCTGAGCTCACACATAGAGGGTGTATATAAGGTGGGCACTATCAAAGAACAGGGTCAGTCAGCCACAGTCAGTCAGTCTGTGAGTCTTTGCAGAGAAGTCAGAGGAAGAGGAGCAGAGAAGCCCCAGAGAGAGAGAGGAGAAAGCCAGAAAGACCCAGAGGGGGAAACAGAAAAGGAACTCTGAGAACCCAAAGTCCATCAGCGGGTGAAGAGTTGGCATCAGGGTACCGGAACCCAAGCTGGTGGGGGCAAAAACACACCCCAGCCAGAGACCGGAGGCCGTGGGCAGCGTCTGCCACGGCCACCCACCACATCCACCACGAAGGCATACCACGTGGAGGGTCAGGGAACCCAAGGCCAAGGGTCTCCCAACAGAAGGCCCGAGGGAGCTGGACCTGGGTGGATCACTAGTGGGGACGGCCAGAGAAAGGACAGAAGGAGAGCTCAGGGTCACGCTCCGGACTCGCTTGGGGGTTGGCTGGATCCAGGACCTGGTGGATGCAGCACGGCTCGGGAGGTCACTTGAAGCTGGAGTGACCGGAACATCAGCAGTGAGTAAATACCCTAAACTGCATAACCCGACTCTGTCTTCCTTTAACACCTATGCTGCACCACCACAACCCCCATCCTCTGCACCTGACCCCCTGAGGCTATACCCCACCCGTTGGGGGTTATACCATCAAAAGCTGCACCTACACCATCAGCCTCAGCGGACCCTGCTGCAGCGGCGGCCATAGTGACCGCAATACAACGGGTGGCGTAGTCGACATTAAGAACTTATTAACATCTGTAGGACTGCCACATACAACTGAGTTTGACACCCTGGGCACGGACCGGGTCACAGCCACTCGGAAGACTACAACTCCCATCTGATCCGGCTCCGGATATTCCCCCTAAAGAATATGGCCCAGGGGGCGCGTCAGATCCATCCCCTGCCCCTCCCCCCACCCCGCTGTACACTCAAACTGCGTATTAACATTAATTTTCATCATTACTGAGAAAAAATCCAGTTATGATTTTGGTGCACGAACAGTTATCGAACATAACCTCGAACAGCCGAATTTTTCTCAAATTGTTCGTGTTCGCCGAACGGCTCGAACACCGCCCAAAACAGCTCGAATTTGAGATTGGCGAACAGTTCGAGTAGAACAATGCTCATCTCTACTCACGGCCTAGCGGGAATAACCGGTGACCCCCGCTAGAGCCATATGCACAGTTAAGGAACTCACGTGGTGTCTCCCATGATCGAGGGCACCACATTACCTTCAGAGACTTCGCATTTTGCTAATACTTCAAATTACTGTTTATTAGCTTTGTTGCAATCCCTTGTTCAGCGTACCTGTTACATATATATATAAACTGTTTATATTCAACTCTTACTGTTCTCGCCTTGTGTCTCTGTGCATTGCATCCCGGCATCTGCATTACATTTGGCGTAGTTGGCAGGATGCAACATTCAGACGCAGAGATGGCGGAGCAGCCTGTGACTGGGTCCGTCCGGAGCCATATATCTTTGGGGGCTATGCTCAGCCATCTACCCAAGTTTATGGGGGATGGCATGTCACTGTGGGACTGGGTAGAAAGACTGAGAAGTATGCTACGTATGTATCCCCTCGATCCCCTAGCCCAGGCGGAGCTGGCCCTCCTAACCCTTGATGGAGAGGCCCGGCAGACTGTGATGTACCGCCCACCTGGGGACTGTGACACCGTGGACAAAGTGATAAAAATTCTAGATGACATGCACGGTGACACTACAGATTTGGGACACTTGCGCTTACGGTTGCTTCAGCGGGTCCAAGGGGAAAATGAGACAGTAAATCAGTATGTTAATGCATTACAGGAAGTGACGGCTCATATCACCAAGAAAGTTCGAGATGGGAACCGAGGACTGGGACCACTGGATGAGGTTTTGCGTGTCCAACTGATTGCTGGCTTGAGAGACACTTCCCTGAGGCAGATCCTGAAGGAGCGGCTGCGACTGAGCCCTGATCTGGGCTTCCTGGAGGTAGGGCCTGAAGCTAGAGTCCTGGAGAGAGAAGTTCCTGTTCTCAAAGCCACAGTTAGAAGTCATGAGGCAATTGCCCCTGAATTCACCAACAAAGAGCCTGATTGAGTACGGGAAACACGTCTGGAAATTCGAGACATTCGGGTGAGTTGAATGCTATTAGAAAGACCCCTACTGCCCCCTTGTCGACGGACCGTACTGCCCAACGCGGACAGAGACCAGAGCGAGAAAAGCGTTCCTACCCGGCCCCAGCACAGCATGTACCCGACCTATCAGTAGAACGAGGACCAGAGTGCTGGACCTGCGGAGGTAGGGATCATATCTCCAAAGACTGTCCAAACCGAGAAAGGAGGAGGAGGAGACAGCCGTTAAACTAAAATGCCCCACGGTTGTGGAGCATACCGTGGGGTCTCGAGCTTCAGAGAGTGGAAGAGGGAGCTCTGAATACATTGTCTCCGAGAGGCCCATTATCTGGGCTGAATTCAATGGGCAGTGGATCCGCTGTTTAATGGACACTGGGTCTCAAGTGACCACTATGCCTGAGACGTATTTCCAAAGTCACTTTCCTGAAGTCGCTCGTTCCTGCTGGGAACCCACTGTCAAACTGGTGGCGGCTAATCAACTACCTATCCCAGTAGCGGGAGTAGTATGGATGTCCGTTCGGGCATGTGGAAAGGACCTCGGTCGGAAAGGGATCGTACTGACCACAGGGCCCGGAGGCAATGGGCCCATTGTAACCCTGGGCATGAATGTGCTGAAAGAGGTCAAACAGTTCCTGGCTGAGGGCTGTAACAAAAACAACTGGACCCGTGCCACTCAAGACCCAGCTAACAAGAGAGTATTCCAGAATCTCGTGCGGGTCAGTCAGATTCAAAAATTGCCCGCTACCTCTCAGTACCTTGGTAAGGTATCGATACCACCCGAAGCCACAATGACACTGCCAGTGGGACAGACTGTACTCACTCTACCGGTGCTGGCACATGTGTCCTTAGAGGGCGTGGACATTCAAATTGAACCAATGGAGGGAGAGGAAGCTCCCTCTGGACTCCTGGTTGCTCGGACCCTGGCCACCGTGCGGCACGGTAGAGTACCCGTGCGTTGCATCAATTTAAGTGGCACAAGTTTACAGTTGTTGCCCCGACAAGAGGTGGCGAAAGTGTGTATAATGCCAGAAGCCCTTACTAGAGCTGACGCTATAGGGCTGGCACCTGTGGAAGGAAAGCCATGGACCCTGGAGGTTTCCCTCAATAGCAAAGAGAATGGAAGAGAACCGTTGGCTGGGCGCCACCTCTTGGAGGAAATGGAGGCTAATCTGACTGAGTTTTCTGCTGGACAAGTAAGGCTGATCGAACAACTTCTAAGCGATATCAGGGAGTGTTTGCACAGCATGAAGATGATTTCGGGTGCACTCGGGACATTCAGCACGAAATACCCACCGGAAATACTGCTCCCATCAGAGAGAGATATTGGCGAATCCCGCCACAAATGTACCAGGAGGTGAAAGCGCTGTTGGCCCACATGTTGCGGAACGGTGTGATCCGTGAAAGTCAGAGTCCTTGGGCGGCTCCGATCGTGCTGGTCCTGAAGAAGGCTGCTACCCTGAGATTCTGCATAGACTATCGAAAGCTGAATGCCTGTACAGTACGGGACTCCTATCCACTCCCCCGAATTGAAGAGTCTCTATCTGCACTAGGGAGTGCCAAATTCTTCTCTTCCCTCGACCTGGCCAGTGGCTATTGGCAGGTCCCAGTAGCTGAGAAGGATCGTCCGAAGACAGCTTTTGTTCTCCCTATGGGCCTGTTTGAGTTCAATCGGATGCCGTTAGGGCTAACAAATGCGTCAGGAACCTTCCAACTGCTGATGGAGAGATGCTTGGGGGACCTCAGCTTTGAAGCCACTTTAATATATCTGGACGATATAATTATCTATTCCGCTACGTTTGAAGATCATCTCCGCCGAGTGGAACAAGTGTTAGAACGGCTTCAAAGGCACGGCCTGAAAATTAAGCTTAGTAAGTGTCGTCTCTTCAAAGGAGGAATTGAATATGTGGGGCACACTGTGTCCAGTGCAGGAGTGCACCCCAATGCGGAGAAAGTAGCTGCCGTGCAGAAGTGGCCCACGCCCGTCAATCTAAGGGAACTGAGGGCGTTCCTGGGGCTCGCTGGATACTACCGCAGATTCATTAAAGACTTCGCTAAGATTGCGATCCCGCTCAATGAATTGCTGAGAGGAATGGCTGGGGGAGCCAAGCGGCAGCCCATTCAGTGGGGACCCCGACAAGAAGAGGCATTCTGAGCATTAAAAATGGATCTAACGGATGCCCCAATCCTGGCCTACGCTGACTTTTTGCAGCCTTTTATGTTGTACACTGATGGAAGCTTGCATGGACTGGGAGCAGTGCTGGCTCAAGTACAAGGAGGAAAAGAGCGAGTGATCTCGTATGCCAGCAGGTCACTCCGAGACACGGAGAAGAATCCGGACAACTACAGTTCGTTTAAGGCTGAGCTACTGGCACTGGTGTGGGCCATGACCGAGAAATTTGCTGAGTACTTGTCAGGGTCAGAAGTGCAAGTGCGGACAGATAACAACCCTTTGGCCCACTTGGAGAACGCCAAACTGGGCACGTTAGAACAGCGGTGCGTCGCAAGGATGTCCAAATACCAATATAAAATCGCCTATCGGTCCAAGGCCCTGAACACTCATGCAGATGTCCTGTCCCGGGTCACTCAGGCAGGGCCGAACAGGGACAGAGATGAGGAGCTCGAAGGCGACGAGATCCCGGATTTCAGCCAGTTCGCCGCTGTTGTGGTCGACGCCCAGGAGACCAGAGAGGAGCCGAGGCCCACTCAAATTCTGGGCCGTTCAAGAGACGAATGGATACATCTGCAGCAGTCCGACCCAGAGTTAGCAAAGCTGAGAGAATGGGTCGCCCTTAGGCAAAGACCCGACCAGGAAGCCAGAGCCTCTTCACTTCCAACTACCCTACAAATCCTAGGCCAGTGGGAGAGGCTCTTCCTGAAGGATGGCTTGCTATGGCGAAGAATCCAGCTGCCTCGAGAGTTTGATGCTACCTGGCAGGTGGTAGTTCCAGGAGCGCTAGTAACGCAGCAAGCCCAAGAAGCTCATAGAAGAGGTGCTCACTTCGGTGTAGAAAAGACCTTTCGGTGGTTGCAATGGCTGGTGTATTGGCCTCAACTGTGGCAAGAAGTCGAGGGGGTCTGCCGAACATGTCAGTGTGAGTTGAACAAGTGACGCACCCCCTGGGACATATTCCTTTTTGAGGGGAATACCCGGCACCGGATCAGATGGGGGGGTTGTAGTCTCCGAGCGGCTGTGACCCGGCCCGTGCCCAGGGCGTCAAACTCAGTGTTATGTGGCAGTCCTACAGATGTTATTAAGAGTTCTTTTGTGTCGACTACGCCACCCGTTGTGATGCGGTCACTGTGGCCGCCGCTGCAGCAGGGTCCGCTGAGGCTGATGGTGGGTGCGCAGCTTGGTGGGATAACCCCCAACGGGAGGGGTATAGCCTCAGGGGGGACAGGTGCAGAGGATGGGGGTTGTGGTGGTGCAGTGCAGACGGCAGTGAAGACAGAGTCGGGTTGTGCAGTTAAGGGTGTTTACTTACTGCAGATGTTGTACTGGTCACTCCAGCTTCGAGTGACCACCCGAGCCGTGCTGCGTCCACCAGGTCCTGGATCCAGCCAACCCCCAAACAAGTCCGGAGCGTGGCCCTGAGCTCTCCTTCTGTCCCGTTCTCTGGCCGTCCCCACCAGTGATCCACCTAGGTCCAGCTCCCTCGGGCCTTCTGTTGGGACACCCTTGGCCTTGGGTTCCCTGACCCTCCTCGTGGTATGCCTTCGTGGTGGATGTGGTGGGTGACCGTGGCAAACGCTGCCCACGGTCTCCGGTCTCTGGCTGGGGAGTGTTTTTGCCCCCACCAGCTTGGGTTCCGGTACCCTGTGCCGACTCTTCACCCGGGGATTTAAGTTGGGTTCTTGGAGTCCTTTTCTGCTGTTTCCCCCCTCTGGGTCTCTCTCTCTCTTCTCCTCTCTCACTCTGGGTCTCTCTTCTCCTCTGCTCGCTGACTTGTTCTCTGCATCTGACCCTGTTCTTAGTTGGTGCCCACCTTATATACACCCTCTATGTGTGAGCTCAGGTGACCAGCACCCAATGAGCTCCTATCTTTACCCAGGCTGCTCCCCCTATCTGCCCCTACACTACTTGGGATGTACCACCCCCCTCCCACTCCAGCCAGGAACAGACTCGGTCGTACCTGCACATTTCTAAGTGGGAGTACCGTCGGCCTGTTCCTCGGAAATGGGATGTGTGTAGTGCATGCAGCCTACCGAGCTCAGTTCCACACTCCATCCTTACCCGGGAGTGGAATATCACACCTCTGGGTTGAGGTGCAATACCCCTGTAGCAGCCGAATCCTCAGGGTGCTACACAAGCCCCCGGAACAAAGAGCTCCCATTCAGACTATCCGAACTTCTGCCTCCTTGGAAGTCTTGATGATTGACTAACTGATGATAGGAACTTTATACAATGGTTACGGACACTGTTTAGTCATGACTGATCACTTCACCAAGTTCGCAGTAGTGACGTCTACTAAAGATCAGAGAGCAGAAGCCGCAGCTAAGGACATCTGTCAGGATTTCATCCGGCTTTATGGGTGCCCGAAGCGAATACATTCTGACGAGGGGGCCTGCTTCCAAGGATGAGTGATGGATGAGCTATACCGCATCTATGGGATCGACCGATCTCGAACAACACCCTACCACCCTCAAGGGAACGGCGCATGCGAGCGCTTCAACCGAACCCTGTTGCAAATGTTGCGAACGCTGGAAATGGACAAAAAGATGAAGTGGCCCGAATTTGTGTCCGAGCTGGTGTGGGTGTATAATAATTGAGTTCATGCGACTACCGGCTACACCCCTTGCATGTTGCTGTTTGGAAGAAGTGGGCGAGAAATTACTGAACTGGAGCTAGACTCAGAAGACTCCGGCCCGGGCAGTAGCCCAGTACCTGGATTCGAGAACACCAGCGTCAGCTCCATACAGTGAGAAGACTGGTTGCTCAGAAGATTCAGTAAGTAGAGCATGCAGATCGGCCCCCGACCGCAGGCGGATCACTTCAGCCAGGAGACCGAGTACTGGTAAGGGCCAAACGATGTGGGAGTAAACTGGACCATCGTTGGGAGGCGATACCATATCGGGTGGTGAAGAAGGTTCACCCAGACAACCCCGTCTACGAGGTTAGGCCCGAAGGGGATGACGCCGCGACACCCAGGGTGTTGCACCGCAATATGCTGCGACCTTGCTCCTCTGAAGCAGAAGTCTGTAACGAAGTTGGGCCTTCAAACGTATTGGCTGAAGTGCCACATGCAGGAACCTTGGGGGATGAAGAAGGATGGGCCACAATGCAGTTGGGCCCGTCAGAACCATTGAGGCCAACCCCGAGTGGAACCCAGAATGAGTCGAGAAATGACTTGCAATCCCTAGTAATTGATTCATCGGATTTCCCGGAGTCACCTCCGCAAGAGGAGCCCCGCAGAACTGAGCGGGCTAATGCCGGAATTCCTCCTAACCGGTATGCTCAAGAAGAGTTTATCTGGTCTCAAATCCAGCAGAAAATGCAGGAGTGTGCCCAACTCCTGTCTGAACTTGCACTGCCTGGAAAGAGGCATCAATTATGCGAGAAGTCCACTCGCACGAGGACTGGCGAGCAAAAAGGAGGGAGGAATGTAACAAAGGCGAGAGAGCTTGCAAGGGAACTCCTACATGATGTTTCAAAAATGGAGAGAGGCTGCCATCTGCTGGCCAGACACAGTCAAGCGGAACCAAGATATGCAAGGGAGTTGAAGGGAGAGCAGATTTAGACGCTGGACCCGATCAGGTGACTTCCAGGAAGGAGTTCCGAGAGATAAGAGGCCAGCGCGCCAAACCTGAGGGGTCTTTGGCGCCAAGCAGCAGAAAGGAGCAGACGTGTTCCCTGCGTGCTGGGAAGCCCCGCGTGACAGGCCTAAGCCAGAGGCCTGTGACGTGCCACAGCTGGGCCCCGGTATAAGAGCTCCGGATCCCTCACAGATGTGAGTGATGTGCCTGCTGAGGAGACTCGGAACCTGCTTGCGGTGCTGAGTGAGTTCGCGGAACCCGACATCGCCCGCCGACAGACGAGGTCTGGACCCCCCTACCCAAGGCTCGAGAGATTGCCTCCAACGGCCAAGCAGAGAGGACTTGAGAGACGGCTGCCCCAGGAAAGTCACGTCAGCGAAAGCAGAGGAGCTGCATACGTGAACAGGGCCGTCACTTCTACTGTTCACCCACGGTATCGGGGACAATTGGGTTTAGGTACTCAGGTTGGGAGGGGAACGGTTGGGGCTAAAGAAGCTCAACGTGATCTAATTGAATTTATCCGGAAAAAGACTCAAGGCCTAGAGCCATATGCACAGTTAAGGAACTCACGTGGTGTCTCTCATGATCGAGGGCACCACATTACCTTGAGAGACTTCGCATTTTGCTAATACTTCAAATTACCGTTTATTACCCTTGTTGCAATCCCTTGTTCAGCGTACCTGTTACATATATACATATAAACTGTTTATATTCAACTCTTACTGTTCTCGCCTTGTGTCTCTGTGCGTTGCATCCCGGCACCTGCATTACATATACAGTACGGAGCACTGTGCGGGGGACATGTAAATGTGGCACCCCAGGTCTGGTCGCCACAGTGGCAGCAATGTCATGTCTGAGAGCAGGTGGGAGGTTCCCTGGTTGGGGACAATTAGCATGCAGCACCTCCTGCCTCAGTCCAGAGAGGGGAGAAACTGGGGCGGGGTTAGTGAGAGAAGTGCCAGACAAGTTCCAGAGAAGTTGCAGATAGGGACAGGTCAGCAGCAGGCTGAGGAGTCACTGTAGGCAGAGGAGGAACACGAGGCCAGGATGGGAGCTAGAAGAGCTCATCCTGGCTAGAGACTTACAAAGCCGGACACTGGAGTCCGAGGCTGTGATGGTTATAAGCCCAGCAGCAGAAAACAACCACGCACCCAAGGAAGCCTGGAGGCTCAGCCACGCAAGAGGGACCACTACTGCCCTGGAGGGGTGAGAAGTACGGAAGGCCCGAGTCGCCAGTCATACGGGTGAGAACAACACTCAGAGACGTGGGCTACCACTACACTACAGCGGGATAGCCAAGAATGAGTGAAGTCAGCACGGTAGGCCTACAAACTCCCCCTGACCAGCGGGATCTCCCAGTTACTCTCAGACTGACCAGGCCTCCATTGTTAACCTGTATTCCGAACGGGTCCCTTAACACCACCAACAGTAAAGACCCTGAATTGTTTGACAGACTCCGTGTGGTTACTGCTGCTCCCACGCACCTATTTACTGCCCTGAGGCTATACTCATCCCGTGGGGAGTTATACTACCCTCAGCTGCACCCACAACACTAGCCTCAGCGGTCGGCCCTGCAGCGGCGGTTCACTCTGACCGCAATCCACGGGTGGCGTAGTCGGACATTTAATCACAAAACCCTATAAATAGACTGCCATTTGGGTTGACCATCCTGAGCCACGGGACCGGGTCCCCGCCACGTAAGGACTACAACCCCCAGCATCCACAAAAGGTCCGGTTCCGGGTATCCACACACACACACGGCCCAGGGGGCGCGTCATATACAGTACGGAGTACTATGCGGGACCATGTATACAGTAGGTAGCAGTATGCGGGACCATGTATACAGTATGGAGTACTATGCGGGGCCATTTATACAGTATGGAGTACTATGCGGGGCCATGTATACATACAGAGCACTATGCGGGGCCATGTATACAGTACGGAGTACTATGCAGGGCCATGTATACAATATGTAGCACTATGCGGGGCCATGTATATAGTAGGATGGAGCACTATCTGCGGCCATGTATACAGTACGAAGCACTATGCGGGGGACATGTATACAGTACGGAGTACTATGCGGGGCCATGTATACTTATGGAGCACTATGCGGGGCCATGTATATAGTAGTACGGAGCACTATGCGTGGCCATGTATACAGTATGAAGCACTATGCGGGTGACATGTATACAGTACGAAGTACTATGCGGGGCCATGTATACAGTACGGAGCACTATGCGGGACCATGTATATAGTAGTACGGAGCGCTATGCGGGGCCATGTATACAGTACGAAGCACTATGCGGGACCATGTATATAGTAGGATGGAGCACTATGCGGGGGCCATATATTCAGTACGGAGCACTATGCGGGGCCATGTATACAGTAGTACGGAGCACTATGCGGGGCCATGAATACAGTACGGAGCACTATGCGGGGCATGTATACAGTACGGAGCACTAGGCGGGGGACATGTATACAGTATGGAGTACTATGCGGGACCATGTATACAGTAGGTAGCAGTATGGGGGGCCATGTATACATTATGGAGTACTCTGGGGGCCATGTATACAGTACGGATCACTATGCGGGGCCCTGCATACAGTAGTACGGAGCACTATGCATGGGCTGTGTATACAGTACGGAGCACTATGCGGGACCTTGAAAACAGTAGGTAGCACTATGCAGGGCCATGTATACAGTAGTACAGAGCACTATGCGGGGCCATGTATACAGTACGAAGCATTATGCGGGGGACATGTATACAGTACGGAGTACTATGCGGGACCATGTATATAGTAGTACGGAGCACTATGCGGGGCCATGTATACAGTACGGAGCACTATGCGGGGCCATGTATACAGTATGAAGCACTATGCGGGGCCATGTATACAGTACGGAGCACTATGCGGGACCATGTGTGGCCATGTATACAGTACGGAGCACTATGCGGAGCCATGTATACTGAGTGCATATATACATTATGGAGCACTATGCGGGGCCATGTAAACAGTACAGAGCACTATGCGGGGCCATATATACAGTACGGAGCACTATGCAGGGCCATGTATACAGTACGGAGAACTATGCGGGGGCCGTATACAGAGTACGGAGCACTATGCGGGCCGTGGATACAGTACGGAGCACTATGCGGGGCCATGTATACGTATGGAGCACTATGCGGGGCCATGTATATAGTAGCACGGAGCACTATGCGGGACCATGTATACAGTAGGGAGCACTATGCGGGGCCATGTATACAGTACGGAGTACGATTCTGGACCATGTATACAGTACGGAGCACTAAGCAGGGCCATGTATATAGTAGTACCGAGCACAATGCGGGGGCCGTGTATACAGTATGGAGCACTATGCGGGGCCATATATATAGTACGGAGCACTATGCGGGACCATGTATACAGTAGGTAGCACTATGCGAGGACATGCATACAGTACGGAGCACTATGCGGGGCCATGTATACAGTACGGAGCACTATGCTGGGCCATGTATACAGTACGGAGCGCTATGCGGGGCCATGTACACTGAGTGCAGCACTATGCAGGGCCATTTATACTTTGTGCAGCACTATGCGGGGCCATGTATACAGTACGGAGCACTGTGCGGAGCCATGTATACTGAGTGCAGCACTATGCAGGGCCATGTATACTGAGTGCAGCACTATGCAGGGCTATTCATACTATGTGCAGCACTATACGAGGCCATATATACAGTACGGAGCACTATGCGGAGCCATGTATACAGTACGGAGCACTATGCGGGGCCGTGTAAACAATATGGAGCACTATGCGGGGCAATGTATACAACACAGAGCAGGATGCGGGGCCACGTATACAGTACGGAGCACTATGCGGGCCATGTATATAGTAGTACCAAGCACATTGCAGGGGCCGTGTATACAGTACGGAGCACTATGCGGGGCCATGTATATAGTAGTACGGAGCATTATGCAGGGCCATGTATACAGTACGAACCACAATGCGGGGGACATGTATGCAGTACTGAGTACTATGCGGGGCCATGTATACAGTACGGAGTACTATGCGGTGGCCGTGTATACGGTACGGAGCACTATGCGGGACCATGCATACGGTACGGAGCACTATGCGGGGCCATGTATACAGTACGGAGCACTATGCGGGACCATGTATACAGTACGGAGTACTATGCGGGGCCATGTATGCAGTACGGAGCACAATGCGGGGCCATGTATACAGTATGGAGCACTATGGAGGCCATGTATACAGTACGGAGTACTATGCGGGGACATGTATGCAGTACTGAGTACTATGCGGGGCCATGTATACAGTACGGAGTACTATGCGGGGCCATGTATACAGTACGGAGCACTATGCGGGGCCATGTATACAGTACGGAGCACTATGCGGGGCCATGTATATAGTAGTACCGAGCACATTGCACGGGCCGTGTATAAAGTACGGAGCACTATGTGTGGCCATGTATATAGTAGTACGGAGCATTATGCTGGGCCATGTATACAGTACGAAACACTATGCGGGGGACATGTATACAGTACGGAGCACTATGCGGGGCCATGTATACAGTACGGAGCATTATGCGGGGCAATGTATACAGTACAGAGCTCTATGCGGGGCCATGTATACAGTATGGAGCACTATGCGGGGCCATGTATATAGTTCGGAGCACTATGCAAGGCCATGTATACTGAGTGCAGCACTATGCAGGGCCATGAATACAGTAGGTAGCAGTATGCGGGGCCATGTATACAGTATGGAGTACTATGCGGGGCCATGCATACAGTAGTACGGAGCACTATGCGTGGGCTGTGTATACAGTACAGAGCCCTATGTGGGGCCATGTATATAGTAGTACGGAGTACTATGCAGGGCCATGTATACAGTACGGAGCACTATGCGGGGCCATGTATACAGTAGTGCGGAGCACTATGCTGGGCTGTGTATACAGTACGGAGCACTATGCGGGGCCGTGTATACAATATGGAGCACTATGCGGGGCCATGTATACAGTACGAAGCACTATGCAAGGCCATGTATACAGTGCGAAGCACTATGCGAGGCCATGTATACAGTACGGAGCACTATGCAGGGCCATGTATACAGTACGGAGCACTATGCGCGGGATATGTATACAGTACGAAGCACTATGCGAGGCCATGTATACAGTACGGAGCACTATGCAGGAATCTGTATACAGTACGGAGCACTATGCGGGGCCATGTATACAGTAGTACGGAGCACTATGCTGGGCCGTGTATACAGTACGGAGCACTATGCGGGGCCATGTATATAGTAGGATGGAGCACTATGCGGGACCATGTATACAGTACGAAGCACTATGCGGGGGACATGTATACAGTACGGAGTACTATGCGGGACTCTGTATACAGTACGGAGCACTATGCGAGGCCATGTATACAGTATGGAGCACTATGCGGGACCATGTATATAGTTGTACGGAGCACTATGCGGGGCCATGTATACAGTACAGAGCACTATGCAGGGCCATGTATACAGTATGGAGCACTATGCGGGGCCATGTATACAGTACGGAGCACTATGCGGGGCCATGTATACAGTATGGAGCACTATGCGGGGCCATGTATTCAGTAGGGAGCACTATGGGGGGCCATGTATACAGTAGGGAGCACTATGCGGGGCCATGTATACAGTAGGGAGCACTATGCGGGGCCATGTATACAGTATGGAGCACTATGCGGGGCCATGTATACAGTAGGTAGCACTATGTGGGGCCATGTATACAGTAGAGAGCACTATGCGGGGCCATGTATACAGTACGGAGCACTATGCGGGGCCATGTATACAGTAGGGAGCACTATGCGGGGCCATGTATACAGTATGGAGCACTATGCAGGGCCATGTATACAGTAGGGAGCACTATGTGGGGCCATGTATACAGTAGGGAGCACTATGCGGGGCCATGTATACAGTACGGAGCACTATGCGGGGCCATGTATACAGTACGGAGCACTATGCGGGGCCATGTATGCAGTAGGTAGCACTATGCGGCGCCATGTATACAGTACAGAGCACTATGCAGGGCCATGTATACTGAGTGCAGCAATATGCTGGCCATGTATACAGTATGGAGCACTATACCGGGCCATGTATATAGTACGGAGCACTATGCGGGGAACATGTATATGGTACGGAGCACTATGCGGGGCCATGTATACAGTACAGAGCACTTTTCTGGGGTCCTATATAGAGTACGGAGCACCATGCGGTCCCATGTATACAATATGGAGCAATATGCGGGGCCATGTATACTGAGTGCAGCACTATGCAGGGCCATGTATACAGTATGGAGCACTATGCAGGGCCATGTATACAGTATGGAGCACTATGTGGGGCCATGTATACAGTATGGAGCACTATGCAGGGCCATGTATACAGTATGGAGCACTATGTGGGGCCATGTATACAGTACGGAGCACTATGCAGGGCCATGTATACAGTATGGAGCACTATGTGGGGCCATGTATACAGTACAGAGCACTATGCGGGGGCCATGTATACAGTACAGAGCACTATGCGGGGGCAGTATATAGAGTACGGAGCACTATGCGGGCCCCTGTATACAATATGGAGCACTATGCGAGGCCGTGTATACAGTACAGAGCACTATGCAGGGCCATGAATACAGCACAGAGCACTATGCGGGGCATGTATATAGTACGGAGCACTATGCGGGGCCATGTATATAGTAGTACGGAGCATTATGCGGGGCCATGTATACAGTACGAAGCACTATGCGGGGCCATGTATACAGTACGGAGCACTATGCGGGGCCATGCCTACAGTACGGAGCACTATGTGGGGCCATGTATACAGTAGGGAGCACTATGTGGGGCCATGTATAGAGTAGGGAGCACTATGCGGGGCCATGTATACAGTAGGGAGCACTATGCGGGGCCATGCCTACAGTACGGAGCACTATGCGGGGCCATGCCTACAGTACGGAGCACTATGTGGGGCCATGTAGAGAGTAGGGAGCACTATGCGGGGCCATGTATACAGTAGGGAGCACTATGCGGTGGCCATGTATACAGTAGGGAGCACTATGCGGCGCCATGTATACAGTACGGAGCACTATGCAGGGCCATGTATACAGTACGGAGCACTATGCAGGGCCATGTATACAGTAGAGAGCACTATGCGGGGCCATGTATACAGTACGGAGCACTATGCGGTGGCCATGTATACAGTAGGGAGCACTATGCTTGGCCATGTATACAGTACGGAGCACTATGCAGGGCCATGTATACAGTAGGGAGCACTATGCGGGGCCATGTATACCGTACGGAGCACTATGCGGTGGCCATGTATACAGTAGGGAGCACTATGCGGCGCCATGTATACAGTACGGAGCACTATGCAGGGCCATGTATACAGTACGGAGCACTATGCGGGGTCGTGTATACAGTAGAGAGCACTATGCGGGGCCATGTATACAGTACGGAGCACTATGCGTTGGCCATGTATTCAGTACGGAGCACTATGCAGGGCCATGTATACAGTAGAGAGCACTATGCGGGGCCATGTATACAGTACGGAGCACTATGCGGTGGCCATGTATACAGTAGGGAGTAGTATGCAGGGCCGTGTATACTGAGTGCAGCACTATGCTGGCCATGTATACAGTATGGAGCACTATACCGGGCCATGTATATAGTACGGAGCACTATGCGGGGAACATGTATATGGCACGGAGCACTAAGCGGGGGACATGTATACAGTACAGATCACTATGCGGGGCCATGTATATAGTAGTACGGAGCATTATGCGTGGCCATGTATACAGTACGAAGCACTATGCGGGGCCATGTATACAGTACGGAGCACTATGCGGGGCCATGTATACAGTAGTACGGAGCACCATGCGGGACCATGCATACAGTACGGAGCACTATGCGGGGCCATGCCTACAGTACGGAGCACTATGTGGGGCCATGTATACAGTAGGGAGCACTATGTGGGGCCATGTATAGAGTAGGGAGCACTATGCGGGGCCATGTATACAGTAGGGAGCACTATGCGCGGGCCGTGTATACAGTACGGAGCACTTTGCAGGGCCATGTATATAGTAGTATCGAGCACAATGCTTGGTCTGTGTATACAGTACGGAGCACTATGCGGGGCCATGTATATAGTATTACGGAGCACTATGCGGGGCCTTGTATACAGTACGAAGCACTATGGGGGGACATGTATACAGTACAGAGCACTATTCAGGGCCGTGTATACAGTACAGAGCACTATACGGGGCCATGTGTACAGTACGGAGCACTATTCAGGGCCATGTATACAGTACGGAGCACTATGCGGGGCCATGTATACAGTACGGAGCACTATGCGAGGCCATGTATACAGTACGGAGCACTATGCGGGGCCATGTATACAGTACGGAGCACTATGCGGGGCCATGTATACTGTGTGCAGCACTCTGCGGGGCCATGTATACAAAACAGAGCAGTGTGCGGGGCAATGTGTATAGTATGGAGCACTATGCGGGGCCATGCATATAGTAGTACGGAGCATTATGCGGGGCCATGTATACAGTACGAAGCACTATGCGGGGCCATGTATACGTACGGAGCACTATGCGGGGCCATATATACAGTACGGAGCACTATGCGAGGCCATGTATGCAATATGGAGCACTATACGGGGCCATGTATACAGTGCGGAGCACTATGCGGGGCCATGTATACAGTACGGAGCACTATGCAGGGCCATGTATATAGTAGTATCGAGCACAATGCTTGGGCTGTGTATACAGTACGGAGCACTATGCGGGGCCATGTATATAGTAGTACGGAGCACTATGCGGGGCCTTGTATACAGTACGAAGCACTATGGGGGGACATGTATACAGTACAGAGCACTATTCAGGGCCGTGTATACAGTACAGAGCACTATACGGGGCCATGTGTACAGTACGGAGCACTATTCAGGGCCATGTATACAGTACGGAGCACTATGCGGGGCCATGTATACAGTACGAAGCACTATGCGGGGCCATGTATACGTACGGAGCACTATGCGGGGCCATATATACAGTAAGGAGCACTATGCGAGGCCATGTATGTAATATGGAGCACTAAACGGGGCCATGTATACAGTGCGGAGCACTATGCGGGGCCATGTATACAGTACGGAGCATTATGCAGGGCCATGTATACAGTAGGGAGCACTATGCGGGGGCCATGTATACAGTACAGAGCACTATTCGGGGGCCGTATATAGAGTACGGAGCACTATGCGGGGCAGTGGATACAGTACGGAGCACTATGCGGAGCCATGTATACGTATGGAGCACTGTACGGGGCCATGTATACTGTGTGCAGCACTATGCGGGGCCATATATACAAAACAGAGCAATATGCGGGGCCATGTATACAGTACGGAACACTATGCGGGGCCTTGTATACAGTACGAAGCAATATGGGGGGACATGTATACAGTACAGACCACTATTCAGGGCCGTGTATACAGTACAGAGCACTATACGGGGCCATGTATACAGTACCGAGCACTATTCAGGGCCATGTATAGAGTACGGAGCACTATGCGAGGCCGTGTATACAATATGGAGCACTATGCCGGGCTGTGTAACAGAACGGAGCACTATGCGGGCCGTGTATACAGTACGGAGCACTATGCGGGGCCATGTATACAGTACGGAGTACTATGCGGGGCCATGTATACAGTATGGAGCACTATGCGGGGCCATGTATACAGTAGGGAGCACTATGTGGGGCCATGTATACAGTACGGAGCACTATTCGGGGCCATGTATACAGTACGGAGCACTATGAGTGGGCCATGTATAGAGTACGTAGCATTATGCGAGGCCGTGTATACAATATGGAGCACTATGCGGGCCTTGTATACAGTACGGAGCACTATGCGGGGCCATGTATACAGTACGGAGTACTATGCGGGGCCATGTATACAGTATGGAGCACTATGCGGGGCCATATATGCAGTACGGAGCACTATGCGGGGCCATGTATACAGTAGGGAGCACTATGTGGGGCCATGTATACAGTAGAGAGCACTATGCTTGGCCATGTATACAGTACGGAGCACTATGCGGGGCCATGTATACAGTAGGGAGCACTATACCGGGCCATGTATATAGTACGGAGCACTTTGCGGGGAACATGTATATGGTACGGAGCACTAAGCGTGGGACATGTATACAGTACAGAGCACTTTTCTGGGGTCCTATATAGAGTACGGAGCACTATGCGGGGTCATGTATATAGTAGTACGGAGCATTATGCGGGGCCATGTATACAGTACGAAGCACTATGCGGGGCCATGTATACAGTACGGAGCACTATGCGGGACCATGTATACAGTACGGAGCACTATGCGGGGCCATGCCTACAGTACGGAGCACTATGTGGGGCCATGTATACAGTAGGGAGCACTATGTAGGGCCATGTATAGAGTAGGGAGCACTATGGGGTGCCATGTATACAGTAGGGAGCACTATGCTGGGCCATTTATACTGTGTGCAGCACTATGTGGGGCCATGTATACAGTACGGATCAATATGCGGGGCCATGTATACAGTACGGAGCACTTTGCAGGGCCATGTATACAGTACGGAGCACTATGCGGGGCCATGTATATAGTAGTACGGAGCACTATGCGGGGCCTTGTATACAGTACGAAGCACTATGGGGGGACATGTATACAGTACAGAGCACTATTCAGGGCCGTGTATACAGTACAGAGCACTATACGGGGCCATGTATACAGTACGGAGCACTATTCAGGGCCATGTATACAGTACGGAGCACTATGCGTGGGCCATGTATAGAGTACGGAGCACTATGCGAGGCCGTGTATACAATATGGAGCACTATGCCGGGCTGTGTAACAGAACGGAGCACTATGCGGGCCGTGTATACAGTACGGAGCACTATGCGGGGCCATGTATACAGTATGGAGCACTATGCGGGGCCATGTATACAGTAGGGAGCACTATGTGGGGCCATGTATACAGTAGAGAGCACTATGCGGGGCCATGTATACAGTACGGAGCACTATGCGGGGGCATGTATACAGTACGGAGCATTATGCGGCGCCATGTATACAGTACGGAGCACTATGCAGGGCCATGTATACTGAGTGCAGCAATATGCAGGGCCATTTATACTGTGTGCAGCACTATGCTGGCCATGTATACAGTATGGAGCACTATACCGGGCCATGTATATAGTACGGAGCACTATGCGGGGAACATGTATATGGTACGGAGCACTATGCGGGAAACATGTATATGGTACGGAGCACTATGCGGAGTACATGTATACAGTACAGAGCACTTTTCTGGCGTCCTATATAGAGTACGGAGCACGATGCGGGCCCATGTATACAATATGGAGCAGTATGCGGGGCCATGTATACTGAGTGCAGCACTATGCAGGGCCATGTATACAGTATGGAGCACTATGTGGGGCAGTATATAGAGTTCGGAGCACTATGCGGGCCCGTGTATACAATATAGAGCACTACGCGAGGCCGTGTATACAGTACAGAGCACTATGCGGGGCCATGAATACAGTACAGAGCACTATGCGGGGGATATGTATACAGTACGGAGCACTATGCCGGGCCATGTATACAGTACGGAGCACTATGCGGGGCCATATATACTGTGTGCAGCACTCTGCGGGGCCATGTATACAAAAACAGAGCAGTGTGCGGGGCAATGTATATAGTACGGAGCACTATGCGGGGCCATGTATATAGTAGTACGGAGCATTATGCGGGGCCATGTATACAGTATAAGGCACTATGCAGGGCCATGTATACAGTATGGAGCACTATGCGGGACCATGCATACAGTACGGAGCACTATGCGGGGCCATGCCTACAATACGGAGCACTATGCTGGGCCATGTATACAGTACGGAGCACTATGCGGGGTCCATGTATACAGTATGGAGCACTATGCGGGGCCATGTATACAGTACGGAGCACTATGCAGGGCCACCTATAGAGTACTGAGCACTATGCGGGGGCTATGTATACAGTACAGAGCACTATGCGGGGGCCGTATACAGAGTACGAAGCACTATGCGGGGCCGTGGATACAGTACGGAGCACTATGCGGGGCCATGATTACAGTACGGAGCACTATGCGGGGCCATATATACTGTGTGCAGCACTCTGCGGGGCCATGTATACAAAAACAGAGCAGTGTGCGGGGCAATGTATATAGTACGGAGCACTATGCGGGGCCATGTATATAGTAGTACGGAGCATTATGCGGGGCCATGTATACAGTATAAAGCACTATGCAGGGCCATGTATACAGTATGGAGCACTATGCGGGACCATGCATACAGTACGGAGCACTATGCGGGGCCATGCCTACAATACGGAGCACTATGCTGGGCCATGTATACAGTACGGAGCACTATGCGGGGCCCATGTATACAGTATGGAGCACTATGCGGGGCCATGTATACAGTACGGAGCACTATGCAGGGCCACCTATAGAGTACTGAGCACTATGCGGGGGCTATGTATACAGTACAGAGCACTATGCGGGGGCCGTATACAGAGTACGAAGCACTATGCGGGGCCGTGGATACAGTACGGAGCACTATGCGGGGCCATGATTACAGTACGGAGCACTATTCGGGGGACATGTATACAGTACGGAGCACTATGCGGGGCCATGTATACTGTGTGCAGCACTATGCGGGGCCATATATACAAAACAGAGCAGTATATGGGACCATGTATACAGTACGGAGCACTATGCGGGACCATGTATACAGTAGAGAGCACTATGCGGGGCCAGGTGTGCAGTACGGAGTATGATTCTGGGCCATGTATACAGTACGGAGCACTAAGCAGGGCCATGTTTAAAGTAGTACCGAGCACAATGCGGGGGCTGTGTATACAGTACGAAGCACTATGCGGGGCCATGTATATAGTACGAAGCACTATGGAGGGACATGTATACGGTACGAGCACTATGCGGGGCCATGTATACAGTACGGAGCACTATGAGGGGCCATGTATACAGTAGTACGGAGCATTATGCGTGGCCATGTATACAGTACGAAGCACTATGCGGGGCCATGTATACAGTACGGAGCACTATGCGGGGCCATGTATACAGTACAGAGCACAATGCTGGGCCATGTATAGAGTAGGGAGCACTATGCTGGGCCATGTATACAGTACGGAGCACTATGCGGGACCATGCATACAGTACGGAGCACTATGCGGGGCCATGCCTACAGTACGGAGCACTATGTGGGGCCATGTATACAGTAGTACGGAACACTATGCGGGGCCATGTATACAGTACGGAGCACTATGCGGGACCATGCATACAGTACGGAGCACTATGCGGGGCCATGCCTACAGTACGGAGCACTAAGTGGGGCCATGTATACAGTAGGGAGCACTATGTGGGGCCATGTATAGAGTAGGGAGCACTATGCGGGGCCATGTATACAGTACGGAGCACTATGCGCGGGCCGTGTATACAGTACGGAGCACTTTGCAGGGCCATGTATATAGTAGTATCGAGCACAATGCTTGGGCTGTGTATACAGTACGGAGCACTATGCGGGGCCATGTATATAGTAGTACGGAGCACTATGCGGGGCCTTGTATACAGTACGAAGCACTATGGGGGGACATGTATACAGTACAGAGCACTATTCAGGGCCGTGTATACAGTACAGAGCACTATACGGGGCCATGTGTACAGTACGGAACACTATTCAGGGCCATGTATACAGTACGGAGCACTATGCGGGGCCATGTATACAGTACGGAGCACTATGCGAGGCCATGTATACAGTACGGAGCACTATGCGGGGCCATGTATACAGTACGGAGCACTATGCGGGGCCATGTATACTGTGTGCAGCACTCTGCGGGGCCATGTATACAAAACAGAGCAGTGTGTGGGGCAATGTGTATAGTATGGAGCACTATGCGGGGCCATGCATATAGTAGTACGGAGCATTATGCGGGGCCATGTATACAGTACGAAGCACTATGCGGGGCCATGTATACGTACGGAGCACTATGCGGGGCCATATATACAGTAAGGAGCACTATGCGAGGCCATGTATGCAATATGGAGCACTATACGGGGCCATGTATACAGTGCGGAGCACTATGCGGGGCCATGTATACAGTACGGAGCACTATGCAGGGCCATGTATACAGTAGGGAGCACTATGCGGGGGCCATGTATACAGTACAGAGCACTATTCGGGGGCCGTATATAAAGTACGGAGCACTATGCGGGGCAGTGGATACAGTACGGAGCACTATGCGGGGCCATGTATACGTATGGAGCACTGTACGGGGCCATGTATACTGTGTGCAGCACTATGCGGGGCCATATATACAAAACAGAGCAATATTCGGGACCATGTATACAGTACGGAGCACTATGCTGGGCCATGTATACAGTACGGATCAATATGCGGGGCCATGTATACAGTACGAAGCACTTTGCAGGGCCATGTATATAGTAGTATCGAGCACAATGCGGGGGCTGTGTATACAGTACGGAGCACTATGCGGGGCCATGTATATAGTAGTACGGAACACTATGCGGGGCCTTGTATACAGTACGAAGCAATATGGGGGGACATGTATACAGTACAGACCACTATTCAGGGCCGTGTATACAGTACAGAGCACTATACGGGGCCATGTATACAGTACCGAGCACTATTCAGGGCCATGTATATAGTACGGAGCACTATGCGAGGCCGTGTATACAATATGGAGCACTATGCCGGGCTGTGTAACAGAACGGAGCACTATGCGGGCCGTGTATACAGTAAGGAGCACTATGCGGGGCCATGTATACAGTACGGAGTACTATGCGGGGCTATGTATACAGTATGGAGCACTATGCGTGGCCATGTATACAGTAGGGAGCACTATGTGGGGCCATGTATACAGTACGGAGCACTATTCGGGGCCATGTATACAGTACGGAGCACTATGAGTGGGCCATGTATAGAGTACGTAGCATTATGCGAGGCCGTGTATACAATATGGAGCACTATGCGGGCCTTGTATACAGTACGGAGCACTATGCGGGGCCATGTATACAGTACGGAGTACTATGCGGGGCCATGTATACAGTATGGAGCACTATGCGGGGCCATATATACAGTACAGAGCACTATGCGGGGCCATGTATACAGTAGGGAGCACTATGTGGGGCCATGTATACAGTAGAGAGCACTATGCTTGGCCATGTATACAGTACGGAGCACTATGCGGGGCCATGTATACAGTAGGGAGCACTATGCGGCGCCATGTATACAGTACGGAGCACTATACCGGGCCATGTATATAGTACGGAGCACTTTGCGGGGAACATGTATATGGTACGGAGCACTAAGCGGGGGACATGTGTACAGTACAGAGCACTTTTCTGGGGTGCTATATAGAGTACGGAGCACTATGCGGGGTCATGTATATAGTAGTACGGAGCATTATGCGGGGCCATGTATACAGTACGAAGCACTATGCGGGGCCATGTATACAGTACGGTGCACTATGCGGGACCATGTATACAGTACGGAGCACTATGCGGGGCCATGCCTACAGTACGGAGCACTATGTGGGGCCATGTATACAGTAGGGAGCACTATGTAGGGCCATGTATAGAGTAGGGAGCACTATGGGGGGCCATGTATACAGTAGGGAGCACTATGCTGGGCCATTTATACAGTACGGAGCACTATGCTGGGCCATTTATACTGTGTGCAGCACTATGTGGGGCCATGTATACAGTACGGATCAATATGCGGGGCCATGTATACAGTACGGAGCACTTTGCAGGGCCATGTATATAGTAGTATCGAGCACAATGCTTGGGCTGTGTATACAGTACGGAGCACTATGCGGGGCCATGTATATAGTAGTACGGAGCACTATGCGGGGCCTTGTATACAGTACGAAGCACTATGGGGGGACATGCATACAGTACAGAGCACTATTCAGGGCCGTGTATACAGTACAGAGCACTATACGGGGCCATGTATACAGTACGGAGCACTATTCAGGGCCATGTATACAGTACGGAGCACTATGCGTGGGCCATGTATAGAGTACGGAGCACTATGCGAGGCCGTGTATACAATATAGAGCACTATGCCGGGCTGTGTAACAGAACGGAGCACTATGCGGGCCGTGTATACAGTACGGAGCACTATGCGGGGCCATGTATACAGTATGGAGCACTATGCGGGGCCATGTATACAGTAGGGAGCACTATGTGGGGCCATGTATACAGTAGAGAGCACTATGCGGGGCCATGTATACAGTACGGAGCACTATGCGGGGGCATGTATACAGTACGGAGCATTATGCGGCGCCATGTATACAGTACGGAGCACTATGCAGGGCCATGTATACTGAGTGCAGCAATATGCAGGGCCATTTATACTGTGTGCAGCACTATGCTGGCCATGTATACAGTATGGAGCACTATACCGGGCCATGTATATAGTACGGAGCACTATGCGGGGAACATGTATATGGTACAGAGCACTATGCGGAGTACATGTATACAGTACAGAGCACTTTTCTGGCGTCCTATATAGAGTACGGAGCACGATGCGGGCCCATGTATACAATATGGAGCAGTATGCGGGGCCATGTATACTGAGTGCAGCACTATGCAGGGCCATGTATACAGTATGGAGCACTATGTGGGGCAGTATATAGAGTTCGGAGCACTATACGGGCCCGTGTATACAATATAGAGCACTACGCGAGGCCGTGTATACAGTACAGAGCACTATGCGGGGCCATGAATACAGTACAGAGCACTATGCGGGGGATATGTATACAGTACGGAGCACTATGCCGGGCCATGTATACAGTACGGAGCACTATGCGGGGCCATTTATACTGTGTGCAGCACTCTGCGGGGCCATGTATACAAAAACAGAGCAGTGTGCGGGGCAATGTATATAGTACGGAGCACTATGCGGGGCCATGTATATAGTAGTACGGAGCATTATGCGGGGCCATGTATACAGTATAAAGCACTATGCAGGGCCATGTATACAGTATGGAGCACTATGCGGGACCATGCATACAGTACGGAGCACTATGCGGGGCCATGCCTACAATACGGAGCACTATGCTGGGCCATGTATACAGTACGGAGCACTATGCGGGGTCCATGTATACAGTATGGAGCACTATGCGGGGCCATGTATACAGTACGGAGCACTATGCAGGGCCACCTATAGAGTACTGAGCACTATGCGGGGGCTATGTATACAGTACAGAGCACTATGCGGGGGCCGTATACAGAGTACGAAGCACTATGCGGGGCCGTGGATACAGTACGGAGCACTATGCGGGGCCATGATTACAGTACGGAGCACTATTCGGGGGACATGTATACAGTACGGAGCACTATGCGGGGCCATGTATACTGTGTGCAGCACTATGCGGGGCCATATATACAAAACAGAGCAGTATATGGGACCATGTATACAGTACGGAGCACTATGCGGGACCATGTATACAGTAGAGAGCACTATGCGGGGCCAGGTATGCAGTACGGAGTATGATTCTGGGCCATGTATACAGTACGGAGCACTAAGCAGGGCCATGTTTAAAGTAGTACCGAGCACAATGCGGGGGCTGTGTATACAGTACGAAGCACTATGCGGGGCCATGTATACAGTACGAAGCACTATGGAGGGACATGTATACGGTACGAGCACTATGCGGGGCCATGTATACAGTACGGAGCACTATGAGGGGCCATGTATACAGTAGTACGGAGCACTATGCGGGGCCATGTATACTGAGTGCAGCACTATGCAGGGCCATTTATAGTGTGTGCAGCACTATGCGGGGCCATGTATACAGTAGTACGGAGCACTATGCGGAGCCATGTATACAGTATGGAGCACTATGCAGGGCCATGTATACTGAGTGCAGCACTATGCGGGGCCATATATATAATACGGAGCACTATGCGGGACCATGTATACAGTACAGAGCACTATGCGAGGACATGCATACAGTACGGAGCACTATGCGGGGCCATGTATACAGTACAGAGCTCTAAGCAGGGCCATGTATATAGTAGTACCGAGCACAATGCGGGGGCCGTGTATACAGTACGGAGCACTATGCGGGGCCATGTATACAGTACGAAGCACTATGGAGGGACATGTATACAGTACGAGCACTCTGCGGTGCCATGTATACAGTACGGAGCACTATGCGGGGCCATGTATACTGAGTGCAGCACTATGCAGGGCCATTTATAGTGTGTGCAGCACTATGCGGGGCCATGTATACAGTACGGAGCACTATGCGGTGGCCATGTATACAGTAGGGAGCACTATGCGGGGCCATGTATACAGTACGGAGCACTATGCGGGGCCATGTATACAGTACGGAGCACTATGCTGGGCCATGTATACAGTACAGAGCGCTATTCGGGGCCATGTACACTGAGTGCAGCACTATGCAGGGCCATTTATACTGTGTGCAGCACTATGCGGGGCCATGTATACAGTACGGAGCACTATGCGGGGCCATGTATACAGTACGGCAGGGCTCGACAAACCCAGGCGCCTGGTCGCCAGTGGCGCCTAGAAAATGTTGTCTGGCGCCTAGCCCACACACCCGCCCGCCCACTCACTGTCCGGGCCCTGGCCGCTTCCTCGGCACCTGTTCAGGGACGCAGGCTCTGCTTGATTGCCGGCACTCCCCCCAGACATGGCCGCGCGCTGTCCGGCTGTGTCTGCTAGTAATGACGCGGCAGGGTCGACGGCACTGCACCTTTAATTGTGCTTGTGTGTCGCTCCTGCCGCGTCATTACTAGCAGACACAGCGCGCGGCCATGTCTGGGGGGAAGTGCCGGCAATCAAACATCGTCGGAGCGGAGGTCCTGCACAGATGGGCGGGAGGGGCCCGGACCCGACCGCAAGTGGGCCCCTCTGATGTTCCAGGGCCATGAAGTCTGTGACACGCCGGGGGCCCTGCACTGCCCCATACCCGAGGAGCTGCTGGACAGGACACTGGACCGGGGACAGGTGAGTGAGGCTTCCCCAATCCCCATATTAAAAATATTAGTAATGGGTCTGTGTGAGTGCATGTATGTGAATGTCAGTGTATATGACTGTGTATATATATTTGTCTGTTTTATCTATGTGTATGTCTGTATGTGTACATATGTCTGCGTACCGTGTGTGTGCGCGCATATGTCTGCGTACCGTGTGTGCGCGCGCATATGTCTGCGTACCGTGTGTGCGCGCGCATATGTCTGCGTACCGTGTGTGCGCGCGCATATGTCTGCGTACCGTTTGTGCGCGCGCATATGTCTGCGTACCGTGTGTGCGCGCGCATATGTCTGCGTACCGTGTGTGCGCGCGCATATGTCTGCGTACCGTGTGTGCGCGCGCATATGTCTGCGTATGTGAAGGATGAGGGGGCAGGCTGGGCCATGTGAAATAAATAAATATATATATATATATATATATATATATATATATATATATTTCTCCGCCGTATCTGTGCATCATGAATCGTGTATGTGTTAAAAGGGCCCACTGAGACTCTTTCGCCCGGGGCCCAGAAAAACCTGGAGCCGGCCCTGGGGGGAAGGATCGCTGTGGCCGGGGGGCCGCTACCTGTGTAAGTACATACAAAGGCCGTACAGTTTGTCAACAAAAAAAATTCTGGCTCCTACATTTTTTGGCTGGCTCCTAGATTCTGAACAACTTTGTCGACCCCTGCAGTACGGAACACTATGCGGGGCCATGTATACAGTACGGAGCACTATGCAGGGCCATGTATACTGAGTGCAGCACTATGCAGGGCCATTCATACTATGTGCAGCACTATACGAGGCCATATATAAAGTACGCAGCACTATGCGGAGCCATGTATTCAGTACGGAGCACTATGCGGGGCAGTGTATATAATATGGAGCACTGTGCGGGGCAATATATACAAAACAGAGCAGGATGCGGGGCCACGTATACAGTACGGAGCACTATGCGGGGCCACGTATATAGTAGTACCAAGCACATTGCAGGGGCCGTGTATACAGTACGGAGCACTATATGGGGCCATGTATATAGTAGTACGGAGCATTATGCGGGGCCATGTATACAGTACGAAGCACTATGCGGGGGACATGTATGCAGTACGAAGTACTATGCGGGGCCATGTATACAGTACGGAGCACTTTGCGGGGCCATGTATGTTGTACGGAGCACTATGCGGGGACGTGTATACACTACGGAGCACTATGCGGAGCCATGTATACAGTACGGAGCACTATGCGGGGCCATGTATACAGTACAGAGCACTATGAGGAGGTCGTGTATACAGTACGGAGCACTATGCGGGGCCATGTGTACAGTACGGAGCACTATGAGGAGGTCGTGTATACAGTACGGAGCACTATGCGGGGGATGTGTGTACAATACGAAGCACTATGCAGGGGACTTACAGTACATACCAAAAGTTTAGACATACCTTCTCATTTAAAGAAAATTGTACATTCACCCTGAATTCATCAAAACTATGAATTAACATATGTGGAATTATATACTTAACAAAAAAGTGTGAAACAACTGAAAATATGTCTTTTATTCTAGGTTCTTCAAAGTAGCCACCTTTTGCTTTGATGACTGCTTTGCACACTCTTGGCATTCTCTTGATGAGCTTTCACGACACTGAAAATGATTGCAATCAGAAATTCTTTGGTATTATTCTCTTCATTTAATTTGACTTCAATGAAAAAAACACAAAAAGAATTGTCCTAAAGCCAAATTGGATATAATTCCACACCAAACCTAAAAAAGGGGGTGGACAAAAGTATTGGCACCCTTTGAAAAATCATGTGATGCTTCTCTAATTCGTGTAATTAACAGCACCTGTAACTTACCTGTGGCACCTAACAGGTGTTGGCAATAACTAAATCACACTTGCAGCCAGTTAACATGGATTAAAGTTGACTCAACCTCTGTCCTGTGTCCTTGTGTGTACCACATTGAGCATGGAGAAAAGAAAGAAGACCAAAGAACTGTCTGAGGACTTGAGAAACCAAATTGTGAGGAAGCATGAGCAATCTCAAGGCTACAAGTCCATCTCCAAAGACCTGAATGTTCCTGTGTCTTCCGTGCACAGTGTCATCAAGAAGTTTAAAACCCATGGCACTGTGGCTAACCTCCCTAGATGTCTACGGAAAAGAAAAATTGACGAGAGATTTCAACGCAAGATTGTGCGGATGGTGGATAAAGAACCTCGACTAACATCTAAACAAGTTCAAGCTGCCCTGCAGTCCGAGGGTACAACAGTGTCAACCTGTACTATCCGTCGGCGTCTGAATGAAAAGGGACTGTATGGTAGGATACCCAGGAAGACCCCACTTCTTACCCTGAGACATAAGAAAGCCAGGCTGGAGTTTGCCAAAACTTACCTGAGAAAGCCTAAAACGTTTTGGAAGAATGTTCTCTGGTCAGATGAGACAAAAGTAGAGCTTTTTGGCAAAAAGCATCAACATAGAGTGTACAGGAAAAAAAAAGAGGCATTCAAAGAAAAGAACACGGTCCCTACAGTCAAACATGGCGGAGGATCCCTGATGTTTTGGGGTTGCTTTGCTGCCTCTGGCACTGGACTGCTTGACCGTGTGCATGGCATTATGAAGTCTGAAGACTACCAACAAATTTTGCAGCATAATGTAGGGCCCAGTGTGAGAAAGCTGGGTCTCCCTCAGAGGTCATGGGTCTTCCAGCAGGACAATGACCCAAAACACACTTCCAAAAGCACTATAAAATGGTTTGAGAGAAAGCACTGGAGACTTCTAAGGTGGCCAGCAATGAGTCCAGACCTGAATCCCATAGAACACCTGTGGAGAGATCTCAAAATGGCAGTTTGGAGAAGGCACCCTTCAAATATCAGGGACCTGGAGCAGTTTGCCAAAGAAGAATGGTCTACAATTCCAGCAGAGCATTGTAAGAAACTCATTGATGGTTACCGGAAGCGGTTGTTCGCAGTTATTTTGGCTAAAGTATTAGGCTGAGGGTGCCAATACTTTTGTCTGGCCCATTTTTGGAGTTTTGTGTGAAATGATCAATGGTTTGATTTTTGCTTCATTCTCTTTTGTGTTTTTTCCTTGCAAGCAAATTAAATGAAGATAATAATACCAAAGAATTTGTGATTGCAATCATTTTCAGGAAGAAACTGAGTATTATCTGACAGAATTGCAGGGGTGCCAATACTTTTGGCCAGCACTGTATGGGGTCCATTATTCTGTATGAAGCATTATATGGGGTCCATTATTCTATTATTCTCTATAGAGCATTATATGGGGCTCATTATTCTGTATGGAGAATTATATGGGGTCGATTATTCTCTATGGAGCATTATATGGGGTCCATTATTCTGTATGGAGCATAATATGGGGTGCATTAGTCTGTATGGAGCATTATATGGGGTCCATTATTCTGTATGGAGCATTATATGGGGTCCATTATTCTATTATTCTCTATAGAGCATTATATGGGGCTCATTATTCTGTATGGAGAATCATATGGGGTCCATTATTCTCTATGGAGCATTATATGGGGTCCATTATTCTGTATGGAGCATAATATGGAGTGCATTATTCTGTATGGAGCATTATATGGGGTCCATTATTCTGTATGGAGCATTATATGGGTTCCATTATTCTATTATTCTCTATAGAGCATTATATGGGGCTCATTATTCTGTATGGAGAATTATATGGGGTCCATTATTCTCTAGGGAGTATTATATGGGGTCCATTATTCTGTATGGAGCACAATATGGGGCCCATTATTCTGCATGGAGCATTGAATTGGAGTGCATTATTCTGTTTGAAGCAATATATGAGGTCCATTATTCTGTATGGAGCATTATATGGGGCCAATTATTCTGTATGAAGCAGTATACGGTATTGTTCTCATTATTCTGTATGTAGCATTATATGGGGCCCATTATACTGTATGGAGGACTATGAAGTTCCCATTATACCGTATGGGAGATTATATGGGGTCAGTATACCGTATGGAGGACTAAACTGTCCAGTCTGCACTGTGCGCTGCCAGTTATCGCCGGTTTCTGAGCTATTGTAGAATTTACAATAGATATCACTCATGTAATGTAAGAAGTAAGTGAAATCTTTGGCCTTGTACTATATATATATATTTCTCTGCCGTATCTGCACCATGGGGCTTACGAAAGCCTGGAGCCGACCCTGCTGTCTGCAACCAAAGAGAAAAAGCAGGAATTCTTCTCCTGTAGAGGCGAAAACTGGTGAAAATACAGGATAAAAGTAAAAAAAAATGACCAGGTATAGTGATATTCCAAAATGTACACACATGGCAGCTTATTCTTAAAAGTTACTTAAAATGATAATTTCCCTTTAAATATTGGAACCTCTCTCCAGCAGGGAACGGCAATCTCCATGAATAAAGTCCACTGCACTCGTTCTGATTATTATATTTAGCATACAAGGCAATATCGGTTTAGAATCGCCTCAGTCATTGTTATAAGATCGTTATGTTTCCGGGCATAAATCATACGCTTGTAACATTGTGTATTCCTTAGTGTTGCAAATCTGAAATATTGTAAATTACATACTCCAGTTTGGCTAAAAATATTCCTAAAAAATGCTAAGAGGAGAATCTTTACTCTGCTGTACAATATGTAGTGTGTCCCCTGCCCCTGCTGTGCCCCTTCACAGAGTATGGTGCCCAATAGTGCAATCCTCTACATAGTATGATGCCTTCACAGTACCACCTCTACAGGGCCCCAACAATGATTTCCCTCTCACAGTAACCACCCTCAGTGATTCCTCATAGATTTTGGTGCCTCCACAGCACTTTCCCCCAAACATTATAGTTCCCCCATGGAGCATTATTGAGTAATTTGATAAGACTATTATTGTGTACGGTACAAATGATCATAGAATCATAGAATGGTAGAGTTGGAAGGGACCTCCTGGGTCATCTGGTCCAACCCCCTGCTCAAAGCAGGATTCACTAAATCATCTCAGATAGATGTCTGTCCAGCCTCTGTTTGAAGACGTCCATTGAAGGGGAACTCACCACCTCTCGTGGCAGCCTGTTCCACTCATTGATCACAATAACTGTCAAAAAGTTTTTTCTAATATCCAATCTGTCTCCTCCCATTCAGTTTCATCCCATTGCTTCTAGTCTTTCCTTGTGCAAATGAGAATAAAGATGATCCTTCTATAATGTGACAGCCCTTGAGATATTTGTAGACAGCTATTAAGTCTCCTCTCAGTCTTCTTTTTTGCAAGCTAAACATTCCCAAATTCTGTAACCGATACTTATAGGACATAGTTTGCAGACCGGTCACCATTCTGGTCGCTCTTCTCTGAACTTGCTCCAGTTTGTCAATGTCTTTTTTTAAATGTGGTGCCCAAAACTGGACACAGTATTCCAGATGAGGTCTGACCAAAGAGGATGTAATGCACACACCCGGACTGACTGGCGTGTGCGTGTTTATGTAGTGATTCCACTGTGCAATGAACCGGAGAGTGCCTGGAGGGGCGTAACTAAGTATCTGCCCGATCCGACCAAGGTCGCACGACGGCATACGACGCCAGTGCACCAGGGAGGAACCGAGCAGAGGAACCAGGGTCTACTCCAGGTCAGACTCCGGACACCGCTGTTGACCCACACCGGGAAATACAGGAACAGGCAGACTAGAGCGCAGGCTGGGTAGGGTCCAGTACAGACTGGGAGACAAATTCGAAACCGCAGACGCGGTGGACAGAGCTGAGCAAAGCGAAAACCGCAGACACGGTGGACAGAGCTGAGCAAAGCGAAAACCGCAGACGCGGTGGACAGAGCTGAGCAAAGCGAAAACCGCAGATGCGGTGGACAGAGCTGAGCAAAGCGAAAACCGCAGACTCGGTGGACAGAGCTGAGCAAAGCGAAAACCGCAGATGCGGTGGACAGAGCTGAGCAAAGCGAAAACCGCAGACGCGGTGTACAGAGCTGAGCAAAGCGAAAACCGCAGACGCGGTGGACAGAGCTGAGCAAAGCGAAAACCGCAGACGTGGTGGACAAAGCTGAGCAAAGCGAAAAACGCAGACGCGGTGGACAGAGCTGAGCAAAGCGAAAACCGCAGATGCGGTGGACAGAGCTGAGCAAAGCAAAAACCACAGACGCGGTGGACAGAGCTGAGCAAAGCGAAAACCGCAGACGCGGTGGACAGAGCTGAGCAAAGCGAAAACCGCAGACGCGGTGGACAGAGCTGAGCAAAGCGAAAACCGCAGACGTGGTGGGGACAGGGCTCTGTACACACGGAACAGACTAGAAGGGAAAGGCAGAACCAGATACCCACAGGGTACTTGCAGAGAAGTAGCGAGTGGACCACAAACTCACAAACGGAAGTACAGTGACAACGAGCAGGAGTTAGGTACGAGTTCAGACTCTGCAGAAAAAGGGAAAGTACGGACATAGAGAAAAACAAAACAGGCTAGGAGAGTATTCAGACAAGAACAGACACAGCAGCAAGATACAGGAGCGGGTTCACACAGGCCTGGAAATACAGCCTCCAGGATAGGCAGAAGACAACAGGCCAGAAGACAATACAGACAGGACACAGTTCAGACACGGGAACTGATACCGAAGGCAGGAAACATAAACGGGACCTGGCATATCAGTGACCAAAGGCCAACTGACAGAACACAATGCTCAGGCAGGGATTCATTGGAGCAGCTGGGTTAAATACCAGATGGCAGACAGCAATAGGCTGAGGACGCACAAGGGGTGTGTCTGCAGCAGGTACAAAAAGCAGGAAGTGATCGGGCGCCGCCCTTAAGCAGCAGACACAGAGGCAAACAGACAGCATGGGGGGAAGCCAGGCTAGCAAACTGGACTGGAGATCAAGTGCGCGCTCTTGCACAGTGGGAGATGGACCACTATGCAAGGACGCCGCCAGGTATGTTACAGAGGAGTAAAGTGTGAAAATGACTTCACGTGATCTAGACTCTATGCTTCTGTTAATACATCGCAGAATAGTATTTGCCTTTTTTGCTGCTGCATCACAATGTTGACTCATGTTCAGTCTATGATCTATTAGTATACCTAAGTCTTTTTCACATGTGCTGTTGCTTAGCTGTATTCCTCTCATTCTGTATATGCTTTTTTCATTTTTATTGCCAAGATGTTGTACTTTGCATTTTTCCCTGATAAAAAAACATTCTGTTAGTTGCAGCCCACTGCTCCAGTTTATGTAGGTCTTTTTGAATCCTCTCTCTCTCTTCTCTGGTGTTAGCTATCCCTCCTAGCTTTGTGTCATCAGCAAATTTAATCAGTTTACCCTCAATTCCTTCATCTAAATCATTGATAAAGATGTTGAACAATACAGGTCCCAGGACAGAGCCCTGTGGTACCCCACTTGAGACATTCATCCAACTGGATGTGAAGCCATTTACGACCACTCTTTGAGTCCGATCACTAAGCCAGTTATGAATCCACCTAACAGTTGCCTTGTCCATTCCATACTTGGTCATTTTTTCAATAAGGATGGTGTGAGATACTTTGTCAAATGCTTTGCTGAAGTCAAGATATACTATATCTACAGCATTTCCCTGATCCACCCAGTCAGTGATTCTGTCATAGAAGGAAATTAAGTTAGTCTGACATGACTTGTTAGTTACAAACCCATGCTGACTCTGGTTAATCACTTCATTCTTATCCAGGTACTTACATACATGTTGTTTAATAATTTGTTCAAAGATCTTTCCTGGTATAGAAGTCAGACTCACCGGCATATAGTTCCCTGGGTCCACCTTCTTCCCCTTTTTGAAGATAGGAACAACATTTGCTCTTCTCCAGTCTTCTGGGACTTCTCCTGTTCTCCAAGAATTTTCAAAGATTATGGAGAGTGGTTCTAAAATTTCTTCTACGATCTCCTTCAGTACTCTGGGGTGTAATTCATCTGGACCTGGAGACTTGAACTCATTTATGTTAGCTAAATATTCCCACACAATCTTTCTGTTTACAAATAAGGTGGATTCTTCTATTCCTATAATAGGACAGTGAAGATCAGTTGATGTTACATTTTCTTTCTGAGAGAAAACTGATGCAAAATAGGAATTAAAAAGTTCTGCCTTCTCAACATCCTTTCTTACCATTTCACCATTTTCATCCTGTAAAAATCCTATAGCATCTTTGACTTTTCTTTTACTTTTCACATACCCCCAAAATCCTTTTTTATTGCTTTTGACATCTCTTGTAAGCCTTAATTCATTGTCAGCTTTAGCTAACCTGATACGTGCCCTGCAGGATCTGAAGACTGCATTATAATCTTCTTTAGATATGCCTCCCTCTTTCCATTTGATAAACATTTCTTTCTTTATTTTTAGCATGTGTTTAATTTCTGTGTTCATCCATCCTGGTTTCCTTAAATGCTTCCCATTTTTCCTACTTTTTGGGATTGTTAACGATTGTGCTTTGAGAATCTCATTTTTAAAAATTTCCCATCCTTCCAGGACATTTTTGTCCTTAAGGATATCCAGCCATTGGATCCCTCCTATTCTCTTTCTGAGTCGCTTAAAATCTGCCTTTCTGAAATCTGACCTTGAAGTTTCAGTCTTCACATGTCTTCCTCCTCTAGTTATCCAAAATTCTATAATAGCATGATCGCTGCCTCCTAGCGCCCCAGCCACTTTTACCTCCTCAATCATTTCCTCCCTGTTTATAAGGATTAGATCCAAAGTAGCAGATCCCTTTGTTTTCTCTCCTACCTTTTGGAAGATAAAGTTGTCAGCAAGAGAGGATAAGAATTTGCTTGACCTGTTAGCATTACTTGAGAGAGATTCCCAACAAATGTCTGGATAGTTGAAATCTCCCATGACCACTACGTCATATTTTTTGGAGAACTTGGTCATTTGATACATAAAGAGTTCATCCATATCTTCAGTTTGCCCAGGTGGCCTGTAGTAAATGCCTACAATGGTGTCCTTTCTGTTGTTCTCTCCTTGTATTCTTGCCCAAACAGTTTCCACAAAACTCCCAGTCTCTGCTTCAATCTCTGTGCAGCTATACGCTTTTCTAACATACTGTAGCATCGGCGTCTCTGCCCCGTACTAGGCAGAGACGCCGTCCCTCTCACCTCTCCGCTCCTGGCGCGGCGTCCTCCAGCGCTTCTCTCCCCGCTGCTTCCGGCACGCGCTCCTTCCCCGGCAGTGTGCTTAGGGCGCGCGCGCGCTCCCCCTCTCTTAAAGGGACCGCGCGCGCCGTCCTAAGGAGTCCCCGGCCAATTGCCGGAGGACCTCCCATATTTAAGGCACCTCCTCCAAAATGGAGGTGCCCAAGCAATGTTGTTGCAAAGCCTTCACTCTGCTTCAGCCCTCAGGTCCCGTTACCAGTTACCTGCCAGTCACCTGCCATATTCCTGCCTGTTTCCTGCCAGTCACCTGCCAGATTCCTGCTTGATACCCGCCTGATATCCGTTTACCTGCTTGCAAGCCAGCGGTCCGACGGTCTGCCTTCCGACACCTGTCAGTCTGTCTATGGACCAGCCTGCCCGCTCACCTGGGAGCGCTCATCTGCTACCTGCCTGCTAGCCTACCTGGAAGCTCCGCCGTCACTTGCCGTGACCACCTGCCTGTCCAGAGACTCTTGCCTGCTCACCTGGGAGCGCTCATCTGCTACCTGCCTGCTAGCCTACCTGGAGGCTCCGCCGTCACTTGCCGTGACCACCTGCCTGTCCAGAGACTCTTGCCTGCTCACCTGGGAGCGCTCACCTGCTACCTGCCTGCTAGCCTACCTGGAGGCTCTGCCGTCACTTGCCGTGACCACCTGCCTGTCCAAAGACGCTCGCCCGCTCACCTGGGAGTGCTCACCAGCCACCTGCCTGCTGTCCTTCTACCCAGAGACTGTCCCTGTCACTTGCCGTGACTACCTGCCCTTCTACCCACAGACTGTCCCTGTCACTTGCCGTGACTACCTGCCCTTCTACCCAGAGACTGTCCCTGTCACTTGCCGTGACTACCTGCCCGTCTTCCCTGGGAGTCACCCCTTCCTTACAAGGACCGCCCCCTTGTATAGTTGCTCAGAGGTTCCGCCTCCCAGACCCGTTACAGTTTGCTCGGGCCATAGAACCCGGTGGCCCCCAGATCTCCGATCTGCACCAGGAAGTCTTACGTCAGAAAACTCAGCAGGAGGTGGTACTGTCCTATCTACGGTCCGTTAACTCTCGTCTAGGCGCATTGTGTGACTTGTCTATGTCTACCTCTGGTCCAGCCGTGCCCATTCCTGCGGTACCGCAATCCAGTCCCTTCATGGTACCCGACTATGGACCTCGGCTTCTGGTACCTCCACGCTTTGCCGGCGAACCTACTTTAGCTCGGGGTTTCATAAACCAGTGCACCCTGCACTTTGAGCTATTGGCATACCAGTTCATCTCTGACCGGGCCAAGGTGGCCTTCATCATGTCCCATCTTACTGGGGAGGCACTGGCATGGCTAAATCCCCTGTGGGAGAGAGGGGATCCCCTGGTGTCCGACCTGCCGTCTTTCCTCGCTGCTTTCCGGAAAGTCTTCGATGAACCTGGACGGAAAACCTCTTCTGCCTCCTCTCTGCTACGTCTCCGCCAAGGGAGTCTCACCGTGGGCCAATATGCCATACGGTTCCGCACCCTCACTTCTGAGCTTGCCTGGGAAAATGAGGCTCTGGTGTCCGTCTTCTGGGAGGGTCTTTCCGGTCGGATTAAGGACGAGTTAGCTGGTCGGGACATTCCTACCACTCTGGATGACCTGGTGTCACAAGCTACCTGGATTGGCATCCGGTTCCAAGAACGTGCCAAAGAGACTACCTGGGAGAAAGACTTTTCTTGCTCTGCTCCTACTTCCCTGAGACCTGCCTCTCAATCAGTCACTCCGCGGGCGCCCTCGCCTGAACCTATGCAGATCAACCAGACCAAGATGGTCAGATCTCGCCAAGAATCTCGCCGAGCCGAGGGAAGCTGTTTCTATTGTGGCAGTATGGAGCACTTCATCCGTTCCTGCCTGGAGAAGCCGGGAAACGCCAGTGTCTAGGACCGCTCGGAGAGGTCGTCCTAGACAAAAGTAAGCCCTCTCCGTCTCTGACTTTACCGGTCTCTATAGCTTGGGGAGAGAACCGTCACTTTGAACTTGCCCACCTGGATTCTGGAGCTGCTGGAAACCTCATCTCCCAGTCTCTGGTAGAGAGATACCGTATTCCCACCAAGTCCCTGGCTGAACCATTATCAGTCGCCTCCGTGGATGGAAGACTTCTCTCGGAGACCATCTTGCTCGTCACTGAACCCATAACCCTGCAGGTGGGACTGCTGCACTCTGAGGAAATCTCATTCCATGTGTTGTCTGGACTTTCTCACTCCCTGTTGCTAGGTCTACCTTGGCTCCAGACACACAAACCCGTATTGAACTGGCGATCCGGTGAAGTACTCCGATGGGGTCCAGACTGCCATAGGACCTGCCTGGTTCCGGTCCGCCCAGCTCGCCCTCCGCCTACTCCAGCTAATTTACCAGGTCTCCCGGCTCCTTACTGGCCCTATGCGGACGTCTTCGGTAAGAAGGAAGCAGAGACGTTGCCACCCCATAGTCCATATGACTGCCCGATCGACCTGGTACCTGGCACCACTCCTCCCCGTGGGCGTATCTACCCGTTGTCTGCAGCCGAGACCCGGGCCATGTCTGAGTACATTGAAGAGAGTCTGGCTAGGGGATTTATCCAGAAATCTACCTCCCCGGCTGGAGCCGGATTCTTCTTTGTCAAAAAGAAAGACGGCTCTCTACGCCCCTGTATTGACTATAGAGGACTCAATCAGATCACGGTTAAAAATAAATACCCCCTTCCGCTCATCTCTGAGTTATTTGATCGTCTTAAAGGCGCCAGGATCTTCTCCAAGCTGGATCTACGTGAAGCGTATAACCTGGTCCGTATCCGTCAGGGAGACGAGTGGAAAACAGCATTTAATACCCGGGACGGACACTATGAGTACCGTGTGATGCCCTTCGGTTTCTGCAATGCTCCCGCCGTCTTCCAAGAACTGGTCAACGACATCTTCCGTGACCTTCTTTACTCCTGCGTGGTGGTATACCTGGACGACATCTTGGTCTTCTCTCCGGATCTTCCCACACACCGGAGGGATGTTCGTCAGGTCCTGCTTAGGCTCAGGCAGAACCACCTCTATGCTAAATACGAGAAGTGCCTTTTTGAGCAGACCTCTCTTTCTTTCCTGGGCTATGTTATCTCCCAGACAGGCTTGCGAATGGATCCCGAGAAGCTCTCTGCTGTCCTAAAGTGGCCCCGTCCGGAGGGCTTGAAGGCGATACAGCGATTCCTGGGCTTCGCTAATTACTATCGTCTCTTCATTCCTCACTTCTCGTCATGGACTGCGCCCATATCTGCGCTCACCCGTAAGGGAGCAAATCCCAAGGTATGGTCATCCGAAGCTGAGGAGGCCTTCCTTTCCCTGAAACAAGCCTTCTCCTCTGCCCCTGTGCTGCACCGTCCGGACTGCAACAAACAGTTCTACCTGGAGGTTGATGCCTCCTCCTCTGGAGCCGGAGCGGTGCTCACCCAGAAGTCTTCCTCCGGGAGAATGGTAACCTGCGGCTTTTTCTCTAAAATCTTCTCCTCCTCTGAGCGCAATTACTCCATAGGAGACCGAGAACTGCTTGCCGTTAAATTGGCACTGGAGGAGTGGAGTTACCTGCTTGAAGGGGCTCTATACCCGGAGATCATCTATACGGATCACAAGAACCTGGCATATCTCCAAAATGCCCAGAGACTTAATCCACGTCAAGCCCGGTGGTCTTTGTTCTTTGCCCGCTTCGATTTCATCCTTCATTTCCGCCCGGCGGACAAAAATGTCAAAGCTGATGCCTTGTCCCGATCTTTCCTGTCCTCCGACCAAGAGGAGGAGCCTATGCACATTATCGACCCCTCCAAGGTGATGAATGTGGCCCCCTTGGATTTGACTCGTCTTCCACCCGGCAAGACGTTCGTGGCGCCTCCAGACCGTGATAGGATTCTTCGCTGGGGTCATTCTTCTAAACTAGCTGGCCATGCCGGCCAAAAGAAGACCTTCCTACTCATTTCCCGGTATTACTGGTGGTCTACCCTGCGTAAGGATGTGGTAGACTTCGTCTCTGCCTGTTCATCTTGTGGCCGCAACAAAATTCCCAGACACTTACCAGCTGGTCATCTCCTGCCGCTTCCCATACCTGTTGCCCCGTGGCAACACATCGCTATGGACTTCATTACCGATCTTCCTGTCTCTGCCGGGTGTACTGTCATTTGGGTGGTCGCGGACCGCTTCTCTAAAATGGCCCACTTCATTCCCCTGCCTGGTCTTCCGTCTGCACCTGAGCTGGCTAAAGACTTTATTCGCCATATCTTCCGTCTCCATGGCCTACCCCTCCACATCGTGTCGGATCGAGGGGTTCAGTTTACCTCACGCTTCTGGAGAGCCACATGTAAACTGCTGGACGTCACCCTGGACTTCTCCTCCGCTTACCACCCTCAGTCCAATGGTCAAGTGGAGCGGATCAATCAGATCCTTACCAGCTATCTCCGGCACTTTGTTAATGCCCACCATTCTGATTGGGTGGACCTCCTTCCTTGGGCCGAGTTCTCTTATAATAACCACGAGAGCGAATCCTCTTCCAAGTCCCCGTTCTTTATTGTCTATGGCCAGCACCTCCGGATTCCGCTCCCTGTCTCCTTTTCTGTGGACAACCCTGCTGCGGAGTCTCTTGTCAGCGAATTTTCTACTATTTGGGAGAGTACCAGGTCCGCTCTTCTTCTGTCCTCTGAGCGGATGAAGAGATATGCTGATAAGAGACGTCTGGATCCGCCTCAATTCCGTCCGGGAGACAAGGTTTGGCTCTCGTCCAAACATGTGCGGCTCAAAGTACCCTCCTTCAAGTTGGGCCCTCGATTCATCGGTCCCTTCGAAGTCCTCAGGCAAATTAACCCTGTGGCCTACAAATTAAAACTCCCGGCCACCCTACGGATTCCCAACTCCTTCCACGTATCTCTCCTCAAACCCGTTGTCTTTAACTCTTTTTCCAATAATCCAGGTACCCCTCCTGCTCCGGTTTCCGCTGATGACGTCTTTGAGGTAGAGAGTATTCTGGCCTCCAAGAGGGTAAGAGGAAAGACCTTTTTTTCTGGTAGATTGGAAGGGGTTTGGTCCTGAGGAGAGAACTTCGGAACCCAGGGAGAACATCAACGCCCCGCTTCTCCTTGAAAAATTTATTTCTGGCCAAAAAAAGAGGGGGCCTAAAGGGGGGGTACTGTAGCATCGGCGTCTCTGCCCCGTAGTAGGCAGAGACGCCGTCCCTCTCACCTCCCCGCTCCTGGCGCGGCGTCCTCCAGCGCTTCTCTCCCCGCTGCTTCCGGCACGCGCTCCTTCCCCGGCAGTGTGCTTAGGGGGCGCGCGCGCTCCCCCTCTCTTAAAGCGACCGCGCGCGCCGTCCTAAGGAGTCCCCGGCCAATTGCCGGAGGACCTCCCATATATAAGGCACCTCCTCCAAAATGGAGGTGCCCGAGCAATGTTGTTGCAAAGCCTTCACTCTGCATCAGCCCTCAGGTCCCGTTACCAGTTACCTGCCAGTCACCTGCCAGATTCCTGCTTGTTACCTGCCAGTCACCTGCCAGATTCCTGCTTGATACCCGCCTGATATCCGTTTACCTGCTTGCAAGCCTGCGGTCCGACGGTCTGCCTTCCGACACCTGTCAGTCTGTCTATGGACCAGCCTGCCCGCTCACCTGGGAGCGCTCATCTGCTACCTGCCTGCTAGCCTACCTGGAGGCTCCGTCGTCACTTGCCGTGACCACCTGCCTGTCCAGAGACTCTTGCCTGCTCACCTGGGAGCGCTCACCTGCTACCTGCCTGCTAGCTTACCTGGAGGCTCTGCCGTCACTTGCCGTGACCACCTGCCTGTCCAAAGACTCTCGCCCGCTCACCTGGGAGCGCTCACCAGCCACCTGCCTGCTGTCCTTCTACCCAGAGACTGTCGCTGTCACTTGCCGTGAGTACCCGTCCTTCTACTCAGAGACTGTCCCTGTCACTTGCCGTGACTACCTGCCCTTCTACCCACAGACTGTCCCTGTCACTTGCCGTGACTACCTGCCCTTCTACCCAGAGACTGTCCCTGTCACTTGCCGTGACTACCTGCCCGTCTTCCCTGGGAGTCACCAGCTTCCTTACAAGGACCGCCCCCTTGTATAGTTGCTCAGAGGTTCCGCCTCCCAGACCCGTTGCACATACAATGCGACACCTCCTCCTCATTTATCAAGTCTGTTTCTTGCAAATAAGTTGTATCCTTTTAGCCTTGTGTTCCAATCATGTGTATCGTCCCACCAAGTTTCAGTGATTCCAATGACATCATTTTTCTTTTCCTGCGTTAGTAGTTCCAATTCTCCTTGTTTGTTTCCCATGCCTTGTGCATTTGTGCATTTGTATGACACTTTTACTCTTTAGGGTACTCACTCTGAGGTTCACTATTACCATCTGTTGGGCACAATTACTTTTAGGGGCACCATCTGTCTGGCACTGTTGGTTTCTGTGGAACTATCTGTGTAGATCTCTTTCAGTTGCTATTTCTAGTAAGTTTTGATGTATTGGCTATGTGCGCACGATCAGGAAAATTTCTGCAGCGTTCCTGCATCTATTGGTAGCAAAAACGCTGAGATAAATACGCAGCGTTTTGATGCGTTTTCATGTGTTTTTTTATGTGGTTTTGCCTGCAGATTTGCCATGCGTTTTTCCAGTGCATTGTATAGAAAAAATGCAGGCAAAAACGCAAAAAGAATGGACATGCTGCTTCTTTTTCTGCACATGAAATTCAGTCAGGATAAATTCTGATCAAAGAACTTGCAAAATGTCATAGGAAACCATGGGAGAAGGTTTACAATGCATTTTTGGCCCATTTCTGTGCAGACAAAATGCACCAAAAACGCACTGTTTGCACTTTGGGTCACTGCGCTTCACTGCAAGTGCAGTAATGGGGAAAATGGGGCAACAGTAAAGAATTAGTGATATCAAAATAGATGGATAAGGTGGTGGAAATGTGAGAAGTCAAACATGTCTGTGTTGAAATCCCTACAGATGAGTTGAGGCTAGAAGAAGTCGTAATGGTGGTCTGGACCAGATGGAAAAGATAAGAAAAGTGAATGGCTCCAACTAGAAAGAAGGTGAACATTAAGTCACTTAATATAATTGTATGACTATGTATGACTGTGAGACCTCTTATATGCTTGGCAGAACTGAGATCTAACACCATAAGGATGGAGTATAGTGGTAATGTTTAGTCTTTTTATAGTGTGTTTATTTTGTAACAGTTTGGTGGTGCAATTAAGTTACCTTAAGCTACATTGTCACATTATCATTTCACGCATTTTACTGCCATCTTTACACTAAATATCTTATCAAGTCTCCTCTGTGACCTCATCAGTGATTCTATATAATAATATGGCCCTCTGTACCTCCCTATAAGAGTAGTGCTCTCCACTAGTGCCATCTCTGTGCCCCCATATAGTACTAGTGCCCTCTGTGCCTCCATACAGTACTAGTGCCCTCTCTGTGCCCCCATATAGTACTAGTGCCATCTCTGTGCCCCCATATAGTACTAGTGCCCTCTGTGCCTCCATACAGTACTAGTGCCCTCTCTGTGGCCCCATATAGTACTATTGCTCTCTCTGTGCCTCCATACAGTACTAGTGCCCTCTCTGTGCCCCCATATAGTACTAGTGCCCTTTGTGCCTCCATACAGTACTAGTGCCCTCTCTGTGCCCCCATATAGTATTAGTGCCCTCTCTGTGCCCCCATATAGTACTATTGCTCTCTCTGTGCCCCCATATAGTAATAGTGCCCCTCTGCGTACCCATAAAGTACTAGTGCCCTCTCTGTGCCCCCATATAATACTAGTGCCCTCTCTGTGCCTCCATATAGTACTAGTGCCCTCTCTGTGCCTCCATATAGTACTAGTGCCCTCCCTGTGCCCCCATATAGTACTAGTGCTCTCTCTGTGCACCCATATAGTAATAGTGCCCCCTCTGTGCACCCATAAAGTACTAGTGCCCTTTCTGTGCCTCCATACAGTACTAGTGCCCTCTCTGTGCCTCCATATAGTACTAGTGCCCTCTCTGTGCCTCCATGTAGTACTATTGCCCTCTCTGTACCCCCATATAGTACTAGTGCCCTCTCTGAGCCCTCATATAGTACTAGTGCTCTCTCTGTGCCCCCACATGGTGCTAGTGCCCTCTCTGTGCCCCTGTATAGTACTATTGTCCTCTTTGTGCCCCCGTATAGTACTAGTGCCCTCTCTGTGCCCTCATATAGTACTAGTACCCTCTCTGTGGCTCCATGTAGCAATAGTGCCCCCTCTTTGTTTGTATAGAGTAATAAGACCCCCTTGTGACTCTGAATAGTATTAGTCCTGGCTCCGTGCCCCCATATAGTAATAGTGCCATCTCTGTGCCTGAGGATATGTATATTGTTATAGATAATGTGGACCCAAGTGTCCGAAAATCAGAAGAGCCAAATGATATTGGTCAGAATGTAAAGATGGGTGGTCCGGCACTGAATATAATATAACTGAACAGGAATATAGAGAACATTATTACATTCAATATTCTCAGTCTTTATATTCTCCCCATCTGTAAATACAATGTTCCTTTTACCCCTTACACCTATGTAGTAAAGGTCATAGTCGCCTCTATGTCTTATTCTAGAACAATGGGAATCTTCTTCTCCAGGCCCATGTAAATAGCGTTTTTCTGATACAAATGTGATGTGAGCAGAACATTAAAAATATTTTCAGTTCTTTACAATCCATTTTTATTGGGCCTCGTTCAGACGAGCGTATTATACAGACCTGTGCTCTCTGCACCACAGACCGCACCCGCGCCCAGTATAGCCAATGTCCAGATATTCCACACATGGACCAACAATGTGAGTGGAGACAATCACTTCATGGGCAAGACCTTCCTAAATCGCATCTAACAGGACTGACAGCCGCTGATTGACTGCAGCGCTTATGTGGCACAATGACACAAGATTGCCGGGGACACGGCGCTCGGGGCAGAGAAGCAGTATCAGTCCGACAGAAAATGTGCTTTTTTCTTATTTTATTCAGCACAATAGGGGCATTCAGAAGGAGATGTCAGTAGTAAAGACCCCTGTAACTCAGTCCAGTGTTTGGTGTAAAGCATGGAGGTAATAACCAAAAAGGTTCAGGTACATTTTAGAGCGTTTTTTTTCGTTTTTTTCTCCCCTTCTTCCAAGACTCATATAACTTTTTTATTTTTCTGTCTACTTAGCCGTATGAGGGCTTGTATTTTGAGGAACGAGTTGTACTTTTCAAAAAAATAATTTATTTTATCATGTGATGTACTGGAAACAGGAAGAAATTGCAAAAAAAAGTGCAATTTCACAATTGTTTTTTCATTTTTTTATTTATCTTATTCACTATATGGAAAAATGATCTGGCAATATAATTCTCCTCTCCACCTGCTGCTGTTAAAGGCACATGATGGCTGATTAAATGAACTATCATCTGCAGAAAAAGATGCATGCTCAGCGCTGGAGCCCGCATCAAATGCAGTGACACAACTTATGACGTAACTATGTCATATGTCGTGAAGGAGTTAACCTGTCCTATCAAAGACATTGAGAGTCACTCAAGTTAGGAGAGTTGGACTCCACTGTCTGAATATTTACCAGTTATAAGCTCATCCACGGGCCAGAGAACGCCCATCAGGGACACTTGTACTGACGCAGATGGGGTACGGCCATCACTGTGCATCCCTGTAACTGTGTTCAATAAGGTAACGAGCAGCCGGCACACTTTCTCATACAATCATATGTGACATCCTCTTACTCGAAAAAGCCTGTGTTTACCCTGGGTGATGGGGGACTCGGTGTCGGGTCCTATGATGAAGAGATGGGGTGCAGCCGTGGCCCGGACCCGACCCGTGCTCAGGGCCGTCACATTAAAAAGAGATGGTGTGGGCTCATCCGGGTTGAGTGGCTGATTAACGACTACGCCACCTGTGGTGCCTGGTGAAGGGCCACCAGCGCCGCTACAGTCCGCTGAGGCCTGGTTTTACGGCTGCCAGAGTTCTTACTACTCCCCACAGGCGGAGCGTGGCCTCAGGGCAGAGGGACAGGAGGATGGGGGTAGTAGTAGAGGGAGACTGGCGCCGCGTCGTGCGGTGTGGCGCAGAATAAACATCCTAAGGAGTCCCCGGCCAATGGCGGGAGGACCTCTCATATAAAAGGCACCTCCTCCAAAATGGAGGTGCCCGTGCAAGGTTGTAGCTTTGTGTTCTAAACCCTGCTTCAGCCCTCAGGTCCCGCTGCTAGTCTGACTACCAGTCCGCCAGCCTGACTACCAGTCCTGTCCGCCAGCCTGACTACCAGTCCAGTCTGCCAGCCTGACTACCAGTCCAGTCCGCCAGCCTGACTACCTGTCTCCGCCAGCCAAGTACACTCTCCAGCCCGATGGTCTGCCTACGGTCCAAACCCGCCAGTCTGTCTATGGGCAAGGCTTGCCTGCCTACCCAGAGAACATACCAATTACCTGCCAGTTACCTGCCGTGCCTAACAGCCAGCCTACCTGGAGGCTCCTGCCAGTTACCCGTGGTGTCTACCAGTCCGTCTACCCGGATCACCTGTCAACCTGCCTGCCGTGCTCATCCGCTGTACCGGTCAGTCCCTACCTTCTGACCCGTGGAAGTCACCTGCTCTCATACAAGGACTGGCCCAGAGTAGCACCTGGTCCCTCTGCTCGGTCCTTCCTTGGTTCACGGAGTCGATTGAGCCGCCGTGCGACCTTGGTCAGTCCGAATTGATACCTAGTCATGCCCCTCTGGTCCCTCCTTGCACCACTGTACAGAGGTTCCACCACCCAGATCCGTAACAGTTTGCACGGGCCATGGAACCCAGTGGCCCCCAGGCTCCTTCGCTTGCTGACGTGTACCAGGAGGTTTCTCGTCAGAGATCCCAACAGGAAACCATCCTGACCTACCTGCGGTCTGTCAACTTTCGCCTGGACACGCTGCCTGTCACACCAGTGTCCGCCTCGAGCCAAGCGACACCCGCTCCTGTGGCGCCTCTGCCTACCTGTGCTATAGCATCCAGCTCAGGACCCCGGCTCTCTGCGCCTCCTTGTTTTGGGGGTGACCCCGTCTTATGTCGGGGTTTTCTGAACCAGTGCACGTTGCACTTTTAACTACTGGCACATCAGTTTCCCTCCGACCGGGCCAAGGTGGCATTCATCATGTCTCACCTCACCGGGGAAGCATTGGCATGGCTAAACCCTCTATGGGAGAGAGGGGATCCCCTGGTGTCCGATCTTCCGGATTTCCTCACTGCCTTCCGGAAGGTCTTCCATGAGCTTGGATGAAGGATTTCTACTGCCTCCTCATTGCTCCGACTCCGCCAAGTGAGTCTCACCATGGGCCAGTATGCCATACAGTTCCGTACCCTTGCTTCTGAGCTTGCCTGGAATGACGAGGCCCTGGTGTCCACCTTCTGGGGGGGTCTTTCCGGATGGAAAAAGAACGAGCTAGCCTGCCGGGACATTCCTACCACCCTGGATGACCTGGTGTCACTAGCTGCACGGATTGACATCCGTTTCCTGGAACGAGCTAAGGAGACAACTGGTAGAGAAGATTTCCTCGTCTTGCTCCGGTTTTCCAGAAACCTGCCTCCCACCCTGCAACTCCCCAGGCACGCTCGCCCAAAAACATGCAGATCAACCAGACCAAGATGGTCAAGTCTCGCCAAGAAATACGCCGTGCCGAGGGGAGCTGTTTCTACTGTGGTAGTAAGGAGCATCTGATCCGTTCCTGCCCGGAGAAGCCGGGAAACTCCAGTGTCTAGGACTAGAGATGAGCGTTGTTCTACTCGAACTGTTCGCCAATCTCAAATTCGAGCTGTTTTGGGCGGTGTTCGAGCCGGTCGGCGAACACGAACAATTTGAGAAAAATTCGGCTGTTCGAGGTTATGTTCGATAACTGTTCGTGCACCAAAATCATAACTGGATTTTTTCTCAGTAATGATGAAAATTAATGTTAATACGCAGTTTGAGTGTACAGCGGGGCGGGGGGAGGGGCAGGGGATGGATCTCTGCAGGAACAATGAAGATCTCCATTTTTTTTTCTCTTTCTCGCATTTGCAGTGGGGAGGTGCAATCTGTCAGCCTATCAGCAGCGCACACACGGAGCGAAGTGCTTTTTTTCACACAAGCAAGGGCATGTGTGATTGGCAGTGTATGTCACATGTCCTTGCCCTATAAGACCAAGCCATTTTCCCCGTCGCCACCATTTTCTCACTGCTGCAGCTGCGTGTTAGACGGCACCGCTGTTGCTGTGTGCGCTATACCTTGTTAATTTCAAGCCAATTTTCGCACAAATCTACAGATAGCTTGGGAGTAGGGAATAGTTGTGATTGCAGTCCTTTTAAGGACTAGGTTACAGCATTTCCTACGACTTTATCAGGCAGGTCTGTGCTCTTAAATAGATAGGTTGTGGGAGTAAAGACTAATTGTAATTGGAGTCCTTTTCAGGACTAGGTTACATCAGTTCCTATCAGTTTTTGCCAGGCAGGTCTGTGCCAGTGCTGTGCAAGTTTTTTTCACAGCATTTGGCTGAATCTAGCAAAGCTAATCCTTTTTGGCCTATTGCAGAGTGTGTTAGTCAGTGGAGTAGCCTATCTGTGTTGCAAGATATACCACCTGTGTATAGAATACCAATTTTTTTACTGCACCTAGTGAAGTAAAATCTTTTGGGCATAGCATCATTCTATTAGTCCATCTATACTGACCTCCATCAGGTTGCAAACTGAATATAATTTTTTTCTGCATCTAGCTCTGAAAAAATATTTGGGCTTCTAGCAGTGTGTGGGACTTGGTCTATTAGTCCATCTATACTGACCTCCATCAGGTTGCAAATTAAAAATAATTTTTTTCTTCATTTAGCTCTGAAAAAATATTTGGGCTTCCAGCAGTGTGTGGGACTTGTTCTATTAGTCCTTCTATACTGACCTCCAGCAGGTTGCAAATTGAATATAATTTTTTTCTGCATCTAGCTCTGAAAAAATATTTGGGCTTCTAGCGGTGTGTGGGACTTGGTCTATTAGTCCATCTATACTGACCTCCATCAGGTTGCAAATTAAAAATAATTTTTTTCTGCATCTAGCTCTGAAAAAATATTTGGGCCTCTAGCAGTGTGTGGGACTTGGTCTATTAGTCCATCTATACTGACCTCCATCAGGTTGCAAATTAAAAATAATTTTTTTCTTCATTTATCTCTGAAAAAATATTTGGGCTTCTAGCAGCGTGTGGGACTTGTTCTATTAGTCCATCTATACTGACCTCCATCAGGTTGCAAATTAAAAATAATTTTTTTCTGCATCTAGCTCTGAAAAAATATTTGGGCTTCTAGCAGTGTGTGGGACTTGGTCTATTAGTCCATCTATACTGACCTCCATCAGGTTGCAAATTAAAAATAATTTTTTTCTGCATCTAGCTCTGAAAAAATATTTGGGCTTCTAGCAGTGTGTGGGACTTGGTCTATTAGTCCATCTATACTGACCTCCATCAGGTTGCAAATTGAATAAAAAACTTTTCTGCATCTAGCTCTGAAAAAATATTTGGGCTTCTAGCGGTGTGTGGGACTTGGTCTATTAGTCCATCTATACTGACCTCCATCAGGTTGCAAATTGAATAAAAAAAATTTCTGCATCTAGCTCTGAAAAAATATTTGGGCTTCTAGCAGTGTGTGGGACTTGTTCTATTAGTCCTTCTATACTGACGTCCAGCAGGTTGCAAATTGAATATAATTTTTTTCTGCATCTAGCTCTGAAAAAATATTTGGGCTTCTAGCGGTGTGTGGGACTTGGTCTATTAGTCCATCTATACTGACCTCCATCAGGTTGCAAATTAAAAATAATTTTTTTCTGCATCTAGCTCTGAAAAAATATTTGGGCTTCTAGCAGTGTGTGGGACTTGGTCTATTAGTCCATCTATACTGACCTCCATCAGGTTGCAAATTAAAAATAATTTTTTTCTGCATCTAGCTCTGAAAAAATATTTGGGCTTCTAGCAGTGTGTGGGAATTGGTCTATTAGTCCATCTATACTGACCTCCATCAGGTTGCAAATTAAAAATAATTTTTTTCTTCATTTAGCTCTGAAAAAATATTTGGGCTTCTAGCAGTGTGTGGGACTTGTTCTATTAGTCCTTCTATACTGACCTCCAGCAGTTGCAAATTGAATATAATTTTTTTCTGCATCTAGCTCTGAAAAAATATTTGGGCTTCTAGCGGTGTGTGGGACTTGGTCTATTAGTCCATCTATACTGACCTCCATCAGGTTGCAAATTAAAAATAATTTTTTTCTGCATCTAGCTCTGAAAAAATATTTGGGCTTCTAGCGGTGTGTGGGCCTTGGTCTATTAGTCCATCTATACTGACCGCCATCAGGTTGCAAATTAAAAATAATTTTTTTCTGCATCTAGCTCTGAAAAAATATTTGGGCTTCTAGCAGTGTGTGGGACTTGGTCTATTAGTCCATCTATACTGACCTCCATCAGGTTGCAAATTGAATAAAAAAAATTTCTGCATCTAGCTCTGAAAAAATATTTGGGCTTCTAGCGGTGTGTGGGACTTGGTCTATTAGTCCATCTATACTGACCTCCATCAGGTTGCAAATTGAATAAAAAAATTTTCTGCATCTAGCTCTGAAAAAATATTTGGGCTTCTAGCAGTGTGTGGGACTTGTTCTATTAGTCCTTCTATACTGACGTCCAGCAGGTTGCAAATTGAATATAATTTTTTTCTGCATCTAGCTCTGAAAAAATATTTGGGCTTCTAGCGGTGTGTGGGACTTGGTCTATTAGTCCATCTATACTGACCTCCATCAGGTTGCAAATTAAAAATAATTTTTTTCTGCATCTAGCTCTGAAAAAATATTTGGGCTTCTAGCAGTGTGTGGGACTTGGTCTATTAGTCCATCTATACTGACCTCCATCAGGTTGCAAATTAAAAATAATTTTTTTCTGCATCTAGCTCTGAAAAAATATTTGGGCTTCTAGCAGTGTGTGGGACTTGGTCTATTAGTCCATCTATACTGACCTCCATCAGGTTGCAAATTAAAAATAATTTTTTTCTGCATCTAGCTCTGAAAAAATATTTGGGCTTCTAGCAGTGTGTGGGACTTGGTCTATTAGTCCATCTATACTGACCTCCATCAGGTTGCAAATTAAAAATAATTTTTTTCTGCATCTAGCTCTGAAAAAATATTTGGGCTTCTAGCAGTGTGTGGGACTTGGTCTATTAGTCCATCTATACTGACCTCCATCAGGTTGCAAATTAAAAATAATTTTTTTCTTCATTTAGCTCTGAAAAAATATTTGGGCTTCTAGCAGTGTGTGGGACTTGTTCTATTAGTCCTTCTATACTGACCTCCAGCAGGTTGCAAATTGAATATAATTTTTTTCTGCATCTAGCTCTGAAAAAATATTTGGGCTTCTAGCGGTGTGTGGGACTTGGTCTATTAGTCCATCTATACTGACCTCCATCAGGTTGCAAATTAAAAATAATTTTTTTCTGCATCTAGCTCTGAAAAAATATTTGGGCTTCTAGCGGTATGTGGGACTTGGTCTATTAGTCCATCTATACTGACCTCCATCAGGTTGCAAATTAAAAATAATTTTTTTCTGCATCTAGCTCTGAAAAAATATTTGGGCTTCTAGCAGTGTGTGGGACTTGGTCTATTAGTCCATCTATACTGACCTCCATCAGGTTGCAAATTGAATAAAAAAATTTTCTGCATCTAGCTCTGAAAAAATATTTGGGCTTCTAGCGGTGTGTGGGACTTGGTCTATTAGTCCATCTATACTGACCTCCATCAGGTTGCAAATTAAAAATAATTTTTTTCTGCATCTAACCCAGCCAATAGTTTTGGCCTAATACCACAGTTTGGCCACTCAGCTCTGCTCGGTTACCATCCATTGTTTTTTTGTGCAAACAACTCCAGAGTTGTGAATTAGTTAACCACCAAAATGAGTGGAAAAAGGCCTGCTGCTGGTGGAAAGGGGAATAGGCGTGTTGGGAAGGGGAAAAAAGGTTGTGTCCGTGGGGTAGGTGCAGAAGAAAGACCATCTTCCAGCCAAACTAAAATGTCTACTTCTTTTAGCGGACAATGTGATAAGATCCCTTACTTACGGCCACGCCAATCGCTACAAATTCCAGATGAGGCACAAAAACAGCAGGTGCTTCAACGGATATCAAGTGCTCCTTTAAGTGGGCTCTCCTCCACATCAACTTCAACATCACAAATACTCCAGTCCTCAAAGGTGTCACCCAAATCGCACTTGCTTCCTCACAGCTCCCAAATCTCCAGCTGCCCGTCTGAGTATGAGGTAGAACAGATGGTTGAGTCTGCAGAGCTGTTTACTCATACTATAGCCTGGGAATCAGAGGTCGACTCCAGCGCTTCTGTGAATCCAGACGAGGAAATGATCTGCACTGATGCCCAGAATCTTTATGAGTCGGATCCAGGACCAGACGCAGAAGGTTCTGACCATAATGTAGACCCTCATTCCCAAACTGTAACTCCTGTTGGTGGAGACAATGAGGAAGACGATGATAAGACTCAAATACCTGATTGGAGCGACAACTTTAGTTTTTTGTCAGGGCAGGAACAGGTTGGCTCTGAGGACGACGGGTGTGATAACGCACAGGGTGATGATGATGAGGTCGGAGATCCCACTTACTGTCAACCCACAGTCAGCCAAGAGATGAGGTCAGCAGAGGAGGTGGAGGAAGATGCTAGTGACGACGAGGTCAGGTTGCGCCTTCCTGGACAGAGACGTAGTACTGGAAGCACGTCAACAACTGCATCCTCAAACACAACTCTGCCTCTCACCACAAGTCGTGGTGGCTCTTCAGGTCGCATGGGTGCTAAGCCTTGCATAGCCTGGGCATTTTTTCAGATCGATAAAGATGACCCAACTCGTGTTATCTGTAACATTTGTCAGCAAAAGCTAAGTAGAGGCCAAAAAATACATAGTTTGAGTACTTCATGCATGAACCGGCACATGGACATGAAGCATAAGTTGCAGTGGGAAGCTCAGTGTGCTACAATGCGGTCTAGCCGGCCGGGCCAACCACCGTCTGCCATATCTTGTGCATCCGCGGCCTCTTCATCCTCTGTGACTGGGGGGACAGCAGTCACACCTGTTTTGGGGCGCAGACCTGCCACCTCTTTACCCGCAACAGCCAGCGTGATTGGCAGGTCATCATTTTCTTTGGAGGTGGGAACACCAGCTGGTCTTGAGCGCTGTCCGACATCGATAGCACCACCTTTGGATCAAGGCAACCTAACATGTCCACCTGCATCTTCCTCACAGACCGGCAGTTTGCCGGGGACACCCTTATCAACCCCGTCTAAGCACAATAGCCAGCCCTCGGTCCCTCAGATGTGGACAAGTAAAAGACCATTTCCTCCTAGCCATGAGAAAGCTAAGAGGTTGAATTTCACCATCTGCAAGCTCTTGGCTACAGAAATGCTGCCTTTCCGCCTGGTGGACACAGAGGATTTTCGAGACCTTATGTCCGTCGCAGTGCCCCAGTACCAGATGCCCAGTCGGCACTACTTCTCAAAGAAAGGTGTGCCTGCGCTCCACCAGCATGTCGCACACAACATCACCGCTTCTTTGAGAAACTCTGTGTGTGACAGGGTGCATTTCACCACAGACACTTGGACGAGTAGGCATGGACAGGGGCGTTACATGTCGCTGACTGGGCACTGGGTAACTATGGTGACAGCAGGACAAGGGGCTGCTGTCCAAGTCTTGCCGTCCCCACGAGTTGTGCGTCAATCCTCTTTATGTCATTTTTCCTCCACTGCTTCTGCCTCCTCAACCTCCTCTCGGTCTTCCACCTGCACCCAAAGCCTGTCTGGTCATGCCACAAGCTTTCTAACTGCGCAGAAGGGATCCTGCACACCTCCTTACTATGCTGGCAGTAGGGCTCAACGTCATCAGGCGGTTTTTACATTGAAATGTCTGGGAAATGTGAGTCACACAGCTGAGGAGTTGTGGTCAGCTCTGGAGAACCAATTTCATGAATGGTTGTCTCCACTGGACCTGAAACCAGGGAAGGCCGTGTGCGACAATGCTGCAAACCTGGGTGCGGCCCTTCGCCGGGGCAATGTCACACACGTGCCTTGTATGGCTCACGTGTTGAACCTGGTTGTCCAGCAATTTTTAGCCCACTATCCCAGACTAGATGGCCTTCTGCAGAGGGCACGGTCGCTGTGTGCTCACTTCCGCCGTTCGCATCCCGCAGCTCAGCGACTTACATCTCTACAGAAGTCGTTGGGCCTGCCACTTCACCGGCTAAAATGCGATGTGCCTACCCGGTGGAATTCAACTCTGCACATGTTGCAGCGACTGTGGCAGCACCGACAAGCCCTGGTGCAATACGTTCTGACGTATAGCCTGGGCCAACGAGATTCAGAGGTGGGGCAAATCACGCTGGAGGAGTGGTCTCAGATCAGGGACCTATGCACCCTTCTGCACAGTTTTGAAATGGCGACGAAGATGTTTAGTGCTGACGATGCCATTATCAGCATGACTATTCCGGTGATTTACATGCTGGAGCACATGTTAAACAGAATTCGGAGTCAGGTGGTGGCACAAGAGGTGGTGGAGGAAGTAGAGGAGGAGGAGTTGTATGCGGAAGGGCTAACATCTGCAAGGTCCAGATGGTCGGCAGCACCAGGGCGGCAGGCATGTGAGGGTGGGGGAGATGATTTTACCAGGGCGCATGGTAGCAGCCAAACTAGTGAGGAAGGTGCAGGAGCCCAGGAAGAAGTGGAGGACAAACTGATGGAAGACTCATCAGATGAGGGAGACCTTGATCACATTTCTGTTGTGCGAGGTTGGGGGGAGAGGACAGAGGAAGGAAGCATGATTGTTACCTCGCCACCAACACAACAGGGACTTGGTGCTCCTGGATGCGCAACACACATGAGTGCCTTCTTGCTGCACTACCTGCAACATGACCCTCGAATTGTGAGAATTAGAAATAATCCTGACTACTGGGTTGCCACACTGTTAGATCCCCGGTACAAAAGTAAATTTGCAGAAATTATTCCTGCCATAGAAAGGGATGCACGCATGCAGGAGTATCAGCAGAGACTGTTGCAGAATCTTACATGTGCTTTTCCACAAAATACCAGTGGTGCACGTAGTGAATCTCACAGTTCCAACTTGCCAACCGTGGGACCGTCAAGTGTTCAGCACTCAAACCGTAACAGAACCACAGTATCTGCTGGTAACATCAATTTTGCGGAATCATTTCACCACTTTTTTAGCCCATCCTTTGCAAGGCCACAGGAGACAAGAAGTCTGACACATAGTCAACGCCTAGAGACGATGGTACAGGAGTATCTCCAAGTAAACATTGAAGCCACGACTGTGTCACTGGACCCTTGCTCTTTTTGGGCTTCCAATCTGGATAAATGGCCGGAGCTAGCCACTTACGCCTTGGAGATCTTGTCATGCCCCGCAGCCAGCGTTCTGTCTGAACGTGTGTTCAGCGCTGCTGGTGGTGTGCTGACAGATAAGCGCACGCGGCTCTCCACTGATAATGTAGACAGACTCACGTTCATAAAGATGAACAAATCATGGATCCGAAACGACTTTTCTACCCCTGTGTCATCCTGGGGAGAGTAAAAGCTTGATGATTGGTTAAAATCACCCTACCAACCGTTTTAAGCTTTCAAATTACTAATCATGTTTATCTGTATCTTGACTGGAAAATAATTTGGGCTTTGTAGCAGTGTGCAGCACTGATCCTATTAGGCCATCTATAATAAGCTCCACCAGATTTAAAATTAAAAATAATTTTTAGCTGCATCTAGCCCGGAAAATAATTTTGGGGCTCCGAGATGCGCAAGACACATAAGTGCCTTCTTGCTGCACTACCTGCAGCATGACCCTCATATTGTCAGAATTCGAAGTAATCATGACTACTGGGTTGCCACACTCTTAGATCCCCCAAACTTTTCGATCAACCTTTTCATTTTAATAAAGACCAAAAAAATGGTCATTTTTGAAATTATAAGCATTAGCAGGTTGTTAGAAACTGAAATCAAACAGTTTTCAACTCAAAACATTATTCTAGGTGATGTTACATTTTCACATAGGACCCCTTGTTCGAAAGGAGCTTCTGAACTCTCTCGTCCATTGAATTTGTCAGGTTTTGGATGGTTTCTGCTTCAATTGTTTTGCATGAGGACAGAATACCCTCCCAGAGCTGTTGCTTAGATGTGAACTGCCTCCCGCCATCATAGACACTCCTTTTAATGATGCTCCAAAGGTTCTGAATGGGGTAGAGGTCAGGGGAGCATGGGGGTCACACCATAAGTTTGTCCCCTTTTATGCCCATATCAGCCAGAGATGCAGATGTTTTATGTGCAGCATGAGATGGTGCATTATCATGCAGAAAAATGATCTTGCTGTGAAATACACGGTTCTTCTTCTTGAACCATGGCAGGAAGTGCTGTTTGAGAAAATCCACATACATTATGGAGTTCATCTTTAGCGCCTTCAGGGATCCTAAAGGGGCCGACAATCTCTCTCCCCATGATTCCAGCCCAAAACATTACTCCACCTCCTCCTTGTTGGCGCTGTAGCCGTGTTTGCGTGGGGTGTCCATCAACCAGCCATCCTCCACTCCATTCATCTGGACCATCGAGCGCTGCACGGCACTCATCCGTGAACAAAACAGTTTTGAAATCAGTCTTCATGTAATGTTTGGCCCACTGGAGCCGTTTCTGCTTGTGTGAAGTGGATAGAGGAGGTCGACAGGATGGCGTATGCACAGCTGCAAACCTCTGAAGGACCCTGCATCTTGTTGTTCGGGGGACGTTGGAGGCACAAGCAGCTTCAAAAACTTGTCTGCTGCTATGACAAGGCTTTTTTGCCGCTGCTCTTTCAACCTGACGTAATTGCCTGTAGGAAAGAGTCCTCAATTTGCCCTTATCAGCACGCACACGTGTGTACTGTGAATCAGCTACATACTTCTTGATTGCCAAGACACTTCATCCTGATCATCGCACAATGTTGATTGTAGTCATGCCTTGACCTAAACACTCCACAATTTGTTGCTTCTCAGCAGCCGACACATCCTTTTTCTTTCCCATTTTGGCAGAAAATGTAGGCTGCTTAATAATGTGAGAGAGCCTTCTTAAGTAGTCTTGCCTTTCATTGGACATACCTGCCAAACTAATTAGCACAGGTGTCTGCAATTGCTTACAGTGATATAAAGAGCCCTGACACACATCACCATCAATGAGTTTAACTGACAAACAAACAAATTCTTCCCTTATCACTCCTAAACACTTTTTGCATAATAATTTGGAACGCGGTGTACATGTGCTTTTCCACAAAACACCAGTGGTTCACGTAGTGAATCTTACAGTTCTAACTTGCCAACCGTGGTCTGTATGGAATTGTTCAATAAAGGGCCCAAAATTAAGATAACATAGATGGGAGAGGTCTCTATGAATAGGAATTCCTAAGTATTTGATACCCTGTGAGGGCCAGGCAAAGGGAAAGTTGGACTGGATGGAATCCTATATGGATTTAGGGAGGGAGACATCGAGGGCCTCAGACTTCGCTGCATTGATTTTAAAATTTGACCATGTAACAAAGTGATCTATTTCAGCCATAACAGCAGGGATGGATATATGTGATTGAGTGATATATACTAGGACATCATCAGCAAATAGAGAGCACTTGTACTCGGTGCCTCCCACCTCAATCCACCTAATATTGGGGTTATGGCGAATTGATGAGAGCAGGTGCTCCGTCACTAGGATGTATAAGAGAGGGGACAGAGGACATCCCTGCCTTGTCCCATTGGTGATTGTGAAAGGTGATGAAAATGTTCTGACGCACCCCCTGGGCCTTGGGACACCCGGAGCCGGACCCTTTTTGGTGGATGCTGGTGGTTGTAGTCTTCATGGCGGCGATCCGGTTCCGTGGCTCAGGGCGGTCAAACCAGTGGCGGAACTATTTATGTGGTTTTGATGTTTAAATGTCCGACTACGCCACCCGTGGATTGCGGTCAGAGTGAACCGCCGCTACAGGGCAGACCGCTAAGGCTGGTGTTGTGGGTGCAGCAGAGCGTAGCATAACTCCCCACGGGAGGAGTATAGCCTCAGGGCAGTGTATGCGGAGGATGGGGGTGATGGTGCAGGGCAGCAGCAGTAACGACACGGAGTCAGTGATGCAGTTCAGGGCCTTTACTCACAGTTATTATCCAGACCACGTCTGCAGGTAACGGCTGCCCACGTCGTACTGTGCTCACCAGGTGAGGGGCTCAGACAACTCCCAGATAACTTTGGAGCGCTTCACAGGACCCCCTTTGTGTGTCCTTTGTCTGGCCTTTCTTACCAACACTTCTGTCCGGCTGCCTCGGGCCTCCTCTTGGTAAACTTGGCGCCAGTTTCCCTGACCCTATGTGGTGCCTTCCTAGCGGGTGGAGCAAGGGGCTGCGCCACATAAAATGTCAGAGCCTCCGGTTTCTAGCTGAGGGTCGTTTCCTGCCTCCACTAGTTCGGGGACCGGTCTCCCCCTTTGGCCTGACCCCTCCACGCAGGTGGATTCGGGCGTGCGGTGGCGACTCGCCCGTCCGCACCCCTGGGATCCCTTCATTCCTCGTTCCTGGAGCCTTCTCCGCTCCTCTTCCTTCCTTCTCCCTCTTGCAGGCCTGGGCCTCTGTTACTAGGCCCGCCTCCGGAGCAGAGCTCATGCAGAGCCCCTGCTCCCTGCCACTTCTGCTCAGACTTCTCTGCACTGAACTAAGATGGTGCCCACCTTTTATACTCCCTTCTCAATGCACCCAGGAACTGCTTCCTCCCTGCTCCTGCACTGCAGGGTTCCCCTTCCTCAGTGTTCCCTCCCCCCACTCCAGCCAGGGACAGGGACTGTCGTGCCCATCTCAGGGGCATATTGGTCGCCCTGCCCCACGGCAATGTGGTGTAATGCATGCAGGTGTCGGGTCCTGATCCACACTCCATCCTTATCTGAGAGTGAGATATCACACCTCTGGGTGAGGTGCAATACGTCTGTAGCAACCGAGCCCTCGGTGCTACAGTTCCATTTATCTTCAGCCTAGGTGACGTATTGTGATACAGGGCCGTGATTTTGGCTATAAAAGGGTCCCCTAGACCCCTACCCCAAGCTTTTTAAGAGAATCATATATGGCGTGCCAGGAGACTCTATGGATGCTTTCTCAGCATCCAACGAGAGTATCTACTTACAAATTTTTAACTGCATCTAGCCCAGGAAATACTTTGTGCCTAGTAGCAGTGTCTGCTAGTCAGCGGATTATCCCGGCTGTTAAGCAAGCTACACCACCTGTAGTTTGGACACTTAATTTTTTCAAAGGAAATGCTTCGGGACCACGGGATACTTAGTGAAGAGCATCAGGAGGCACCCCAAGGCATAGGGGCTGGGACTGGCACTAGGATGCCTTGCAGTGGACAGCCGAGCTCGATCCTTATAAAAGCTTTTTAACTGCAGCAGCTTTAGTGGACGCTACTGGAGCTGGAATTATGCGGCTGCTGGCATGAGACTTGCCCTCCAATAGATCCTTGTAAATGGATTTAAAGTGTATTCATTCAAATTAGAGGGACAATTTAAATTAAAAAGCTTAGAGCTGCCTCCACCACAGGGGGGCTCTCTCGACCCACCAGCGGACAGGCACCAGTATTGGGAGAGGGGGGCTGGCCGTCAGGGTTCACCGCGGCTCTGGCACAAACCCGGCGACACGGAGGTGGCACGGGCAGGAGCGGACTGGCCGTCTCGGCTTCTCACTTTTTGGATTTTAGAAGGGCATGACATGCCTATATCTGTGTCTCCCCCTCCTTTTACTCCTCCACCTCTTTTCTTTTCGCATGACTATATGTACTTGTCACTTTTCCATGTGTTAGTTGTGTCTTCTGAGCAGTTTGTCAGCTTTTGGACACCTTTGAAGGTGTTTTCTATGTGTTTCTATGTGTTTTTGTTTGCCTGCCATTGGTTTTAACGGTGTTCGAAGATGTTCGACGAACAGTTCGACGAACAGTTCGGCGAACACACGGGTGTTCGACGAACCGAACCGAACTCGAACACTACGGGGGTGGCTCAACACTATCTAGGACCACTCGGAGAGGTTGTCCTAGGCAAGAGTAAATCCTCTCCGTTCTTGACTCTATCCGTTTCTATTTCCTGTGGAGAGAACCGCTTCTTTGAAACCGCCCACCTGGATTCCGGAGCCGCCGGGAATTTCATTTCTCAGTCCCTTGTAGAGAAGTATCAGATTCCCACCAAACCTCTGGCTGAACCATTGGCAGTCGCTTCCGTGGATGGAAGACTCCTTCCGGTGACCATCGTGCTCGTCACAGAGCCTGTGACCCTTCAGGTGGGAATGTTGCTGACGCGCCCCCTGGGAACCGGGCCTTGTAGATGCTGTTGGTTGTAGTCACCGTGGTAGTGACCCGGTCTGTGACCCAGGGCGTTCAAACCAGTGTAGTTTATGTGAATCTGTTTGTATAGTCCGACTACGCCACCTGTGGAATGCGGTTATTGGGAACCGCCGCTGCGGAGCAGTCCCCTGAAGCTGGTGGTATGTGCAGCAAGGTGATGTGACTCCCCACAGGAAGAGTTTAGCTTCAGGCAGCGTGTATGCATGATGGTGGTGATAGTGCCTGGATCAGTAATAATAACACGGAGTCTTTGCATTGCAGTCCTAGGGTCTTTACAGGTGGTAATTATATAGGCCCAACGGGAGTACTTGCTAGGGATGAGGGCCTGGTCAGTCTGGGAGCAATCCTAGAATTCCCCTGGCCAGGTGGAGTTGTAGGCCTGCCGTTCTGACTGTACTCTTTTGGCTATCCCGCTTATAGTCGTGTTGTAGCCCACGTCCCTGAGTGTAACGTGCTGCTCACCCGTATGGCTGGCGACTCGGATCCCATGTATTCCTCGCTCCTCTGTGGCGGTACTGGTCCTTTCGTGTGGCTGAGCCTTCAGGCTTCTGTTGGCCAGGAGACCTACAATCTCCTGCCGTGCGGTTTCTGCTACTGGACTTGAAGGGTCCCACAGCCTCGGACTCCGGTGTCCGGTTCTCGGTGTGTGCTCTGGCTAGGACGAGCTCTGCCAGCTCCAGTCCTCAGCTCCTTGCTCCTTCGTGTCCTATCTGACTCCTGACACTGACTACACTCAGACTGACTAACCCCGCCTCCAGATCCAGTTATATAGGGCAGGATCCTCCCCTTTCTGGTCTGGAGCAGGAGGTGTTGCATGTAGTGTGTTCCCTGACCAGGAAACTCCTGTTTTGCTCCCAGACATGGTATTACTACCACTGTGGCAACCAGACCCCCTGGGGTGCCACATTGCACTCGGAGAGGATCTCCTTCTATGTGCTATCCGGACTCTCTCACTCCCTATTGCTAGGTCTACCCTGGCTACAGAGACATGAACCCGTTCTGAATTGGCGATCCACTGAGGTGCTCCGTTGGGGGCAGGATTGCCATGAGACCTGCCTGGTTCTGGTTCGCCCGGTTCGACCTCCGTCTACTCCGGCCAATTTACCTGGTCTACCGGCACCCATAGGCCATATGATTGCCCTATCGACCTGGTACCCAGTGCCACTCCACCCCGTGGGCGTATCTACCCCTTGTCGCTGGCCGAAACCCGGGCCATGTCGGAGTACATCGAAGAAAATCTGGCTAGGGGATTCATCCAGAAATCTACCTCCCCGGTTGGAGCTGGATTCTTCTTCGTAAAAAAGAAAGACGGCTCACTACGCCCCTGTATCGATTATAGGGGACTTAAGCAAATTATTATCAAAAATAAATACCCCCTGCCACTCACCTCAGAGCTGTTCGACCGCCTTAAAGGTGCGAAGATCTTCTCCAAGCTCGATCTTCGTGGGGCGTATAACTTGGTCCGGATCCGCCAAGGAGACGAGTGGAAAACGGCATTCAATACCAGGGACGGTCACTATGAATACCGTGTGATGCCCTTCGGTCTCTGTAATGCTCCAGCCGTCTTCCAAGAACTAGTTAATGACATCTTCCGTGAGCTCTTATATTCGTGCGTGGTGGTGTACCTGGATGACATCTTGGTCTTCTCTCCGGATCTACCCACACACCGGAGCGATGTTCGTCAGGTCCTGCATAGGCTCAGGCAGAATCACTTATACGCAAAATTTGAGAAATGCCTCTTCGAGCAGACCTCTCTTCCGTTCCTGGGCTATATTATCTCTAAAACCGGTCTACGGATGGACCCCGAGAAGGTCTGTGCCGTCTTAAAGTGGCCCCGACCGGAGGGGTTGAAGGCAATTCAGCGATTCCTGGGCTTCGCTAACTATTACCGCCTATTCATCCCGCATTTCTCTTCCCGGACTGCACCCATCTCTGCACTCACCCGTAAGGGTGCTAATCCTAAGGAATGGACGTCCGAAGCGGAGGAGGCCTTCCTCTCCTTAAAACAAGCCTTCTCTTCTGCCCCAGTGCTGCACCATCTGGATTGCAACAAACAGTTCCTTCTGGAGATTGATGCTTCCTCTTCCGGAGCCGGAGCTGTGCTCACCCAGAAATCTCCGTCCAGGAGAATGGTAACCGGCGGCTTCTTCTCCAAGCTTTTCTCCTCGTCCGAGCGCAACTATTCCATAGGTGACCGAGAACTGCTAGCCATCAAATTGGCGCTGGAGGAGAGGTGTTACCTGCTAGAGGGGGCTCTGCACCCGGTGGTCATCTATACTGACCACAAAAACCTGGCATATCTACAAAATGCCCAAAGACTCAATCCACATCAGGCCCGGTGGTCTTTGTTCTTCGCCCGTTTCAACTTTACCCTTCATTACCGCCCTGCGGATAAGAACGTTAAAGCCGACGCTTTGTCCCGATCCTTCCTGTCTTCTGATCAAGAGGAGGAGCCTATGCATGTCATCGATCCCTCCAAAGTAATGAATGTGGCTCCGTTGGACTTGTCTCGTCTCCCATACGGTAAGACGTTTGTAGCGGTTCTTCACTGGGGTCATTCATCTAAATTAGCCGGCCATGCTGGCCAGAGGAGGACCTTCCTGCTCATTACCCGGCATTACTGGTGGTCTTCACTGCGCAAGGATGTTGTAGACTTCGTCACGGCCTGTTCATCCTGTGCCCGCAACAAGGTTCCCAGACGTCTTCCAGCCGGCCGTCTCCTGCCTTTTCCCGTACCTGCTGCCCCGTGGCAACACATTGCTATGGACTTTATAATAATAATAATAATAATAATAGTTTATTTTTATAGCGCCAACATATTCCGCAGCACTTTACAAATTTTAGGGGGGACTTATACAGACAATACAGAATAAGCATATCTCATATCGAACGGAGTGAGGGCCCTGCTCGCGAGCTTACAGTCTATGAGGAAGTGGGGGAGACACAAAAGGTAAAAAGTACATATATTGTATAATGCAGCCTTGATATACTGAATAGGATAAATAATAATACATGGACTGGTCGCCAGCCAGTATGTGTGCAGTCCTGACAGAGGCTTTTATGTGCATGGTTGGTTTGAACCCGAAGTTGAAGAAGATTTTAATATGGGGGAAAGCTGGGATGGACAGAGTGTGTTTAGGTGATACGCCAGTCTAAAGAAATGTGTTTTTAGGGTTCGCTTGAAACTGTGGGTATTGGGAATTAATCGAACTGTCCTGGGTAGTACATTCCAGAGAATTGGCGCAGCACGTGAGAAATCTTGGAGACGGGAGTGGGAAGTTCGGATTATGGAGGATTTTAGTTTCAAGTCATTTGCAGAACGGAGGGCACGTGTAGGGTGGTAGACTGAGACAAGGGAGGAGATGTAGGGGGGTACTGAAGCATGGAGCGCTTTGTGGGTAAGCGTGATAAGTTTAAAACGAACTCTATATTGGATGGGCAACCAATGCAATGACTGGCACAGGGAAGAGGCATCGGTGTAGCGGTTGGCGAGGAATATGATCCTGGCTGCTGCGTTCAGGACGGATTGGAGAGGGGAGAGTTTAGTAAGAGGGAGACCGATTAGTAGAGCGTTGCAATAGTCAAGACGAGAATGAATAAGAGCGACAGTAAGAGTTTTTGCCGAGTCAAAGGTGAGAAAAGTCCTGATTCTTGAGATGTTTTTGAGGTGTAGATGACATGAACGAGTGAGTGATTTGATGTGAGGAGTGAAAGAAAGATCTGAATCAAAAATGACCCCAAGACAGCGGGCTTGTGGCTGGGGAGTAATGGTTGAGCCACAAACGGAGATGGCAATATCGGGCACAGGTAGATTAATGGAGGGAGGAAAGACGAGTAGTTCAGTTTTTGACAGATTCAGTTTTAGGTAGAGGGAGGACATAATGTTAGACACAGCAGAAAGACAATCACTGGTCTTTTGTAGTAATGCAGGGGTGATGTCCGGAGCAGAGGTGTATAATTGGGTGTCATCAGCATAGAGATGGTACTGAAAACCGAATCTACTGATTGTTTGTCCAATAGGAGCGGTGTATAAGGAGAAAAGAAGGGGGCCTAGGACTGATCCTTGAGGAACCCCGACAGTAAGAGGAAGTAGGGAGGAGGAGGAGCCGGCAAAAGACACAGAGAAGGAGCGGTCAGAGAGATAAGAGGAGAACCAGGAGAGAACCGTGTCCTTGAGGCCAATAGTGCGGAGCATAGTGAGGAGGAGCTGATGATCCACAGTGTCGAATGCTGCAGAGAGATCCAGGAGAATCAGCAGGGAGTAGTGACCATTAGATTTAGCTGTTAGTAGATCATTAGAGACTTTAGTGAGGGCAGTTTCAGTACAATGTAAAGAGCGGAAACCAGATTGTAAAGGGTCAAGAAGAGAGTTGTCTGAGAGATAGCGAATTAGACGGGAGTGGACCAGGCGTTCCAGGAGTTTAGAGATAAAGGGAAGATTGGAAACAGGTCTGTAGTTGGCCGTGCAGTTCTGGTCGAGGGATGGTTTTTTAAGTAATGGTTGTATGCTGGCGTGTTTACAAGAAGAGGGAAAGATACCAGATGAGAGGGAAAGGTTGAAAATTTTAGGTAGGTGAGAGGTGACAGCTGGAGCAAGGGACTGAAGGAGATGTGAGGGAATAGGGTCGCTGGTGCAGGTGGTAGGGCGAGAAGATGCAAGGAGCCTGATCACTTCATCTTCCGTGACTGGTTCGAAGTCAGAAAATGAGCAAGATACAATGTGGCGGGGGGGAGCATGCATAACATTTGGGGATTGGGAGAAAATTTCCTGTCGGATATGGTCAATTTTTTCTTTGAAATAGTTAGCCAGATCGTCAGCGCTGAGGTCGGTGGTCGGGGCCTGTGCTGTTTGATTGAGGAGAGAATGAAACGTGTCAAAGAGTCGTTTAGGATTATTGGAAAGTGAGATGATGAGGTTGTTAAAGTAGGTTTGTTTGGAGAGGTGAAGGGCAGAGTTATATGTTTTCAGCATAAATTTATAGTGGAGGAAATCTTCGGGCAGATTTGATTTTCTCCACAGCCGTTCAGCGCACCTGGAGTACCTCTGGAGAAGACGTGTTTGAGGCGTGTGCCAGGGTTGTCGCCGTCTATGCCGAATTGTTCTTTGTGTAGGAGGTGCGGCTTCATCCAGGGCGCATAGCATTATTTTGTTATAATGCTTCAATGCAGAGTCGGGACATGAGAGGGAGGAGATTGGGGCCAATGATGATTGCAACCTTTTTATAAATTTCTGGGTGTTAATGGCGCGTAAATTTCTATAAGTGTGGACGGTGGGAGTGTCTTGAGCAGAGTCACAGTTCTTGACAGAGAATGAAAGAAGATTATGGTCAGAGAGTGGAAGGGGAGAGTTAGTAAAGTCATGTACTGAGCAAAGCCGGGAGAAGATCAGGTCCAATGTGTTCCCGTCCTCATGTGTAGGAGAATTAGCAAGCTGTGAAAGGCCGAAGGAGGAGGTTAATGATAAAAGATGCGTGGCAGATGGGGAAAGAGGATCGCCAATTGGGATGTTAAAGTCTCCCATGATTATCGTGGGGATGTCGCAGGATAGAAAATTTGTAAGCCAGGCAGCAAAGTGATCCAGGAATTGACGGGGGGGACCTGGGGGGCGATAGACAACCGCCACTCGCAGGGAGAAGGGCCGGTAGAGTCTGACTGTGTGGGCCTCAAAGGACGGGAAGATAAGGGAGGGTACAGGGGGGATAACCTGAAAAGTACATTTTGTTGAAAGAAGCAGACCAACACCTCCACCTGATCTGTTGTCAGGTCGCGGGGTATGAGAGAAATGTAGGCCACCATAGGAGAGAGCTGCAGCGGCGGTGGTGTCCGACTGCTGGATCCAGGTTTCAGTGAGAGCCAGAAGGTTGAGGGAATTAGAGAGGAAAAAGTCATGGATGTAAGAGAGTTTATTACAAGCTGAGCGTGCATTCCAAAGGGCACAGTTGAATGAGACAGAAGATATGCAGGGAATATTAATGAGATTAGCAGGGTTTCTGAATGTAACAGGGAAAGAGTTAGTGTTATTATTACTGGAGGGTCCTGGGTTGGGAGAAATATCACCTGCGACTAATAGAAGGAAGATACAGAGAGTGAGCAGATGATTGAGTGATTTGTGAGAGCGTTTCCTGCGTTGTATGGTGGGAATGAATGGATCTGCGTGGTATAACATTGTGAAGAGAGCATGACAACTGTACATAGGAGAAGAGAGGAGTGAGGGATTAATATGGATGAAGTGTGCCGCATTTGTGGGAGAACGGTGAATGTGGATGATTGTAGCAACCAGAAAATAAATGGCACAGATACAAATGGTGAATACTGTTTGCCAAAAAGATGATCTGTAAGCAAGTTTGTTGGTTTGTCTTGCATGTCTTACCTGTCTCCTGCCCTGTCCAACTGCCATTTTCTAACTGCCAGGGCACTTTGCTAAATTATGGCACTTCGATAAAGTATGCATAAATGCTATATGCATAAATGCCCCCGCATAAATGCTGCCCCTTAACGAAGTCTCAATATATAGGGACGTATCTGCTTAGATCTGCACAGATTTAACTCATTAACAATCAATCACTAACTTAAAAGACAACAGGAGACCATAAAGTGCAGGGAAAAAAAAAAAAAAAAAAAAAAAACAGACTAGTAAACTCGGCATGGATCATAAACTCTTAAAGTAAGTGTGATGACCTTTAAGTATCATGGAATAAACTAGAGGAGTGAAAAAATATATACCAGAAATTGATAGGTTGCAGAGCATTGCATGGAGATATAATGCAGTTTTCAGGACAGATCACACAAGCAACTTTATTTCTGATCTCCCTGTTTCTGCCGATTGTACTGTCATTTGGTGGACGCTGACTGTTTTTCTAAAATGGCCCACTTTATCCCTCTGCCTGGTCTCCCGTCTACATCTGTGCTGGCTAAGGACTTCATCCATCATATCTTTCGTCTCCACGGCTTACCCCTCCACATTGTGTCTGATCGAGGGGTCCAGTTTACTTCGCGCTTCTGGAGAGCTGCGTGTAAGCTGCTGGATGTCTCTCTGGATTTCTCCTTGGCTTATCATCCTCAGTCCAATGGACAAGTGGAACGTATCAACCAGATCCTTACCAGCTTCCTCCGGTACTTCGTGAACGCTCACCATACCGATTGGGTAGAGCTCCTACCATGGGCCGAGTTCTCCTATAATAACCATTAGAGCGAATCTTCTTCCAAGTCCCCGTTCTTTGTGGTCTACGGTCAACACCCCCGGATTCTGTTTCCCGTCTCCATTTCAGTGGACAATCCTGCCGTGGAGTCTCTGGTCAGCGAATTTTCCACCATTTGGGAGGACACTAGATCCACACTTCTTCAATCCTCCGAGCAGATGAAAAGACATGCTGATAAGAGACGTCTGGATCCGCCTCAATTCCGTCCGGGAGACAAGGTTTGGCTCTCCTCCAAACATGTTCATCTCAAAATACCTTTTTATAAGTTGGGTCCATGGTTCATCGGTCCATTTGAAGTTCTCAAGCAAATCAATCCAGTGGCCTACAAGTTAAAACTCCCGGCCACCTTACGGATTCCAAACTCCTTCCACGTATTTCTCCTCAAACCGGTTGTTCTTAATTCTATTTCCGACAATCCAGGTACCTCCCCAGCTCCGGTCTCCGCTGAGGACGTCTATGAGGTAGAGAACATTCTGGCCACCAAGAGGGTAAGAGGAAAAACCTTTTTTCTGGTGGATTGGAAGGGGTTTGGCCCAGAGGAGAGAACTTGGGAACCCAGGGAGAACATCGACACCCCGCTTCTTCTTGAAAAAAATTTTTTGGACCTAAAGAAGAGGGGGCGTAAAGGGGGGGTACTGTATCATCGGCGTCTCTGCCCTCTGACAGGCAGAGATGCCGTTCCCCTTACCGCCGCGCTCCGGGCCTTGCGTCTTCTGGCCCTCCTGCTGCTGCTGGAGTGCGCAGCTTCCCTAGCACTGTGCTTAGGGCGCGCGCATGGTCCCTCCCTCTTAAAGGGGCCGCGCGCGCCGTCCTAAGGAGTCCCCGGCCAATGGCCGGAGGACCTCTCATATAAAAGGCACCTCCTCCAAAATGGAGGTGCCCGTGCAAGGTTGCAGCTTTGTGTTCTAAACTCTTCTTCAGCCCTCAGGTCCCACTGCTAGTCTGACTACCAGTCCACCAGCCTGACTACCAGTCCAATCCACCAGCCTGACTACCAGTCCAGTCCGCCAGCCTGAATACCAGTCCAGTCCGCCAGCCTGACTACCAGTCCAGTCCGCCAGCCTGACTACCTGTCTAAGCCAGCCAAGTACACTCTCCAGCCCGATGGTCTGCCTACGGTCCAAACCCGCTAGACTGTCTATGGGCCAGGCTTGCCTGCCTACCCGGAGAACGTACCAGTTACCTGCCAGTTACCTGCTGTGCCTACCAGCCAGCCTACCTGGAGGCTCTTGCCAGTTACCCGTGGTGTCTACCAGTCCGTCTACCCGGATCACCCGTCAGCCTGCCTGCCGTGCTCATCCGCTGTACAGGTCAGTCCCTGCCTTCTGACCCGTGGAAGTCACCTGCTCTCATACAAGGACTGGCCCAGAGTAACACCTGGTCCCTCTGCTCGGTCTTTCCCTGGATCACGGAGTCGATTGAGCCGCCGTGCGACCTTGGTCAGTCCGAGTTGATACCTAGTCACGCCCCTCTGGTCCCTCCTTGCACCGCAGCACAGAGTTTCCACCACCTGGATCCGTAACAGTCATTAGTCATCTGCACTGCAAACCTCCTAATGTGGAAGTGAGCGGCAACAGATTACTCCTTTATGCCCCATCCCCCTGATGATGCCTGAGAGCCGGCGAAACATGTTGGGGTCTATATATTTATAGATGGAGAGAGACAGGACCTGAATTACAATTACGGTGACAATCTACCTGTATATAACTAATGGCTGACTGCAGCAGTAAATCATACAGTGTATTCAGTGCCTGTGAACGTGATACAAATGCACAAAGGAGCATTAATAATGGGGTCACTCATTCATGGGGGTTTTATTGTTTTGTTTGGGTTATATGTAAATAATATTAATAAAAGCGACACTATAAAGAGAAAGAAGATTTCAGTGACCCCAGAGCTGAGTTATAATAAGGTAAAAAGCACAGCAGTGACCCGTCCTTCCCTGGGGTTGTGGTGGGATTACTGTATATCACATGTGATCGGCCATTGGTAACGGTACAACCTGTATTATATATATCACTGATGGCTTTATTATATACTTCCCCAATATCACCATATTCCTGTCTTCATACATAGTATATTCTGTGTCAGAGCACATATAACACCCTTCATGCTTAGTACACATGTAATAATACTACTGTGACTACATAACATCACCATCTACAGCCGGCCACATGCTCATTACATGGTGCAAATGGCAGAACTGCACCAACCAGAGTGCCTTATACCAGTGCCAGTCAGGACCTCTATATAAGGGACTGCTCCATCATGTGTCCCCCGCACACAGTAACCACATACACAGTACAATAGTGCTATAAGACTCCATCCACACTGTACATATAACTGCCAATGACTCCTGTCCGGTCTGGTGTTGGCTGTTTGGTAAAGTATATTATCCCCTTTCCCTTTCTCTATTGGGCACCAGTATATATATATATATATATATATATATATATATATATATATATATATTGTATATACGCGCCCTCCATCCTGGTATATATGTCCCTCATCCTGGGCCCCATCCTGGTATATACAGTGATACAGGGATGTGAAAAAGTGTTTGCCCCCTTCCTGATTTCTTATTCTTTTGCATGTTTGTCACACTTAAATGTTTTAGATCACAAAACAAATTTAGATATTAGACAAAGATAACAAAATGCAGTTTTTAAATGAAGGTTTTTATTATTAAGAGAAATAGAAATCTAAACCTACAAGGCCCTGTGTGAAAAAGTGATTGCCCCCTAAACCAAATAACTGGTTGGGCCCCCCTTAGCAGCAACAACTGCAATCAAGAGTTTGCGATAACTGGCAATGAGTCTTTTACAATGAGGATTTCTCTGGAGGAATCTTGGCCCACTCATCTTCGCAAAAGTTTTGTAATTCACCCACACTGGAGAGTTTCCGAGCATGAACCGCCTTTTTAAAGTCATGCCTCAGCATCTCAATCGGATTAAGGTCAGGACTTTGACTAGGCCACTCCAAAGTCTTAATTTTGTTTTTCTTAAGCCATTTAGAGGTGGACTTGCTGGTGTGTTTTGGATCATTGTCCTACTAATGCACCCCATAGTCATATATAGTAGTATAATGCATGCCTATAGTCATTCATAGTAGGATAATGCACCCCCATAGTCATATATAGTCATATATAGTAGTATAATGCACCATCATAGTCATACATACTAGTATAATGCACCCCATAGTCATTCATAGTAGTATATTGCACCCCCATAGTCATATATAGTAGTATAATGAATGCCTATAGTCATTCATAATAGGATAATGCACCCCCATAGTCATATATAGTCATATATAGTAGTATAATGCACCATCATAGTCATACATACTATTATAATGCACCCCATAGTCATTCATAGTAGTATATTGCACCCCCATAGTCATATATAGTAGTATAATTCACTCCATAGTCAAATATAGTAGTATAATGAACCCCCATAGTCATATAAAGCAGTATAATTCACCCTGTAGTTATACTTTGGCAGTATAATGCACCCCCATAGTCATATACAGTAATATAATTCACCCCATAGTCATAAATAGTAGTATAATGCTTCCACATATTCATACATAGTAGTATAATGCACCACCATAGTCATATATAGTAATATAATGCTCCCACATAGTCATATATATTAGTATAATGCACCCTATAATCATATATACTGTATTAGTATAATGCATCCCATAATCATATATAGTAGTAAAATGCACCCCTATAGTCATATATATTAGTATAATGCACCACCATAGTCATAGGACTAGCCCCCTGGGCCGTGGGGCACGCGGATCCGGGCGATAGGGGAACGATGGGGGAAGTAGTAGTGGCGGCCCGGTCCCGCGGCTCAGGGTGGTCAGGCCAATGGTAGTCTGCTACGTGCTTCAGATAATGTCCGACTACGCCACCTGTGGATTGCGGTTATTAGGAACCGCCGCTGCATGCAGACCGCTGGGGCTGATGAGGTGTGCAGCTAGGGTAGTGTGACTCCCCACGGGAAGAGTGCGGCCCCAGGGCAGTGTAGTGGATGGTTGGAGTGATGGTGGTGAAGGTCCCAGTACCGGTAGTGCCGGAGGAACGAAGGAGCACACGGACAACAAGTTACAGTCCAGGGTCTCTACTCACAGTTCGTTTGTTCCGGGTCACTTCCGTCGGCAGTGACCGCCCGAGCCGTGCTGCGTCCACCAGGTGAGGGGCTCAGTCAACTCCCAGGCAGTTCAGGAGCATGGCACAGGACCCCCTTTAATCCTTTCTCTGGCCTGCCTCACCAGTGACCCACTTTTATCCAGCTGCCACGGACTCGTGCGGTTAAACGTGGGCCCCGTCCTCCGCTGTCCTATATGGTGCCTTCCTAGCAGGTTTGATGAGGTGTCGCACCAATAGATGATCACGACGACCGGTCTTTGGCTGAGGGTAGTTTCTCCTCCACCAACTTGGGATCCGGTACCCTTAATCTGCCAGACCCTTCACCCTGGATTCTCGTGGGTTCTTAGGATCCCTTCCACCTTCTTGTTCCTGAGCCCTTCTGTTTCTCTCTCTCTTTCTTTGCAGTTCCTTTCTGTTTCTGTTCCTTTCTGTTCCTTTCTCTTGGAGCTGAGATGAGCCAAAATCTCAGCTTCCCTTCACCTCCTCCTCGGCCTCTCACTAGGCCCTTCTGGAGTAGAGCTCCTACAGAGCCTCTACTCCCTGTCTTCTCCTCTCTGGACAGAACGAACCTAGATCTAAGATGGTGCCCACCTTTTATACCTCCCTCTGACCATGAGCCCAGGTGACCAGCAACCAATGAGCTCCTTCCTACGCTCAGGAACCAACCCCTATCTGCCCCTACAGCACTGGGTGTTCCACCCCCCCTCCCCACTCCAGGCAGGGACATAGTCGGTCGTACCTGCACTTATGTCTAGTGGGAGCACCGTTGAGCTGTCCCTCGGAAATGGGGTGTGTGTGCTGTATGCAGCTAACTGAGCCCTGGTCCATACTCCATCCTTACCTGGGAGTGGAATATCACACCTCTGGTCTGAGGTGCAATACCCCTGTAGCGGCCGAACCCTCGGGGCGCTACACATACATAGTAGTATTATGCACCCGCATAGTCATATATATTGGTATAATGCACCCGCATAGTCATATATATTAGTATAATGCACCCCTGTAGTCATACATAGTAGTATAGTGCACCTCCATAGTCATATTCATTAGAATAATGCACCTCCATAGTCATATATATGACTGGCTCCCCATTGCCCAGAGACTCCAGTTCAAAACCCTAACCATGGCATACAAAGCCGTCCACAACCTGTCTCCTCCATACATCTGTGACCTAGTCTCCCGTTACTTACATGCACGCAACCTCCGATCCTCATGAGATCTCCTTCTCTACTCCCCTCTTATCTCCTCTTCCCACAATCGCATACAAGATTTCTCCCGTGCATCCCCCCTACTCTGGAACTCTGTACCCCAACATATCAGACTCTCGCCTACCATGGAAGCCTTCAAAAGAAACATGAAGACCTACCTCTTCCGACAAGCCTACAACCTGCAGTAACCATCACTCCACCACATTACTGCATGACCTCCTCTACCCCCACCTACTGTATCCTCACCCATCTCTTGTAGAATGTGAGCCCTCGCGGGCAGGGTCCTCGCTCCTCCTGTACCAGTCGCTGACTCGTTTTGTTAAGATTATGTAAATGTTTTTGCTATGTATATTCCTATCACATGTAAAGTGCCATGGAATAAATGGCGCTATAATAATAAATAATAAATAAATATATATTAGTATAATGCCGCCCCATAGTCATATATATTAGTGTAATGCACCCCCATAGTCATATACTGTATATTAGTATAATGCATTCCCATAGTCATATAGGGACGCACATCCAGTTGAAGTTTCTACTGGCGTCGCCTGCCTCCTGCATGAAGGGATTAATAGAATAATAATAAAAAAAAAACACTAGAAGTCGAAATGAAGTTCTCTGCCGTTCCTCTGGACTCTAAACTGTCACCCATGATGCCCACATCAGTGTATAGAGCAGAGCAGGTCCATGACCTGCTGCCTGGCAGGTGCCACCTGAGGTTCCATCACCTCTGACCTCACCTGCACACGACCAACTGCCGTTTACTTTCATCTGTCGGCTGAAGCGATCGGACGGAGGTTTGCGGTTTGGAAGATTTTGGAAGATATTTTTGCAAATGGCGTCTACTAGACATGGAGAACAGAGCGAGGAGAAGAAGAGGAAGAGAGAAGAGGACAGCGTGACCGGATTCAAGAAGATCATGAAGAGGAGAGAAGCCAACAATGGATTGGAGGAGTCAACACCTGGATGCAGCGGAGACCTGGATCATCCAGCCCCTATGCCAGGCTTAACATCAGCCGCTTCGACATCTACCAGGTCTTGGGTAGGGGCGCCTTTGGCAAAGTAAGTCCTACATATTTTATATTCATTTTAAACCTGAAGTTTTTATTATATCCTCATGTATTGTTCTCTGTTATCAGCCATGTCATGCTTTGTTGTTGCACATTGTAGTGCTCTGTGAGATGACATAAGTCATCTCCATAGTTAGGTCTAGTGCTGCTATAACGTGGTATTCTTCTACACTGGATGGTTGATCTCAGGGGTCACAGCTGTAGGGAGCAGGGGACATTGTTTTTTTCCATGTCATCATCAATATTGGCTCCTATCAGGCGGCCATATTGTACATACGTTGCTCTCTGTTTTTTTATTAAACCTTAATAGACAATGATATTCAGACCACACTAATGCCAACTCAAAGCCTCCACTAATGCTTGTTATGTTTATTCCCATATGGTAACAGTGGAAAACCCTTTAAAGAGTCGCTGTTGTTTTAATTTTTATTTCATTAACAGCACACATGAAAATAAGCAACATAATAAATATTATTTGAGAAATCTGCTTCTTTCTCCACCAAGATTGATTTTTCATTTTCAAAGTCTCTATTTTCGTGTAAAATCTGTATTTAGTGAAGACAGATTGTTACGTTACTGAGATAGGAGATGACAGTTGGTGCTGATAATATTCTATGTAAAGGGGGAGAGGGAGGAGCTAAAGGCAGAATTCCTCCCTCCTCCTTCCACTTCTCTTCTACATAGAATATTATCAGTACCAACTGTCGCCTCCTTTCTCAGTAATGCAACAATCTTTTATCACTGAATACAGATTTTAAGCGAAAATTGAGAATTTTAGAAAATGAAAAATCAGTCCTGGTAGAGAAAAAAAGCAGATTTCTGTGATTAGATTTATTACACATTGCTTATTTTCATGTGTATTATTGATTTATGAAATAAAAATGCTGACTATTTTTTATCACCTTTCCATAGCCCATCCCTGGAGTAGGCAGTGCATTATGCGCATAGATTTGCTCCTCTACATGGTCCTGGTTACCAGCAGATTGAGAAACCACTCAGTTTTATCATGTGCCTTAGTAGAAAATCCAGATCCCTTCCACTTCCTGCAGAGACCTTCCAAGTATTCTTCATTTGTCTTTTTCAGGTGGTCCTGGCATCAGTCCCCGGCCCTAACATCAATGATTACCATAAAAGAGGACAATGAGGACACCATTATGCGAGAGCGGCGGATACTCCTGGCGGCCAGAGACTGCCCATTCTTATGCCACCTCTATGCTGCACACCAGTCTCTGCAGAGGGCATATTTCATCACGGAGTATCTGTTCGGTGGCAGCCTGGAGGACTTGATCAGGATGTGCGACTGCCTGAACATCGGCAATGTGAGGTGAGAAAACGGAAAATGTACCTAAAGGAGAACTAAGGGATGGAAAAAAACTGAGGTCTGGGTGTAGCTAAGGAAGCACTGGCAGGGCATATGTTTAGGGTGCTGGATGCAGGCAGTGGGGTGCCAGGATATTTGGGAATTGCTAGAGAAGGGTTTGATGACATTGATACTACACTCTGTTCTCTCCGTCAGATTCTACACAGCAGAGATTGTTTGAGGCCTCCAGTTTCTCCATGGACACAACATCGTCCACCGGTAAGCAGAACGTTCCTCCTTCTCTCTGTCTCCTTTACATTCTGGAGATATGACCCTCAGCATTCCTGCTGTCCTGCCCCCTATTCTACCTGGTCTTGTAGTGATCCATTTTCCATCACTTGTATCACTGGACAGATTTCTAATTTTATTTTCTTCTTTCATTGCAGAGACATAAAGCCGGAAAACATCATGTTGGATGCAGATGGCCACATCCGTATAATCGATCTAGGACTTGCCCAAGATGGCGTCACCTCCTCCAAAAACATGTCTGGAGTGATGGGCACTTTCCACTACATGGCCCCTGAGGTGTTTCGTAGAAAACCATACGGTGCAGCAGTGGACTGGTGGAGCCTGGGGATCGTGGTATCCAGGATGGCAGCAGGACGATTCCCATTTTACAACGGCCCCGTCAAGCAAACGGCTTTCAAAGCTATCATCAACGAAAAGCCAAAATTTCCATCTTGGCTTGATGCTGACGTGAAACATCTCATCAAGAAGCTGCTGCGCAAAGACCCTCAGACGCGCCTGGGTGTGAGCGAGAACATCCGTTTTTTACCACCATTGCCTGGGAGGAACTGGAGAAAAGGAGTGCGGAGCCGCCATTTACACCATTCAGGCCAATTCTGGAGAACCATCATCTGCAGTGGCCGGAGCATACAGTCCTTCACCCGGATTTACGTACGTGTCATCAAACTGGGCCCGGTAAGGATCTTTTCATCTGGGGATAACCCCCATTAGGTGTTCTCACATTGTGGTAATCATCATCCATCTTGTCTTTTTTTACATTTTCTGCTAATGGCTTTATGTCTCTGTTTTTCTTAGGTGGATGAAAAGATCTGGACTGTGAAAGATTCCATGACCATCTGGTGAGTGACCGCTGTACAGACAGGACACCTATTATATCAGTACATTGTATCAGATGTTACATAGCGGAATGGTTCATTATAAAGACCATTCCCCTAATAACAGAAGATGCGGTAGACAGAAGATTTCATGTCTTCCTCTTATGTCTTGCAGGATGAGTCCGTGCCAACTGCCCAGAACTCCATGCCTCCTGACCCGTACCTCGTCTCTGCTGCTGTTCGTCACCTCGGCTGCCCTTCAACATCAGCTCTCTCTATAACATCTTCATGCCGGACCACTGCCATTGTTTTGCTGCCCCAGACCCTTGACCTGGCCTCCTCCAATCCTGGGCGCGAATTTGACATCCCTCCAGCCCGAAGATCTTCTACCCCAGGAGCGGCCTGTGTTAAGTTTCCATCTGGTGAGTTCAGGAAAAATCATCCTGGGGCAGCGGAGCAACAGAATGTACACGGAGCGGCCATTATCCCTGAACTCACCTTAGCACAGGCCTGGTAAGTATCGCACCCATCACATCACCCACACTACATGATCAGTATAGGGGCACACACTGCATGATCAGTGTAGGGGCACACACTGCATGATCAGTATAGGCACACACACTACATGATCAGTATAGGCACACACTACATGATCAGTATAGGCACACACACTACATGATCAGTATAGGCACACACACTGCATGATCAGTATAGGGGCACACACTGCATGATCCATGATCAGTATAGGGGCACACACTGCATGATCAGTATAGGCACATGTAGCACCCTGAGGATTCGGCTGCTACAGGGGTATTGCACCTCAGCCAGAGGTGTGATATTCCACTCCCGGGTAAGGATGGAGTGTGGAACTGAGCTCAGTAGGCTGCATGCACTACACACATCCCATTTCCGGAGGGCAGGCCAACGGTACTCCCACTTAGAAATGTGCAGGTACGACCGAGTCTGTCCTTGGCTGGAGTGGGAGGGGGGTGGAACATCCCAGTAGTGTAGGGGCAGATAGGGGGAGCAGTCTGGGTAAAGATAGGAGCTCATTGGGTGCTGGTCACCTGAGCTCACACATAGAGGGAGTATATAAGGTGGGAACCATCTAAGATCAGGGTCAGTCAGGCAGTCTGTCAGTCTTTTGTGGAGTGAGTAGAGGAAGAAAGCAGAAGAGCAGAGCAGCCCCAGGCCAAGAGAGAGGAGAAAGAAGGACCCAGAGGGGGAGAAAGAAGGAACTCTGAGAGCCCAAACTAAATCAAAGGGTGAAGAGTTGGCACAAGGGTACCGGATCCCAAGCTGGTGGAGGGCACTAATCCTCAGCCAGAGACCGGAGGCCGTGGGCAGAATCTGCCACGGCCACTCACCATATCCACCCGGAAGGCAGACCACGCATAGGGTCAGGGAACCCAGAGACAAGGGTTTACCAACAAGAGGCCCGAGGGAGCCGGACTTAGGTGGATCCCTGGTGGGGAAGGCCAGAGACGAGGACAGGACAGAAAGGGAGCTCAGAACCACGCTCCGGAACTACTTGGGGGTTGGCCGAGTCCAGGACCTGGTGGACGCAGCACGGCTCGGGTGGTCACTCAAGGCCGGAGTGACCGGTACAAAAACAGCAGTAAGTAAAAACCCTGAACTGCACAACCCGACTCTGACTCTCATTACCATCTTCACTGCACCTCCACAACCACCATCCTCTGCACCTGACCCCCTGAGGCCATACCCCTCCCGTTGGGGGTTATACTACCGAAGCTGCACAAACACCATCAGCCTCAGCGGACCCTGCTGCAGCGGCGGCCGTAGTGACCGCAATTCAACGGGTGGCGTAGTCGACATAAAGAACATCCAGTAACATCATAGGACTGCCACACACTGAGCTTGACACCCTGGGCACGGACCGGGTCACAGCCACTCGGAGACTACAACCCCCATCTGATCCGGCTCCGGGTATTCCCCCAAACAACACTGGCCCAGGGGGCGCGTCACACACACACTACATGATCAGTATAGGCACACACACTGCATGATAAGTATAGGCACACACAGTGCATGATCAGTATAGGCAGACACTGCATGATCAGTATAGGCACACACACTACATGATCAGTATAGGCACACACACTGCATGATCAGTATAGGCACACACACTACATGATAAGTATAGGCACACACACTGCATGATAAGTATAGGCACACACACTACATGATCAGTATAGGCACACACAGTGCATGATCAGTATAGGCAGACACACTACATGATCAGTATAGGGGCACACACTGCATGATAAGTATAGGCACACACACTACATGATCAGTATAGGGGCACACACTACATGATAAGTATAGGCACACACTACATGATAAGTATAGGGGCACACACTACATGATAAGTATAGGCACACACTACATGATCAGTATAGGGGCACACACTACATGATAAGTATAGGCACACACACTGCATGATAAGTATAGGCACACACACTACATGATCAGTATAGGGGCACACACTGCATGATCAGTATAGGGGCACACACACTACATGATCAGTATAGGCACACACACTACATGATCAGTATAGGCACACACACTGCATGATCAGTATAGGGGCACACACTGCATGATCAGTATAGGGGCACACACACTACATGATCAGTATAGGCACACACACTGCATGATCAGTATAGGCACACACACTACATGATTAGTATAGGCACACACACTACATGATCAGTATAGGGGCACACACTACATGATCAGTATAGGCACACACACTACATGATCAGTATAGGGGCACACACTACATGATCAGTATAGGCACACACACTACATGATCAGTATAGGCACACACACTACATGATCAGTATAGGCAGACACACTACATGATCAGTATAGGCACACACACTGCATGATTAGTATAGGCACACACAGTGCATGATCAGTATAGGCACACACACTGCATGATCAGTATAGGCACACACACTACATGATAAGTATAGGCACACACACTGCATGATCAGTATAGGCACACACACTGCATGATAAGTATAGGCACACACACTGCATGATCAGTATAGGCACACACAGCATGATAAGTATAGGCACACACACTACATGATCAGTATAGGCACACACACTACATGATCAGTATAGGCACACACACTACATGATCAGTATAGCTACACACACTACATGATTAGTATAGGGGCACACACTACATGATAAGTATAGGCACACACACTACATGATCAGTATAGGCACACACACTACATGATCAGTATAGGCACACACACTACATGATCAGTATAGGCACACACACTGCATAATCAGTATAGGCACACACACTACATGATCAATATAGGCACACACACTACATGATCAGTATAGGCACACACACTACATGATCAGTATAGGCAGACACACTACATGATCAGTATAGGCACACACACTGCATGATCAGTATAGGGGCACACACTACATGATCAGTATAGGCACACACACTGCATGATCAGTATAGGCACACACACTGCATGATAAGTATAGGCACACACACTACATGATAAGTATAGGCACACACACTACATGATAAGTATAGGCACACACACTACATGATCAGTATAGCTACACACACTACATGATCAGTATAGGCACACACACTGCATAATCAGTATAGGCACACACACTACATGATCAATATAGGCACACACACTACATGATCAGTATAGCTACACACACTACATGATCAGTATAGGCACACACACTACATGATCAGTATAGGCACACACACTACATGATCAGTATAGGCACACACACTGCATGATAAGTATAGGGGCACACACTACATGATCAGTATAGGCACACACACTACATGATCAGTATAGCTACACACACTACATGATCAGTATAGCTACACACACTGCATGATCAGTATAGGCACACACACTACATGATCAGTATAGGCACACACACTACATGATCAGTATAGGCACACACACTACATGATCAGTATAGGCACACACACTGCATGATAAGTATAGGGGCACACACTACATGATCAGTATAGGCACACACACTACATGATCAGTATAGGCACACACACTACATGATCAGTATAGGCACACACACTGCATGATAAGTATAGGCACACACACTGCATGATCAGTATAGGCACACACACTACATGATCAGTATAGGCACACACACTGCATGATCAGTATAGGCACACACACTACATGATCAGTATAGGCACACACACTACATGATTAGTATAGGCACACACACTACATGATCAGTATAGGCACACACACTGCATGATCAGTATAGGCACACACACTGCATGATCAGTATAGGCACACACACTACATGATCAGTATAGGCACACACACTGCATGATCAGTATAGGCACACACACTACATGATCAGTATAGGCACACACACTACATGATCAGTATAGGGGCACACACACTACATGATCAGTATAGGCACACACACTACATGATAAGTATAGGCACACACACTACATGATCAGTATAGGCACACACACTACATGATCAGTATAGGCACACACACTGCATGATCAGTATAGGCACACACACTACATGATCAGTATAGGCACACACACTGCATGATAAGTATAGGCACACACACTGCATGATCAGTATAGGCACACACACTACATGATCAGTATAGGCACACACACTGCATGATCAGTATAGGCACACACACTACATGATCAGTATAGGCACACACACTACATGATTAGTATAGGCACACACACTACATGATTAGTATAGGCACACACACTGCATGATCAGTATAGGCACACACACTGCATGATCAGTATAGGGGCACACACTACATGATTAGTATAGGCACACACACTACATGATCAGTATAGGCACACACACTACATGATCAGTATAGCTACACACACTACATGATTAGTATAGGCACACACAGTGCACACAGTAATTTTGGCACATAGATGTAGGACATAGTTCGGCTTTTGATCGGGATTTAATCTGATCGCCATATTCGGGGTCAGGAAGGAATTTTTCCCCCTAATATGAGGATAATTGGCCCATTCTTCATAGGGGTTTTCGCCTTCCTCTGGATCTACACGGCCTTACATAGGTTTAGTATCATAAATTAATAAGTAGATTCACACAGAAGAAAAGAAATTATAAAAAATAAAATAACATTTTCTTAGTTAAAAAGAAAAATTAGTTTATTCAAATATAAATGATAATTAGTACTAGTAAATAATTTTTGTTACTTAGAAAATTACACAGCTTAGGTATATTACACAGGTCAGGTACATTACACAGTGTAACGGGTCTGGGAGGCGGAACCTCTGAGCAACTATACAAGGGGGCGGCCCTTGTAAGAAAGCGGGTGGCGCCCAGGGAAGACGGGCAGGTAGTCACAGCAAGTGACAGGGACAGTCTCTGGGAAAACGGGCAGGTGGTCATGGCAAGTGACCGGGACAGTCTCTGGGTAAATGGGTAGGTGGTCACGGCAAGTGACCGGGACAGTCTCTGGGTAAACGGGCAGGTGGTCACGGCAAGTGACCGGGACCGTCTCTGGGTAAACGGGCAGGTGGTCACGGCAAGTGACCGGGGCAGTCTCTGGGTAAACGGGCAGGTGGTCACGGCAAGTGACCGGGACAGTCTCTTGACAGGCGGGTGGTCACGGCAAGTGACGGCAGAGCCTCCAGGTAGGCAAGCAGGCTGGTAGCAGGTGAGCGCTCCCAGGTGAGCGGGCAAGAGTCTCTGGACAGGCAGGTGGTCACAGCACGTGACGGCGGAGCCTCCAGGTAGGCTAGCAGACAGGTAGAAGGTGAGCGCTCCCAGGTGAGCGGGCAAGAGTCTCTGGACAGGCAGGTGGTCACAGCACGTGACGGCGGAGCCTCCAGGTAGGCTAGCAGACAGGTAGAAGGTGAGCGCTCCCAGGTGAGCGGGCAAGAGTCTCTGGACAGGCAGGTGGTCACAGCACGTGACGGCGGAGCCTCCAGGTAGGCTAGCAGACAGGTAGAAGGTGAGCGCTCCCAGGTGAGCGGGCAAGAGTCTCTGGACAGGCTGGTGGTCACAGCACGTGACGGCGGAGCCTCCAGGTAGGCTAGCGGGCAGGTAGCAGATGTGCGCTCCCAGGTGAGCGGGCAGACGGATCCATAGACAGACTGGCAGGGCTGGTAGGCAGACTGTCGGACCGCAGGAATAGTAGCAGGTTGACACGAGACAGGCAGGTATCAGACAGGAAGCTGGCAGGAAACTGGCAGGTAACTGGAAACGGGACCTGAGAGCTGAAGCAGAGTGATGAACTGTGCTACAACATTGCTCGGGCACCTCCATTTTGGAGGAGGTGCCTTATATATGGTGAAGTCCTCCGGCCATTGGCCGGGGACTCCTTAGGACGGCGCGCGCGGCCCCTTTAAGAGAGGGGGAGCGCGCGCGCGCCCTAAGCACCGTGGCCGGCAAGGAGCGCGCGCTGCTAGCAGAGCGGGAGGAAGACGCCGGGCACGGAGCGGAGAGGTGAGGGGAACAGCGTCCCTGCCTAGCAGGAGGCAGGGACGCCGACGGTACAGTACCCTCCCCTTTAGGCCCCCCCTTTTTTAGGCCAGACAGAAATTTAGCAAGGATGAGCTGGGCATGGATGTTCTCCCGGGGCTCCCACGTTCTTCCTCAGGACCAAACCCCTTCCAATCTACCAGAAAAAAGGTCTTTCCTCTTACCCTTTTGGTGGCCAGAATGTTCTCTACCTCAAACTCGTCTTCAGCAGAAACCGGAGCAGGAGGCGTACCTGTAGAAATGGAAAAAGAGTTAAGTACCACGGGTTTGAGGAGAGATACATGGAAGGAGTTAGGGATCCGCAAGTTGGCCGGGAGTTTCAATTTATAGGCCACCGGGTTGATCTGTTTGATAACCTCCAGTGGGCCGATGAACCGAGGCCCTAACTTGTAGGAGGGAATCTTGAGCCGGACATACTTGGACGAGAGCCAGACTTTATCTCCAGGACGGAATTGTGGAGGATCCAGGCGTTTTTTGTCAGCGTGTTTTTTCATCCGCTCGGACGACTGAAGGAGTGCGGATCGGGTACTCTCCCAAATGGAGGAAAATTCGCTAACGAGAGATTCCGCAGCCGGATTATCCACCGAGGTGGAAACGGGAAATGGGATCCGAGGATGCTGACCAAAGACTACAAAAAACGGGGATTTGGAGGAAGATTCGCTCTCGTGATTGTTGTAAGAGAATTCGGCCAATGGCAGAAGATCCACCCAGTCTGAATGGTGGGCATTAACGAAGTGCCGGAGGTAACTGGTCAGTAGTGTTGAGCCACCCCCGTAGTGTTCGAGTTCGATTCGGTTCGTCGAACACCCGTGTGTTCGCCGAACTGTTCGTCGAACTGTTCGTCGAACACCTTCGAACACCGTTAAAACCAATGGCAGGCAAACAAAAACACATAGAAACACATAGAAAACACCTTCAAAGGTGTCCAAAAGCTGACAAACTGCTCAGAAGACACAACTAACACATGGAAAAGTGACAAGTACATATAGTCATGCGAAAAGAAAAGAGGTGGAGGAGTAAAAGGAGGGGGAGACACAAATATAGGCATGTCATGCCCTTCTAAAATCCAAAAAGTGAGAAGCCGACACGTTCAGTCCGCTCCTGCCCGTGCCACCTCCGTGTCGCCGGGTTTGTGCCAGAGCCGCGGTGAACCCTGACGGCCAGCCCCCCTCTCCCAATACTGGTGCCTGTCCGCTGGTGGGTCGAGCGAGCCCCCCTGTGGTGGAGGCAGCTCTAAGCTTTTTAATTTAAATTGTCTCTCTAATTTGAATGAATACACTTTAAATCCATTTACAAGGATCTATTGGAGGGCAAGTCTCATGCCAGCAGCCGCGTAATTCCAGCTCCAGTAGTGTCCACTAAAGCTGCTGCAGTTAAAAAGCTTTTATAAGGATCGAGCTCGGCTGTCCACCGCAAGGCATCCTACTGCCAGTCCCAGCCCCTATGCCTTGGGGTGCCTCCTGATGCTCTTCACTGAGTATCCCATGGTCCCGAAGCATTTCCTTTGAAAAAATTAAGTGTCCAAACTACAGGTGGTGTAGCTTGCTTAACAGCCGGGATAATCCGCTGACTAGCAGACACTGCTACTAGGCACAAAGTATTTCCTGGGCTAGATGCAGTTAAAAATTTGTAATTAGATACTCTCTTTGGATGCTGAGAAAGCATTCCATAGAGTCTCCTGGCACGCCATATATGATTCTCTTAAAAAGCTTGGGGTAGGGGTCTAGGGGACCCTTTTATAGCCAAAATCACGGCCCTGTATCACAATACGTCACCTAGGCTGAAGATAAATGGAACTGTAGCACCCTGAGGGCTCGGTTGCTACAGAGGTATTGCACCTCACCCAGAGGTGTGATATCTCACTCTCAGGTAAGGATGGAGTGTGGATCAGGACCCGACACCTGCATGCATTACACCACATTGCCGTGGGGCAGGGCGACCAATATGCCTCTGAGATGGGCACGACAGTCCCTGTCCCTGGCTGGAGTGGGGGGAGGGAACACTGAGGAAGGGGAACCCTGTAGTGCAGGAGCAGGGAGGAAGCAGTTCCTGGGTGCATTGAGAGGGGAGTATAAAAGGTGGGCACCATCTTAGTTCAGTGCAGAGAAGTCTGAGCAGAAGTGGCAGGGAGCAGGGGCTCTGCATGAGCTCTGCTCCGGAGGCGGGCCTAGTAACAGAGGCCCAGGCCTGGAAGAGGGAGAAGGAAGGAAGAGGAGCGGAGAAGGCTCCAGGAACGAGGAATGAAGGGATCCCAGGGGTGCGGACGGGCGAGTCGCCACCGCACGCCCGAATCCACCTGCGTGGAGGGGTCAGGCCAAAGGGGGAGACCGGTCCCCGAAACTAGTGGAGGCAGGAAACGACCCTCAGCTAGAAACCGGAGGCTCTGACATTTTATGTGGCGCAGCCCCTCGCTACACCCGCTAGGAAGGCACCACATAGGGTCAGGGAAACTGGCGCCAAGTTTACCAAGAGGAGGCCCGAGGCAGCCGGACAGAAGGGTTGGTAAGAAAGGCCAGACAAAGGACACACAAAGGGGGTCCTGTGAAGCGCTCCAAAGTTATCTGGGAGTCGTCTGAGCCCCTCACCTGGTGAGCACAGTACAACGTGGGCAGCCGTTACCTGCAGACGTGGTCTGGATAATAAGAACTGTGAGTAAAGGCCCTGGACTGCATCACTGACTCCGTGTCGTTACTGCTGCTGCCCTGCACCATCACCCCCATCCTCCGCATACACTGCCCTGAGGCTATACTCCCGTGGGGAGTTATGCTACGCTCTGCTGCACCCACAACACCAGCCTCAGTGGTCTGCCCTGCAGCGGCGGTTCACTCTGACCGCAATCCACGGGTGGCGTAGTCGGACATTTAAACATCAAAACCACATAAATAGTTCCGCCACTGGTTTGACCACCCTGAGCCACGGAACCGGGTCACCGCCACGAAGACTACAACCACCAGCATCCACCAAAAAGGGTCCGGCTCTGGGTGTCCCAAGGCCCAGGGGGTGCATCAGAACATTTTCATCACCTTTCACAATCACCAATGGGACAAGGCAGGGATGTCCTCTGTCCCCTCTCTTATACATCCTAGTGACGGAGCACCTGCTCCCATTAATTCGCCATAACCCCAATATTAGGTGGATTGAGGTGGGAGGCACCGAGTACAAGTGCTCTCTATTTGCTGATGATGTCCTAGTATATATCACTCAATCACATATATCCATCCATGCTGTTATGGCTGAAATAGATCACTTTGTTACATGGTCAAATTTTAAAATCAATGCAGCGAAGTCTGAGGCCCTCGATGTCTCCCTCCCCAAATCCATATAGGATTCCATCCAGTCCAACTTTCCCTTTGCCTGGCCCTCACAGGGTATCAAATACTTAGGAATTCCTATTCATAGAGACCTCTCCCATCTATGTTATCTTAATTTTGGGCCCTTTATTGAACAACTCCATACAGACCACGGTTGGCAAGTTAGAACTGTAAGATTCAGTACGTGAACCACTGGTGTTTTGTGGAAAAGCACATGTACACTGTGTTCCAAATTATTATGCAAAAAGTGTTTAGGAGTGATAAGGGAAGAATTTGTTTGTTTGTCAGTTAAACTCATTGATGGTGATGTGTGTCAGGGCTCTTTATATCACTGTAAGCAATTGCAGACACCTGTGCTAATTAGTTTGGCAGGTGTGTCCAATGAAAGGCAAGACTACTTAAGAAGGCTGTCTCACATTATTAAGCAGCCTACATTTTCTGCCAAAATGGGAAAGAAAAAGGATGTGTCGGCTGCTGAGAAGCAACAAATTGTGGAGTGTTTAGGTCAAGGCATGACTACAATCAACATTGTGCGATGATCAGGATGAAGTGTCTTGGCAATCAAGAAGTATGTAGCTGATTCACAGTACACACGTGTGCGTGCTGATAAGGGCAAATTGAGGACTCTTTCCTACAGGCAATTACGTCAGGTTAAAAGAGCAGCGGCAAAAAAGCCTTGTCATAGCAGCAGACAAGTTTTTGAAGCTGCTGGTGCCTCCAACGTCCCCCGAACAACAAGATGCAGGGTCCTTCAGAGGTTTGCAGCTGTGCATACGCCATCCTGTCGACCTCCTCTATCCACTTCACACAAGCAGAAACTGCTCCAGTGGGCTAAACATTACATGAAGACTGATTTCAAAACTGTTTTGTTCACGGATGAGTGCCGTGCAGCGCTCGATGGTCCAGATGGATGGAGTGGAGGATGGCTGGTTGATGGACACCCCACGCAAACACGGCTACAGCGCCAACAAGGAGGAGGTGGAGTAATGTTTTGGGCTGGAATCATGGGGAGAGAGATTGTCGGCCCCTTTAGGATCCCTGAAGGCGCTAAAGATGAACTCCATAATGTATGTGGATTTTCTCAAACAGCACTTCCTGCCATGGTTCAAGAAGAAGAACCGTGTATTTCACAGCAAGATCATTTTTTTGCATGATAATGCACCATCTCATGCTGCACATAAAACATCTGCATCTCTGGCTGATATGGGCATAAAAGGGGACAAACTTATGGTGTGACCCCCATGCTCCCCTGACCTCTACCCCATTCAGAACCTCTGGAGCATCATCAAAAGAAGTGTCTATGATGGCGGGAGGCAGTTCACATCTAAGCAACACCTCTGGGAGGGTATTCTGTCCTCATGCAAAACAATTGAAGCAGAAACCATCCAAAACCTGACAAATTCAATGGACAAGAGAGTTCAGAAGCTCCTTTCGAACAAGGGGTCCTATGTGAAAATGTAACATCACCTAGAATAAAGTTTTGAGTTGAAAACTGTTTGATTTCAGTTTCTAATAACCTGCTAATGCTTATAATTTCAAAAATCACCATTTTTTTGGTCTTTATTAAAATGAAAAGGTTGATCGAAAAGTTTGGGGGATCTAAGAGTGTGGCAACCCAGTAGTCATGATTACTTCGAATTCTGACAATATGAGGGTCATGTTGCAGGTAGTGCAGCAAGAAGGCACTTATGTGTCTTGCGCATCTCGGAGCCCCAAAATTATTTTCCGGGCTAGATGCAGCTAAAAATTATTATTAATTTTAAATCTGGTGGAGCTTAGTATAGATGGCCTAATAGGATCAGTGCTGCACACTGCTACAAAGCCCAAATTATTTTCCAGCCAAGATACAGATAAACATGATTAGTAATTTTAAATCTGGTGGAGCTTATTATAGATGGCCTAATAGAATCAGTGCTGCACACTGCTACAAAGCCCAAATTATTTTCCAGCCAAGATACAGATAAACATGATTAGTAATTTGAAAGCTTAAAACGGTTGGTAGGGTGATTTTAACCAATCATCAAGCTTTTACTCTCCCCAGGATGACACAGGGGTAGAAAAGTCGTTTCGGATCCATGATTTGTTCATCTTTATGAACGTGAGTCTGTCTACATTATCAGTGGAGAGCCGCGTGCGCTTATCTGTCAGCACACCACCAGCAGCGCTGAACACACGTTCAGACAGAACGCTGGCTGCGGGGCATGACAAGATCTCCAAGGCGTAAGTGGCTAGCTCCGGCCATTTATCCAGATTGGAAGCCCAAAAAGAGCAAGGGTCCAGTGACACAGTCATGGCTTCAATGTTTACTTGGAGATACTCCTGTACCATCGTCTCTAGGCGTTGACTATGTGTCAGACTTCTTGTCTCCTGTGGCCTTGCAAAGGATGGGCTAAAAAAGTGGTGAAATGATTCTGCAAAATTGATGTTACCAGCAGATACTGTGGTTCTGTTACGGTTTGAGTGCTGAACACTTGACGGTCCCACGGTTGGCAAGTTGGAACTGTGAGATTCACTACGTGCACCACTGGTGTTTTGTGGAAAAGCACATGTAAGATTCTGCAACAGTCTCTGCTGATACTCCTGCATGCGTGCATCCCTTTCTATAGCAGGAATAATTTCTGCAAATTTACTTTTGTACCGGGGATCTAACAGTGTGGCAACCCAGTAGTCAGGATTATTTCTAATTCTCACAATTCGAGGGTCATGTTGCAGGTAGTGCAGCAAGAAGGCACTCATGTGTGTTGCGCATCCAGGAGCACCAAGTCCCTGTTGTGTTGGTGGCGAGGTAACAATCATGCTTCCTTCCTCTGTCCTCTCCCCCCAACCTCGCACAACAGAAATGTGATCAAGGTCTCCCTCATCTGATGAGTCTTCCATCAGTTCGTCCTCCACTTCTTCCTGGGCTCCTGCACCTTCCTCACTAGTTTGGCTGCTACCATCTCCCCCACCCTCACATGCCTGCCGCCTTGGTGCTGCCGACCGTCTGGACCTTGCAGATGTTAGCCCTTCCGCATACAACTCCTCCTCCTCTACTTCCTCCACCTCCTCTTGTGCCACCACCTGACTCCGAATTCTGTTTAACATGTGCTCCAGCATGTAAATCACCGGAATAGTCATGCTGATAATGGCATCGTCAGCACTAAACATCTTCGTCGCCATTTCAAAACTGTGCAGAAGGGTGCATAGGTCCCTGATCTGAGACCACTCCTCCAGCGTGATTTGCCCCACCTCTGGATCTCGTTGGCCCAGGCTATACGTCAGAACGTATTGCACCAGGGCTTGTCGGTGCTGCCACAGTCGCTGCAACATGTGCAGAGTTGAATTCCACCGGGTAGGCACATCGCATTTTAGCCGGTGAAGTGGCAGGCCCAACGACTTCTGTAGAGATGTAAGTCGCTGAGCTGCGGGATGCGAACGGCGGAAGTGAGCACACAGCGACCGTGCCCTCTGCAGAAGGCCATCTAGTCTGGGATAGTGGGCTAGAAATTGCTGGACAACCAGGTTCAACAAGTGAGCCATACAAGGCACGTGTGTGACATTGCCCCGGCGAAGGGCCGCACCCAGGTTTGCAGCATTGTCGCACACGGCCTTCCCTGGTTTCAGGTCCAGTGGAGACAACCATTCATGAAATTGGTTCTCCAGAGCTGACCACAACTCCTCAGCTGTGTGACTCACATTTCCCAGACATTTCAAAGTAAAAACCGCCTGATGACGTTGAGCCCTACTGCCAGCATAGTAAGGAGGTGTGCAGGATCCCTTCTGCGCAGTTAGAAAGCTTGTGGCATGACCAGACAGGCTTTGGGTGCAGGTGGAAGACCGAGAGGAGGTTGAGGAGGCAGAAGCAGTGGAGGAACTTTGACATAAAGAGGATTGACGCACAACTCGGGACGGCAAGACTTGGACAGCAGCCCCTTGTCCTGCTGTCACCATAGTTACCCAGTGCCCAGTCAGCGACATGTAACGCCCCTGTCCATGTCTACTCATCCAAGTGTCTGTGGTGAAATGCACCCTGTCACACACAGAGTTTCTCAAAGAAGCGGTGATGTTGTGTGCGACATGCTGGTGGAGCGCAGGCACACCTTTCTTTGAGAAGTAGTGCCGACTGGGCATCTGGTACTGGGGCACTGCGACGGACATAAGGTCTCGAAAATCCTCTGTGTCCACCAGGCGGAAAGGCAGCATTTCTGAAGCCAAGAGCTTGCAGATGGTGAAATTCAACCTCTTAGCTTTCTCATGGCTAGGAGGAAATGGTCTTTTACTTGTCCACATCTGAGGGACCGAGGGCTGGCTATTGTGCTTAGACGGGGTTGATAAGGGTGTTCCCGGCAAACTGCCGGTCTGTGAGGAAGATGCAGGCGGACATGTTAGGTTGCCTTGATCCAAAGGTGGTGCTATCGATGTCGGACAGCGCTCAACACCAGCTGGTGTTACCACCTCCAAAGAAAATGATGACCTGCCAATCACGCTGGCTGTTGCGGGTAAAGAGGTGGCAGGTCTGCGCCCCAAAACAGGTGTGACTGCTGTCCCCCCAGTCACAGAGGATGAAGAGGCCGCGGATGCACAAGATATGGCAGACGGTGGTTGGCCCGGCCGGCTAGGCCGCATTGTAGCACACTGAGCTTCCCACTGCAACTTATGCTTCATGTCCATGTGCCGGTTCATGCATGAAGTACTCAAACTATGTATTTTTTGGCCTCTACTTAGCTTTTGCTGACAAATGTTACAGATAACACGAGTTGGGTCATCTTTATCGATCTGAAAAAATGCCCAGGCTATGCAAGGCTTAGCACCCATGCGACCTGAAGAGCCACCACGACTTGTGGTGAGAGGCAGAGTTGTGTTTGAGGATGCAGTTGTTGACGTGCTTCCAGTACTACGTCTCTGTCCAGGAAGGCGCAACCTGACCTCGTCGTCACTAGCATCTTCCTCCACCTCCTCTGCTGACCTCATCTCTTGGCTGACTGTGGGTTGACAGTAAGTGGGATCTCCAACCTCATCATCATCACCCTGTGCGTTATCACACCCGTCGTCCTCAGAGCCAACCTGTTCCTGCCCTGACAAAAAACTAAAGTTGTCGCTCCAATCAGGTATTTGAGTCTAATCATCGTCTTCCTCATTGTCTCCACCAACAGGAGTTACAGTTTGGGAATGAGGGTCTACATTATGGTCAGAACCTTCTGCGTCTGGTCCTGGATCCGACTCATAAAGATTCTGGGCATCAGTGCAGATCATTTCCTCGTCTGGATTCACAGAAGCGCTGGAGTCGACCTATGATTCCCAGGCTATAGTATGAGTAAACAGCTCTGCAGACTCAACCATCTGTTCTACCTCATACTCAGACGGGCAGCTGGAGATTTGGGAGCTGTGAGGAAGCAAGTGCGATTGGGGTGACACCTTTGAGGACTGGAGTATTTGTGATGTTGAAGTTGATGTGGAGGAGAGCCCACTTAAAGGAGCACTTGATATCCGTTGAAGCACCTGCTGTTTTTGTGCCTCATCTGGAATTTGTAGCGATTGGCGTGGCCGTAAGAAAGGGATCTTATCACATTGTCCGCTAAAAGAAGTAGACATTTTAGTTTGGCTGGAAGATGGTCTTTCTTCTGCAGATGTTACTGTTGCTTTAACACCTACCCCACGGACACAACATTTTTTCCCCTTCCCAACACGCCTATTCCCCTTTCCACCAGCAGTAGGCCTTTTTCCACTCATTTTGGTGGTTAACTAATTCACAACTCTGGAGTTGTTTGCACAAAAAAACAATGGATGGGAACCGAGCAGAGCTGAGTGGCCAAACTGTGGTATTAGGCCAAAACTATTGGCTGGGTTAGATGGAGGACAAAATTATATTCGATTTGCAACCTGATGGAGGTCAGTATAGATGGACTAATAGAACAAGTCCCACACACAGCTAGAAGCCCAAATATTTTTTCAGAGGTAGATGCTGAAAAAAAATATATTCAGTTTGCAACCTGATGGAGGTCAGTATAGATGGACTAATAGAGAAAGTCCCACACACTGCTACAAGGCCAAATATTTTTTCAGAGCTAGATGCAGACAAAAAATTATTTTGAATTTGCAACCTGATGGAGGTCAGTATAGGTGGACTAATAGAACAAGTCCCACACACTGCTAGAAGGCCAAATATTTTTTCAGAGCTAGATGCAGAAAAAAATTATATTCAGTTTGCAACCTGATGGAGGTCAGTATAGATGGACTAATAGAACAAGTCCCACACACAGCTAGAAGCCCAAATATTTTTTCAGAGGTAGATGCAGAAAAAAATTCTATTCAGTTTGCAACCTGATGGAGGTCTGTATAGATGGATTAATAGAACAAGTCCCACACACAGCTAGAAGCCCAATATTTTTTCAGAGGTAGATGCAGAAAAAAAATTATTTTTAATTTGCAACCTGATGGAGGTCAGTATAGATGGACTAATAGAGAAAGTCCCACACACTGCTAGAAGGCCAAATATTTTTTCAGAGCTATATGCAGAAAAAAATTATATTCAGTTTGCAACCTGATGGAGGTCAGTATAGATGGACTAATAGAACAAGTCCCACACACAGCTAGAAGCCCAAATATTTTTTCAGAGGTAGATGCAGATAAAAATTATTTTTAATTTGCAACCTGATGGAGGTCAGTATAGATGGACTAATAGAGAAAGTCCCACACACTGCTAGAAGGCCAAATATTTTTTCAGAGCTAGATGCAGATAAAAATTATTTTTAATTTGCAACCTGATGGAGGTCAGTATAGATGGACTAATAGAGAAAGTCCCACACACTGCTAGAAGGCAAAATATTTTTTCAAAGCTAGATGCAGATAAAAATTATTTTTAATTTGCAACCTGATGGAGGTCAGTATAGATGGACTAATAGAGAAAGTCCCACACACTGCTAGAAGGCCAAATATTTTTTCAGAGCTAGATGCAGAAAAAAATTATATTCAGTTTGCAACCTGATGGAGGTCAGTATAGATGGACTAATAGAACAAGTCCCACACACAGCTAGAAGCCCAAATATTTTTTCAGAGGTAGATGCAGATAAAAATTATTTTTAATTTGCAACCTGATGGAGGTCAGTATAGATGGATTAATAGAGAAAGTCCCACACACTGCTAGAAGGCCAAATATTTTTTCAGAGCTAGATGCAGATAAAAATTATTTTTAATTTGCAACCTGATGGAGGTCAGTATAGATGGACTAATAGAGAAAGTCCCACACACTACTAGAAGGCCAAATATTTTTTCAGAGCTAGATACAGAAAAAAATTATATTCAGTTTGCAACCTGATGGAGGTCAGTATAGATGGACTAATAGAACAAGTCCCACACACAGCTAGAAGCCCAAATATTTTTTCAGAGGTAGATGCAGATAAAAATTATTTTTAATTTGCAACCTGATGGAGGTCAGTATAGATGGACTAATAGAGAAAGTCCCACACACTGCTAGAAGGCCAACTATTTTTTCAGAGCTAGATGCAGAAAAAAATTATATTCAGTTTGCAACCTGATGGAGGTCTGTATAGATGGATTAATAGAACAAGTCCCACACACAGCTAGAAGCCCAATATTTTTTCAGAGGTAGATGCAGAAAAAAAATATATTCAGTTTGCAACCTGATGGAGGTCTGTATAGATGGATTAATAGAACAAGTCCCACACACAGCTAGAAGCCCAATATTTTTTCAGAGGTAGATGCAGAAAAAAAATATATTCAGTTTGCAACCTGATGGAGGTCAGTATAGATGGACTAATAGAGAAAGTCCCACACACTGCTAGAAGGCCAAATATTTTTTCAGAGGTAGATGCAGATAAAAATTATTTTTAATTTGCAACCTGATGGAGGTCAGTATAGATGGACTAATAGAGAAAGTCCCACACACTGCTAGAAGGCCAAATATTTTTTCAGAGCTAGATGCAGATAAAAATTATTTTTAATTTGCAACCTGATGGAGGTCAGTATAGATGGACTAATAGAGAAAGTCCCACACACTGCTAGAAGGCCAAATATTTTTTCAGAGCTAGATGCAGAAAAAAATTATATTCAGTTTGCAACCTGATGGAGGTCAGTATAGATGGACTAATAGAACAAGTCCCACACACTGCTAGAAGCCCAAATATTTTTTCAGAGCTAGATGCAGAAAAAAATGATATTCAATTTGCAACCTGATGGAGGTCAGTATAGATGGACTAATAGAATGATGCTATGCCCAAAAGATTTTACTTCACTAGGTGCAGTAAAAAAATTGGTATTCTATACACAGGTGGTATATCTTGCAACACAGATAGGCTACTCCACTGACTAACACACTCTGCAATAGGCCAAAAAGGATTAGCTTTGCTAGATTCAGCCAAATGCTGTGAAAAAAACTTGCACAGCACTGGCACAGACCTGCCTGGCAAAAACTGATAGGAACTGATGTAACCTAGTCCTGAAAAGGACTGCAATTACAATTAGTCTTTACTCCCACAATCTATCTATTTAAGAGCACAGACCTGCCTGATAAAAGTCGTAGGAAATGCTGTAACCTAGTCCTTAAAAGGACTGCAATCACAACTATTCCCTACTCCCAAGCTATCTGTAGATTTGTGCGAAAATTGGCTTGAAATTAACAAGGTATAGTGCACACAGCAACAGCGGTGCCGTCTAACACGCAGCTGCAGCAGTGAGAAAATGGTGGCGACGGGGAAAATGGCTTGGTCTTATAGGGCAAGGACATGTGACATACACTGCCAATGACACATGCCCTTGCTTGTGTGAAAAACAGCAGTTCGCTCCGTGTGTGCGCTGCTGATAGGCTGACAGACTGCACCTCCCCACTGCAAATGCAGGAAAGAGAAAAAAAAATGGAGATCTTCATTATTCCTGCAGAGATCCATCCCATGCCCCTCCCCCCACCCCGCTGTACACTCAAACTGCGTATTAACATTAATTTTCATCATTACTGAGAAAAAATCCAGTTATGATTTTGGTGCACGAACAGTTATCGAACATAACCTCGAACAGCCGAATTTTTCTCAAATCGTTCGTGTTCGCCGAACGGCTCGAACACCGCCCAAAACAGCTCGAATTTGAGATTGGCGAACAGTTCGAGTAGAACAACGCTCATCTCTACTGGTCAGGATCTGATTGATCCGCTCCACTTGACTATTGGACTGTGGATGGTAAGCGGAGGAGAAGTCCAAGGTGACGTCTAGCAGTTTACATGTGGCTCTCCAGAAGCGTGAGGTGAACTGAACCCCACGATCCGACACGATGTGGAGAGGCAGGCCATGAAGACGGAAGATGTGGCGGATAAAGTCTTTAGCCAGCTCGGGTGCATACGGGAGGCCTGGCAGGGGATTGAAATGGGCCATTTTGGAAAAGCGGTCAGGGTCCACCCAAATGACTGTACAACCGGCAGAGACAGGGAGGTCTGTTATGAAGTCCATAGCTATATGCTGCCAGGGGGCAGCAGGTACAGGAAGCGGAAGGAGGCGACCGGCTGGCAGGTGTCTCGGAACCTTGTTGCGGGCGCAGGACACACAGGCAGAAACAAAGTCTATTACGCCTTTGTGCAGGGTAGGCCACCAGTAGTGCCGGGTAATAAGCTGGAGGGTCTTTTTCTGACCGGCGTGGCCAGCAAGTTTAGACGAGTGACCCCAGTGTAGGATCTTCTCCCGATCAGATACAGTGACGAACGTCTTACCGGGAGGGAGACGATTTAGACTCACGGGAGCCACCTGCATTACTCTGGCGGGATCGATGATATGTTTAGGTTCCTCCTCGAGATCAGACACCAGAAAGGATCGGGACAAGGCGTCCGCTTTGATGTTTTTGTCAGCCGGGCGAAAATGAAGAACAAAATCAAAGCGAGCAAAAAACAAGGACCACCGGGCTTGGCGAGGGTTAAGTCTCTGGGCACTCTGGAGGTAAGCCAAGTTCTTGTGGTCAGTGTAAATTATTACCGGGTGAAGAGCCCCCTCGAGCAGGTAACGCCACTCCTCCAAAGCCAGCTTAATGGCCAATAACTCTCGGTCTCCAATAGAATAGTTGCGCTCAGAAGAGGAGAAGAGTTTGGAGAAGAAGCCGCAAGTTACCATTCTCCCGGAAGACGATTTTTGGGTAAGTACCGCTCCGGCTCCAGAGGAGGAGGCGTCAACTTCCAGGAAGAACTGCTTGTTGCCGTCCGGGCGATGCAGCACCGGGGCGGAAGAGAAAGCCTGTTTTAAGGAAAGAAAGGCTTCCTCTGCTGCGGGCGGCCATTCTCTGGGATTAGTGCCCTTACGGGTGAGCGCGGAAATTGGGGCAGTCCGGGAAGAGAAGTGCGGTATAAAGAGGCGGTAATAGTTGGCGAAGCCCAGGAACCGCTGAATAGCCTTCAACCCCTCTGGTCGAGGCCACTTCTCGATGGCAGACAGATTCTCAGGATCCATTCGTAGGCCGGTCTGAGAAATTATGTAGCCCAAAAACGGAAGCGAGGTCTGCTCAAAGAGGCACTTCTCATATTTAGCGTAGAGGTGGTTCTGCCTGAGCCTGAGCAGGACCTGACGAACATCCCTCCGGTGAGTCTGGAGATCCGGAGAGAAGACCAAGATGTCGTCCAGGTACACCACTACGCAGGAGTAGAGAAGGTCCCGGAAGATGTCATTGACCAACTCTTGAAAGACGGCAGGAGCGTTACAGAGACCAAAGGGCATTACCAGATATTCATAGTGGCCGTCCCGGGTGTTGAATGCCGTCTTCCATTCATCCCCCTGACGGATACGGACCAGGTTATACGCCCCACGGAGGTCCAGTTTGGTGAAGATTCTAGCCCCCCTCAGGCGGTCAAATAATTCAGGAATGAGCGGGAGGGGGTATTTATTCTTCACTGTAATCTGGTTAAGGCCTCTGTAATCTATACATGGACGGAGTGAGCCGTCCTTCTTTTTGACGAAGAAGAAGCCTGCTCCCGCCGGGGAGGTAGATTTCCGGATAAATCCCCGGGCCAGATTCTCCTCAATATATTCAGACATGGACCGGGTCTCTGCTGCGGACAAAGGGTAGATACGCCCACGGGGAGGAGTAGAGCCGGGTATCAGGTCGATTGGACAGTCATATGGTCTATGAGGGGGTAATGTCTCTGCTTCTTTTTTATTGAAGACATCCGCATAAGACCAATAGGGAGCCGGTAGACCGGGTAGATTGACTGGGGTAGGAGAAGGACGAGCAGGATGAACGGGAACTAGACAAGTCTTACGGCATTCCTGTCCCCAGCGAAGGACCTCTCCGGTCTGCCAGTCAAGCACGGGTGCATGTTTCTGGAGCTAAGGTAGACCCAGCAATAGTGCGTGAGAGAGTCCAGGTAGAACATGAAAGGAGATGCTCTCAGAATGCAGCATTCCCACCTGCAGAGTTATGGATTCTGTGATGAGTTGGATAGGATGTGGTAAGAGGCCCCCATCCACGGCGGCGACAGATAAAGGTACGGCCAGAGGTTTGGTAGGAATGCGGTACCTCTCTACCAGGGATTGAGAGATGAGATTACCAGCAGCTCCTGAGTCAAGTTGAGCCAGTTTGAAATAGCGGTTCTCTCCGCAGGTGATAAGAGACTGACAGCATCAGGGATGGAGAGGGTTTACTTTTGTCTAGGGCGACCTCTCTGAGCGACCCTAGACACAGGCGTTTCCCGATCTCTCAGGGCAGGAACGGATCCGGTGCTCCTTACTGCCACAGTAGAAGCAGCTCCCCTCGGCACGGCGTGAGTCTTGACGGGTTTTGACCATCTTGGTCTGGTCGACCTGCATAGGCTCAGGTGAGTGTGCCTGGGGAGTAACGGAGGGAGTGACGGGTTTCTGGAAAGTAGGGGCTAGACGTGGAAACCTCCTCTCACGGGTGACCTCTTTGGCGCGCTCCTGGAACCCGATGTCAATCCGGGTGGCAAGTGTTATCAAGTCGTCGAGAGTGGTAGGAATGTCCCGACCGGCGAGTTCATCTTTAATAAGGCCGGACAGACCCTCCCAGAAGACAGACACCAGAGCGTCGTTATCCCAGGCCAGCTCCGAAGCAAGGGTACGGAACCGTATGGCATATTGGCCCACGGTGAGATCTCCTTGACGGAGGTGTAGCAGAGACGATGCGGATGAGGTCTTCCGTCCGGGTTCGTCGAAGACTTTCCGGAAAGCCGTGAGAAAGGCTGGCAGGTCGGACACCAGGAGGTCTCCTCTCTCCCATAGAGGATTTAGCCAAGCCAGTGCCTCCCACGTGAGATGAGACATGATGAAGGCAACTTTGGCCCGGTCGGAGATAAACTGGTGGGACAGGAGTTCAAAGTGCAGGGTGCACTGGTTTATGAAGCCCCGAGCTTGAGCGGGGTCGCCTCCGAAGCGAGGAGGTGCAGAAAGCCGGGGTCCGGGGCAGGATACCACGGTATTGGTGGGCAGCGGTGCTGCCGGGTTGCGGGTCATGACGCTAGCGGTGGTTGCTGGTGAAGCAGTCAGAGTGTCCAGGCGAGAGTTGACATTCCGCAGGTGACCCAGGATGGACTCCTGTTGGGACCTCTGACGGGACAGTTCATGACATAGGTCCGAGAGCGAGGGAGCTTGGGTGCCACCGGGTTCCATGGCCCGAGCAAACTGTAACGGGTCTGGGAGGCGGAACCTCTGAGCAACTATACAAGGGGGCGGCCCTTGTAAGAAAGCGGGTGGCGCCCAGGGAAGACGGGCAGGTAGTCACAGCAAGTGACAGGGACAGTCTCTGGGAAAACGGGCAGGTGGTCACGGCAAGTGACTGGGACAGTCTCTGGGTAAATGGGCAGGTGGTCACGGCAAGTGACCGGGACAGTCTCTGGGTAAACGGGCAGGTGGTCACGGCAAGTGACCGGGACAGTCTCTGGGTAAACGGGCAGGTGGTCACGGCAAGTGACCGGGGCAGTCTCTGGGTAAACGGGCAGGAGGTCACGGCAAGTGACCGGGACAGTCTCTTGACAGGCGGGTGGTCACGGCAAGTGACGGCAGAGCCTCCAGGTAGGCAAGCAGGCTGGTAGCAGGTGGACGCTCCCAGGTGAGCGGGCAAGAGTCTCTGGACAGGCAGGTGGTCACAGCACGTGACGGCGGAGCCTCCAGGTAGGCTAGCAGACAGGTAGAAGGTGAGCGCTCCCAGGTGAGCGGGCAAGAGTCTCTGGACAGGCAGGTGGTCACAGCACGTGACGGCGAAGCCTCCAGGTAGGCTAGCAGACAGGTAGAAGGTGAGCGCTCCCAGGTGAGCGGGCAAGAGTCTCTGGACAGGCTGGTGGTCACAGCACGTGACGGCGGAGCCTCCAGGTAGGCTAGCAGGCAGGTAGCAGATGTGCGCTCCCAGGTGAGCGGGCAGACGGATCCATAGACAGACTGGCAGGGCTGGTAGGCAGACTGTCGGACCGCAGGAATAGTAGCAGGTTGACACGAGACAGGCAGGTATCAGACAGGAAGCTGGCAGGAAACTGGCAGGTAACTGGAAACGGGACCTGAGGGCTGAAGCAGAGTGATGAACTGTGCTACAACATTGCTCGGGCACCTACATTTTGGAGGAGGTGCCTTATATATGGTGAAGTCCTCCGGCCATTGGCCGGGGACTCCTTAGGACGGCGCGCGCGGCCCCTTTAAGAGAGGGGGAGCGCGCGCGCGCCCTAAGCACCGTGGCCGGGAAGGAGCGCGCGCTGCTAGCAGAGCGGGAGGAAGACGCCGGGCACGGAGCGGAGAGGTGAGGGGAACAGCGTCCCTGCCTAGCAGGAGGCAGGGACGCCGACGCTACACACAGCTTAGGTACATTACACAGGTTAGGTACATTACAGAGGTCAGGTACATTACACAGCTTAGGTACATTACACAGCTTAGGTACATTACACAGTTCAGGTACATTACACAGCTTAGGTACATTACACAGGTTAGGTACATTACACAGGTCAGGTACATTACACAGGTCAGGTACATTACACAGCTTAGGTACATTACACAGGTCATGTACATTACACAGCTTAGATACATTACACAGGTCAGGTACATTACACAGCTTAGGTACATTACACAGGTTAGGTACATTACACAGGTCAGGTATTGGCCTTTGATCTTGGGATTCGTTCTGATCGCCATATTTGGGGTCAGGAAGGAATTTTCCCCCTGATATGAGGACAATTGGCTTATTCCTCACAGGGGGTTTTCGCCTTCCTCTGGATCAACACGGCCCCTACATACATTTAGTGTGAGAGGTTAATAAGTGGGTACATACTTTGAGAGTATAAAAATAAGGTATGAAATAAAATATTAGTGAAAAAAAATGTTAGCTAAGCCAAATATAGACATAAATTAGTGCACACATGCAAAAATCATTTGTTTCTGTTTGTTTTTAATTTGCACTTACATTTCACAGGTTCGGTATCAGCCTTTGATCCTGGGATTTATTCTGACCGCCATTCTTTATTTGGGGTCAGGAAGGAATTTTCCCCCCTGATATGAGGACAATTGGCCTATTCCTCACAGGGGGTTTTCACCTTCCTCTGGATCAACACGGCCCATAAATAGGATTAGTCTGATAGATGTATAATTTACACATACATGATATTATAATATAAAATAATCCCCATCTATAAATAAAATCTTCTTTTTACCCCTTATATCTTTGTGCTTGTTTTTATTCCATTGCTCTTCCACAAAGTCATTATTATACTCCAACCCTATGTTTTTTTGTGACATATTGTACTTTATGTTAGTGGTAAATTTAGGTCAATATTTTTTGCATCTATTTGTGAAGATATCAGAAATTTGGTGAAAAATTTTGAAACTTCAGCAATTTTCAAACTTTGAATTTTATGCTCTTAAACCAGAGAGTTATATCACACAAAATAGTTTCCCTAATTTCCCTAACATTTCCCACATGTCTACTTTACTTCTGCATAATTTTTTAAACAATTTATTTTTGTTAGAAAGTTAGAAGGGTTAAAGGTTTATCAGCAATTTCTAATTTTTCCAATAAAACTTTTAATTTTTTTGAAAGGAACCACATCACCTTTGAAGTGACTGAAAGGCCTATGTGACAGAAAATACCCGAAAGTGACACCCTCCTAAAAACTGCACCCCTCAAGGTGCTCAAAACCACATTCCAGAAGTTTATTAACCCTTAGGTGCTTTTATATGCGATTAATGCTTCTATATTTCTCTTATACCGATGTTTGAAAAAGACCACTTTTGGTCGAAACGTCATGGCATATTGCTTTAAGCTCCTCCTTGTTGGTTTTCAACGGTGTGGTGAATGTATATATTTGAATAAACTGTTTCCACCTTTGCAAATTACCTTTGAGTACGGCTGTTATCTATATCCTTACAGGGGATAGTATCCTATTCAGCCTGCACCAAATCTACAGATGATTGCGCATCTTCTTCTATCAAATCCCCTGTCCATGATGCAGGCGAAGATGCCTCCCACCTGCACTTGCAACCAAGTGTTTGTCCCTATCCCAGTCCTTGGAACGCAAGCACAAATACGCAACCACTCACATACAGGCCAAAATACTAAACTGCCACATTTCCAGACTGCTTGCACTGGAAATGTTGTCTTTTAGGCTTGTGGAGACGGAAGCTTTCCACAACCTCATGGCGGCTGTCCCTCGGTACTTGGTCCCCAACTGCCGCTATTTCTCCCGGTATGCTGTCCCCGCCTTACACGAGCACATGTCCCATAACATTACCCGTGCCCTCACAATGCAGTTACTGGGAAGGTCCACCTAACCACGGACACGTGGACAAGTGCTTGTGGCCAGGGACACTACATTTCCCTGACGGCACACTGGGTGAATATTATGGAAGCCGGGACCCAGTCAACCCAGGGATGGAACATGTGCTACCGACACCGAGGATTGCGGGCCCTGGTTCAATCAGGGTTGCCCCCACCTTCTACAGCAGTTCCTGCACCTTCTCCTCACCCTCCATTTCCGGAACGTCAACATCAGCCTCAAGCTGTATGCACTACAGCATTTTCTTTTTTCAGGACTTGGGTCTGTGCGAGGTCTGGTTTCTTGTACTCCGAGACATTGTTTTTACTGATATAACTTTGGGGTGGATAGGATGTTTTGATTACATTTTTTTGTGCTGTTGTGATGGCTGAAAAAATGCTATTTTGGCGTTTTGATTTTCTTCTTGCCATTTACTGATTGGAATAATTTATTCTATACATTGATAGATGGACTTTGATGATCGCAGTGATATCAAATATGTGTATTTTTTTATATTTCATCATTTTTAATGGGGGAAAACAGGTGATTTGAACTTTTGTATCATGACCGGCATGTGGGTCTTCAGCAGACTCCCGACCATGATGACAACCCTTTGACGCGCCATGATAACGTCTCGGGGGGCCATTGGGCGCCTAGAATAGTGAGCCCCCCTGCCGGCGCGCATTAAATGCTGCTGTCACAGACTGACAGCAGCATTTAACAGACGTAGACGGAGCTCCGCTGTTAGAGGCAGATGATGGCTGAATAACACACGTAGACAGTATTGATTGTAATATACAACAAGGAAAAAATCCTAAACTGGATCCACATAGCAGTAACTGAGAAAACACTTTGACGAAATAAATATAAACCAAAATGAATGACATCCCCACATGATTAAAAGATATATTTATTAGAAAATAATAAAAAAATACATACAATTCAAGCAAGGTAACTCGAAAAGGAGGGATGAATGACAGTGATAGTTGTAGTAACCCAAGTTGAAGTTCTTTAGGTTTATATTGATTGTAATATGTTTAGCAAAAAACATCGCTTTCCAGAACAAAAATCCAAAACTAGAAAGAATTATATATATATATTTTTTTATGTTTTTTATATTTAAATGTAAAAAAAAAACAATGTTCAAATGTTCCACACCATATCCATCATATCCATTGCTGGGCAGCTCTGAAAAAACACATGTAGAGATTCTCCAGGTCTTGGAAACTGCTTCTGATCATGTTATCAGCGCAGGTGGGTGCAGGTCTTCACCTCTTTCTAACAAGATCTCTCATGCCTGTATAGAAACAATAAGACGCCTTTCTCATTAATCTGAAAACAATTAAAATACATGTTTTTTTAAAAATTTTGAATATACAGTAAAGACCAAAAGTTTGGACACACCTTCTCATTTAAAGATTTTTCTGTGTTTTCATGACTATGAAAATTGTACATTCACACTGAATCCATCAAAACTATGAATTAACACATGTGGAATTATATACTTAACAAAAAAGTATGAAACAATTGAAAATATGTCTTATATTCTAGGTTCTTCAAAGTAGCCACCTTTTGCTTTGATGACTGCTTTGCACACTCTTGGCATTCTCTTGATGAGCTTCAAGAGTTAGTCACTGGAAATGGTCTTCCAACAATCTTGAAGGAGTTCCCAGAGATGCTTAGCACTTGTTGGCCCTTTTGCCTTCACTCTGCGGTCCAGCTCACCCCAAACCATCTCAATTGGGTTCAGGACTGGGACTGTGGAGGCCAGGTCATCTCGCGTAGCACCCCATCACTCTCCTTCTTGGTCAAATAGCCCTTACATAGCCTGAAGGTGTGTTTGGAGCCATTGTCCTGTTGAGAAATAAATGATAGCCCAACTAAACGCAAACCTGATGGAATAGCATGCCGCTGCAAGATGCTGTGGTAGCCATGCTGGTTCAGTATGCCTTCAATTTTGAATAAATCCCCAACAGTGTCACCAGCAAAGCCCCCCCCCCACACCATCACACCTCCTCCTCCATGCTTCACGGTGGGAACCAGGCACGTAGAGTCAAAGACACGGCGGTTGGAACCAAAGATCTCAAATTTGGACTCATCAGACCAAAGTACAGATTTCCACTGGTCTAATGTCCATTCCTTGTGTTCTTTAGCCCAAACAAGTCTATTCTGCTTGTTGCCTTTCCTTAGCAGTGGTTTCCTAGCAGCTATTTTACCATGAAGGCCTACTGCACAAAGTCTCCTCTTAACAGTTGTTGTAGAGATGTGTCTGCTACTAGAACTCTGTGTGGCATTGACCTGGTCTCTAATCTGAGCTGCTGTTAACCTGCGATTTCTGAGGCTGGTGACTCGGAAAAACTTATCCTCAGAAGCAGAGGTGACTCTTGGTCATCCTTTCCTGGGGCGGTCCTCATGTGAGCCAGTTTCTTTGTAGCGCTTGATGGTTTTTGCAACTGCACTTGGGGACACTTTCAAAGTTTTCCCAATTTTTCGGACTGACTGACCTTCATTTCTTAAAGTAATGATGGCCACTCGTTTTTCTTTACTTAGCTGCTTTTTTCTTGCCATAATTCAAATTCTAACAGTCTATTCAGTAGGACTATCAGCTGTGTATCCACCTGACTTCTGCACAACACAACTGATGGTCCCAACCACATTTATAAGGCAAGAAATCCCACTTATTAAACGTGACAGGGCACACCTGTGAAGTGAAAACCATTTCCGGTGACTACCTCTTGAACTTCATCAAGAGAAAGCCAAGAGTGTGCAAAACAGTCATGAAAGCAAACGGTGGCTACTTTGAAGAACCTAGAATATAAGACATATTTTCAGTTGTTTCACACTTTTTTGTTAAGTATATAATTCAACATGTGGTAATTCATAGTTTTGATGCCTTCAGTGTGAATGTACAATTTTCAAAGTCATGAAAATACAGAAAAATCTTTAAATGAGAAGGTGTGTCCAAACTTTTGGTCTGTACTGTATACCGGTTATCAAATAAAACAAACTAAAGAGAAGCCATGGAGGAAAAACAAAATATTTACCTGGAAAATACATGTTGGAAGCTTTGTGTGAATCACAATAGGTGGATTCTGAATGTTTGTTGTTAGCAGCTCGTGATGAAGACGTGTGCTGATTGTCTCCCTACGTGGTGAAAGAAAAGCAAAATATATAAAAGTAGTTACACTTTAAATGATATACGGCAATAAGAGACTAAATTAGAGACTTAAGATTCTCAATATTTTAAAAATAGCTTATTACTGATTGTTGATGATAGTGGAGGCTTCTTTCTTACCTTCATCTTAGGTAGATGAGATGATGATATTTAGACAAATCTCAATGTTCAAATAGTTCAAATAGTGAACCTGAAAATATAAAGAAGCATAATTACATCCAACTAAGCTTGAAATTATAAAAGGTTTTCAAAAGCATTGTAGATAATTGATGGAAATGATCAAGCGTTCCATATCCAGCAAGTTATGGAAATGTATCCAGTATTAATATGGTAACCTATGAGGATGGATTCTGAATGTTTGCTGCTAATCGCTGGTGCTGGTGATGAGCACAAATACTCATTGTCTCGCTACTCAGGGGAAAATATATAAAAGTATCTGAACTTTAAATTATAAAGAAACAAAATTAGAGACTAAATATTCTGACGAATAGTTACATGTTTAGCTGATGGGCAATTGACATAATCGGCCTCCACACCGGCGGCAATAAGATTTATTATCAGCTATTCTTTGAAAACGCCCAAGTCTACAAAGATAAGAGAAATATTGGTTACCAGACTGGAATGAACGTTGGTTAATACCATGGATCATGTTAAAAAGAACAAATTGAAACCAATATATTAAGGACTGGCCCCAGCACAGAAAATATAACATGTAGCATCCTAAGCCCTACAGTCCCCAGACGTCAGTCCGCTCTGATAGTAGTAAAGTATAAAAGCCTTATACCAACAGAACCGCCCTGACGTCTCTGCACGGTGATTGTGTTTCATGACGCGATGAATCATCAAATCTACTTACTTGTTATCACACAGGGAGCACTGGTAGTTGTACTTATAGCTGATGGTATAGCTGTGACACATCGTCACTTCCGGCAGCTCGGGATGGATGTCATTTACCCTTCTGGTATAAGTCTGCCATAACGGGCCATGGTTATCTCTGCCTTCACCGTCGATTATCCAACAGGCAGCATGGCACATCTCGTGCGCAAGTGTGGATCGTAGTCGCACTAAAAAAAGAGTTTATACAGGCATAAGAAAATCTAAGTACACCCTGCTTGAACTCTTTGGTTTTACATATCAGGATTCAGGATATAATATAAAATATCTGATCCTTAAAACGTCTTCAAATTAGGTAAATACATCCTGAGATGAAAAACACATGAAAAGTCACAACGTGCCATTACTTATTTACCAATAACTACTTCAAAATGCAGAAGCAGAGAGTGAAAAATAAGTACACCCCATGAATCACTAGCTTTTAGAATGATCTTTATCAATAATAACTTGAAGCTGCAGTAAGGGTGTACTTAATTTATCACACACTGCTTTTGCATAATTACACTATATTATTTATCATGTTGTTTTCTGAGATTGTATTTTCTTACTTTTAAGATCTTCTAAGGACCTGATGCTTTTTTGATTTTGTCCTAATATGTAAAACATTAGATTCCAAAGAGGGTGTACTTAGTTTTTCCCATGACAGCATGTACGATGAATTTATAAGATGTATTACATCACAAGTAGCAGTTTTGCAACCTATAGAGGTTGTCTCATAAAGCTGCAGGATGGACGTGATATGAAACCTACCGGCAGAATCCAAGACCTTATCGGAAAGCTCAATAACTGAGGAACGGTGGTTGTTCTCCAACTTGTGACGGCATTGACCGGATGCTGATGTCAGCCTCTTATTCCAGACTACGTCCATTTTCCTCGGGAGCTAAAATAGAGGAAACAAATTCCACTAAATCTGTAAACTCTTTGACCCCATTCTAACAAAGCACCCAACTCTCCTGTGTGATTTACAGCACTAGTCTCCTTGTATGGGACATGGGGTCTACTGAGAAGTCCAACATGTGAGAAAAAAAATAAAAATAAACCTTTCCTAAAATGTCCAGATGTCAACAAATTGGTTTTTATATGTAAATGTAAAATCCTGTGAACTACAAAAAGTTGCTAATCTCTATATGTCTGCATGATGGATCATGTAAGGTCTCCACTCATCCCACAGATAAGAAGTAGGTGATGGCATTTACCAAACTAAGTGAGTTTTGCCTGAGATTTCAGAACCATGACAAGGGAGTTAGGGTGCTCTTCAGAAACTTAGAATGATAGAAATGATTGTTTGAAGGTGGAGATAATGGATAAGTCATGTGTCGTCCAGATACCGATAATAAGATACCTTATTCTCGAAGACTGTCCTGTTGTATAGATGGTACAGTCGCTCCACCAGCTTCTCCTTTGTTACCTGAAAGTGGGTAACGTAGATGGAAGATGGAGAAATAATGTCTTCCAGGAAACAGCCGGGGATGTTACATAGTGGTGTCCTGGGAAAGATAAGGAATCAGAAATAAATCCAAAGGAAACATCTGACCTAGTTCATGGTTTTCCACAGAGGTAGATGCATCCGGCATAACTCACCTCTCCTCTGTAGCGGAGCTCTCCTCACTATCAGATGGTAAATTATCTGTACAGAAATATGGAAGAATGAAAATTTGTAATCAGACAGGTCAGAATGCAGATCCATGCTAGAGAGAAAACATAATAAATGCTGTAAAGTGAAAACACATCTAAATCAAAATGCCAGAATTGTGGGTTTTTTTCTCTCTGCAACTACTCAAAAAATGCAATAAGAAGCAATTTAAATGTCACATCCACCCCATAATATTATCAATAAAAACATCGAGCCGCCTTACAAAAGAACAAGCCCTCATACGCCTCCATCAATAGCAAAATAAAAATGTTACAGATCTCAGAAAATGGCGACAAAATCAAATATATTTATTAATAATATCAGAATTGTTTTTCACACTTAAAAAGAAAAACTTTGCAAGTTTGGTATGGACATAATCATACTGGCCTGGAGAATCATATTTCCAGGTTCATTGTACTGTGCAATGAAGACCTTAAAAATCAAAAACCCTCCAAAAAATCCATTTTTTTTTTCAGTTTTCCCTTACTTGGAATTTTTTTGCATTTTGCAATACATTGTATGGTAATGTGAATTGTGCCATTGAGAAGAACATCTCATTGCACTAAAAGCAACCCATTATATGTTAATGTGGATGAAAATATTAAAACAGATAAGTCTCAAGGAAGAAGGAGAGGAAAAGACATAAGTAGACTACAAATTGACCAGTCCCTAAGGGGTTAAAGGTACAGACCCAACTGTAATTTGCGTTTAGTTGTTAGATTTGGAAACTGACAGTACAAAAAAACATTGTTCTTTCTACAATAACATAACCCTGGTTGTATCTAGAAATGATGACTTACCATGATATGTGGAAGATTCTCCAGTATTGGAATCATCATCGTCAGTGATAACAATGATGTCATCATCGGAGCTGTGACATAAATGTAACAGAATATGAGCCACCATTAATCATTATTCCCCATCAGGTATCTAGTAATGGAGGAGATGTGAGTCTTACCAGGTGGTACTGTCCGGATCAATATCTGAAGGTGGTAAAATCAGATCTGTGGGGGCAACACAACATAAATCTCTTATTAGAATATTGTAATAACAACTACAGAGGAACATCAAAGAAATAAATCCTAATACAGTATTCAGTGTACCCCTATATGTAGATTGGGAAACAGACCACATTCAGCTAAAGTAACCTGCACTGTGCATGGCCACCATGAGAAGAAATCCCCGAATCCCAATCCTGACCGACTATAGAGCGAATGCATGAATAATGTTCCTGACCAAATGCTGAAAAGAAATGTTGTTCTGCCACTATGGAAGTGTCCCAGACATAGGACTCACACCAATAAAGCTTATCTAAAATAGGATTACCCCTTTAATGTATCTTTAATTTAAAAATGCACAGACCCATTTATAATTTGCCTTTAATTGTTACATTTGGTAACTGATCTGTGACAGTACAGAAAATTCAATGTTGTTTCTACAATAACATTACCCTGATTGTATCTAGAAATGATCACTTACTATTATATGCGGAAGTTCCTGCTCTATTGGAATCCTCATCATCATTAATAATGATGGCATCGGAGCTGTGAAATAAAGATAACAAATAATGAGCTGACCATTAATCATTAATCCCTATCATATACCTAGTAATGGAGGAGACGTGGGTCTTACCAGGTGGTACTGTCCGGATCAGGATCTGAAGGTGGTAAAATCAGATCTGTGGGGGCAACACAACATAAATCTCTTATTAGAATATTGTCAAAAGAAATAAATCCTAATAATGTATCCAGTGTACCCCTATATGTACAAGGGGCAAAACACCACATTCAGGTACAGTAACCTGCCCTGTACATGGCCACCATGAGAAGAAATCCCCAAATCTCATTTCTGTCTGACTTTATAATGCCTGCATAAATATTCCTGACCAAATGCTGAAAAGAAATGTTTAATATGAACTCATTACCTTAGACGTATAATAGAGATAAATCCAAGCCCTGACCACAGTGAGCTGCACCCAATGACTATAATGACACATCAATATATCAGAGCTGTTACTGGATCGGAGCACAGTACCTGGTAAATTCGGAGTCGGGCCCGAATTGAAGCCACTGATGATAACCTGGCCTGGAGACCTCGGTATTGGCTTCTTTCGTGGATGATACTGAAAAATTGTCAAACATGTCAGATAGAATCTATGAGCATGAACATCTCTAATTTATAATCTTCGTCCATTTTCCACTGACTTACAGGTAGATGCCTATATGAATATAGTTACCATTGACCTGCACTTACTTCATGTGCAGAGTAGGACGGGTGTGCGGGACACTTATGGTTAGGATATGGATGGGGGCGGTGGTGACATTTACATGTCTTCATACAATATTATTATGTACCCTGTACATGGACATGTTGACACAAATACCACAACTAAAGGCAGTCATTACTCTGCAAACATGATCCAAACTATCACCCCATCATGCCTCTTCCTGGAGCTCTATTTTTGGTTCCACCATTTGTTTTTAATGGGATTTTTATCGCAAATGTATTCTCATTATTTAAAAATATAAAAATGAAGCTCACCTGATGGAAATCGTCATCATCACTGCTGTCCTCGGTGTCAGAGAGAACTATAATGCGCTTAAATCGCTTTTTTCTCATCATATTTGCAAAAATCACTTACAACACTCCTCTCTCCTCAAACGCCTACAAAATCCCTCAGCGGAACTCTGGATGACGGGGCGTTCTATATCGTCCAGTCATTGTGGCATCATCGGAATGATGAGATTGTTTGTTTTTTTATTTAACTTTATTTAAATCTACAAAACGTACTGCAGAAATACAAAACATAAATCCAGAAAAAAACAACAATCCTTCTAATTCCCTAACTCCTGCCCTTTTTTGAATTGTTCAGAAAAAAAATAATAATCAAAAAAGTCGACAAAAAACAAGATTTAAAAAAACATAGAAACCCCGAAAATATAGGCGATTGATTATCCCTCTCCCCCAAGTTTTAATGCTCTATGCTACATTTTTTGCAAAATCTTCTCCCAATTTTTTGAATTCTCTGAGGAGCAAAGCCACGCCCTCTTGTATTTTATTACTCTCTGAAAAAAATTCTTCCATTCTGTAGTATTCAATTTTTTTCCCTATCCATTTCCTAACCAAATCCACTCTTGCTGTATAAAGTCGCCTACTTACGAACTCTTCTTCCTCATTTCATCTCTTCCGTTCCAGAGAGCAGGTTACAATTGTTGATTTGACCTCAATGGAGATCTAAGTCCCCAGTTTCCCCTCTATATCTTTATACCCTATGATAAATGTATCAATTTTGCCCTTGTTTCTTACACAACTTACAAGTATTGTCAGCTATCTTCTCCATTCTGTATAATACCTGGTGAAAATAATAGAACCAATGGATCAATTGGATTAATTTATAGTTTGATTAATTGACATCCCACTTTTGTTTTTATATATATTGAGCCTCTGCAATATTTACTCTTTACTTTCTCAACTAATCTTCTTCTTAAACATTAAATATATAAGGAATCACGGTTAATTTTTTATTAATATTATATTTATTATATTATAGAATATTGTAGAAAATATATAAGTTTATTAATATTAGATAGATTCTTTGTTAAATGGCAACCAATCAAAAAATAATCCATTCCTCAATTTGATTCCTTCATACTCTTCATCGCTTGTTGAATTTGACAATATCTAAAATCGTGCACTTTACTTAAGCTAAACTGTGTCTTCATCACATTAAATGGCAACAACTCATCTTCATGGATTAAATGTTTAACCAAATGCAACCTTTTCTCCTCCAAAACCCTGTATCTTAACAATTTTATATATATTTATATTATCCTATATATATTTATATTATCCAATTGACGTGTTAATATTTAATATCTTCTTTAAATAATCAAGTATAATTGCAAGAATAAAACATTTGTCATCTCCTAGATTCCCCTGAAAAAAAATCCCTGATTTCAAAAATTCATAAATGTTATAAAATCCCTTTTTTTCTTATTTAGTAAAAATCTTTCAAAATCAGAATTCCTGAAATTTAAGTAATTGGGCTTCCCAGAAATATCTGTGGAAATAAGGGACGGCCAAGCCTCCTTCTGTCTGAGACTTCAGAAGATAGTTACTTTTATTCTCACCCTCTCTCGCCAACAAATCAGGTCGTTCAGAAGAGTTTCTGTTTATTTAAAAATTTTCTCATTTACCCATACCGGGCAGACGCTGAGGATATAACGAACTAGAGGCGAGAGACCATCATCTTAATCAGGGTTATTCTATCCACATTAGATATCGGCAGCAGCATCCACATCAACATCTATTTTAATTTCCTAATGAACAATATAATGTTAAGCGATACAAAACTCACAAGCTCCCATGTGATATTTATCCCTAAATATTCAAAGCCATCTTTTTACTAAAGTCTGTAAATCTCTTCACGCTTTTCTGATTTTTTCATCAAATAAAACCCATATACTACAGTTGCTATTCAAGCCAAAGTGGGCACCAAAAGACACGGTCACCTCTATGGTCCACAGGAAAGATTTCCCCATCTCTAACAAAATCAGCAGAATATCATCTGCATAGATCAATATCTTTCCCCCTCTCCACTGCTGCCAAAACCACTAATTTCCTCAAGGAAAATACAGTGAGAAGATAAGAGAGGGGGCATCACCGTTTTGTACCTCTGGCTTGGGGTGAATGGTATAATACTTTGATCCACCTGATAAAATTCTCCCTGAACCCAAACATCTTGAGTACCCTCCACAAGAACTCCTACACCACCCTGTTACAAGTCTTTGTGGCCTTTGTTGCCATGATGGAGCGGTGGTCTCCGTCTCCTAATATTGTTAAACACTTTCCTCAAATGAATCAGTTCCACTCCCTGGTATAAAACCATTCTGGTAAGAAAGTAGTGGGGGCTTCAGAATTATTTAAACATGTCTTACATTTCATTGAGGATCCAGATACAAATGAAGAACAACTTCCTTTAGGTCCATGATCAGAGTTGACTATTCACACCAGCCACTTCCAATATTAAAGGAGATGTTCACCAATATTTGATGAAACAAAGGAGTTTAGCGTAGTCTTAAAATGAAAACGCAGATGTCTCTCTGATCACTTTCATTCATGTGCACCTCTGCTTGTGTCCTGTGTTAGTTTTCGCTCTTTTTCTGGCAAGGGGTGTCTTCCATCCAAGTTGGAATAGACCATGTCTAAATCTCTTTTCCTTCTTAGACGTCACCTCTCCAAGATTATCTTTTTTTTTAATTCAAGTAATTGAGAGATTGCATAACAGGAAAAAAAGAATAACAATGGTTCCAGAGTGAAAATACATAATTATTCAACAACATCATATCTGTTATTAGCTCTTTATATACATCTCCATACACATCATGTCAGTCAAGTTTAAAGAATACAGCAATACACATTACACAGGTGTTTATAGGGGAAATACAAGAAAAACTATTATCTCCCAGACTGAATTGAGAGGTAGGATCAGTAGGATATGGGTCACACCAAAGCTTCCAAACCTTCTCAAATTTATTAGGACAGTGTCCACTCTTATATACTATCTTCTCATACAAAAAGCCAAAAAAGAGAATTCCCATGTACAAAAATCAGTCAATCTTTATTCAACAATCAATTAGACAACATTAAAAAAGTGATACTACAGAGATGGTGGATGAATGCAAATTAGCATGCTTGTCCTAGAAAGTTGGACAGGTTACAAATATAAATATAAATTGCACATGGAGCCACTAAAGACCAATATGAAGAAAAAACATATAAAGGATGAGAATCCAAATATATACATATAAATGCCCTGAACAGTAATGAACATCAAGGGGGATCCACCCGGCTGTATAAATATGTAATATAAATAGTGAAAGTTCACTCTTAGACCTAAGTAATAGTGCCAGAAGTACACAATGTGTGATCCACCTAGTGTTCATCAAATAGAAATACTATGGTCGCACAATAAAACTGTTCACAAAGATCAATATATAGAAAAAAGATTTTATATTCCCGTGGATTCACTCCATAAGGGTAGTGGCAACAGGATGAGACAGAATGCTGAGGAGTGGTACTCAGAAAAAAGTATAACTATAAACAGAACAAGTGCTCAATATAACCACATAGTCAGCAGACTGAAAAATCCTTAAAACAGTGCTATTGAACATAAATATGTCTCAAAGGACAGCAAGCAATTCATATTCACTGCAGTAAACCCTCTAACGCGCGTTTCGCTTCAAAGCTTCTTCAAAAGGGTATACTGAGTAGACAGAGACTGGGTATTTATGTAATTGGACAGCTAATCCACTACGTTACACATCAAATGCTATTTAAAATGATTGCATGAGAATGTTACATGGAGATGTTAACCCTTTATAGAATGAGGAGTATATAGCCCTATACACCAGATATCGATTGCGGTAAAAAACGCCAAGCTCACCTGCAGGGCGGGCTCCCTGTTGCACCTCGTTTCCTCGCCGTGCAGTCACATGCGAGAGGAGGGAGGAGCGAAGTTCAATCAGGGAGAGCGTGTGTTGCCCGGTCAGCCCCAGACGCAAAATAGGGCATCCATTCCCACCACGTGTGACAACACGTCAGAGGAAGGAGAGTAGATATGAAAGTGCGTGTTGCCTAGACTACTCCAGAGGTAGTATGGCCCGGACTGCATCCCCCCATAGGGGCCTTAAGGGGAGGGCCGCATGACTCAGGAGGTCTGCTAGGCCGTAATTTGGGGTGGTAAGGGGTTAATGTAAGGAATAGAGTTTTGGGCGCAAATTTGTAGGGGAGGAGTATAGGGGCAGGGGGATAGTACGGGGTTATCTGATTGGCTAGTGGGAAGTATCTCTGTGGGGGGTATATAAGGTGAGGGGTGGTGGGGGTAGTCCATTCGGGAAAAGTTAACGTACCTGAATCTACGTCGGGTCCTGAGGAATGGAGGCTCTTTTCCAGGAGATCTGTTCCTTGGCTGAGAGCAGGGGACAGCTGTGGCTCCAGGATCAGCTGCAGCGATGGAACACTGAAGGGACGGCCGGAGAGGTGGCTGCACCCGCAGCACCTCAGAGAGGTGCAAGGAGGTCCAGGCCGCCGGAGAGACTCAGCCCGGAAGGGACTCCCCGGAACAGGCGCCGGTTGCAAAGCCCCTCCAGGGACCCCTCTGGATCACAGACACAACCCCAGCCCACATCTGCCGCACGCCGCTCTGGAAGAATCTCTCAGCATCAGCATCGTCCAGAGGCCGGGGTGAGTGACAAAGTTGGCTCCGCCACCCCCCTGTGAGGTCATCCCGGTCATGTGGTACCACTATCCAGGAAGTGCGGGCTGCTCAGGAGAGCAGGGCCTCTGCTGCTGCAGTAGGGAGAGATACATTATATGAACGGCCGGGGCATCCACTTCGGGCCCAGCGAGCAGCCAGGGGAAGGAGAGCTGAGCCTGAAGGATGCCGGACCCAGGGAGCAGAAGGAGGCAGGAGGGTGAATAGGTCAGCCGGAGCTATTTCAGGTGAGCGGCAGGCACAGCCGCGCCGGGCCCATGCAGCGGGGAAAGCAAGGAAGAAACTGGTCAGTTGGAGCTGACCCAGAAGAACGACAGGTGCAATTGCACTGGGCCCAGGCGTCAGGATCAGCAGGACCCCGGCGGCGGAGATCGGGAAGACCAGTGCGGGGGGGCCAGGAGACGACCCACCCGGGATGTCGGTAGCACCGAGGACCGGTGCAATGTCCATGGGAGAGGGCAGATTGCTGCTAGGGATGCGGGCGGCAGGCATGTGTTATGATCTGCTACAGAGACTAAGGAAAGAGAGGAGATCTGTCCCTACAATAGAACTAAACTAGATCCCTACGATGTAACGGGGAACCTGATCCTGCGATCAGACCCGCTAAAGTCCTCGGCTAGTCTGAACGCAGACCTATAGATGTGAGGGAGGGATCCCTACAAGATCTAGGGACTGGGAAAAGTTGGACACCTCCTAGCAGAAATAGTAGCAGTCAAAGACAAACACACAACAAAAAGGCATAGGGATCAGAAGACCTAGCAAAACTAACAGAGAACGGCAACAGAGCAACAAGCTAGCTCAACAGTAGTAAATACAAATGAAGTCCAGCAAAGCCAGGAGGGCGGAGCCGGATTAAATAGGCAAAATTGTCATGTGACCAGCAAACTAAAAAAAAACTAACAGGAGAGTTGTAACAGTACCCCCTCTTCTAAGAGGATCCTCCGGATCCCCTAGGCCCAGGCTTACCAGGAAACCTCCTGTGAAACGCTCGGACAAGTCTGGGAGCAGAAACATCATCCGCCCTCACCCATGAGTTATCCTCAGGTCCGAAACCCTTCCAAGCGACGAGATACTGCAAACTCCCTCTATACCGTCTAGAATTTAGGATGCGGGAAATTTCATATTCCCCGTCCTCCACCACCGGAGGAACAGTGGCAGAGGCGTCACCATCCGACACATCAGCTTTTTTCAACAGAGAAACATGAAACACCGGATTAATCCTCCAGGACGTAGGAACCTCCAGCCTAACAGCAGATTGGTTAACTATCTGAAGTACCTTAAAGGGCCCTACGAACTTGGGACCCAATTTTTTAGAAGGAATCCTCAATCGCAGATTCTTAGAGGACAACCAAACCATGTCACCAACAGCAAACAAAACCTCTTGCCGTTTCCTATCAAAGTACCTCTTAGATTTCTTGTTAGCCTCCTGAAGATTACCACGCACATCCGTCCAAACTCTCTCCAAATCACCGGAAAAACTCTCCTCCTCAGGCACAGCCGAAACCAATTTGGAAAATGACCCAAAAGACGAATGTCTCCCAGAACAACAAAAAAAAGGCGAACACCCAGCAGAAGAGGATGTATGGTTGTTAAGAGCAAATTCAGCAAGTGGCAGAAACTCAGACCACCCCTCTTGATTGTCTGCCACAAAACAACGCAAGAACTGCTCAACATCCTGGTTCTTCCTTTCTGTCTGGCCATTAGACTCAGGATGATATCCGGATGAAAACGACAAATGAACTCCCAACCTGTCACAAAAGGCACGCCAAAAACGAGCCACGAACTGAGGTCCCCTATCAGAAACAATGTCAGTAGGAACACCATGTAGTCTGACAATTTCCTTGACAAAGGCCTTGGCGAGTGTCTTAGCGCAAGGCAGTTTGATGAAGGGAACCAAGTGACACATCTTGCTAAAACGGTCCACGACCACCCAGATGACCGTGAAACCTTCAGAGGGAGGAAGGTCAGTAATAAAGTCCATAGCCAGATGTGTCCAAGGTGCACTAGGAACCTCCAGAGGGCAAAGCAACCCCTCAGCAGGAGCATGCGAAGACTTGGATCTTGCACACACAGTACATTGGCGCACCCACTTAATGACTTCCTTCTGCCATCCAGGCCACCAAAAATGCGACCCACAAGTCTCTTGGTCTCAGAAATTCCTGGATGACCTGCCAACCGAGACTCATGACACTCAACAAACAAATCTCTCCTAAAGGTCCTAGGCACAAACAACCTCCCATGGGGAGTGTTAGATGGGGCATTCTCCTGTGCTTTAAGAATCTCATCCTCCAAAACGGAGTCCAAAGCAGCAATCACAACACCTTCTTGTAAAATGGTCTCCTCTTCCTCCTCAACACAGACCATGGGAGAAAAGCTGCGAGACAAAGCATCCGCTTTAACATTCTTGGTACCCGGGATGTAAGTAACGGAAAAGTTAAACCGCGAGAAAAAAAGTGCCCACCTAGCCTGACGGGCATTCAAGCACTTGGCAGCATCAAGATAGATCAGATTTTTATGATCAGTGAAAACCTGAATGGGAAATTCAGCACCTTCCAAGAGATGACGCCAGTGTTCAAATGCGAGTTTAATCGCCAGCAATTCCCGATTACCAATATCGTAATTAAGTTCAGTCTCGGAAAATTTTTTTGAAAAAAAGGCACAGGGATGTGCTCCATCCTTGTTTTCCTGAGACAACACCGCACCAACCCCCACCGAAGAAGCATCAACCTCAACCAAAAACGGCTTAGTCACATCAGGCTGCATAAGGATGGGAGCAGAGGTGAACCTCTCCTTTAGAAACACAAAAGCTTCAATGGCCTCAGAAGTCCACTGAACCGCATTAGCACCTTTCCTGGTGAGATCGGTCAGCGGTTTGACAATAATAGAAACATTTTTTATGAATTTTCTGTAATAATTGGTGAAACCCAAAAACCTCTGTATCGATTTCAAACCAATAGGCCTAGGCCATTCCTGCACAGCTTGAACTTTAACCGGGTCCATCTCAAAACCTTCACTGGAGATAATGTAGCCCAAAAAACTAATTCTCTGTACAGCGAACTCACATTTCTCCAGCTTAGCAAAAAGCGAATTGTCCATTAATAACTGTAATACCTCACGTACGCTCCGCCAATGAGACTCCAGATCCGGCGAATAAATCAAAATGTCATCCAAATACACAACCACATTTTTGCCGATTAAAGGTCTAAGGATATCATTAATAAGATTCTGAAAAAATGCTGGAGCATTGGTGAGACCAAAAGGCATAACCAGATTCTCAAAATGACCCACAGGAGTGTTAAAAGCAGTCTTCCATTCATCACCCTCCTTCATGCGCAACAAATTGTATGCCCCCCGGAGATCAATTTTAGAGAACCACTTGGCCCCCACTAACTGGTTAAATAAATCAGGAATCAATGGCAGTGGGTAAGGATTGCGTACAGTAATTTTATTAATCTCACGAAAGTCCAGACAAGGACGTAAACCGCCATCTTTTTTTTTTTACAAAAAAAAATCCAACAGCCACAGGAGACTTGGAAGGCCTAATGTGACCGGCGGCCAAGCTTGTCTGTATGTATTCTTCCAAAGCCTTTCTTTCAGGAATAGTAAGATTAAATAAACGACTCTTAGGAAGAGTCGCGCCAGGGACAAATTCAATGGTACAATCATAGTCTCTATGGGGAGGCAAAACCTGCGACTCCTCCTCAGAAAAAACTCTCCAAAAATCCTGAATAGGTACAGGCAATTCCCCTCTATCCACAGCAGCAATGCGCCCGTTACAACACTTGTCATAACACTTAGGGCTCCAGGACTTAATTTCATTGGTAGACCAATCCAGTACAGGATTGTGCAATTTTAACCAGGGTAACCCCAATATTACTGGAGAAGGCAAATTATCCAATACCACCAAATCCAAATTCTCTTGATGAATACCATTAATAGTGAGGGGAAATTCACAGACCTTGTGAGTAACACTCTTCAAGGGAGAGCCATCGACAGAAACCACAGCAATAGGGGATGACAAAGTTTTAGGTTCTAATCTAAGTTTTTCCAAGAATCCCCCATCAATCACATTCAGAGTAGATCCACAATCCACAAATACCCGAAATTCAATTAATTCATCCTGAGCAGCAGTAGTGGCAGATAGGAATACTCCCTTAGAATTTAAACAGGCAATACGAGCATGACTGACCATTTTTTTTTCTTTCTTCTTACGAAGCACACAGCTCTTAATAAAATGACCAGAATTTCCGCAATAGAAACACAAGCCTTCAGAAAGTCGGCGGTCTTTTTCCTGAGAGCGGGTGCCATCGCCCCAATTTCCATCGGCTCTCCATTGTCAGCACAGAACCTCTCAGGACTCGAAGCTGACATAGCAGAGGATTTGCTCTCATTAACCCTTTCACGCAGTCTCCTGTCCACCCGTATAGCTAATTGCATTGCCTCCTGCAAGTTTCCAGGTGTGGGATAAGCAATCAGTAAATCCTTTACCCTTTCACATAGCCCTGCAAGAAACAAGCTTTTCAAAGCAGAATCGTTCCACCCCACCTGGGCAGACCACCGACGGAAGTGAGAACAATATTTTTCCACATTACCTGATCCCTGCCTCAAACGTCTTAATTCAGACTCAGCAGATGAGACACGATCAGGATCATCGTACAACAAACCCAAAGCAGAAAAAAAACTATCCACTGATCTAAAGCACGGATCACTAGGTTGGAGAGAGAAGGCCCATCCCTGAGGATCTTTGCGCAAAAGTGACAGTATGATCCCTATGCGCTGTGATTCATCACCAGAGGATCCGGGTCTCAAACGAAAATATAATAGACAAGCATTTTTAAAAGAAAAAAATCTTGTTGTTCACCAAAAAATAGATCAGGCAGACGTACCTTAGGTTCCACAAAATGCGCTCCAGAACAGCTACTCACGTGTTGTTGGAGCTTGGTCACCTCCAGAGGAGATCTGTCCCTACAATAGAACTAAACTAGATCCCTACGATGTAACGGGGAACCTGATCCTGCGATCAGACCCGCTAAAGTCCTCGGCTAGTCTGAACGCAGACCTATAGATGTGAGGGAGGGATCCCTACAAGATCTAGGGACTGGGAAAAGTTGGACACCTCCTAGCAGAAATAGTTGCAGTCAAAAACAAACACACAACAAAAAGGCATAGGGGTCAGAAGACCTAGCAAAACTAACAGAGAATGGCAACAGAGCAACAAGCTAGCTCAACAGTAGTAAATACAAATGAAGTCCAGCAAAGCCAGGAGGGCGGAGCCGGATTAAAAAGGCAAAATGGCCATGTGACCAGCAAACTAAAAAAAACCTAACAGGAGAGTTGTAACAGCATGTAGCTGAAGTCTCTCCTCCTCCCAGACAGCGCGCTATTGTGGATAGGAGGTCCAGGTCTAGAGGTGGGTTGACTCCGTCGGGTTTACCTGGCGATGTCCCCGAGCCTGACTCTGCCTCTGAAGAAGAGGGCCAGATTTCATCTGGCAGTGAAGAGAGTGGGGACGATCGCCGCGGAGGACACGAAACGGCTGTTCCGAGGCTTCCTCGTAGTCGGCCTGGTAAGTCACATGGTTTAAATGCGCCTCGGGGGAATGCGGATGATGTAGATCAGAGGGAGCGGTATTTTCAGAGGGGCTTGGCAGCTGACAGGGCGATGGGTAGTGAACGGGTGAGCGATGTTGTGTCGGAATTTCTTAGCATGGTGCGGGGTTTTTTGTCACCTGCGGCAGGTCCTAGCGGAGTTTGGCAGGGTGGTGCTGGAGGTTCAGGGGCGGTTGCGGAGACCCCGGCAGTTGTGAGTGGAGGGATTCCCGCACCAGTTGCAGCTAATGAGACGGTTGCAGCACCAGCGACTGCGGCGACTCCAGTGGATACAGTGCGGTTGGATGACAGAGCGAGAGGCGAGGTTTATATGTGCTTTGATGGCCCCTTGGGAGCTCATTTAAAGCAGGAGGTGCGAGAAAAAATATGGAAGGATGAGTACGTGGAAATTTTTTCTTTGCTACCGTTGGAGAAGTTTAATTTGGACAGGGTAAATCCAGATGAGAGTAAGAAGGATGAGGAGGAGCGCAGGCGTTATCGTCTGATTCCTCGCACTTTTCAAAATTGGCTGCAGGCGTTTAACACACTAGCGAGTGTCACTGGGGAGAAAGCTCTGGAGAACTGCTCTGCATTATTTTGTTATTTAGATTCGATTAGTGAAGCATACCGTGTTTATGGTGGGACGGCCTGGCTGAGGTATGATGAACAGTTTAGGCAAAGAAAGGCAGTCCGTCCGAGTTTACGGTGGGACCGCAAGGAGATTAGTTTGTGGTTGCGATTGATGACAGCACCAAAGTCAACCTCGCAGTCCTTTCCTGGGAGTAGCGGGGGTTCTGCCAATTCAGGCTCCAGGAAGGGGCTGTGCTGGCAGTTTAACGAGCGGGAATGCCGTTTTGGCACAGACTGTAAGTTTAAGCACGAATGTTCAGGCTGCGGAGGGTCTCACAGCCATTCCAAGTGCTTTAAGAAAGGAAAGAAAAAATCAAGCGACTCTTTTTCAAAAAGGGAGTACACCAGTGAGAATAGATCGGATGCTTCCGTTTCTAAGTAGGTATCCGGATAAGGAAGCAGCTGTGTTGTTGAGGGATGGTTTTAATTTTGGCTTCAGGATTCCGTCGGCAGTTGTGCCAAAGTACGGTGCGGCCTAAGAATTTGATTTCGGCTCGGATGCATGCGGCAGTTGTTAAGGAAAAATTGGATAAGGAAATTAAGTTTGGTCGCATGGCTGGTCCTTTTTTGCAACCTCCGTTGCCATGTTTGTGTTTCTCCTCTGAGCGTTGTGCCCAAAAAGGAGCCTAACAAGTTTCGGCTAATCCATCACTTGTGGTATCCTCATGGTAGTTCAGTTAATGATGGTATTGATCCAGATTTGGCATCAGTATCGTATGTTTCTTTTGACAAGGCCGTGGACTGGGTGTGGAGGCTGGGAAAAGGATCTCTCATGGCAAAAACGGACATTAAGTCCACTTTTCGTCTGCTTCCTGTGCACCAAGACAGTTTTCATTTACTTGGTTGTTTTTGGGACGGTCATTATTACGTGGATTGTTGTCTACCGATGGGATGTTCGATCTCGTGTTCCTACTTTGAAAAGTTTAGTTGTTTTATTGAATGGGTAGTTAGGGAGGAATCCGGCTTGGACTCCGTATGGCACTATTTAGATGACTTTTTGTGTATTGGGCCAGCTTGGTCCTCAGTTTGTTCTTTGCTGCTTACGACGGTTGAACAGGTAGCATCTCTCTTTGGCATTCCGTTGGCCCCGGAGAAAACGGAGGGCCCCTCCACAGTTTTGAAGTTTTTGGGCATTGAATTGGATTCCGTCAGGATGGAATGCCGCTTGCCAGAGGACAAGTTGTTAGATCTGAAGTCTTGTGTCCAAGAGGCTTTGCGGGCAAAGAAATTGCACCTGCGCCAACTGCAATCTCTTTTGGGTAAGTTAAATTTTGCGTGCAGGATTTTACCTATGGGAAGAGTTTTTTCACGTAGGTTGGCTCAGGCGACAGCAGGCATTAAACATCTGTTGCATTTTGTAAGATTGAATTCGGAACACAAGGCGGATTTGTCCATTTGGGCGGATTTTCTTCAATCTTATAATGGCAGGTCGGTTTGGATGGATCAAGTCGTTTCTAATGTGGATCTGGTTTTGTTTACAGACGCGTCAGGTTCTTATGGTTTTGGGGCCTATTTCGGTGGAAAATGGTGTGTGGGAGAGTGGCCGGAATCATGGAAGGATGCAGGTTTGACAAGAAACATGGCATTGCTGGAAATGTTTCCTATTGTGGTGGCTTTGGAGGTTTGGGGCTCTGAGCTGAGGAACAAGAAAGTGCATTTCTTCTGTGACAACTTAAGTGTAGTGCATTGTATTAACAACTTGTCAGCTGTTTCATTGCCAGTTCTGTCTCTTTTGCGCCATCTAGTGCTCAGGTGTTTGGATTTTAATGTCTGGTTTTGTGCTGTTCATGTACCGGGTGTTCAGAATTCAATAGCTGATGCATTGTCTCGCTTCCAGTGGGATTGTTTTCGGGAACTAGCGCCGGACGCGGAGCAGTTGGAGACCGATTGGCCCCGGTGGTTGTGGGATCTAGTGTCCATGCAGCGTTGAATTTGTTGAGGTGTTCTGTTAACCCCAGTACTTGGTCTCGATATGTTTCTGCGTGGCGTCTTTGGCAGGAGCTAGAGGAGTCGGCAGGTGAGCAGGTGACGGAAGCGGACCGTCCCTATTTATTGTTGTATATGATCGGCAGGGCATTTCAGGAGGGTCTATCAGGCTCAGCTGTAGCTGGTAGGTTAGCAGGTTTGGCCTTCTTCTTTAAGTTAAGTGGTTGGAGGGACTTTACCAAGGATTTCTTGGTTCACCAGGCGATGAAGGCATTTCGGAGGAGCTATCCGGTACGAGATTGGCGGCGCCCGGTATAGTTTGAAATACTGGGTCAGCTTTTGTGTTGCCTTAGCTGTGTGTGTAGTTCTGAATATGAATGTCGGCTATTTGGGGCGGCCTTTGTTCTGGCGTTTTTTGGGGCATTTAGGATAAGCGAATTGGTGAGTAGAAATGTTAAATGTCATGGCGGGCTGTTATCACAGGATGTAGAGTGCTTGGAGGAGGCAGTACGGTGTTATTTGAGGGGGTCAAAAACCGATACAGCTGGTAAGGGTTGTTTGGTGGAATTGTGGGCTGTGGACGGTTTGTTTGAATGCCCTGTGAGATGGGTTTCTGCATTTCTGGAGGTGAGAGGTCCATCATCGGGTGCCTTTTTGTTACATCAAGATGGATCTGCATTATCGGTGTATCAGTTTATTACCATCTTCAGGCGGGGTTTAGCTAGTTGTGGTCTGAATGGTTTGGAGTTTGGTTCTCATTCGTTTCGGATTGGGGCTGCCACTGAGGCTGCTCGCTGGGGTTTGGGGGTTAAAGCTGTGAAAAAGATTGGTCGCTGGGAGTCGGCGAGGTATCGGTCTTATGTCCGGCCTCATATTTTATACGATTTTCCCCCAATTTTTTGATAGCGTTATTATTTGGTAACGATTTTCCTTTCTTTTTTACATTCCCCCCCCCCCTTTGTTTTATGTTTCAGGACCCCCTCGGTTGATCTGGGTGTTAGGTCACTCGTATGTATATTGGGGTTCCATTCGGGCCAACGCAAGACCGGCAGGGCGCCAGTTGGGCACAACGAAGGAGGTTGCGATGGTTCGGTGTATCGGTATCAGGGATTTGCTGTGGATCTGGGTAATGCCCGAATTTCATTTTTATGCTAATTTAGGCCCCTGGATATACTCGTTTTGCATGCGGGTGGGAATTACTTGGGCTCCAGGACGTCTAGAGACTTGATCCGTGACGTCATTTGACTGCCTGAGGCTTTTGGAAACCTAACCGGGATTAGTGCTCGTATGGTCGGACATTGTCGCACGCCTGGCATGGCGACACGCCAGGTCAGTCGAAAGGATAAATAAAGCTCGGAGCAAGGTGAATAGGGAGGTTTCCCGATTCTTGTTCTGCATGGGGGGGGTTGTGGTTCGTCATCAGTATCTGGAAGTTCCGTCTAGGGAATTTCTGCGGTCTGATGGGGTCCATTTGAATGATATTGGCATAGATATGTGGGCATTAGCATTGATGGAGGGAGTTGAAAAGGCACTTTTGGTATGGCGGGACTCTCAGGCTTAAGGTGTCATGCCTGCTCGCTATCGTGGAAAAGTAGGGGGGTTTTGAAGGAGGTTGCTTACATCGAAGGAGGACGGGGGAACCCACTGCAGGGATGGGTGACTCCTATCGGTGTTAAGCGGGTGTTAAAATTTAAAACGGGTCCCTATTGAGCGAGGTCTCAGCGGGACATTTCTGGATGGGCAACAGTCAGCTGGGTCCCCGTGGGCCGGTTGCGGTGCGGCTAGGGGTGGCATGGTGGAGCTGTTTGTTGCAGTTTTTCAAAATGTATGGGCAACAGTCAGCTGGGTCCCCCTGGGCTGGTTGTGGTGCGGCTGGGGGTGGCATGGTGGAGCTGTTTGTTGCAGTTTTTCTCCAAAAATGGTGGAGCCTTCAATTCCCCTCCTCCTTTTTCAGAGTTAATTTAATGTTAATTAATTTTATTTATGTTTACATGCTGTTATATAATAAATGAGGCTGCTGTGGCCATTATATCCAATGTCACAGTGTGGTGGTTTTTATTTATAGTAAGTGGGGGTTTTTCAGTGGGCTGCGTATAGTAGGCCGTATAGTCATACATTCCGAAGTCATGCACAGAGTATATATGTGCACCATCTGGGAAACAGCATCACACAGGCAAATTCAGACGCCACACACAAAATATGTGTTAGAGTGTAGTAGGGGTCATAGGGAACCAACCAAAGGGAGATATTAATATGGAAAGATCCCATCCAAAAGATATATATAGATGTCCAGACAATCAAACCCAGAGTCTGGGCACACAAAACGGAAACACCACTGCATAGATTCGTAAGAGCTAAACCTGCATATACGGTATGTAAACCTATGGACATAGATACTTACTGAATCCCTAAAAGAAAATAAATGTTTTTTTGTTTTTTTTCCAAGTTTACACATGCATATGCTGAAGTTGTCAACTGGGAGTAAATATCATCTCATATAACTCATTCATACATCCATTCATCTGTCCCTAACCACACAAAATCATACCTCTCAAACACATTGCCTGCATGTGTGTACACAAGCAAAAAAATGTTTATTCCAACATGTGCATGTGCACACACAAGTGCACACACACATACAGTACAGACCAAAAGTTTGAACACACCTTCTCATTTAAAGATTTTTCTGTATTTTCATCACTATCAAAATTGTACATTCACACTGAAGGCATCAAAACTATGAATTAACACATGTGGAATTATATACTTAGCAAAAAAGTGTGAAACAACTGAAAATACGTCTTATATTCTAGGTTCTTCAAAGTAGCCACCTTTTGCTTTGATGACTGCTTTGCACACTCTTGGCATTCTCTTGTTGAGCTTCAAGGGGTAGTCACCGGAAATGGTCTTCCAACTCTCTTGAAGGAGTTCCCAGAGATGCTTAACACTTGTTGGCCCGTTTGCCTTCATTCTGCGGTCCAGCTCACCCCAAACCATCTTGATTGGCTTCAGGTCTGGTGACTGTGGAGGCCAGGTCATCTGGCGTAGCACCCCATCACTCTCTTTCTTGGTCAAATAGCCCTTACACAGCCTGGAGGTGTGTTTGGGGTCATTGTCCTGTTGAAAAATAAATGATGGTCCAACTAAACGCAAACCGGATGGAATAGCATGCCGCTGCAAGATGCTGTGGTAGCCATGTTGGTTCAGTATGCCTTCAATTTTGAATAAATCCCCAACAGTGTCACCAGCAAAGCACCCCCACACCATCACACCTCCTCCTCCATGCTTCACTGTGGGAACCAGGCATGTAGAGTCCATCCGTTCTCCTTTTCTGCGTCTCACAAAGACACGGTGGTTGGAACCAAAGATCTCAAATTTGGACTCATCAGACCAAAGCACAGATTTCCACTGGTCCAATGTCCATTCCTTGTGTTCTTTAGCCCAAACAAGTCTCTTCTGCTTGTTGCCTGTCCTTAGCAGTGGTTTCCTAGCAGCTATTTTACCATGAAGGCCTGCTGCACAAAGTCTCCTCTTAACAGTTGTTGAAGAGATGTGTCTGCTGCTAGAACTCTGTGTGGCATTGACCTGGTCTCTAATCTGAGCTGCTGTTAACCTGCGATTTCTGAGGCTGGTGACTCGGATAAACTTATCCTCAGAAGCAGAGGTGACTCTTGGTCTTCCTTTCCTGGGGTGGTCCTCATGTGAGCCAGTTTCTTTGTAGCGCTTGATGGTTTTTGCAACTGCACTTGGGGACACTTTCAAAGTTTTCCCAATTTTTCGCACTGACTGACCTTCATTTCTTAAAGTAATTATGGCCACTCATTTTTCTTTAATTAGAATTTGTATTATGGCAAGAAAAAAGCAGCTAACAGTCTATTCAGTAGGACTATCAGCTGTGTATCCACCAGACTTTTGCACAACACAACTAATGGTCCCAACCCCATTTATAAGGCAAGAAATCCCACTTATTAAACCTTACAGGGCACACCTGTGAAGTGAAAACCATTTCCGGTGACTACCTCTTGAAGCTCATCAAGAGAATGCCAAGTGTGTGCAAAGCAGTCATCAAAGCAAAAAGTGGCTACTTTGAAGAACCTAGAATATCAGACATATTTTCAGTATATAATTCCACATGTGGTAATTCATAGTTTTGATGCCTTCAGTGTGAATGTACAATTTTCATAGTCATGAAAATACAGAAAAATCTTTAAATGAGAAGGTGCATCCAAACTTTTGGTCTGTACTGTATGTATATGGACACATAAAAACACATAACATTATTAATGTTCTTCACATATTAGTATTCAGCCACCAAATCAAGTGTAATGAGTGAAAATATTCAAAAACAGGGAAATGATGCACCGAAATCATACATCTCAAGTGAATCCTACAGTGTCATAAAAATACCCCTCAAGTGAATCCATTCAAATAAAAAGTGATAATAAAAAAGTTTTTTTAAAATATGGTGACACAAGAGTGTATAAAACCACCCTACACAATGAAAGTGAAAAAAGGGGTTCTTTATTAAATAGGACAGACACAGAAGAAAAAATCCATAGGACTATTATAAAATTCTACAAGAGTCCATAGAATATTAAAGGACACATCGGTACCCAGAAGTGCAAAATAATACATAACAGTGAGTTTAATAATCATTATGGTACACATTATGTAGAAATTCCACCAATAATACATATTAAGTTGTGTAAATTTAAAGTGCAAAAGTGCTGATGTTGTGTAGACAATATCTATAATATAACGGCAGAAGCGGGTCTCTGTCCGAAGCCTCGATAGACTGCGCATGCGTGACGCGCAGTCTGGCTCCAGACAGAAGACCCGCATCCAGCCGTTACAGGTAAGGCGGCCACTGCTATGGGGCCCGGCCCGTGGCCGGAGGGGGCCCTTGAGGGCCCCAAGCAGCGTGGGAACGAGGAGGATAGGTGAGTAGGAGGTTGCGGCGGCAGAGGAGCGGGTTGCGGCAGTGGAGCAGCGGAGCATACAACCACGTGTGCCCGCTGCTAAAGGGACATGAATATTCCCTCTGAGGCCACTCCCATGGGCGTGGAGAAGACGGAATATTCATTCTCTTTAGTAGCGGCCACGGAGGAGCGCTGAGCCCCGGCTCCTGCTGTCAGTGGCCGCCGCTAAAGAGAAAGCATATTCACGCTTCTCCACGCCCATAGTCCCGGCGTGGAGAGGAGTGAATGTGTGGCAGCAGCTCACCTCTGTGTCTGAGAGCGCGCGCAGCTCAGATGCCGACATGAGCTGCTGCAGACAGGACTCAGCGCTGGAGCAGAGGTGAGGAAGGAAGGTGAGTATAAGTGTTTATTGTTTTATGTGCAGTGATTGGGGGATGAGAGGGCCACACATACCAGGAATGGGGGATTGAGGAGGCCACACATACCAGAAATGGGGGATTGAGGATGCAACACATACCAGGGATGGGGGATTGAGGAGGCCACACATACCAGGGATGGGGGATTGTGGAGGCCACACATACCAGAAATGGGGGATTGAGGATGCAACACATACCAGGGATGGGGGATTGAAGAGGCCACACATACCAGGAATGGGGGATTGTGGAGGCCACACATACCAGGAATGGGGGATTGTGGAGGCCACACATACCAGGAATGGAGGATTGAGGAGGCAACACATACCAGGAATGGGGGATTGAGGAGGCCACACATACCAGGGATGGGGGATTGAGGAGGCCACACATACCAGGAATGGGGGATGAGGAAGCCACACATACCAGGGATTAGGGGATTTAGGGGGCCACACATACCAGGGATGGGGGATTGAGGAGGCAACACATACCAGGGATTAGGGGATTGAGGAGGCCACACATACCAGGGATGGGGGATTGAGGAGGCCACACACAGCAGGGATGGGGGATTGAGGAGGCCACACATACCAGGGATTAGGGGATTGAGGGGGCCACACATACCAGGGATGGGGGATTGAGGAGGCCACACATACCAGGGATGGGGGATTGTGGAGGCCACACATACCAGGGATTAGGGGATTGAGGAGGCCACACATACCAGGATACTTGGATTGAGGAGGCCACACATACCAGGAATGGGGGATTGTGGAGGCCACACATACCAGGAATGGGGGACTGAGGAGGCCACACATACCAGGATTGGGGGTTGAGGAGGCCGCACATACCAGGATTGGGAGGTGAGGGGTGCCACGCATACCGAGATTTGGGGGGTGAGGGGTGCCACGCATACCGGGATTGGGGATGAGGGGTGCCACGCATACCGGGATTGGGAGTGAGGGATAGGGTGCCATGCATACCAGGATGAGGGATACCATACGCACCAGGATAGGGATGAGGGGTGCCACGCATACCAGGATTGGGGATGAGGGGAGCCACGCATACCGGAAATGGGGATGAGGGGAGCCACGCATGCCGGAAATGGGGATGAGGGGAGCCACGCATACCAGAAATGGGGATGAGGGGAGCCACGCATACCGGAAATGGGGATGAAGGGAGCCACGCATACCGGAAATGGGGATGAGGGGAGCCACGCATACCAGAAATGGGGATGAGGGGAGCCACGCATACCGGAAATGGGGATGAGGGGAGCCATGCATACCGGGATCGGGGATGAGAGGAGCCACGCATATCGGGATCGGGGATGAGGGGAGAAACGCATACCGGGATCGGGGATGAGGGGAGCCGCGCATACCGGGGATCGGGGATGAGGGGAGCCACGCATACCGGGATCGGGGATGAGGGGAGCCACGCATACTGGGATCGGTGATGAGGGGAGCCACGCATACCGGGATCGGGGATGAGGGGAGCCACGCATACTGGGATCGGTGATGAGGGGAGCCACGCATACCGGGATCGGGGATGAGGGGAGCCACGCATACCGGAAATGGGGATGAGGGGAGCCATGCATACCGGGATCGGGGATGAGAGGAGCCACGCATATCGGGATCGGGGATGAGGGGAGAAACGCATACCGGGATCGGGGATGAGGGGAGCCGCGCATACCGGGGATCGGGGATGAGGGGAGCCACGCATACCGGGATCGGGGATGAGGGGAGCCACGCATACTGGGATCGGTGATGAGGGGAGCCACGCATACCGGGATCGGGGATGAGGGGAGCCACGCATACCGGGATTGGATGGTGGGGACAGGATGGGGGCAGCACATACCAGCATGGGAGACCATATACCAATAAAAATGCTCGCCACCCGGGCGTAGAACGGGTGGTTCAATAGCTAGTCTATAATATAACCGGGGATGCGTGTCTCTGTCTGAAGCCTCGATAGACTGCGCATGCGTGACGCGTAGTCCTGCTCCAGAGATGAGCACGCATCCAGCCGTTACAGGTAAGAGGAGTATATGGCGCCGGAGATCGTGGGATGCGTAGACACTGAACGCATACCGCGATCTCCGGCGCCATACTTACATACTTACCTGACCAGGAGGAGCGTTGCCGCGGCGCCTCTCTTCGCTGGAGACCAGGGTCGGAGTGAAAGCGTCGGACCGGCGCGTGTGCATTGCGCTATCCGGTGCCATTTTACTGAAGACACAGTGTGTCTTCAGCAAAATAGTGCCGGACAGCGCGGTGCTCCAGCGCCGCACTCCTCCCCCGGCATCTGACAGAAGAGGACGCAGCAGCGCTGGAACACAGGGAAGAAAGGTGAGTGTAACTGTTTATTTTTCTTGTATGTGTGTACAGTGTGAAAGGGATGAGGGGGCCACACATAACAGGATTGTGGGGTGAGGGGTACCACACATACCAGGATTGGGGGTGAGGGGTACCACGCATACCAGGATTGGGGGTGAGGGGTACCACACATACCAGGATTGGGGGGTGAGGGGTACCACACATACCAGGATTGGGGGTGAGGGGTACCCCACATACCAGAATTGGGCGGTAAGGGGTGCCACACATACCAGGATTGGGGATGAGGGGTGCCACGCATACCGGGATTGGGGATGAGGGGTGCCACGCATACCGGGATTGGGGATGAGGGGTGCCACGCATACCGGGATTGGGGATGAGGGGTGACCCACACACCGGGATTGGGGATGAGGGGTGCCACACATACCGGGATTGGGGATGAGGGGTGTCAAACATACCGGGATTGGGGATGAGGGGTGCCACGCATACCAGGATTGGGGAAGAGGGGTGACACACATACAAGGATTGGGGATGAGGGGTGCCACGCATGCCGGGATTGGGGATGAGGGGTGCCACGCATGCCGGGATTGGGGATGAGGGGTGCCACGCATGCCGGGATTGGGGATGAGGGGTGCCACGCATGCCGGGATTGGGGATGAGGGGTGCCACGCATACCGGGATGAGGGATGGGGTACCATGCATACCAGGATGAGAGATATCATACACACCAGGATAGTGATGAGGGATGCCATGCATACCAGGATAGGGATGAGGGGTGCCACGCATACTGCGATTGGGGGTGAGGGGTGCCAAGCATAACGGGATTGGGGGTGAGGGGTGCCACGCATACCGGGATTGGGGGTGAGGAGTGCCACGCATACTAGGATTGGGGGTGAGGGGTGCCACGCATACCGGGATTGGGGGTGAGGGGTGCCATGCATACCGGGATGAGTGGTGCCACGCATACCGGGATTGGGGGTGAGGGGTGCCACGCATACCGGGATTGGGAGTGAGGGATAGGGTGCCATGCATACCAGGATGAGGGATACCATACACACCAGGATAGGGATGAGGTGTGCCACGTATACCAGGATTGGGGGTGAGGGGTGCCACGCATACCAGGATTGGGGGTGAGGGGTGCCATGTATACCAGGATTGGGGTGAGGGGTGCCACGCATACCAGGATTGGGGGTGAGGGGTATCACGCATACCAGGATTGGATGGTGGGGGCAGCACAAATACAAGGAGGGGGGCAGCACATAGCAGCATGGGAGATCATATACCAATAAAAAGGCTCGCCACCCGGGCGTAGAATGGGTTCAATAGCTAGTAACTAATATAAAGTGCTAAAAAGCCAAAATAATGGCATTCATTGAGGGACGTATAAAGTGCAAAGAAGAGAAGTGCAGAATGCTAAAGTGCAAGTATTTAGAAAATGGTCAATGTGAAACAATAAATTGAAATAATCTAATCTAAGGTGCTACAGTGCTAACAGGACATATTCACTGTGAGTCAGTAATGTGGAAAGTACCAATCTAAAGTGCTAGAGTGCTAAAAGGACATTTAGTGAGAAGTAGTTCTGATAATACCGTGTGTCATACTCACTCGTTTACTTCTTAATAACTTTGGGATTCTACATGTCTGGAAAACCCCCATATAGTACTAGTGCCCCCTCTGTGCCCCCATATAGTACTAGTGCCCCCTCTGTTCCCCCATATAGTACTAGTGCCCCCTCTGTTCCCCCATATAGTACTAGTTCCCTCTCTGAGCCCCAATATAGTGCTAGTGCCCTCTCAGTGCCCCCATATAGTACTACTGCCCTCCCGGTGCCTCCATGGCCTGGGCCTGATGGAAGGGCGCGTGGCCTGATGGGAGGGCGCGCGCAGAGGAGAGTGGCCGCGGCGCTAGAGAAAGGGGGATGGCGCGTGCGCTCACAAGGGTGAGATGATGGTCCGTGGACCCACAGGTAGGGATTAGCATTGGAATGGCAGAGGTGAGTATTTATTTTTTTAATCTGGGACCATGTATACAGTACGGAGCACTATGCTTGGCCGTGTATACAGTATGGAGCACTATGCGGGGCTGTGTATACAGTACAGAGCACTATGCGGGGCCGTGTATACAGTACGGAGCACTATGCGGTGGCCGTGTGTACAGTACAGAGCACTATGCGGGGCCATGTATACAGTACGGATCACTATGCGGGGCCATGTATATGTGACGCTCACAGCCCTACCCTGAGAGATGGGGGTACTCGGAGCCGAGTCAGATGTTGAGGGTTGCAGTCATGGCCTGGACCCTTTCCGTGCCCAGGGCCGTCACATAAAAGATTTAATGGGCTATGAGGGTTGGTGGTAATCGAGTGGATTCAATGACTACGCCACCTGTGGTGCCTGGTGATTCGCAACCAGCACTGCGGCAGTCCTCTGAGGTGGGATGATGTCGTGGCAGCAGCAGATGGTACTACTCCCCACAGGCGGAGCAGGGCCTCAGGGCGGAGAAGGACGGATGAGGGGAGTCGTAGTGGGTGGCGTGGTGTCGTGCTGAAATAAGGTACCGGAGGCAGGGATGCAGTCTTCCAAGCTTTACTCATGTTGTTAGGCGTCAGCTGCAAGGCTTCTCCTTGCTCCGCACGGTGCGCTGCGGCCACCAGAAAGGGGGTTCAACACACTCTGGGTAGTTCGGGTGCAAGAATCAGGACCCCTGCACTAGAGTGTTCCTAGACTTTCTCACTAGGTCCTCTCCTGTCCATATGTGGTGCGTGTGATAGGCTGGGTCTCCCTCTGGCTATACACAGAAAAAGGGAACGGGTGGCGTATGCCGCTCCGTCCGTTACCCGGTGGGATCCACTAATCCTCCGGAGCTTCTCCGACTAAGACGTGAAGTAGCGAAGTAAGATATCGGGGGCCGGTCCCCTCTTGCAGCAGGAGTCCCTCTGGCTTGGCCAGAATAAAGAGGACAGGTGGCGTATACCGCTCCATCTGTACCCCACTTGGGATCCTTTTGCCTATGGAGCTTTTCTCCTCTACTCCCCTCCAGGCCTTCTTAGGAAGGGACCTTGACCGGGTAGAGACAACCGTTAACTCTAACCCGCTCCTCGCCTCAAGGCCAGAGCACGAGGACCATGTATCTTCAATCAGCTGCAGGTTCCACCGGAAAACCACGTTCAGCGAAGAAGACCACAATCAAAGACCTTGAACCTAAGATGGCCGTAGTTTAAATATGAATGAATAAGTGTAACCTAAAAGTGTGTCCTCCACCCTCACCCACTACATGGTTCCCCCTATCTTTGGTTCCCCCCATCTCCTCTATCCCGGACTGGAGCAGCACCCTGGTGCATTTAGGCCCCCTACAGGACAGGAGTGGTGTAGTGTTGAGTGATGAGGTGGGGTCCTGAGAGGTGCTCCATCCTTACCTCGGAGAGGAGATACCACACCTCAATCTGAGGTGCAGTACCCCTGTGGCGACTGAACTCTCAGGGGCGCCACATTTATAGTAGTAGTGAGCACTATGCGGGGGCCGTGTACACAGTATGGATCACTTTGCGGGGCGATGTATACTGTGTGCAGCACTATGCGGGGCTATGTATACAAAACAGCAGTATGAGGGGCCATGTATACAAAACAGCAGCATGCGGGGCCATGTATACAGTATGGAGTACTATGCAGGGCCATGTATGCAGTACGGAGGAATATGCGAGGCCATGTAGACAGTAGTACAGAGCACTATGCTCGGGCCGTGTATACAGTACGCAGCACTATGCGGGGCCATGTATATATTAGGATGGAGCACTATGCGGGGCATGTATACAGTACGGAGTACTATGCGGGGTCACGTATACAGTACGGAGCACTATGTGGGGCCATGTATACAGTAGAACGAAGCACTATGCGGGGCCATGTATACAGTGCGGAGCACTATGCGGGGCATGTATATGACTCGCCCCCAGGGCCGTGGGTACTCGGCAGCTGGACCTCTGGCTGCTTGCAGGGGATTATCACGGGGACTCGCCCGGTCCGTGGCCCAGGCCGGTCGCTGAAAAGGGAAATTATTGGTTGGGGAAAATTGTCGTGACGCCACCTGTGGTGTCTGGTGAGGATCACCAGCGCTGCGGCAGTGCTCTGAGGCAGATGATAGGGCAGCTTAAGATGGTACGGCTCCCCACAGGTGGAGCAGGCCTCAGGGCAGTGTAGGAGAAAATGGAAGAGGTGCGCTGGGCGTTGTAGTGCAGGGAGGGAAATGGTACCAGCGAAATGAAGGAGCGGAGGCAGTTCAGTGCAGTCATCCGAGTTTACTCACAGTTCTGTTCAAGTTCCTCAGGTGCACAGTACTGTTGCAAGCCTCCCACGTCGCACTGCGTTCACCGGGCAGGGGTTCAGTCCTTCCTCAGGCAGCTCGGGTGCACCTGGCAGAACCCCACTTTCATATGTACCTTCCTAGACCGACTTCACGCTGGGTCTTTACTCCCTCCTGCCCTGCGCTTCTCACTGTGAATCCTATTCGGGCGTTGCGAGGTCCCTCCTGTCCGTCGGAGTTGCTCAGACCTGCTCGACCTTACTGGGATTGAAGTGAGAGTTTGGCTCCTGCTATAGAAGTCAGAAGCCTCCGGCATTTTCCAGCCGAGGCTTGAAGCTGCACGACAGGGCCAGGGGTCGGTCCCCGTCTTGCGGCCTAGATCCTCCTGACACTTGGCAGGTTCAGGTGTACGGGTGCCGCCTGCACTCACCGTACTCCCCTAGGATCTCTTCTGTAGAACGGAGCTTACTCCCTGCTCCCCTCCTGGGCCTCAGTCCTGGGCCCTTGTAGTGGAGCAGAGCTCCTAGAGAGACTCTGCTCCCAACTGCTCTCCAACTACTAGTCTCACTGTTCTGCCACCCTAAGATGGCTTCCCTATGTTATATCTTTACTGTATGAGTGCTCCCATGAACTACCTCCTCCACCCACACCCACTACTGGTTCCCCCTGCCTTTGGGTTCCCCCCACTCCAGCCAGGGTCAGGGCTCAGCAGAAACATACATTGCGTCTTGCCCCTTCAGCTGGCCTGGAGTAGTGTAGTGTTGGATGCAGGTGTTGGGGTTCCGTACAGCAGTCCCTTCTTACCTGAGAGAAAGGGAGACACCACACCTCTGGGTGAGGTGCAGTACCTCTGTGGCGACCGAACCCTCAGGGGCGCCACATTCCCCCCCGGTAAAACACAGCACGTCCGCGGGCTGGAACAAAGCAAAAACATGGATACTAGACATACAAAATTTTTGAATGCATTCGCATAGAAGACTGTAAAGCATTCTTCCCTTTATGGGAGGCACATCATTTTAAACGTTGCATTGTAAAACATTATAAGAGCATTTTTCATATATAAAACATTTTCACGAAAGTTCCTGCACCAAAGTGCAACAGCAGCAGAATGAGGGACCCGTCCGCAAACCCTCAACGTAGGCCCTGGGCGTGGCTGCAGGGCATAGATGATCCAGATACTGGACCTCGTCTTCCGCCACGCCAAACGGGTTTTTGTTCTGCGGTAAAGATTGCGCTTATAAAACCAATAGGGTGCACTTTAAGAAGTGCTAAACTTATTTACAATGGAAAGTTTGTAGGGAGATCACTGTCCTCTTCCCTATTGTCTCTATACCCTTACGGGTACCTAAGAAAACATATTATAACAACAATATCCTAAACTCAGCAACCGGACGGGTGACTATACACAGTTCGGTGCAGTCTCAGTACTAAGCCTAGTACTGGGGACCCCTCCTGGGGTACTCTTCATTCTTCCCTGACCCAGCCAGGTCACGAGGGACTTCCTGCAGCGGTGCATCCTTGTTGGCATGGTACACTAGCAGGGCATACCAGCCACGCTCACCATGATGCCGGGTGAACGTGACTCGGTCTCCCGGATACAGGTTCTGGTCGGGATGGCCTTCTTCCAGCTCAGGGTCCACATCCCGCCGGTTGACTAAAATGTCCCTGTTGAACTCGTGACTACGGATGAAGCCCCACCCAGCCTTGAGGTTAAACTTGACAATGAGGCCTTCCTCACAGCGGCTGGGGTTGGCTGTCTCCACCTGGCGGACTTGTGCCTTGGAGGCCTTGTCACGGGCCTCCAGGAGTTCACTGCGCGCTTTCCGCGCGCATCGCTCCCTCTCCAATTGTCGGAGCTCCCGCCTGCAGAACTCCTTCCTCTGCAGGGTGGCGGACTCTGTTTCATAGGTGAGCCCCATCAGATCTCCCCCCCGGTTGTCCCAGCATAACTCCTCTCCGCCGGGGCAGGCAACCGGGGGTGCTGGCATTGGGAGGAGCGGGCACGGCTGCTGATCCTCGAAACGGGCGGACCAGTCGAAGACCGGCGCGCCGTAGATCCACTCCAGCATCGGACGCGGAGGTGGCGGGAGGGCTCCTAGCAACAGACCCGTAGCTCCAGCGCCCAGGATTAGAGGTTCCGGCAGGACGCTGTATGGGGAACCTTCCGGTGCAGCGCTCAGAGGCGGGGGTTCCAGGAAGGCCCTTGGTGGGGGTTTTTCGGGTTCCGCGCCCAGGGGTGGAGGTTCCAGGCTGCATAATGGTTCCGGCCAGAGTGCGGTAGCATATGGCAGGGGCTGGGGCAGGAGGCTCAGGAGCAGGTCGGCAGCACCCGGGGCTGGGGATTCTTTCCTACCTGCTCCTGTGTTCCACACAGCCTCCTGGTCTCCTGCGATCTCCGCCTGGGCTGGTGTGCGGCTGCTGGCATCTGGTCTCACTTTCCGGAGGGCTGCCAGTTTGTCCAGCAGCTCACTTTTCCACCGGGCGACCGCTGCCTGCTGGGTTTGCTCCTCTTGCTGGCCCAGCTCGAGGAGCTCGCTCTCGAGGAACTCCACATCCTCCAGGGATAGCTTCTCCATATCTTCCTCCATGGTAGAGGAGGTGGCTTGGTGCAGCGGCAGGCCAGAGGTAGAGGCTTTGTAATAATTATAATGGATACCACAGGAGTCTTTTTGCGTGGAACAAAGATACAACAGAACACAGCTTATAGGTGTCAAAGTGTATATTATAAACCCACGGTGTTTCAAACAAGTGCAGACGAAAACTCAAAGTCCATAAACACTCAGGGGAAAATGCAATCAGCAGAGCAGTCTGTAAAGTGCAGTTCACACTAGAGGATGTTAGAAAACAAGGAAGTCTTTATCAAGTCCATACACAAATATATATATAGATGCAAGGAAGTCCAAACAATATATATTAGATAATCCAGGGAGGCCCGGGAAGGAAGTCCCAGATAATGCAGCACAGTCCCGTGCTCTAAATGCAAACAGCAAAGCAATCTGTAAAGCACAGTTCACACTAGAGGATGGTAGAAAACAAGGAAGTCCTTATCAAGTCCATGCAAGGAAGTTCATAAAATATATATATTAGATAATCCAGGGAGGCCTGGGTAGGAAGTCCCTGATAGTGCAGCACAGTCCCGTGCTCTGCAGCTATCTAATGCAGGTGAGTCAGAGCAGAAACCAGCTTACTTGTTAGCAGAATGCAGGTGAAGACTGAGGTTCTGAGGTAGCAGCAGGAGCAGAAAGGAGAAGGAGGAATACAGGTAACAACTGAATGCAGCAGAATCTCTGAGAGCAGGTAACAGAAGATCCACACAAGGCTGCACGGCAGAGCAGGGAACTAGGAAACCACCAGGAACAGGTCACAGGCAGGATACTCTAGCACTGATTAGAGGCTGGGGTGGAGTTATGAAGCAGGAAGACAAGGGGCACATGAGACAAACGACACCATCTTGAAAGAGGGCAAAAATTGCCAAAATGTAATTAAAAATATTCGCAGTCCTGACAGGCTTGGCTTTTGCTCCCTTCCATCTCGGCTGCCTGATGCGGTCTGGCTAGATGGACTGAGACCACACCCTGTCTCCATTCCTTTTCTCCTCCTCCTCTCCTCTTTTGGGGGTGGTCCCATGGCGATTTGCTGTCGGTCATTCCCTGTGACGGCCTTCCTGCCTTGACGGACACATCTATGCGGACAGTCATAGTTGCAAGGGGCAGGGTATGCTTTTGGCGCCATTCTGGGACCCGGCCCACGAGGGGAGGTTCCATATTGTTGTCTTTGATCACGCACATAATGGCCCCCGTTCTTCTGAGGCGGGCGCCACATTCAGTAATATAACACAGTTCTTTAGGCACACTTCACCCGACGGTACGGGCTGGTCGCGCATCCTGTTCGTGATGCCAGAAAGCTGACTCGCCCCCAGGGCCGTGGGGTACTCGGCAGCCGGGCCTCTGGCTGCTTGCAGGGGATTATCACGGTGGCTGGCCCGGTCCTTGGCCCAGGGCAGTCGCTGAAAAGGGAAATTATTGGTTGGGGAAAATTGTCGTGACGCCACCTGTGGTGTCTGGTGAGGATCACCAGCGCTGCGGCAGTCCTCTGAGGCAGATGATAGGGCAGCTTAAGATGGAACGGCTCCCCACAGGTGGAGCAGGCCTCAAGGCAGTGTAGGAGAAAATGGAAGAGGTGCGCTGGGCGTTGTAGTGCAGGGAGGGAAATGGTACCGGCGAAATGAAGGAGCGGAGGCAGTTCAGTGCAGTCATCCGAGTTTACTCACAGTTATGTTCAAGTTCCTCAGGTGCACAGTACTGGTGCAAGCCTCCCGCGTCGCACTGCGTTCACCGGGCAGGGGTTCAGTCCTTCCTCAGGCAGCTCGGGTGCATCTGGCAGAACCCCACTTTCATATGTACCTTCCTAGACCGACTTCACGCTGGGTCTTTACTCCCTCCTGCCCTGCGCTTCTCACTGTGAATCCTAATCGGGTGCTGCGAGGTCCCCCCTGTCCGTCGGAGTTGCTCAGACCTGCTCGACCTTACTGGGATTGAAGTAAGAGTTTGGCTCCTGCTATAGAAGTCAGAAGCCTACGGTATTTTCCAGCCGAGGCTTGAAGCTGCATGACTGGGGCAGGGGCCGGTCCCCTTCTTGCGGCCTAGATCCTCCTGACACTTGGCAGGTTCGGGGTGTACGGGTGCCTCCTGCACTCGCCGTACTCCCCTAGGATCCCTTCTGTAGAACGGAGCTTACTCCCTGCTTCCCTATTTTATATCTTTACTGTATGAGTGCTCCCATGAACTACCTCCTACACCCACACCGACTACTGGTTCCCCCTGCCTTTGGGTTCCCCCCACTCCAGCCAGGGTCAGGGCTCAGCAGAAACATACATTGCGTCTTGCCCCTCCTGCTGGCCTGGGGTAGTGTAGTGTTGGATGCAGGTGTTGGGGTTCCGTGCAGCACTCCCTCCTTACCTGAGAGAAAGGGAGACACCACACCTTTGGGTGAGGTGCAGTACCTCTGTGGCGACCGAACCCTCAGGGGCGCCACATATACAGTACGAAGCACTATGCGGGGCACATGTATACAGTATGGAGTACTATGCGGGACCATGTATACAGTAGGCAGCAGTATGCGGGGCCATGTATACAGTATGGAGTACTATGCGGGGCCATGTATACAGTAGTACGGAGCACTATGCGCGGGCCGTGTATTCAGTATGGGGCACTATGCGGGGCCATGTATATAGTAGTACGGAGCACTATGCGGGGCTGTGTATACAGTAGGGAGCACTATGCGGGGCCATGTATATAGTAGGATGGAGCACTATGCGGGGCCATGTAAACAGTACGAAGCACTATGCGGGGGACATGTATACAGTACAGAGTACTATGCGGGGACATGTATACATACTGAGTACTATGCAGGGCCATGTATATTGAGTGCAGCACTATGCAGATCTATGTATACTATGTGCAGCACTATGCGGGGCCATATATATAGTATGGAGCACTATGCAGGGCTATGTATACAGTGCGGAGCACTATGCGGGGCCATATATACAGTACAGAGCACTATGTGGGGCCATGTATACAGTATGGAGAACTATGCGTGGCCATGTATATGTGGCACTCCAGGGGTCTGGTTTCCACAGTAACAGCAATGTTATGTCTGAGAGCAGGTGGGAGGTCTCTTGGTCAGGAATCCTATGCATGCCACACCTCCTGCCCAGTCCTGGGAGGGGAAGGACTTCCCATATATAAACCTGGGGCTGAGGCAGGGTTAGAGAGAAGAGTAGAGAGAAGAAGAGAAGCAGCCATAGGAAGAAACAACAGGAGCTCTGTGGGAGCAGTGCTACAAGGAGTCAGGGGCTGGCAGTTGCAGAGCTCGCCCTGACTGAGAAGTTATCACCGGACCCGGAGTCCGAGGCTGTGGGGACTAATCTTTACCCAGCAGCAGAAACCGACCGGCAGGGGATTTCAGGTCCTCTGGCCCAGAAACCCGAAGGCACGGTCACACGCGTGGGACCAGCACCGCCGTCCTGGAGCGGAAGCCATTAGAAGGCCCCGAGTCACCGGCCATACGGGTGAGCACCACACGGTACACTCAGGGACGTGGGCTACTTTTACCCGCCTCTAGCAAGGTAGCCAGAAGAGTACAGTTATTTGGGAAGGCCTACAACTCCGCCTGGCCAGGGGAGATCCCATCTGCTCAAGGACTGACCAGGCCCCGATCGCTAGCAAGTACTCCGGGAGGGTCTATCTTTGTCACCAGTAAAGACCCTGAACTACACCGCATCGTCTCTGAGTGGTTCCTGCTACCCCCATCATCCAAGTCGGCTGCCCTGAGGCCATACCCCTCCCGTTGGGGGTTATACCATCCATGCTGCACCATCCTTCCACCGGCCTCAGCGGTCTGCCCTGCAGCGGCAGCTCCATAGCTGCATTCAACGGGTGGCGTAGTCGTCCCACATCTACTGCTAATATACCTCCACTTAGTCTGACTCCCTGGGCACGGACCGGGTCACCGCCACGAGACTACTACCCCTATCAGATCCGGCTCCGGGTAGTCACTGCGTGCGCAACGCTACATCACATAGGCCCAGGGCGCGTCAACTTTTGGCGTAGTCGGCAGGATTTCGTGCCCGCAACCACCGGGTACTGCGTGCCTGAAAAAGACTGTTCAAACTTACCAGTGGTGAAGATTCCCGCCATCCGGCGCCATCTTCTACCTTCTTCCCGCCATCCGCGAAGTTTTCCCGCCATCCGGCGCCATCTTCTGCCTTCTTCCCGCCATCCGTGGAGTTTTCCCGCCGTTGGACGCCATCTTGAAGACGCCGCGCGGGAAGAAGAGGGGCGTGGACTCCGAAAGCGCGCGAGAACTGAAGCCCCGCCTCACGTCCGGACGTTGCGTAAGGTCCTGGAAGGAGCCCAGCGGACGCCGACGTCACAGGAGCGCGACGGAAGGTCCTCAACCCTGACGATCCACTGCGGAGCCGCGGCCTACGGAAGAGGATCATCGCAATGTAGGCCACAGTCCACTAGGGGGGAGGAAGATGTCGGATACGGAGGAAAGCTTCACTGCCTCAACCCCCGCCAGCGCCACCGCTGCCGCAGTCATGCCTTTCACCATGCCGTATATCCCGGGAGCGGCCTGGCTACCCCAGTACTCAGGGGAGTCACATACCCTGCATGACTTTAGAGAAAAGCTGGATAGCCTCTTCCAGGTGTACCCCCTCACAGAAGAGCAAAAAGTGAGCATCCTGGTGGCCCAATTAACTGGGGCAGCCCAAAGGGAGGTAAAGTCCTGGCCACCTGGGGGGAGGACTGTCGCAGGGATACTAACCCGGCTGAAGGACACCTTTGATACCCGCACCTCAGCCGAGATCAAGCTTAGATTCTACGGGTGCAAGCAGCGAGCACAAGAGAGTATAAGGGACTATGCACTAAACCTACAAGAGGCCCTAAGAGCCATTAAGCAGACCGACCCTGACGGCGTGGGAGACGAGGACCGGCTGTTGACTGAACAATTTATAGAGGGTTTATATTGCAATGCCCACCGAACCCAGTTGCGGGCAATGGCCTTACAGGACCCTCATCTGGGATTTGCACAGTTCAAGGACAGAGCCATCCGGGTGCTCCGAGAACCGGCACCAGGTGGCGTTGTGACTCACAGACGCCCCACTACCACTTACCACCAGGAGGCGGCGCCCTTGTCGGCAGGGCCTGTGGGAGCTGATGCGCAGGCTTTGAACAATGACCCGGCTCCAGACCTGCACCATCAGGTCCAAGAGCTAGCTAAAAGCGTTGCTGCGCTAACCCGAACTGTGCAGTCTTTACAGGTTTCTACTCCAGGGAAGATCCAGCTGGCATCCGGACCGGAGGACATCCCGTGGCGTCGACCAAGGAGGACCCCACCGGCCAGAGGAAGACCCAGCGACCGATACAACGAGGGCGGACAACCTATCTGCCGCCGCTGCAATCAACCCGGACATATGGCAAGGTACTGTCCTTTAAACTGGCACAACCTAGGGTAGAGGGCCAACCCCTAGGAAAAAGATCATCAGGCCCATCAAACTGGCGTGACAAATATGTGGGAGGACGTCCAGTCTTGCCTGTGGTACTGGATGGCATTCCTATGAGTGCCCTACTGGACACCGGGTCACAGGTCACCACCATCCCGTACGTGCTCTTCAAGCAGTACTGGAATGACTCGGATATAACCCGCTACCCTGACGACGACTTGAGTATCATCGCCAGCAATGGTCAGCCCGTGCCACAGATCGGATTTAAAGAGGTGACCATTAAAATCGGTAGAGTCGAGCTGGCAGCACAGGGACTGATCATTGTGGACATTGACAAGCGCGAGAGTCACCCTAAGATAACTCTAGGAACCAATGTGATTGAAAATTGTCTTGCAGAGGTGATTTTCATTTTACAGCAGGTTGCCAAGAACGCCAGCTCCGGCGAGCAGCGAGTGCTCCAGAAAGAGATCCGGGCACTGATGCGACGGCAACAGGTGGAACTCTCCGGTGGTGAGATTGGTAGCGTAAGAATGTGTGACCCTTTCCCTATTGCCATGCCCCCGAAAAGTGAAATGATGATTTGGTGCCGGGCAGCTATTGGTCTGAGAGGTAGAGATTACCAGGCAATGGTAGAACCAGTTTACTCAGACAGTAGGCCCACCATTTTGACAGCACGGGGGGTGGTCAATGTACGCCATGGGAGGGTGCCCGTTCGCATAATAAATATCGGGAAGAGGGAAGTGTACCTGCCCCGGTATGCCACGCTAGCCAAATTGTATACCATCAATCAGAATTCCATACAGTCCGTAGAACCCTTGCCTCCATCTTCTCCGGAGGAAGGTAACGGCTCTAAGAAAATAATGGAGGATTGGTGTCAGCAACTACATTTGGGTACTGACTCCACTCCTTCCCACCAGAAACAGGGAGTCTACCGGGTGGTTCAAGAGTACGAGAGAGTGTTTAGTAAACACCCGTTAGACTTCGGGCGAGTCAAGGGGGTAGAACACCACATCCCCACGGGAGACCATCCTCCCATAAAAGAGAGGTACCGACCCATACCCCCTGCACACTACCAACACGCCAAGGGGATGCTTAGAGACATGAAGGAGGCTGGGGTAATCAGAGATAGCTGTAGCCCCTGGGCAGCTCCACTAGTCTTGGTCAAAAAGAAAGACAACACCATGAGAATGTGTGTAGATTACCGGAAAATCAACCGTATCACACACAAGGATGCGTACCCCTTACCAAGGATAGAGGAGTCTTTGGCTGCTTTAAAATCTGCTAACTTCTTCTCTACCTTGGATCTCACTAGCGGGTACTGGCAGGTTCCTGTAGCAGAGGCGGACCGGGAGAAGACCGCATTCACCACCCCGATGGGACTTAGCGAGTTTACTTGTATGCCGTTCGGACTCTGCAATGCACCAGGAACCTTCCAACGATTAATGGAGTGCTGTCTGGGACACAGAAACTTCAAGACGGTCCTGTTGTACCTGGACGATGTCATCGTATATTCCAAGACTTATGAGGACCACCTGAAACACCTGGCGGAAGTGTTCGAAGCCCTGGCAAGTTACGGCCTGAAGGTGAAACCCTCTAAGTGTCACCTCCTGAAGCCAAAGGTGCAGTACCTGGGACACGTGGTGAGTGCTGACGGAGTGGCTCCCGACCCTGATAAGATCACCGCAATTAAGGAATGGCCAAGCCCCTCCAGCGTAAAGGAAGTGAGGCAGTTCCTCGGGTTGGTAGGCTACTACCGAAGGTTTATTCCCGGTTTCACCAAAAAGGCAGCTCCTATGCAGGACCTCCTGATAGGCCAGTCCAGGAAGGCCAAGAACCAGAAGCCACCCTTCAGATGGGAGAAGCTAGAAGAAGAGTCTTTCCGCCAGCTGAAGATGGCCCTCACGGGGGATGAAATCCAGGCGTACCCTGATTATAGCCAGCCCTTTATCCTCTACACCGACGCCAGTAACATCGGGCTAGAAGCCGTACTGTCCCAGATCCAGCAGGGGAAAGAACGGGTAATTGCTTACGCCAGCCGAAAACTGCGACCCACCGAAAGAAACCCTGAAAATTACAGCTCATTTAAGCTAGAGTTCCTGGCAGTGGTGTGGGCAGTCACCGAACGCTTTAAGCACTACCTCGCTTCTTCCCGGTTCACCGTGTACACGGATAACAACCCGTTGACACACCTGGACACAGCAAGACTCGGTGCCCTAGAGCAGAGATGGATGGCCCGCTTGTCCAACTATGAGTTTACAATCAAATACCGGGCAGGACGCTCCAATACCAACGCGGACGCCCTGTCCAGGATGCCAAACCTACCGGACGAGGGTGAGGATTCAGAAGATTTGGAAGAGGTCGAACTCCCTGCGTTCCACCGTCATGGGACTATCCAGTATTCCCACCGTGTAAGGGGTAAGCAAGCCGCTACGTTCAACCCCTTACCTCACTACAACTGGGCGGAAACGCAAGACAGTGACCCTGCCGTCCGGCTGGTGAAGGAGATGCTGACTCAGCCAGAAGCTCGCCTTGACCCAGACGCTCCGGAGGAAGCCAAGCAACTGTGGGCAGAGAAGAGTCGACTGTTCCTTTACAAGGGGAAGTTGTGCCGCAGAATGGTTAACTCCCGGACGCATGAACTGATCTGGCAAGTAGTGGTGCCAAGAAGAGACGCAGCCATGGTGATGGAAGCATACCACGACGGGGCTGGGCACTTCGGATGGAAGAAGCTGGAGTTCCTGCTGCGCGGGCGGTTCCATTGGGTAGGCATGAGAGGAACCATCGAGAGGTGGTGCAGAGACTGTGGCCCGTGCAACCTAAGAAGGAAGGACCGTGCCAGCCAGAAGACTCCCCTGCAGTCCATCGTCACCCGGCAGCCGTTGGAACTGGTAGCCTTGGATCACGTAAAACTGACCCCAAGCAGAAGTGGCTACGTCTACGCGCTAACCATCGTGGATCACTACTCCCGGTTTTTGGTTGTCGTCCCCGTCAAGGACTTAACAGCTCGAACAGCAGCTAGAGCCTTCCAGCAGCATTTCTGCCGTCCACACGGGTACCCGGACCAAGTGTTGACGGACCAGGGACCTGCCTCTGAAGCGGAGGTCTTCCAAGAATTCTGCACTCTGTATGGCTGCCGGAAGATAAGGACGACACCCTATCATCCGCAAACTAATGGACTTTGTGAGAAAATGAACCAGGTGGTGATAGATCTTCTGAAAACATTGCCCCTGGAAGAACGCAGTCTGTGGCCCGAGAGGCTGCCCGACCTAGTGGACCTATACAACCACATCCCGGTAGGTTCCACCAACTGTACCCCGGCTTACCTGATGAGGGCAAGACCTGGTAAGCTACCTGTTGACCTGGAGATGGGAGTCCTGACACCCGAGGACACTTCACCAGAAGCAGACTGGGATACAGAGAGGCAGCAGCAGTACCGGAAAGTACAGGAGAGCGTGGAGCGAAGTCTCTGTCAAGCTAGGGAAAGACAAGAGAAAACTTACAACCAGTATGCTCCCGCTGTTCCCCTGGTGCCCGGAGAGCAGGTCTTGAAGAGGAAAAGACGGCTCCACAAGTTGGACGACCAGTGGGAGAAGGACCCATACACTGTACTGCCCTCAAGCCACGACAAACCCGAAAGTCTGTACCATCAGCAAAGACGGAGGGGAAACCACAACCATTGTATCCCGGGATCACCTGAAGAAGTGTCCCGAACAGCTACGGAACCCTGAAGAGGAAAAAGAGGACCCTCGACCCGTAGAGGAAAGGGAAGATATGGTTAGTACTGTGCTCGGAGACTTCCCTCGGTCTTGGACTCAAGTCAATGGTGCAGTTGTGGTACCCGTCCTCACGTTCCTCCAACCAGCATCCCAAGTGCCTACGGAGACACAGGTAGAGCTGGAAGAACAGCCGGTCCAGGAGGCAGAAGACTCCACACAAGCAGATCAGGAGGATCAACCCTCTGCTTATAGTGAGCCTGCCATACCCCTAGTGAGCCAAAGAGCCCGTAGACAGCTGCCCAGTTTACCCTTAACAGCTCCTACACCCTGTAGTTCAGGGCCAGACAGTCAGCTCCGTAGGTCCACTAGGGCCACTAAAGGCCAGTTACCCGCACGTTGGAGGATTTGAAGTGTTTAAATTGTTTTATTTGTGGTCACCTGTCTGTTACTTGTAAATAATTTTGTGTTTCTAGTTATTTATAGGAGTCTTTGGTGGATTTACCGGGAATCCTTTGTGTATAGCTGGAGCGTAACCCAGGACGGACTAAAGACTGTTAAGGACTCGGGGCAGGACAGACCCCTACCTGGTTACGTCTCCCTGTTTTGGTGAAATGGACACCTTGCTTTTCTTCAAAAACTGCACCCGGTTGCGGACACGCCGTGACCATTCTAATATGTTTTTTTTTTATTGTACCGTTTCTGTTTGTATTAGTTATGTTTTTCTAAAATATGTTTAGTCCCGGAGTACTAAATTTCACTAGGGGGGAATGTGGCACCCCAGGGGTCTGGTTTCCACAGTAACAGCAATGTTATGTCTGAGAGCAGGTGGGAGGTCTCTTGGTCAGGAATCCTATGCATGCCACACCTCCTGCCCAGTCCTGGGAGGGGAAGGACTTCCCCTATATAACCCTGGGGCTGAGGCAGGGTTAGAGAGAAGAGTAGAGAGAAGAAGAGAAGCAGCCATAGGAAGAAACAACAGGAGCTCTGTGGGAGCAGTGCTACAAGGAGTCAGGGGCTGGCAGCTGCAGAGCTCGCCCTGACTGAGAAGTTATCACCGGACCCGGAGTCCGAGGCTGTGGAGACTAATCTTTACCCAGCAGCAGAAACCGACCGGCAGGGGATTTCAGGTCCTCTGGCCCAGAAACCCGAAGGCACGGTCACACGCGTGGGACCAGCACCGCCGTCCTGGAGCGGAAGCCATTAGAAGGCCCCGAGTCACCGGCCATACGGGTGAGCACCACACGGTACACTCAGGGACGTGGGCTACTTTTACCCGCCTCTAGCAAGGTAGCCAGAAGAGTACAGTTAGTTGGGAAGGCCTACAACTCCGCCTGGCCAGGGGAGATCCCATCTGCTCAAGGACTGACCAGGCCCCGATCGCTAGCAAGTACTCCGGGAGGGTCTATCTTTGTCACCAGTAAAGACCCTGAACTACACCGCATCGTCTCTGAGTGGTTCCTGCTACCCCCATCATCCACGTCGGCTGCCCTGAGGCAATACCCCTCCCGTTGGGGGTTATACCATCCACGCTGCACCATCCTTCCACCGGCCTCAGCGGTCTGCCCTGCAGCGGCAGCTCCATAGCTGCATTCAACGGGTGGCGTAGTCGTCCTACATCTACTGCTAATATACCGCCACTTAGTCTGACTCCCTGGGCACGGACCGGGTCACCGCCACGAGACTACTACCCCTATCAGATCCGGCTCCGGGTAGTCCCTGCGTGCGCAACGCTACATCACATAGGCCCAGGGCGCGTCATATATAGTACGGAGCACTATGCGGGGCCATGTTTACAATATGGAGCACTATGCGGGGTCATGTATACAGTACGGAGCACTATGCGGGGCCATGTATACAGTATGGACCACTATGCGGGGCCATGTATACAGTACGGAGAACTATGCTTGCCCACGTATACAGTACGGAGCACTATGCGGAGGCCGTGTATGCCGTACAGAGCACTATGCGTGGGCCATGTATATAGTAGTACGGAGCACAATACGGGGCCATATATACAGTACGAAGCACTATGAGGGGGACATGCATACAGTACAGAGCACTATGGGGGGCCATGTATACAGTACGGAGCACTATGCGGGGCCAAGTATACAGTACGGAGCAGTATTCGGGGCCATGTATACTGAGTACAGCACTATGCAGGACCATTCATACTGAGTGCAGCACTATGCAGGGCCATTTATACTGTGTGCAATATTATGCAGGGCCATGTATACAGTATGGAGCACTATGCGGGGACATGCATACAGCACGGAGCACTATGCAGGGCCATGTATACAGTACGGAGCACTATGCAGGGCCTTGTATACAGTACAGAGCACTATGCGGACCATGTATACTGAGTGCAGCACTATGCAGGACCATTCAGACTGTGTGCAAAATTATGCAGGGCCATGTATACTGTACGGAGCACTATGCGAGGCCATGTATTCTGAGTGCAGCACTATGCAGGACCATTCATACTGTGTGCAATACTATGCAGGGCCATGTATACAGTATGGAGCACTATGCGGGTCCATGTATACAGTACGGAGCACTATGCGGGGCCATGTATACAGTACGGAGCACTATGCATGGCCACTTATAGAGTACGGAGCACTATGCGTGGGCCATGTATACAGACCAGAGCACTATGCAGGGCCACGTATAGAGTACGGAGCACTAGGCATGCTTGCGTTCTGCAGTGTCTCTGAAGGATGGCATGCTGGATGGCAGCGTTCTGCTACCATCCAGCCTGCCATATCAATGGCATCCCAGCGTGAGAGAATTCCCTGCTCAAGCGGTGACGTCATTTGCCGGCACCGATGCGCTGGAGAATTCTCCCACGTTGTCAGTGACGTGCATGAGGTGAGATGAGTTCATTGGACATGAACTCGGCTCACCTGGATGCCGTCACAGCCAGACACTGAGGAGCTTCACTGAGGAGCTTCTCAGTGTCTGCAGCATGGCATGATGGATGGCAGCGTTCTGCTGCGATCCAGCCTGTCATATCAATGTAGCAGAGCTGAAGCCGTCCTGGGAACCATGGAAAGGTAAGGATGAGGTTGGTTTATTATTTTACTTTTATTGCAGGAGATCATTGGCTTCAGCAGGAATGGGCGTGACGGTAAGTAGATTTTAATTTAGAACATTAAAGAATTGTGTCTTTATTTCAATTAAAGGACTTTATTCTGCGTGTTTGTGGGGTTTTTTTAATTTTCACTATGGGGTTAGTAATGGGGGTGTCTTATAGATGTCTCTCCATTAGTAACCTGGGCTTGATGTCAGCTGGCATTATAAGCTGACATCAACCCCAACCCTATTACCCCACTGCCACCGCTACAGTGCAGTGGGAAGAGCGAGGCTAAGTGCCAGAATTGGCGCATCCTATGGATGTGCCATTTCTGGGGCGGCTGACGGCTGGTGTTTCTAGCCTGGGAGGGGGCCAATATTCATGGCACCCTTCCTGTGCTATTAATATCATCCCCCAGCTGTCTGCCTAGCCTTTGCTAGCTATTAAAATAATGGGGACCCCACGTCATTTTTTTGGGGGTCACCCATTTTAATAGTTCGTAAAGGCTAGGTATTCAGCTGGGGGCTGATATTAGTAGCCTGGGAAGCTCCGTGGATATTACCCCCTTCCCAGGCTTTAAACATCTGCCCCAGCCGTCTGCTTAACCTCCGCTAGAGACTAAAATTATGGGGAACCCCACGCCAAAATTTTTTTTTAATAAATCCTTTATTTTAACACTAAATGACAAGTACAGTAACCAACACTGTCACTGCACTTATTATATATGTGACTGACATGTTTCTATTAGTGTTGAGCGAGCATGCTCGACACTGCTCGGTACTCGCCCAAGCATTTCCGGGTTACTCGGGCGGGAGCCCAGGTCACCGCCCTGCATGTTTGGCGCTCTTTACAGAGCCAATGAGCATGCAGGGATTGCCAGCCAGTCACTGTAATGCCGCAGCCATGTTGGTTATGGGCATTACAGTGATTGGCTGGCCGCACAGCGTCACCTCGAGTATTTAAAACCGGGCGCCGCCATCTTGGACACAGTCGCTCCGGATCAGACAGTGTAGGGAGAGTGCTGCTGAGCTAGGGAGAGATTTATACTGCAAAATAGGTAGTGTAGGGTCTCTAAAGCCTGTAAAATCAAACAAACAGTCCTTCTGAGGACTAATATCCATCAGAGATAGACAAGGACTTGCAAGGGGATAGTTGCAAGTCTGCATCTTCTGATGCAGCAAGGATCACTTCTGATGGGCACACTTTTAGACAGTGACCTGGGTGTCAGAGATGCTTCCAGGGGTCTTCCCCATGCTGTTCCCATGTCTTTTCACCACTGTATGCATGTGTCACACAGCACATGGCCAGATAAGGTTGTAAAATGTTAAAATGACATTCCCGGTGAATGCATTTGTCACGGTTGAAAGCAATACAAAAGTGCAAAAACGCATAAAAAATGCTACTTGTGAACATAGCCCAAGGTGTGGAGGAGTATTTTTCTTTTTGGTTATTTATTTTACCTTATACACAAGTCTTAATACCTCTGACCTTGTTGTTGACAGCAGTGACCTGGGGGTTATAAATGCTTCCTGGGGCGATCCCCATGTTGTCCCAATGTCATTTGAGCACTGTCACTATAGTTTTGGGCACTTTTTAGGCTTTCTACAGACTGCGGGGGTGCCGCCGCAAAAATGCTCGGGTCTCCCATAGACTAACATTGGGCTCGTTGCTCGGGTCGAGCACCCGAGCATCACGGTGAGCTCGGCCCGAGCTTCGAGCACTCGAGCATTTTAGTGCTCGCTCAACACTAGTGCCTGATCATGCTGGTGGTGGTCAGGCTGGTAGTTTTGTCACCCCTGCTGATGCTGGCCTGGCAGGTGGTACAAATGGCCTTTTTGGGGTTATCAGCAGAGTCTTTAAAAAAATTCCAGACTCTGGAAGACCTACCGGTTGTACTGGCACCGTCCCTCGTGTTGGTGTTACGGGGAACGGTTGCCCGCCTTCTGTCTGTGGCCTCCACACTGCTTCTTCCTGCCTGCCTGTTGGGGTACTCTGCCTCCCTCCCCCTGTGTGCTGCCGGGCTCGCTCTGCGTGTCCTCTTGCCACGTTGGTAGATCATCCACCACCTTCTCCTCTTCCACTTCCGCACCACGGTCCTCCTCCTCACTTCGTGGCAATTGTGTCTCGTCATCATCCACCTCTTGTGACAAATTGCCAGCGTCGCCTTCCTGTGGCCGTGGCTGTTCAAATATTTGGCCATCACTACAAGGGATCTCCTCTTCCACCACTTCAAGCGGAGCAGGCGAGGGGCCCAAATATGGAAATGGACCATTGAACAGCTCTTCAGAGTGTCCAACTGTGGGATCAGTTGCTGTCCGACGACACTCTGCATGGTGGGAGGAAGGAGCATCAGGGTGAGGAGGAGTATGCGGTCGAGACTCACGGCTACTAAGACTTGACCGTGTGGAAGACAGACCGGGGGTGGTGGTGCCCAGGTGACTAGAAGTATTATCTGCTATCCAATTAATAACCTGTTCACACTGATCAGTTGGCAATAGTGGTGTTGTTCTGTGCTTCCCTAGTAATTCGGTCAAGAACTGGAAGAGAGAAGATGTGGCTGTTGGTTGTGGCACATTTTCACCTTGGCCATGGCCCCGTCCTCTGCACGCACCATCACCAGAACGTCCAGTTCCACGTCCCTTGCTATGCGCCTTGACTATTGTAAATGAAGTAAAATAGCTTACTCTCGCACTATCAATGGCAAAAGGGTAATAAAAAGGAGATTAGAACCGTGGAAGAGGAAAACAACAGCTCTATTTCTCTGGCCTACACCAGAATCATTTAAACAGATATATTTGTGTCTGAACAGTCAGCGAGACACTCAAACTGTTTTTTTTTATGTAAAAAAGGTGGATAACACCCAGATTTGAACCGTGGAAGAGGAAAACCACAGTTCTAATTTCCTGGCGTATACCAGACTTTTTTAAGCAGATATATTTGTGTCTGAACAGTCAGCGAGACACTCAAACTGTTTTTTTCATGGAAAAAAGGCATAAAAGTGGATAATACAGAGATTTGAACCATGGAACTGCAAAACCACAGTTCTAGTTATCTGGCCGAAACCAGACTCTTTTAAACAGATATATTTGTGTCTGAACACTCACAGACACACTTAATTATTTTTTTTTCGGGAGGGGGAAATACCAAAAGGCTAATAAGACGGGTATTTGTACAGTCTGACTGAGGAAAAAAGAAAAAAAAGAGGATTTAGATGAAAAAAAAAGGATTTTTCCTGGCCCCTGAGACCTGGGGCTAAGTCTAGCAATTTGAGCAGCACCACACAGGACTGTAATGCAGTGTTTGTTGGTATAACCACTGCATCTCCTACAGCCTGCCTGCCTGCCTGCCTGATATCTGGGATGGATATTAGTCCTCAGAAGGACTGTTTGTTTGATTTTGCAGGCTTAAGAGACCTTACACTACCTATTTCGCAGTACAAATCTCTCCCTAGCTCAGCAGCACTCTTCCTACACTGTATGATCCGGAGCAACTGTGTCCAAGACGGCGGCGCCCGGTTTTAAATACTCGAGGTGACTCTGTGCGGCCAGCCAATCACTGTAATGCCCACAACACCCATGGCTGCGGCATTACAGTGACTGGCTGGCAATCCCTGCATGTTCATTGGCTCTGTAAAGAGCGCCAAACATGCAGGGCGGAGACCCGAGCTCCCACCCGAGGAATCCCGAAAATGCTCGGTGCTCGCTGAGCATCCTGAGTAGTGAGATGCTCGGGCGAGTACCGAGCAGTGTCGAGCATGCTCGCTCAACACTAGACCTGACCTGACGATATGATTCTTTGGGATTGTACAAGTAATACCAAACTTGTGTTTTGTATTTTTTTTATTTGTTTTACTATAAAAAAAATGTGGAAATTCATAAACTTGTATAAATATTTTCTTTTTTTTTTTTATTTAACTGCTGAAAAGCAAATTCTGAATATGGCCTGAGTCGCCGTTTCCGAAGACCTCTAACGTTCTTTTTTTCATTGATAGTAAATGCTACAGCTCACCATGCACTACTGATAACTATTTTGGGGTAAATACAACGCTTTGCATTTTATTGCTTTTTTTGGTGGTGGCTGGGGCAGGAGGGGGGTTCACTGAAAAATGTGAAAATTTGGCATTTTGATTGTTTTCCTGAGACTGTTTACCTTTTATGAGTTTGTGGTATGGTCAGACCATGTTCCTGTACGGTCAGACACAGCCATTACACAGTACATAGCAGGGGCACATTTATAAGATTATCTTATTGTGGAATCTATTAATATTCACAGATCTATTGATTAAAATGACCTTTTTGTTTGTGGGAAAACCCCTTTAACTGCTGCTGTCAGAGATATACAATGGCATTGAAGGGATTAAATAGCAATCGGAGCTACTGCTGATGTTGACTATATAACACAACCGGCCTCTGCAAGATATGGGGCAGGCCAATCATCTGACCTCGCTCCATATACCTGTACCCAATGTGTGAAATACATCTCACATGTTGGAAAGGGGTTATACTTAAAAGGGTTCTCCAAGAATGTAATAAAGGTGTCCCTGTCATGTAATTGTAATGGCAGACCGTCCTAGTCACGTATGAGCCTGAAGTAAATCTGTTCCTGAGATCTTTGTCTCAACTAACAGACATGTTTCACAATTAAAACTGCATATATTAATAAATGGATTTCTTAGACCCAATGAGGGTGGTGTACTTATTTTGTCAGTATGGCAATATAACTCTTTTCTGATGAAATTTTACACTGCTCAATACAAGATACAGTTGTCAGCCAGGCTGGGCATAGATTACATACACTTTGAATCATGGCTCTCACTCTTCAGCTGGACTCATAAAATGCTAATTTGTATATGTAAGTACTCCAGCCTCATCAGGTCTATAACATCTATTTTATATTTGCACTAACTTTCTGACCTTCAGACAGAGATGGGAGCTTGCAATGTACATTTGACATCTTTTTGCTTCCTTAACGACCCTTGACGTACATTTTTGCTTCATACGTGGCAGAGGCTGGCTGTGTTACATAGTCAGCATGTACCTAGAACAGTTCTCCTATCGCTGCTGTTAATCATTTAGATGCCTCTGTCAATCCTGATATCTTCCGCTGCCAGTGCTCTCGCACACTTGGTCCCTTCGGCCCACAACATGGTGAGCCCATGGGTGCCTTTTTTTTTGTTAGTGTAGAAATCAGGCTCGGAAGCTGAGCATGGCGGACTGGCTGCGTTATACAGTTGTCACCCACTTCTATCTTCTAAGAGCTAAATTCTTTGGCAGCTGTTTAACTCCTTAGATGCAGTTGTCAAAATCCACCATAGCACTGACGCCCTCTGTCACCCCACTGACCCCCAATTCGTGACACAACTACAAGATGCCAATGAGTTGTCATGGTATCTGTGGCCTACTGAAAGCCCATATATTTACCATCATTGTGCTTCTGTGAAGCCCTGCCATAACAACCGCTCGCACACCTCAATCAATGGAAAAAATAAATGTTATGTGTCTCAGAAAATTGCAACACAAATCAAAGGGTTGTCCTCTCCTGGACAACGCCCTAATAATGGATCCTGGGAGATGAGAGAAAAAAATTATACCTCTCAGTCTGACGTCAGACCTCAATACTTGAGTCCCATGTGTGCTGCAGCCAATCAGTGCAGTGGGTGATGATTGGCTGCAATGTTCACATTGTGTCCAAGCGGTAGACACAGTGCTGCGCATGGTGGAGCATCGTTGGTATACTGTATATTCTCTTATTTTTTCCTTGGGCCTATTAACAAGGGGTTGTCACATAGTGGACAACCACATTAAAAAAATGTGCAAACAATTTTGTTTGTAAAAGCAGTAAAGCACAAAAAACTATGGCAAATCTGGCATCATTATAATCGTACAGAGTAGCAGAATAAAGATAATTCTACTGTAAATTTTTATTCACAAAAGATGGGCAGAATTGATGTGTTTATCTCTGTGTTTTGATACATTATATAATAAATGATAATGTCAGAAAAAAAATATCCCGTCCCGCACTAAAAGCCTCCACCCCCAAAAAAGTGATGGCCCTTTGAACAAAGTTGGGGAGGGGAGGTGAAGACAAAAAAAAAAGTAAAAACAAGATGAGGTTAATAATAATATCAAAAACCTTTCACTAAAGGTGAGGCAAAAGGGCAATGACCTGCACACTGTGTATTCAGTAGTCACAGTGACGGGTATTACAGAGATGTCTTAGCAATCAGTTGGACTACCACCAATTTTATATTTGTGCCCGATCATACCCAGTGCCAGCCCCCGATGAACCCAGGCAAGAGCTGGGAACTATGGCACCAGGGGGGCTCACTCTGCCCATCTGTAATTTGCCACATCTATCGTACTTGTATAGCGGTTGGGTGCACTGTTAATAGAGTGGGTTCAGAACCTGAGCGCGCTCTATACTATATTGTGGGTGCCAGCTGTGCTGCTATACAACCGACACCCAAGACTAACTGCTGTAATAAAAGTTAGCCATGTTGCAGCAGTTTAAAGTGACTCTGTCAGCACAGGATGATTGTTCAGACCAAGTTCCACTGCTCAGTGCTTCATGGTGGGGCTAGTCATTTATATACACCTCTCCACCTGCTTGCTTTCCATCCATCTCTTAGAATCATACAATGTTAGAGTTGGAAGGGACCTCCAGGGTCATTGTGTCCAGCCCCCTGCTCAATGCAGGATGCACTATACCATCTCAGACAGATGTCTGTCCAGCCTCCGTTTGAAAACTTCCATTGAAGGAGAACTCACCACATCTCGTGGCAGCCTTTTCCACTAATTGATCACCCTCACTGTCAAAAGGTTTTTTCTAATATCTAATCTGTATCTTCTCCCTTTCAGTTTCATTCATTGCTTCTAGTCTTTCTTTGTGCAAATGAGAATAAAGATGATCTCTCTACACTCTGACGTCCGTACAGACCGCTATTAAGTCTCCTCTCAGTCTTCTCTTTTGCAAGCTAAACATTCACAAATCCTCTAACAGTTCCTCATAGGACATTGTTTGTAGACCTGTCACCATCCTGGTAGCTCTTCTCTGAACTTGCTCCAGTTTTTCAATGTCTTTTTTAAAATGTGGTACCCAGAACTGAACACAGTATTCCAGATGATGTCTGACCAAAGAGGAGTAGAGGGGGATAATTACTTCACGTGATCCAGTCTGTATGCTTCTGTTAATGCAACCCAGAATTGTGTTTGTCTTTTTTGCTGCTGCATCACACTGTTGACTCATGTTCTGTCTGTGATCTATTAGTATACCCAAGTATTTTTCACATGTGCTGTTGCTTAGCCCTATTCCTACCATTCTGTATATGTTTTTTTTTTTTTCATTTTTCTTGCCCAGATGTAGGACTTTACATTTCTCCCTGTTAAGAAAAACAGGAGAAACAGGGAGGATTTAAGGATAAAAAATGAAGAAAATCTTTATTAAGTACATATAGGCACATATATAATAAATACCATAGCCAAAACAATTAAAAACAGTGTGTGAAGAACAGAGCTGATATACTGAGGAGCCTCCAGCATTAAATAGTAAACCGTGACATCATGACCTGAGAACAAGTACAGAAAAGATGCCCTTCATGACATACCGACCACCACTTTGGAGCCAGTTTTAGGTCTGGAGCTCGTACCCTTATCCATCACACCATCTATTACACGTTTTTTCGGGGAACTTCAGGGCATACCCCCACCTCCCCTTTTCACTCTCTCCCCTATTTATTCTTGCTGAATTAACACTTTTATAATTATAGTCATCTCTGTACATATGTTAATATTGTATCTCATGTATTATACTGTATAGCACACATTTTGTATAATTTTTATATGCGATTAATGCTTCTATATTTCTCTTATACCGATGTTTGAAAAAGACCACTTTTGGTCGAAACATCACGCCATATCGATTTAAGCTCCTCCTTGTTGGTTTTCAACGGTGTGGTGAATGTATATATTTGAATAAACTGTTTCCACTTTGCAAATTACCTTTGAGTACGGCTGTTATCTATTTCCTTACCTGAGGATAGTATCCTATTCAGCCTGCACCAAATCTACAGCTGAGTGCGCATCTTCTTCTATCAAATCCCCTGTCCATGATGCAGGTGAAGATGCCTCCCACCTGCACTTGCAACCATGGTCAGCAACCAAGTGCTTGTCCCTACCCCAGTCCTTGGAACGCAAGCACAAATACGCAACCACTCGCCTACAGGCCAAAATACTAAACTGCCACATTTCCAGACTGCTTGCACTGGAAATGTTGCCTTTTAGGCTTGTGGAGATGGAAGCTTTCCGCAACCTCATGGCGGCTGTCCCTCGGTACTCGGTCCCCAACCGCCGCTATTTCTCACGGTGTGCTGTCCCCGCCTTACACAAGCACGAGTCCCATAATATTACCCATGTCCTCACAATGCAGTTACTGGGAAGGTCCACCTAACCACAGACACGTGGACAAGACGGTACACTGACAGCACACTGGGTGAATATTATGGAAGCTGGGACCCAGTCGACCCAGGGACGGTACATGTGCTACCGACACCAAGGATTGCGGGCCCTGGTTCAATCAGGGTTGCCCCTACCTTCTACAGCAGTTCCTGCACCTTCTCCTCACCCTCCATTTCCGGAACGTCAACATCAGTCTCAAGCTGTATGCACTGCAGCATTTTCTTTTTTCAGGACTTGGGTCTGTGCGAGGTCTGGTTTCTTGTACTCCGAGACATTGTTTTTACTGATATAACTTTGGGGTGGATAGGATGTTTTGTTTACATTTTTTTGTGCTGTTGCGATGGCTGAAAAAATGCTATTTTGGCGTTTTGATTTTCTTCTTGCCATTTATTGATTGGAATAATTTATTCTATACATTGATAGATGGACTTTGATGATCGCAGTGATATCAAATATGTGTATTTTTTATATTTCATCATTTTTAATGGGGGAAAACAGGTGATTTGAACTTTTGTATCATGACCGGCATGTGAGTCTTCAGCAGACTCTCGACCATGATGGCAACCCATTGACGCGCCATGATAACGTCTCGGGGGGCCATTGGGCGCCTAGAATAGTGTGCCCCCCTGCCGGCGCACATTAAATGCTGCTGTCACAGACTGACAGCAGCATGTAACAGACGTAGACGGAGCTTCGCTGTTAGAGGCAGATGATGGCTGAATAACACACGTAGACAGTATTGATTGTAATATACAACAAGGAAAAAATCCTAAACTGGATCCACATAGCAGTAACTGAGAAAACACTTTGACGAAATAAATATAAACCAAAATGAATGACATCCCCACATGATTAAAAGATATATTTATTAGAAAATAATAAAAAAATACATACAATTCAAGCAAGGTAACTCGAAAAGGAGGGATGAATGACAGCGATAGTTGTAGTACCCCAAGTTGAAGTTCTTTAGGTTTATATTGATTGTAATATGTTTAGCAAAAACCATCGCTTTCCAGAACAAAAATCCAAAACTAGAAAGAATTGTATATATATATTTTTTTTATGTTTTTTATATTTAAATGTAAAAAAAAAAAAACAATGTTCAAATGTTCCACACCATATCCATCATATCCATTGCTGGGCAGCTCTGAAAAAACACATGTAGAGATTCTCCAGGTCTTGGAAACTGCTTCTGATCATGTTATCAGTGCAGGTGGGTGCAGGTCTTCACCTCTTTCTAACAAGATGTCTCATGCCTGTATAGAAACAATAAGACGCCTTTCTCATTAATCTGAAAACAATTAAAATACATGTTTTTTTAAAAATTTTGAATATATACCGGTTATCAAATAAAACAAACTAAAGAGAAGTCATGGAGGAAAAACAAAATATTTACCTGGAAAATACATGTTGGAAGCTTTGTGTGAATCAGGATAGGTGGATTCTGAATGTTTGTTGTTAGCAGCTCGTGATGAAGACGTGTGCTGATTGTCTCCCTACGTGGTGAAAGAAAAGCTAAATATATAAAAGTAGTTACACTTTAAATGATATACGGCAATAAGAGACTAAATTAGAGACTTAAGATTCTCAATATTTTAAAAATAGCTTATTACTGATTGTTGATGATAGTGGAGGCTTCTTTCTTACCTTCATCTTAGGTAGATGAGATGATGATATTTAGACAAATCTCAATGCTCAAATAGTTCAAATAGTGAACCTGAAAATATAAAGAAACATAATTTCATCCAACTAAGCTTGAAATTATAAAAGGTTTTCAAAAGCATTGTAGATAATTGATGGAAATTATCAATCGTTCCATATCCAGCAAGTTATGGAAATGTATCCAGTATTAATATGGTAACCTATGAGGATGGATTCTGAATGTTTGCTGCTAATTGCTGGTGCTGGTGATGAGCACAAATACTCATTGTCTCGTTACTCAGGGGAAAATATCTAAAAGTATCTGAACTTTAAATTATAAAGAAACAAAATTAGAGACTAAATATTCTGACGAATAGTTACATGTTTAGCTGATGGGCAATTGACATAATCGGCCTCCACACCGGCGGCAATAAGATTTATTATCAGCTATTCTTTGAAAACGCCCAAGTCTACAAAGATAAGAGAAATATTGGTTACCAGACTGGAATGAACGTTGGTTAATACCATGGATCATGTTAAAAAGAACAAATTGAAACCAATATATTAAGGACTGGCCCCAGCACAGAAAATATAACATGTAGCATCCTAAGCCCTACAGTCCCCAGACGTCAGTCCGCTCTGATAGTAGTAAAGTATAAAAGCCTTATACCAACAGAACCGCCCTGACGTCTCTGCACGGTGATTGTGTTTCATGACGCGATGAATCATCAAATCTACTTACTTGTTATCACACAGGGAGCACTGGTAGTTGTACTTATAGCTGATGGTATAGCTGTGACACATCGTCACTTCCGGCAGCTCGGGATGGATGTCATTTACCCTTCTGGTATAAGTCTGCCATAACGGGCCATGGTTATCTCTGCCTTCACCGTCGATTATCCAACAGGCAGCATGGCACATCTCGTGCGCAAGTGTGGATCGTAGTCGCACTAAAAAAGAGTTTATACAGGCATAAGAAAATCTAAGTACACCCTGCTTGAACTCTTTGGTTTTACATATCAGGATTCAGGATATAATATAAAATATTTGGTCCTTAAAACGTCTTCAAATTAGGTAAATACATCCTGAGATGAAAAACACATGAAAAGTCACAACGTGCCATTACTTATTTACCAATAACTACTTCAAAATGCAGAAGCAGAGAGTGAAAAATAAGTACACCCCATGAATCACTAGCTTTTAGAATGATCTTTATCAATAATAACTTGAAGCTGCAGCAAGGGTGTACTTAATTTATCACACACTGCTTTTGCATTTTGCCTTTCTTTTTGTTAGATAAATAATTACACTATATTATTTATCATGTTGTTTTCTGAGATTGTATTTTCTTACTTTTAAGATCTTCTAAGGACCTGATGCTTTTTTGATTTTGTCCTAATATGTAAAACATTAGATTCCAAAGAGGGTGTACTTAGTTTTTCCCATGACAGCATGTACGATGAATTTATAAGATGTATTACATCACAAGTAGCAGTTTTGCAACCTATAGAGGTTGTCTCATAAAGCTGCAGGATGGATGTGATATGAAACCTACCGGCAGAATCCAAGACCTTATCGGAAAGCTCAATAACTGAGGAACGGTGGTTGTTCTCCAACTTGTGACGGCATTGACCGGATGCTGATGTCAGCCTCTTATTCCAGACTACGTCCATTTTCCTCGGGAGCTAAAATAGAGGAAACAAATTCCACTAAATCTGTAAACTCTTTGACCCCTTTCTAACAAAGCACCCAACTCTCCTGCGTGATTTACAGCACTAGTCTCCTTGTATGGGACATGGGGTCTACTGAGAAGTCCAACATGTGAGAAAAAAAATAAAAATAAACCTTTCCTAAAATGTCCAGATGTCAACAAATTGGTTTTTATATGTAAATGTAAAATCCTGTGAACTACAAAAAGTTGCTAATCTCTATATGTCTGCATGATGGATCATGTAAGGTCTCCACTCATCCCAGAGATAAGAAGAAGGTGATGGCATTTACCAAACTAAGTGAGTTTAGCCTGAGATTTCAGAACCATGACAAGGGAGTTAGGGTGCTCTTCAGAAACTTAGAATGATAGAAATGATTGTTTGAAGGTGGAGATAATGGATAAGTCATGTGTCTCCCAGATACCGATAATAAGATACCTTATTCTCGAAGACTGTCCTGTTGTATAGATGGTACAGTCGCTCCACCAGCTTCTCCTTTGTTACCTGAAAGTGGGTAACGTAGATGGAAGATGGAGAAAGAATGTCTTCCAGGAAACAGCCGGGGATGTTACATAGTGGTGTCCTGGGAAAGATAAGGAATCAGAAATAAATCCAAAGGAAACATCTGACCTAGTTCATGGTTTTCCACAGAGGTAGATGCATCCGGCATAACTCACCTCTCCTCTGTAGCGGAGCTCTCCTCACTATCAGATGGTAAATTATCTGTACAGAAATATGGAAGAATGAAAATTTGTAATCAGACAGGTCAGAATGCAGATCCATGCTAGAGAGAAAACATAATAAATGCTGTAAAGTGAAAATACATCTAAATCAAAATGCCAGAATTGTGGGTTTTTTTCTCTCTGCAACTACTCAAAAAATGCAATAAGAAGCAATTTAAATGTCACATCCACCCCATAATATTATCAATAAAAACATCGAGCTGCCTTATAAAAGAACAAGCCCTCATACGCCTCCATCAATAGCAAAATAAAAATGTTACAGATCTCAGAAAATGGCGACAAAATCAAATATATTTATTAATAATATCAGAATTGTTTTTCACACTTAAAAAGAAAAACTTTGCAAGTTTGGTATGGACATAATCATACTGGCCTGGAGAATCATATTTCCAGGTTCATTTTACTGTGCAATGAAGACCTTAAAAATAAAAAAAAAAAAAAAAATCCATTTTTTTTTTTCAGTTTTCCCTTACTTGAAATTTTTTTGCATTTTGCAATACATTGTATGGTAATGTGAATTGTGCCATTGAGAAGAACATCTCATTGCACTAAAAGCAACCCATTATATGTTAATGTGGATGGAAATATAAAAACAGATAAGTCTCAAGGAAGAAGGAGAGGAAAAGACATAAGTAGACTACAAATTGACCAGTCCCTAAGGGGTTAAAGGTACAGACCCAACTGTAATTTGCGTTTAGTTGTTAGATTTGGAAACTGACAGTACAAAAAAACATTGTTCTTTCTACAATAACATAACCCTGGTTGTATCTAGAAATGATGACTTACCATGATATGTGGAAGATTCTCCAGTATTGGAATCGTCATCGTCAGTGATAACAATGATGTCATCATCGGAGCTGTGACATAAATGTAACAGAATATGAGCCACCATTAATCATTATTCCCCATCAGGTATCTAGTAATGGAGGAGATGTGAGTCTTACCAGGTGGTACTGTCCGGATCAATATCTGAAGGTGGTAAAATCAGATCTGTGGGGGCAACACAACATAAATCTCTTATTAGAATATTGTAATAACAACGACAGAGGAACATCAAAGAAATAAATCATAATACAGTATTCAGTGTACCCCTATATGTAGATTGGGAAATAGACCACATTCAGCTAAAGTAACCTGCACTGTGCATAGCCACCATGAGAAGAAATCCCCGAATCCCAATCCTGACCGACTATAGAGCGAATGCATGAATAATGTTCCTGATCAAATGCTGAAAAGAAATGTTGTTCTGCCACTATGGAAGTGTCCCAGACATAGGACTCACACCAATAAAGCTTATCTAAAATAGGATTACCCCTTTAATGTAACTTTAATTTAAAAATGCACAGACCCATTTATAATTTGCCTTTAATTGTTACATTTTGTAACTGATCTGTGACAGTACAGAAAATTCAATGTTGTTTCTACAATAACATTATCCTGACTGTATCTAGAAATGATCACTTACTATTATATGCGGAAGTTCCTGCTCTATTGGAATCCTCATCATAATTAATAATGATGGCATCGGAGCTGTGAAATAAAGGTAACAAATAATGAGCTGACTATTAATCATTAATCCCCATCATATACCTAGTGTAGCGCTGGCGTCCCTGCCCTCTGCTAGGCAGGGACGCTGCTCCCCTCACCGCTCTGCTCCGTGCCCGGCGTCCTCTCCCCGCTCTGCTGTCAGCGCGCGCTCCTTCCCGGCGTCCTCCTCCCGCTCTGCTCTCAGCGCGCGCTCCTTCCCGGCCCCTGTGCTTAGGGCGCGCGCGCGCTCCCCTCCTCTTAAAGAGGCCGCGCGCGCTGTCCTAAGGAGTCCCCGGCCAATGGCCGGAGGACTTCATCATATATAAGGCACCTCCTCCAAAATGGAGGTGCCCGAGCAATGTTGTTTGCACCTGTGTCTCACCTGTGCTTCAGCCCTCAGGTCCCGTTGCCAGTTACCTGCCAGTTACCTGCCAGTTACCTGCCTGATTCCTGCCTGAATACTTGTTACCTGTCTGCCAGTCTGAGGTCCGACGGTCTGCCTTTCTACTCCTGTCAGTCTGTCTTAAGGACCAGCCTGCCCGCTCACCTGGGAGCGCACATCAGCTACCTGCCTGCTTGCCTGAGGTCCGACGGTCTGCCTTACAACTCCGGTCAGTCTGTCTATGGACCAGCTTGCCCGCTCACCTGGGAGCGCTTCTCCGTTACCTGCCTGCTTGCCAGCCCGGAGGCTCCGTTGTCACGTGCTGTGACCATCAGCTACTTCAGACTCTTGCCCGCTCACCTGGGAGCGCTTCTCCACTACCTGCCTGCTTGCCTACCCGGAGGCTCCGCTGTCACGTGCTGTGACCACCAGCTATTTCAGAGACTCTTGCCCGCTCACCTGGGAGCGCTTCTCCGTTACCTGCCTGCTTGCCAGCCCGGAGGCTCCGCCGTCACGTGCCGTGACCACCTGCTATTCCAGAGACTCTCGCTTGCTCACCTGGGAGCACACATCTACTGTCTGCCTGCTAGCCTACCCGGAGGCTCTGCCATCACAGGTCGTACCTACCCTTTACCCAGAGACTGCCCTGATCACTTGCCGTAACTCCCTGTCCGTTCATCCAGAGACTGCCACCCGCTCCCTTACAAGGGCCGCCCCCTTGTATAGTAGCTCAGAGGTTCCGCCTCCCAGACCCGTTACACCTAGTAATGGAGGAGACGTGGGTCTTACCAGGTGGTACTGTCCGGATCAGGATCTGAAGGTGGTAAAATCAGATCTGTGGGGGCAACACAACATAAATCTCTTATTAGAATATTGTCAAAAGACATAAATCCTAATAATGCATCAAGTGTACCCCTATATGTACATGGGGCAAAACACCACATTCAGGTACAGTAACCTGCCCTGTATATGGCCACCATGAGAAGAAATCCCCAAATCTCATTTCTGTCTGACTTTATAATGCCTGCATAAATATTCCTGACCAAATGCTGAAAAGAAATGTTTAATATGAACTCATTACCTTAGACGTACAATAGAGATAAATCCAAGCCCTGACCACAATGAGCTGCACCCAATGACTATAATGACACATCAATATATCAGAGCTGTTAGTGGATCGGAGCACAGTACCTGGTAAATTCGGAGTCGGGCCCGAATTGAAGCCACTGATGATAACCTGGCCTGGAGACCTCGGTATTGGCTTCTTTCGTGGATGATACTGAAAAATTGTCAAACATGTCAGATAGAATCTATGAGCATGAACATCTCTAATTTATAATCTTCCTCCATTTTCCACTGACTTACAGGTAGATGCCTATATGAATATAGTTACCATTGGCCTGCGCTTACTTCATGTGCAGAGTAGGACGGGTATGCGGGACACTTATGGTTAGGATATGGATAGGGGCGGTGGTGACATTTTCGTGTCTTCATACAATATTATTATGTACCCTGTACATGGACATGTTGACACAAATACCAGAACTAAAGGCAGTCATTACTCTGGAAACATGATCCAAACTATCACCCCATCATGCCTCTTCCTGGAGCTCTATTTTGTGCCACCATTTGTTTTTAATGGGATTTTTATCCCAAATGTATTCTCATTATTTAAAAATATAAAAATGACGCTCACCTGATGGAAATCGTCATCATCACTGCTGTCCTCGGTGTCAGAGAGAACTATAATGCGCTTAAATCGCTTTTTTCTCATCATATTTGCAAAAATCACTTACAACACTCCTCTCTCCACAAACGCCTACAAAATCCCTCAGCGGAACTCTGGATGACGGGGCGTTCTATATCGTCCAGTCATTGTGGCATCATCGAAATGATGCGATTGTTTGTTTTTTTATTTAACTTTATTTAAATCTACAAAATGTACTGCAGAAATACAAAAAATAAATCCAGAAAAAAACAACAATCCTTCTAATTCCCTAACTCCTGCCCTTTTTTGAATTGTTCAGAAAAAAAATAATAATCAAAAAAGTCGACAAAAAACAAGATTTAAAAAAACAAAGAAACCCCGAAAAAAATAGGCGATTGATTATCCCTCTGCCCCAAGTTTTAATGCTCTATGCTACATTTTTTGCAAAATCTTCTCCCAATTTTTTTAATTCTCTGAGGAGCAAAGCCACGCCCTCTTGTATTTTATTACTCTCTGAAAAAAATTCTTCCATTCTGTAGTATTCAATTTTTTTCCCTATCCATTTCCTAACCAAATCCACTCTTGCTGTATAAAGTCGCCTACTTACGAACTCTTCTTCCTCATTTCATCTCTTCCGTTCCAGAGAGCAGGTTACAATTGTTGATTTGACCTCAATGGAGATCTAAGTCCCCAGTTTCCCCTCTATATCTTTATACCCTATGATAAATGTATCAATTCTGCCCTTGTTTCTTACACAACTTACAAGTATTGTCAGCTATCTTCTCCATTCTGTATAATACCTGGTGAAAATAATAGAACTAATGGATCAATTGGATTAATTTATACTTTGATTAATTGACATCCCACTTTTGTTTTTATATATATTGAGCCTCTGCAATATTTACTCTTTACTTTCTCAACTAATCTTCTTCTTAAAGATTAAATATATAAGGAATCACGGTTAATTTTTTATTAATATTATATAATAGAATATTCTATAAAATATATAAGTTTATTAATATTAGATAGATTCTTTTTTAAATGGCAACCAATCAAAAAATAATCCATTCCTCAATTTGATTCCTTCATACTCTTCATCGCTTGTTGAATTTGACAATATCTAAAATCGTGCACTTTACTAAGCTAAACTGTGTCTTCATCACATTAAATGGCAACAACTCATCTTCATGGATTAAATGTTTAACCAAATGCAACCTTTTCTCTTCCAAAACCCTGTATCTTAACAATTTTATATATATTTATATTATCCTATATATATTTATATTATCCAATTGACGTGTTAATATTTAATATCTTCTTTAAATAATCAAGTATAATTGCAAGAATAAAACAGTTGTCATTTCCTAGATTCCCGTGAAACAAAATCCCTGATTTCAAAAATTCATAAATGTTACAAAATCCCTTTTTTTCTTATTTAGTAAAAATCTTTCAAAATCAGAATTCCTGAAATTTAAGTAATTGGGCTTCCCAGAAATATCTGTGGAAATAAGGGACGGCCAAGCCTCCTTCTGTCTGAGACTTCGGAAGATAGTTACTTTTATTCTCACCCTCTCTCGCCAACAAATCAGGTCGTTCAGAAGAGTTTCTGTTTATTTAAAAATTTTCTCATTTACCCATACCGGGCAGACGCTGAGGATATAACGAACTAGAGGCGAGAGACCATCATCTTAATCAGGGTTATTCTATCCACATTAGATATCGGCAGCAGCATCCACATCCACATCTATTTTAATTTCCTAATGAACAATATAATGTTAAGCGATACAAAACTCACAAGCTCCCATGTGATATTTATCCCTAAATATTCAAAGCCATCTTTTTACTAAAGTCTGTAAATCTCTTCACACTTTTCTGATTTTTTCATCAAATGGTAATAAAACCCATATACTACAGTTGCCATCCAAGCCAAAGTGGGCACCAAAAGACACGGTCACCTCTATGGTCCACAGGAGAGATTTCCCCATCTCTAACAAAATCAGCAGAATATCATCTGCATAGATCAATATCTTTCCCCCTCTCCACTGCTGCCAAAACCGCTAATTTCCTCAAGGAAAATACAGTGAGAAGATAAGAGAGGGGGCATCACCGTTTTGTACCTCTGGCTTGGGGTGAATGGTATAATAGTTTGATCCACCTGATAAAATTCTCCCTGAACCCAAACATCTTGAGTACCCTCCACAAGAATTCCTACACCACCCTGTTACAAGTCTTTGTGGCCTTTGATGCCATGATGGAGCGGTGGTCTCCATCTCCTAATATTGTTAAACAGTTTCCTCAAATGAATCAGTTCCACTCCCTGGTATAAAACCATTCTGGTAAGAAAGTAGTGGGGGCTTCAGAATTATTTAAACATGTCTTACATTTCACTGAGGATCCAGATACAAATGAAGAAAAACTTCCTTTAGGTCCATGATCAGAGTTGACAATTCACACCAGCCACTTCCAATATTAAAGGAGATGTTCACCAATATTTGATGAAACAAAGGAGTTTAGCGTAGTCTTAAAATTAAAATGCAGATGTCTCTCTGAGCACTTTCATTCATGTGCACCTCTGCTTGTGTCCTGTGTTAGTTTTCGCTCTTTTTCTGGCAAGGGGTGCCTTCTATCCAAGTTGGAATAGACCATGTCTAAATCTCTTTTCCTTCTTAGACGTCACCTCACCAAGATTATCTTTTTTTTAAATTCAAGTAATTGAGAGATTGTGTGGCACCCCAGGGGTCTGGTTGCCACAGTAATAGGAATATTACGTCTGAGAGCAAGTGGGAGGTTTCTCTGGTCAGGAACCCTAAGCATGCAACACCGCCCGCCCAGACCTGGGAGGGGAGGAATCTGCCCTTATAAACTGGGTCTGGGGCGGGATTAGGTCAGTCAGAGCCTGCAGACAGTTCCAGACACAGGGAAAGTGTCAGCAAGGAGCTCTGTAGGAGCAGGAGCGAGTGCCAGGGGCTGGAAGCTAGATAGCTCGCCCTGGCTGAAGACATTAAGACCGGACATGGAGTCCGAAGCTGTGGGGACATCCAGGTCCAGCAGCAGAATCCAACCGGCAGGGGATTCCAGGTCCTCTGGCCATAGAAGCCCGGAGGCACGGTCACAAGCAAGGGACCAGCACCGCCGTCGTGGAGCGGAGGCTAACAGAAGGCCCCAAGTCACCGGCCATACGGGTGAGCACCACATGGTATAATCAGGGACGTGGGCTACTTCTACCCGCATACAGCAAGGTAGCCAGGAAAGAGTGCAGATAGATGGGGAGGCCTACAACTCCACCTGGCCAGGGGAGATCCTACTTGCTCACAGACTGACCAGGCCCCTACTGCTAACCAGTACTCCCGGGAGGGTCTGCCTTATAACACCAGTAAAGACCCTGAACTGCACTGCACGGACTCTGAGTTATTCCTGCTGCACTCGTGCACCATCACTCCCATCATTCACACTAACTGTCCTGAGGCTGTACTCCTCCCGTGGGGAGTCATCCCATTCTTAGCTGCACACATAACACCGGCCTCAGCGGTCTGCCTTGCAGCAGCGGTCCCCACTGACCGCAATCCACGGGTGGCGTAGTCGGACTATCATCATACCAATAACCCTGCCTCTGATTTGACCACCCTGGGCATGGACCGGGTCATCACCACGAGGACTACAACCCCCAGCATTCATCCTAAAAAGGCCCGCTTCCGGGTTCCCCACAGACCCAGGGGGCGCGTCAACTTTGGCGTAGTCGGCAGGATTCAAACCAACCCGCCCCAACGGGTATTGCATGCCTGAAAAAAGACTTTTGCACTTACCAGAGAGAAGTTTCCCGCCGTCCGGAGTTGTTTTCCGCCATCGGACGCCATCTTGGGTCGTTTCCCGCCGTCTTCTGCCGTCTTCCCGCTATCCACAGCTGCTTCCCGCCATCGGACGCCATCTTCAGGACGCCGCACGGGAAGAAGAGGGGCGTGGACGCCGAAAGCGCCTGAGATCCGAAGCTCCGCCCCACGCACTGACGCTGCGTAAGGTCCTGGAAGGGAGGAAGAGCGACGCTGACGTCACAGGAGCGCGACGCAAGGTCCTCGACCCCGACGATCGACTGCGAAGCCGCGGCCTATGGAAGAAGAGCATCGCAAGTTAGGCCACGGTCCACTAGGGGGGAAAGAGGATGTCGGACATCGAGGGGAGCTCCACCGCCACACCGGCCGCCAGCGCAACCGCTGCTACGGTCATGCCATTCACCATGCCCTATATCCCGGGGGCAACCTGGCTACCCCAGTACTCAGGGGAGTCACATACCCTAAGTGACTTTAGGGAAAGACTGGATAGCCTCTTCCAGGTATACCCCCTCACGGAAGAGCAAAAAGTGAGCATCCTGGTGGCCCAGTTAATCGGGGCAGCCCAAAGGGAGGTAAAGTCCTGGCCACCTAGGAAGAAGAGGACTGTCAGAGAAATACTAGCCCGGCTGAAAGACACATTTGATACCCGCACCTCAGCCGAAATAAAGCTCAGATTTTACGGGTGCAAACAAAGGGCACATGAAAGTATAAGAGACTATGCTCTAAACCTACAAGAGGCCCTGAGAGCCATTAAGCAGGCAGACCCTGACAGCGTGGGGAATGAAGACAAGCTGTTGACCGAACAATTTATTGAGGGTCTACTGTGCAATGCCCACCGAACCCAGTTGCGGGCAATGGCCTTACAGGACCCTGACCTGGACTTTGCACAGTTCAGAGCCATCCGGGTGCTCCGAGAACCGGCACCAGGTGGCGCTGTGACCCACAGGCGTCCTGCTATCACTTATCACCAGGACGCGGGCCTGTGGGAGCTGATGCGCAGGCTTTGAACAATAACCCGGCTACAGACCTGCACCATCAGGTCCAAGAGCTGACTAAGAGCGTTGCCGCACTAACCAGAACAGTGCAGTCTTTACAGGTCTCTTCTCCAGAAAATATCCAGCTGGCATCCGGAGGACTTCCCGTGGCGCCGACTGAGGAGGACCCCACCGGCCAGAGGAAGACCCAGCGACCGATACAACGAGGACGGACAACCCATCTGCCGCCGCTGCAATCAACCCGGACATATGGCAAGGTACTGTCATTTAAACGGGCACAACCTGGCGTAGAGGGCCAACCCCCAGGCATAAAATCATCAGGCCCATCGAGCTGGCGTGACAAATACGTAGGGGGACGTCCGGTCTTGCTTGTGGTACTGGATGGCATTCCTATGAGTGCCCTACTAGACACTGGGTCACAGACTACCATCCCGTACGTGCTCTTCAAGCGGTACTGGAATGACTCGGACATAACCCGCTACCCAGATGACGACCTGAGCATTATCGCCAGCAATGGTCAGCCCGTGCCACAGATAGGATTTAAAGAGGTGACCATCAAGGTCGGTAAGGTTGAACTGCCGGCACAAGGACTGATCATTGTGGACATTGACCATCGCGAGAGTCACCCAAAAATAACCCTAGGTACTAATGTAATCGAAAACTATCTTGCAGAGGTGATTCTTATTTTGCAACAGGTTGCCAAGAACGCCAGTTCCAGTCAGCAGCATGTCCTCCAAAAAGAGATCCGGGCACTGATGAAACGGCAACAGGTGGAACTATCTGGTGGTGAGATTGGTAGCGTGAGAATGTGTGACCCGTTCCCTATTGCCATGCCCTCGAAAAGTGAGATGATGATTTGGTGCCGGGCAGCTATTGGTCTAAGAGGTAGAGACTACCAAGCAATGGTAGAACCCGTCTACTCAGACCACCATTTTGACAGCACGGGGGGTAGTCGATGTACGCCATGGGAGGGTGCCCGTCCACATCATAAATATCGGGGAGAGAGAAGTATACCTGCCCCAGTATGCCACGCTAGCCAAATTGTTCACCATCAACCAGAACTCTGTACAGGCCGTGGAACCCTTGCCTCCATCTCAACCAGAGGAAGGTAAAGGCTCTAAGAAACCAATGGAGGACTGGTGTCAGCAACTGCATTTGGGTACTGACTCCACTCCCTCACACCAAAAACAGGAAGTCTATCGGGTGGTTCAAGAGTAAGAGAGAGTGTTTAGTAAACACCCGCTGGACTTCGGGCGAGTAAAGGGGGTAGAACATCACATCCCCACGGGAGACTATCCTCCCATAAAGGAGAGATACCGACCTGTACCCCCTGCACACTATCAACACGCCAAGGGGATGCTAAAAGACATGAAGGAGGCTGGGGTAATTAGGGACAGCTGTAGCCCCTGGGCAGCTCCACTAGTCTTAGTGAAAAAGAAAGACAACACCATGAGAATGTGTGTAGACTACAGGAAGGTCAACCGTATCACACACAAAGATGCGTACCCGTTACCAAGGATAGAAGAGTCCTTAGCTGCATTAAAATCTGCTAACTTCTTCTCTACTTTGGATCTCACTAGCGGGTACTGGCAGGTTCCTGTAGCAGAGGCAGACCGGGAGAAGACCGCATTCACCACCCCGACGGGACTCAGCGAATTTAACTGTATGCCGTTCGGGCTCTGCAACGCACCAGGAGCCTTCCAACGGTTGATGGAATGCTGTCTGGGACACCGGAACTTCGAGACGGTCCTATTATACCTGGACGATGTCATCGTCTATTCCAAGACCTATGAGGACCATCTGGAACACCTGGCAGAAGTGTTTGAAGCCCTGGCAAACTATGGCCTAAAGGTAAAACCCTCAAAGTGTCATCTACTGAAGCAAAGGTACAGTACCTGGGACACGTGGTGAGTGCTGACGGAGTAGCCCCCGACCCTGACAAGATCAACGTGATTAAGGACTGGCCAAGACCATCCAGCATAAAGGAAGTGCGGCAGTTCCTCGGGTTGGTAGGCTACTACCGAAGATTCATTCCCGGTTTTACCAAGAAGGCAGCTCCTATGCAGGACCTCCTGATAGGCCATTCCAGGAAGGCCAAAAACCAGAAGCCACCCTTCAGATGGGAAAAGCTGGAAGAGGAGTCATTCCGCCAGCTGAAGATGGCCCTCACGGGGGATGAAATCCTGGCGTACCCTGATTACAGCCAGCCCTTTATCCTCCACACGGACGCAAGCAACATCGGGCTAGGAGCCGTATTGTCCCAGATCCAGCAGGGGAGAGAATGGGTAATTGCTTATGCCAGCCGAAAACTGCGACCCACGGAAAGAAATCCTGAGAATTACAGCTCGTTCAAGCTAGAGTTCCTGGCAGTGGTGTGGGCGGTAACCGAACGTTTTAAGTATTACCTTGCCTCTTCCAGGTTCACCGTGTACACGGACAACAACCCGTTGACACACCTGGACACTGCAAGACTGGGTGCCCTGGAACAGAGATGGATGGCCCGCCTGTCCAATTATGAGTTCACAATCAAGTACAGGGCAGGACGCTCCAATACCAACGCGGACGCCCTGTCCAGGATGCCAAACCTACCGGACGGAGGGGAAGATCCAGAAGAACTGGAAGAGGTCGAACTCCCTGCGTTCCACCGTCATGGGATTACCCAGTGTTCCCACCGTGTGAGGGGTCAGCGATCCGCTACGTTCAACCCCTTACCCCACTACAACTGGGCGGAGACGCAAGACAGTGACCCCGCAGTCCGTCTGGTGAAGGAGATGCTGACCCAGGCTGACGCCCGCCTGGACCCAGATGCTCCGGAAGAGACCAAGCAACTGTGGACGGAAAAAAGCAGACTGTTTCTCTACAAGGAGAAGTTGTGCCGCAGAATGGTAAATTCCCGGACACATGAACTGATCAGGCAGGTTGTGGTACCGAGACGGGATGCAGCTATGGTGCTGGAGGCCTACCACAATGGGGCAGGGCACTTCGGATGGAAGAAGCTGGAGTTCCTGCTGCGTGAACGGTTCTACTGGATAGGCATGAGAGGAGCCATTGAGAGATGGTGTAGAGACTGTGGCCCATGCAATCTAAGAAGGAGGGACCGTGCCAGCCAGAGGACTCCCCTGCAGCCCATCCTCACCAGGCAGCCGCTGGAACTGGTCGCTCTGGACCATGTTAAACTGGCTCCAAGCAGAAGCGGGTATGTCTACGCCCTAACCATCGTGGATCACTACTCCCGATTCCTGGTGGTGGTCCCTGCCAAAGACTTGACGGCTGAGACAGCAGCCAAAGCCTTCCAGCTGCACTTCTGCCACCCACACGGGTACCCGGACCAAGTGCTGACGGACCAAGGACCAGACTTCGAAGTGGAGGTCTTCCAGGAGTACTGCAACCTGTATGGCTGAAAGAAGATAAGAACAACACCCTATCACCCCCAAACCAATGGACTCGGCGAGAAGATGAACCAGGTGGTGATAGATCTGCTAAAAACATTGCCCCTGGAAGAACGCAGTGTGTGGTCTGAGAAACTGCCCGATCTGGTGGACCTGTATAACCACATCCCGGTAGGTTCCACCAACTGTACCCCGGCTTACCTAATGCGAGCAAGACCTGGTAAGCTGCCTGTTGACCTGGATATGGGAGTCCTGACACCCGAGGACACCTCGCCAGAGGCAGACTGGGATACAGAACGGCAGCAGCAGTACCGGAAAGTACAGGAGAGCGTCGAGCGAAGTCTCTGTCAATCAAGAGAAAGGCAGGAGAGGACTTATAACCCACATGCTCCCGCTGTTCCCCTGGTACCTGGAGAGCAGGTCTTGAAAAGAAAAAGGCGGCTCCATAAGTTGGACGACCAGTGGGAAAAGGACCCGTACACCGTACTTCCCTCAAGCCACAATAATCCAAAGGTGTACGTCATCAGCAAGGATGGAGGAGAGACCACAGCCACTGTCTCCAGAGACCACCTGAAAAAGTGCCCCGAGAAGTTGCAAAGCACGGATGAAGATCAGGAAGACCCTCAACCCGTAGAGGAAAAGGAGGAAATGATCAGCACGGTACTCGGAGACTTTCCCCGGTCCTGGACAGAAGTAAACAACGCTATCGTGGTGCCCGTCCTCACCTTTTTCCAGCCAGCCTCTCAAGTGCCTACAGAAGACCAGGTAGAGCTGGAAGAGCAGCCGGCCCAGGAGTTAGAAGAGTCCACACCAGTAGCGCAGGAGGATCAACCCTCTGCTAGTAGTGAGCCTGCCGTGCCCTTAGTGAGCCAAAGAGTACGCAGACAGCTGTCCAGCTTACCCATAACACCTCCTACACCCTGTAGTGCAGGACCAGTTAGTGAGCTCCGTAGGTCCACTAGAGTCACTAGAGGTCAGATGCCCGCTTGCTGGAGAATATAAAGTAATGCACTGTAAATTTACCTGTTTCTTGAAAATGTTTACGGTTTTTGTTGTTGCCTGTTATTAATTATGTTTCTCAGTTACCCTGCAGATTTCTATGGACTAACAGGTTATGGACGCTGGATAACCGGAACAATTCTTGTAGATAGTTGCACATTGTGCCTCTTGCGAAGACGGCCGTGGAAGAGAAAACCTGTCTGGTGTGGCCTCCTTGCGGCCCAAAGTAGCTAGCTTCAGCCTTGCAGCCACTCCCAAGGCCAACGCAAGGTGTTTTCTTTGGAAAGGTCCCCTACCTCGCTTAAGACTGCACCTTGGGTGACATGGACGCCCTCTTGTTTCACAAACTTCACCTTGGGTGATATGGACACCCGGTTACGGAAACTCCGTGACCACAAAATGTACTTTTTTCATGTTGACTTGTTATTGTTATACCCTGCATTTATGTTTCTTTAAAAATGTGTCCCGGAGTACTAAATTTTACTAGGGGGGAATGTGGCACCCCAGGGGTCTGGTTGCCACAGTAATAGGAATATTACGTCTGAGAGCAAGTGGGAGGTTACTCTGGTCAGGAACCCTAAGCATGCAACACCGCCCGCCCAGACCTGGGAGGGGAGGAATCTGCCCTTATAAACTGGGTCTGGGGCGGGATTAGGTCAGTCAGAGCCTGCAGACAGTTCCAGACACAGGGAAAGTGTCAGCAAGGAGCTCTGTAGGCGCAGGAGCGAGTGCCAGGGGCTGGAAGCTAGATAGCTCGCCCTGGCTGAAGACATTAAGACCGGACACGGAGTCCAAAGCTGTGAGGACATCCAAGTCCAGCAGCAGAATCCATCCGGCAGGGGATTCCAGGTCCTCTGGCCATAGAAGCCACGGAGGCACGGTCACAAGCAAGGGACCAGCACCGCCGTCGTGGAGCGGAGGCTAACAGAAGGCCCCAAGTCACCGGCCATACGGGTGAGCACCACACGGTATACTCAGGAACGTGGGCTACTTCTACCCGCATACAGCAAGGTAGCCAGGAAAGCGTGCAGATAGACGGGGAGGCCTACAACTCCACCTGGCCAGGGGAGTTCCTACTTGATCACAGACTGACCAGGCCCCTACTGCTAACCAGTACTCCCGGGAGGGTCTGCCTTATAACACCAGTAAAGACCCTGAACTGCACTGCACGGACTCTGAGTTATTCCTGCTGCACTCGTGCACCATCACTCCCATCATTCACACTAACTGTCCTGAGGCTGTACTCCTCCCGAGGGGAGTCATCCCATTCTTAGCTGCACACATAACACCGGCCTCAGCGGTCTGCCATGCAGCGGCGGTCCCCACTGACCGCAATCCACGGGTGGCGTAGTCGGACTATCATCATACCAATAACCCTGACTCTGATTTGACCACCCTGGGCACGGACAGGGTCATCGCCACGAGGACTACAACCCCCAGCATTCATCCTAAAAAGGCCCGCTTCCGGGTTCCTCACAGGCCCAGGGGGCGCGTCAACTTCATAACAGGAAAAAAAGAATAACAATGGTTCCAGAATGAAAATACATAATTATTCAACAACATCATTTCTGTTATTAGCTCTTTATATACATCTCCATACACATCATGTCAGTCAAGTTTAAAGAATACAGCAATACACATTACACAGGTGTTTATAGGGGAAATACAAGGAAAACTATTATCTCCCAGACTGAATTGAGAGGTAGGATCAGTAGGGTATGGGTCACACCAAAGCTTCCAAACCTTCTCAAATTTATTAGGACAGTGTCCACTCTTATATACTATCTTCTCATACAAAAAGCCAAAAAAGAGAATTCCCATGTACAAAAATCAGTCAATCTTTATTCAACAATCAATTAGACAACATTAAAAAAATGATACTACAGAGATGGTGGATGAATGCAAATTAGCATGCTTGTCCTAGAAAGTAGGACAGGTTACAAATATAAATATAAATTGCACATGGAGCCACTAAAGACCAATATGAAGAAAAAACATATAAAGGATGAGAATCCAAATATATACATATAAATGCCGTGAACAGTAATGAACATCAAGGGGGATCCACCCGGCTGTATAAATATGTAATATAAATAGTGAAAGTTCACTCTTAGACCTAAGTAATAGTGCCAGAAGAACACAATGTGTGATCCACCTAGTGTTCATCAAATAGAAATACTATGGTCGCACAATAAAACTGTTCACAAAGATCAATATATAGAAAAAAGATTTTATATTCCCATGGATTCACTCCATAAGGGTAGTGGCAACAGGATGAGACAGAATGCTGAGGAGTGGTACTCAGAAAAAAGTATAACTATAAACAGAACAAGTGCTCAATATAACCACACAGTCAGCAGACTGAAAAATCCTTAAAACAGTGCTATTGAACATAAATAAGTCTCAAAGGACAGCAAGCAATTCATATTCACTGCAGTAAACCCTCTAACGCGCGTTTCGCTTCAAAGCTTCTTCAAAAGGGTATACTGAGTAGACAGAGACTGGGTATTTATGTAATTGGACAGCTAATCCACTACCTTACACATCAAATGCTATTTAAAATGATTGCATGACAATGTTACATGGAGATGTTAACCCTTTATAGAATGAGGAGTATATAGCCCTATACACCAGATATCGATTGCGGTAAAAAACGCCAAGCTCACCTGCAGAGCGGGCTCCCTGTTGCACCTCGCTTCCTCGCCGTGCAGTCACATGCGAGAGGAGGGAGGAGCGAAGTTCAATCAGGGAGAGCGTGTGTTGCCCGGTCAACCCCAGATGCCAAATAGTGCATCCATTCCCACCACGTGTGACAACACGTCAGAGTAAGGAGAGTCCATATGAAAGTGCGTGTTGCCTGGACTACTCCAGAGGTAGTATGGCCCGGACTGCATACCCCCATAGGGGCCTTAAGGGGAGGGCCGCATGACTCAGGAGGTCTGCTAGGCCGTAATTTGGGGTGGTAAGGGGTTAATGTAAGGAATAGAGTTTTGAGCACGAATTTGTAGGGGAGGAGTATAGGGGCAGGGGGATAGTACGGGGTTATCTGATTGGGTAGTGGGAAGTATCTCTGTGGGGGGTATATAAGGTGAGGGGAGGTGGGGGTAGTCCATTCGGGAAAAGTTAAGGTACCTGAATCTACGTCGGGTCCTGAGGAATGGAAGCTCTTTTCCAGGAGATCCGTTCTTGGCTGAGAGCAGGGGACAGCTGTGGCTCCAGGATCAGCTGCAGCGATGGAACACTGAAGGGACGGCCGGAGAGGTGGCTGCACCCGCATCACCTCAGAGAGGTGCAAGGAGGTCCAGGCTGCCGGAGAAACTCAGCCCGGAAGGGACTCCCCGGACCAGGCGCCGGTTGTAAAGCCCCCCCAGTGACCCCTCCGGATCACAGGCTCAACCCCAGCCCCCATCTGCCGCACGCCGCTCTGGAAGAATCTCTCAGCGTCAGCATCGTCCAGAGGCCGGGGTGAGTGACGTCGTTGGCTCCTCCCCCCCGTGAGGTCATCCCGGTCATGTGGCACCACTATCCAGGAAGTGCGGGCTGCTCAGGAGAGCAGGGCCTCTGCTGCTGCAGGAGGGAGAATTACATTATATGAACGTCCGGGGCATCCACTTCGGACCCAGCGAGCAGCCAGGGGAAGGAGAGCTGAGCCTGAAGGATGCCGGACCCAGGGAGCAGAAGGAGGCAGGAGGGTGAACAGGTCAGCGGGAGCAATTTCAGGTGAGCGGCAGGCACAGCCGCGCCGGGCCCATGCAGCGGGGAAAGCAAAGGAGTACCGGTCAGTTGGAGCTGACCCAGAAGAACGGCAGATGCAATTGCACCGGGCCCAGGCGTCAGGATCAGCAGGACCCCAGCGGCGGAGATCGGAAAGACCAGTGCGGGGGGGTCAGGAGAGGACCCACCCGGGATGTCGGTAGCACCAAGGACCGGTGCAATGTCCATGGGAGAGGGCAGATTGCTGCTAGGGATGCGGGCTGCAGGCATGCAGCTGAAGTCTCTCCTCCTCCCAGACAGCGCGCTATTGTGGATAGGAGGTCCAGGTCTAGCGGTGGGTTGACTCCGTCGGATGTCCCCGAGCCTAACTCTGCCTCTGAAGAAGAGGGCCAGATTTCATCTGGCAGTGAAGAGAGTGGGGACGATCGCCGCGGAGGACACGAAACGGCTGTTCCGAGGCTTCCTCGTAGTCGGCCTGGTAAGTCACATGGTTTAAATGCGCCTCGGGGGAATGCGGATAATGTAGATCAGAGGGAGCGGTATTTTCAGAGGGGCTTCGCGGCTGACAGGACGATGGGTAGTGAACGGGTGAGCGATGTTGTGTCGGAATTTCTTAGCATGGTGCGGGGTTTTTTGTCACCTGCGGCAGGTCCTAGCGGAGTTTGGCAGGGTGGTACTGGAGGTTCAGGGGCGGTTGCGGAGACCCCGGCAGTTGTGAGTGCAGGGATTCCCGCACCAGTTGCAGCTAATGAGACGGTTGCAGCACCAGCGGCTGCGGCGACTCCAGTGGATACAGTGCGGTTGGATGACAGAGCGAGGGGCGAGGTTTATATGTGCTTTGATGGCCCCTTGGGAGCTCATTTAAAGCAGGAGGTGCGAGAAAAAATATGGAAGGATGAGTACGTGGAAATTTTTTCTTTGCTACCGTTGGAGATGTTTAATTAGGACAGGGTAAATCCAGATGAGAGTAAGAAGGATGAGGAGGAGCGCAGGCGTTATCGTCTGATTCCTCGCACTTTTCAAAATTGGCTGCAGGCGTTTACCACACTAGCGAGTGTCATTGGGGAGAAAGCTCTGGAGAACTGTTCTGCATTATTTTGTTATTTAGATTCGATTAGTGAAGCATACCGTGTTTATGGCGGGACGGCCTGGCTGAGGTATGATGAACAGTTTAGGCAAAGAAAGGCAGTCCGTCCGAGTTTACGGTGGGACCACAAGGAGATTAGTTTGTGGTTGCGATTGATGACAGCACCAAAGTCGGCCTCGCAGTCCTTTCCTGGGAGTAGCGGGGGTTCTGCCAATTCGGCGGCATCCTCTTCAGGCTCCAGGAAGGGGTTGTGCTGGCAGTTTAACGAGCGGGAATGCCGTTTTGGCACAGACTGTAAGTTTAAGCACGAATGTTCAGGCTGCGGAGCGTCTCACAGCCATTCCAAGTGCTTTAAGAAAGGAAAGAAAAAATCAAGCGACTCTTTTTCAAAAAGGGAGGACAACAGTGAGAATAGATCGGATGCTTCCGTTTCTAAGCAGGTATCCGGATAAGGAAGCAGCTGTGTTGTTGAGGGATGGTTTTAATTTTGGCTTCAGGATTCCGTCGGAAGTTGTGCCACGTACGGTGCGGCCTAAGAATTTGATTTCGGCTCGGATGCATGCGGCAGTTGTTAAGGAAAAATTGGATAAGGAAATTAAGTTCGGTCGCATGGCTGGTCCTTTTTTGGAACCTCCGTTGCCGTGTTTATTTGTTTCTCCTCTGGGCGTTGTGCCCAAAAAGGAGCCTAACAAGTTTCGGTTAATCCATCACTTGTCGTATCCTCATGGTAGTTCAGTTAATGATGGTATTGATCCAGATTTGGCATCAGTATCGTATGTTTCTTTTGACAAGGCCGTGGACTGGGTGCGGAGGCTGGGAAAAGGATCTCTCATGGTAAAAACGGACATTAAGTCCGCTTTTCGTCTGCTTCCTGTGCACCCAGACAGTTTTCATTTACTTGGTTGTTTTTGGGATGGTCATTATTACGTGGATTGTTGTCTACCGATGGGATGTTCTATCTCGTGTTCCTACTTTGAAAAGTTTAGTTGTTTTATTGAATGGGTAGTTAGGGAGGAATCCGGCTTGGACTCCGTATTGCACTATTTAGATGACTTTTTGTGTATTGGGCCAGCTGGTTCTCAGTTTGTTCTTTGCTGCTTACAACGGTTGAACAGGTAGCATCTCGCTTTGGCATTCCGTTGGCCCCGGAGAAAACGGAGGGCCCCTCCACGGTTTTGAAGTTTTTGGGCATTGAATTGGATTCCGTCAGGATGGAATGGCGCTTGCCAGAGGACAAGTTGTTAGATCTGAAGTCTTGTGTCCAAGAGGCTTTGCGGGCAAAGAAATTGCGCCTGCGCCAACTGCAATCTCTTTTGGGTAAGTTAAATTTTGCGTGCAGGATTTTACCTATGGGAAGAGTTTTTTCACGTAGGTTGGTTCAGGCGACAGCAGGCATTAAACATCCGTTGCATTTTGTAAGATTGAATTCGGAACACAAGGCGGATTTGTCCATTTGGGCGGATTTTCTTCAATCTTATAATGGCAGGTCGGTTTGGATGGATCAAGTCGTTTCTAATGTGGATCTGGTTATGTTTACAGACACGTCAGGTTCTTATGGTTTTGGGGCCTATTTCGGTGGAAAATGGTGTGTGGGAGAGTGGCCGGAATCATGGAAGGATGCAGGTTTGACAAGAAACATGGCATTGCTGGAAATGTTTCCTATTGTGGTGGCTTTGGAGGTTTGGGGCTCTGAGCTGAGGAACAAGAAAGTGCTTTTCTTCTGTGACAACTTAAGTGTAGTGCATTGTATTAACAACTTGTCAGCTGTTTCATTGCCAGTTCTGTCTCTTTTGCGCCATCTAGTGCTCAGGTGTTTGGATATTAATGTCTGGTTTTGTGCTGTTCATGTACCGGGTGTTCAGAATTCAATAGCTGATGCATTGTCTCGCTTCCAGTGGGATCGTTTTCGGGAACTAGCAGTTGGAGACCGATTGGCCCCGGTGGTTGTGGGATCTAGTGTCCGTGCAGCGTTGAATTTGGTGAGGTGTTCTGTTAACCCCAGTACTTGGTCTCGATATGTTTCTGCGTGGCGTCTTTGGCAGGAGCTAGAGGAGTCGGCAGGTGAGCAGGTGACGGAAGCGGACCGTCCCTATTTATTGTTGTATATGATCGGCAGGGCATTTCAGGAGGGTTTATCAGGCTCAGCTGTAGCTGGTAGGTTAGCAGGTTTGGCCTTGTTCTTTAAGTTAAGTGGTTGGAGGGACTTTACCAAGGATTTCTTGGTTCGCCAGGCGATGAAGGCATTTCAGAGGAGCTATCCGGTACGAGATTGGCGGCGCCCGGTATAGTTTGAAATACTGGGTCAGCTTTTGCGTTGCCTTAGCTGTGTGTTTAGTTCTGAATATGAATGTCGGCTATTTGGGGCGGCCTTTGTTCTGGCGTTTTTTGGGGCATTTAGGATAAGCGAATTGGTGAGCAGAAATGTTAAGTGTCATGGCGGGCTGTTATCACAGGATGTAGTGTGCTCGGAGGAGGCAGTACGGTGTTATTTGAGGCGGTCAAAAACCGATACAGCCGGTAAGGGTTGTTTGGTGGAATTGTGGGCTGTGGACGGTTTGTTTGAATGCCCTGTGAGATGGGTTTCTGCATTTCTGGAGGTGAGAGGTCCATCATAGGGTGCCTTTTAGTTACATCAAGACGGATCTGCTTTATCGGTGTATCAGTTTATTAACATCTTCAGGCGGGATTTAGCTAGTTGTGGTCTGAATGGTTTGGAGTTTGGTTCTCATTCGTTTCGGATTGGGGCTGCCACTGAGGCTGCTCGCTGGGGTTTGGGGGTTAAAGCTGTAAAAAACATTGGTTGCTCGGAGTCGGCGAGGTATCGGTCTTATGTCCGGCCTCATATGTTATAAGATTTTCCCCCAATTTTTTGATAGCGTTATTATTTGGTAACGATTTTCTTTTCTTTTTTACATTCCCCCCCCCTTTGTTTTATGTTTCAGGACCCCCTCGGTTGATCTGGGTGTTAGGTCACTCGTATGTATATTGGGGTTCCCTTCGGGACAACGCAATACCGGCGGGGCGCCAGTTGGGCACAACGAAGGAGGCTGCGATGGTTCGGTGAATCGGTGTCAGGGATTTGCTGTGGATCCAGGTAATGCCCGAATTTCATTTTTATGCTAATTTAGGCCCCCGGATATACTCGTTTTGCATGCGGGTGGGAATGACTTGGGCTCCAGGACGTCTAGAGACTTGATCCGTGACGTCGTTTGACTGCCTGAGGCATTTGGAAACCTATCCGGGATTAGTGCTCGTATGGTCGGACATCGTTGCACGCCTGGCATGGCGACACGCCAGGTCAGTCGAAAGGATAAATAAAGCTCGGAGCAAGGTGAATAGGGAGGTTTCCCGGTTCATTGCTCTGCATGGGGGGGTTGTGGTTCGTCATCGGGATCTGGAAGTTCCGTCTAGGGAATTTCTGCGGTCTGATGGGGTCCATTTGAATGATATTGGCATAGATATGTGGGCATTAGCATTGATGGAGGGAGTTGAAAAGGCACTTTTGATATGGCGGGACTCTCAGGCATAAGATGTCATGCCTGCTCGCTATGGCGGAAAAGGAGGGGGGTTTTGAAGGCGGTTGCTTACATCGAAGGAGGACGGGGGAACCCACTGCAGGCAAGAGTGACTCCCATCGGTGTTAAGCGGGTGTTAAAATTTAAAACGGGTCCCTACTGAGCGAGGTCTCAGCGGGACATTTCTGGATGGGCAACAGTCAGCTGGGTCCCCGTGGGCCGGTTGCGGTGCGGCTAGGGGTGGCATGGTGGAGCTGTTTGTTGCAGTTTTTCAAAATGTATGGGCAACAGTCAGCTGGGTCCCCCTGGGCCGGTTGTGGTGCGGCTGGGGTGGCATGGTGGAGCTGTTTGTTGCAGTTTTTCTCCAAAAATGGTGGAGCCTTCAATTCCCCTCCTCCTTTTTCAGAGTTAATTTAATGTTAATTAATGTTATTTATGTTTACATGCTGTTATATAATAAATGAGGTTGCTGTGGCCATTATATCCAATGTCACAGTGTGGTGGTTTTTATTTATAGTAAGTGGGGGGTTTTCAGTGGGCTGCGTATAGTAGGCCGTATAGTCATACATTCCGAAGTCATGCACAGAGTATATATGTGCACCATCTGGGAAACAGCATCACACAGGCAAATTCAGACGCCACACACAAAATATGTGTTAGAGTGTAGTAGGGGTCATAGGGAACCAACCAAAGGGAGATATTAATATGGAAAGATCCCATCCAAAAGATATATATAGATGTCCAGACAATCAAACCCAGAGTCTGGGCACACAAAACGGAAACACCACTGCATAGATTCGTAAGAGCTAAACCTGCATATACGGTATGTAAACCTATGGACATAGATACTTACTGAATCCCTAAAAGAAAATAAATGTTTTTTTGTTTTTTTTCCAAGTTTACACATGCATATGCTGAAGTTGTCAACTGGGAGTAAATATCATCTCATATAACTCATTCATACATCCATTCATCTGTCCCTAACCACACAAAATCATACCTCTCAAACACATTGCCTGCATGTGTGTACACAAGCAAAAAAATGTTTATTCATACATGTGCATGTGCACACACAAGTGCACACACACATATGTATATGGACACATAAAAACACATAACATTATTAATGTTCTTCACATATTAGTATTCAGCCACCAAATCAAGTGCAATGAGTGAAAATATTCAAAAACAGGGAAATGATGCACCGAAATCATACATCTCAAGTGAATCCTACAGTGTCATAAAAATACCCCTCAAGTGAATCCATTCAAATAAAAAGTGAGAATAAAAAAGTTTTTTTTAAATATGGTGACACAAGAGTGTATAAAACCACCCTACACAATGAAAGTGAAAAAAGGGGTTCTTTATTAAATAGGACAGACACAGAAGAAAAAATCCATAGGACTATTATAAAATTCTACAGGAGCACATAGAAAATTAAAGGACACATCGGTACCCAGAAGTGCAAAATAATACATAACAGTGAGTTTAATAATCATTATGGTACACATTATGTAGAAATTCCACCAATAATACATATTAAGTTGTGTAAATTTAAAGTGCAAAAGTGCTGATGTTGTGTAGACAATATAACTAATATAAAGTGCTAAAAAGCCAAAATAATGGCATTCATTGAGGGACGTATAAAGTGCAAAGAAGAGAAGTGCAGAATGCTAAACTGCAAGTATTCAGAAAATGGTCACTGTGAAACAATAGACTGAAATAATCTAATCTAAGGTGCTACAGTGCTAACAGGACATATTCACTGTGAATCAGTAATGTGGAAAGTACCAGTCTAAAGTGCTAGAGTGCTAAAAGGACATTTAGTGAGAAGTAGTTCTGATAATACCGTGTGTCATACTCACTCGTTTACTTCTTAATAACTTTGGGATCCTACATGTCTGGAAAACCCCCATATAGTAATAGTGCCCCCTCTGTGCCCCCATATAATACTAGTGCCTCTCTGTTCCCCCATATAGTACTAGTGCCTCCTCTGTGCCCCCATATAGTACTAGTGCCCCCTCTGGTCCCCCATATAGTACTAGTGCCCTCTCTGAGCCCCAATATAGTGCTAGTGCCCTCTCTGAGCCCCAATATAGTACTAGTGCCCTCTCTTTTCTCCCATATAATACTAGTGCCACCTCTGTGCCCCCATATAGTACTAGTGCCCCCTCTGTGCCCCCATATAGTGCTAGTGCCCTCTCTGAGCCCCAATATAGTGCTAGTGCCCTCTCAGTGCCCCCATATAGTACTACTGCCCTCCCTGTGCCTCCATAGTCTGGGCCTGATGGGAGGGTGCGTGGCCTGATGGGAGGGCGCGCACAGAGGAGAGTGGCCACGGCGCTAGAGAAAGGGGGAAGGCGCGTGCGCTGACAAGGGTGAGTTGATGGTCCGTGGGCCCACAGGTAGGGATCAGCGTTGGAATGGCAGAGATGAGTATTTATTTTTTTAATCTGGGGCCATGTATACAGTACGGAGCACTATGCGGGGCCGTATATACAGTACGGAGCACTATGCGGGGCCATGTATACAGTACGGAGCACTATGCGGGGCCATGTATACAGTATGGAGCACTATGCGGGGCCGTGTACACAGTACGGAGCACTATGCGGGGCCGTGTATACAGTACGGAGCACTATGCGGTGGCCGTGTATACGGTACAGAGCACTATGAGGGGGACATGTATACGGTACAGAGCACTATGCGGGGCCGTGTATACAGTACGGAGCACTATGCGGGGCCGTGTATACAGTACGGAGCACTATGCGGTGGCCGTGTATACGGTACAGAGCACTATGAGGGGGACATGTATACGGTAAGGAGCACTATGCGGGGCCATGTATACAGTACGGAGCACTATGCGGTGGCCGTGTATACAGTACAGAGCACTATGCGGGGCCATATATATAGTATTACAGAGCACTATGTGGGGCCATATATACAGTACAGAGTACTATACGGGGCCATATGTATAGTATTACAGAGCACTATGTGGGGCCATATATACAGTATGGTGCACTATGCAGGGGCCGTGTATACAGTATGAATCACTTTGGGTGATGTATACTGTGTGCAGCACTATGGGGGGCTATGTATAAAGTAGTATGGAGCACTATGCAGGGCCGTGTATACAGTACGGAGCACTATGCGGGGCCATGTATATAGTAGGATGGAGCACTATGCGGGGCCATGTAAACAGTACGAAGCACTATGCGGGACATGTATACAGTACGGAGTACTATGCGGGGACATGTATATGTGGCACCCCAGGGGTCTGGTTTCCACAGTAATGTAATGTTATGTCTGAGAGCAGGTGGGAGGTCCTTTGGTCAGGGATCCTGTGCATGCCACACCTCCTGCCCAGTCTTGGGAGGGGAAGAACTTCCCCTATATAAACCCGGGGCTGAGGCAGGGTTAGTCAATCAAGGAGAGTAGAGACAAGAAACAGTCATAGGAAGAAACAGCAGAAGCTCAGTGGGAGCAATACTACCACGAGTCAGGGGCTGGCAGCTGCAGAGCTCGCCCTGACTGAGAAGATTTCTTACCGGACCCGGAGTCCGAGGCTGTGGGGACTAACTCCTACCCAGCAGCAGAAACCGACCGGCAGGGGATTTCAGGTCCTCTGGCCCAGAAACCCGAAGGCACGGTCACACGTGTGGGGCCAGCACCGCCGACGTGGAGCGGACGCCACTAGAAGGCCCCAAGTCACCGGCCATACGGGTGAGCACCACACGGTACACTCAGGGACGTGGGCTACTTATACCCGCTTCTAGCAAGGTAGCCAGAAGAGTACAGTCAGTTTGGGAGGCCTACAACTCCGCCTGACCAGGGGAGATCCCATCTGCTCAAGGACTGACCAGGCCCCGTTCGCTAGCAAGTACTCCGGGAGGGTCTATCGTTGTACCAGTAAAGACCCTGAATTACACCGCACCGTCTCTGAGTGGTTCCTGCTACCCCATCTTCCACGTTGGCTGCCCTGAGGCCAAACCCCTCCCGTTGGGGGTTATACTATCGCGCTGCACAATTCTACACCGGCCTCAGCGGTCTGCCCTGCAGCGGCAGCTCCATAGCTGCAAATCAACGGGTGGCGTAGTCAACACTCCAATAACATCTATCAAGACTGCCACACACTGAGCTTGACTCCCTGGGCACGGACCGGGTCCCCGCCACTCGGAGACTACAACCCTCATCTGATCCGGTTCCGGGTAAGCCCCCGTGTGCGAGACGCTGCGTGACACAGTAGGCCCAGGGGCGCGTCAACTTTGGCGTAGTCGGCAGGATTTCATGCCCGCAACCACCGGGTACTGCGTGCCTGAAAAAGAGACTTTTCAAACTTACCTGTGGTGAAGATTCCCGCCATCCGGCGCCATCTTCAGCCTTCTTCTCGCCATCGGTGAAGTTTCCCGCCATCCGGCGCCATCTTCAGCCTTCTTCCCGCCATCGGTGAAGTTTCCCGCCATCCGGCGCCATCTTCTGCCTTCTTCCCGCCATCCGTGGAGTTTTCCCGCCATTGGACGCCATCTTCAGCCTTCTTCCCGCCATCGGTGAAGTTTCCAGCCATCCGGAGCCATCTTCTGCCTTCTTCCCGCCATCCGTGGAGTTTTCCCGCCATTGGACGCCATCTTGAGGACGCCGCTCGGGAAGAAGAGGGGCGTGGACTCCGAAAGCGCGCGAGAACTGAAGCCCCGCCTCACGTCCGGACGTTGCGTAAGGTCCTGGAAGGAGCCCAGCAGACGCCGACGTCACCGGAGCGTGACGGAAGGTCCTCAACCCTGACGATCCACTGCGGAGCCGCGGCCTACGGAACAGGATCATCGCAAGGTAGGCCACGGTCCACTAGGGGGGAGGAAGATGTCGGATACGGAGGAGAGCTTCACTGCCTCAACCCCCGCCAGCGCCACCGCTGCTGCCGTTATGCCCTTCACCATGCCCTATATCCCGGGAGCAGCTTGGCTACCCCAGTACTCAGGGGAGTCACATACCCTGCATGACTTTAGAGAAAAGCTGGATAGCCTCTTCCAGGTGTACCCCCTCACAGAAGAGCAAAAAGTGAGCATCCTGGTGGCCCAACTAATCGGGGCAGCCAAAAGGGAAGTAAAATCCTGGCCTCCTGGGAGGAAGACTGTCGCAGGGATACTAACCCGGCTGAAGGACACCTTTGATACCCGCACCTCAGCCGAGATTAAGCTTAGATTCTACGGGTGCAAGCAGCGAGCGCATGAGAGTATAAGGGACTATGCACTAAACCTACAAGAGGCCCTGAGGGCCATAAAGCAGACCGACCCTGATGGAGTGGGAAACGAGGACAGGCTGTTGACCGAACAATTTATAGAGGGTTTATATTGTAATACCCACCGAACCCAGTTGCGGGCAATGGCCTTACAGGATCCCCATCTGGGCTTTGCACAGTTCAAGGACAGAGCCATCCGGGTGCTCCGAGAACCGGCACCGGGTGGCGTTGTGACCCACAGGCGCCCAGCTATCACTTACCACCAGGAGGCGGCGCCCTTGTCGGCAGGGCCTGTGGGAGCTGATGCGCAGGCTTTGGACAATGACCCGGCTCCAGACCTACACCATCAGGTCCAAGAGCTAGCTAAGAGCGTTGCTGCGCTAACCCGAACTGTGCAGTCTTTACAGGTTTCCACCCCAGGGAAGATCCAGCTGGCATCCGGACCGGAGGACATCCCGTGGCGTCGACCAAGGAGGACCCCACCGGCCAGAGGAAGACCCAGTGACCGATACAGCGAGGACGGACGACCCATCTGCCGCCGCTGCAATCAACCCGGACATATGGCAAGGTACTGTTCTTTAAACGGGCACAACCTGGGGTAGAGGGCCAACCCCCAGGAAAAAGATCACCAGGCCCATCGAACTGGCGCGACAGATATGTGGGAGGACGTCCAGTCTTGCCTGTGGTACTGGATGGCATTCCCATGAGTGCCCTACTGGACACCGGGTCACAGGTCACCACCATCCCGTACGTGCTCTTTAAGCAGTACTGGAATGACTCGGATATTACCCGCTACCCTGACGACGACTTGAGTATCATCGCCAGCAATGGCCAGCCCGTGCCACAGATCGGATTTAAAGAGGCGACCATCAAAATCGGTAGAGTCGAACTGGCCGCACAGGGACTGATCATTGTAGATATTGACAAACATGAGAGTCACCCAAAAATAACTTTAGGAACTAATGTAATTGAAAATTGTCTTGCAGAGGTGATTTTCCTTTTACAGCAGGTTGCCAAGAACGCCAGCTCCGGCGAGCAGCGGGTGCTCCAGAAAGAGATCCGGGCACTGATGCGACGGCAACAGGTGGAACTCTCCGGCGGTGAGATTGGTAGCGTAAGAATGTGTGACCCTTTTCCTATTGCCATGCCCCCAAAAAGTGAAATGATGATTTGGTGCCGGGCAGCTATTGGTCTGAGAGGTAGGGATTACCAGGCAATGGTAGAACCAGTTTACTCAGACAGTAGGCCCACCATTTTGACAGCACGGGGGGTGGTTGATGTACGCCATGGGAGGGTGCCCGTTCGCATAATAAATATCGGGGAGAGGGAAGTGTACCTGCCCCGGTATGCTACGCTAGCCAAATTATATACCGTTAACCAAAATTCTATACAATCTGTGGAACCCTTGCCTCCATCTCACCCGGAGGAAGGTAACGGCTCTAAGAAAGACATGGAGGACTGGTGTCAGCAACTACATCTGGGTACTGACTCCACTCCCTCACACCAGAAACAAGGAGTCTATCGGGTGGTTCAAGAGTACGAGAGAGTGTTCAGTAAACACCCGTTAGACTTCGGGCGAGTCAAGGGGGTAGAACACCACATCCCCACGGGAGACCATCCTCCTATAAAAGAGAGGTATCGACCCGTACCCCCTGCCCACTACCAACACGCCAAGGGGATGCTTAGAGACATGAAGGAGGCTGGGGTGATCAGGGATAGCTGTAGCCCCTGGGCAGCTCCACTAGTCTTAGTCAGAAAGAAAGACAACACCATGAGGATGTGTGTAGATTACCGGAAAATCAACCGTATCACACACAAGGATGCGTACCCCTTACCAAGGATAGAGGAGTCATTGGCTGCTTTAAGATCTGCTAACTTCTTCTCTACCTTGGATCTCACTAACGGGTACTGGCAGGTTCCTGTAGCAGAGGCGGACCGGGAGAAGACCGCATTCACCACCCCGATGGGACTTACCGAGTTCACCTGCATGCCGTTCGGACTCTGCAACGCCCCAGGAACCTTCCAACGATTAATGGAGTGCTGTCTGGGCCACAGAAACTTCGAGACGGTCCTGTTGTACCTGGACGATGTCATCGTATATTCCAAGACTTATGAGGACCACCTGAAACACCTGGCGGAGGTGTTCGAAGCTCTGGCGAGTTACGGCCTAAAGGTGAAACCCTCCAAGTGTCACCTCCTGAAACCAAAGGTGCAGTACCTGGGACACGTGGTGAGCGCTGACGGAGTGGCTTCCGACCCTGATAAGATCACCGCAATTAAGGAATGGCCAAGCCCCTCCAACGTAAAAGAAGTGCGGCAGTTCCTCGGGTTGGTAGGCTACTACCGAAGGTTTATTCCCGGTTTCACCAAAAAGGCAGTACCTATGCAGGACCTCCTGATAGGCCAGTCCCGGAAGGCCAAGAACCAGAAGCCGCCCTTCAAATGGGAGGAGCTGGAAGAAGAGTCCTTCCGCCAGCTGAAGATGGCCCTCACGGGGGATGAAATCTTGGCGTACCCGGATTATAGCCAGCCCTTTATCCTCTACACCGACGCCAGTAACATCGGGCTAGGAGCCGTACTGTCCCAGATCCAGCAGGGGAAAGAACGAGTAATCGCCTACGCCAGCCGAAAACTGCGACCCACCGAAAGGAACCTCGAGAATTATAGCTCATTTAAGCTAGAGTTCCTGGCCGTGGTATGGGCAGTCACCGAGCGCTTTAAGCATTACTTCGCTTCTTCCCGGTTCACCGTGTACACGGATAACAACCCGTTGACACACCTGGACACGGCAAGACTCGGTGCCCTGGAGCAGAGGTGGATGGCCCGTCTGTCCAACTACGAGTTCACAATCAAATACCGGGCAGGACGCTCCAATACCAACGCGGACGCCCTGTCCAGGATGCCCAACCTGCCGGACGAAGGAGAAGATCCGGAGGGACTGGAAGAAATTGAACTCCCTGCGTTCCACCGTCATGGGACTATCCAGTGTTCCCACCGGGTAAGGAGTAAGCAGGCTGCTACGTTGAACCCCTTACCTCACTACAACTGGGCGGAAACGCAAGACAGCGACCCTGCCGTCCGACTTGTGAAGGAGATGCTGACTCGGCCGGAGGCTCGCCTTGAACCAGACGCTCCGGAGGAAGCCAAACAACTATGGGCGGAGAAGAGTCGACTGTTCCTTTACAAGGGGAAGTTGTGCCGCAGAATGGTTAACTCCCGGACGCATGAACTACTCTGGCAAGTAGTGGTGCCACGAAGAGACGCAGCCATGGTGATGGAGGCATACCACGACGGAGCTGGACACTTCGGGTGGAAGAAGCTGGAGTTCCTGCTGCGCGAGCGGTTCCACTGGGTAGGCATGAGGGGAACCATCGAGAAGTGGTGCAGAGACTGTGGCCCGTGCAACCTGAGAAGGAAGGACCGGGCCAGCCAGAAGACTCCCCTGCAGTCCATCGTCACCCGGCAACCGTTGGAACTGGTAGCCTTGGATCATGTAAAACTGACCCCAAGCAGAAGTGGCTACGTCTACGCGTTAACCATCGTGGATCATTACTCCCGGTTCTTGGTTGTCGTCCCCGTCAAGGACTTAACGGCTCAAACAGCAGTTAGAGCCTTCCAGCAGCACTTCTGCCGTCCACACGGGTACCCGGACCAAGTGCTGACGGACCAGGGACCTGCCTTTGAAGCGGAGGTCTTCCAGGAATTCTGCAATCTGTATGGCTGCCGGAAGATAAGGACGACACCCTACCATCCGCAAACTAATGGACTTTGTGAAAAGATGAACCAGGTGGTAATGGATCTTCTAAAAACGTTGCCCCTGGAAGAACGCAGTCTGTGGCCTGAGAAGTTGCCCGATCTGGTGGACCTATACAACCACATCCCGGTAGGTTCCACCAACTGTACCCCGGCTTACCTAATGAGGGCGAGACCTGGTAAGTTACCTGTTGACCTGGAAATGGGAGTCCTGACACCCGAGGACACTTCACCAGAAGCAGACTGGGACACAGAGAGGCAGCAGCAGTACCGGAAAGTACAGGAGAGCGTGGAGCGAAGTCTCTGTCAGGCTAGGGAAAGACAAGAGAAAACTTACAACCAGTATGCTCCCGCTGTTCCCCTGGTACCCGGAGAGCAGGTCTTAAAGAGGAAAAGACGGCTCCACAAGTTGGACGACCAGTGGGAGAAGGACCCGTACACCGTACTGCCCTCAAGCCACGAGAACCCGAAGGTCTGTACCATCAGTAAAGACGGAGGGGAAACCACAGCCATTGTATCCTGAAGAAGTGTCCCGAACAACTGAGGAACCCTGAGGAGGAACAAGAAGACCTTCGACCCGTAGAGGAAAGGGAAGATATGGTTAGTACTGTGCTCGGGGACTTCCCTCGGTCTTGGACTCAAGTCAATGGTGCAGTTGTGGTACCCGTACTCACCTTCCTCCAACCATCATCCCAAGCACCTATGGAGCAACAGGTAGAGCTGGAAGAACAGCCGGTCCAGGAGGCAGAAGACCCCACACCAGCAGACCAGGAGGATCAACCCTCTGCTTATAGTGAGCCTGCCATACCTCTAGTGAGCCAAAGGGCCCGTGGACAGCTGCCCAGTTTATCCTTGACAGCTCCTACACCCTGTAGTTCAGGGCCAGACAGTCAGCTCCGTAGGTCCACTAGCGCCACTAGAGGCCAGTTACCCGCACGTTGGAGGATTTGAAGTGTATAAATTGTTTTATTTATGTTTACCTGTGTATTGTTGCTTGTGTATAATTTTGTGTTTCTAGTTATTTTTAGGAGTCCTTGGTGGATTTACCGGGAATCCTTGTACAATTAGTTGGAGCGTAACCCAGGATGGACTAAAGACTGTTAAGGACTCGGGGCAGGACAGGCCCCTACCTGGTTACGTCTCCCTGTTTTGGTGAAATGGACACCTTGCTTTCCCTCAAAGACTGCACCCGGTTGCGGACACGCCGTGACCATCGTTATGTGTCTCTTTATTATAATGTTTTGGTTGTACTCTGTTATGTTTACAAAAAAAAAATATGTTTAGTCCCGGAGTATTAAATTTTACTAGGGGGGGAATGTGGCACCCCAGGGGTCTGGTTTGCACAGTAATGTAATGTTATGTCTGAGAGCAGGTGGGAGGTCCTTTGGTCAGGGATCCTGTGCATGCCACACCTCCTGCCCAGTCTTGGGAGGGGAAGAACTTCCCCTATATAAACCCGGGGCTGAGGCAGGGTTAGTCAATCAAGGAGAGTAGAGACAAGAAACAGTCATAGGAAGAAACAGCAGAAGCTCAGTGGGAGCAATACTACCACGAGTCAGGGGCTGGCAGCTGCAGAGTTCGTCCTGACTGAGAAGATTTCTTACCGGACCCGGAGTCCGAGGCTGTGGGGACTAACTCCTACCCAGCAGCAGAAACCGACCGGCAGGGGATTTCAGGTCCTCTGGCCCAGAAACCCGAAAGCACGGTCACACGTGTGGGGCCAGCACCGCCGACGTGGAGCGGACGCCACTAGAAGGCCCCAAGTCACCGGCCATACGGGTGAGCACCACACGGTACACTCAGGGACGTGGGCTACTTATACCCGCTTCTAGCAAGGTAGCCAGAAGAGTACAGTCAGTTTGGGAGGCCTACAACTCCGCCTGACCAGGGGAGGTCCCATCTGCTCAAGGACTGACCAGGCCCCGTTCGCTAGCAAGTACTCCGGGAGGGTCTATCGTTGTACCAGTAAAGACCCTGAATTACACCGCACCGTCTCTGAGTGGTTCCTGCTACCCCATCTTCCACGTCGGCTGCCCTGAGGCCAAACCCCTCCCATTGGGGGTTATACTATCGCGCTGCACAATTCTACACCGGCCTCAGCGGTCTGCCCTGCAGCGGCAGCTCCATAGCTGCAAATCAACGGGTGGCGTAGTCAACACTCCAATAACATCTATCAAGACTGCCACACACTGAGCTTGACTCCCTGGGCACGGACCGGGTCCCCGCCACTCGGAGACTACAACCCTCATCTGATCCGGTTCCGGGTAAGCCCCCGTGTGCGAGACGCTGCGCGACACAGCAGGCCCAGGGGCGCGTCATATACAGTACGGAGAACAAGGCGGAGCCATGTATACAGTACGGAGCTCTATGCGGTGCCATGTATACTGTGTGCACCACTATGCGGGGCCATGTATACAAAACAGCAGCATTCGGGGCCATGTATACAGTAGTTCGGAGCACTATGCAGGGCCATGTATACAGTACGGAGCACTATGCGGGGGATATGTATACAGTACGGAGTCCTATGCAGGGCCATGTATACATATGGAGCACTATGTTGGACCATGTATATAGTAGTACGGAGCACTATGCGGAGCCATGTATAGAGTACGAAGCACTATGCGGGTGACATGTATACAGTACGAAGTACTATGCAGGGCCATGTATACAGTACGGAGCACTATGCGGGAACATTTATGGTCATGTATACGGTACGGAGAACTATGCGGAGCCATGTATACTGTGTGCAGCACTATGCGGGGCCATATATACAGTATGGAGCACTATGCAGGGCCATGAATACAGTAGGGAGCACTATGCTGCACATAACACATCTGCATCTCTGGCTGCTATGGGCATAAAAGGGGACAAACTTATGGTGTGGCACCCATGCTCCCCTGACCTCAACCCCATTGAGAACCTCAGGAGCATCATCAAAAGGAGTGTCTATGATGGCGGGAGGCAGTTCACATCTAAGCAACAGCTCTGGGAGGGTATTCTGTCCTCATGCAAAACAATTAAAGCAGAAACCATCCAAAACCTGACAAATTCAATGGACGAGAGAGTTCAGAAGCTCCTTTCGAACAAGGGGTCCTATGTGCAAATGTAACATCACCTAGAATAAAGTTTTGAGTTGAAAACTGTTTGATTTTAGTTTGTAATAACCTGCTAATGCTTATAATTTCAAAAATGACCATTTTTTTCTTTATTAAAATGAAAAGGTTGAAAACTCTGCTGTACATAATAATTTGGAACATGCATTTTGAGTGAAGTTTGAGTTTTTAATTTTTTTAAAAATATACTGTTATCATAGGCAGTTTGTACAAAAACCTTTCAATTGTACTCTAATAATAATAATAATTTTTATTTATATAGCGCCAACATATTCCGCAGCACTTTACAATTAAGCGGGGACATGTACAAACAATAAATTCAATACAAGGTGAGACAGTTTAACAGTTACATCAGGAGTGAGGTCCCTGCTCGCAAGCTTACATTCTACAAGGAAATGGGGGGACACAATAGGTGGAAAGTGCTTGTTATTTCAGGTCAGGCAATTATAATAAGTCGGGATGGTCATATAAGGCTGTATGATCCGGTCATCAGCCTGTATGTTCAAGTGCAATACTCAATTACCGAGTGCAGTTATCGTGTGCATGGAGGGTGTAGAGACAGATGAACAGTAGGGAGCAGATTCTGAATAGTATTTAGGAGGGAACAGGGGAAAGTTAGTTTACTGGGTATTTGAGGTGGTAGGCTTGTTTAAAGAGATGGGTTTTTAAAGCGCGCTTGAAGACATCGGGGCTAGGCATCAATCGGATCGTCTGGGGTAGAGCATTCCAGAGAACTGGTGCAGCAAGAGAGAAGTCTTGGAGACGGAGGTGCGAGGTTCGGATTATGGGGATGTTAGTCTTAGGTCATTTGTGGAACGGAGGGCACGTGTAGGACGATAGACTGAGATGAGAGAGTAGATATAAGGTGGTGCAGAACTGTGGAGAGCTTTGTGGGTGAGAGCAATGAGTTTATATTGGACCCTGTACGAATGGGTAACCAGTGTAATGACTGGCACAAGGTGGAGGCATCGGTGAAGCGGCTGGTTAGAAATACGAACCTGGCTGCCGCATTCAGGACAGAATGGAGAGGGGAAATTTTGGTAAGAGGGAGACCGATCAGGAGAGAGTTGTAGTAGTCAAGACGAGAGTGAATAAGAGCGTCAGTAAGAGTTTTAGCAGTAATAGCTAATAGCTAATAGTTATTTGACTGGAAAATTACAATGACTGCAATTCATATAGGTAATTTGGGAAAATCTGAGAAAATATTGTTTGCATAATAATTTGGAACACAGTGTAGTAGTACCGAGCACAATGCGGGGGCCGTGTATACAGTACGGAGCACTATGCGGGGCTATGTAAATAGTAGTACAGAGCACTATGCGGGGCCATGTATACAGTACGAAGCACTATGAGGGGCAGATGTATACAGTACGGAGTACTATGCGGGGCCATGTATACAGTACTGAGCACAATGCGGGGGCCGTGTATACAGTACGGAGTACTATGCGGGGCCATGTATACAGTACGGAGCACTATGCGGGGCCATGTATACAGTACGAAGCACTATGAGGGGCAGATGTATACAGTACGGAGTACTATGCGGGGCCATGTATACAGTACGGAGCACTATGCGGGGCCATGTATACAGTACGGAGCACTATGCGGGGCCATGTATACAGTACGGAGCACTATTCGGGGCCATGTATACAGTACAGAGCACTATGTGACTAGCCCAGGGGATGGGGATGACTCGGTTACCGGGGCCTTTAGCCTTAAGAAGGTCGCGGTGGTCGGCTCTCGGGCCCATTCTCTGGGGTCTCTCTTTAAAAAGGCGTTGATAGATGTTAAGTTTTATTAAAGAGTTTGTGTCGCCACCTATGGTTTCTGATGATATTCACCAGCGCTGCACAGTCCACTGAGGCCAGTGATAAGGCAGCTAGATGGTATGGCTCCCCACAGGTGGAGCTAGGCCTCAGGGCAGCGTATGGACGGGGAAAGCAGGACGGAGAGACTCAGCCGAGTCAGAGCAAGAACAGGGACGGACACAATAGTCACTTCAGTACCTTTTACTGATGGAAATTCAGGCACTTCCCGGAGCACTGTAGGGTGAAGGGTGTATGTCCGGATCCTCCCCAATGAGCGGGTTTTGGGCCTCCTGTTTCTTGCTTCTGCGCAGTAAGTTTCTGACGTGCCTGAAGCTAGGCCTAACTTTGTCTCTGTCCTGCGCTGGCTGACCTTGTGGTAGGGCCTTCTCTTGGAGTGCACGCTCCCGACCTACGGGGCCTATGTGTCTCCTGGCTCTGGTACGTATCAGCACTTTAGCGATCCTGGGACTTGTAGTTCTCCAGGGATTCCAGTTTATCTTACTGGGTCATGGAGATCCCGGTAAGCTTCGGACCCGGTGTCCGGTAACTGCTTCTTCTTCGGGGTGAGCTAGTTAAGCTCCTCTGCCCCTATGAACTAACTCTCTCTACTCGCCTTCAGCCTACTCGGGCCCTCCTAGGCTACTCACACTAACGGCAGCTTGCCGCGCTTCACCGATCTTATGGCGCCGGCACACCTAAGCTCACTTCTCTGAGAGGAGCTCAGAGGGAGACCCGGCCTCTCTACACACGCACAGACGGGAAGGGGTAAAGTCTGTAGTGCAGGAACACTCTGGTGTAGGGATGCTGCCTCACACTGGACTTCCTCGGAGGTAGTCGGACCCCCGTCCCTGGTGGCCGCAGGACTCCGCGAGGAGCAGGGAGAAGCCTTGCGCTGCTTATGAGAACTGTGAGTAAAGCCTTGGAAATTCATCCCTATGGCCTCCGGACTGTTCATTACGCGCCATACCACGCGACAAGGTGCCCGCACTCCCACACTACTACCCCCCTTCATCCTGCCTTGCCTGCCCTGAGGCCGCGCTCCGCCTGTGGGGAGCAGCGAGAACTTTAGCCGCCATGACATCGGGCCTCAGCGGACTGTAAGCGGCGCTGGTGGCGCATCACCAGACACCACAGGTGGCGTAGTCGACAATTACCACTCAACCCGGAAAGCCCTAACATCATTTTCAATGTGACGGCCCTGGGCACGGAACGGGTCGAGGCCACGACTGCATCCCCGTTCTCAACATCTGACCCAGCTCAGAGTACCCCATCTTCCCAGGGCAGGGCTTGCGAGCGTCACAGTAGGATGGAGCACTGCACTATGCGGGGCCATATATACAGTACGAAGCACTATGCGGGGGACATGTATACAGTAGTACGGAGCACTATGCGGGGCCTTGTATACAGTACGGAGCACTATGCGGGGCCTTGTATATAGTAGTACGGAGCACTATGCGGGGCCATGTATACGTACGGAGCACTATGCGGGGCCAAGTATACAATACGGAGTACTATGCGGGGTCATGTGTACAGTAAGTAGCACTATGCGGGGCCATGTATACAGTAGTACAGAGCACTATGCGTGGCCATGTATACAGTACGGAGCACTATGCGGGGCCATGTATATAGTAGGATGGAGCAGTATGCGAGGCCATGTATACAGTACGGAGCACTATGCGGGCGATATGTATACAGTACGGAGTACTATGCGGGACCATGTATACAGTAGGTAGCAGTATTTGGGGCCATGTATACAGTATGGAGTACTACGCGGGGCCATGTCTGCAGTACGGAGCACTATGCGTGGGCTGTGTCTACAGTACGGAGCACTATGTGGGGCCATGTATATAGTAGCACGTATCACTATGCTGGGCCGTGTATACAGTACGGAGCACTATGCGGGGCCATGTATATAGTAGGATGGAGCATGATGCAAGGCCATGTATACAGTACGAAGCACTATGCGAGGGACATGTATACAGTAGGGAGTACTATGCGGGGCCATGTATACGTACAGAGCACTATGCGGGGCCATGTATAGAGTATGGAGCACTATGCGGGGCCATGTATACAGTATGGAGCACTATGCGAGGCCATGTATACGTATGGAGCACTATGCCGGGCCATGTATACATATGGAGCACTATGCGGGGCCATGTACACAGTACGGAGCACTATGCGGGGCCATGTATATAGTAGGATGGAGCACTATGCAAGGCCATGTATACAGTACGAAGCACTATGCGGGGGACATGTATACAGTACGCAGCACTATGCGGGACCATGTATACAGTAGGTAGCACTATGCGGGGCCATGTATACAGTAGTACGGAGCACTATGCTGGGCTGTGTATACAGTACGGAGCACCAAGCAGAGCCATGTATATAGTAGGATGGAGCACTATGCAAGGCCATGTATACAGTAAGAAGCACTATGCGAGGGACATGTATACAGTAGGGAGTACTATGCGGGACCATGTATACAGTAGGGAGCACTATGTGGGGCCATGTATACAGTAGGTAGCACTATGCGGGGCCATGTATACAGTACGGAGCACTATGCGGGGCCATGTATACAGTATGGAGCACTATGCGGGGCCATGTATACGTACGGAGCACTATGCGGGGCCATGTATACAGTTCGGAGCACTATGCGGGGCCATGTATACAGTATGGAGCACTATGCGAGGCCATGTATACAGTACAGAGAACTATGCAGGGCAACGTATAGAGTACGGAGCACTATGCGGGGGCCATGTATGCAGTACAGAGCACTATGAGGGGGCCGTATATAGAGTACGGAGCACTATGCGGGGCCGGGTATCCCATATGAAGCACTATGCGGGCTGTGGATACAGTACGGAGCACTATGCGGGGCCATATATATAGTACGGAGCACTATGCGAGGCCATGTATACTGTATGGAGCACTATGCGAGGCCATGTATACAGTATGGAGCACTATGCGAGGCCATGTATATAGTACGGAGCACTATGCGGGCCCATGTATATAGTAGTACCGAGCACAATGCGTGGGCCGTGTTTACATTACGGAGCACTATGCGGGGCCATGTAAATAGTAGTACGGAGCACTATGCGGGGCCTTGTATACAGTACGAAGCACTAAGCGGGGCCATGTATACAGTACGGAACACTATGCGGGGCCATGTTCACAGTATGGAGCACAGTGCGGGGCCATATATACAGTATGGAGCACTATGCGGGACCATGTATACAGTAGGTAGCACTATGCGGGGCCATGTATACGGTACGGAGCACTATGAGGGGTACATGTATACAGTTCGTAGCATTATGCGGGGCCATGTATACAGTAGGTAGCACTATGCGGGGCCATGTATACAGTATGGAGTACTATGCAGGGCCATGTATACAGTATGGAGCACTATGCGGGGCCGTGTATACAGTATGGAGCTCTATGCGGGGCCGTGTATACAGTACGGAGCACTATGCGGGGCCATGTATATAGTAGTACCGAGCACAATGCGGGGGCCGTGTATACAGTACGGAGCACTATGCGGGGCCATGTATATAGTAGTACGGAGCACTATGCGGGGCCATGTATACAGTACGAAGCACTATGAGGGGCCGTGTATACAGTACGGAGTACTATGCGGGGCCATGTATACAGTACGGAGCACTATGCGGGACCATGTATACAGTAGGTAGCACTATGCGGGGCCAAGTATACGGTACGGAGCACTATGAGGGGGACATGTATAAAGTACGGAGTACTATGCAGGGCAATGTATACAGCACGGAGCACCATGCTGGGCCGTGTATACAGTATGAAGCACTATGCGGCGCCGTGTATACAGTATGGAGCACTATGCGGGGCCGTGTATACAGTACAGAGCACTATGCGGTGGCCATGTATACAGTACGGAGCACTATGCGGGGCCATGTATATAGTAGTACAGAGCACTATGCGGGGGACGTGTATACAGTACCGAGCACTATGCGGGGCCATGTATACAGTACAGAGTAGTATGCGGGGTCATGTATAAAGTACGGAGCACTATGCGGGACCATGTATACAGTAGGTAGCACTATGCGGAGCCATGTATACAGTAGTACGGAGCACTATGCGGGGCCATGAATACAGTACGGAGCACTATGCGGGGCCATGTATACAGTAGTACGGAGCACTATGCGGGGCCATGAATACAGTACGGAGCACTATGCGGAGCCATGTATACAGTACTATGGAGCACTATGCGGGGCCATGTATACAGTACGGAGCACTATGCGGGGGACATGTATACAGTACGGAGTAGTATGCGAGGTCATGTATAAAGTACGGAGCACTATGCAGGACCATGTATACAGTAGGTAGCACTATGCGGAGCCATGTATACAGTACTATGGAGCACTATGCGGGGCCATGTATACAGTGCGGAGCACTATGCGGGGCCATGTATATGTGTCACCCTGGCCTGGATGCCACAAATATAATAAAGCTGTGTCTGAGAGCAAGGGGGAGGTTCTCTAGTCAGGGGAACATTACCATGCTATACCTCCTGTCTCAGGCCAGTAGGGGGAGCAAGCTGCCCCTATAAATGCTGGAACTGGGGGCAGGGATAGGGAGAACTGGACAACCTGTGTCTGAAGAAAGAGGTGTCCGAGAGCAGGGACAGACAGTTGTGTTGCAGCCTAAGAGGCCGTGTGGCAGTGGGAGAGCCACAAGCCAGGGACATGAGGTGAAGTACGCCTGTCCTGGCAGACAAAGAGACTACTCTACCAGACTTTGGTGTCTGAGGCTGTGAGGATTCCACGTCCCACAGCAGAAACCAGTCCGCAGGGGACTGTATGTTCCTTGGCCTAAGAAGCCCGGAGGCTCCGCCACAGCAGAAGGGACCAGCAAAGCCGTACCAGGCCGGGAGTAGAAAGGGACCCACGTTGCAAGCCATACGGGCGAGAGGACACGGTGAGCTCAGGAATGTGGGCTGTTACACTACCAGAAGGGAAATAGCCAGAAGGAGCGCAGAAAGCACGGTAGGCCTACACCCTCACCCTGGCCAGGGCCAGCTTCCCACTTGTTCTCAGACATCCAGGCCCCCTCCTAGCCGGGCCTGTTTCTGGGTCGTTTTACCTGTTATAATAAAGACCCTGAACTGTTGAAGAGGCCTCCGTCTCCTGGCTATCGCGGTCGGAATCATCCCCTCCATCATCCATTATATATTCTGCCCTGGGGCCATACTCCTCCCGTGGGGAGTTGAACAATCCAGTGCTGCACATCTATATCAGCCCCGGCGGTCTGCACTGCAGCAGCGGTTAACCCTGACCGCAATCCACGGGTGGCGTAGTCGGACATCACTTAAAACCTATAAAGGACTACCACTGGTCTGACCACCCTGAGTCACGGACCGGGTTGTCACTACTACCCCCATCGTCTCCCTATTGCCCGGTTCCGAGTGCCCCACGGCCCAGGAGGAGAGTCATATACAGTACGAAGATCTATGCGGGGGACATGTATACAATACGGAGTACTATGCGGGACCGTGTATACAGTACGGAGCACTATGCGGGACCATGTATACAGTACGGAGTACTATGCGGGGACATGTATACAATACGGAGTACTATGCGGGGCCGTGTATACAGTACGGAGCACTATGCGGGACCATGTATACAGTATGGAGTACTATGCGGGGCCATGTATGCAGTACGGAGCACTATGCGGGGACATGTATGCAATACGGAGTACTATGCGGGGCCGTGTATACAGTATGGAGTACTATGCGGGGCCATGTATGCAGTACGGAGCACTATGCGGGGACATGTATACAATACGGAGTACTATGCGGGGCCGTGTATACAGTACGGAGCACTATGCGGGACCATGTATACAGTATGGAGCACTATGCGGGACCATGTATACAGTACGGAGCACTATGCGGGGACATGTATGCAATACGGAGTACTATGCGGGGCCGTGTATACAGTACGGAGCACTATGCGGGACCATGTATACAGTACGGAGCACTATGCGGGGACATGTATGCAATACGGAGTACTATGCGGGGCCGTGTATACAGTAGGTAGCAGTATGCGGGACCATGTATATAGAGTACGGAGCACTATGTGGGGCCATGTATACAGTACGGAGCACTATGCTGGGCCGTGTATACAGTATGGAGCACTATGCGGGGCCATGTATGCAGTACGGAGCGCTATGCGGGGCAATGTATACAGTACGGAGCACTATGCGGGGCCATGTATACAGTACGGAGCACTATGCGGGGCCATGTATGCAGTACGGAGCACTATGCGGGGCCATGTATACAGTAGTACGGAGCACTATGCGCGGGCCGTGTATACAGTACGGAGCACTATGCGGGGCCATGTATGCAGTACGGAGCACTATGCGGGGCCATGTATACAGTAGTACGGAGCACTCTGCGCAGGCCGTGTATACAGTACGGAGCACTATGCAGGGTCATGTATAAAGTACGGAGCACTATGCGGGACCATTTATACAGTAGGTAGCACTATGCGGGGCCATGTATACAGTAGTACTTAGCACTATGCGGGGCCATGTATACAGTAAGGAGCACTGTGAGGGGCATATATACAGTACGAAGCACTATGCGGGTGACATGTATACAGTACGGAGTACTATGCGGGACCATGTATACAGTAGGTAGCACTATGCGGGGCCATGTATACAGTATGGAGTACTATGCGGGGCCATGTATGCAGTACGGAGCACTATGCGGGGCCATGTATACAGTAGTACGGAGCACTATGCGCGGGCCGTGTATACAGTACGGAGCACTATGCGGGGCCATGTATACAGTAGTACGGAGCACTATGCGCGGGCCGTGTATACAGTACGGAGCACTATGCGGTGCCATGTATATAGTAGGATGGAGCACCATGAGGGGCCATGTATACAGTACAGAGTACTATGCAGGGTCATGTATAAAGTACGGAGCACTATGCGGGACCATTTATACAGTAGGTAGCGCTATGCGGGACCATGTATACAGTACGGAGCACTATGCGGGGACATGTATGCAATACGGAGTACTATGCGGGTCCGTGTATACAGTACGGAGCACTATGCGGGACCATGTATACAGTACGGAGTACTATGCGGGGACATGTATACAATACGGAGTACTATGCGGGGCCGTGTATACAGTACGGAGCACTATGCGGGACCATGTATACAGTATGGAGTACTATGCGGGGCCATGTATGCAGTACGGAGCGCTATGCGGGACCATGTATACAGTACGGAGCACTATGCGGGGACATGTATGCAATACGGAGTACTATGCGGGGCCGTGTATACAGTACGGAGCACTATGCGGGACCATGTATACAGTACGGAGCACTATGCGGGGACATGTATGCAATACGGAGTACTATGCGGGGCCGTGTATACAGTAGGTAGCAGTATGCGGGACCATGTATATAGAGTACGGAGCACTATGTGGGGCCATGTATACAGTACGGAGCACTATGCTGGGCCGTGTATACAGTATGGAGCACTATGCGGGGCCATGTATGCAGTACGGAGCGCTATGCGGGGCAATGTATACAGTACGGAGCACTATGCGGGGCCATGTATACAGTACGGAGCACTATGCGGGGCCATGTATGCAGTACGGAGCACTATGCGGGGCCATGTATACAGTAGTACGGAGCACTATGCGCGGGCCGTGTATACAGTACGGAGCACTATGCGGGGCCATGTATGCAGTGCGGAGCACTATGCGGGGCCATGTATACAGTAGTACGGAGCACTCTGCGCAGGCCGTGTATACAGTACGGAGCACTATGCAGGGTCATGTATAAAGTACGGAGCACTATGCGGGACCATTTATACAGTAGGTAGCACTATGCGGGGCCATGTATACAGTAGTACTTAGCACTATGCGGGGCCATGTATACAGTAAGGAGCACTGTGAGGGGCATATATACAGTACGAAGCACTATGCGGGTGACATGTATACAGTACGGAGTACTATGCAGGGTCATGTATAAAGTACGGAGCACTATGCGGGACCATTTATACAGTAGGTAGCACTATGCGGGGCCATGTATACAGTAGTACTTAGCACTATGCGGGGCCATGTATACAGTAAGGAGCACTGTGAGGGGCATATATACAGTACGAAGCACTATGCGGGTGACATGTATACAGTACGGAGTACTATGCGGGACCATGTATACAGTAGGTAGCACTATGCGGGGCCATGTATACAGTATGGAGTACTATGCGGGGCCATGTATGCAGTACGGAGCACTATGCGGGGCCATGTATACAGTAGTACGGAGCACTATGCGCGGGCCGTGTATACAGTACGGAGCACTATGCGGGGCCATGTATACAGTAGTACGGAGCACTATGCGCGGGCCGTGTATACAGTACGGAGCACTATGCGGTGCCATGTATATAGTAGGATGGAGCACCATGAGGGGCCATGTATACAGTACAGAGTACTATGCAGGGTCATGTATAAAGTACGGAGCGCTATGCGGGACCATGTATACAGTACGGAGCACTATGCGGGGACATGTATGCAATACGGAGTACTATGCGGGTCCGTGTATACAGTACGGAGCACTATGCGGGACCATGTATACAGTACGGAGTACTATGCGGGGACATGTATACAATACGGAGTACTATGCGGGGCCGTGTATACAGTACGGAGCACTATGCGGGACCATGTATACAGTATGGAGTACTATGCGGGGCCATGTATGCAGTACGGAGCGCTATGCGGGACCATGTATACAGTACGGAGCACTATGCGGGGACATGTATGCAATACGGAGTACTATGCGGGGCCGTGTATACAGTACGGAGCACTATGCGGGACCATGTATACAGTACGGAGCACTATGCGGGGACATGTATGCAATACGGAGTACTATGCGGGGCCGTGTATACAGTAGGTAGCAGTATGCGGGACCATGTATATAGAGTACGGAGCACTATGTGGGGCCATGTATACAGTACGGAGCACTATGCTGGGCCGTGTATACAGTATGGAGCACTATGCGGGGCCATGTATGCAGTACGGAGCGCTATGCGGGGCAATGTATACAGTACGGAGCACTATGCGGGGCCATGTATACAGTACGGAGCACTATGCGGGGCCATGTATGCAGTACGGAGCACTATGCGGGGCCATGTATACAGTAGTACGGAGCACTATGCGTGGGCCGTGTATACAGTACGGAGCACTATGCGGGGCCATGTATGCAGTACGGAGCACTATGCGGGGCCATGTATACAGTAGTACGGAGCACTCTGCGCAGGCCGTGTATACAGTACGGAGCACTATGCGGTGCCATGTATATAGTAGGATGGAGCACCATGAGGGGCCATGTATACAGTACAGAGTACTATGCAGGGTCATGTATAAAGTACGGAGCACTATGCGGGACCATTTATACAGTAGGTAGCACTATGCGGGGCCATGTATACAGTAGTACTTAGCACTATGCGGGGCCATATATACAGTAAGGAGCACTGTGAGGGGCATATATACAGTACGAAGCACTATGCGGGTGACATGTATACAGTACGGAGTACTATGCGGGACCATGTATACAGTAGGTAGCACTATGCGGGGCCATGTATACAGTAGTACGGAGCACTATGCGCGGGCCGTGTATACAGTACGGAGCACTATGCGGGGCCATGTATACAGTAGTACGGAGCACTATGCGCGGGCCGTGTATACAGTACGGAGCACTATGCGGTGCCATGTATATAGTAGGATGGAGCACCATGAGGGGCCATGTATACAGTACAGAGTACTATGCGGGGTCATGTATAAAGTACGGAGCACTATGCGGTACCATTTATACAGTAGGTAGCACTATGCGGGGCCATGTATACAGTAGTACTTAGCACTATGCGGGGCCATGTATACAGTAAGGAGCACTATGAGGGGCATGTATACAGTACGAAGTACTATGCGGGTGACATGTATACAGTACGGAGTACTATGCGGGACCATGTATACAGTAGGTAGCACTATGCGGGGCCATGTATACAGTATGGAGTACTATGCGGGGCCATGTATGCAGTACGGAGCACTATGCGGGGCCATGTATACAGTAGTACGGAGCACTATGCGCGGGCCGTGTATACAGTATGGAGCACTATGCGGGGCCATGTATACAGTATGGAGTACTATGCGGGGCCATGTATGCAGTACGGAGCACTATGCGGGGCCATGTATACAGTAGTACGGAGAACTATGCGCGGGCCGTGTATACAGTAGTACGGAGCACTATGCACGGGCCGTGTATACAGTACGGAGCACTATGCGGGGCCATGTATACAGTAGTACGGAGCACTATGCGCGGGCCGTGTATATGTAGCGCCCCGAGGGTTCGGCCGCTACAGGGGTATTGCACCTCTGCCAGAGGTGTGATATTCCACTCCCAGGTAAGGATGGAGTATGGACCAGGGCTCAGGTAGCTGCATACAGCACACTCACCCCATTTCCGAGGGACAGCTCAACGGTGCTCCCATTAGACAGAAATGCAGGCACGACAGACCATGTCCCTGGCTGGAGTGGGGAGGGGGGAGGAATACCCAGTGACGTAGGAGCAGGAGGGGACGGTTCCTGAGCGTAGGTAGGAGCCCATTGGTTGCTGGTCACCTGGGCTCATGTTTCTAAAGGGAGGTATAAAAGGTGGGCACCATCTTAGTTCTGGGAGTAGAAGAAGTGAAGTCCAGTCAGAGAAGACAGGGAGCAGAGGCTCTGTAGGAGCTCTGCTCAGAGGCAGGCCTAGAGAAAAGGCCGGAGTCTGAGAGGAGAAAGAGAAGTGGGCCTGGAGAAGAGGCCAAAGGAAGGAGGAGAAGAAGGAACAGGAAAGAAGGAGAAGAGAGAGAGAAACAGAGGGGCTCAGGAACAAGAAGGTGGAAGGGACCCTTAGAACCCACGAGAATACCGGGTGAAGGATCAGGCAGATTAAGGGTACCGGATCCCAAGTTGGTGGAGGAGAAACTACCCTCAGCCAAAGACCGGAGGTCGTGATCATTTATTGGTGCGACACCTCATCAAACCTGCTAGGAAGGCACCATATAGGACAGCGGGGAACGGGGCCCACGTTTACCTGCGCAGATCCGCGGCAGCTGGACAAAAGTGGGTCACTGGTGAGGCAGGCCAGAGAAAGGACAGAAGGGGGTCCTGAGCCATACTTCTGAACTGCCTGGGAGTTGACCGAGCCCCACACCTGGTGGACGCAGCACGGCTCGGGCGGTCACTACTGGTGCCAAAGTGACCCGGAGCACATGAACTGTGAGTAAAAGACATTGGATTGCAGTATGTTGTCTGTGTACTTTCTCGCTCCTCCAGCACTACCGGTACTGGGACTCCCTGCACCACCACCCCCATCATCCACTGCACTGCCCTGGGGTACACTCTTCCGGTGGGGAGTTATCCAATATCAGCTGCAAACACCATCAGCCTCAGGGGATTACCTTGCAGCGGCGGTTCACAATAACCGCAATCCACGGGTGGCGTAGTCGGACATTATCAACGGTACATAGCAGACTACCATTGGTCTGACCACACTGAGCCGCGGGACCGGGCCGCCACTACTACCCCCATCGTTTCCCTGTTGCCCGGATCCGCGTGCCCCACGGCCCAGGGGGCGAGTCATATACAGTACGGAGCACTATGCGGGGCCATGTATATAGTAGTACGGAGTATTATGCAGGGCCATGTATACAGTACGAAGCACTATGCGGGGGACATGCATACAGTACGAAGCACTATGAGGGGCACATGTATACAGTACGGAGTACTATGCGGGGCCATGTATACAGTACGGAGCACTATGCGGGGCCATGTATACAGTACGAAGCACTATGAGGGGCCATATATACAGTACGGAGCACTATGCGGGGCCATGTATACAGTACGGAGTACTATGCGGGGCCATGTATACAGTACGGAGCACTATGCGGGGCCATGTATACAGTATGGAGCACTATGCGGGGCCATATATACAGTACGGAGCACTATGCGGGACCATGTATACAGTAGGTAGCACTACGCGGGGTCATGTATACGATATTGAGCACTATGAGGGGGACATGTATACAGTACAGAGTAGTATGCGGGACCATGTATACAGTACGTAGCACTATGAGGGGCCGTGTATACAGTATGCAGCACTATGCGGGGCTGTGTATACAGTACGGAGCACTATGCGGGGCCGTGTAAACAGTACGGAGCACTATGCGGTGGCCATGTTTAAAGTACAGAGCACTAGGCGGGGTCATGTATACAGTACGTAGCACTATGCGGGGCCATGTATATAGTAGTACAGAGCACTATGCGGGGGATGTGTATACAGTACCGAGCACTTTGTGGGGCCATGTATATAGTAGTACGGAGCACTATGCGGGGGCCGTGTATACAGTATGGATCACTTTGTGGGGTGATGTATACTGTGTGCAGCACTATGCGGGGCTATGTATACAAAACAGCAGTATGCGGGGCCATGTATACAGTATGGAGTACTATGCGGGGCCATGTATACAGTACGGAGCACTATGCTGGGCCATGTATATAGTTGTACGGAGTACTATGCAGGGCCATGTATACAGTACGGAGCATGATGCGGGGCCATGCATACAGTAGGGAGCAATATGCGGGTCCATGTATACAGTACGGAGCACTATGCGGGGCCATGTATACAGTATGGAGCTCTATGCGGGGCCATGTATACAGTATGGAGCACTATGCGGGGCCATGTATACAGTACGGAGCATGATGCGGGGCCATGTATATAGTAATACAGAGCACTATGCGGGGCCATGTATACAGTATGGAGCGCTATGTGGGGCCATGGATACTGTATGCAGCACTATGCGGGGCCATGTATACAAAACAGCAGTATGCGGGGCCATGTATACAGTAGGGAGCACTATGCGGGGCCATGTATATAGTAGTACGGAGCACTATGCGGGGGTCGTGTATACAGTACGGAGTACTATGCGGGGCCATGTATATAGTAGTATGGAGTACTTTGCAGGGCCATGTATACAGTACGGAGCACGATGCGGGGCCATGTATACAGTACGGAGCTCTATGCGGGGCCATGTATACAGTACGGAGCACTATGCGGGGCCATGTATACTGTGTGCAGCACTATGCGGGGCCATGTATACAAAACAGCAGTATGCTGGGCCATGTATACAGTATGGAGCTCTATGCGGGGCCATGTATACTGCGTGCAGCACAATGCGGGGCCATGTATACAAAACAGCAGTATGCGGGGCCATGTATACAGTACGGAGCACTATGCGGGGCCATGTATATAGTTGTACGGAGTACTATGCAGGGCCATGTATACAGTACGGAGCATGATGCGGGGCCATGCATACAGTAGGGAGCAATATGCGGGTCCATGTATACAGTACGGAGCACTATGCGGGGCCATGTATACAGTATGGAGCTCTATGCGGGGCCATGTATACAGTATGGAGCACTATGCGGGGCCATGTATACAGTACGGAGCATGATGCGGGGCCATGTATATAGTAATACAGAGCACTATGCGGGGCCATGTATACAGTATGGAGCGCTATGTGGGGCCATGGATACTGTGTGCAGCACTATGCGGGGCCATGTATACAAAACAGCAGTATGCGGGGCCATGTATACAGTAGGGAGCACTATGCGGGGCCATGTATATAGTAGTACGGAGTACTATGCGGGGCCATGTATATAGTAGTATGGAGTACTTTGCAGGGCCATGTATACAATACGGAGCACGATGCGGGGCCATGTATACAGTACGGAGCTCTATGCGGGGCCATGTATACAGTACGGAGCACTATGCGGGGCCATGTATACTGTGTGCAGCACTATGCGGGGCCATGTATACAAAACATCAGTATGCTGGGCCATGTATACAGTATGGAGCTCTATGCGGGGCCATGTATACTGCGTGCAGCACAATGCGGGGCCATGTATACAAAACAGCAGTATGCGGGGCCATGTATACAGTAGGGAGCACTATGCGGGGCCATGTATATAGTAGTACGGAGCACTATGCGGGGGTCGTGTATACAGTACGGAGTACTATGCGGGGCCATGTATATAGTAGTATGGAGTACTTTGCAGGGCCATGTATACAGTACGGAGCACGATGCGGGGCCATGTATACAGTACGGAGCTCTATGCGGGGCCATGTATACAGTACGGAGCACTATGCGGGGCCATGTATACTGTGTGCAGCACTATGCGGGGCCATGTATACAAAACAGCAGTATGCTGGGCCATGTATACAGTATGGAGCTCTATGCGGGGCCATGTATACTGCGTGCAGCACAATGCGGGGCCATGTATACAAAACAGCAGTATGCGGGGCCATGTATACAGTACGGAGCACTATGCGGGGCCATGTATACTGTATGCAGCACTATGCGGGGCCATGTATATGACTAGCCCAGGGGATGGGGATGACTCGGTACCTGGGCCTTTGCCTGGCCTTGGGTATGTCGCGGTGATCGGCTCCCGGACCCTCTCTTTGAAAGGGTGGATATTTGCTAATTCTATAAGAGTTCGTGACGCCACCTGTGGTTTCTGGTGAGAATCACCAGCACTGCGGAGTCCACTGAGGCTGGTGATAAGGCAGCTTGATGGTGTTGCTCTCCACAGGTGGAGCTAGGCATCAGGGCAGCGTATGAAGGGGGATGCAGGACAGGCGAGACCCAGCCGGGTCAGAGCAAGAACAGGGACAGACACGATAGTCACTTCACTACCTTTTACTGATGGAAATTCAGGCACGTCCCGGAGCACTGCAGGGTGAAGGGTGCATGTCAGGATCCTCCCCAATGAGCGGGTGTAGGGCCTCCTGTTACTTGCCTCTGCGTAGTAAGTTTCTGACCTGCCTGGAGCTAGGCCTAACTTTGTCTCTGTCCTGCGCTGGCTGACTTTGTGGTAGGGCCTTCTCTTGGAGTGCACGCTCCCAGCTTACGGGGCCTATGTGTCTCCTGGCTCTGTTACGTATCAGCACTTTAGCGATCCTGGGACTTGTAGCTCTCCAGGGATTCCGGTTATGCCTTACTGGGTCATATAGATACCTGAAGCTTTGGACCCAGTGTCTGGTAAAGCTTCGGGGTGAGCCAGTTAAGCTCCTCTGCCCCCTACGTACTAACTCTCCACTTGCCTTCGGCCTACTCGGGCCCTCACTAGGCTATACACACTAACGGCAGCTTGCCGCGCTTCACCGATCTTATGGCGCCGGCACACCTAAAGCTCGCTGCTCTGAGCTGCACTGACTCTTGGTCTGAATGAGCTCCACTGCAGACTAGCAACTGCAGGAGCTGGAACAGGCTCTGTCCTCTGAGGTAACTCTTCTCAGACTGATCTGGACTCAACATCTAAACCAGACTGAACTGCCCCTAGGGTTCGGTCGCTACAGAGGTATTGCAGCTCACCCAGAGGTGTGATATCTCACTTCCAGGTAAGGATGGAGTGTGGCTCAGGACCCTAACACCCACATGCACTACACCACATTTCCAGGGGACAGGCGACAATGCTCCCAAGGGTGAGCACAACTGTTCCTGTCCCTGGCTGGAGTGGGGGGAGGGAACACCTAGAAAGGGGGAACCCAGTAGTGTCTGGGTGGGGAGAGTAGATCCCGGGTGCACTGTATAGGGGAGTATATATGGTGGGCACCATCTTAGAGTCGGAGAGAGAAGAAGAGAGAGAGCAGAGAGAGAGGGAGGCTGGGAGCAGGGGCTCTCTATGGGCTCTGCTCCGCAGGCAGGCCAAGTCTCAAGGCCTGGTCCTGGAGGAGAGAAAAGTAGAGGAGAGGAACGGAGGAGGCTCCAGGAGTGGAGTGAAGGGACCCCAGGGGTGCGGACCGGCCAGCCGCCACCGCACGCCCGCCGCTACCAGAGTCAGGCCAAGAAAGGGAACCGGATCCCTCATCTAGTGGAGGAGAGCAACTACCCTCAGCTAGCAACCGGAGGCCGTGGCATTGTACGTGCACGGCCCCTCACTACACCCGCTAGGAAGGCACCACATTGGACCCAGGGAAACGGAACATACGTTTGCCCGCCAAGGCCCGAGGCAGCTGGACAGAAACGCATGCATGCATGATAATGCCCCGTCTCATGCTGCACATAACACCTCTGCAACTCTGGCGGCTATGGGCATAAAAGGGGACAAACTTATGATGTGGCACCCATGCTCCCCATGACCTCAACCCCATTGAGAACCTCAGGAGCATCATCAAAAGGAGTGTCTATGATGGCGGGAGGCAGTTCACATCTAAGCAACAGCTCTGGGAGGGTATTCTGTCCTCATGCAAAACAATTAAAGCAGAAACCATCCAAAACCTGACAAATTCAATGGACGAGAAAGTTCAGAAGCTTCTTTCGAACAAGGGGTCCTATGTGCAAATGTAACATTACCTAGAATAAAGTTTTGAGTTGAAAACTGTTTGATTTCAGTTTGTAATAACCTGCTAATGCTTATAATTTCAAAAATGACCATTTTTTTGTTCTTTATTAAAATGAAAAGGTTGAAAACTCTGCTGTGCATAATAATTTGGAATAAGCATTTTGAGTGCAGTTTGAGTTTTTAATTTTTTTAAAAATATACTGTTATCATAGGCAGTTTATACAAAAACCTTTCAATTGTACTCTAATAGTTATTTGACTGGAAAATTACAATGACTGCAATTCATATAGGTAATTTGGGAAAATCTGAGAAAATATTATTTGCATAGTAATTTGGAACACAGTGTATATAGTAGGTAGCACTATGCGGGGCCATATATACAGTACGAAGCACTATGCGGGGGACATGCATACAGTAGTACGGAGCACTATGCGGGACCATGTATACAGTAGGTAGCAGTATGCGGGGCCATGTATACAGTATGAAGCACTATGCGGGTGACATGTATACAGTACGGAGGAATATGCGGGGCCATGTATACAGTAGTACGGAGCCCTAGCGCGGGCCGTGTATACAATACGGAGCACTATGTGGGGCCATGTACAGTATATAGTAGGATGGAGCACTATGCGGGGCATGTATACAGTGCGAAGCACTATGCGGGGCCATGTATACAGTACGGAGCACTATGCGGGGCCATGTATACAGTATGGAGCACTATGCGAGGCCATGTATACAGTATGGAGCACTATGCGAGGCCATGTATACAGTAGGAGAACTATGTGGGGCCATGTATACAGTACGAAGCACTATGCGGGTGACATGTATACAGTACGAAGTACTATGCGAGGCCATGTATGCAGCACAGAGGAATATGCGGGGCCATGTATACAGTACGTAGCACTATGCGGGGCCATGTATACGGTATGGAGCACTATGCGGGGCCATGTATACAGTATGGAGCACTATGCGAGGCCATGTATACAGTACGGAGAACTATGCAGGGCAACGTATAGAGTATGGTGCACTATGCGGTGCCGGGTATACAATATGAAGCACTATGCGGGGCCGTGGATACAGTAAGGAGCACTTTGCGGGGCCATATATACAGTATGGAGCACTATGCAGGACCATGTATACGTACGGAGCACTATGTGGAGTCATGTATACGTACGCAACACTATGCGGGGCCATGTATACTGTATGCAGTACTATGCGGGGCCATATATACAAAACAGAGCAGTATGCGGGACCATGTATACAGTATGGAGCACTATGCAAGGTCATGTATACTGTACGGAGCACTATGCGGGGCCATGTATACAGTACAGAGCACTATGCGGGGCCATGTATATAGTAGTACCGAGCACAATGCGAGGCCATGTATACGGTACGGAGCACTATGCGGGGCCATGTATACAGTAGGTAGCACTATGCGGGGCCATGTATATAGTAGGATGGAGCACCATGCGGGGCCATATATGCAGTACGAAGCACTATGCGGGGGACATGTATACAGTAGTACGGAGCACTATGCGGTGCCGTGTATACAGTACGGAGCACTATGCTGGGCCATGTATATAGTAGAATGGAGCACTATGCGGGGCCATATATACAGTACGAAGCACTATGCGGGGCCATGTATACAGTACGGAGCACTATGCGGGGCATGTATACAGTACGGAGCACTATGCGGGGGACATGTATACAGTATGGAGTACTATGCGGGGCCATGTATACATACGGAGCACTATGCGGGACCATGTATACAGTACGGAGCATTATGCGGGACCATGTATATAGTATGGAGCACTATGCGGGGCCATGTATACAGTACGAAGCACTATGCGGGGCCATGTATACAGTACGGAGGAATATGCAGGGCCATGTATACAGTAGTATGGAGCACTATGCGCGGGCCGTGTATACAATACGGAGCACTATGCGGGGCCATGTGTATAGTAGGATGGAGCACTATGCGGGGCATGTATACAGTGCGAAGCACTATGTGGGGGACATGTATACAGTACGGAGTACTATGCAGGGTCATGTATACAGTACAGAGCACTATGCGGGACCATGTATGCAGCAGGTAGCACGATGCGGGGCCATGTATACAGTAGTACGGAGCACTATGCGGGGCCATGTATACAGTACGGAGCACTATGCGGGGCATGTATATGTAGCAAAGGCGAGAGAGATTGCAAGGGAATTTCTACATGATGTTTCAAAAATGGAGAGAGGCTGCCATCTGCTGGCCAGACACAGTCAAGCGGAACCAAGATGTGTGACGCCGAAAGCCCTACCCTGGGAGATGGGGGACTTGGAGCCGGGTCCTGCGTTGTAGATGGGGTGTAGCCGTGGCCCGGACCCGCTCCGTGCCCAGGGCCGTCACATTAAAAAAGGATGGTATGGGCTTATCCGGGTTGAGTGGCTGATCTCGACTACGCCACCTGTGGCACCTGGTGAAGGCCACCAGCGCTGCTGCAGTCCGCTGAGGCAGGATGTTATGGCAGCCGTCGTTACTACTCCCCACAGGCGGAGCAGGGCCTCAGGGCAGAGAGACAGGACGGAGAGGGTTGTAGTGTAGGAGGTCTGGTGCTGCGTAGTGCGGTGTAATGCAGAATAAAGAGGCCATAGGGGTGAACTTCCAGGGTTTTTATTCACGGTGGAGATTGCAGTTGAAAGGCTTCTCCCTGCTCCTCGCGGAGTTCTGCGGTCACCAGAGACGGGGGGGTCCGACAACCTCCGAGTAAGTCCAGTGTTCAATCAGGACCCCGCACCAGAGTGTTCCTAGACTTCAGACCGGGTCCTTTCCTGTCTGTGTGTGTGTAGATAGGCCGGGTCTCCCTCTGAACTTCACTCAGAAAAAGGGTACGAGTGGCAGCTCCGTCCGTTACCCGGTGGGATCCTCAGGGCCTACCGGACTTCCCTGACCAGGACGTAGAGTGGCAAGGTCAGGTGTCGGGGGCCGGTTCCCCTCTTGCAGCTAGAATCCCTCTGAATAGATCAGGTTGGCGAGGACAGGTGGCGTATACCGCTCCATCTGCATCCCCCTGGGATCCATTTGCGGTGGAGCTACACTCCTAAGCTCCGGGTCTTCTTGGTTATGGTCCTTGACCGGGCTGAGACATTCATTATCTGCAACCTGTCCCTCGACCCAAGGCCAGGGTACGAGGGCCGTGCCTCCATCCTCTGCAGGTCCACACAGGATCCACGTTCAGGGAGGAAGGTCACGATCAAAGAACCCAGACCCAAGATGGCTGTGTATTAAATATGAAATTCAAAGTGTCACTAAAATGTGAATCCTCCACCCTCACCCACTAGTTGGTTCCCTTATCTCTTGGTTCCCCAGTCTCCCGATTCCCAGTAGGGGCAGCACCTAGTGCTTACTAGCCCCCTCTGGTGGGAGAAGTGTGGTGTTGGATGTGGAGGTAGGGTCCCGACCATCGCACTGTTCTTACCTCAAAGGAGGAACACTACACCCCGTTAAAGAGGTGCAGCATCCCTGTGGCGGTCGAACCCTCAGGTGCGCCACAAAGATATGCAAGGGAAGTTGAAGGGAGAGAAGATTTAGACGCTGGACCCGATCAGGTGACTTCCAAGAAAGAGTTCCGAGAGATAAGAGGCCAGCTCGCCAAACCTGAGGGGTCTTTGGCGCCAAGCAGCAGAAAGGAGCAGACGTGTTCCCTGCGTGCTGGGAAGCCCAGCGTGACAGGCCTAAGCCAGAGGCCTGTGAGGTGCCACAGCCGGGCACTAGTAGAAGAGCTCCGGATCCCTCACAGATGTGACCCTAGTGCTGTGCCTGCTGAGGAAACTCGGAACCTGCTTGCGATGCTGAGTAAGTTCGCGGAACCCGACGTCGCCCGCCGACAGACTAGGTCTGGACCCCCCTACCCAAGGCTTGAGAGACTGCCTCCAACAGCCAAGCAGAGAGGACTTGAGAGACGGCTGCCCCAGGAAAGTCACGCCAAGGAAAGCAGAGGAGCGGCATACGTGAACAGGGCCGTCACTTCTACTGTTCACCCACGGTACTGGGGACAATTGGGTTTAGGTACTCAGGTTGGGAGGGGAACGTTTGGGGCTAAAGAAGCTCAACGTGATCTAATTGAATTTATCCGGAAAAAGACTCACGGCCTAGCGGGAATAACCGGTGACCCCTGCTAGAGCCATATGCACAGTTAAGGAACTCACGTGGTGTCTCCCATGATCGAGGGCACCACATTACCTTCAGAGACTTCGCATTTTGCTAATACTTCAAATTACTGTTTATTAGCTTTGTTGCAATCCCTTGTTCAGCGTACCTGTTACATATATATATAAACTGTTTATATTCAACTCTTACTGTTCTCGCCTTGTGTCTCTGTTCGTTGCATCCCGGCATCTGCATTACATTTGGCGTAGTTGACAGAATGCAACATTCAGACGCAGAGATGGCGGAGCAGCCTGTGACTGGGTCCGTCCGGAGCCATATATCTTTGGGGGCTATGCTCAGCCATCTACCCAAGTTTATGGGGGATGGCATGTCACTGTGGGACTGGGTAGAAAGACTGAGAAGTATGCTACGTATGTATCCCCTCGATCCCCTAGCCCAGGCGGAGCTGGCCCTCCTAACCCTTGATGGAGAGGCCCGGCAGACTGTGATGTACCGCCCACCTGGGGACTGTGACACCGTGGACAAAGTGATAAAAATTCTAGATGACATGCACGGTGACACTACAGATTTGGGACACTTGCGCTTACGGTTGCTTCAGCGGGTCCAAGGGGAAAATAAGACAGTAAATCAGTATGTTAATGCATTACAGGAAGTGACGGCTCATATCACCAAGAAAGTTCGAGATGGGAACCGAGGACTGGGACCATTGGATGAGGTTTTGCGTGTCCAACTGATTGCTGGCTTGAGAGACACTTCCCTGAGGCAGATCCTGAAGGAGCGGCTGCGACTGAGCCCTGATCTGGGCTTCCTGGAGGTAGGGCCTGAAGCTAGAGTCCTGGAGAGAGAAGTTCCTGTTCTCAAAGCCACAGTTAGAAGTCATGAGGCAATTGCCCCTGAATTCACCAACAAAGAGCCTGATTGAGTACGGGAAACACGTCAGGAAATTCGAGACATTCGGGTGAGTTGAATGCTATTAGAAAGACCCCTACTGCCCCCTTGTCGACGGACCGTACTGCCCAACGCGGACAGAGACCAGAGAGAGAAAAGCGTTCCTACCCGGCCCCAGCACAGCATGTACCCGACCTATCAGTAGAACGAGGACCAGAGTGCTGGACCTGCGGAGGTAGGGATCGTATCTCCAAAGACTGTCCAAACCGAGAAAGGAGGAGGAGGAGACAGCCGTTAAACTAAAATGCCCCACGGTTGTGGAGCATACTGTGGGGTCTCGAGCTTCAGAGAGTGGAAGAGGGAGCTCTGAATACATTGTCTCCGAGAGGCCCATTATCTGGGCTGAATTCAATGGGCAGTGGATCCGCTGTTTAATGGACACTGGGTCTCAAGTGACCACTATGCCTGAGACGTATTTCCAAAGTCACTTTCCTGAAGTCGCTCGTTCCTGCTGGGAACCCACTGTCAAACTGGTGGCGGCTAATCAACTACCTATCCCAGTAGCGGGAGTAGTATGGATGTCCGTTCGGGCATGTGGAAAGGACCTCGGTCGGAAAGGGATCGTACTGACCACAGGGCCCGGAGGCAATGGGCCCATTGTAACCCTGGGCATGAATGTGCTGAAAGAGGTCAAACAGTTCCTGGCTGAGGGCTGTAACAAAAACAACTGGACCCGTGCCACTCAAGACCCAGCTAACAAGAGAGTATTCCAGAATCTCGTGCGGGTCAGTCAGATTCAAAAATTGCCCGCTACCTCTCAGTACCTTGGTAAGGTATCGATAACACCCGAAGCCACAATGACACTGCCAGTGGGACAGACTGTACTCACTCTACCGGTGCTGGCACATGTGTCCTTAGAGGGCGTGGACATTCAAATTGAACCAATGGAGGGAGAGGAAGCTCCCTCTGGACTCCTGGTTGCTCGCACCCTGGCCACCGTGTGGCACGGTAGAGTACCCGTGCGTTGCATCAATTTAAGTGGCACAAGTTTACAGTTGTTGCCCCGACAAGAGGTGGCGCAAGTGTGTATAATGCCGGAAGCTCTTACTAGAGCTGACGCTATAGGACTGGCACCTGTGGAAGGAAAGCCATGGACCCTGGAGGTTTCCCTCAATAGCAAAGAGAATGGAAGAGAACCGTTGGCTGGGCGCCACCTCTTGGAGGAAATGGAGGCTAATCTGACTGAGTTTTCTGCTGGACAAGTAAGGCAGATCGAACAACTTCTAAGCGATATCAGGGAGTGTTTGCACAGCATGAAGATGATTTCAGGTGCACTCGGGACATTCAGCACGAAATACCCACCGGAAATACTGCTCCCATCAGAGAGAGATATTGGCGAATCCCGCCACAAATGTACCAGGAGGTGAAAGCGCTGTTGGCCCACATGTTGCGGAACGGTGTGATCCGTGAAAGTCAGAGTCCTTGGGCGGCTCCGATCGTGCTGGTCCTGAAGAAGGCTGCTACCCTGAGATTCTGCATAGACTATCGAAAGCTGAATGCCTGTACAGTACGGGACTCCTATCCACTCCCCCGAATTGAAGAGTCTCTATCTGCACTAGGGAGTGCCAAATTCTTCTCTTCCCTCGACCTGGCCAGTGGCTATTGGCAGGTCCCAGTAGCTGAGAAGGATCGTCCGAAGACAGCTTTTGTTCTCCCTATGGGCCTGTTTGAGTTCAATCGGATGCCGTTAGGGCTAACAAATGCGTCAGGAACCTTCCAACGGCTGATGGACCTCAGCTTTGAAGCCACTTTAATATATCTGGACGATATAATTATCTATTCCGCTACGTTTGAAGATCATCTCCGCTGAGTGGAACAAGTGTTAGAACGGCTTCAAAGGCACGGCCTGAAAATTAAGCTTAGTAAGTGTCGTCTCTTCAAAAGAGGAATTGAATATGTGGGGCACACTGTGTCCAGTGCAGGAGTGCACCCCAATGCGGAGAAAGTAGCTGCCGTGCAGAAGTGGCCCACGCCCGTCAATCTAAGGGAACTGAGGGCGTTCCTGGGGCTCGCTGGATACTACCGCAGATTCATTAAAGACTTCGCTAAGATTGCGATCCCGCTCAATGAATTGCTGAGAGGAATGGCTGGGGGAGCCAAGCGGCAGCCCATTCAGTGGGGACCCCGACAAGAAGAGGCATTCTGAGCATTAAAAATGGATCTAACGGATGCCCCAATCCTGGCCTACGCTGACTTTTTGCAGCCTTTTATGTTGTACACTGATGGAAGCTTGCATGGACTGGGAGCAGTGCTGGCTCAAGTACAAGGAGGAAAAGAGCGAGTGATCTCGTATGCCAGCAGGTCACTCCGAGACACGGAGAAGAATCCGGACAACTACAGTTCGTTTAAGCTGGAGCTACTGGCACTGGTGTGGGCCATGACCGAGAAATTTGCTGAGTACTTGTCAGGGTCAGAAGTGCAAGTGCGGACAGATAACAACCCTGTGGCCCACTTGGAGAACGCCAAACTGGGCACGTTAGAACAGCGGTGGGTCGCAAGGATGTCCAAATATCAATATAAAATCGCCTATCGGTCCAAGGCCCTGAACACTCATGCAGATGTCCTGTCCCGGGTCACTCAGGCAGGGCCGAACAGGGACAGAGATGAGGAGCTCGAAGGCGACGAGATCCCGGATTTCAGCCAGTTCGCCGCTGTTGTGGTCGACACCCAGGAGACCAGAGAGGAGCCGAGGCCCACTCAAATTCTGGGCCGTTCAAGAGACGAATGGATACATCTTCAGCAGTCCGACCCAGAGTTAGCAAAGCTGAGAGAATGGGTCGCCCTTAGGCAAAGACCCGACCAGGAAGCCAGAGCCTCTTCACTTCCAACTACCCTACAAATCCTAGGCCAGTGGGAGAGGCTCTTCCTGAAGGACGGCTTGCTATGGCGAAGAATCCAGCTGCCTCGAGAGTTTGATGCTACCTGGCAGGTGGTAGTTCCAGGAGCGCTAGTAACGCAGCAAGCCCAAGAAGCTCATAGAAGAGGTGCTCACTTGGGTGTAGAAAAGACCTTTCGGTGGTTGCAATGGCTGGTGTATTGGCCTCAACTGTGGCAAGAAGTCGAGGGGGTCTGCCGAACATGTCAGTGTGAGTTGAACAAGCCCCCGGAACAAAGAGCTCCCATTCAGACTATCCGAACTTCTGCCTCCTTGGAAGTCTTGATGATTGACTAACTGATGATAGGAACTTTATACAATGGTTACGGACACTGTTTAGTCATGACTGATCACTTCACCAAGTTTGCAGTAGTGACGCCTACTAAAGATCAGAGAGCAGAAGCCGCAGCTAAGGCCATCTGTCAGGATTTCATCCGGCTTTATGGGTGCCCGAAGCGAATACATTCTGACGAGGGGGCCTGCTTCCAAGGATGAGTGATGGATGAGCTATACCGCATCTATGGGATCGACCGATCTCGAACAACACCCTACCACCCTCAGGGGAACGGCGCATGCGAGCGCTTCAACCGAACCCTGTTGCAAATGTTGCGAACGCTGGAAGTGGACAAAAAGATGAAGTGGCCCGAATTTGTGTCCGAGCTGGTGTGGGTGTATAATAATTGAGTTCATGCGACTACCGGCTACACCCCTTGCATGTTGCTGTTTGGAAGAAGTGGGCGAGAAATTACTGAACTGGAGCTAGACTCAGAAGACTCCGGCCCGGGCAGTAGCCCAAGTACCTGGATTCGAGAACACCAGCGTCAGCTCCATACAGTGAGAAGACTGGTTGCTCAGAAGTTTCAGTAAGTAGAGCATGCAGATCGGCCCCCGACCGCAGGCGGATCACTTCAGCCAGGAGACCGAGTACTGGTAAGGGCCAAACGATTTGGGAGTAAACTGGACCATCGTTGGGAGGCGATACCATATCGGGTGGTGAAGAAGGTTCACCCAGACAACCCCGTCTACGAGGTTAGGCCCGAAGGGGATGACGCCGCGACACCCAGGGTGTTGCACCGCAATATGCTGCGACCTTGCTCCTCTGAAGCAGAAGTCTGTAACGAAGTTGGGCCTTCAAACGTATTGGCTGAAGTGCCACATGCAGGAACCTTGGGGGATGAAGAAGGATGGGCCACAATGCAGTTGGGCCCGTCAGAACCATTGAGGCCAACCCTGAGTGGAACCCAGAATGAGTCGAGAAATGACTTGCAATCCCTAGTAATTGATTCATCGGATTTCCCGGAGTCACCTCCGCAAGAGGAGCCCCGCAGAACTGAGCGGGCTAATGCCAGAATTCCTCCTAACCGGTATGCTCAAGAAGAGTTTATCTGGTCTCAAATCCAGCAGAAAATGCAGGAGTGTGCCCAACTCCTGTCTGAACTTGCACTGCCTGGAAAGAGGCATCAATTATGCGAGAAGTCCACTCGCACGAGGACTGGCGAGCAAAAAGGAGGGAGGAATGTAACAAAGGCGAGAGAGCTTGCAAGGGAACTCCTACATGATGTTTCAAAAATGGAGAGAGGCTGCCATCTGCTGGCCAGACACAGGCAAGCGGAACCAAGGGAGTTGAAGGGAGTTGAAGGGAGTTGAAGGGAGAGCAGATTTAGACGCTGGACCCGATCAGGTGACTTCCAGGAAGGAGTTCCGAGAGATAAGAGGCCAGCGCGCCAAACCTGAGGGGTCTTTGGTGCCAAGCAGCAGAAAGGAGCAGACGTGTTCCCTGCGTGCTGGGAAGCCCCGCGTGACAGGCCTAAGCCAGAGGCCTGTGACGTGCCACAGCTGGGCCCCGGTATAAGAGCTCCGGATCCCTCACAGATGTGAGTGATGTGCCTGCTGAGGAGACTCGGAACCTGCTTGCGGTGCTGAGTGAGTTCGCGGAACCCGACATCGCCCGCCGACAGACGAGGTCTGGACCCCCCTATCCAAGGCTCGAGAGATTGCCTCCAACGGCCAAGCAGAGAGGACTTGAGAGACGGCTGCCCCAGGAAAGTCACGTCAGCGAAAGCAGAGGAGCTGCATACGTGAACAGGGCCGTCACTTCTACTGTTCACCCACGGTATCGGGGACAATTGGGTTTAGGTACTCAGGTTGGGAGGGGAACGGTTGGGGCTAAAGAAGCTCAACGTGATCTAATTGAATTTATCCGGAAAAAGACTCAAGGCCTAGCGGGAATAACCGGTGACCCCCGCTAGAGCCATATGCACAGTTAAGGAACTCACGTGGGGCCCTCATGATCGAGGGCACCACATTACCTTGAGAGACTTCGCATTTTGCTAATACTTCAAATTACCGTTTATTACCCTTGTTGCAATCCCTTGTTCAGCGTACCTGTTACATATATACATATAAACTGTTTATATTCAACTCTTACTGTTCTCGCCTTGTGTCTCTGTGCGTTGCATCCCGGCACCTGCATTACATATACAGTACGGAGCACTGTGCGGGGGACATGTAAATGTGGCACCCCAGGTCTGGTCGCCACAGTGGCAGCAATGTCTTGTCTGAGAGCAGGTGGGAGGTTCCCTGGTTGGGGACAATTAGCATGCAGCACCTCCTGCCTCAGTCCAGAGAGGGGAGAAACTTGCCCTTTATAAACTGGACCTGGGGCGGGGTTAGTGAGAGAAGTGCCAGACAAGTTCCAGAGAAGTTGCAGATAGGGACAGGTCAGCAGCAGGCTGAGGAGTCACTGTAGGCAGAGGAGGAACACGAGGCCAGGATGGGAGCTAGAAGAGCTCATCCTGGCTAGAGACTTACAAAGCCGGACACTGGAGTCCGAGGCTGTGATGGTTATAAGCCCAGCAGCAGAAAACAACCACGCACCCAAGGAAGCCTGGAGGCTCAGCCACGCAAGAGGGACCACTACTGCCCTGGAGGGGTGAGAAGTATGGAAGGCCCGAGTCGCCAGTCATACGGGTGAGAACAACACTCAGAGACGTGGGCTACCACTACACTACAGCGGGATAGCCAAGAAAGAGTGAAGTCAGCACGGTAGGCCTACAAACTCCCCCTGACCAGCGGGATCTCCCAGTTACTCTCAGACTGACCAGGCCTCCATTGTTAACCTGTATTCCGGACGGGTCCCTTAACACCACCAACAGTAAAGACCCTGAATTGTTTGACAGACTCTGTGTGGTTACTGCTGCTCCCGCGCACCATCACCACCAACATCCCTATTTACTGCCCTGAGGCTATACTCATCCCGTGGGGAGTTATACTACCCTCAGCTGCACCCACAACACTAGCCTCAGCGGTCGGCCCTGCAGCGGCGGTTCACTCTGACCGCAATCCACGGGTGGCGTAGTCGGACATTTAATCACAAAACCCTATAAATAGACTGCCATTTGGGTTGACCATCCTGAGCCACGGGACCGGGTCCCCGCCACGCAAGGACTACAACCCCCAGCATCTACAAAAGGTCCGGTTCCGGGTATCCACACACACACGGCCCAGGGGGCGCGTCATATACAGTACGGAGTACTATGCAGGACCATGTATACAGTAGGTAGCAGTATGCGGGACCATGTATACAGTATGGAGTACTATGCGGGGCCATGTATACAGTATGGAGTACTATGCGGGGCCATGTATACATACGGAGCACTATGCGGGGCCATGTATACAGTATGGAGTACTATGCGGGGCCATGCATACAGTAGTACGGAGCACTATGCGTGGGCTGTGTATACAGTACGGAGCACTATGCGGGGCCATGTATATAGTAGTATGGAGTACTATGCAGGGTCATGTATACAATATGTAGCACTATGTGGGGCCATGTATACAGTAGTACGGAGCACTATGCTGGGCAGTGTATACAGTACGGAGCACTATGCAGAGCCATGTATATAGTAGGATGGAGCACTATCTGCGGCCATGTATACAGTACGAAGCACTATGCGGGGGACATGTATACAGTACGGAGTACTATGCGGGGCCATGTATACTTATGGAGCACTATGCGGGGCCATGTATACAGTACGGAGCACTATGCGGGACCATGTATATAGTAGTACGGAGCATTATGCGGGGCCATGTATACAGTATGAAGCACTATGCGGGTGACATGTATACAGTACGAAGTACTATGCGGGGCCATGTATACAGTACGGAGCACTATGCGGGACCATGTATATAGTAGTACGGAGCACTATGCGGGGCCATGTATACAGTACGAAGCACTATGCGGAACCATGTATATAGTAGGATGGAGCACTATGCGGAGCAATATATACAGTACGGAGCACTCTGCGGGGCCATGTATACCGTACGAAGCACGATGCGGGGCCATGTATACAATACGGAGCACTATGCGGGGCCATGTATATAGTTGGATGGAGCACTATGCGGGGCATGTATACAGTGCGAAGCAAAATGTGGGGGACATGTATACAGTATGGAGTACTATGCGGGGTCATGTATACTGGACGGAGCACTATGCGGGTCCATGTACACAGTAGGTAGCACTATGCGGGGCCATGTATACAGTAGTACGGAGCACTATGCGGGAGACATGTATACAGTACGGAGCACTATGCGGGGGACATGTATACAGTACGGAGCACTATGCGGGGCCATGTATACAGTATGGAGTACTATGGAGGCCATGTATACAGTACGGAGCACTATGCGGGACCATGTATACAGTAGATAGCACTATGCGGGGCCATGTATACAGTAGTACGGAGCACTATGCGCGGGACGTGTATACAATACGGAGCACTATGCGGGGCCATGTATATAGTAGGATGGAGCACTATGTGGGGCCATGTATACAGTGCGAAGCAAAATGTGAGGGACATGTATACAGTACGGAGTACTATGCTGGGCATGTATACAGTGCGAAGCAAAACGTGGGGGACATGTATACAGAACGGAGTACTATGCGGGGTCATGTATACAGTACGGAGCTCTATGCGGGACCATGTATACAGTAGTACGGAGCACTATGCGGGACCATGTATACAGTAGGTAGCACTATGCGGGGCCATGAATACAGTAGTACAGAGCACTATGCGGGGCCATGAATACAGTGCGGAGCACTATGCGGGGCATGTATACAGTACGGAGCACTATGCGGGGGACATGTATACAGTATGGAGTACTATGCGGGACCATGTATACAGTAGGTAGTAGTATGGGGGGCCATGTATACAGTATGGAGTACTCTGGGGGCCATGTATACAGTACGGAGCACTATGCGGGGCCATGCATACAGTAGTACGGAGCACTATGCGGGGCCATGTATACAGTACGGAGCACTAGGCGGGGCCATGTATAAAGTACAGAGCACTATGCGTGGGCTGTGTATACAGTACGGAGCACTATGCAGGGCCATGTATACAGTACGAAGCACTATGCGGGGGACATGTATACAGTACGGAGCACTATGCGGGACCATGAATACAGTAGGTAGCACTATGCGGTGCCATGTATACAGTAGTACGGAGCACTATGCGCGGGCCGTGTATACAATACGGAGCACTATGCGGGGCCATGTATATAGTAGGATGGAGCACTATGCGGGGCATGTCTACAGTGCGAAGCAAAATGTGGGGGACATGTATACAGTACGGTGTACTATGCGGGGTCATGTATACAGTACGGAGCACTATGCGGGACAATGTATACAGTATTTAGCACTATACGAGGCCATATATACAGTACGGAGCACTATGCGGAGCCATGTATACAGTATGGAGCACTATGCAGGACCATGTATACTGAGTGCAGCACTATGCAGGGCCATGTATACTGAGTGCAGCACTATACGAGGCCATATATACAGTGCGGACCACTATGCGGAGCCATGTATACAGTACGGAGCACTATGCGGGGCCGTGTAAACAATATGGAGCACTATGCGGGGCCATGTATACTGTGTGAAGCACTTTGCGGGGCCATATATACAACACAGAGCAGGATGCGGGGCCACGTATACAGTACGGAGCACTATGCGGGCCATGTATATAGTAGTACCAAGCACATTGCAGGGGCCGTGTATACAGTACGGAGCACTATGCGGGGCCATGTATATAGTAGTACGGAGCATTATGCGGGGCCATGTATACAGTACGAAGCACAATGCGGGGGACATGTATGCAGTACTGAGTACTATGCGGGGCCATGTATACAGTACGGAGTACTATGCGGTGGCCGTGTATACGGTACGGAGCACTATGCGGGGCCATGTATACAGTACGGAGCACTATGCGGTGGCCGTGTATACGGTACGGAGCACTATGCGGGGCATGTATACAGTACGGAGTACTATGCGGGGCCATGTATACAGTACGGAGTACTATGCGGGGCCATGTATACAGTACGGAGCACTATGCGGGGCCATGTATACAGTACGGAGTACTATGCGGGGCCATGTATACAGTACGGAGCACTATGCGGGCCATGTATATAGTAGTACCGAGCACATTGCATGGGCCGTGTATAAAGTACGGAGCACTTTGTGTGGCCATGTATATAGTAGTACGGAGCATTATGCTGGGCCATGTATACAGTACGAAACACTATGCGGGGGACATGTATACAGTACGGAGCACTATGCGGGGCCATGTATGCAGTACGGAGCGCTATGCGGAGCCATGTATACAGTACAGAGCACTATGCGGGGCCATGTATACAGTATGGAGCACTATGCGGGGCCATGTATATAGTTCGGAGCACTATGCAAGGCCATGTATACTGAGTGCAGCACTATGCGGGGCCATTTATACTGTGTGCAGCACTATGCGGGGCTATGTATATAGTTCGGAGCACTTTGCAGGGCCATGTATACTGTGTGCAGCACTCTGCGGGGCTATGTATACAGTATGGAGCACTATACGGGGCCATGTATACAGTACGGAGCACTATGCGGGGCCATGTATACAGTACGGAGCACTATGCGGGGCCATGTATACAGTATGGAGCACTATGCGGGGCCATGTATTCAGTAGGGAGCACTATGTGGGTCATGTATTCAGTAGGGAGCACTATGCGGCGCCATGTATACAGAAATGAGCACTATGCGGCGCCATGTATACAGTACGGAGCACTTTGAGCTGTACGTGTATACAGTACGGGGCACTATGCGGGGACGTGTATACACTACGGAGCACTATGCGGGGACGTGTATACAGTACGGAGCACTATGCGGAGCCATGTATACAGTACAAAGCTCTATGCGGGGCCATGTATACAGTACGGAGCACTATGCGGTGGTCGTGTATACAGTACGGAGCACTATGCGGGGACGTGTATACACTACGGAGCACTATGCGGGGACGTGTATACAGTACGGAGCACTATGCGGAGCCATGTATACAGTAAGGAGCACTATGCGGGGCCATGAATACAGTACAGAGCACTATGCGGGGCATAGTATACAGTACGAAGCACTATGCGGGGCCATGTATACAGTACGGAGCACTATGCGGGACCATGCATACAGTACGGAGCACTATGCGGGGCCATGCCTACAGTACGGAGCATTATGTGGGGCCATGTATAGAGTAGGGAGCACTATGTGGGGCCATGTATAGAGTAGGGAGCACTATGCGGGGCCATGTATACAGTACGGAGCACTATGCGGGGCCATTTATACAGTACGGAGCACTTTGCAGGGCCATGTATATAGTAGTATCGAGCACAATGCTTGGGCTGTGTATACAATACGGAGCACTATGCGGGGCCATGTATATAGTAGTACGGAGCACTATGCGGGGCCTTGTATACAGTACGAAGCAGTATGAGGGGACATGTATACAGTACAGAGCACTATTCAGGGCCGTGTATACAGTACAGAGCACTATGCGGGGCCATATATACAGTACGGAGCACTATTCAGGGCCATGTATACAGTACGGAGCACTATGCGGGGCCATGTACACAGTACGGAGCACTATGCGAGGCCATGTATGCAGTACGGAGCACTATGCGGGGCCATGTATACAGTACGGAGCACTATGCGGGGCCATGTATACTGTGTGCAGCACTCTGCGGGGCCATGTATACAAAACAGAGCAGTGTGCGGGGCAATGTGTATAGTATGGAGCACTATGCGGGGCCATGCATATAGTAGTACGGAGCATTATGCGGGGCCATGTATACAGTACGAAGCACTATGCCGGGCCATGTATACGTACGGAGCACTATGCGGGGCCATATATACAGTAAGGAGTACTATGCGAGGCCATGTATGCAATATGGAGCACTATACGGGGCCATGTATACAGTGCGGAGCACTATGCGGGTCCATGTATACAGTACGGAGCACTATGCAGGGCCATGTATACAGTAGGGAGCACTATGCGGGGGCCATGTATACAGTACAGAGCACTATTCGGGGCAGTGGATACAGTACGGAGCACTATGCGGGGCCATGTATACGTATGGAGCACTGTACGGGGCCATGTATACTGTGTGCAGCACTATGCGGAGCCATATATACAAAACAGAGCAATATGCGGGACCATGTATACAGTAGGGAGCACTATGTGGGGCCATGTATACAGTACGGATCAATATGCGGGGCCATGTATACAGTACGGAGTACTTTGCAGGGCCATGTATATAGTAGTATCGAGCACAATGTGGGGGCTGTGTATACAGTACGGAGCACTATGCGGGGCCATGTATATAGTAGTACGGAACACTATGCGGGGCCTTGTATACAGTACGAAGCAATATGGGGGGACATGTATACAGTACAGAGCACTATACGGGGCCATGTATACAGTACCGAGCACTATTCAGGGCCATGTATAGAGTACGGAGCACTATGCGAGGCCGTGTATACAATATGGAGCACTATGCCGGGCTGTGTAACAGAACGGAGCACTATGCGGGCCGTGTATACAGTACGGAGCACTATGCGGGGCCATGTATACAGTACGGAGTACTATGCGGGGCCATGTATACAGTATGGAGCACTATGCGGGGCCATGTATACAGTATAGAGCACTATGCGGGGTCATATATACAGTACGGAGCACTGTGCGGGGCCATGTATACAGTAGGGAGCACTATGTGGGGCCATGTATACAGTAGAGAGCACTATGCGCGACCATGTATACAGTACGGAGCACTATGCGGGGCCATGTATACAGTATGGAGCACTATGCGGGGCCATGTATACAGTAGGGAGCATTATGTGGGGCCATGTATACAGTAGGGAGCACTATGCGGGGCCATGTATACAGTACGGAGCACTATGCGGGGCCATGTATACAGTACGGAGCACTATGCGGGGCCATGTATACAGTAGGGAGCACTATGCGGCGCCATGTATACAGTACGGAGCACTATGCAGGGCCATGTATACAGTATGGAGCACTATACCGGGCCATGTATATAGTACGGAGCACTATGCGGGGGACATGTATACAGTACAGAGCACTTTTCTGGGGTCCTATATAGAGTACGGAGCACCATGCTGGCCCATGTATACAATATGGAGCAATATGCGGGGCCATGTATACTGAGTGCAGCACTATGCAGGGCCATGTATACAGTATGGAGCACTATGTGGGGCCATGTATACAGTACGGAGCACTATGCGGGGGCCATGTATACAGTACAGAGCACTATGCGGGGGCAGTATATAGAGTACGGCGCACTATGCGGGTCCGTGTATGCAATATGGAGCACTATGCGAGGCCGTGTATACAGTACAGAGCACTATGCGGGGCCATGAATACAGCACAGAGCACTATGCGGGGGATATGTGTACAGTACGGAGCACTATGCGGGGCCATGTATACAGTACGGAGCACTATGCGGGGCCATGAATACAGTACAGAGCACTATGCGGGGCCATGTATATAGTAGTACGGAGCATTATGCGGGGCCATGTATACAGTACGAAGCACTATGCGGGGCCATGTATACAGTACGGAGCACTATGCGGGACCATGCATACAGTACGGAGCACTATGCGGGGCCATGCCTACAGTACGGAGCACTTTGTGGGGCCATGTATACAGTAGGGAGCACTATGTGGGGCCATGTATAGAGTAGGGAGCACTATGCGGGGCCATGTATACAGTAGGGAGCACTATGCGGTGGCCATGTATACAGTAGGGAGCACTATGCGGCGCCATGTATACAGTACGGAGCACTATGAAGGGCCATGTATACAGTACGGAGCACTATGCAGGGCCATGTATACAGTAGAGACCACTATGCGGGGCCATGTATACAGTACGGAGCACTATGCGGTGGCCATGTATACAGTAGGGAGCACTATGCAGGGCCATGTATACAGTAGGGAGCACTATGCGAGGCCATGTATACCGTACGGAGCACTATGCGGTGGCCATGTATACAGTAGGGAGCACTATGCGGCGCCATGTATACAGTACGGAGCACTATGCAGTGCCATGTATACAGCACGGAGCACTATGCAGGGCCATGTATACAGTAGAGAGCACTATGCGGGGCCATGTATACCTTACGGAGCACTATGCGGTGGCCATGTATACAGTAGGGAGCACTATGCGGCGCCATGTATACAGTACGGAGCACTATGCAGGGCCATGTATACAGTACGGAGCACTATGCAGGGCCATGTATACAGTACGGATCACTATGCGGGGTCGTGTATACAGTAGATAGCACTATGCGGGGCCATGTATACAGTACGGAGCACTATGCAGGGCCATGTATACAGTAGAGAGCACTATGCGGGGCCATGTATACAGTACGGAGCACTATGCGGTGGCCATGTATACAGTAGGGAGCACTATGCAGGGCCGTGTATACTGAGTGCAGCACTATGCTGGCCATGTATACAGTATGGAGCACTATACCGGGCCATGTATATAGTACGGAGCACTATGCGGGGAACATGTATATGGTACGGAGCACTAAGCGGGGGACATGTATACAGTACGGAGCACTATGCGGGGCCATGTATATAGTAGTACGGAGCATTATGCGTGGCCATGTATACAGTACGAAGCACTATGCGGGACCATGCATACAGTACGGAGCACTATGCGGGGCCATGCCTACAGTACGGAGCACTATGTGGGGCCATGTATACAGTAGGGAGCACTATGTGGGGCCATGTATAGAGTAGGGAGCACTATGCGGGGCCATGTATACAGTACGGAGCACTATGCTGGGCCATTTATACTGTGTGCAGCACTATGTGGGGCCATGTATACAGTACGGATCAATATGCGGGGCCATGTATACAGTACGGAGCACTTTGCAGGGCCATGTATATAGTAGTATCGAGCACAATGCTTGGGCTGTGTATACAGTACGGAGCACTATGCGGGGCCATGTATATAGTAGTACGGAGCACTATGCGGGGCCTTGTATACAGTACGAAGCACTATGGGGGGACATGTATACAGTACAGAGCACTATTCAGGGCCGTGTATACAGTACAGAGCACTATACGGGGCCATGTATACAGTACGAGCACTATTCAGGGCCATGTATACAGTACGGAGCACTATGCGGGGCCATGTACACAGTACGGAGCACTATGCGAGGCCATGTATACAGTACGGAGCACTATGCGGGGCCATGTATACAGTACGGAGCACTATGCGGGGCCATATATACAGTACGGAGCACTATGTGGGGCCATGTATACAGTACGGAGCACTATGCGGGGCCATGTATACAGTAGGGAGCACTATGCGGGGTCCATGTATACAGTATGGAGCACTATGCGGGGTCCATGTATACAGTATGGAGCACTATGCGGGGCCATATATACAGTAAGGAGCACTATGCGAGGCCATGTATGCAATATGGAGCACTATACGGGGCCATGTATACAGTGCGGAGCACTATGCAGGGCCATGTATACAGTAGGGAGCACTATGCAGGGCCATGTATACAGTACGGAGCACTATGCAGGGCCATGTATATAGTAGTACGGAGCACTATGCGGGGCCATGTATATAGTAGTACGGAGCACTATGCGGGGCCATGTATACAGTACGGAGCACTATGCAGGGCCATGTATACAGTAGGGAGCACTATGCAGCGCCACGTATAGAGTACGGAGCACTATGCGGGGGCCATGTATACAGTACAGAGCACTATTCGGGGGCCGTATATAGAGTACGGAGCACTATGCGGGGCAGTGGATACAGTACGGAGCACTATGCGGGGCCATGTATACATATGGAGCACTGTGCGTGGGCCATGTATAGAGTACGTAGCACTATGCGAGGCCGTGTATACAATATGGAGCACTATGCCGGGGTGTGTAACAGAACGGAGCACTATGCGGGCCTTGTATACAGTACGGAGCACTATGCGGGGCCATGTATACAGTACGGAGTACTATGCGGGGCCATGTATACAGTATGGAGCACTATGCGGGGCCATATATACAGTACGGAGCACTATGCGGGGCCATGTATACAGTAGGGAGCACTATGTGGGGCCATGTATACAGTAGAGAGCACTATGCTTGGCCATGTATACAGTACGGAGCACTATGAGGGGCCATGTATACAGTAGGGAGCACTATGGGGCGCCATGTATACAGTACGGAGCACTATGCAGGGCCATGTATACTGAGTGCAGCACTATGCAGGGCCATTTATACTGTGTGCAGCACTATGCTGGCCATGTATACAGTATGGAGCACTATACCGGGCCATGTATATAGTACGGAGCACTATGCGGGGAACATGTATATGGTACGGAGCACTAAGCGGGGGACATGTATACAGTACAGAGCACTTTTCTGGGGTCCTATATAGAGTACGGAGCACTATGCGGGGTCATGTATATAGTAGTACGGAGCATTATGCGGGGCCATGTATACAGTACGAAGCACTATGCGGGGCCATGTATACAGTACGGAGCACTATGCGGGACCATGCATACAGTACGGAGCACTATGCAGGGCCATGCCTACAGTACGGAGCTCTATGTGGGGCCATGTATACAGTAGGGAGCACTATGTGGGGCCATGTATATAGTAGTATCGAGCACTATGCGGGGCCATGTATACAGTAGGGAGCACTATGCGGGGCCATGTATACAGTACGGATCAATATGCGGGGCCTTGTATACAGTACGAAGCACTATGTGGGGACATGTATACAGTACAGAGCACTATTCAGGGCCGTGTATACAGTACAGAGCACTATACGGGGCCATGTATACAGTACGGAGCACTATTCAGGGCCATGTATACAGTACGGAGCACTATGCGTGGGCCATGTATAGAGTACGGAGCACTATGCGAGGCCGTGTATACAATATGGAGCACTATGCCGGGCTGTGTAACAGAACGGAGCACTATGCGGGCCGTGTATACAGTACGGAGCCCTATGCGCGGCCATGTATACAGTAGGGAGCACTATGCGGGGCCATGTATACAGTATGGAGAACTATGCGGTGGCCATGTATACAGTAGGGAGCACTATGTGGGGCCATGTATACAGTAGGGAGCACTATGCGGGGCCATGTATACAGTACGGAGCACTATGCGGGGCCATGTATACAGTAGAGAGCACTATGCGGGGCCATGTATACAGGACGGAGCACTATGCGGGGCCATGTATACAGTAGGGAGCACTATGCGGCGCCATGTATACAGTACAGAGCACTATGCAGGGCCATGTATGCTGAGTGCAGCAATATGCAGGGCCATTTATACTGTGTGCAGCACTATGCTGGCCATGTATACAGTATGGAGCACTATACCGGGCCATGTATATAGTACGGAACACTATGCGGGGAACATGTATATGGTACGGAGCACTATGCGGGGCCATGTATACAGTACAGAGCACTTTTCTGGGGTCCTATATAGAGTACGGAGCACCATGCGGGCCCATGTATACAATATGGAGCAATATGCGGGGCCATGTATACTGAGTGCAGCACTATGCAGGGCCATGTATACAGTATGGAGTACTATGCGGGGCCATGTATACAGTATGGAGCACTATGTGGGGCCATGTATACAGTACGGAGCACTATGCGGGGGCCATGTATACAGTACAGAGCACTATGCGGGGGCAGTATATAGAGTACGGAGCACTATGCGGGCCCGTGTATACAATATGGAGCACTATGCGAGGCCGTGTATACAGTACAGAGCACTATGCGGGGCCATGTATACAGTACGGAGCACTATGCGGGGCCATGTATACAGTAGGGAGCACTATGCGGGGCCATGTATACAGTACGGAGCACTATGCGGGGCCATGAATACAGTACAGAGCACTATTCGGGGCATGTATATAGTACGGAGCACTATGCGGGGCCATGTATGTAGTAGTACGGAGCATTATGCGGGGCCATGTATACAGTACGAAGCACTATGCGGGGCCATGTATACAGTACGGAGCACTATGCGGGACCATGCATACAGTACGGAGCACTATGCGGGGCCATGCCTACAGTACGGAGCACTATGTGGGGCCATGTATACAGTAGGGAGCACTATATGGGGCCATGTATAGAGTAGGGAGCACTATGCGGGGCCATGTATACAGTAGGGAGCACTATGCGGTGGCCATGTATACAGTAGGGAGCACTATGCGGCGCCATGTATACAGTACGGAGCACTATGCAGGGCCATGTATACAGTACAGAGCACTATGCAGGGCCATGTATACAGTAGAGAGCACTATGCGGGGCCATGTATACAGTACGGAGCACTATGCGGTGGCCATGTATACAGTAGGGAGCACTATGCAGGGCCATGTATACAGTAGAGAGCACTATGCGGGGCCATGTATACCGTACGGAGCACTATGCGGTGGCCATGTATACAGTAGGGAGCACTATGCGGCGCCATGTATACAGTACGGAGCACTATGCAGGGCCATGTATACAGCACGGAGCACTATGCAGGGCCATGTATACAGTAGAGAGCACTATGCGGGGCCATGTATACCGTACGGAGCACTATGCGGTGGCCATGTATACAGTAGGGATCACTATGCGGCGCCATGTATACAGTACGGAGCACTATGCAGGGCCATGTATACAGTACGGAGCACTATGCAGGGCCATGTATACAGTACGGAGCACTATGCGGGGTCGTGTATACAGTAGAGAGCACTATGCGGGGCCATGTATATGACGCGCCCCTGGGCCTGAGTCGCGCAGCGTTGCGCACGCGGGAGCCTACCCGGAGCCGGATCTGATAGGGGTAGTAGTCTCGTGGCGGTGACCCGGTCCGTGCCCAGGGAGTCAGACTAAGTGGCGGTATATTAGCAGTAGATGTAGGACGACTACGCCACCCGTTGAATGCAGCTATGCAGCTGCCGCTGCAGGGCAGACCGCTGAGGCCGGTGGAAGGATGGTGCAGCGTGGATGGTATAACCCCCAACGGGAGGGGTATGGCCTCAGGGCAGCCGACGAGGATGATGGGGGTAGCAGGAACCACTCAGAGACGATGCAGTGTAGTTCAGGGTCTTTACTGGTGACAAAGATAGACCCTCCCGGAGTACTGGCTAGCGGTCGGGGCCTGGTCAGTCCTTGAGCAGATGGGATCCCCCTTGGCCAGGCGGAGTTGTAGGCCTCCCCAACTAATTGTACTCTTCTGGCTACCTTGCTAGAGGCGGGTAAAGGTAGCCCACGTCCCTGAGTGTACCGTGTGGTGCTCACCCGTATGGCCGGTGACTCGGGGCTTTCTAGTGGCTTCCGCTCCACGACGGCGGTGCTGGTCCCACGCGTGTGACCGTGCCTTCGGGTTTCTTGACCAGAGGACCTGAAATCCCCTGCCGGTCGGTTTCTGCTGCTGGGTCAGGGTTAATCCCCACAGCCTCGGACTCCGGGTCCGGTGGTAACTCTTCAATCAGGGCGAGCTCTTCAGCTGCCAGCCCCTGATTCCTTTTAGCACGACTTCCTCAGAGCTCCTGATCTCTCTTTCCTATAGCTGCTTCTCCTCTTCTCTCTCTACTCTTCTCTTCTCTTCTCTCCCTGCCTCAGCCCCAGTTTTATATAGGGGAAGTTCTTCCCCTCCCAGGACTGGGCAGGAGGTATGGCATGCATAGGATTCCTGACCAAGAGACCTCCCACCTGCTCTCAGACATAACATTGCTATTATTGTGGAGACCAGACCCCTGGGGTGCCACATTCCCCCCTAGTGAAATTTAGTACTCCGGGACTAAACATACTTTTGTAAACATAACAAGGTGTAAACAATAACATTCTGATAGAGACAACACATAAGGTGGTCACGGCGTGTCCGCAACCGGGTGTAACTTTTGAGGAAAACAAGGGTCTCCATTTCACCAACACAGGGAGACGTAACCAGGTAGGGGTCTGTGCTGCCCCGAGTCCTTAACAGTCTTTTAGTCCGTCCTGGGTTACGCTCCAACTATAAGCACAAAGGATTCCCGGTAAATCCACCAAAGACTCCTATAAATAACTAGAAACACATAATTATACACAAGCAACAATAAACAGGTAAACATTAATAAAACAGTTTGAACATTTAGATCCTCCACCGTATGGGCAACTGGCCTCTAGTGACCCTAGTGGACCTACGGAGCTGGTTGACTGGTCCTGAGCTACAGGGTATAGGAGCTGTCAAGGGTAAACTGGGCAGCCGTCTACGGACTCTTTGGGTCACTAGGGGTATGGCAGGCTCACTATAAGCAGAGGGTTGACTTTCCTGGTCTGCTTGTGTGGGGCCTTCTGCCTCCTGGACCGGCTGTTCTTCCCGCTCTTCCTGTGTCTCCGTAGGCACATGGGATGCTGGTTGGAGGAACGTGAGGACGGGTACCACAACAGCACCATTGACTTGAGTCCAAGACCGAGGGAAGTCTCCGAGCACAGTACTAACCATATCTTCCCTTTCCTCTACGGGTCGAGGGTCCTCTTGTTCCTCTTCAGGGTTCCGTAGCTGTTCGGGACACTTCTTTAGGTGATCCCGGGATACAATGGCTGTGGTTTCCCCTCCGTCTTTACTGATTGTACAGATCTTTGGGTTGTCGTGGCTTGAGGGCAGTACGGTGTACGGGTCCTTCTCCCACTGGTCGTCCAACTTGTGGAGCCGTCTTTTCCTCTTCAAGACCTGCTCTCCGGGCATCAGGGGAACAGCGGGAGCATACTGGTTGTAAGTTTTCTCTTGTCTTTCCCTAGCTTGACAGAGACTACGCTCCACGCTCTCCTGTACTTTTCGGTACTGCTGCTGCCTCTCTGTGTCCCAGTCTGCTTCTGGTGAAGTGTCCTCGGGTGTCAGGACTCCCATCTCCAGATCAACAGGGAGCTTACCAGGTCTTGCCCTCATCAGGTAAGCCGGGGTACAGTTGGTGGAACCTACAGGGATGTGGTTGTATAGGTCCACCAGGTCGGGCAGCTTCTCAGGCCACAGACTGCGTTCCTCCAGGGGCAATGTTTTCAGAAGATCTATCACCACCTGGTTCATTTTCTCACAAAGTCCATTAGTTTGCGGGTGATAGGGTGTTGTTCTTATCTTCCGGCAGCCATACAGGGTGCAGAACTCCTGGAAGACCTCCGCTTCAAAGGCAGGCCCCTGGTCCGTCAGCACCTGCTCCGGGTATCCGTGCGGACGGCAGAAGTGCTGCTGGAAGGCTCTAGCTGCTGTTTGAGCCGTTAAATCCTTGACGGGAACGACAACCAAGAACCGGGAGTAGTGATCCACGATGGTTAACGCGTAGACGTAGCCACTTCTGCTTGGGGTCAGTTTTACATGATCCAAGGCTACCAGTTCCAACGGCTGTCTGGTGAAGATGGACCGCAGGGGAGTCTTCTGGCTGGCACGGTCCCTCCTTCTTAGGTTACATGGGCCACAGTCTCTGCACCACCTCTCGATGGTTACTCTCATGCCTACCCAATGGAACCGTCCGCGCAGCAAGAACTCCAACTTCTTCCATCCGAAATGCCCAGCTCCGTCGTGGTATGCCTCCATCACCATAGCTGCGTCTCTTCTTGGCACCACTACTTGCCAGATTAGTTCATGCGTCCGGGAGTTAACCATTCTGCGGCACAACTTCCCCTTGTAAAGGAACAGTCGACTCTTCTCAGCCCACAGTTGTTTGGCTTCCTCCGGAGCGTCCGGGTCAAGGCGTGCATCTGGCCGAGTCAGCATCTCCTTTACCAGTCGGACGGCAGGGTCACTGTCTTGCGTCTCCACCCAGTTGTAATGAGGTAAGGGGTTGAACGTAGCGGATTGCTTACTCCTTACACGGTGGGAATACTGGATAGTCCCATGACGGTGGAACGCGGGGAGCTCAACTTCTTCCAGTCCCTCTGAATCTTCCCCTACGTCCGGTAGGTTTGGCATCCTGGACAGGGCGTCTGCATTGGTATTGGAGCGTCCTGCCCGGTATTTGATTGTAAACTCATAGTTGGACAAGCGGGCCATCCATCTCTGCTCTAGGGCACCGAGTCTTGCAGTGTCCAGGTGTGTCAACGGGTTGTTATCCGTGTACACGGTGAACCGGGAAGAAGCGAGGTAGTGCTTAAAGCGTTCGGTGACTGCCCACACCACTGCCAGGAACTCTAGCTTAAATGAGCTGTAATTCTCAGGGTTTCTTTCGGTGGGTCGCAGTTTTCGGCTGGCGTAAGCAATTACCCGTTCTTTCCCCTGCTGGATCTGGGACAGTACGGCTCCTAGCCCGATGTTACTGGCGTCGGTGTAGAGGATAAAGGGCTGGCTATAATCAGGGTATGCCAGGATTTCATCCCCCGTGAGGGCCATCTTCAGCTGGCGGAAGGACTCTTCTTCCAACTTCTCTCATCTGAAGGGTGGCTTCTGGTTCTTGGCCTTCCTGGACTGGCCTATCAGGAGGTCCTGCATAGGAGCTGCCTTTTTGGTGAAACCGGGAATGAACCTTCGGTAGTAGCCTACCAACCCGAGGAACTGCCTCACTTCCTTTACGCTGGAGGGGCTTGGCCATTCCTTAATTGCGGTGATCTTATCAGGGTCGGGAGCCACTCCGTCAGCACAAACCACGTGTCCCAAGTACTGCACCTTTGGCTTCAGGAGGTGACACTTGGAAGGTTTCACCTTTAGGCCGTAACTTGCCAGAGCTTCAAACACTTCCGCCAGGTGCTTCAGGTGGTCCTCGTAGGTCTTGGAGTAGACGATGACATCGTTCAGGTATAACAGGACCGTCTCAAAGTTTCGGTGTCCCAGACAGCATTCCATCAATCGCTGGAAGGTTCCTGGTGCGTTGCAGAGTCCAAACGGCATGCAGGTAAACTCGCTAAGTCCCATCGGGGTGGTGAATGCGGTCTTCTCCCGATCCGCCTCTGCTACAGGAACCTGCCAGTACCCGCTAGTGAGATCCAAGGTGGAGAAGAAGTTAGCAGATTTTAAAGCAGCCAAAGACTCCTCTATTCTTGGTAAGGGGTACGCATCTTTGTGTGTGATACGGTTAATTTTCCGGTAATCTACACACATTCTCATGGTGTTGTCTTTCTTTTTGACCAAGACTAGTGGAGCTGCCCAGGGGCTACAGCTATCCCTGATTACCCCAGCCTCCTTCATGTCTCTAAGCATCCCCTTGGCGTGTTGGTAGTGTGCAGGGGGTACGGGTCGATACCTCTCTTTTATGGGAGGATGGTCTCCCGTGGGGATGTGGTGTTCTACCCCCTTGACTCGCCCGAAGTCTAACGGGTGTTTACTAAACACTCTCTCGTACTCTTGAACCACCCGGTAGACTCCCTGTTTCTGGTGGGAGGGAGTGGAGTCAGTACCCAAATGTAGTTGCTGACACCAATCCTCCATTATTTTCTTAGAGCCGTTACCTTCCTCCGGATGAGATGGAGGCAAGGGTTCCATAGACTGTATAGAATTTTGGTTGATAGTATATAATTTGGCTAGCGTAGCATACCGGGGCAGGTATACTTCCCTTTTCCCGATATTTATTATGCGAACGGGCACCCTCCCATGGCGTACATCAACTACCCCCCGGGCTGTCAAAATGGTGGGCCTACTGTCTGAGTAGACTGGTTCTACCATGGCCTGGTAATCTCTACCTCTCAGACCAATAGCTGCCCGGCACCAAATCATCATTTCACTTTTCGGGGGCATGGCAATAGGAAAAGGGTCACACATTCTTACGCTACCAATCTCACCGCCGGAGAGTTCCACTTGTTGCCGTCGCATCAGTGCCCGGATCTCTTTCTGGAGCACTCGCTGCTGGCCGGAGCTGGCGTTCTTGGCAACCTGCTGTAAAATGAAAATCACCTCTGCAAGACAATTTTCAATCACATTAGTTCCTAGAGTTATCTTTGGGTGACTCTCGCGCTTGTCAATGTCTACAATGATCAGTCCCTGTGCTGCCAGTTCGACTCTACCGATTTTAATGGTCATCTCTTTAAATCCGATCTGCGGCACGGGTTGACCATTGCTGGCGATGATACTCAAGTCGTCGTCAGGGTAGCGGGTTATATCCGAGTCATTCCAGTACTGCTTGAAGAGCACGTACGGGATGGTGGTGACCTGTGACCCGGTGTCCAGTAGGGCACTCATAGGAATGCCATCCAGTACCACAGGCAAGACTGGACGTCCTCCCACATATTTGTCGCGCCAGTTCGATGGGCCTGGTGATCTTTTTCCTGGGGGTTGGCCCTCTACCCCAGGTTGTGCCAGTTTAAAGGACAGTACCTTGCCATATGTCCGGATTGATTGCAGCGGCGGCAGATGGGTTGTCCGTCCTCGTTGTATCGGTCGCTGGGTCTTCCTCTGGCCGGTGGGGTCCTCCTTGGTCGACGCCACGGGATGTCCTCCGGTCCGGATGCCAGCTGGATCTTCCCTGGACTGGAAACCTGTAAAGACTGCACAGTTCGGGTTAGCGCAGCAACGCTTTTAGCTAGCTCTTGGACCTGATGGTGCAGGTCTGGAGCCGGGTCATTGTTCAAAGCCTGCGCATCAGCCCCCACAGGCCCTGCCGACAAGGGCGCCGCCTCCTGGTGGTAAGTGATAGCTGGGCGCCTGTGGGTCACAACGCCACCCGGTGCCGGTTCTCGGAGCACCCGGATGGCTCTGTCCTTGAACTGTGCAAAGTCCAGATGAGGATCCTGTAAGGCTATGGCCCGCAACTGGGTTCGGTGGACATTGCAATATAGTCCCTCTATAAATTGTTCGGTCAACAGCCTGTCCTCGTTTCCCACGCTGTCGGGGTCGGTCTGCTTAATGGCTCTCAGGGCCTCTTGTAGGTTTAGTGCATAGTCCCTTATACTCTCATGTGCTCGCTGCTTGCACCCATAGAATCTAAGCTTAATCTCGGCTGAGGTGCGGGTATCAAAGGTGTCCCTCAGCCGGGTTAGTATCCCTGCGACAGTCCTCCTCCCAGGTGGCCAGGACTTTACCTCCCTTTGGGCTGCCCCGGTTAGTTGGGCCACCAGGATGCTCACTTTTTGCTCTTCTGTGAGGGGGTACACCTGGAAGAGGCTATCCAGCTTTTCTCTAAAGTCATTCAGGGTATGTGACTCCCCTGAGTATTGGGGTAGCCAGGCTGCTCCCGGGATATAGGGCATGGTGAAAGGCATGACTGCAGCAGCGCTGGCGCTGGCGGGGGTTGAGGCAGTGAAGCTCTCCTCCGTATCCGACATCTTCCTCCCCCCTAGTGGACCGTGGCCTACCTTGCGATGATCCTCTTCCGTAGGCCGCGGCTCCGCAGTGGATCGTCAGGGTTGAGGACCTTCCGTCGCGCTCCTGTGACGTCGGCGTCTGCTGGGCTCCTTCCAGGACCTTACGCAACGTCCGGACGTGAGGCGGGGCTTCAGTTCTCGCGCGCTTTCGGAGTCCACGCCCCTCTTCTTCCCGCGCGGCGTCCCCAAGATGGCGTCCAACGGCGGGAAAACTCCACGGATGGCGGGAAGAAGGCAGAAGATGGCGCCGGATGGCGGGAAAACTTCGCGGATGGCGGGAAGAAGGTAGAAGATGGCGCCGGATGGCGGGAAACTTCACCACTGGTAAGTTTGAACAGTCTTTTTCAGGCACGCAGTACCCGGTGGTTGCGGGCACGAGATCCTGCCGACTACGCCAAAAGTTGACGCGCCCCTGGGCCTGAGTCGCGCAGCGTTGCGCACGCGGGAGCCTACCCGGAGCCGGATCTGATAGGGGTAGTAGTCTCGTGGCGGTGACCCGGTCCGTGCCCAGGGAGTCAGACTAAGTGGCGGTATATTAGCAGTAGATGTTGGATGACTACGCCACCCGTTGAATGCAGCTATGGAGCTGCCGCTGCAGGGCAGACCGCTGAGGCCGGTGGAAGGATGGTGCAGCGTGGATGGTATAACCCCCAACGGGAGGGGTATGGCCTCAGGGCAGCCGACGTGGATGATGGGGGTAGCAGGAACCACTCAGAGACGATGCAGTGTAGTTCAGGGTCTTTACTGGTGACAAAGATAGACCCTCCCGGAGTACTGGCTAGCGGTCGGGGCCTGGTCAGTCCTTGAGCAGATGGGATCCCCCTTGGCCAGGCGGAGTTGTAGGCCTCCCCAACTAATTGTACTCTTCTGGCTACCTTGCTAGAGGTGGGTAAAGGTAGCTCACGTCCCTGAGTGTACCGTGTGGTGCTCACCCGTATGGCCGGTGACTCGGGGCCTTCTAGTGGCTTCCGCTCCACGACGGCGGTGCTGGTCCCACGCGTGTGACCGTGCCTTCGGGTTTCTTGGCCAGAGGACCTGAAATCCCCTGCCGGTCGGTTTCTGCTGCTGGGTCAGGGTTAATCCCCACAGCCTCGGACTCCGGGTCCGGTGGTAACTCTTCAATCAGGGCGAGCTCTTCAGCTGCCAGCCCCTGATTCCTTTTAGCACGACTTCCTCAGAGCTCCTGATCTCTCTTTCCTATAGCTGCTTCTCCTCTTCTCTCTCTACTCTTCTCTTCTCTTCTCTCCCTGCCTCAGCCCCAGTTTTATATAGGGGAAGTTCTTCCCCTCCCAGGACTGGGCAGGAGGTGTGGCATGCATAGGATTCCTGACCAAGAGACCTCCCACCTGCTCTCAGACATAACATTGCTATTATTGTGGAGACCAGACCCCTGGGGTGCCACATATTCAGTACGGAGCACTATGCGTTGGCCATGTATTCAGTACGGAGCACTATGCAGGGCCATGTATACAGAAGAGAGCACTATGCGGGGCCATGTATACAGTACGGAGCACTATGCGGTGGCCATGTATACAGTACGGAGCACTATGCAGGGACGTGTATACTGAGTGCAGCACTATGCTGGCCATGTATACAGTATGGAGCACTATACCGGGCCATGTATATAGTACGGAGCACTATGCGGGGAACATGTATATGATACGGAGCACTAAGCGGGGGACATGTATACAGTACGGAGCACTATGCGGGGCCATGTATATAGTAGTACGGAGCATTATGCGTGGCCATGTATACAGTACGAAGCACTATGCGGGGCCATGTATACAGTACGGAGCACTATGCGGGGCCATGTATACAGTACGGAGCACTATGCGGGACCATGCATACAGTACGGAGCACTATGCGGGGCCATGCCTACAGTACGGAGCACTATGTGGGGCCATGTATACAGTAGGGAGCACTATGTGGGGCCATGTATAGAGTAGGGAGCACTATGCGGGGCCATGTATACAGTACGGAGCACTATGCTGGGCCATTTATACTGTGTGCAGCACTATGCGGGGCCATGCCTACAGTACGGAGCACTATGTGGGTCCATGTATACAGAAGGGAGCACTATGTGGGGCCATGTATAGAGTAGGGAGCACTATGTGGGGCCATGTATACAGTACGGATCAATATGCGGTGCCATGTATACAGTACGGAGCACTTTGCAGGGCCATGTATATAGTAGTATCGAGCACAATGCTTGGGCTGTGTATACAGTACGGAGCACTATGCGGGGCCATGTATATAGTAGTACGGAGCACTATGCGGGGCCTTGTATACAGTACGAAGCACTATGGGGGGACATGTATACAGTACAGAGCACTATTCAGGGCCATGTATACAGTACGGAGCACTATGCGGGGCCATGTACACAGTACGGAGCACTATGCGGGGCCATGTATACAGTAGGGAGCACTATGCGGGGCCATGTACACAGTACGGAGCACTATGCGAGGCCATGTATACAGTATGGAGCACTATGCGGGGCCATGTATACAGTATGGAGTACTATGCAGGGCCATGTATACAGTACGGAGCACTATGCGGGGCCATGTATACAGTAGGTAGCAGTATGCGGGGCCATGTATACAGTATGGAGTACTATGCGGGGCCATGCATACAGTAGTACGGAGCACTATGCGTGGGCTGTGTATACAGTACAGAGCCCTATGTGGGGCCATGTATATAGTAGTACGGAGTACTATGCAGGGCCATGTATACAGTACGGAGCACTATGCGGGGCCATGTATACAGTAGTACGAAGCACTATGCTGGGCCGTGTATACAGTACGGAGCACTATGCGGGGCCGTGTATACAATATGGAGCACTATGCGGGGCCATGTATACAGTACGAAGCACTATGCAAGGCCATGTATACAGTACGAAGCACTATGCGAGGCCATGTATACAGTACGGAGCACTATGCAGGGCCATGTATACAGTACGGAGCACTATGCGCGGGATATGTATACAGTACGAAGCACTATGCGAGGCCATGTATACAGTACGGAGCACTATGCAGGACTCTGTATACAGTACGGAGCACTATGCGGGGCCATGTATGCAGTATGGAGCACTATGCGGGGCCATGTATACAGTAGTACGGAGCACTATGCTGGGCCGTGTATACAGTACGGAGCACTATGCGGGGCCATGTATATAGTAGGATGGAGCACTATGCGGGACCATGTATACAGTACGAAGCACTATGCGAGGGACATGTATACAGTACGTAGTACTATGCGGGACTCTGTATACAGTACGGAGCACTATGCGAGGCCATGTATACAGTATGGAGCACTATGCGGGACCATGTATATAGTTGTACGGAGCACTATGCGGGGCCATGTATACAGTACAGAGCACTATGCAGGGCCATGTATACAGTATGGAGCACTATGCGGGGCCATGTATACAGTACGGAGCACTATGCGGGGCCATGTATACAGTACGGAGCACTATTCGGGGCCATGTATTCAGTACGGAGCACTATGCGGGGCCATGTATACAGTAGGGAGCACTATGCGGGGCCATGTATACAGTAGGGAGCACTATGCGGGGCCATGTATACAGTATGGAGCACTATGCGGGGCCATGTATACAGTAGGGAGCACTATGTGGGGCCATGTATACAGTAGAGAGCACTATGCGGGGCCATGTATACAGTACGGAGCACTATGCGGGGCCATGTATACAGTAGGGAGCACTATGCGGGGCCATGTATACAGTATGGAGCACTATGCGGGGCCATGTATACAGTAGGGAGCACTATGTGGGGCCATGTATACAGTAGGGAGCACTATGCGGGGCCATGTATACAGTATGGAGCACTATGCGGGGCCATGTATACAGTAGGGAGCACTATGTGGGGCCATGTATACAGTAGAGAGCACTATGCGGGGCCATGTATACAGTACGGAGCACTATGCGGGGCCATGTATACAGTAGGGAGCTCTATGCGGGGCCATGTATACAGTATGGAGCACTATGCGGGGCCATGTATACAGTAGGGAGCACTATGTGGGGCCATGTATACAGTAGGGAGCACTATGCGGGGCCATGTATACAGTACGGAGCACTATGCGGGGCCATGTATACAGTACGGAGCACTATGCGGGGCCATGTATGCAGTAGGGAGCACTATGCGGCGCCATGTATACAGTACAGAGCACTATGCAGGGCCATGTATGCTGAGTGCAGCAATATGCAGGGCCATTTATACTGTATGCAGCACTATGCTGGCCATGTATACAGTATGGAGCACTATACCGGGCCATGTATATAGTACGGAACACTATGCGGGGAACATGTATATGGTACGGAGCACTATGCGGGGCCATGTATACAGTACAGAGCACTTTTCTGGGGTCCTATATAGAGTACGAAGCACCATGCGGGCCCATGTATACAATATGGAGCACTATGCGGGGCCGTGTATACTGAGTGCAGCACTATGCAGGGCCATGTATACAGTATGGAGTACTATGCGGGGCCATGTATACAGTATGGAGCACTATGTGAGGCCATGTATACAGTACGGAGCACTATGCGGGGGCCATGTATACAGTACAGAGCACAATGCGGGGGCAGTATATAGAGTACGGAGCACTATGCGGGCCCGTGTATACAATATGGAGCTCTATGCGAGGCCGTGTATACAGTACAGAGCACTATGCGGGGCCATGAATACAGCACAGAGCACTATGCGGGGGATATGTGTACATTACGGAGCACTATGCGGGGCCATGTATATAGTACGGAGCACTATGCGGGGAACATGTATATGGTACGGAGCACTAAGCGGGGGACATGTATACAGTACAGAGCACTTTTCTGGGGTCCTATATAGAGTACGGAGCACTATGCGGGGTCATGTATATAGTTGTACGGAGTATTATGCGGGGCCATGTATACAGTACGAAGCACTATGCGGGACCATGCATACAGTACGGAGCACTATGCGGGGCCATGCCTACAGTACGGAGCACTATGTGGGGCCATGTATACAGTAGGGAGCACTATGTGGGGCCATGTATAGAGTAGGGAGCACTATGCGGGGCCATGTATACAGTAGGGAGCACTATGCGGTGGCCATGTATACAGTAGGGAGCACTATGCGGCGCCATGTATACAGTACGGAGCACTATGCAGGGCCATGTATACAGTACGGAGCACTATGCAGGGCCATGTATACAGTAGACAGCACTATGCGGGGCCATGTATTCAGTACGGAGCACTATGCGGTGGCCATGTATACAGTAGGGAGCACTATACAGGGCCATGTATACAGTAGAGAGCACTATGCGGGGCCATGTATACCGTACGGAGCACTATGCGGTGGCCATGTATACAGTAGGGAGCACTATGCGGCGCCATGTATACAGTACGGAGCACTATGCAGGGCCATGTATACAGTACGGAGCACTATGCGGGGTCGTGTATACAGTAGAGAGCACTATGCGGGGCCATGTATACAGTACGGAGCACTATGCGTTGGCCATGTATTCAGTACGGAGCACTATGCAGGGCCGTGTATACTGAGTGCAGCACTATGCTGGCCATGTATACAGTATGGAGCACTATACCGGGCCATGTATATAGTACGGAGCACTATGCGGGGAACATGTATATGGTACGGAGCACTAAGCGGGGGACATGTATACAGTACGGAGCACTATGCGGGGCCATGTATATAGTAGTACGGAGCATTATGCGTGGCCATGTATACAGTACGGAGCACTATGCGGGACCATGCATACAGTACGGAGCACTATGCGGGGCCATGCCTACAGTACGGAGCACTATGTGGGGCCATGTATACAGTACGGAGCACTTTGCAGGGCCATGTATATAGTAGTATCGAGCACAATGCTTCGGCTGTGTATACAGTACGGAGCACTATGCGGGGCCATGTATATAGTAGTACGGAGCACTATGCGGGGCCTTGTATACAGTACGAAGCACTATGGGGGGACATGTATACAGTACAGAGCACTATTCAGGGCCATGTATACAGTACGGAGCACTATGCGGGGCCATGTACACAGTACGGAGCACTATGCGAGGCCATGTATACAGTACGGAGCACTATGCGGGGCCATGTATACAGTATGGAGCACTATGCGGGGCCATGTATACAGTAGGAAGCACTATGCGGGGCCATGTACACAGTACGGAGCACTATGCGAGGCCATGTATACAGTACGGAGCACTATGCGGGGCCATGTATACAGTACGGAGCACTATGCGGGGCCATGTATACAGTATGGAGCACTATGCGGGGTCCATGTATACAGTATGGAGCACTATGCGGGGCCATATATACAGTAAGGAGCACTATGCGAGGCCATGTATGCAATATGGAGCACTATACGGGGCCATGTATACAGTGCGGAGCACTATGCAGGGCCATGTATACAGTAGGGAGCACTATGCAGGGCCATGTATACAGTACGGAGCACTATGCAGGGCCATGTATACAGTAGGGAGCACTATGCAGCGCCACGTATAGAGTACGGAGCACTATGCGGGGGCCATGTATACAGTACAGAGCACTATTCGGGGGCCGTATATAGAGTACGGAGCACTATGCGGGGCAGTGGATACAGTACGGAGCACTATGCAGGGCCATGTATACGTATGGAGCACTGTGCGGGGCCATGTATACTGTGTGCAGCACTATGCGGGGCCATATATACAAAACAGAGCAGTATATGGGACCATGTATACAGTACGGAGCACTATGCGGGACCATGTATACAGTAGAGAGAACTATGCGGGGCCATGTATACAGTACGGAGCACTAAGCAGGGCCATGTATGCAGTACGAAGCACTATGGAGGGACATGTATACGGTACGAGCACTATGCGGGGCCATGTATACAGTACGGAGCACTATGCGGGGCCATGTATACAGTAGTACGGAGCAGTATGCGGAACCATGTATACAGTACGGAGCACTATGCGGGGCCATGTATACTGAGTGCAGCACTATGCGGGGGACATGTATACAGTAGTACGGAGCACTATGCGGAGCCATGTATACAGTACGGAGCACTATGCAGGGCCATGTATACTGAGTGCAGCACTATGCGGGGCCATATATATAATACGGAGCACTATGCGGGACCATGTATACAGTACAGAGCACTATGCGAGGACATGCATACAGTACGGAGCACTATGCGGGGCCATGTATACAGTACAGAGCTCTAAGCAGGGCCATGTATATAGTAGTACCGAGCACAATGCGGGGGCCGTGTATACAGTACGGAGCACTATGCGGGGCCATGTATACAGTACGAAGCACTATGGAGGGACATGTATACAGTACGAGCACTATGCGGGGCCATGTATACAGTACGGAGCACTATGCGGGGCCATGTATACTGAGTGCAGCACTATGCAGGGCCATTTATAGTGTGTGCAGCACTATGCGGGGCCATGTATACAGTACGGAGCACTATGCGGGGCCATGTATAAAGTAGGGAGCACTATGCTGGGCCATGTATACAATACGGAGCACTATGCGGTGGTCGTGTATACAGTGTGGAGCACTATGCGGGGACGTTTATACACTACGGAGCACTATGCGGGGACGTGTATACAGTACGGTGCACTATGCGGGGCCATGTATACAGTACGGAGCTCTATGCGGGGCCATGTATACAGTACGGAGCACTATGCGGGTTCATGTATACAGTATGGTGCACTATGCGAGGCCGTGTATACAATAGTGAGCACTATGCGGGGCCACGTATTTAGTAGGGAGCACTATGCGGGGCCATGTATTCAGTAGGAAGCACTATGCTGGGCCATGTATACAGTACGGAGCACTATGCGGTGGTCGTGTATACAGTGTGGAGCACTATGCGGGGACGTTTATACACTACGGAGCACTATGCGGGGACGTGTATACAGTACGGAGCACTATGCGGAGCCATGTATACAGTACGAAGCTCTATGCGGGGCCATGTGTACAGTACGGAGCTCTATGAGGAGGTCGTGTATACAGTACGGAGCACTATGCGGTGGTCGTGTATACAGTACGGAGCACTATGCGGGACCATGTATATAGTACTACGGAGCACTACGCGGGGCCATGTATACAGTACGGAGCACTATGCGGAGCCATGTATACAGTACGGAGCACTATGCGGGGCCATGTATACAGTACAGAGCACTATGAGGAGGTCGTGTATACAGTACGGAGCACTATGCGGGGCCATGTATACAGTACAGAGCACTATGAGGAGGTCGTGTATACAGTACGGAGCACTATGCGGTGGTCGTGTATACAGTACGGAGCATTATGCGGGGCCATGTATACAGTACGAAGCTCTATGCGGGGCCATGTATACAGTACAGAGTACTATGAGGAGGTCGTGTATACAGTACGGAGCACTATGCGGGGCCATGTATACAGTACGGAGCACTATGAGGAGGTCGTGTATACGGTACGGAGCACTATGCGGGGGATGTGTTTACAATACGAAGCACTATGCAGGGGACTTACAGTACATACCAAAAGTTTAGACATACCTTCTCATTTAAAGAAAATTGTACATTCACCCTGAATTCATCAAAACTATGAATTAACATATGTGGAATTATATACTTAACAAAAAAGTGTGAAACAACTGAAAATATGTCTTTTATTTTAGGTTCTTCAAAGTAGCCACCTTTTGCTTTGATGACTGCTTTGCACACTCTTGGCATTCTCTTGATGAGCTTTCACGACACTGAAAATGATTGCAATCAGAAATTCTTTGGTATTATTCTCTTCATTTAATTTGACTTCAATGAAAAAAACACAAAAAGAATTGTCCTAAAGCCAAATTGGATATAATTCCACACCAAACCTAAAAAAGGGGGTGGACAAAAGTATTGGCACCCTTTGAAAAATCATGTGATGCTTCTCTAATTCGTGTAATTAACAGCACCTGTAACTTACCTGTGGCACCTAACAGGTGTTGGCAATAACTAAATCACACTTGCAGCCAGTTAACATGGATTAAAGTTGACTCAACCTCTGTCCTGTGTCCTTGTGTGTACCACATTGAGCATGGAGAAAAGAAAGAAGACCAAAGAACTGTCTGAGGACTTGAGAAACCAAATTGTGAGGAAGCATGAGCAATCTCAAGGCTACAAGTCCATCTCCAAAGACCTGAATGTTCCTGTGTCTTCCGTGCACAGTGTCATCAAGAAGTTTAAAACCCATGGCACTGTGGCTAACCTCCCTAGATGTCTACGGAAAAGAAAAATTGACGAGAGATTTCAACGCAAGATTGTGCGGATGGTGGATAAAGAACCTCGACTAACATCTAAACAAGTTCAAGCTGCCCTGCAGTCCGAGGGTACAACAGTGTCAACCCGTACTATCCGTCGGCGTCTGAATGAAAAGGGACTGTATGGTAGGATACCCAGGAAGACCCCACTTCTTACCCTGAGACATAAGAAAGCCAGGCTGGAGTTTGCCAAAACTTACCTGAGAAAGCCTAAAACGTTTTGGAAGAATGTTCTCTGGTCAGATGAGACAAAAGTAGAGCTTTTTGACAAAAAGCATCAACATAGAGTGTACAGGAAAAAAAAAGAGGCATTCAAAGAAAAGAACACGGTCCCTACAGTCAAACATGGCGGAGGATCCCTGATGTTTTGGGGTTGCTTTGGTGCCTCTGGCACTGGACTGCTTGACCGTGTGCATGGCATTATGAAGTCTGAAGACTACCAACAAATTTTGCAGCATAATGTAGGGCCCAGTGTGAGAAAGCTGGGTCTCCCTCAGAGGTCATGGGTCTTCCAGCAGGACAATGACCCAAAACACACTTCCAAAAGCACTATAAAATGGTTTGAGAGAAAGCACTGGAGACTTCTAAGGTGGCCAGCAATGAGTCCAGACCTGAATCCCATAGAACACCTGTGGAGAGATCTCAAAATGGCAGTTTGGAGAAGGCACCCTTCAAATATCAGGGACCTGGAGCAGTTTGCCAAAGAAGAATGGTCTACAATTCCAGCAGAGCATTGTAAGAAACTCATTGATGGTTACCGGAAGCGGTTGTTCGCAGTTATTTTGGCTAAAGTATTAGGCTGAGGGTGCCAATACTTTTGTCTGGCCCATTTTTGGAGTTTTGTGTGAAATGATCAATGATTTGATTTTTGCTTCATTCTCTTTTGTGTTTTTTCCTTGCAAGCAAATTAAATGAAGATAATAATACCAAAGAATTTGTGATTGCAATCATTTTCAGGAAGAAACTGAGTATTATCTGACAGAATTGCAGGGGTGCCAATACTTTTGGCCAGCACTGTATGGGGTCCATTATTCTGTATGAAGCATTATATGGGGTCCATTATTCTATTATTCTCTATAGAGCATTATATGGGGCTCATTATTCTGTATGGAGAATTATATGGGGTCGATTATTCTCTATGGAGCATTATATGGGGTCCATTATTCTGTATGGAGCATAATATGGGGTGCATTAGTCTGTATGGAGCATTATATGGGGTCCATTATTCTGTATGGAGCATTATATGGGGTCCATTATTCTATTATTCTCTATAGAGCATTATATGGGGCTCATTATTCTGTATGGAGAATCATATGGGGTCCATTATTCTCTATGGAGCATTATATGGGGTCCATTATTCTGTATGGAGCATAATATGGAGTGCATTATTCTGTATGGAGCATTATATGGGGTCCATTATTCTGTATGGAGCATTATATGGGGTCCATTATTCTATTATTCTCTATAGAGCATTATATGGGGCTCATTATTCTGTATGGAGAATTATATGGGGTCCATTATTCTCTAGGGAGTATTATATGGGGTCCATTATTCTGTATGGAGCACAATATGGGGCCCATTATTCTGCATGGAGCATTGAATTGGAGCGCATTATTCTGTTTGAAGCAATATATGAGGTCCATTATTCTGTATGGAGCATTATATGGGGCCAATTATTCTGTATGAAGCAGTATACGGTATTGTTCTCATTATTCTGTATGTAGCATTATATGGGGCCCATTATACTGTATGGAGGACTATGAAGTTCCCATTATACCGTATGGGAGATTATATGGGGTCAGTATACCGTATGGAGGACTATACTGTCAGGTCTGCACTGTGCGCTGCCAGTTATCGCCGGTTTCTGAGCTATTGTAGAATTTACAATAGATATCACTCATGTAATGTAAGAAGTAAGTGAAATCTTTGGCCTTGTACTATATATATATATATATATATTTCTCTGCCGTATCTGCACCATGGGGCTTACGAAAGCCTGGAGCCGGCCCTGCTGTCTGCAACCAAAGAGAAAAAGCAGGAATTCTTCTCCTGTAGAGGCGAAAACTGGTGAAAATACAGGATAAAAGTAAAAAAAAATGACCAGGTATAGTGATATTCCAAAATGTACACACATGGCAGCTTATTCTTAAAAGTTACTTAAAATGATAATTTCCCTTTAAATATTGGAACCTCTCTCCAGCAGGGAACGGCAATCTCCATGAATAAAGTCCACTGCACTCGTTCTGATTATTATATTTAGCATACAAGGCAATATCGGTTTAGAATCGCCTCAGTCATTGTTATAAGATCGTTATGTTTCCGGGCATAAATCGTACGCTTGTAACATTGTGTATTCCTTAGTGTTGCAAATCTGAAATATTGTAAATTACAGTTTGGCTAAAAATATTCCTAAAAAATGCTAAGAGGAGAATCTTTACTCTGCTGTACAATATGTAGTGTGTCCCCTGTCCCCGCTGTGCCCCTTCACAGAGTATGGTGCCCCATAGTGCAATCCTCTACATAGTATGATGCCTTCACAGTGCCACCTCTACAGGGCCCCAACAATGATTTCCCTCTCACAGTAACCACCCACAGTGATTCCTCATAGATTTTGGTGCCTCCACAGCGCTTTCCCCCAAACATTATAGTTCCCCCATGGAGCATTATTGAGTAATTTGATAAGACTATTATTGTGTACGGTACAAATGATCATAGAATCATAGAATGGTAGAGTTGGAAGGGACCTCCTGGGTCATCTGGTCCAACCCCCTGCTCAAAGCAGGATTCACTAAATCATCTCAGATAGATGTCTGTCTAGCCTCTGTTTGAAGACGTCCATTGAAGGGGAACTCACCACCTCTCGTGGCAGCCTGTTCCACTCATTGATCACAATAACTGTCAAAAAGTTTTTTCTAATATCCAATCTGTCTCCTCCCATTCAGTTTCATCCCATTGCTTCTAGTCTTTCCTTGTGCAAATGAGAATAAATATGATCCTTCTATAATGTGACAGCCGTTGAGATATTTGTAGACAGCTATTAAGTCTCCTCTCAGTCTTCTTTTTTGCAAGCTAAACATTCCCAAATTCTGTAACCGATCCTTATAGGACATAGTTTGCAGACCGGTCACCATTCTGGTCTCTCTTCTCTGAACTTGCTCCAGTTTGTCAATATCTTTTTTTAAATGTGGTGCCCAAAACTGGACACAGTATTCCAGATGAGGTCTGACCAAAGAGGATGTAATGCACACACCCGGACTGACTGGCGTGTGCGTGTTTATGTAGTGATTCCACTGTGCAATGAACCGGAGAGTGCCTGGAGGGGCGTAACTAAGTATCTGCCCGATCCGACCAAGGTCGCACGACGGCATACGACGCCAGTGCACCAGGGAGAAACCGAGCAGAGGAACCAGGGTCTACTCCAGGTCAGACTCCGGACACCGCTGTTGACCCACACCGGGAAATACAGGAACAGGCAGACTAGAGCGCAGGCTGGGTAGGGTCCAGTACAGACTGGGAGACAAATTCGAAACCGCAGACGCGGTGGACAGAGCTGAGCAAAGCGAAAACCGCAGACACGGTGGACAGAGCTGAGCAAAGCGAAAACCGCAGACGCGGTGGACAGAGCTGAGCAAAGCGAAAACCGCAGACGCGGTGGACAGAGCTGAGCAAAGCGAAAACCGCAGACGCAGTGGACAGAGCTGAGCAAAGCGAAAACCGCAGACGCGGTGGACAGAGCTGAGCAAAGCGAAAACCGCAGACGCGGTGGACAGAGCTGAGCAAAGCGAAAACCGCAGACGTGGTGGACAAAGCTGAGCAAAGCGAAAACCGCAGACGCGGTGGACAGAGCTGTGCAAAACGAGCAGGAGTTAGGTACGAGTTCAGACTCTGCAGAAAAAGGGAAAGTACGGACATAGAGAAAAACAAAACAGGCTAGGAGAGTATTCAGACAAGAACAGACACAGCAGCAAGATACAGGAGCGGGTTCACACAGGCCTGGAAATACAGCCTCCAGGATAGGCAGAAGACAACAGGCCAGAAGACAATACAGTCGGGACACAGTTCAGACACGGGAACTGATACCGAAGGCAGGAAACATAAACGGGACCTGGCATATCAGTGACCAAAGGCCAACTGACAGAACACAATGCTCAGGCAGGGATTCATTGGAGCAACTGGGTTAAATACCAGATGGCAGACAGCAATAGGCTGAGGACGCACAAGGGGTGTGTCTGCAGCAGGTACAAAAAGCAGGAAGTGATCGGGCGCCGCCCTTAAGCAGCAGACACAGAGGCAAACAGACAGCATGGAGGGAAGCCAGGCTAGCAAACTGGACTGGAGATCAAGTGCGCGCTCTTGCACAGTGGGAGATGGACCACTATGCAAGGACGCCGCCAGGTATGTTACAGAGGAGTAAAGTGTGAAAATGACTTCACGTGATCTAGACTCTATGCTTCTGTTAATACATCCCAGAATAGTATTTGCCTTTTTTGCTGCTGCATCACACTGTTGACTCATGTTCAGTCTATGATCTATTAGTATACCTAAGTCTTTTTCACATGTGCTGTTGCTTAGCTGTATTCCTCTCATTCTGTATATGCTTTTTTCATTTTTATTGCCAAGATGTTGTACTTTGCATTTTTCCCTGATAAAAAAACATTCTGTTAGTTGCAGCCCACTGCTCCAGTTTATGTAGGTCTTTTTGAATCCTCTCTCTCTCTTCTCTGGTGTTAGCTATCCCTCCTAGCTTTGTGTCATCAGCAAATTTAATCAGTTTACCCTCAATTCCTTCATCTAAATCATTGATAAAGATGTTGAACAATACAGGTCCCAGGACAGAGCCCTGTGGTACCCCACTTGAGACATTCATCCAACTGGATGTGAAGCCATTTACGACCACTCTTTGAGTCCGATCACTAAGCCAGTTATGAATCCACCTAACAGTTGCCTTGTCCATTCCATACTTGGTCATTTTTTCAATAAGGATGGTGTGAGATACTTTGTCAAATGCTTTGCTGAAGTCAAGATATACTATATCTACAGCATTTCCCTGATCCACCCAGTCAGTGATTCTGTCATAGAAGGAAATTAAGTTAGTCTGACATGACTTGTTAGTTACAAACCCATGCTGACTCTGGTTAATCACTTCATTCTTATCCAGGTACTTACATACATGTTGTTTAATAATTTGTTCAAAGATCTTTCCTGGTATAGAAGTCAGACTCACCGGCCTATAGTTCCCTGGGTCCACCTTCTTCCCCTTTTTGAAGATAGGAACAACATTTGCTCTTCTCCAGTCTTCTGGGACTTCTCCTGTTCTCCAAGAATTTTCAAAGATTATGGAGAGTGGTTCTAAAATTTCTTCTACGATCTCCTTCAGTACTCTGGGGTGTAATTCATCTGGACCTGGAGACTTGAACTCATTTATGTTAGCTAAATATTCCCTTACAATCTTTCTGTTTACAAATAAGGTGGATTTTTCTATTCCTTTAATAGGACAGTGAAGATCAGTTGATGTTACATTTTCTTTCTGAGAGAAAACTGATGCAAAATAGGAATTAAAAAGTTCTGCCTTCTCAACATCCTTTCTTACCATTTCACCATTTTCATCCTGTAAAAATCCTATAGCATCTTTGACTTTTCTTTTACTTTTCACATACCCCCAAAATCCTTTTTTATTGCTTTTGACATCTCTTGTAAGCCTTAATTCATTGTCAGCTTTAGCTAACCTGATACGTGCCCTACAGGATCTGCAGACTGCATTATAATCTTCTTTAGATATGCCTCCCTCTTTCCATTAGATAAACATTTCTTTCTTTATTTTTAGCATGTGTTTAATTTCTGTGTTCATCCATCCTGGTTTCCTTAAATGCTTCCCATTTTTCCTACTTTTTGGGATTGTTAACGATTGTGCTTTGAGAATCTCATTTTTAAAAATTTCCCATCCTTCCAGGACATTTTTGTCCTTAAGGATATCCAGCCATTGGATCCCTCCTATTCTCTTTCTGAGTCGCTTAAAATCTGCCTTTCTGAAATCTAACCTTGAAGTTTCAGTCTTCACATGTCTTCCTCCTCTAGTTATCCAAAATTCTATAATAGCATGATCGCTGCCTCCTAGCGCCCCAGCCACTTTTACCTCCTCAATCATTTCCTCCCTGTTTATAAGGATTAGATCCAAAGTAGCAGATCCCTTTGTTTTCTCTCCTACCTTTTGGAAGATAAAGTTGTCAGCAAGAGAGGATAAGAATTTGCTTGACCTGTTAGCATTACTTGAGAGAGATTCCCAACAAATGTCTGGATAGTTGAAATCTCCCATGACCACTACGTCATATTTTTTGGAGAACTTGGTCATTTGATACATAAAGAGTTCATCCATATCTTCAGTTTGCCCAGGTGGCCTGTAGTAAATGCCTACAATGGTGTCCTTTCTGTTGTTCTCTCCTTGTATTCTTGCCCAAACAGTTTCCACAAAACTCCCAGTCTCTGCTTCAATCTCTGTGCAGATATACGCTTTTCTAACATACTGTAGCATCGGCGTCTCTGCCCCGTACTAGGCAGAGACGCCGTCCCTCTCACCTCTCCGCTCCTGGCGCGGCGTCCTCCAGCGCTTCTCTTCCCGCTGCTTCCGGCACGCGCTCCTTCCCCGACAGTGTGCTTAGGGCGCGCGCGCGCTCCCCCTCTCTTAAAGGGACCGCGCGCGCCGTCCTAAGGAGTCCCCGGCCAATTGCCGGAGGACCTCCCATATTTAAGGCACCTCCTCCAAAATGGAGGTGCCCGAGCAATGTTGTTGCAAAACCTTCACTCTGCTTCAGCCCTCAGGTCCCGTTACCAGTTACCTGCCAGTCACCTGCCATATTCCTGCCTGTTTCCTGCCAGTCACCTGCCAGATTCCTGCTTGATACCCGCCTGATATCCGTTTACCTGCTTGCAAGCCAGCGGTCCGACGGTCTGCCTTCCGACACCTGTCAGTCTGTCTATGGACCAGCCTGCCCGCTCACCTGGGAGCGCTCATCTGCTACCTGCCTGCTAGCCTACCTGGAGGCTCCGCCGTCACTTGCCGTGACCACCTGCCTGTCCAGAGACTCTTGCCTGCTCACCTGGGAGCGCTCATCTGCTACCTGCCTGCTAGCCTACCTGGAGGCTCCGCCGTCACTTGCCGTGACCACCTGCCTGTCCAGAGACTCTTGCCTGCTCACCTGGGAGCGCTCACCTGCTACCTGCCTGCTAGCCTACCTGGAGGCTCTGCCGTCACTTGCCGTGACCACCTGCCTGTCCAAAGACGCTTGCCCGCTCACCTGGGAGTGCTCACCAGCCACCTGCCTGCTGTCCTTCTACCCAGAGACTGTCCCTGTCACTTGCCGTGACTACCTGCCCTTCTACCCAGAGACTGTCCCTGTCACTTGCCGTGACTACCTGCCCTTCTACCCAGAGACTGTCCCTGTCACTTGCTGTGACTACCTGCCCGTCTTCCCTGGGAGTCACCCCTTCCTTACAAGGACCGCCCCCTTGTATAGTTGCTCAGAGGTTCCGCCTCCCAGACCCGTTACAGTTTGCTCGGGCCATGGAACCCGGTGGCCTCCAGATCTCCGATCTGCACCAGGAAGTCTTACGTCAGAAAACTCAGCAGGAGGTGGTACTGTCCAATCTACGGTCCGTTAACTCTCGTCTAGGCGCATTGTGTGACTTGTCTATGTCTACCTCTGGTCCAGCCGTGCCCATTCCTGCGGTACCGCAATCCAGTCCCTTCATGGTACCCGACTATGGACCTCGGCTTCTGGCACCTCCACGCTTTGCCGGCGAACCTACTTTAGCTCGGGGTTTCATAAACCAGTGCACCCTGCACTTTGAGCTATTGGCATACCAGTTCATCTCTGACCGGGCCAAGGTGGCCTTCATCATGTCCCATCTTACTGGGGAGGCACTGGCATGGCTAAATTCCCTGTGGGAGAGAGGGGATCCCCTGGTGTCCGACCTGCCGTCTTTCCTCGCTGCTTTCCGGAAAGTCTTCGATGAACCTGGACGGAAAACCTCTTCTGCCTCCTCTCTGCTACGTCTCCGCCAAGGGAGTCTCACCGTGGGCCAATATGCCATACGGTTCCGCACCCTTGCTTCTGAGCTTGCCTGGGAAAATGAGGCTCTGGTGTCCGTCTTCTGGGAGGGTCTTTCCGGTCGGATTAAGGACGAGTTAGCTGGTCGGGACATTCCTACCACTCTGGATGACCTGGTGTCACAAGCTACCTGGATTGGCATCCGGTTCCAAGAACGTGCCAAAGAGACTACCTGGGAGAAAGACTTTTCTTGCTCTGCTCCTACTTCCCTGAGACCTGCCTCTCAATCAGTCACTCCGCGGGCGCCCTCGCCTGAACCTATGCAGATCGACCAGACCAAGATGGTCAGATCTCGCCAAGAATCTCGCCGAGCCGAGGGAAGCTGTTTCTATTGTGGCAGTATGGAGCACTTCATCCGTTCCTGCCTGGAGAAGCCGGGAAACGCCAGTGTCTAGGACCGCTCGGAGAGGTCGTCCTAGACAAAAGTAAGCCCTCTCCGTCTCTGACTTTACCGGTCTCTATTGCTTGGGAAGAGAACCGTCACTTTGAACTTGCCCACCTGGATTCTGGAGCTGCTGGAAACCTCATCTCCCAGTCTCTGGTAGAGAGATACCGTATTCCCACCAAGTCCCTGGCTGAACCATTATCAGTCGCCTCCGTGGATGGAAGACTTCTCTCGGAGACCATCTTGCTCGTCACTGAACCCATAACCCTGCAGGTGGGAATGCTGCACTCTGAGGAAATCTCATTCCATGTGTTGTCCGGACTTTCTCACTCCCTGTTGCTAGGTCTACCTTGGCTCCAGACACACGAACCCGTATTGAACTGGCGATCCGGTGAAGTACTCCGATGGGGTCCAGACTGCCATAGGACCTGCCTGGTTCCGGTCCGCCCAGCTCGCCCTCCGCCTACTCCAGCTAATTTACCAGGTCTCCCGGCTCTTACTGGCCCTATGCGGACGTCTTCGGTAAGAAGGAAGCAGAGACGTTGCCACCCCATAGGCCATATGACTGCCCGATCGACCTGGTACCTGGCACCACTCCTCCCCGTGGGCGTATCTACCCGTTGTCTGCAGCCGAGACCCGGGCCATGTCTGAGTACATTGAAGAGAATCTGGCTAGGGGATTTATCCGGAAATCTACCTCCCCGGCTGGAGCCGGATTCTTCTTTGTCAAAAAGAAAGACGGCTCTCTACGCCCCTGTATTGACTATAGAGGACTCAATCAGATCACGGTTAAAAATAAATACCCCCTTCCGCTCATCTCTGAGTTATTTGATCGTCTTAAAGGCGCCAGGATCTTCTTCAAGCTGGATCTACGTGGAGCGTATAACCTGGTCCATATCCGTCAGGGAGACGAGTGGAAAACAGCATTTAATACCCGGGACGGACACTATGAGTACCGTGTGATGCCCTTCGGTCTCTGCAATGCTCCCGCCGTCTTCCAAGAACTGGTCAACGACATCTTCCGTGACCTTCTTTACTCCTGCGTGGTGGTATACCTGGACGACATCTTGGTCTTCTCTCCGGATCTTCCCACACACCGGAGGGATGTTCGTCAGGTCCTGCTTAGGCTCAGGCAGAACCACCTCTATGCTAAATACGAGAAGTGCCTTTTTGAGCAGACCTCTCTTCCTTTCCTGGGCTATGTTATCTCCCAGACAGGCTTGCGAATGGATCCCGAGAAGCTCTCTGCTGTCCTAAAGTGGCCCCGTCCGGAGGGCTTGAAGGCGATACAGCGATTCCTTGCCGTGACCACCTGCCTGTCCAGAGACTCTTGCCTGCTCACCTGGGAGCGCTCACCTGCTACCTGCCTGCTAGCTTACCTGTAGGCTCTGCCGTCACTTGCCGTGACCACCTGCCTGTCCAAAGACTCTCGCCCGCTCACCTGGGAGCGCTCACCAGCCACCTGCCTGCTTTCCTTCTACCCAGAGACTGTCGCTGTCACTTGCTGTGAGTACCCGTCCTTCTACTCAGAGACTGTCCCTGTCACTTGCCGTGACTACCTGCCCTTCTACCCACAGACTGTCCCTGTCACTTGCCGTGACTACCTGCCCTTCTACCCACAGACTGTCCCTGTCACTTGCCGTGACTACCTGCCCTTCTACCCACAGACTGTCCCTGTCACTTGCCGTGACTACCTGCCCTTCTACCCAGAGACTGTCCCTGTCACTTGCCGTGACTACCTGCCCGTCTTCCCTGGGAGTCACCAGCTTCCTTACAAGGACCGCCCCCTTGTATAGTTGCTCAGAGGTTCCGCCTCCCAGACCCGTTGCACATACAATGCGACACCTCCTCCTCATTTATCAAGTCTGTTTCTTGCAAATAAGTTGTATCCTTTTAGCCTTGTGTTCCAATCATGTGTATCGTCCCACCAAGTTTCAGTGATTCCAATGACATCATTTTTCTTTTCCTGCGTTAGTAGTTCCAATTCTCCTTGTTTGTTTCCCATGCTTTGTGCATTTGTGCGACACTTTTACTCTTTAGGGTACTCACTCTGAGGTTCACTATTACCATCTGTTGGGCACAATTACTTTTAGGGGCACCATCTGTCTGGCACTGTTGGTTTCTGTGGCACTATCTGTGTAGATCTCTTTCAGTTGCTATTTCTAGTAAGTTTTGATGTATTGGCTATGTGCGCACGATCAGGAAAATTTCTGCAGCGTTCCTGCATCTATTGGTAGCAAAAACGCTGAGATAATTACGCAGCGTTTTGATGCGTTTTCATGTGTTTTTTTATGTGGTTTTGCCTGCAGATTTGCCATGCGTTTTTCCAGTGCATTGTATAGAAAAAATGCAGGCAAAAACGCAAAAAGAATGGACATGCTGCTTCTTTTTCTGCACATGAAATTCAGTCAGGATAAATTCTGATCAAAGAACTTGCAAAATGTCATAGGAAACCATGGGAGAAGGTTTACAATGCATTTTTGGCCCATTTCTGTGCAGACAAAACGCACCAAAAACGCACTGTGTGCACTTTGGGTCACTGCGCTTCACTGCAAGTGCAGTAATGGGGAAAATGGGGCAACAGTAAAGAATTAGTGATATCAAAATAGATGGATAAGGTGGTGGAAATGTGAGAAGTCAAACATGTCTGTGTTGAAATCCCTACAGATGAGTTGAGGCTAGAAGAAGTCGTAATGGTGGTCTGGACCAGATGGAAAAGATAAGAAAAGTGAATGGCTCCAACTAGAAAGAAGGTGAACATTAAGTCACTTAATATAACTGTATGACTATGTATGACTGTGAGACCTCTTATATGCTTGGCAGAACTGAGATCTAACACCATAAGGATGGAGTATAGTGGTAATGTTTAGTCTTTTTATAGTGTGTTTATTTTGTAACAGTTTGGTGGTGCAATTAAGTTACATTAAGCTACATTGTCACATAATCATTTCACGCATTTTACTCCCATCTTTACACTAAATATCTTATCAAGTCTCCTCTGTGACCTTATCAGTGATTCTATATAATAATATGGCCCGTCTGTACCTCCCTATAGGAGTAGTGCTCTCCACTAGTGCCATCTCTGTGCCCCCATATAGTACTAGTGCCCTCTGTGCCTCTATACAGTATTAGTGCCCTCTCTGTGCCCCCATATAGTACTAGTGCCATCTCTGTGCCCCCATATAGTACTAGTGCCCTCTGTGCCTCCATACAGTACTAGTGCCCTCTCTGTGCCCCCATATAGTATTAGTGCCCTCTCTGTGCCCCCATATAGTACTATTGCTCTCTCTGTGCCCCCATATAGTAATAGTGCCCCTCTGCGTACCCATAAAGTACTAGTGCCCTCTCTGTGCCCCCATATAATACTAGTGCCCTCTCTGTGCCTCCATATAGTACTAGTGCCCTCTCTGTGCCTCCATATAGTACTAGTGCCCTCTCTGTGCCCCCATATAGTACTAGTGCTCTCTCTGTGCACCCATATAGTAATAGTGCCCCCTCTGTGCACCCATAAAGTACTAGTGCCCTTTCTGTGCCTCCATACAGTACTAGTGCCCTCTCTGTGCCTCCATATAGTACTAGTGCCCTCTCTGTGCCTCCATGTAGTACTATTGCCCTCTCTGTACCCCCATATAGTACTAGTGCCCTCTCTGAGCCCTCATATAGTACTAGTGCTCTCTCTGTGCCCCCACATGGTGCTAGTGCCCTCTCTGTGCCCCTGTATAGTACTATTGTCCTCTTTGTGCCCCCGTATAGTACTAGTGCCCTCTCTGTGCCCTCATATAGTACTAGTACCCTCTCTGTGGCTCCATGTAGCAATAGTGCCCCCTCTTTGTTTGTATAGAGTAATAAGACCCCCTTGTGACTCTGAATAGTATTAGTCCTGGCTCCGTGCCCCCATATAGTAATAGTGCCATCTCTGTGCCTGAGGATATGTATATTGTTATAGATAATGTGGACCCAAGTGTCCGAAAATCAGAAGAGCCAAATGATATTGGTCAGAATGTAAAGATGGGTGGTCCGGCACTGAATATAATATAACTGAACAGGAATATAGAGAACATTATTACATTCAATATTCTCAGTCTTTATATTCTCCCCATCTGTAAATACAATGTTCCTTTTACCCTTTACACCTATGTAGTAAAGGTCATAGTCGCCTCTATGTCTTATTCTAGAACAATGGGAATCTTCTTCTCCAGGCCCATGTAAATAGCGTTTTTCTGATACAAATGTGATGTGAGCAAAACATTAAAAATATTTTCAGTTCTTTACAGTCCATTTTTATTGGGCCTCGTTCAGACGAGCGTATTATACCGACCTGTGCTCTCTGCACCACAGACCGCACCCGCGCCCAGTATAGCCAATGTCCAGATATTCCACACATGGACCAACAATGTGAGTGGAGACAGTCACTTCATGGGCAAGACCTTCCTAAATGGTATCTAACAGGACTGACGGCCGCTGATTGACTGCAGCGCTTATGTGGCACAATGACGCAAGATTGCCGGGGACACGGCGCTCGGGGCAGAGAAGCAGCATCAGTCCGACAGAAAATGTGCTTTTTTCTTATTTTATTCAGCACAATAGGGGCATTCAGAAGGAGATGTCAGTAGTAAAGACCCCTGTAACTCAGTCCAGTGTTTGGTGTAAAGCATGGAGGTAATAACCAAAAAGGTTCAGGTACATTTTAGAGCGTTTTTTTTCGTTTTTTTTCTCCCCTTCTTCCAAGACTCATATAACTTTTTTATTTTTCTGTCTACTTAGCCGTATGAGGGCTTGTATTTTGAGGAACGAGTTGTACTTTTCAAAAAAATAATTTATTTTATCATGTGATGTACTGGAAACAGGAAGAAATTGCAAAAAAAAGTGCAATTTCACAATTGTTTTTTCATTTTTTTATTTATCATATTCACTATATGGAAAAATGATCTGGCAATATAATTCTCCGCTCCACCTGCGGCTGTTAAAGGCACTTGATGGCTGATTAAATGAACTATCATCTGCAGAAAAAGATGCATGCTCAGCGCTGGAGCCCACATCAAATGCAGTGACACAACTTATGACGTAACTATGTCATATGTCGTGAAGGAGTTAACCTGTCCTATCAAAGACATTGAGAGTCACTCAAGTTAGGAGAGTTGGACTCCACTGTCTGAATATTTACCAGTTATAAGCTCATCCACGGGCCAGAGAACGCCCATCAGGGACACTTGTACTGAAGCAGATGGGGTACGGCCATCACTGTGCATCCCTGTAACTGTGTTCAATAAGGTAACGAGCAGCCGGCACACTTTCTCATACAATCATATGTGACGTCCTCTTACTCGAAAAAGCCTGTGTTTACCCTGGGTGATGGGGGACTCGGTGTCGGGTCCTATGATGAAGAGATGGGGTGCAGCCGTGGCCCGGACCCGACCCGTGCTCAGGCCCGTCACATTAAAAAGAGATGGTGTGGGCTCATCCGGGTTGAGTGGCTGATTAACGACTACGCCACCTGTGGTGCCTGGTGAAGGGCCACCAGCGCCGCTACAGTCTGCTGAGGCCTGGTTTTACGGCTGCCAGAGTTCTTACTACTCCCCACAGGCGGAGCGTGGCCTCAGGGCAGAGGGACAGGAGGATGGGGGTAGTAGTAGAGGGAGACTGGCACCGCGTCATGCGGTGTGGCGCAGAATAAACATCCTAAGGAGTCCCCGGCCAATGGCGGGAGGACCTCTCATATAAAAGGCACCTCCTCCAAAATGGAGGTGCCCGTGCAAGGTTGTAGCTTTGTGTTCTAAACCCTGCTTCAGCCCTCAGGTCCCGCTGCTAGTCTGACTACCAGTCCGCCAGCCTGACTACCAGTCCTGTCCGCCAGCCTGACTACCAGTCCAGTCTGCCAGCCTGACTACCAGTCCAGTCCGCCAGCCTGACTACCTGTCTCCGCCAGCCAAGTACAGTCTCCAGCCCGATGGTCTGCCTACGGTCCAAACCCGCCAGTCTGTCTATGGGCAAGGCTTGCCTGCCTACCCAGAGAACATACCAATTACCTGCCAGTTACCTGCCGTGCCTAACAGCCAGCCTACCTGGAGGCTCCTGCCAGTTACCCGTGGTGTCTACCAGTCCGTCTACCCGGATCACCTGTCAGCCTGCCTGCCGTGCTCATCCGCTGTACCGGTCAGTCCCTACCTTCTGACCCGTGGAAGTCACCTGCTCTCATACAAGGACTGGCCCAAAGTAGCACCTGGTCCCTCTGCTCGGTCCTTCCTTGGTTCACGGAGTCGATTGAGCCGCCGTGCGACCTTGGTCAGTCCGAGTTGATACCTAGTCATGCCCCTCTGGTCCCTCCTTGCACCACTGTACAGAGGTTCCACCACCCAGATCCGTAACAGTTTGCACGGGCCATGGAACCCAGTGGCCCCCAGGCTCCTTCGCTTGCTGACGTGTACCAGGAGGTTTCTCGTCAGAGATCCCAACAGGAAACCATCCTGACCTACCTGCGGTCTGTCAACTTTCGCCTGGACACGCTGCCTGTCACACCAGTGTCCGCCTCGAGCCAAGCGACACCCGCTCCTGTGGCGCCTCTGCCTACCTGTGCTATAGCATCCAGCTCAGGACCCCGGCTCTCTGCGCCTCCTTGTTTTGGGGGTGACCCCGTCTTATGTCGGGGTTTTCTGAACCAGTGCACGTTGCACTTTTAACTACTGGCACATCAGTTTCCCTCCGACCGGGCCAAGGTGGCATTCATCATGTCTCACCTCACCGGGGAAGAATTGGCATGGCTAAACCCTCTATGGGAGAGAGGGGATCCCCTGGTGTCCGATCTTCCGGATTTCCTCACTGCCTTCCGGAAGGTCTTCCATGAGCCTGGATGAAGGATTTCTACTGCCTCCTCATTGCTCCGACTCCGCCAAGTGAGTCTCACCATGGGCCAGTATGCCATACAGTTCCGTACCCTTGCTTCTGAGCTTGCCTGGAATGACGAGGCCCTGGTGTCCACCTTCTGGGGGGGTCTTTCCGGATGGAAAAAGAACGAGCTAGCCTGCCGGGACATTCCTACCACCCTGGATGACCTGGTGTCACTAGCTGCACGGATTGACATCCGTTTCCTGGAACGAGCTAAGAAGACAACTGGTAGAGAAGATTTCCTCGTCTTGCTCCGGTTTTCCAGAAACTTGCCTCCCACCCTGCAACTCCCCAGGCACGCTCGCCCAAAAACATGCAGATCAACCAGACCAAGATGGTCAAGTCTCGCCAAGAAATACGCCGTGCCGAGGGGAGCTGCTTCTACTGTGGTAGTAAGGAGCATCTGATCCGTTCCTGCCCGGAGAAGCCGGGAAACTCCAGTGTCTAGGACCACTCGGAGAGGTTGTCCTAGGCAAGAGTAAATCCTCTCCGTTCTTGACTCTATCCATTTCTATTTCCTGTGGAGAGAACCGCTTCTTTGAAACCGCCCACCTGGATTCCGGAGCCGCCGGGAATCTCATTTCTCAGTCCCTTGTAGAGAAGTATCAGATTCCCACCAAACCTCTGGCTGAACCATTGGCAGTCGCTTCCGTGGATGGAAGACTCCTTCCGGTGACCATCATGCTCGTCACAGAGCCTGTGACCCTTCAGGTGGGAATGTTGCTGACGCGCCCCCTGGGAACCGGGCCTTGTAGATGCTGTTGGTTGTAGTCACCGTGGCAGTGACCCGGTCTGTGACCCAGGGCGGTCAAACCAGGGTAGTTTATGTGAATCTGTTTGTATAGTCCGACTACGCCACCTGTGGAATGCGGTTATTGGGAACCGCCGCTGCGGAGCAGTCCCCTGAAGCTGGTGGTATGTTCAGCAAGGTGATGTGACTCCCCACAGGAAGAGTTTAGCTTCAGGCAGCGTGTATGCATGATGGTGGTGATAGTGCCTGGATCAGTAATAATAACACGGAGTCTTTGCATTGCAGTCCTAGGGTCTTTACAGGTGGTAATTATATAGGCCCAACGGGAGTACTTGCTAGGGATGAGGGCCTGGTCAGTCTGGGAGCAATCCTAGAATTCCCCTGGCCAGGTGGAGTTGTAGGCCTGCCGTTCTGACTGTACTCTTTTGGCTATCCCGCTTATAGTCGTGTTGTAGCCCACGTCCCTGAGTGTAACGTGCTGCTCACCCGTATGGCTGGCGACTCGGATCCCGTGTATTCCTCGCTCCTCTGTGGCGGTACTGGTCCTTTCGTGTGGCTGAGCCTCCGGGCTTCTGTTGGCCAGGAGACCTACAATCTCCTGCCGTGCGGTTTCTGCTACTGGACTTGAAGGGTCCCACAGCCTCGGACTCCGGTGTCCGGTTCTCGGTGTGTGCTCTGGCTAGGACGAGCTCTGCCAGCTCCAGTCCTCAGCTCCTTGCTCCTTCGTGTCCTATCTGACTCCTGACACTGACTACACTCAGACTGACTAACCCCGCCTCCAGATCCAGTTATATAGGGCAGGATCCTCCCCTTTCTGGTCTGGAGCAGGAGTGTGTTGCTTGTAGTGTGTTCCCTGACCAGGAAACTCCTGTTTTGCTCCCAGACATGGTATTACTACCACTGTGGCAACCAGACCCCCTGGGGTGCCACATTGCACTCGGAGAGGATCTCCTTCTATGTGCTATCCGGACTCTCTCACTCCCTATTGCTAGGTCTACCCTGGCTACAGAGACATGAACCCGTTCTGAATTGGCGATCCACTGAGGTGCTCCGTTGGGGGCAGGATTGCCATGAGACCTGCCTGGTTCTGGTTCGCCCGGTTCGACCTCCGTCTACTCCGGCCAATTTACCTGGTCTACCGGCACCCATAGGCCATATGATTGCCCTATCGACCTGGTACCCAGTGCCACTCCACCCCGTGGGCGTATCTACCCCTTGTCGCTGGCCGAAACCCGGGCCATGTCGGAGTGCATCGAAGAAAATCTGGCTAGGGGATTCATCCAGAAATCTACCTCCCCGGTTGGAGCTGGATTCTTCTTCGTAAAAAAGAAAGACGGCTCACTACGCCCCTGTATCGATTATAGGGGACTTAAGCAAATTATTATCAAAAATAAATACCCCCTGCCACTCATCTCAGAGCTGTTCGACCGCCTTAAAGGTGCGAAGATCTTCTCCAAGCTCGATCTTCGTGGGGAGTATAACTTGGTCCGGATCCGCCAAGGAGACGAGTGGAAAATGGCATTCAATACCAGGGACGGTCACTATGAATACCGTGTGATGCCCTTCGGTCTCTGTAATGCTCCAGCCGTCTTCCAAGAACTAGTTAATGACATCTTCCGTGACCTCTTATATTCGTGCGTGGTGGTGTACCTGGATGACATCTTGGTCTTCTCTCCGGATCTACCCACACACCGGAGGGATGTTCGTCAGGTCCTGCATAGGCTCAGGCAGAATCACTTATACGCAAAATTTGAGAAATGCCTCTTCGAGCAGACCTCTCTTCCGTTCCTGGGCTATATTATCTCTAAAACCGGTCTACGGATGGACCCCGAGAAGGTCTGTGCCGTCTTAAAGTGGCCCCGACCGGAGGGGTTGAAGGCAATTCAGCGATTCCTGGGCTTCGCTAACTATTACTGCCTATTCATCCCGCATTTCTCTTCCCGGACTGCACCCATCTCTGCACTCACCCGTAAGGGTGCTAATCCTAAGGAATGGACGTCCGAAGCGGAGGAGGCCTTCCTCTCCTTAAAACAAGCCTTCTCTTCTGCCCCAGTGCTGCACCATCTGGATTGCAACAAACAGTTCCTTCTGGAGCTTGATGCTTCCTCTTCCGGAGCCGGAGCTGTGCTCACCCAGAAATCTCCGTCCAGGAGAATGGTAACCGGCGGCTTCTTCTCCAAGCTTTTCTCCTCGTCCGAGCGCAACTATTCCATAGGTGACCGAGAACTGCTAGCCATCAAATTGGCGCTGGAGGAGAGGCGTTACCTGCTAGAGGGGGCTCTGCACCCGGTGGTCATCTATACTGACCACAAAAACCTGGCATATCTACAAAATGCCCAAAGACTCAATCCACGTCAGGCCCGGTGGTCTTTGTTCTTCGCCCGTTTCAACTTTACCCTTCATTACCGCCCTGCGGATAAGAACGTTAAAGCCGACGCTTTGTCCCGATCCTTCCTGTCTTCTGATCAAGAGGAGGAGCCTATGCATGTCATCGATCCCTCCAAAGTAATGAATGTGGCTCCGTTGGACTTGTCTCGTCTCCCACACGGTAAGACGTTTGTAGCGGTTCTTCACTGGGGTCATTCATCTAAATTAGCCGGCCATGCTGGCCAGAGGAGGACCTTCCTGCTCATTACCCGGCATTACTGGTGGTCTTCACTGCGCAAGGATGTTGTAGACTTCGTCACGGCCTGTTCATCCTGTGCCCGCAACAAGGTTCCCAGACGTCTTCCAGCCGGCCGTCTCCTGCCTTTTCCCGTACCTGCTGCCCCGTGGCAACACATTGCTATGGACTTTATTACTGATCTCCCTGTTTCTGCCGATTGTACTGTCATTTGGTGGACGCTGACTGTTTTTCTTAAATGGCCCACTTTATCCCTCTGCCTGGTCTCCCGTCTACATCTGTGCTGGCTAAGGACTTCATCCATCATATCTTTCGTCTCCACGGCTTACCCCTCCACATTGTGTCTGATCGAGGGGTCCAGTTTACTTCGCGCTTCTGGAGAGCTACGTGTAAGCTGCTGGATGTCTCTCTGGATTTCTCCTTGGCTTTTCATCCTCAGTCCAATGGACAAGTGGAACGTATCAACCAGATCCTTACCAGCTTCCTCCGGTACTTCGTCAACGCTCACCATACCGATTGGGTAGAGCTCCTACCATGGGCCGAGTTCTCCTATAATAACCATGAGAGCGAATCTTCTTCCAAGTCCCCGTTCTTTGTTGTCTACGGTCAACACCCCCGGATTCTGTTTCCCGTCTCCACTTCAGTGGACAATCCTGCCGTGGAGTCTCTGGTCAGCGAATTTTCCACCATTTGGGAGGACACTAGATCCGCACTTCTTCAATCCTCCGAGCAGATGAAAAGACATGCTGATAAGAGAAGTCTGGATCCGCCTCAATTCCGTCCGGGAGACAAGGTTTGGCTCTCCTCCAAACATGTTCATCTCAAAATACCTTTTTATAAGTTGGGTCCATGGTTCATCGGTCCATTTGAAGTTCTCAAGCAAATCAATCCAGTGGCCTACAAGTTAAAACTCCCGGCCACCTTACGGATTCCAAACTCCTTCCACGTATCTCTCCTCAAACCGGTTGTTCTTAATTCTATTTCCGACAATCCAGGTACCTCCCCAGCTCCGGTCTCCGCTGAGGACGTCTATGAGGTAGAGAACATTCTGGCCACCAAGAGGGTAAGAGGAAAAACCTTTTTTCTGGTGGATTGGAAGGGGTTTGGCCCAGAGGAGAGAACTTGGGAACCCAGGGAGAACATCGACGCCCCGCTTCTTCTTGAAAAAAATTTTTGGACCTAAAGAAGAGGGGGCGTAAAGGGGGGGTACTGTATCATCGGCGTCTCTGCCCTCTGACAGGCAGAGATGCCGTTCCCCTTACCGCCGCGCTCCGGGCCTTGCGTCTTCTGGCCCTCCTGCTGCTGCTGGAGTGCACAGCTTCCCTAGCACTGTGCTTAGGGCGCGCGCATGGTCCCTCCCTCTTAAAGGGGCCACGCGCCGTCCTAATGAGTCCCCGGCCAATGGCCGGAGGACCTCTCATATAAAAGGCACCTCCTCCAAAATGGAGGTGCCCGTGCAAGGTTGTAGCTTTGTGTTCTAAACTCTTCTTCAGCCCTCAGGTCCCGCTGCTAGTCTGACTACCAGTCCACCAGCCTGACTACCAGTACAATCCACCAGCCTGACTACCAGTCCAGTCCGCCAGCCTGAATACCAGTCCAGTCCTCCAGCCTGACTACCAGTCCAGTCCGCCAGCCTGACTACCTGTCTAAGCCAGCCAAGTACACTCTCCAGCCCGATGGTCTGCCTACGGTCCAAACCCGCTAGACTGTCTATGGGCCAGGCTTGCCTGCCTACCCGGAGAACGTACCAGTTACCTGCCAGTTACCTGCTGTGCCTACCAGCCAGCCTACCTGGAGGCTCTTGCCAGTTACCCGTGGTGTCTACCAGTCCGTCTACCCGGATCACCCGTCAGCCTGCCTGCCGTGCTCATCCGCTGTACAGGTCAGTCCCTGCCTTCTGACCCGTAGAAGTCACCTGCTCTCATACAAGGACTGGCCCAGAGTAACACCTGGTCCCTTTGCTCGGTCTTTCCCTAGATCACGGAGTCGATTGAGCCGCCGTGCGACCTTGATCAGTCCGAGTTGATACCTAGTCACGCCCCTCTGGTCCCTCCTTGCACCGCAGCACAGAGTTTCCACCACCTGGATCCGTTACAGTCATTAGTCATCTGCACTGCAAACCTCCTAATGTGGAAGTGAGCGGCAACAGATTACTCCTTTATGCCCCATCCCCCTGATGATGCCTGAGAGCCGGCGAAACATGTTGGGGGTCTATATATTTATAGATGGAGAGAGACAGGACCTGAATTACAATTACGGTGACAATCTACCTGTATATAACTAATGGCTGACTGCAGCAGTAAATCATACAGTGTATTCAGTGCCTGTGAACGTGATACAAATGCACAAAGGAGCATTAATAATGGGGTCACTCATTCATGGGGGTTTTATTGTTTTGTTTGGGTTATATGTAAATAATATTAATAAAAGCGACACTATAAAGAGAAAGAAGATTTCAGTGACCCCAGAGCTGAGTTATAATAAGGTAAAAGGCACAGCAGTGACCCGTCCTTCCCTGGGGTTGTGGTGGGATTACTGTATATCACATGTGATCGGCCATTGGTAACGGTACAACCTGTATTATATATATCACTGATGGCTTTATTATATACTTCCCCAATATCACCATATTCCTGTCTTCATACATAGTATATTCTGTGTCAGAGCACATATAACACCCTTCATGCTTAGTACACATGTAATAATACTACTGTAACTACATAACATCACCATCTACAGCCGGCCACATGCTCATTACATGGTGCAAATGGCAGAACTGCACCAACCAGAGTGCCTTATACCAGTGCCAGTCAGGACCTCTATATAAGGGACTGCTCCATCATGTGTCCCCCGCACACAGTAACCACATACACAGTACAATAGTGCTATAAGACTCCATCCACACTGTACATATAACTGCCAATGACACCTGTCCGGTCTGGTGTTGGCTGTTTGGTAAAGTATATTATCCCCTTTCCCTTTCTCTATTGGGCACCAGTATTTGTATATATATATATATTGTATATACGCGCCCTCCATCCTGGTATATATGTCCCTCATCCTGGGCCCCATCCTGGTATATACAGTGATACAGGGATGTGAAAAAGTGTTTGCCCCCTTCCTGATTTCTTATTCTTTTGCATGTTTGTCACACTTAAATGTTTTAGATCACAAAACAAATTTAGATATTAGACAAAGATAACAAAATGCAAAATGCAGTTTTTAAATGAAGGTTTTTATTATTAAGAGAAATAGAAATCTAAACCTACAAGGCCCTGTGTGAAAAAGTGATTGCCCCCTAAACCAAATAACTGGTTGGGCCACCCTTAGCAGCAACAACTGCAATCAAGAGTTTGCGATAACTGGCAATGAGTCTTTTACAATGAGGATTTCTCTGGAGGAATCTTGGCCCACTCATCTTCGCAAAAGTTTTGTAATTCACCCACACTGGAGAGTTTCCGAGCATGAACCGCCTTTTTAAAGTCATGCCTCAGCATCTCAATCGGATTAAGGTCAGGACTTTGACTAGGCCACTCCAAAGTCTTAATTTTGTTTTTCTTAAGCCATTTAGAGGTGGACTTGCTGGTGTGTTTTGGATCATTGTCCTACTAATGCACCCCATAGTCATATATAGTAGTATAATGCATGCCTATAGTCATTCATAGTAGGATAATGCACCCCCATAGTCATATATAGTCATATATAGTAGTATAATGCACCATCATAGTCATACATACTATTATAATGCACCCCATAGTCATTCATAGTAGTATATTGCATATATAGTAGTATAATTCACTCCATAGTCAAATATAGTAGTATAATGAACCCCCATAGTCATATAAAGCAGTATAATTCACCCTGTAGTTATACTTTGGCAGTATAATGCACCCCCATAGTCATATACAGTAATATAATTCACCCCATAGTCATAAATAGTAGTATAATGCTTCCACATATTCATACATAGTAGTATAATGCACCACCATAGTCATATATAGTAATATAATGCTCCCACATAGTCATATATATTAGTATAATGCACCCTATAATCATATATACTGTATTAGTATAATGCATCCCATAATCATATATAGTAGTAAAATGCACCCCTATAGTCATATATATTAGTATAATGCACCACCATAGTCATATGACTAGCCCCCTGGGCCGTGGGGCACGCGGATCCGGGCGATAGGGGAACGATGGGGGGAGTAGTAGTGGCGGCCCGGTCCCGCGGCTCAGGGTGGTCAGGCCAATGGTAGTCTGCTACGTGCTTCAGATAATGTCCGACTACGCCACCTGTGGATTGCGGTTATTAGGAACCGCCGCTGCATGCAGACCGCTGGGGCTGATGAGGTGTGCAGCTAGGGTAGTTTGACTCCCCACGGGAAGAGTGCGGCCCCAGGGCAGTGTAGTGGATGGTGGGAGTGATGGTGGTGAAGGTCCCAGTACCAGTAGTGCCGGAGGAGCGAAGGAGCACACGGACAACAAGTTACAGTCCAGGGTCTTTACTCACAGTTCGTTTGTTCCGGGTCACTTCCGTCGGCAGTGACCGCCCGAGCCGTGCTGCGTCCACCAGGTGAGGGGCTCGGTCAACTCCCAGGCAGTTCAGGAGCATGGCACAGGACCCCCTTTAATCCTTTCTCTGGCCTGCCTCACCAGTGACCCACTTTTGTCCAGCTGCCGCGGACTCGTGCGGTTAAACGTGGGCCCCGTCCTCCGCTGTCCTATATGGTGCCTTCCTAGCAGGTTTGATGAGGTGTCGCACCAATAGATGATCATGACGACCGGTCTTTGGCTGAGGGTAGTTTCTCCTCCACCAACTTGGGATCCGGTACCCTTAATCTGCCAGACCCTTCACCCTGGATTCTCGTGGGTTCTTAGGGTCCCTTCCACCTTCTTGTTCCTGAGCCCTTCTGTTTCTCTCTCTCTTTCTTTGCAGTTCCTTTCTGTTTCTGTTCCTTTCTGTTCCTTTCTCTTGGAGCTGAGATGAGCCAAAATCTCAGCTTCCCTTCACCTCCTCCTCGGCCTCTCACTAGGCCCTTCTGGAGTAGAGCTCCTACAGAGCCTCTACTCCCTGTCTTCTCCTCTCTGGACAGAACGAACCTAGATCTAAGATGGTGCCCACCTTTTATACCTCCCTCTGACCATGAGCCCAGGTGACCAGCAACCAATGAGCTCCTTCCTACGCTCAGGAACCAACCCCTATCTGCCCCTACAGCACTGGGTGTTCCACCCCCCCTCCCCACTCCAGGCAGGGACATAGTCGGTCGTGCCTGCACTTATGTCTAGTGGGAGCACCGTTGAGCTGTCCCTCGGAAATGGGGTGTGTGTGCTGTATGCAGCTAACTGAGCCCTGGTCCATACTCCATCCTTACCTGGGAGTGGAATATCACACCTCTGGTCTGAGGTGCAATACCCCTGTAGCGGCCGAACCCTCGGGGCGCTACATTCCCCCCTGGTAAAGCACAGCACGTCCTCGGGCTGGAAAAGAGCAAAAACAGTTAATTACAGGACATGCAAAACTTTTTCAATAACTTTCCACATCAGAAAACAGGCAATATGGTTCAATTCCCTTTATGGGAAACTCTTTTCTTTTCTTGTCACTTTTATAAAACACTTTGCTAATGCCTCTGGAACTCTTTTGTCATATAAAACATCTTGTAAAACATTTGCATTATTACCTAGCAGCATATAAATCTTTTCTCATGTAAAACATTTTTAAGCAAGACACATTCTTGTATTCTTGGATCTCGACCAGGTAAAGGTGCAACAGTCCAGTAAATCTTGAGGTAGACGTTGCGGTTTTTGTATAAAACCAGTAGGGGGCGCTTTAGGAAGCGCAACTATGTACAAGGGATTGGCCGTTCCCAGTCCTCGGACGGTTTTAGGGAGAGGAATGGCTGCTCACAGTCCTCAGCCTGTTAGGGGAAGAGGGATGGCTGCTCTCAGTCCTCAGCCAAGTTACTTAGGGGATAGGGCAACAATCAAACAGTCCTATATCAGTCCCAACGGGGACCACACTTTTCTGGAAACAGTCCCACACAGTTCCTTTGTACCCTGACGGGTAACTATATACACTGGTATGCTACTGTTCACTGGTAGCGATACCCTCCAGCCGCTCCTTGCTCCTCATAATCTTCAGGCCCATCCGGGTCCTCTTGATACTCAGCGTCCGAGTAGTGTTGTTCCTCCTCCTCTACTACTCTGTGGACGTGGAGGGCGTACCATCCCTTCACGCCTTGGTGTCGGGTGTAAGACACCACATCACCCGGAAATAGGTCCCGCCCACAATGGCCTTCCGGCAGGTGACTCTCCACATCTCTCCTTGTCACGAATATATCGCTGATGGTCTCAGGGTCTCGGATGAAACCCCAGCCGCGCTCCATCTGGAACTTCACAACAGTCCCGGTGACTCGGGGACTGCGGGCAGTTCGGGGATCTCGCCGAGCCTTCATTTTCTGCTCCGCGCTCTGGACCTGCAGCTTCTCTTGCTTCACCCGCCGCTCTCGCTGCTCTTTCTCAAACATTTCCAGCTGCTGGCGGCAGGCCTCCCGCCGCTCGGCTGCGCCCGCTCGTGTTTTCTTCGTGAACCCCATCAGGTCCTCCCCTGTGGGGTCTCATTCAAACTGGGCGTCCTCCAATAGCAGCTGGGGGATTTCCTGAGGCGCCGGAGCAGGTATGAGGGGCTCAGATGGTACTTCAACCTCCGCGGGCGGGCTCCTCTGGAAGCGGGGGTTGACAAATTCGGGGGGCCAGATGAATGGAAGCCCATCCGGACTGGTGTGTTGGGCGAAGAGATCTGCTCCCAGCGGTGGTACTGCAGCAGCAGGGGGCGCAAGCGGGTTGGCGGCGCCCGGGGGCATGTGGCCTTGCGACCAGGCCCGTGCTGGTCGTTACCTTGTTGCTCCCAAGGGTGGTACAGCAGGTGCAGGGGGTTCCGTCGGGGCAGCGGCGCCCGGGGGCGCTGGGCCTTGTGGCCGGGCCCGTGATAGCGGTTGGCTGAGCACGCCCGGGGTCAGAGGGCACGGCGTGGGGCCGGGCTCACTGGCAGCGTCGACGGCCTGGGGGCCGGTTGATGGCGGTGGAGGCACGGTGTCGACGGCGGGTCCAGGTGCGTTGGGCTCCGCAACAGGGTGCAGGGGCAGGTCGGCGGCCCTAGGGTTCGGGGCAGGGGCATCTCCGTTACCTGCCTCTGCTGTCGCGGCCTCCTCCGCGGCGTCGTCTTCAGCCTCCGCTCTGCCTTCACTGCCCTCGGTGGCTGGTGTGCTGCTGGACGTCGATGGCGCCTCCTGCTGCAGGGTCACAGCCCGCCGGGCCACTTCCTCCTTCCACCCGGCGATCACGTCCTGCTGCGCCCGGACCATCCTCCGGTCCAGCTCCTCCAACGCCGCCTGCGTATACTCGGGGTCCACCTTGGGGAGATGGGCTAGCAGCTCGGTGAGGCTGCATGGTGGTGTAGCTTGCAGCAGGCCCCTCGCCAAAGTACTGGAGCTGATTTCTTTCTCCATCTCCGGGTGCGGCCTGGCCAAACTGATCCAGACCACCCCCTGCCCCGCAGTTTTCTTCTCTTTCCGCCCCCATGGGGGGTGGTCCTGGGGCGTTCTGCTGACAATCACTCTCAGGGGCAGCCCCCCCACGTTGACGGACATTTCTACCGCCGTGCTCATGGTTTTCGGGGGCGGGCTTTCTCTTTGGCGCCATTCTGGGACCCGGCCCACGATGGGAGGCGGCCTCCTGTGGTCTTTTGGCGCGCACATTATGACGCTCGTTCTTCTGGGGCGGGCGCCATCTTTGGTACAATGAAACAGTCTCTTTTCAGGCGCGCAGTACCCGTTATTAGCGGGCACGAAATCCTGCCGACTACGCCAAAGCTGACTCGCCCCCTGGGCCGTGGGGCACGCGGATCCGGGCGATAGGGGAACGATGGGGGGAGTAGTAGTGGCGGCCCGGTCCCGCGGCTCAGGGTGGTCAGGCCAATGGTAGTCTGCTACGTGCTTCAGATAATGTCCGACTACGCCACCCGTGGATTGCGGTTATTAGGAACCGCCGCTGCATGCAGACCGCTGGGGCTGATGAGGTGTGCAGCTAGGGTAGTGTGACTCCCCACGGGAAGAGTGCGGCCCCAGGGCAGTGTAGTGGATGGTGGGAGTGATGGTGGTGAAGGTCCCAGTACCAGTAGTGCCGGAGGAGCGAAGGAGCACACGGACAACAAGTTACAGTCCAGGGTCTTTACTCACAGTTCGTTTGTTCCGGGTCACTTCCATCGGCAGTGACCGCCCGAGCCGTGCTGCGTCCACCAGGTGAGGGGCTCGGTCAATTCCCAGGCAGTTCAGGAGCATGGCACAGGACCCCCTTTAATCCTTTCTCTGGCCTGCCTCACCAGTGACCCACTTTTGTCCAGCTGCCGCGGACTCGTGCGGTTAAACGTGGGCCCCGTCCTCCGCTGTCCTATATGGTGCCTTCCTAGCAGGTTTGATGAGGTGTCGCACCAATAGATGATCATGACGACCGGTCTTTGGCTGAGGGTAGTTTCTCCTCCACCAACTTGGGATCCGGTACCCTTAATCTGCCAGACCCTTCACCCTGGATTCTCGTGGGTTCTTAGGGTCCCTTCCACCTTCTTGTTCCTGAGCCCTTCTGTTTCTCTCTCTCTTTCTTTGCAGTTCCTTTCTGTTTCTGTTCCTTTCTGTTCCTTTCTCTTGGAGCTGAGATGAGCCAAAATCTCAGCTCCCCTTCACCTCCTCCTCGGCCTCTCACTAGGCCCTTCTGGAGTAGAGCTCCTACAGAGCCTCTACTCCCTGTCTTCTCCTCTCTGGACAGAACGAACCTAGATCTAAGATGGTGCCCACCTTTTATACCTCCCTCTGACCATGAGCCCAGGTGACCAGCAACCAATGAGCTCCTTCCTACGCTCAGGAACCAACCCCTATCTGCCCCTACAGCACTGGGTGTTCCACCCCCCCCTCCCACTCCAGGCAGGGACATAGTCGGTCGTGCCTGCACTTATGTCTAGTGGGAGCACCGTTGAGCTGTCCCTCGGAAATGGGGTGTGTGTGTGCTGTATGCAGCTAACTGAGCCCTGGTCCATACTCCATCCTTACCTGGGAGTGGAATATCACACCTCTGGTCTGAGGTGCAATACCCCTGTAGCGGCCGAACCCTCGGGGCGCTACACATACATAGTAGTATTATGCACCCGCATAGTCATATATATTGGTATAATGCACCCGCATAGTCATATATATTAGTATAATGCACCCCTGTAGTCATACATAGTAGTATAGTGCACCTCCATAGTCATATTCATTAGAATAATGCACCTCCATAGTCATATATATGACTGGCTCCCCATTGCCCAGAGACTCCAGTTCAAAACCCTAACCATGGCATACAAAGCCGTCCACAACCTGTCTCCTCCATACATCTGTGACCTAGTCTCCCGGTACTTACCTGCACGCAACCTCCGATCCTCATGAGATCTCCTTCTCTACTCCCCTCTTATCTCCTCTTCCCACAATCGCATACAAGATTTCTCCCGTGCATCCCCCCTACTCTGGAACTCTGTACCCCAACACATCAGACTCTCGCCTACCATGAAAGCCTTCAAAAGAAACATGAAGACCTACCTCTTCTGACAAGCCTACAACCTGCAGTAACCATCACTCCACCACATTACTGCATGACCTCCTCTACCCCCACCTACTGTATCCTCACCCATCTCTTGTAGAATGTGAGCCCTTGCGGGCAGGGTCCTCGCTCCTCCTGTACCAGTCGCTGACTCGTTTTGTTAAGATTATGTAAACGTTTTTGCTATGTATATTTCTATCACATGTAAAGTGCCATGGAATAAATGGCGCTATAATAATAAATAATAAATAAATATATATTAGTATAATGCCGCCCCATAGTCATATATATTAGTGTAATGCACCCCCATAGTCATATACTGTATATTAGTATAATGCATTCCCATAGTCATATAGGGACGCACATCCAGTTGAAGTTTCTACTGGTGTCGCCTGCCTCCTGCATGAAGGGATTAATAGAATAATAATAAAAAAAAAACACTAGAAGTCGAAATGAAGTTCTCTGCCGTTCCTCTGGACTCTAAACTGTCACCCATGATGCCCACATCAGTGTATAGAGCAGAGCAGGTCCATGACCTGCTGCCTGGCAGGTGCCACCTGAGGTTCCATCACCTCTGACCTCACCTGCACACGACCAACTGCCGTTTACTTTCATCTGTCGGCTGAAGCGATCGGACGGAGGTTTGCGGTTTGGAAGATTTTGGAAGATATTTTTGCAAATGGCGTCTACTAGACATGGAGAACAGAGCGAGGAGAAGAAGAGGAAGAGAGAAGAGGACAGCGTGACCGGATTCAAGAAGATCATGAAGAGGAGAGAAGCCAGCAATGGATTGGAGGAGTCAACACCTGGATGCAGCGGAGACATGGATCATCCAGCCCCTATGCCAGGCTTAACATCAGCCGCTTCGACATCCACCAGGTCTTGGGTAGGGGCGCCTTTGGCAAAGTAAGTCCTACATATTTTATATTCATTTTAAACCTGAAGTTTTTATTATATCCTCATGTATTGTTCTCTGTTATCAGCCTTGTCATGCTTTGTTGTTGCACATTGTAGTGTTCTGTGAGATGACATAAGTCATCTCCATAGTTAGGTCTAGTGCTGCTATAACGTGGTATTCTTCTACACTGGATGGTTGATCTCAGGGGTCACAGCTGTAGGGAGCAGGGGACATTGTTTTTTTCCATGTCATCATCAATATTGGCTCCTATCAGGCGGCCATATTGTACATACGTTGCTCTCTGTTTTTTTATTAAACCTTAATAGACAATGATATTCAGACCACACTAATGCCAACTCAAAGCCTCCACTAATGCTTGTTATGTTTATTCCCATATGGTAACAGTGGAAAACCCTTTAAAGAGTCGCTGTTGTTTTAATTTTTATTTCATTAACAGCACACATGAAAATAAGCAACATAATAAATATTATTTGAGAAATCTGCTTCTTTCTCCACCAAGATTGATTTTTCATTTTCAAAGTCTCTATTTTCGTGTAAAATCTGTATTTAGTGAAGACAGATTGTTACGTTACTGAGATAGGAGATGACAGTTGGTGCTGATAATATTCTATGTAAAGGGGGAGAGGGAGGAGCTAAAGGCAGAATTCCTCCCTCCTCCTTCCACTTCTCTTCTACATAGAATATTATCAGTACCAACTGTCGCCTCCTTTCTCAGTAATGCAACAATCTTTTATCACTGAATACAGATTTTAAGCGAAAATTGAGAATTTTAGAAAATGAAAAATCAGTCCTGGTAGAGAAAAAAAGCAGATTTCTGTGATTAGATTTATTACACATTGCTTATTTTCATGTGTATTATTGATTTATGAAATAAAAATGCTGACTATTTTTTATCACCTTTCCATAGCTCATCCCTGGAGTAGGCAGTGCATTATGAGCAGAGATTTGCTCCTCTACATGGTCCTGGTTACCAGCAGATTGAGAAACCACTCAGTTTTATCATGTGCCTTAGTAGAAAATCCAGATCCCTTCCACTTCCTGCAGACACCTTCCAAGTATTCTTCATTTGTCTTTTTCAGGTGGTCCTGGCATCAGTCCCCGGCCGTAACATCAATGATTACCAAAAAAGAGGACAATGAGGACACCATTATGCGAGAGCGGCGGATACTCCTGGCGGCCAGAGACTGCCCATTCTTATGCCACCTCTATGCTGCACACCAGTCTCTGCAGAGGGCATATTTCATCACGGAGTATCTGTTCGGTGGCAGCCTGGAGGAATTGATCAGGATGTGCGACTGCCTGAACATCGGCAATGTGAGGTGAGAAAACGGAAAATGTACCTAAAGGAGAACTAAGGAGATGGAAAAAACTGAGGTCTGGGTGTAGCTAAGGAAGCACTGGCAGGGCATATGTTTAGGGTGCTGGATGCAGGCAGTGGGGTGCCAGGATATTTGGTAATTGCTAGAGAAGGGTTTGATGACATTGATACTACACTCTGTTCTCTCCGTCAGATTCTACACAGCAGAGATTGTATGTGGCCTCCAGTTCCTCCATGGACACAACATCGTCCACCGGTAAGCAGAACGTTCCTCCTTCTCTCTGTCTCCTTTACATTCTGGAGATATGACCCTCAGCATTCCTGCTGTCCTGCCCCCTATTCTACCTGGTCTTGTAGTGATCCATTTTCCATCACTTGTATCACTGGACAGATTTCTAATTTTATTTTCTTCTTTCATTGCAGAGACATAAAGCCGGAAAACATCATGTTGGATGCAGATGGCCACATCCGTATAATCGATCTAGGACTTGCCCAAGATGGCGTCACCTCCTCCAAAAACATGTCTGGAGTGATGGGCACTTTCCACTACATGGCCCCTGAGGTGTTTCGTAGAAAACCATACGGTGCAGCAGTGGACTGGTGGAGCCTGGGGATCGTGGTATCCAGGATGGCAGCAGGACGATTCCCATTTTACAACGGCCCCGTCAAGCAAACGGCTTTCAAAGCTATCATCAACGAAAAGCCAAAATTTCCATCTTGGCTTGATGCTGACGTGAAACATCTCATCAAGAAGCTGCTGCGCAAAGACCCTCAGACGCGCCTGGGTGTGAGCGAGAACATCCGTTTTTTACCACCATTGCCTTAGAGGAACTGGAGAAAAGGAGTGCAGAGCCGCCATTTACACCATTCAGGCCAATTCTGGAGAACCATCATCTGCAGTGGCCGGAGCATACAGTCCTTCACCCGGATTTACGTACGTAATTAGGTGTTCTCACATTGTGGTAATCATCATCCATCTTGTCTTTTTTTACATTTTCTGCTAATGGCTTTATGTCTCTGTTTTTCTTAGGTCGATGAAAAGTTTTGGACTGTGAAAGATTCCTTGACCATCTGGTGAGTGACCGCTGTACACACAGGACACCTATTATATCAGTACATTGTATCAGATGTTACATAGCGGAATGGTTCATTATAAAAACCATTCCCCTAATAACAGAAGATGCGGTAGACAGAAGATTTCATGTCTTCCTCTTATGTCTTGCAGGATGAGTCCGTGCCAACTGCCCAGAACTCCATGCCTCCTGACCCGTACCTCGTCTCTGCTGCTGTACGTCACCTCGGCTGCCCTTCAACATCAGCTCTCTCTATAACATCTTCATGCTGGTCCACTGCCATTGTTTTGCTGCCCCAGACCATTGACCTGGCCTCCTCCAATCCTGGGCTGGAATTTGACATCCCTCCAGCCCGAAGATCTTCTACCCCAGGAGCGGCCTGTGTTAAGTTTCCATCTGGTGAGTTCAGGAAAAATCATCCTGGGGCAGTGGAGCAGCAGAATGTACACGGAGCGGCCATTATCCCTGAACTCACCTTAGCACAGGCCTGGTAAGTATCACACCCATCACATCACCCACACTACATGATCAGTATAGGGGCACACACTGCATGATCAGTATAGGGGTACACACTGCATGATCCAAGATCAGTATAGGGGCACACACTGCATGATCAGTATAGGCACACACACTACATGATCAGTATAGGCACACACACTACATGATCAGTATAGGCACACACACTACATGATCAGTATAGGTAGACACTGCATGATCAGTATAGGCACACACACTACATGATAAGTATAGGCACACACACTGCATGATCAGTATAGGCACACACACTACATGATCAGTATAGGCACACACACTACATGATCAGTATAGCTACACACACTACATGATCAGTATAGGCACACACACTGCATGATAAGTATAGGCACACACACTACATGATCAGTATAGGCACACACACTACATGATCAGTATAGGCACACACACTACATGATCAGTATAGGCACACACACTACATGATCAGTATAGGCACACACACTACATGATCAGTATAGGGGCACACACTGCATGATAAGTATAGGCACACACACTACATGATCAGTATAGGCACACACACTACATGATCAGTATAGGCACACACACTACATGATCAGTATAGGCACACACACTACATGATCAGTATAGGCACACACACTACATGATCAGTATAGGGGCACACACTGCATGATAAGTATAGGCACACACACTACATGATCAGTATAGGCACACACACTACATGATCAGTATAGGGGCACACACTGCATGATAAGTATAGGCACACACACTACATGATCAGTATAGGCACACACACTACATGATCAGTATAGGCACACACACTGCATGATAAGTATAGGCACACACACTACATGATCAGTATAGGCACACACACTACATGATCAGTATAGGCACACACACTACATGATCAGTATAGGGGCACACACTACATGATCAGTATAGGCACACACACTACATGATCAGTATAGGGGCACACACTACATGATCAGTATAGGCACACACACTGCATCATCAATATAGGGGCACACACTGCATCATCAATATAGGGGCACACACTGCATGATCAGTATAGGCACACACTACATGATCAGTATAGGCACACACACTGCATGATAAGTATAGGGGCACACACTACATGATCAGTATAGGCACACACACTACATGATCAGTATAGGGGCACACACTACATGATCAGTATAGGCACACACACTACATGATCAGTATAGGCACACACACTACATGATCAGTATAGGCACACACACTGCATGATCAGTATAGGCACACACTACATGATCAGTATAGGCACACACACTGCATGATAAGTATAGGCACACACACTGCATGATAAGTATAGGCACACACACTACATGATCAGTATAGGCACACACACTGCATGATAAGTATAGGCACACACACTGCATGATAAGTATAGGCACACACACTACATGATCAGTATAGGCACACACACTACATGATCAGTATAGGCACACACACTACATGATCAGTATAGGGGCACACACTACATGATCAGTATAGGCAGACACTGCATGATAAGTATAGGCACACACACTGCAAGATCAGTATAGGCACACACACTACATGATCAGTATAGGGGCACACACTACATGATCAGTATAGGCACACACACTGCATGATCAGTATAGGCAGACACTGCATGATCAGTATAGGCACACACACTGCATGATAAGTATAGGCACACACACTACATGATCAGTATAGGCACACACACTACATGATCAGTATAGGCACACACACTACATGATTAGTATAGGCACACACACTACATGATCAGTATAGGCACACACACTACATGATCAGTATAGGCACACACACTGCATGATAAGTATAGGCACACACACTGCATGATAAGTATAGGCACACACACTACATGATCAGTATAGGCACACACACTACATGATCAGTATAGGCACACACACTACATGATCAGTATAGCTACACACACTACATGATCAGTATAGGCACACACACTACATGATCAGTATAGGGGCACACACTGCATGATCAGTATAGTTACACACACTACATGATCAGTATAGGCACACACACTACATGATCAGTATAGGCACACACACTACATGATCAGTATAGTTACACACACTACATGATTAGTATAGGCACACACAGTGCACACAGTAATTTTGGCACATAGATGTAGGACATAGTTCGGCGTTTGATCGGGATTTAATCTGATCGCCATATTCGGGGTCAGGAAGGAATTTTTCCCCCTAATATGAGGATAATTGGCCCATTCTTCATAGGGGTTTTCGCCTTCCTCTGGATCTACACGGCCTTACATAGGTTTAGTATCATAAATTAATAAGTAGATTCACACAGAAGAAAAGAAATTATAAAAAATAAAATAACATTTTCTTAGTTAAAAAGAAAAATTAGTTTATTCAAATATAAATGATAATTAGTACTAGTAAATAATTTTTGTTACTTAGAAAATTACACAGCTTAGGTACATTACACAGCTTAGGTACATTACACAGGTTAGGTACATTACACAGCTTAGGTACATTACACAGGTCAGGTACATTACACAGCTTAGGTACATTACGCAGCTTAGGTACATTACACAGGTCAGGTACATTACACAGCTTAGGTACATTACACAGGTTAGGTACATTACACAGGTCAGGTATTGGCCTTTGATCTTGGGATTCGTTCTGATCACCATATTTGGGGTCAGGAAGGAATTTTCCCCCCTGATATGAGGACAATTGGCTTATTCCTCACAGGGGGTTTTCGCCTTCCTCTGGATCAACACGGCCCCTACATACATTTAGTGTGAGAGGTTAATAAGTAGGTACATACTTTGAGAGTATAAGAATAAGGTATGAAATAAAATATTAGTTAAAAAAAATGTTAGCTAAGCCAAATATAGACATAAATTAGTGCACACATGCAAAAATCATTTGTTTCTGTTTGTTTTTAATTTGCACTTACATTTCACAGGTTCGGTATCAGCCTTTGATCCTGGGATTTATTCTGACCGCCATTCTTTATTTGGGGTCAGGAAGGAATTTTCCCCCCTGATATGAGGACAATTGGCCTATTCCTCACAGGGGGTTTTCACCTTCCTCTGGATCAACACGGCCCATAAATAGGATTAGTCTGATAGATGAATAATTTACACATACATGATATTATAATATAAAATAATCCCCATCTATAAATAAAATCTTCTTTTTACCCCTTATATCTTTGTGCTTGTTTTTATTCCATTGCTCTTCCACAAAGTCATTATTATACTCCAACCCTATGTTTTTTTGTGACATATTGTACTTTATGTTAGTGGTAAATTTAGGTCAATATTTTTTGCATCTATTTGTGAAGATATCAGAAATTTGGTGAAAAATTTTGAAACTTCAGCAATTTTCAAACTTTGAATTTTATGCTCTTAAACCAGAGAGTTATATCACACAAAATAGTTTCCCTAATTTCCCTAACATTTCCCACATGTCTACTTTACTTCTGCATAATTTTTTAAACAATTTATTTTTGTTAGAAAGTTAGAAGGGTTAAAGGTTTATCAGCAATTTCTAATTTTTCCAATAAAACTTTTAATTTTTTTGAAAGGAACCACATCACCTTTGAAGTGACTGAAAGGCCTATGTGACAGAAAATACCCGAAAGTGACACCCTCCTAAAAACTGCACCCCTCAAGGTGCTCAAAACCACATTCCAGAAGTTTATTAACCCTTCAGGTGCTTTTATATGCGATTAATGCTTCTATATTTCTCTTATACCGATGTTTGAAAAAGACCACTTTTGGTCGAAACGTCATGGCATATCGCTTTAAGCTCCTCCTTGTTGGTTTTCAACGGTGTGGTGAATGTATATATTTGAATAAACTGTTTCCACCTTTGCAAATTACCTTTGAGTACGGCTGTTATCTATATCCTTACGGGGGATAGTATCTTATTCAGCCTGCACCAAATCTACAGCTGATTGCGCATCTTCTTCTATCAAATCCCCTGTCCATGATGCAGGCGAAGATGCCTCTCACCTGCACTTGCAACCAAGTGTTTGTCCCTACCCCAGTCCTTGGAACGCAAGCACAAATACGCAACCACTCACATACAGGCCAAAATACTAAACTGCCACATTTCCAGACTGCTTGCACTGGAAATGTTGTCTTTTAGGCTTGTGGAGATGGAAGCTTTCCGCAACCTCATGGCGGCTGTCCCTCGGTACTTGGTCCCCAACTGCCGCTATTTCTCCCGGTATGCTGTCCCCGCCTTACACGAGCACGTGTCCCATAACATTACCCGTGCCCTCACAATGCAGTTACTGGGAAGGTCCACCTAACCACGGACACGTGGACAAGTGCTTGTGGCCAGGGACACTATATTTCCCTGACGGCACACTAGGTGAATATTATGGAAGCCGGGACCCAGTCAACCCAGGGACGGAATATGTGCTACCGACACCGAGAATTGCGGGCCCTGGTTCAATCAGGGTTGCCCCCACCTTCTACAGCAGTTCCTGCACCTTCTCCTCACCCTCCATTTCCGGAACGTCAACATCAGCCTCAAGCTGTATGCACTGCAGCATTTTCTTTTTTCAGGACTTGGGTCTGTGCGAGGTCTGGTTTCTTGTACTCCGAGACATTGTTTTTACTGATATAACTTTGGGGTGGATAGGATGTTTTGATTACATTTTTTTGTGCTGTTGCGATGGCTGAAAAAATGCTATTTTGGCGTTTTGATTTTCTTCTTGCCATTTACTGATTGGAATAATTTATTCTATACATTGATAGATGGACTTTGATGATCGCAGTGATATCAAATATGTGTATTTTTTTATATTTCATCATTTTTAATGGGGGAAAACAGGTGATTTGAACTTTTGTATCATGACCGGCATGTGGGTCTTCAGCAGACTCCCGACCATGATGGCAACCCATTGACGCGCCATGATAACGTCTCGGGGTGCCATTGGGCGCCTAGAATAGTGAGCCCCCCTGCCGGCGCGCATTAAATGCTGCTGTCACAGACTGACAGCAGCAATTAACAGACGTAGACGGAGCTTCGCTGTTAGAGGCAGATGATGGCTGAATAACACACGTAAACAGTATTGATTGTAATATACAGCAAGGAAAAAATCCTAAACTGGATCCACATAGAAGTAACTGGGAAAACACTTTGACGAAATAAATATAAACCAAAATGAATGACATCCACACATGATTAAAAGATATATTTATTAGAAAATAATAAAAAAATACATACAATTCAAGCAAGGTAACTCGAAAAGGAGGGATGAATGACAGTGATAGTTGTAGTAACCCAAGTTGAAGTTCTTTAGGTTTATATTGATTGTAATATGTTTAGCAAAAACCATCGCTTTCCAGAACAAAAATCCAAAACTAGAAAGAATTATATATATATATTTTTTTATGTTTTTTATATTTAAATGTAAAAGAGAAAACAATGTTCTAATGTTCCACACCATATCCATCATATCCATTGCTGGGCAGCTCTGAAAAAACACATGTAGAGATTCTCCAGGTCTTGGAAACTGCTTCTGATCATGTTGTCAGCGCAGGTGGGTGCAGGTCTTCACCTCTTTCTAACAAGATGTCTCATGCCTGTATAGAAACAATAAGACGCCTTTCTCATTAATCTGAAAACAATTAAAATACATGTTTTTTAAAAATTTTGAATATATACCGGTTATCAAATAAAACAAACTAAAGAGAAGTCATGGAGGAAAAACAAAATATTTACCTGGAAAATACATGTTGGAAGCTTTGTGTGAATCAGGATAGGTGGATTCTGAATGTTTGTTGTTAGCTGCTCGTGATGAAGACGTATGCTGATTGTCTCCCTACGTGGTGAAAGAAAAGCTAAACATATAAAAGTAGTTACACTTTAAATGATATCCGGCAATAAGAGACTAAATTAGAGACTTAAGATTCTCAATATTTTAAAAATAGCTTATTACTGATTGTTGATGATAGTGGAGGCTTCTTTCTTACCTTCATCTTAGGTAGATGAGATGATGATATTTAGACAAATCTCAATGTTCAAATAGTTCAAATAGTGAACCTGAAAATATAAAGAAACATAATTACATCCAACTAAGCTTGAAATTATAAAAGGTTTTCAAAAGCATTGTAGATAATTGATGGAAATTATCAATCGTTCCATATCCAGCAAGTTATGGAAATGTATCCAGTATTAATATGGTAACCTATGAGGATGGATTCTGAATGTTTGCTGCTAATCGCTGGTGCTGGTGATGAGCACAAATACTCATTGTCTCGCTACTCAGGGGAAAATATATAAAAGTATCTGAACTTTAAATTATAAAGAAACAAAGTTAGAGATTAAATATTCTGAGGAATAGTTACATGTTTAGCTGATGGACAATTGACGTAATCGGCCTCCACACCGGCAGCAATAAGATTTATTATCAGCTATTCTTTGAAAACGCCCAAGTCTACAAAGATAAGAGAAATATTGGTTACCAGACTGGAATGAACGTTGGTTAATACCATGGATCATGTTAAAAAGAACAAATTGAAACCAATATATTAAGGACTGGCCCCAGCACAGAAAATATAACATGTAGCATCCTAAGCCCTACAGTCCCCAGACGTCAGTCCGCTCTGATAGTAGTAAAGTATAAAAGCCTTATACCAACAGAACCGCCCTGACGTCTCTGCACGGTGATTGTGTTTCATGACGCGATGAATCATCAAATCTACTTACTTGTTATCACACAGGGAGCACTGGTAGTTGTACTTATAGCTGATGGTATAGCTGTGACACATCGTCACTTCCGGCAGCTCGGGATGGATGTCATTTACCCTTCTGGTATAAGTCTGCCATAACGGGCCATGGTTATCTCTGCCTTCACCGTCGATTATCCAACAGGCAGCATGGCACATCTCGTGCGCAAGTGTGGATCGTAGTCGCACTAAAAAAGAGTTTATACAGGCATAAGAAAATCTAAGTACACCCTGCTTGAACTCTTTGGTTTTACATATCAGGATTCAGGATACAATATAAAATATCTGGTCCTTAAAACGTCTTCAAATTAGGTAAATACATCCTGAGATGAAAAACACATGAAAAGTCACAACGTGCCATTACTTATTTACCAATAACTACTTCAAAATGCAGAAGCAGAGAGTGAAAAATAAGTACACCCCATGAATCACTAGCTTTTAGAATGATCTTTATCAATAATAACTTGAAGCTGCAGCAAGGGTGTACTTAATTTATCACACACTGCTTTTGCATTTTGCCTTTCTTTTTGTTAGATAAATAATTACACTATATTATTTATCATGTTGTTTTCTGAGATTGTATTTTCTTACTTTTAAGATCTTCTAAGGACCTGATGCTTTTTTGATTTTGTCCTAATATGTAAAACATTAGATTCCAAAGAGGGTGTACTTAGTTTTTCCCATGACAGCATGTACGATGAATTTATAAGATGTATTACATCACAAGTAGCAGTTTTGCAACCTATAGAGGTTGTCTCTTAAAGCTGCAGGATGGATGTGATATGAAACCTACCGGAAGAATCCAAGACCTTATCGGAAAGCTCAATAACTGAGGAACGGTGGTTGTTCTCCAACTTGTGACGGCATTGACCGGATGCTGATGTCAGCCTCTTATTCCAGACTACGTCCATTTTCCTCGGGAGCTAAAATAGAGGAAACAAATTCCACTAAATCTGTAAACTCTTTGACCCCATTCTAACAAAGCACCCAACTCTCCTGTGTGATTTACAGCACTAGTCTCCTTGTATGGGACATGGGGTCTACTGAGAAGTCCAACATGTGAGAACAAAAATAAAAATAAACCTTTCCTAAAATGTCCAGATGTCAACAAATTGTTTTTTATATGTAAATGTAAAATCCTGTGAACTACAAAAAGTTGCTAATCTCTATATGTCTGCATGATGGATCATGTAAGGTCTCCACTCATCCCACAGATAAGAAGAAGGTGATGGCATTTACCAAACCAAGTGAGTTTTGCCTGAGATTTCAGAACCATGACAAGGGAGTTAGGGTGCTCTTCAGAAACTTAGAATGATAGAAATGATTGTTTGAAGGTGGAGATAATGGATAAGTCATGTGTCGCCCAGATACCGATAATAAGATACCTTATTCTCGAAGATTGTCCTGTTGTATAGATGGTACAGTCGCTCCACCAGCTTCTCCTTTGTTACCTGAAAGTGGGTAACGTAGATGGAAGATGGAGAAATAATGTCTTCCAGGAAACAGCCGGGGATGTTACATAGTGGTGTCCTGGGAAAGATAAGGAATCAGAAATAAATCCAAAGGAAACATCTGACCTAGTTCATGGTTTTCCACAGAGGTAGATGCATCCGGCATAACTCACCTCTCCTCTGTAGCGGAGCTCTCCTCACTATCAGATGGTAAATTATCTGTACAGAAATATGGAAGAATGAAAATTTGTAATCAGACAGGTCAGAATGCAGATCCATGCTAGAGAGAAAACATAATAAATGCTGTAAAGTGAAAATACATCTAAATCAAAATGCCAGAATTGTGGGGTTTTTTCTTTCTGCAACTACTCAAAAAATGCAATAAGAAGCAATTTAAATGTCACATCCACCCCATAATATTATCAATAAAAACATCGAGCCGCCTTATAAAAGAACAAGCCCTCATACGCCTCCATCAATAGCAAAATAAAAATGTTACAGATCTCAGAAAATGGCGACAAAATCAAATATATTTATTAATAATATCAGAATTGTTTTTCACACTTAAAAAGAAAAGTTTGGTATGGACATAATCATACTGGCCTGGAGAATCATATTTCCAGGTTCATTTCTACTGTGCAATGAAGACCTTAAAAATCAAAAACCCTCCAAAAAATCCATTTTTTTTTTCAGTTTTCCCTTACTTGGAATTTTTTTGCATTTTGCAATACATTGTATGGTAATGTGAATTGTGCCATTGAGAAGAACATCTCATTGCACTAAAAGCAACCCATTATATGTCAATGTGGATGGAAATATAAAAACAGATAAGTCTCAAGGAAGAAGGAGAGGAAAAGACACAAGTAGACTACAAATTGACCAGTCCCTAAGGGGTTAAAGGTACAGACCCAACTGTAATTTGCGTTTAGTTGTTAGATTTGGAAACTGACAGTACAAAAAAACATTGTTCTTTCTACAATAACATAACCCTGGTTGTATCTAGAAATGATGACTTACCATGATATGTGGAAGATTCTCCAGTATTGGAATCGTCATCGTCAGTAATAACAATGATGTCATCATCGGAGCTGTGACATAAATGTAACAGAATATGAGCCACCATTAATCATTAATCCCCATCAGGTATCTAGTAATGGAGGAGATGTGAGTCTTACCAGGTGGTACTGTCCGGATCAATATCTGAAGGTGGTAAAATCAGATCTGTGGGGGCAACACAACATAAATCTCTTATTAGAATATTGTAATAACAACGACAGAGGAACATCAAAGAAATAAATCCTAATACAGTATTCAGTGTACCCCTATATGTAGATTGGGAAATAGACCACATTCAGCTAAAGTAACCTGCACTGTGCATAGCCACCATGAGAAGAAATCCCCGAATCCCAATCCTGACCGACTATAGAGCGAATGCATGAATAATGTTCCTGACCAAATGCTGAAAAGAAATGTTGTTCTGCCACTATGGAAGTGTCCCAGACATAGGACTCACACCAATAAAGCTTATCTAAAATAGGATTACCCCTTTAATGTATCTTTAATTTAAAAATGCACAGACCCATTTATAATTTGCCTTTAATTGTTACATTTGGAAACTGATCTGTGACAGTACAGAAAATTCAATGTTGTTTCTACAATAACATTACCCTGGTTGTATCTAGAAATGATCACTTACTATTATATGCGGAAGTTCCTGCTCTATTGGAATCCTCATCATCATTAATAATGATGGCATCGGAGCTGTGAAATAAAGGTAACAAATAATGAGCTGACCATTAATCATTAATCCCCATCATATACCTAGTAATGGAGGAGACGTGGGTCTTACCAGGTGGTACTGTCCGGATCAGGATCTGAAGGTGGTAAATTCAGATCTGTGGGGGCAACACAACATAAATCTCTTATTAGAATATTGTCAGAAGAAATAAATCCTAATAATGCATCAAGTGTACCCCTATATGTACATGGGGCAAAACACCACATTCAGGTACAGTAACCTGCCCTGTACATGGCCACCATGAGAAGAAATCCTCAAATCTCATTTCTGTCTGACTTTATAATGCCTGCATAAATATTCCTGACCAAATGCTGAAAAGAAATGTTTAATATGAACTCATTACCTTAGACGTATAATAGAGATAAATCCAAGCTCTGACCACAATGAGCTGCACCCAATGACTATAATGACACATCAATATATCAAAGCTGTTACTGGATCGGAGCACAGTACCTGGTAAATTCGGAGTCGGGCCCGAATTGAAGCTGCTGATGATAACCTGGCCTGGAGACCTCGGTATTGGCTTCTTTCGTGGATGATACTGAAAAATTGTCAAACATGTCAGATAGAATCTATGAGCATGAACATCTGTAATTTATAATCTTCCTCCATTTTTCACTGACTTACAGGTAGATGCCTATATGAATATAGTTACCATTGACCTGCACTTACTTCATGTGCAGAGTAGGACGGGTGTGCGGGACACTTATGGTTAGGATATGGATAGGGGCGGTGGTGACATTTTCGTGTCTTCATACAATATTATTATGTACCCTGTACATGGACATGTTGACACAAATACCACAACTAAAGGCAGTCATTACTCTGCAAACATGATCCAAACTATCACCCCATCATGCCTCTTCCTGGAGCTCTATTTTTGGTTCCACCATTTGTTTTTAATGGGATTTTTATCGCAAATGTATTCTCATTATTTAAAAATATAAAAATGACGCTCACCTGATGGAAATCGTCATCATCACTGCTGTCCTCGGTGTCAGAGAGAACTATAATGCGCTTAAATCGCTTTTTTCTCATCATATTTGCAAAAATCTCTTACAACACTCCTCTCTCCTCAAACGCCTACAAAATCCCTCAGCGGAACTCTGGATGACGGGGCGTTCTATATCGTCCAGTCATTGTGACATCATCGGAATGATGCGATTGTTTGTTTTTTTATTTAACTTTATTTAAATCTACAAAACGTACTGCAGAAATACAAAAAATAAATCCAGAAAAAAAACAACAATCCTTCTAATTCCCTAACTCCTGCCCTTTTTTGAATTGTTCAGAAAAAAAATAATAATCAAAAAATTCGACAAAAAACAAGATTTAAAAAAACAAAGAAACCCCGAAAAAAATAGGAGATTGATTATCCCTCTCCCCCAAGTTTTAATGCTCTATGCTACATTTTTTGCAAAATCTTCTCCCAATTTTTTGAAATCTCTGAGGAGCAAAGCAACACCCTCTTGTATTTTATTACTATCTGAAAAAAATTCTTCCATTCTGTAGTATTCAATTTTTTTCCCTATCCATTTCCTAACCAAATCCACTCTTGCTGTATAAAGTCGCCTACTTACGAACTCTTCTTCCTCATTTCATCTCTTCCGTTCCAGAGAGCAGGTTACAATTGTTGATTTGACCTCAATGGAGATCTAAGTCCCCAGTTTCCCCTCTATATCTTTATACCCTATGATAAATGTATCAATTCTGCCATTGTTTCTTACACAACTTACAAGTATTGTCAGCTATCTTCTCCATTCTGTATAATACCTGGTGAAAATAATAGAACTAATGGATCAATTGGATTAATTTATAGTTTGATTAATTGACATCCCACTTTTGTTTTTATATATATTGAGCCTCTGCAATATTTACTCTTTACTTTCTCAACTAATCTTCTTCTTAAAGATTAAATATATAAGGAATCACGGTTAATTTTTTATTAATATTATATTTATTATATAATAGAATATTGTATAAAATATATAAGTTTATTAATATTAGATAGATTCTTTTTTAAATGGCAACCAATCAAAAAATAATCCATTCCTCAATTTGATTCCTTCATACTCTTCATCGCTTGTTAAATTTGACAATATCTAAAATCGTGCACTTTACTTAAGCTAAACTGTGTCTTCATCACATTAAATGGCAACAACTCATCCTCATGGATTAAATGTTAACCAAATGCAACCTTTTCTCTTCCAAAACCCTGTATCTTAACAATTTTATATATATTTATATTATCCTATGATGAGGCGTATCCAATTGACGTGTTAATATTTAATATCTTCTTTAAATAATCAAGTATAATTGCAAGAATAAAACAGTTGTCATCTCCTAGATTCCCGTGAAAGAAAATCCCTGATTTCAAAAATTCATAAATGTTACAAAATCCCTTTTTTTCTTATTTAGTAAAAATCTTTCAAAATCAGAATTCCTGAAATGTAAGTAATTGGGCTTCCCAGAAATATCTGTGGAAATAAGGGACGGCCAAGCCTCCTTCTGTCTGAGACTTCAGAAGATAGTTACTTTTATTCTCACCCTCTCTCGCCAACAAATCAGGTCGTTCAGAAGAGTTTATGTTTATTTAAAAATTTTCTCAGTTACCCATACCGGGCAGACGCTGAGGACATAACGAACTAGAGGCGAGAGACCATCATCTTAATCAGGGTTATTCTATCCATATTAGATATCAGCAGCAGCATCCACATCAACATCTATTTTAATTTCCTAATGAACAATATAATGTTAAGCGATACAAAACTCACAAGCTCCCATGTGATATTTATCCCTAAATATTCAAAGCCATCTTTTTACTAAAGTCTGTAAATCTCTTCACACTTTTCAGATTTTTTCTTCAAATGGTAATAAAACCCATATACTACAGTTGCTATCCAAGCCAAAGTGGGCACCAAAAGACACGGTCACCTCTATGGTCCACAGGAGAGATTTCCCCATCTCTAACAAAATCAGCAGAATATCATCTGCATAGATCAATATCTTTCCCCCTCTCCACTGCTGCCAAAACCACTAATTTCCTCAAGGAAAATACAGTGAGAAGATAAGAGAGGGGGCATCACCGTTTTGTACTTCTGGCTTGGGGTGAATGGTATAATAGTTTGATCCACCTGATAAAATTCTCCCTGAACCCAAACATCTTGAGTACCCTCCACAAGAACTCCTACACCACCCTGTTACAAGTCTTTGTGGCCTTTGATGCCATGATGGAGCGGTGGTCTCCATCTCCTAATATTGTTAAACAATTTCCTCAAATGAATCAGTTCCACTCCCTGGTATAAAACCATTCTGGTAAGAAAGTAGTGGGGGCTTCAGAATTATTTAAACATGTCTTACATTTCACTGAGGATCCAGATACAAATGAAGAACAACTTCCTTTAGGTCCATGATCAGAGTTGACAATTCACACCAGCCACTTCCAATATTAAAGGAGATGTTCACCAATATTTGATGAAACAAAGGAGTTTAGCGTAGTCTTAAAATTAAAACGCAGATGTCTCTCTGATCACTTTCATTCATGTGCACCTCTGCTTGTGTCCTGTGTTAGTTTTCGCTCTATTTCTGTCAAGGGGTGTCTTCCATCCAAGTTGGAATAGACCATGTCTAAATCTCTTTTCCTTCTTAGACGTCACCTCTCCAAGATTATCTTTTTTTTTTTTTAATTCAAGTAATTGAGAGATTGTGTGGCACCCCAGGGGTCTGGTTGCCACAGTAATAGGAATATTACGTCTGAGAGCAAGTGGGAGGTTTCTCTGGTCAGGAACCCTAAGCATGCAACACCGCCCACCCAGACCTGGGAGGGGAGGAATCTGCCCTTATAAACTGGGTCTGGGGCGGGATTAGGTCAGTCAGAGCCTGGAGACAGTTCCAGACACAGGGAAAGTGTCAGCAAGGAGCTCTGTAGGAGCAGGAGCGAGTGCCAGGGGCTGGAAGCTAGATAGCTCGCCCTGGCTGAAGACATTAAGACCGGACACGGAGTCCGAAGCTGTGGGGACATCCAGGTCCAGCAGCAGAATCCAACCGGCAGGGGATTCCAGGTCCTCTGGCCATAGAAGCCCGGAGGCACGGTCACAAGCAAGGGACCAGCACCGCCGTCGTGGAGCGGAGGCTAACAGAAGGCCCCAAGTCACGGGCCATTCGGGTGAGCACCACACGGTATACTCAGGGACGTGGGCTACTTCTACCCGCATACAGCAAGGTAGCCAGGAAAGAGTGCAGATAGACGGGGAGGCCTACAACTCCACCTGGTCAGGGGAGATCCTACTTGCTCACAGACTGACCAGGCCCCTACTGCTAACCAGTACTCCCGGGAGGGTTTGCCTTATAACACCAGTAAAGACCCTGAACTGCACTGCACGGACTCTGAGTTATTCCTGCTGCACTCGTGCACCATCACTCCCATCATTCACACTAACTGCCCTGAGGCTGTACTCCTCCCGTGGGGAGTCATCCCATTCTTAGCTGCACACATAACACCGGCCTCAGCGGTCTGCCTTGCAGCGGCGGTCCCCACTGACCGCAATCCACGGGTGGCGTAGTCGGACTATCATCATACCAATAACCCTGCCTCTGATTTGACCACCCTGGGCACGGACCGGGTCATCACCACGAGGACTACAACCCCCAGCATTCATCCTAAAAAGGCCCGCTTCCGGGTTCCCCACAGGCCCAGGGGGCGCGTCAACTTCATAACAGGAAAAAAAGAATAACAATGGTTCCAGAATGAAAATACATAATTATTCAACAACATCATTTCTGTTATTAGCTCTTTATATACATCTCCATACACATCATGTCAGTCAAGTTTAAAGAATACAGCAATACACATTACACAGGTGTTTATAGGGGAAATACAAGGAAAACTATTATCTCCCAGACTGAATTGAGAGGTAGGATCAGTAGGGTATGGGTCACACCAAAGCTTCCAAACCTTCTCAAATTTATTAGGACAGTGTCCACTCTTATATACTATCTTCTCATACAAAAAGCCAAAAAAGAGAATTCCCATGTACAAAAATCAGTCAATCTTTATTCAACAATCAATTAGACAACATTAAAAAAGTGATACTACAGAGATGGTGGATGAATGCAAATTAGCATGCTTGTCCTAGAAAGTAGGACAGGTTACAAATGCAAATATAAATTGCACATGGAGCCACTAAAAACCAATATGAAGAAAAAACATATAAAGGATGAGAATCCAAATATATACATATAAATGCCCTGAACAGTAATGAACATCAAGGGGGATCCACCCGGCTGTATAAATATGTAATATAAATAGTGAAAGTTCACTCTTAGACCTAAGTAATAGTGCCAGAAGTACACAATGTGTGATCCACCTAGTGTTCATCAAATAGAAATACTATGGTCGCACAATAAAACTGTTCACAAAGATCAATATATAGAAAAAAGATTTTATATTCCCGTGGATTCACTCCATAAGGGTAGTGGCAACAGGATGACACAATGCTGAGGAGTGGTACTCAGAAAAAAGTATAACTATAAACAGAACAAGTGCTCAATATAACCACATAGTCAGCAGACTGAAAAATCCTTAAAACAGTGATATTGAACATAAATAAGTCTCAAAGGACAGCAAGCAATTCATATTCACTGCAGTAAACCCTCTAACGCGCGTTTCGCTTCAAAGCTTCTTCAAAAGGGTATACTGAGTAGACAGAGACTGGGTATTTATGTAATTGGACAGCTAATCCACTACCTTACACATCAAATGCTATTTAAAATGATTGCATGAGAATGTTACATGGAGATGTTAACCCTTTATAGAATGAGGAGTATATAGCCCTATACACCAGATATCGATTGCGGTAAAAAACGCCAAGCTCACCTGCAGGGCGGGCTACCTGTTGCACCTCGCTTTCTCGCCGTGCAGTCACATGTGAGAGGAGGGAGGAGAGAAGTTCAATCAGGGAGAGCGTGTGTTGCCCGGTCAACCCCAGACGCCAAATAGTGCATCCATTCCCACCACGTGTGACAACACGTCAGAGGAATGAGAGTCCATATAAAAGTGCGTGTTGCCTGGACTACTCCAGTGGTAGTATGGCCCGGACTGCATCCCCCCATAGGGGCCTTAAGGGGAGGGCCGCATGACTCAGGAGGTCTGCTAGGCCGTAATTTGAGGTGGTAAGGGGTTAATATAAGAAATAGAGTTTTGGGCGCAAATTTGTAGGGGAGGAGTATAGGGGCAGGGGGATAGTACGGGGTTATCTGATTGGCTAGTGGGAAGTATCTCTGTGGGGGGTATATAAGGTGAGGAGAGGTGGGGGTAGTCCATTCGGGAAAAGTTAAGGTACCTGAATCTACGTCGGTTCCTGAGGAATGGAAGCTCTTTTCCAGGAGATCCGTTCCTTGGCTGAGAGCAGGGGACAGCTGTGGCTCCAGGATCAGCTGCAGCGATGGAACACTGAAGGGACGGCCGGAGAGGTGGCTGCACCCGCATCACCTCAGAGAGGTGCAAGGAGGTCCAGGCCGCCGGAGAAACTCAGCCCGGAAGGGACTCCCTGGACCAGGCGCCGGTTGCAAAGAACCTCCAGGGACCCCTCCGGATCACAGGCACAACCCCAGCCCCCATCTGCCGCACGCCGCTCTGGAAGAATCTCTCAGCGTCAGCATCGTCCAGAGGCCGGGGTGAGTGACATCGTTGGCTCCGCCCCCCCCTGTGAGGTCATCCCGGTCATGTGGCACCACTATCCAGGAAGTGCGGGCTGCTCAGGAGAGCAGGGCCTCTGCTGCTGCAGGAGGGAGAGATACATTATATGAACGGCCGGGGCATCCACTTCAGGCCCAGCAAGCAGCCAGGGGAAGGAGAGCTGAGCCTGAAGGATTCCGGACCCAGGGAGCAGAAGGAGGCAGGAGGGTGAACTGGTCAGCGGGAGCTATTTCAGGTGAGCGGCAGGCACAGCCGCGCCGGGCCCATGCAGCAGGGAAAGCAAAGGAGTACCGGTCAGTTGGAGCTGACCGAGAAGAACGGCAGGTGCAATCGCACCGGGCCCAGGCGTCAGGATGAGCAGGACCCCGGCAGCGGAGATCAGGAAGACCAGTGCGGGGGGGGCCAGGAGACGACCCACCCGGGATGTCGGTAGCACCAAGGACCGGTGCAATGTCCATGGGAGAGGGCAGATTGCTGCTAGGGATGCGGGCTGCAGGCATGCAGCTGAAGTCTCTCCTCCTCCCAGACAGCGCGCTATTGTGGATAGGAGGTCCAGGTCTAGCGATGGGTTGACTCCGTCGGATGTCCCCGAGCCTAACTCTGCCTCTGAAGAAGAGGGCCAGATTTCATCTGGCAGCGAAGAGAGTGGGGACGATCGCCGCGGAGGACATGAAACAGCTGTTCCGAGGCTTCCTCATAGTCGGCCTGATAAGTCACATGGTTTAAATGCACCTCGGGGGAATGCGGATGATGTAGATCAGAGGGAGCGGTATTTTCAGAGGGGCTTGGCGGCTGACAGGGCGATGGGTAGTGAACGGGTGAGCGATGTTGTGTCGGAATTTCTTAGCATGGTGCGGGGTTTTTTGTCACCTGCGGCAGGTCCTAGCGGAGTTTGGTGGTGCTGGAGGTTCAGGGGCGGTTGCGGAGACCCCGGCAGTTGTGAGTGGAGGGATTCCCGCACCAGTTGCAGCTAATGAGACGGTTGCAGCACCAGCGGCTGCGGCGACTCCAGTGGATACAGTGCAGTTGGATGACAGAGCGAGGGGCGAGGTTTATATGTGCTTTGATGGCCCCTTGGGAGCTTATTTAAAGCAGGAGGTGCGAGAAAAAATATGGAAGGATGAGTACGTGGAAATTTTTTCTTTGCTACCGTTGGAGATGTTTAATTAGGACAGGGTAAATCCAGATGAGAGTAAGAAGGATGAGGAGGAGCGCAGGCGTTATCGTCTGATTCCTCGCACTTTTCAAAATTGGCTGCAGGCGTTTACCACACTAGCAAGTGTCATTGGGGAGAAAGCTCTGGAGAACTGTTCTGCATTATTTTGTTATTTAGATTCGATTAGTGAAGCATACCGTGTTTATGGCGGGATGGCCTGGCTGAGGTATGATGAACAGTTTAGGCAAAGAAAGGCAGTCCGTCCGAGTTTACGGTGGGACCACAAGGAGATTAGTTTGTGGTTGCGATTGATGACAGCACCAAAGTCGGCCTCGCAGTCCTTTCTTGGGAGTAGCGGGGGTTCTGCCAATTCGGCGGCATCCTCGTCAGGCTCCAGGAAGGGGCTGTGCTGGCAGTTTAACGAGCGGGAATGCCGTTTTGGCACAGACTGTAAGTTTAAGCACGAATGTTCAGGCTGCGGAGGGTCTCACAGCCATTCCAAGTGCTTTAAAAAGAAAGAAAGAAAAAATCAAGCGACTCTTTTTCAAAAAGGGAGGACACCAGTGAGAATAGATCGGATGCTTCCGTTTCTAAGTAGGTATCCGGATAAGGAAGCAGCTGTGTTGTTGAGGGATGGTTTTAATTTTGGCTTCAGGATTCCGTCGGCAGTTGTGCCACGTACGGTGCGGCCTAAGAATTTGATTTCGGCTCGGATGCATGTGGCAGTTCTTAAGGAAAAATTGGATAAAGAAATTAAGTTCGGTCGCATGGCTGGTCCTTTTTTGGAACCTCTGTTGCCGTGTTTATGTGTTTCTCCTCTGGGCGTTGTGCCCAAAAAAGAGCCTAACAAGTTTCGGTTAATCCATCACTTGTCGTATCCTCATGGTAGTTCAGTTAATGATGGTATTGATCGAGATTTGGCATCAGTATCGTATGTTTCTTTTGACAAGGCCGGTAAAGGCATGGTAAAAACGGACATTAAGTCCGCTTTTCGTCTGCTTCCTGTGCACCCAGACAGTTTTCATTTACTTGGTTGTTTTTGGGACGGTCATTATTACGTGGATTGTTGTCTACCGATGGGATGTTCGATCTCGTGTTCCTACTTTGAAAAGTTTAGTTGTTTTATTGAATGGGTAGTTAGGGAGGAATCCGGCTTGGACTCCGTATTGCACTATTTAGATGACTTTTTGTGTATTGGGTCAGCTGGGTCCTCAGTTTGTTCTTTGCTGCTTACGACGGTTGAACAGGTAGCATCTCGCTTTGGCATTCCGTTGGCCCCGGAGAAAACGGAGGGCCCCTCCACGGTTTTGAAGTTTTCGGGCATTGAATTGGATTCCGTCAGGATGGAATGCCGCTTGCCAGAGGACAAGTTGTTAGATCTGAAGTCTTGTGTCCAAGAGGCTTTGCGGGCAAAGAAATTGCGCCTGCGCCAACTGCAATCTCTTTTGGGTAAGTTAAATTTTGCGTGCAGGATTTTACCTATGGGAAGGGTTTTTTCACGTAGGTTGGTTCAGGCGACAGCAGACATTAAACATCCGTTGCATTTTGTAAGATTGAATTCGGAACACAAGGCGGATTTGTCCATTTGGGCGGATTTTCTTCAATCTTATTTGGATTGGTCGGTTTGGATGGATCAAGTAGTTTCTAATGTGGATCTGGTTTTGTTTACAGACGCGTCAGGTTCTTATGGTTTTGGGGCCTATTTCGGTGGAAAATGGTGTGTGGGAGAGTGGCCGGAATCATGGAAGGATGCAGGTTTGACAAGAAACATGGCATTGCTGGAAATGTTTCCTATTGTGGTGGCTTTGGAGGTTTGGGGCTCTGAGCTGAGGAACAAGAAAGTGCTTTTCTTCTGTGACAACTTAAGTGTAGTGCATTGTATTAACAACTTGTCAGCTGTTTCATTGCCAGTTCTATCTCTTTTGTGCCATTTAGTGCTCAGGTGTTTGGATATTAATGTCTAGTTTTGTACTGTTCATGTACCGGGAGTTCAGAATTCAATAGCTGATGCATTGTCTCGCTTCCAGTGGGATCGTTTTCGGGAGCTAGCGCCAGACGCGGAGCAGTTGGAGACCGATTGGCACCGGTGGTTGTGGGATCTAGTGTCTGTGCAGCTTTGAATTTGGTGAGGTGTTCTGTTAACCCCAGTACTTGGTCTCGATATGTTTCTGCGTGGCGTCTTTGGCAGGAGCTAGAGGAGTCGGCAGGTGAGCAGGTGACGGAAGCGGACCGTCCCTATTTATTGTTGTATATGATCGGCAGGGCATTTCAGGAGGGTTTATCAGGCTCAGCTGTAGCTGGTAGGTTAGCAGGTTTGGCCTTGTTCTTTAAGTTAAGTGGTTGGAGGGACTTTACCAAGGATTTCTTGGTACGCCAGGCGATGAAGGCATTTCGGAGGAGCTATCCGGTACGAGATTGGCGGCGCCCGGTATAGTTTGAAATACTGGGTCAGCTTTTGCGTTGCCTTAGCTGTTTGTGTAGTTCTGAATATGAATGTCGGTTATTTGGGGCGGCCTTTGTTCTGGCGTTTTTTGGGGCATTTAGGATAAGCGAATTGGTGAGCAGAAATGTTAAGTGTCATGGCGGGCTGTTATCACAGGATGTAGTGTGCTCGGAGGAGGCAGTACGGTGTTATTTGAGGCGGTCAAAAACCGATACAGCCGGTAAGGTTTGTTTGGTGGAATTGTGGGCTGTGGACGGTTTGTTTGAATGCCCTGTGAGATGGGTTTCTGCATTTCTGGAGGTGAGAGGTCCATCATCAGGTGCCTTTTTGTTACATCAAGATGGATCTGCATTATCAGTGTATCAGTTTATTACCATCTTCAGGCGGGGTTTAGCTAGTTGTGGTCTGAATGGTTTGGAGTTTGGTTCTCATTCGTTTCGGATTGGGGCTGCCACTGAGGCTGCTCGCTGGGGTTTGGGGGTTAAAGCTGTGAAAAAGATTGGTCGCTGGGAGTTGGCGAGGTATCGGTCTTATGTCCGGCCTCATATGTTATAAGATTTTCCCCCAATTTTTTGATAGCGTTATTATTTGGTAACGATTTTCTTTTCTTTTTTACATTCCCCCCCCTTTGTTTTATGTTTCAGGACCCCCTCGGTTGATCTGGGTGTTAGGTCACTTGTATGTATATTGGGGTTCCATTCGGGCCAACGCAAGACCGGCGGGGCGCCAGTTGGGCACAACGAAGGAGGTTGCGATGGTTCGGTGTATCGGTATCAGGGATTTGCTGTGGATCCGGGTAATGCCCGAATTTCATTTTTATGCTAATTTAGGCCCCCGGATATACTCGTTTTGCATGCGGGTGGGAATGACTTGGGCTCCAGGACGTCTAGAGACTTGATCCGTGACATCGTTTGACTGCCTGAGGCATTTGGAAACCTATCCGGGATTAGTGCTCGTATGGTCGGACATCGTCGCACGCCTGGCATGGCGACACGCCAGGTCAGTCGAAAGGATAAATAAAGCTCGGAGCAAGGTGAATAGGGAGGTTTCCCGATTCATTGCTCTGCATGGGGGGGGTTGTGGTTCGTCATCGGGATCTGGAAGTTCCGTCTAGGGAATTTCTGCGTTTTGATGGGGTCCATTTGAATGATATTGGCATAGATATGTGGGCATTAGCATTGATGGAGGGAGTTGAAAAGGCACTTTTGGTATGGCGGGACTCTCAGGCATAAGGTGTCATGCCTGCTCGCTATGGCGGAAAAGGAGGGGGGTTTTGAAGGCGGTTGCTTACATCGAAGGAGGACGGGGGAACCCACTGCAGGGATGGGTGACTCCCATCGGTGTTAAGCGGGTGTTAAAATTTAAAACGGGTCCCTACTGAGCCAGGTCTCAGCGAGACATTTCTGGATGGGCAACAGTCAGCTGGGTCCCCGTGGGCCGGTTGCGGTGCGGCTAGGGGTGGCATGCAGGAGCTGTTTGTTGCAGTTTTTCAAAATGTATACGGCAACAGTCAGCTGGGTCCCCCTGGGCCGGTTGTGGTGCGGCTGGGGGTGGCATGGTGGAGCTGTTTGTTGCAGTTTTTCTCCAAAAATGGTGGAGCCTTCAATTCCCCTCCTCCTTTTTCAGAGTTAATTTAATGTTAATTAATGTTATTTATGTTTACATGCTGTTATATAATAAATGAGGCTGCTGTGGCCATTATATCCAATGTCACAGTGTGGTGGTTTTTATTTATAGTAAGTGGGGGGTTTTCAGTGGGCTGCGTATAGTAGGCCGTATAGTCATACATTCCGAAGTCATGCACAGAGTATATATGTGCACCATCTGGGAAACAGCATCACACAGGCAAATTCAGACGCCACACACAAAATATGTGTTAGAGTGTAGTAGGGGTCATAGGGAACCAACCAAAGGGAGATATTAATATGGAAAGATCCCATCCAAAAGATATATATAGATGTCCAGACAATCAAACCCAGAGTCTGGGCACACAAAACGGAAACACCACTGCATAGATTCGTAAGAGCTAAACCTGCATATACGGTATGTAAACCTATGGACATAGATACTTACTGAATCCCTAATAGAAAATAAATGTTTTTTTGTTTTTTTTCCAAGTTTACACATGCATATGCTGAAGTTGTCAATTGGGAGTAAATATCATCTGATATAACTCATTCATACATCCATTCATCTGTCCCTAACCACACAAAATCATACCTCTCAAACACATTGCCTGCATGTGTGTACACAAGCAAAAAAATGTTTATTCATACATGTGCATGTGCACACACAAGTGCACACACACATATGTATATGGACACATAAAAACACATAACATTATTAATGTTCTTCACATATTAGTATTCAGCCACCAAATCAAGTGCAATGAGTGAAAATATTCAAAAACAGGGAAATGATGCACCGAAATCATACATCTCAAGTGAATCCTACAGTGTCATAAAAATACCCCTCAAGTGAATCCATTCAAATAAAAAGTGAGAATAAAAAAGTTTTTTTTAAATATGGTGACACAAGAGTGTATAAAACCACCCTACACAATGAAAGTGAAAAAAGGGGTTCTTTATTAAATAGGACAGACACAGAAGAAAAAATCCATAGGACTATTCTAAAATTCTACAGGAGCCCATAGAATATTAAAGGACACATCGGTACCCAGAAGTGCAAAATAATACATAACAGTGAGTTTAATAATCATTATGGTACACATTATGTAGAAATTCCACCAATAATACATATTAAGTTGTGTAAATTTAAAGTGCAAAAGTGCTGATGTTGTGTAGACAATATAACTAATATAAAGTGCTAAAAAGCCAAAATAATGGCATTCATTGAGGGACGTATAAAGTGCAAAGAAGAGAAGTGCAGAATGCTAAACTGCAAGTATTCAGAAAATGGTCACTGTGAAACAATAGACTGAAATAATCTAATCTAAGGTGCTACAGTGCTAACAGGACATATTCACTGTGAATCAGTAATGTGGAAAGTACCAGTCTAAAGTGCTAGAGTGCTAAAAGGACATCTAGTGAGAAGTAGTTCTGATAATACCGTGTGTCATACTCACTCGTTTACTTCTTAATAACTTTGGGATCCTACATGACTGGAAAACCCCCATATAGTAATAGTGCCCCCTCTGTGCCCCCATATAATACTAGTGCCTCTCTGTTCCCCCATATAGTACTAGTGCCTCCTCTGTGCCCCCATATAGTACTAGTGCCCCCTCTGTTCCCCCATAAAGTACTAGTGCCCTCTCTGAGCCCCAATATAGTGCTAGTGCCCCCTCTGTGCCCCCATATAGTACTAGTGCCCCCTCTGTTCCCCCATATAGTACTAGTGCCCTCTCTGAGCCCCAATATAGTGCTAGTGCCCCCTCTGTGCCCCCATATAATACTAGTGCCTCTCTGTTCCCCCATATAGTACTAGTGCCTCCTCTGTGCCCCCATATAGTACTAGTGCCCCCTCTGTTCCCCCATATAGTACTAGTGCCCTCTCTGAGCCCCAATATAGTGCTAGTGCCCCCTCTGTGCCCCCATATAATACTAGTGCCTCTCTGTTCCCCCATATAGTACTAGTGCCTCTCTGTTCCCCCATATAGTACTAGTGCCTCCTCTGTGCCCCCATATAGTACTAGTGCCCCCTCTGTTCCCCCATAAAGTACTAGTGCCCTCTCTGAGCCCCAATATAGTGCTAGTGCCCCCTCTGTGCCCCCATATAGTACTAGTGCCCCCTCTGTTCCCCCATATAGTACTAGTGCCCTCTCTGAGCCCCAATATAGTGCTAGTGCCCTCTCTGAGCCCCAATATAGTACAAGTTCCCTCTCTGTTCCCCCATATAGTACTAGTGCCACCTCTGTGCCCCCATATAGTACTAGTGCCCCCTCTGTGCCCCCATATAGTACTAGTGCCCTCTCTGAGCCCCAATATAGTACTACTGCCCTCCCTGTGCCTCCATGGTCTGGGCCTGATGGGAGGGTGCGTGGCCTGATGGGAGGGCGAGCGCAGAGGAGAGTGGCCGCGGCGCTAGAGAAAGGGGGAAGGCGCGTGCGCTGACAAGGGTGAGATGATGGTCCGTGGGCCCACAGGTAGGGATCAGAGTTGGAATGGCAGAGGTGAGTATTTATTTTTTTAATCTGGGGCCATGTATACAGTACGGACCACTATGCGGGGCCGTATATACAGTACGGAGCACTATGCGGGGCCGTGTATGCAGTACGGAGCACTATGCGGGGCCGTGTATACAGTACGGAGCACTATGCGGTGGCCGTGTATACAGTACAGAGCACTATGCAGGGCCATGTATACAGTACAGAGCACTATACGGGGCCATGTATATAGTAGGATGGAGCACTATGCGGGGCCATGTATACAGTACGGAGCACTATTTGGGGCCATATATACAGTACGGAGCACTATACAGGGCCATATATATAGTATTACAGAGCACTATGTGGGGCCATATATACAGTACAGTGCACTATGCAGGGGCCGTGTATACAGTATGGATCACTTTGGGTGATGTATACTGTGTGCAGCACTATGGGGGGCCATGTATAAAGTAGTATGGAGCACTATGCAGGGCCGTGTATACAGTACGAAGCACTATGCGGGGCACATGTATACAGTACGGAGCACTATGCGGGGCCATGTATACAGTACGGAGCACTATGCGGGGCCATGTATACAGTACGGAGCACTATGCGGGAAACATGTATACTGTGTGCACCACTATGCGGGTCCATGTATACAAAACAGCAGTATGCGGGGCCATGTATACAGTAGTTCAGAGCACTATGCGGGGCCATGTATACAGTACGGAGCACTATGCGGGGGACATGTATACAGTACAGAGTCCTATGCAGGGCCATGTATACATACGGAGCACTATGCGGGACCATGTATATAGTAGTACGGAGCACTATGCGGAGCCATGTATAGAGTGCGAAGCACTCTGCGGGTGACATGTATACAGTACGAAGTACTATGCAGGGCCATGTAAACGGTACGGAGAACTATGCGGAGCCATGTATACTGTGTGCAGCACTATGCGGGGCCATATATACAGTATGGAGCACTATGCAGGGCCATGAATACAGTACGGAGCACTATGCGGGGCCATGTATACAGTACAGAGCACTATGTGTGGCCATGTATTCAGTACGGAGCACTATGCGTGGCCATGTATACAGTACGGAGCACTATGCCGGGCCATGTATACAATATGGAGCACTATGCGAGGCCATGTATACAGTACGGAGCACTATGCGGGGCCATGTATACTGTATGCAGTACTATGCGGAGCCATATATACAAAACAGAACAGTATGCGGGGCCATGTATACAATATGGAGCACTATGCTGGGCTGTGTATACAGTATGGAGTACTATGCGAGGCCATGTATACAGTACGGAGCACTATGCGGGGCTGTGGATACAGTACGGAGCACTATGTGGGGCCATATATACAGTACGGAGCACTATGCGGGGCCATGTATACAGTATGGAGCACTATGCGAGGCTATGTATACAGTACGGAGAACTATGCAGGGCAACGTATAGAGTATGGAGCACTATGCGGGGGCCATGTATGCAGTACAGAGCAGGGGGCCGTATATAGTGTACGGAGCACTATGCGGGGCCAGGTATACCATATGAAGCACTATGTGGGGCTGTGGATACAGTACTGAGCACTATGCGGGGCCATATATACAGTACGGAGCACTATGCGGGGCCATGTATACGTACGGAGCACTATGCGGGGTCATGTATACTGTATGCAGTAGTATGCGGAGCCATATATACAAAACAGAGCAGTATGCGGGACCATGTATACAGTATGGAGCACTATGCAGGAACATTTATGGTCATGTATACGGTACGGAGAACTATGCGGAGCCATATATACAGTATGGAGCACTATGCGGGGCCATGTATATAGTATGGAGTACTATGCGGGGCCATATATACAGTATGGAGTACTATGCGGGGCCACGTATACAGTATGGAGTACTATGCGGGGCCATATATACAGTATGGAGTACTATGCGGGGCCATATATACAGTATGGAGCTCTATGCAGGGCCATGAATACAGTATGGAGTACTATGCGGGGCCATATATACAGTATGGAGCACTATGCGGGGCCATGTATATAGTATGGAGTACTATGCGGGGCCATATATACAGTATGGAGTACTATGCGGGGCCATGTATACAGTATGGAGTAGTATGCGGGGCCATATATACAGTATGGAGCTCTATGCAGGGCCATGAATACAGTACGGAGAACTATGCGGGGCCATGTATACAGTATGGAGCACTATGCGGGGGCCATGTATACAGTACGGAGCACTATGCAGGACCATTTATACAGTAGGTAGCACTATGCGGGGCCATGTATACAGTAGTATGGAGCACTATGCAGGGCCATGTATACAGTAGTACTTAGCACTATGCAGGACCATGTATACAGTAGTATGGAGCACTATGTAGGGCCATGTATACATTAGTACTTAGCACTATGCGGCGCCATGTATACAGTAGTATGGAGTACTATGCGGGGCATGTATAAAGTACGAAGCACTATGCGGGTGACATGTATACAGTGCGGAGTACTATGTGGGACCATGTATACAGTATGGAGTACTATGCGGGGCCATGTATGCAGTACGGAGCACTATGCGGGGCCATGTATACAGTAGTACGGAGAACTATGCGCGGGCCGTGTATACAGTACGGAGCACTATGTGGGGCCATGTATACAGTATGGAGTACTATGCGGGGCCATGTATGCAGTACGGAGCACTATGAGGGGCCATGTATACAGTAGTACGGAGCACTATGCGCGGGCCGTGTATACAGTAGTACAGAGCACTATGCGCGGGCCGTGTATACAGTACGGAGCACTATGCGGGGCCATGTATACAGTAGTACGGAGCACTATGCGCGGGCCACGTATACAGTACTGAGCACTATGCGGGGCCATGTATACAGTATGGAGTACAATGCGGGGCCATCTATGCAGTACGGAGCACTATGTGGGGCGATGTATACAGTAGTACGGAGCACTATGCGCAGGCCGTGTATATGTAGCGCCCCGAGGGTTCGGCCGCTACAGGGGTATTGCACCTCTGCCAGAGGTGTGATATTCCACTGCCAGGTAAGGATGGAGTATGGACCAGGGCTCAGATAGCTGCATACAGCACACTCACCCCATTTCCGAGGGACAGCTCAACGGTGCTCCCATTAGACAGAAATGCAGGCATGACAGACCATGTCCCTGGCTGGAGTGGGGAGGGGGGAGGAATACCCAGTGATGTAGGAGCAGAAGGGGACGATTCCTGAGCGTAGGTAGGAGCCCATTGGTTGCTGGTCACCTGGGCTCATGTTTCTAAAGGGAGGTATAAAAGGTGGGCACCATCTTAGTTCTAGGAGTAGAAGAAGTGAAGTCCAGTCAGAGAAGACAGGGAGCAGAGGCTCTGTAGGAGCTCTGTTCAGAGGCAGGCCTAGAGAAAAGGCCGGAGTCTGAGAGGAGAAAGAGAAGTGGGCCTGGAGAAGAGGCCAAAGGAAGGAGGAGAAGAAGGAACAGGAAAGAAGGAGAAGAGAGAGAGAAACAGAGGGGCTCAGGAACAAGAAGGTGGAAGGGACCCTAAGAACCCACGAGAATACCGGATGAAGGGTCAGGCAGATTAAGGGTACCGGATCCCAAGTTGGTGGAGGAGAAACTACCCTCAGCCAAAGACCGGAGGTCGTGATCATTTATTGGTGCGACACCTCATCAAACCTGCTAGGAAGGCACCATATAGGACAGCGGGGAACGGGGCCCACGTTTACCCGCGCAGATCCGCGGCAGGTGGACAAAAGTGGGTCACTGGTGAGGCAGGCCAGAGAAAGGACAGAAGGGGGTCCTGAGCCATACTTCTGAACTGCCTGGGAGTTGACCGAGCCCCACACCTGGTGGACGCAGCACGGCTCGGGCGGTCACTGCTGGTGCCGAAGTGACCCGGAGCACATGAACTGTGAGTAAAAGACATTGGATTGCAGTACGTTGTCTGTGTACTTTCTCGCTCCTCCAGCACTACCGGTACTGGGACTCCCTGCACCACCACCCCCATCATCCACTGCACTGCCCTGGGGTACACTCTTCCGGTGGGGAGTTATCCAATCTCAGCTGCACACACCATCAGCCTCAGGGGATTACCTTGCAGCGGCGGTTCATAATAATCGCAATCCACGGGTGGCGTAGTCGGACATTATCAACGGTACATAGCAGACTACCATTGGTCTGACCACCCTGAGCCGTGGGACCGGGCCGCCACTACTACCCCCATCGTTTTCCTGTTGCCTGGATCCGCGTGCCCCACGGCCCAGGGGGCAAGTCAGCTTTGGCGTAGTCGGCAGGATCGTTCCCAGCCCGCCACAAGCGGGTATTGCATGCCTGAAAGAGACTTTGCACTTACCTGAATGAAGTTTCCCGCCATCCGGAGCCGTTTCCCGCCATCTTCAGTCAGTTCCCGCCATCTTCAGCCGTTTTCCCGCCATCGGACGCCATCTTCAGAACGCCGCGCGGGAAGAAGAGGGGCGTGGACATCCAAAGCGCGCGAGACTTGAAGCCCCGTCCTACGCACCGACGCTGCGCAAGTTCTGGAAGGAGAGAGAGCGACGCTGATGTCACCAGGACGCGACGCAAGGTCCTTGCCCGGACCATCGCAAGCGGAGCCGCGGCCTACAGAAGAGGATCGCCGGAAGGTAGGCCACGGTTAACCGGGGGGGAGGAAGACATCAAGAGCGGAGAGCAAGATGGCGGACCGGCAGCAGACTAAGCTGCCCAGCATCGGCAGTGCCCCAGCCGTCGCGGGCCCCGACCAGCGCCAGGAGAAGACGCGTGATGCAGCAGCGGTCGCGGGAGCAGGTAAGAGGAGTCTCCCTGTCCCGGACGCTGCCAGAGTCAGCCTGCTCCCGGGCCCCCTGGTGGGGCCGCCGATCCCGGGCGCTGCAAGCACCGACCTGCTCCAGACCCCGCAACAAGCCCTGCTGCCGAGCCCTCCAGCCCTGGGCGCTGCCACCACCAGCCCGCGCCCAGGCCCAAAGTCACAACCTCTGATCCCGGGCGTCATCAACAGCGGCTCTCTCCAGGCCCCTCCGCAAGGCCTGCTGCACAGGGGCGCAAAGGGACCGTACGCCCTCCATGTCCATCGGCTTACAGAGGAGGAACTGCAGCACTACCGCTGTGAGGAGAGCCAAGAGGACCCAGACGTGTCTGAAGGACAGTATGAGGAGGAAGGAGTGTCTGGAGGACACCACTACTAGTGAGTAGCAAAGTACCTGTGTATATAGTTACCCGTTAGGGTACAAGAACTGTTAAAGAGAACTGTTTTGGAACCGTATCCAGATTAAAAGTGTGGTCCCCGTTGGGACTGTTATGGAACTGTTGACCGTGTGAAAGTTGCCCCTCATTCCCTACCTGGCAGAGGACTGGGAGCAGCCATTCCCCCCCTTTTCTAACCGGCCGAGGACTGGAAACGGCCAATCCCCTGTAAATAGTTGCGCTTCCTAAAGCGCCCCCTACTGGTTTTATAACAAGACTGCAACGTCTACCTCAGGATGAATTTATTGGACTATTGCACCCTTAAGAAGAAAGAACACCTGGTCACAAGTTGCACAGCGGCCAGAGTTCAAGAATGTGTTTTGAGAATGTTTTCCTTGCGAATGTTTTATATGAAAGAGTTTTATATGCTGCTAAATAGTAATGTGAGAGTTTTCTATGATGTTTTAGATGACAAAAGAGTTCCGGTAGTATTGACAATGCCAAAGAAAAATGTTTTTTCCCATAAAGGGAATTGAACTGTGTCGTCCGTTTTCTAAATGTGAAAAGTTTTGAAAAAGTTTTGCATATCCTGTATTTAATTGTTTTTGCTCTGTTCCAGCCGGGGGACGTGCTGTGCTTCACCGGGGGGGAATGTAGCGCCCCGAGGGTTCGGCCGCTACAGGGGTATTGCACCTCTGCCAGAGGTGTGATATTCCACTCCCAGGTAAGGATGGAGTATGGACCAGGGCTCAGGTAGCTGCATACAGCACACTCACCCCATTTCCGAGGGACAGCTCAACGGTGCTCCCATTAGACAGAAATGCAGGCACGACAGACCATGTCCCTGGCTGGAGTGGGGAGGGGGAAGGAATACCCAGTGACGTAGGAGCAGGAGGGGACGGTTCCTGAGCGTAGGTAGGAGCCCATTGGTTGCTGGTCACCTGGGCTCATGTTTCTAAAGGGAGGTATAAAAGGTGGGCACCATCTTAGTTCTAGGAGTAGAAGAAGTGAAGTCCAGTCAGAGAAGACAGGGAGCAGAGGCTCTGTAGGAGCTCTGCTCAGAGGCAGGCCTAGAGAAAAGGCCGGAGTCTGAGAGGAGAAAGAGAATTGGGCCTGGAGAAGAGGCCAAAGGAAGGAGGAGAAGAAGCAATAGGAAAGAAGGAGAAGAGAGAGAGAAACAGAGGGGCTCAGGAACAAGAAGGTGGAAGGGACTCTTAGAACCCACGAGAATACCGGGTGAAGGGTCAGGCAGATTAAGGGTACCGGATCCCAAGTTGGTGGAGGAGAAACTACCCTCAGCCAAAGACTGGAGGTCGTGATCATTTATTGGTGCGACACCTCATCAAATCTGCTAGGAAGGCACCATATAGGACAGCGGGGAATGGGGCCCACGTTTACCCGCGCAGATCCGCGGCAGCTGGACAAAAGTGGGTCACTGGTGAGGCAGGCCAGAGAAAGGACAGAAGCGGGTCCTGAGCCATACTTCTGAACTGCCTGGGAGTTGACCGAGCCCCACACCTGGTGGACGCAGCACGACTCGGGCGGTCACTACTGGTGCCGAAGTGACCCGGAGCACATGAACTGTGAGTAAAAGACATTGGATTGCAGTACGTTGCCTGTGTACTTTCTCGCTCCTCCAGCACTACCGGTACTGGGACTCCCTGCACCACCACCCCCATCATCCACTGCACTGCCCTGGGGTACACTCTTCCCGTGGGGAGTTATCCAATCTCAGCTGCACACACCATCAGCCTCAGGGGATTACCTTGCAGCGGCGGTTCATAATAACAGCAATCCACGGGTGGCGTGGTCGGACATTATCAACGGTACATAGCAGACTACCATTGGTCTGACCACACTGAGCCGCGGGACCGGGCCGCCACTACTACCCCCATCGTTTCCCTGTTGCCCGGATCCACATGCCCCACGGCCCAGGGGGCGAGTCATATACAGTACGGAGCACTATGCGGGGCCATGTATATAGTACGAAGCACTATGAGGGGCACATGTATACAGTACGGAGTACTATGCGGGGCCATGTATACAGTACGGAGCACTATGCGGGGCCATGTATACAGTATGGAGCACTATGCGGGGCCATATATACAGTACGGAGCACTATGCGGGACCATGTATACAGTAGGTAGCACTACGCGGGGCCATGTATACGATATTGAGCACTATGAGGGGGACATGTATACAGTACGGAGTACTATGCGGGACCATGTATACAGTACTTAGCACTATGCGGGGCCATGTATACAGTATGGAGCACTATGCGGGGCCGTGTATACAGCACGGAGCACTATGCGGGGCCCTGTATACATTACGGAGCACTATCCGGTGGCCATGTTTACAGTACAGAGCACTAGGCGGGGCCATGTATACAGTACGGAGCACTATGCGGGGCCATGTATACTGTGTGCAGCACTATGCGGGGCCATGTATACAAAACAGCAGTATGCGGGGCCATGTATACAGTATGGAGCTCTATGCGGGGCCATGCATACAGTATGGAGCTCTATGCGGGGCCATGTATGCTGCGTGCAGCACAATGCAGGGCCATGTATACAAAACAGCAGTATGCGGGGCCATGTATACAGTACGGAGCACTCTGCGGGGCCATGTATACTGTATTCAGCACTATGCGGGGCCATGTATATGACTAGCCCAGGGGATGGGGATGACTCGGTACCTGGGCCTTTGCCTGGCCTTGGGGATGTCGCGGTGGTCAGCTCCCGGGCCCTCTCTTTGAAAGGGTGGATATTTGTTAATTCTATAAGAGTTCGTGACGGTTTCTGGTGAGAATCACCAGCGCTGCGGAGTCCACTGAGGCTGGTGATAAGGCAGCTTGATGGTGTTGCTCCCCACAGGTGGAGCTAGGCCTCAGGGCAGCGTATGAAGGGGGATGCAGGACAGGCGAGACCCAGCCGGGTCAGAGCAAGAACAGGGACAGACACGATAGTCACTTCACTACCTTTTACTGATGGAAATTCAGGCACGTCCCGGAGCACTGCAGGGTGAAGGGTGCCTGTCAGGATCCTCCCCAATGAGTGGGTTTTGGGCCTCCTGTTACTTGCCTCTGCGTAGTAAGTTTCTGACCTGCCTGGAGTTAGGCCTAACTTTGTCTCTGTCCTGCGCTGGCTGACTTTGTGGTAGGGCCTTCTCTTGGAGTGCACGCTCCCAGCTTACGGGGCCTATGTGTCTCCTGGCTCTGTTACATATCAGCACTTTAGCGATTCTGGGACTTGTAGTTCTCCAGGGGATTCCAGTTATGCCTTACTGGGTCATATAGATACCTGAAGCTTTGGACCCAGTGTCTGGTAAAGCTTCGGGGTGAGCCAGTTAAGCTCCTCTGCCCCCTACATACTAACTCTCCACTTGCCTTCGGCCTACTCGGGCCCTCAATAGGCTATACACACTAACGGCAGCTTGCCGCGCTTCACCGATCTTATGGCGCCGGCACACCTAAAGCTCGCTGCTCTGAGCTACACTGACTCTTGGTCTGAATGAGCTCCACTGCAGACTAGCAACTGCAGGAGCTGGAACAGGCTCTGTCCTCTGAGGTAACTCTTCTCAGACTGATCTGGACTCAACATCTAAACCAGACTGAACTGCCCCTAGGGTTCGGTCGCTACAGAGGTATTGCAGCTCACCCAGAGGTGTGATATCTCACTTCCAGGTAAGGATGGAGTGTGGCTCAGGACCCTAACACCCACATGCACTACACCACATTTCCAGGGGACAGGGCGACAATGCTCCCAAGGGTGAGCACAACTGTTCCTGTCCCTTGCTGGAGTGGGGGGAGGGAACACCTAGAAAGGGGGAACCCAGTAATGTCTGGGTGGGGAGAGTAGATCCCGGGTGCACTGTATAGGGGAGTATATATGGTGGGCACCATCTTAGAGTCGGAGAGAGAAGAAGAGAGAGAGCAGAGAGAGAGGGAGGCTGGGAGCAGGGGCTCTCTATGGGCTCTGCTCCGCAGGCAGGCCAAGTCTCAAGGCCTGGTCCTGGAGGAGAGGAAAGGAGAGGAGAGGAATGGAGGAGGCTCCAGGAGTGGAGTGAAGGGACCCCAGGGGTGCGGACTGGCCAGCCGCCACCGCACGCCCGCCGCTACCAGAGTCAGGCCAAGAAAGGGAACCGGATCCCTCATCTAGTGGAGGAGAGCAACTACCCTCAGCTAGCAACCGGAGGCCGTGGCATTGTACGTGCACGGCCCCTCACTACACCCACTAGGAAGTCACCACATTGGACCCAGGGAAACGGAACATACGTTTGCCCGCCAAGGCCCGAGGCAGCTGGACAGAAACGCATGCATGCATGATAATGCCCCGTCTCATGCTGCACATAACACCTCTGCAACTCTGGCGGCTATGGGCATAAAGGGGGACAAACTTATGATGTGGCACCCATGCTCCCCATGACCTCAACCCCATTGAGAACCTCTGGAGCATCATCAAAAGGAGTGTCTATGATGGCGGGAGGCAGTTCACATCTAAGCAACAGCTCTGGGAGGGTATTCTGTCCTCATGCAAAACAATTAAAGCAGAAACCATCCAAAACCTGACAAATTCAATGGATGAGAAAGATCAGAAGCTTCTTTCGAACAAGGGGTCCTATGTGCAAATGTAACATCACCTAGAATAAAGTTTTGAGTTGAAAACTGTTTGATTTCAGTTTGTAATAACCTGCTAATGCTTATAATTTCAAAAATGACAATTTTTTTGTTCTTTATTAAAATGAAAAGGTTGAAAACTCTGCTGTGCATAATAATTTGGAACATGCATTTTGAGTGCAGTTTGAGGTTTTAATTTTTTTAAAAATATACTGTTATCATAGGCAGTTTGTACAAAAACCTTTCAATTGTACTCTAATAGTTATTTGACTGGAAAATTACAATGACTGCAATTCATATAGGTAATTTGGGAAAATCTGAGAAAATATTATTTGCATAATAATTTGGAACACAGTGTATATAGTAGGTAGCACTATGCGGGGCCATATATACAGTACGAAGCACTATGCGGGTGACATGTATACAGTACGAAGTACTATGCGAGGCCATGTATGCAGCACAGAGGAATATGTGGGGCCATGTATACAGTAGTACGGAGCACTATGCGCGGGCCGTGTATACAATACGTAGCACTATGCGGGGCCATGAACAGTATATAGTAGGATGGAGCACTATGCGGGGCATGTTTACAGTGCGAAGCACTATGCGGGGCCATGTATACAGTACGGAGCACTATGCGGGGCCATGTATACAGTATGGAGCACTATGCGGGGCCATGTATACAGTATGGAGCACTATGCGAGGCCATGTATACAGTACGGAGAACTATGCAGGGCAACTTATAGAGTACGGTGCACTATGCGGTGCCGGGTATACAATATGAAGCACAATGCGGGGCTGTGGATACAGTAAGGAGCACTTTGCGGGGCCATATATACAGTATGGAGCACTATGCGGGGCCATGTATACGTACGGAGCACTATGTGGAGTCATGTATACGTACGGAGCACTATGCGGGGCCATGTATACTGTATGCAGTACTATGCGGGGCCATACATACAAAGCAGAGCAGTATGCGGCACCATGTATACAGTATGGAGCACTATGCAAGGCCATGTATATAGTAGTACCGAGCACAATGCGGGGGCCATGTATACAGTACGGAGCACTATGCGGGGCCATGTATACAGTAGGATGGAGCACTATGCGGGGCCATATATACATTACGAAGCACTATGCGGGGGACATGTATACAGTACAGAGTACTATGCGGGGCCATGTATACATATGGAGCACTATGCGGGACCATGTATACAGTACGGAGCACTATGCGGGACCATGTATATAGTATGGAGCACTATGCGGGGCCATGTATACAGTGCGAAGCACTATGCGGGTGACATGTATACAGTACGAAGTACTATGCGGGGCCATGTATGCAGTACGGAGGAATATGCAGGGCCATGTATACAGCAGTATGGAGCACTATGCGCGGGCCGTGTATACAATACGGAGCACTATGCGGGGCCATGTATATAGTAGGATGGAGCACTATGCGGGGCATGTATACAGTGCGAAGCACTATGTGGGGGACATGTATACAGTACGGAGTACTATGCGGGGTCATGTATACAGTACGGAGCACTATGCGGGACCATGTATGCAGTAGGTAGCACTATGCGGGGCCATGTATACAGTAGTACGGAGCACTATGCTGGGCCATGTATACAGTACGGAGCACTATGCGGGGCATGTATATGTAGCAAAGGCGAGAGAGCTTGCAAGGGAATTCCTACATGATGTTTCAAAAATGGAGAGAGGCTGCCATCTGCTGGCCTGACACAGTCAAGCGGAACCAAAATGTGTGACGCTGGAAGCCCTACCCTGGGAGATGGGGGCCTTGGAGCCGGGTCCTGTGTTGTAGATGGGGTGCAGTCGTGGCCCGGACCCGCTCCGTGCCCAGGGCCGTCACATTAAAAAAGGATGGTATGGGCTTATCCGGGTTGAGTGGCTGATCTCGACTACGCCACCTGTGGCACCTGGTGAAGACCACCAGCGCTGCTGCAGTCCGCTGAGGCAGGATGTTATGGCAGCCGTCGTTGTTACTACTCCCCACAGACGGAGCAGGGCCTCAGGGCAGAGAGACAGGATGGAGGGGGTTGTAGTGTAGGAGGTCTGGTGCTGCGTAGTGCGGTGTAATGCAGAATAAAGAGTCCGGAGGCCATAGGGGTTAACTTCCAGGGTTATTATTCACGGTGGAGATTGCAGTTGAAAGGCTTCTCCCTGCTCCTCGCGGAGATCTGCGGTCACCAGAGACGGGAGGGTCCGACAACCTCCGAGTAAGTCCAGTGTTCAATCAGGACCCCGCACCAGAGTGTTCCTAGACTTCAGACCGGGTCCTTTCCTGTCTGTGTGTGTGTAGATAGGCCGGGTCTCCCTCTGAACTTCACTCAGAAAAAGGGTACGGGTGGCAGCTCCGCTCTGTCCGTTACCCGGTGGGATCCTCAGGGCCTACCGGACTTCCCTGACCAGCATGTAGAGTGGCAAGGTCAGGTGTCGGGGGCCGGTTCCCCTCTTGCAGCCAGAATCCCTCTGAATAGATCAGGTTGGCGAGGACAGGTGGCATATACCGCTCCATCTGCATCCCCCTGGGATCCATTTGCGGTGGAGCTACACTCCTAAGCTCCGGGTCTTCTTGGTCATGGTCCTTGACCGGGCTGAGACATTCATTATCTGCGACCTGCCCCTCGACCCAAGGCCAGGGTACGAGGGCCGTGCCTCCATCCTCTGCAGGTCCACACAGGATCCACGTTCAGGGAGGAAGGTCACGATCAAAGAACCCATACCCAAGATGGCTGTGTATTAAATATGAAATTTAAAGTGTCACTAAAATGTGAATCCTCCACCCTCACCCACTAGTTGGTTCCCCTATCTCTTGGTTCCCCAGTCTCCCGATTCCCAGTAGGGGCAGCACCTAGTGCTTACTAGCCCCCTCTGGTGGGAGAAGTGTGGTGTTGGATGTGGAGGTAGGGTCCCGACCATCGCACTGTTCTTACCTCAAAGGAGGAACAATACACCCCGTTAAAGAGGTGCAGCATCCCTGTGGCTGTCGAACCCTCAGGTGCGCCACAAAGATATGCAAGGGAAGTTGAAGGGAGAGCAGATTTAGACGCTGGACCCGATCAGGTGACTCCCAAGAAAGAGTTCCGAGAGATAAGAGGCCAGCTCGCCAAACCTGAGTGGTCTTTGGCGCCAAGCAGCAGAAAGGAGCAGACATGTTTCCTGCGTGCTGGGAAGCCCCGCGTGACAGGCCTAAGCCAGAGGCCTGTGAGGTGCCACAGCCGGGCACCGGTAGAAGAGCTCCGGATCCCTCACAGATGTGACCCTAGTGCTGAGCCTGCTGAGGAGACTCGGAACCTGCTTGCGATGCTGAGTGAGTTAGCGGAACCCGACGTCGCCCGTCGACAGACTAGGTCTGGACCCCCCTACCCAAGGCTTGAGAGACTGCCTCCAACGGCCAAGCAGAGAGGACTTGAGAGACGGCTGCCCCAGGAAAGTCACGCCAAGGAAAGCAGAGGAGCTGCATACGTGAACAGGGCCGTCACTTCTACTGTTCACCCACGGTACCGGGGACAATTGGGTTTAGGTACTCAGGTTGGGAGGGGAACGGTTGGGGCTAAAGAAGCTCAACGTGATTTAATTGAATTTATCCGGAAAAAGACTCACGGCCTAGCGGGAATAACCGGTGACCCCCGCTAGAGCCATATGCACAGTTAAGGAACTCACGTGGTGTCTCTCATGATCGAGGGCACCACATTACCTTGAGAGACTTCGCATTTTGCTAATACTTCAAATTACTATTTATTAGCCTTGTTGCAACCCCTTGTTCAGCGTACCTGTTACATATATATATAAACTGTTTATATTCTACTCTTACTGTTCTCGCCTTGTGTCTCTGTGCGTTGCATCCCAGCACCTGCATTACATTTGGCGTAGTCGGCAGGATGCAACATTCAGACGCAGAGATGGCGGAGCAGCCTGTGACTGGGTCCGTCCGGAGCCATATATCTTTGGGGGCTATGCTCAGCCATCTACCCAAGTTTATGGGGGATGGCATGTCACTGTGGGACTGGGTAGAAAGACTGAGAAGTATTCTACGTATGTATCCCCTCGATCCCCTAGCCTTGATGGAGAGGCCCGGCAGATTGTGATGTACTGTCCACCTGGGGACCGTGACACCGTGGACAAAGTGATAAAAATTCTAGAGGACATGCACGGTGACACTACAGATTTGGGACACTTGCGCTTACGGTTGCTTCAGCGGGTCCAAGGGGAAAATGAGACAGTAAATCAGTATGTTAATGAATTACAGGAAGTGACGGCTCATATCACCAAGAAAGTTCGAGATGGGAACCGAGGACTGGGACCATTGGATGAGGTTTTGCGTGACCAACTGATTTCTGGCTTGAGAGACACTTCCCTGAGGCAGATCCTGAAGGAGCGGCTGTGACAGCCCTGATCTGGGCTTCCTGGAGGTAGGGCCTGAAGCTAGAGTCCTGGAGAGAGAAGTTGCTGCTCTCAAAGCCACAGTTAGAAGTCATGAGGCAATTGCCCCTGAATTCACCAACAAATAGCCTGATTGAGTACGGGAAACACGTCAGGAAATTCGAGACATTTGGGTGAGTTGAATGCTATTAGAAAGACCCCTACTGCCCCCTTGCCGACGGACCGTTCTGCCCAACGCGGACAGAGACCAGAGCGAGAAAAGCGTTCCTACCCGGCCCCAGCACAGCATGTACCCGACCTATCGGTAGAACGAGTACCTGCGGAGGTAGGGATCATATCTCCAAAGACTGTCCAAACCGAGAAAGGAGGAGGAGGAGACAGCCGTTAAACTAAAATGCCCCACGGTTGTGGAGCATACCGTGGGGTCTCGAGCTTCAGAGAGTGAAAGAGGGAGCACTGAAGACATTGTCTCCGAGAAGGCCCATTATCTGGGCTGAATTCAATGGGCAGTGGATCCGCTGTTTAATGGACACTGGGTCTCAAGTGACCACTATGCCTGAGACTTATTTCCAAAGTCACTTTCCTGAAGTCGCTCGTTCCTGCTGGGAACCCACTGTCAAACTGGTGACGGCTAATCAACTACCTATCCCAATAGCGGGAGTAGTATGGATGTCCGTTCGGGCATGTGGAAAGGACCTCGATCGGAAAGGGATCGTACTGACCACAGGGCCCGGAGGCAATGGGCCCATTGTAACCCTGGGCATGAATGTGCTGAAAGAGGTCGAACAGTTCCTGGCTGAGGGCTGTAACAAAAACAACTGGACCCGTGCCACTCAAGGCCCAGCTAACAAGAGAGTATTCCAGCATCTCGTGCGGGTCAGTCAGATTCAAAAATTGCCCGCTACCTCTCAGTACCTTGGTAAGGTATCGATACCACCCGAAGCCACAATGACACTGCCAGTGGGACAGACTGTACTCACTCTACCGGTGCTGGCACATGTGTCCTTAGAGGGCGTGGACATTCAAATTGAACCAATGGAGGGAGAGGAAGCTCCCTCTGGACTCCTGGTTGCTTGGACCCTGGCCACCGTGCAGCACGGTAGAGTACCCGTGCGTTGCATAAATTTAACTGGCACAAGTTTACAGTTGTTGCCCCGACAAGAGGTGGCGCAAGTGTGTATAATGCCAGAAGCCCTTACTAGAGCTGACACTATAGGGCTGGCACCTGTGGAAGGAAAGCCAAGGACCCTGGAGGTGTCCCTCAATAGCCAAGAGAATGGAAGAGAACCGTTGGCTGGGAGCCACCTCTTGGAGGAAATGGAGGCTAATCTGACTGAGTTTTCTGCTGGACAAGTAAGGCAGATCGAACAACTTCTAAGCGATATCAGGGAGTGTTTGCACAGCATGAAGATGATTTCGGGTGCACTCGAGACATTCAGCACGAAATACCCACCGGAAATACTGCTCCCATCAGAGAGAGATATTGGCGAATCCCGCCACAAATGTATCAGGAGGTGAAAGAGCTGTTGGCCCACATGTTGCGGAACGGTGTGATCCGTGAAAGTCAGAGTCCTTGGGCGGCTCCGATCGTGCTGGTCCGGAAGAAGGCTGGTACCCTGAGATTCTGCGTAGACTATCGAAAGCTGAATGCCTGTACAGTACGGGACTCCTATCCACTCCCCCGAATTGAAGAGTCTCTATCTGCACTAGGGAGTGCCAAATTCTTCTCTTCCCTCGACCTGGCCAGTGGCTATTGGCAGGTCCCAGTAGCTGAGAAGGATCGTCCGAAGACAGCTTTTGTTCTCCCTATGGGCCTGTTTGAGTTCAATCGGATGCAGTTCGGGCTAACAAATGCATCAGGAACCTTTCAACGGCTGATGGAGAGATGCTTGGGGGACCTCAGCTTTGAAGCCACTTTAATATATCTGGATGATATAATTATCTATTCCGCTACGTTTGAAGATCATCTCCGCCGATTGGAACAAGTGTTAAAACGGCTTCAAAGGCACGGCCTGAAAATTAAGCCTAGTAAGTGTCGTCTCTTCAAACGAGGAATTGAATATCTGGGGCACACTGTGTCCAGTGCAGGAGTGCACCCCAATGCGGAGAAAGTAGCTGCCGTGCAGAAGTGGCCCACGCCCGTCAATCTAAGGGAACTGAGGGCGTTCCTGGGGCTCGCTGGATACTACCGCAGATTCATTAAAGACTTCGCTAAGATTGCGATCCCGCTCAATGAATTGCTGAGAGGAATGGCTGGGGGAGCCAAGCGGCAGCCCATTCAGTGGGGACCCCGACAAGAAGAGGCATTCTGAGCATTAAAAATGGCGCTAACGGATGCCCCAATCCTGGCCTACGCTGACTTTTTGCAGCCTTTTATGTTGTATACTGATGGAAGCTTGCATGGACTGGGAGCAGTGCTGGCTCAAGTACAAGGAGGAAAAGAGCGAGTGATCTCGTATGCCAGCAGGTCACTCCGAGACACAGAGAAGAATCCGGACAACTACAGTTCGTTTAAGCTGGAGCTACTGGCACTGGTGTGGGCCATGACCGAGAAATTTGCTGAGTACTTGTCAGGGTCAGAAGTGCAAGTGCGGACAGATAACAACCCTTTGGCCCACTTGGAGAACGCCAAACTGGGCACGTTAGAACAGCGATGGGTCGCAAGGATGTCCAAATACCAATATAAAATCGCCTATCGGTCCAAGGCCCTGAACACTCATGCAGATGTCCTGTCCCGGGTCACTCAGGCAGGGCCGAAGAGGGACAGAGATGAGGAGCTCGAAGGCGACGAGATCCCGGATTTCAGCCAGTTCGCCGCTGTTGTGGTCGACGCCCAGGAGACCAGAGAGGAGCCGAGGCCCACTCAAATTCTGGGCCGTTCAAGAGACGAATGGCTACATCTGCAGCAGTCTGACCCAGAGTTAGCAAAGCTGAGAGAATGGGTCGCCCTTAGGCAAAGACCCGACCAGGAAGCCAGAGCCTCTTCACTTCCAACTACCCTACAAATCGTAGGCCAGTGGGAGAGGCTCTTCCTGCAGGACGGTTTTCTATGGCGAAGAATCCAGCTGCCTCGAGAGTTTGATGTTACCTGGCAGGTGGTAGTTCCAGGAGCGCTAGTAACCCAGCAAGCCCAAGAAGCGCATAGAAGAGGTGCTCACTTCGGTGTAGAAAAGACCTTTCGGTGGTTACAATGGCTGGTGTATTGGCCTCAACTGTGGCAAGAAGTCGAGGGGGTCTGCCGAACATGTCAGTGTGAGTTGAACAAGCCCCCGGAACAAAGAGCTCCCATTCAGACTATCCGAACTTCTGCCCCCTTGGAAGTCTTGATGATTGACTAACTGATGATAGGAACTTTATACAATGGTTACGGACACTGTTTAGTCATGACTGATCACTTCACCAAGTTCGCAGTAGTGACGCCTACTAAAGACCAGACAGCAGAAGCCGCAGCTAAGGCCATCTGTCAGGATTTCATCCGGCTTTATGGGTGCCCGAAGCGAATACATTCTGACCAGGGGGCCTGCTTCCAACGACGAGTGATGGATGAGCTATACCGCATCTATGGGATCGACCGATCTCGAACAACACCCTACCACCCTCAAGGGAACGGCGCATGCGAGCGCTTCAACCGAACCCTGTTGCAAATGTTGCGAACGCTGGAAGTGGACAAAAAGATGAAGTGGCCCGAATTTGTGTCCGAGCTGGTGTGGGTGTATAATAATTGAGTTCATGCGACTACCGGCTACACCCCTTGCATGTTGCTGTTTGGAAGAAGTGGGCGAGAAATTACTGAACTGGAGCTAGACTCAGAAGACTCCGGCCCGGGCAGTAGCCCAAGTACCTGGATTCGAGAACACCAGCGTCAGCTCCATACAGTGAGAAGACTGGTTGCTCAGAAGTTTCAGTAAGTAGAGCATGCAGATCGGCCCCCGACCGCAGGCGGATCACTTCAGCCAGGAGACCGAGTACTGGTAAGGGCCAAACGATTTGGGAGTAAACTGGACCATCGTTGGGAGGTGATACCATATCGGGTGGTGAAGAAGGTTCACCCAGACAACCCCGTCTACGAGGTTAGGCCCGAAGGGGATGACGCCGCGACACCCAGGGTGTTGCACCGCAATATGCTGCGACCTTGCTCCTCTGAAGCAGAAGTCTGTAACGAAGTTGGGCCTTCAAACGTATTGGCTGAAGTGCCACATGCAGGAACCTTGGGGGATGAAGAAGGATGGGCCACAATGCAGTTGGGCCCGTCAGAACCATTGAGGCCAACCCCGAGTGGAACCCAGAATGAGTCGAGAAACGACTTGCAATCCCTAGTAATTGATTCATCGGATCTCCCGGAGTCACCTCCGCAAGAGGAGCCCCGCAGAACTGAGTGGGCTAATGCCGAAATTCCTCCTAACCGGTATGCTCAAGAAGAGTTTATTTGGTCTCAAATCCAGCAGAAAATGTAGGAATGTGCCCAACTTCTGTCTGAACTTGCACTGCCTGGAAAGAGGCATCAATTATGCGAGAAGTCCACTCGCACGAGGACTGGGGAGCAAAAAGGAGAGAGGAATGTAACAGAGGCGAGAGAGCTTGCAAGGGAACTGCTACATGATGTTTAAAAAATAGAGAGAGGCTGCCATCTGCTGGCCAGACACAGTCAAGCGGAACCAAAATATGCAAGGGAGTTCAAGGGAGAGCAGATTTAGACGCTGGACCCGATCAGGTGACTTCCAGGAAGGAGTTCCGAGAGATAAGAGGCCAGCGCACCAAACCTGAGGGGTCTTTGGCGCCAAGCAGCAGAAAGGAGCAGATGTGTTCCCTGCGTGCTGGGAAGCCCCGCTTGACAGGCCTAAGCCAGAGGCCTGTGACGTGCCACAGCCGGGCACCGGTAGAAGAGCTCCGGATCCCTCACAGATGTGACCCTAGTGATGTGCCTGCTGAGGAGACTCGGAACCTGCTTGCGGTGCTGAGTGAGTACGCGGAACCCGACATCACCCGCCGACAGACGAGGTCTGGACCCCCCTACCCAAGGCTCGAGAGATTGCCTCCAACGGCCAAGCAGAGAGGACTTGAGAGACGGCTGCCCCAGGAAAGTCACGCCAGCGAAAGCAGAGGAGCTGCATACGTGAACAGGGCCGTCACTTCTACTGTTCACCCACGGTATCGGGGACAATTGGGTTTAGGTACTCAGGTTGGGAGGGGAACGGTTGGGGCTAAAGAAGCTCAACGTGATCTAATTGAATTTATCCAGAAAAAGACTCACGGCCTAGCGGGAATAACCGGTGACCCCCGCTAGAGCCATATGCACAGTTAAGGAACTCACGTGGTGTCTCTCATGATCGAGGGCACCACATTACCTTGAGAGACTTCGCATTTTGCTAATACTTCAAATTACCGTTTATTACCCTTGTTGCAATCCCTTGTTCAGAGTACCTGTTACATGTATATATATAAACTGTTTATATTCAACTCTTACTGTTCTCGCCTTGTGTCTCTGTGCGTTGCATCCCGGCACCTGCATTACATATACAGTACGGAGCACTGTGCGGGGGACATGTAAATGTGGCACCCCAGGTCTGGTCGCCAGAGTGGCAGCAATGTCATGTCTGAGAGCAGGTGGGAGGTTCCCTGGTTGGGGACAATTAGCATGCAGCACCTCCTGCCTCAGTCCAGGGAGGGGAGAAACCTGCCCTTTATAAACTGGATCTGGGGTGGGGTTAGTGAGAGAAGTGCCAGACAAGTTCCAGAGAAGTTGCAGATAGGGACAGGTCAGCAGCAGGCTGAGGAGTCCCTGTAGGCAGAGGAGGAACACGAGGCCAGGAGGGGAGCTAGAAGAGCTCATCCTGGCTAGAGACTTACAAAGCCGGACACTGGAGTCCGAGGCTGTGAGGGTTATAAGCCCAGCAGCAGAAAACCACCACGCACCCAAGGAAGCCTGGAGGCTCAGCCACGCAAGAGGGACCACTACTGCCCTGCAGGGGTGAGAAGTACGGAAGGCCCGAGTCGCCAGTCATACGGGTGAGAACAACACTCAGAGACGTGGGCTACCACTATACTACAGCGGGATAGCCAAGAAAGAATGAAGTCAGCACGGTAGGCCTACAAACTCCCCCTGACCAGCGGGATCTCCCAGTTGCTCTCAGACTGACCAGGCCTCCATTGTTAACCTGTATTCCGGACGGGTCCCTTAATACCACCAACAGTAAAGACCCTGAATTGTTTGACAGACTCCGTGTAGTTACTGCTGCTCCTGCGCACCATCACCACCAACATCCCTATTTACTGCCCTGAGGCTATACTCATCCCGTGGGGAGTTATACTACCCTCAGCTGCACCCACAACACTAGCCTCAGCGGTCGGCCCTGCAGCGGCGGTTCACTCTTACCGCAATCCACGGGTGGCGTAGTCGGACATTTAATCACAAAACCCTATAAATAGACTGCCATTTGGGTTGACCATCCTGAGCCACGGGACCGGGTCCCCGCCACGCAAGGACTACAACCCCCAGCATCCACAAAAGGTCCCGTTTTGGGTATCCACACACACACACACGGCCCAGGGGGCGCGTCATATACAGTACGGAGTACTATGCGGGACCATGTATACAGTAGGTAGCAGTATGCGGGACCATGTATACAGTATGGAGTACTATGCGGGGCCATGTATATGTAGCACCCTGAGGATTCGGCTGCTACAGGGGTATTGCACCTCAAGCCAGAGGTGTGATATTCCACTCCCGAGTAAGGAAGGAGTGTGGAACTGAGCTCGGTAGGCTGCATGCACTACACACATCCCATTTCCGAGGAGCAGACCGACGGTACTCCCACTTAGAAATGTGCAGGTACGACCGAGTCTGTTCCTGGCTGGAGTGGGAGGGGGGTGGTACATCCCAAGTAGTGTAGGGGCAGATAGGGGGAGCAGCCTGGGTAAAGATAGGAGCTCATTGGGTGCTGGTCACCTGAGCTCACACATAGAGGGATATATAAGGTGGGCACCAACTAAGAACAGGGTCAGTTGCAGAGAGAAAGTCAGCGAGCAGAGGAGAAGAGAGACCCAGAGTGAGAGAGGAGAAAGAGAGACCCAGAGGGGGAAACAGAAGAGAGGACTCTAAGAACCCAAATTAAATCCCCGGGTGAAGAGTCGGCATCAGGGTACCGGAACCCAAGCTGGTGGGGGCAAAAACACACCCCAGCCAGAGACCGGAGGCCGTGGGCAGCGTCTGCCACGGCCACCCACCACATCCACCACGAAGGCATACCACGTGGAGGGTCAGGGAACCCAAGGCCAAGGGTCTCCCAACAGAAGGCCCGAGGGAGCTGGACCTGGGTGGATCAATAGTGGGAACGGCCAGAGAAAGGACAGAAGGAGAGCTCAGGGTCACGCTCCGGACTTATTTGGGGGTTGGCTGGATCCAGAACCTGGTGGACGCAGCACGGCTCGGGAGGTCACTCGAAGCTGGAGTGACCGGAACATCAGCAGTGAGTAAACATCCTAAACTGCATAACCCGACTCTGTCTCTGATTGCCGTCTACACTGCATCACCACAACCCCCATCCTCTGCACCTGATCCCCCTGAGGCTATACCCCACCCGTTGGGGGTTATATCACCAAAGCTGCACCTACACCATCAGCCTCAGCGGACCCTGATGCAGCGGCGGCCGTAGTGACCGCAATACAACGGGTGGCGTAGTCGACATTAAGAACTTATTAACATCTGTAGGACTGCCACATACAACTGAGTTTGACACCCTGGGCACGGACCGGGTCACAGCCACTCGGAAGACTACAACTCCCATCTGATCCGGCTCCGGATATTCCCCCTAAAGAATATGGCCCAGGGGGTGCGTCAACTTTGGCGTAGTCGGCAGGATTACGTGCCCGCAACAACCGGGTACTGCGTGCCTGAAGAAAAGAATGAGTTTACCTCAAAAAGAAGTCTCCTGCCGGTTCCGGAGGGTCCCCGCCATCGGACCCCATCACCAGTCGATTCCAGCCGGTTGTCCGCCATTAACCGCGTTTTCCCGCCATCTGCAGAGTTTCCCGCCACTGGGAAGCGATTCCCGCCATTTCCAAAGGTTTCCCGCCTTGGAAGAGCGGACGCCATTATGGGCGTGCCAGAGGGTGGTGAGAGGCCACCTCCCATCGTGGGCCAGGACCGAAAATGGCGCCAAAAGTGGAAACCGCCCCCACCAACAGAGACTGTGATGCTAGAGGTGTCTGTCAGCGTGAAAGAACTGCCCCTGGAGCTGACAATCACCAAGTGGCCCCGGGACCGCCCTCGAGGTGGGAGGAGACGAAAGGAGAGAACAAAGATGGGTGCCGCCTGGAGCAGTCTGGAGAGAGCGCACCCGGAGGCAAGAAGCCTGGAGAAGAGTAGCGGAGGAGCTTACCCGGAGATGGCGAGAAAGCAGAGCAGCACCGGCCCGCTGGCCAGGAGCCTGCTAGAGACAGAGGAAGGAGAGCAGAGCAGCACCGGCCCGCTGGCCAGGAGCCTGCTGGAAGAAGAGCAGAGCAGCACCGACCCGTTGGTCAGGAGCCTGCTGGAAACCACGACCCCACTAGGACTAGTGGAGGTCCTAGCACAGCTCCCCCGAGACCGGGAGTGTGCACAGACCGCTCTGGAGGGCCTCGCACGGAGGATGGCCCGGGTACAGTGAGAGACATTGGCGGAGTGGAGCCGAGAGATGGCCCAGCAAACCAAGACCCGGAGCACGCCAGCCAAGATGAGGAGACAGACCGCCTCTGAGGATGGCGCGGGAGGACCCAAGGCCGGAGACGGCGCCGAGAAGGGAGCCGAACGCATGGAGGCAGGTAAAGGGGACGTCTATACCCCAAACCGGGAAACCGCTTACCTGCCCCAGCTCCCCGTCGCAGAGCCCGAAAGTCCCCCTGCTGTGCCCGAAAACGCCATGTCACCGACGCAGACTAGGCCCCAACCGGAAGCCGCCGCCGCGACCCCTGCGACGCCATGCGCAACGACCCCGAGCGTGGCAAAACAGGAAGCAACACCAGCCTGGTCGCAGGGCCTAGAATTCCCGGGCGTCGCATCACCAACAGCGCCCCCTACCTCCGCGGAGCCTCCGGCCTGGCCGCAAGGCCAGGTAGCCCAGGGCGCCGCCGTCCTAACGGTGCCCTTCACCTTCCAGGTGCCCCAGGCCTGGCCGCAAGGCCTGGGCAACCCGGGCGCCACCACCACCGCGCCCATAAGACCAAGAGTGCCGCATCTGGGAGAGGACCTGTACGCCCAGCATACGTGCCCGGATGGGCAGCCATTTATATGGCCACCGGAGTTTCACCATCCCCGACTCCGGAGAGAGAGACCCCTGGATGAACCCCTGATCCCGGCTCCAAAGCCCGTAAAGAGGATCTCGCCCCCGCTAGCGGAAGCACAGTTTGAGTGGGACCCCACCGGAGAAGATCTTATGGGGTTCACTCAAGAGACTCGGGCAGCTGCAGCGGAGCGTGCTGAGTGCTGCCGCCAACAGCTCGAGGACTTTGAGAGGGAGCGGAGAGAGAGGCGGGTCCGGGAACAGCTAGCTCAAGTAAAGAGCGCGGAGCAGAAGAGCCGGGCCAGGAGAGACCCCCGTGCAGCGCATAGTCCCCGCACCACCAGGACTGTGATAAAGTTTAACCTGCAGCATGGGTGGGGCTTCATCCGAGACCACCACACCCTAGGCGACGTCTTCGTAACCAGGAGAGACGTTGAGTCCCACCTACCGGAGGGACACAGAGGTCGTGACCTTTACATCGGGGACGAGGTCACCTTCACCCGGCACAAGTGTGCCAAAGGTCCCTACGCCCTCCATGTGCATCGCCTGACGGAGGAAGAGCTGCGGTGTGAGGAGGAAGAGCAAGAGGACCCGGACGGGTCTGAAGCCAAAGGTAACCATAAAGCAAGAGCAGGAGGACGCCGTCGCTAAGGACAGCGAAGCAGAAGCTGTATATAGTTGCCCGTCGGGGCACAGTAAACTGAAACTGAAACTGTTGCTGTTGCTAATATAGTCCCCGTTGGGACCAGCATGTGTGAACTGTTTACCCGTATTTCCCTTAATTCCCACTGACCGAGGACTGAGAGCGGTCATTCCTCCCTAATACCTGGCCGAGGACTGAGAGCGGCCATATCCCTGTAAATAGTTGCGCGTCCTAAAGCGCCCCCTACCGGTTTTATAGGAAAACCAGTTTTCCAGAAAGACTGTCGCACTTTACCCGGTCACGCGTTGCACAGTGACCGGAGGAGGAGCCAGAGGCGACGAGAAAGTTTTACATAAAGAGTGTTATGATGCTGCTAATTTATATGATGTTTTATATGTTTTATATGTTTATGCAAAAATTTGTATGTTTTGGTGTTTTGTCTTACAGCCCGAGGACGTGCTGTGATTTACCAGGGGGGAATGTAGCACCCTGAGGATTCGGCTGCTACAGGGGTATTGCACCTCAAGCCAGAGGTGTGATATTCCACTCCCGAGTAAGGAAGGAGTGTGGAACTGAGCTCGGTAGGCTGCATGCACTACACACATCCCATTTCCGAGGAGCAGACCGACGGTACTCCCACTTAGAAATGTGCAGGTACGACCGAGTCTGTTCCTGGCTGGAGTGGGAGGGGGGTGGTACATCCCAAGTAGTGTAGGGGCAGATAGGGGGAGCAGCCTGGGTAAAGATAGGAGCTCATTGGGTGCTGGTCACCTGAGCTCACACATAGAGGGATATATAAGGTGGGCACCAACTAAGAACAGGGTCAGTTGCAGAGAGAAAGTCAGCGAGCAGAGGAGAAGAGAGACCCAGAGTGAGAGAGGAGAAAGAGAGACCCAGAGGGGGAAACAGAAGAGAGGACTCTAAGAACCCAAATTAAATCCCCGGGTGAAGAGTCGGCATCAGGGTACCGGAACCCAAGCTGGTGGGGGCAAAAACACACCCCAGCCAGAGACCGGAGGCCGTGGGCAGCGTCTGCCACGGCCACCCACCACATCCACCACGAAGGCATACCACGTGGAGGGTCAGGGAACCCAAGGCCAAGGGTCTCCCAACAGAAGGCCCGAGGGAGCTGGACCTGGGTGGATCAATAGTGGGGACGGCCAGAGAAAGGACAGAAGGAGAGCTCAGGGTCACGCTCCGGACTTATTTGGGGGTTGGCTGGATCCAGAACCTGGTGGACGCAGCACGGCTCGGGAGGTCACTCGAAGCTGGAGTGACCGGAACATCAGCAGTGAGTAAACATCCTAAACTGCATAACCCGACTCTGTCTCTGATTGCCGTCTACACTGCATCACCACAACCCCCATCCTCTGCACCTGATCCCCCTGAGGCTATACCCCACCCGTTGGGGGTTATATCACCAAAGCTGCACCTACACCATCAGCCTCAGCGGACCCTGATGCAGCGGCGGCCGTAGTGACCGCAATACAACGGGTGGCGTAGTCGACATTAAGAACTTATTAACATCTGTAGGACTGCCACATACAACTGAGTTTGACACCCTGGGCACGGACCGGGTCACAGCCACTCGGAAGACTACAACTCCCATCTGATCCGGCTCCGGATATTCCCCCTAAAGAATATGGCCCAGGGGGTGCGTCATATACAGTACAGAGCACTATGCGGGGCCATGTATACATATGGAGCACTATGCGGGGCCATGTATACAGTATGGAGTACTATGCGGGGCCATGTATACAGTACAGAGCACTATGCGGGGCCATGTAAACAGTATGGAGTACTATGCGGGGCCATGCATACAGTAGTACGGAGCACTATGCGTGGGCTGTGTATACAGTACGGAGCACTATGTGGGGCCATGTATATAGTAGTACGGAATACTATGCAGTGCCATGTATACAGTACGGAGCACTATGCAAGGCCATGTATACAGTATGGAGCACTATGCGGGGCCATGTATACAGTACGGAGCACTATGCGTGGGCTGTGTATACAGTACGGAGTACTATGCGGGGCCATGTATACAGTAGTACGGAGCACTATGCAAGGTCATGTTTACAGTATGGAGTACTATGCGGGGCCATGTATACAGTATGGAGTACTATGCGGGGCCATGCATACAGTAGTACGGAGCACTATGCGTGGGCTGTGTATACAGTACGGAGCACTATGTGGGGCCATGCATATAGTAGTACGGAGTACTATGCAGGGCCATGTATACAATACGTAGCACTATGCGGGGCCATGTATACAGTAGTACGGAGCACTTTGCTGGGCCGTGTATACAGTACGGAGCACTATGCAGGGCCATGTATATAGTAGGATGGAGCACTATCCGCGGCCATGTATACAGTACGAAGCACTATGCGGGGGACATGTATACAGTACGGAGTACTATGCGGGGCCATGTATACGTATGGAGCACTATGCGGGACCATGTATATAGTAGTACGGAGCACTATGCGGGGCCATGTATACAGTATGATGCACTATGCGGGTGACATGTATACAGTACGAAGTACTATGCGGGGCCATGTATATAGTAGTACGGAGCACTATGCGGGTGACATGTATACAGTACGAAGCACTATGCGGGGCCATGTATACAGTAGTACGGAGCACTATGCGGGGCCATATATACAGTACGGAGCACTAGGCGATGCATGTATACAGTACGGAGCACTATGCGGGGTCATGTATACAGGACGGAGCACTATGCGGGGCCATGTATACAGTAGGTAGCACTATGCGAGGCCATGTATACAGTAGTACGGAGCACTATGCGGGGCCATGACTACAGTACGGAGCACTATGAGGGGGACATGTATACAGTATGGAGTACTATGCGGGACCATGTATACAGTAGGTAGCAGTATGCGGGGCCATGTATACAGTATGGAGTACTATGGGGGCCATGTATACAGTACGGAGCACTATGCGGGGCCATGCATACAGTAGTACGGAGCACTATGCGTGGGCTGTGTATACAGTACGGAGCACTATGTGGGGCCATGTATATAGTAGTACGGAGTACTATGCAGGGCCATGTATACAGTACGGAGCACTATGCGGGACCATGTATACAGTACGGAGCACTATGCTGGGCCATATATACAGTACGGAGCACTATGTGGGACCATGTGTACAGTACGGAGCACTATGCGGGGCCATATATACAGTACGGAGCACTATGCTGGGCCGTTTATACAATACGGAGCACTATGCGGGGCCATGTATATAGTAGGATGGAGCACTATGCGGGGCCATGTATACAGTGCGAAGCAAAATGTGGGGGACATGTATACAGTAAGGAGTACTATGCGGGGTATGTATACAGTGCGAAGCAAAATGTGGGGGACATGTATACAGTACAGAGCACTATGCGGGGAATATGTATATTTTACGGAGCTCTATGCGGGGGTCGTGTATACAGTAGGTAGCACTATGCGGGGCCATGTATACAGTAGTACGGAGCACTATGCGGGGCCATGAATACAGTACGGAGCACTATGCGGGGGACATGTATACAGTACGGAGCACTATGCGGGATCATGTATACAGTAGGTAGCACTATGCGGGGCCATGTATACAGTAGTGCGGAGCACTATGCGCGGGCCGTGTAAACAGTACGGAGCATTATGCGGTGCCATGTATATAGTAGGATGGAGCACCATGAGGGGCCATGTATACAGTAAGGAGTACTATGCGGGGTCATGTATAAAGTACTGAGCACTATGCGGGACCATTTATACAGTAGGTAGCACTATGCGAGGCCATGTATACAGTAGTACTTAGCACTATGTGGCGCCATGTATACAGTACGGAGCACTATGCGGGGCCATGTATACAGTACGGAGTAGTATGCGGGACCATGTATACAGTATGGAGTACTCTGGGGGCCATGTATACAGTATGGAGCACTATGCGGGGCCATGCATACAGTAGTACGGAGCACTATGCGTGGGCTGTGTATACAGTACGGAGCACTATGTGGGGCCATGTATATAGTAGTATGGAGTACTATGCAGGGCCATGTATACAGTACGGAGCACTATGCGGGACCATGAATACAGTAGGACGGAGCACTATGCGTGGGCTGTGTATACAGTACGGAGTACGATTCTGGGCCATGTATACAGTACGGAGCACTATGGGGGGCCATGTATACAGTACAAAGCACTATGGAGGGACATGTATACAGTACGAGCACTATGCGGGGCCATGTATACAGTACGGAGCACTATGCGGGGCCATGTATACTGAGTGCAGCACTATGCAGGGCCATTTATAGTGTGTACAGCAATATGCTGGCCATGTATACAGTATGTACAGTATGGAGCTCTATGCGGGGCCATATATATAGTACGGAGCACTATGCGGGACCATGTATACAGTAGGTAGCACTATGCGAGGACATGCATACAGTACGGAGCACTAAGCGGGGCCATGTATACAGTACGGAGCACTATGCTGGGCAATGTATACAGTACGGAGCGCTATGCGGGGCCATGTACACTGAGTGCAGCACTATGCAGGGCCATTTATACTTTGTGCAGCACTATGCGGGGCCATGTATACAGTACGGAGCACTATGCGGAGCCATGTATACAGTATGGAGCACTATGCAGGGCCATGTATACTGAGTGCACCACTATGCAGGGCCATTCATACTATGTGCAGCACTATACGAGGCCATATATACAGTACGGAGCACTATGCGGAGCCATGTATACAGTATGGAGCACTATGCAGGACCATGTATACTGAGTGCAGCACTATGCAGGGCCATTCATACTATGTGCAGCACTATACGAGGCCATATATACAGTACGGAGCACTATGCGGAGCCATGTATACAGTACAGAGCACTATGCGGGGCCATGTAAACAATATGGAGCACTATGCGGGGCCATGTATATAGTAGTACGGAGCATTATGCGGGGCCATGTATACAATACGAAGCACAATACGGGGGACATGTATGCAGTACGGAGTACTATGCGGGGCCATGTATACAGTACGGAGTACTATGCGGGGCCATGTATATAGTAGTACCGAGCACATTGCACGGGCTGTGTATACAGTACGGAGCACTATGCGGGGCCATGTATATAGTAGTACGGAGCATTATGCTGGGCCATGTATACAGTACGAAACACTATGCGGAGGACATGTATACAGTACGGAGCACTATGCGGGGCCATGTATACTGTACGGAGCACTATGCGGGGCCATGTATACAGTATGGAGCTCTATGCGGGGCCATGTATATAGTTCGGAGCACTATGCGGGGCCATGTATACAGTATGGAGCACTATGCGGGCCATGTATATAGTTCGGAGCACTATGCAAGGCCATGTATACTGAGTGCAGCACTATGCAGGGCCATTTATACTGTGTGCAGCACTCTGCGGGGCTATGTATACAGTATGGAGCACTATACGGGGCCATGTATACAGTACGGAGCACTATGTGGGGCCATGTATACAGTACGGAGCACTATGCGGGGCCATGTATACAGTATGGAGCACTATGCGGGTTCATGTATACAGTACAGAGCACTATGCGGGGCCATGTATACAGTATGGAGCACTATGCGGGTTCATGTATACAGTAGGGAGCACTATACGGGGCCATGTATTCAGTAGGGAGCACTATGCGGGGCCATGTATACAGTATGGAGCACTATGCGGGTTCATGTATACAGTACAGAGCACTATGCGGGGCCATGTATACAGTATGGAGCACTATGCGGGTTCATGTATACAGTATGGAGCACTATGCGGGGCCATGTATACAGTAGGGAGCACTATACAGGGGCATGTATTCAGTAGGGAGCACTATGCGGGGCCATGTATACAGTATGGAGCACTATACGGGGCCATGTATACAGTACGGAGCACTATGTGGGGCCATGTATACAGTACGGAGCACTATGCGGGGCCATGTATACAGTATGGAGCACTATGCGAGTTCATGTATACAGTACAGAGCACTATGCGGGGCCATGTATACAGTATGGAGCACTATGCGGGTTCATGTATACAGTAGGGAGCACTATACGGGGCCATGTATTCAGTAGGGAGCACTATGCGGGGCCATGTATACAGTATGGAGCACTATGCGGGTTCATGTATACAGTACAGAGCACTATGCGGGGCCATGTATACAGTATGGAGCACTATGCGGGTTCATGTATACAGTATGGAGCACTATGCGGGGCCATGTATACAGTAGGGAGCACTATACAGGGCCATGTATTCAGTAGGGAGCACTATGCGGGGCCATGTATTCAGTAGGAAGCACTATGCGGGCCATGTATTCAGTAGGGAGCACTATGTTGCGCCATGTATACAGTACGGAACACTATGCGGTGGTCGTGTATACAGTACGGAGCACTATGCGGGGACGTGTATACACTACGGAGCACTATGCGGGGACGTGTATACAGTACGGAGCACTATGCGGAGCCATGTATACAATACGAAGCTCTATGCGGGGCCATGTGTACAGTACGGAGCACTATGAGGAGGTCGTGTATACAGTACGGAGCACTATGCGGAGCCATGTATACAGTACGAAGCTCTATGCGGGGCCATGTATACAGTACAGAGCACTATGAGGAGGTCGTGTATACAGTACGGAGCACTATGCGGGGACGTTTATACACTACGGAGCAATATGCGGGGACGTGTATACAGTACGGAGCACTATGCGGGGCCATGTGTATAGTACGGAGCACTATGAGGAGGTCATGTATACAGTACGGAGCACTATGAGGAGGTCGTGTATACAGTACGGAGCACTATGCGGGGGATGTGTGTACTATACGAAGCACTATGCAGGGGACTTACAGTACATACCAAAAGTTTAGACATACCTTCTCATTTAAAGAAAATTGTACATTCACCCTGAATTCATCAAAACTATGAATTAACATATGTGGAATTATATACTTAACAAAAAAGTGTGAAACAACTGAAAATATGTCTTTTATTCTAGGTTCTTCAAAGTAGCCACCTTTTGCTTTGATGACTGCTTTGCACACTCTTGGCATTCTCTTGATGAGCTTTCACGACACTGAAAATGATTGCAATCAGAAATTCTTTGGTATTATTCTCTTCATTTAATTTGACTTCAATGAAAAAAACACAAAAAGAATTGTCCTAAAGCCAAATTGGATACAATTCCACACCAAACCTAAAAAAGGGGGTGGACAAAAGTATTGGCACCCTTTGAAAAATCATGTGATGCTTCTCTAATTCGTGTAATTAACAGCACCTGTAACTTACCTGTGGCACCTAACAGGTGTTGGCAATAACTAAATCACACTTGCAGCCAGTTAACATGGATTAAAGTTGACTCAACCTCTGTCCTGTGTCCTTGTGTGTACCACATTGAGCATGGAGAAAAGAAAGAAGACCAAAGAACTGTCTGAGGACTTGAGAAACCAAATTGTGAGGAAGCATGAGCAATCTCAAGGCTACAAGTCTATCTCCAAAGACCTGAATGTTCCTGTGTCTTCCGTGCACAGTGTCATCAAGAAGTTTAAAGCCCATGGCACTGTGGCTAACCTCCCTAGATGTCTACGGAAAAGAAAAATTGATGAGAGATTTCAACACAAGATTGTGCGGATGGTGGATAAAGAACCTCGACTAACATCTAAACAAGTTCAAGCTGCCCTGCAGTCCGAGGGTACAACAGTGTCAACTCGTACTATCCGTCGGCGTCTGAATGAAAAGGGACTGTATGTTAGGATACCCAGGAAGACCCCACTTCTTACCCTGAGACATAAAAAAGCCAGGCTGGAGTTTGCCAAAACTTACCTGAGAAAGCCTAAAATGTTTTGGAAGAATGTTCTCTGGTCAGATGAGACAAAAGTAGAGCTTTTTGGCAAAAAGCATCAACATAGAGTGTACAGGAGAAAAAAAGAGGCATTCAAAGAAAAGAACACGGTCCCTACAGTCAAACATGGCGGAGGATCCCTGATGTTTTGGGGTTGCTTTGCTGCCTCTGGCACTGGACTGCTTGACCGTGTGCATGGCTTTATGAAGTCTGAAGACTACCAACAAATTTTGCAGCATAATGTAGGGCCCAGTGTGAGAAAGCTGGGTCTCCCTCAGAGGTCATGGGCCTTCCAGCAGGACAATGACCGAAAACACACTTCCAAAAGCACTATAAAACGGTTTGAGAGAAAGCACTGTAGATTTCTAAGGTGGCCAGCAATGAGTCCAGACCTGAGTCCCATAGAACACCTGTGGAGAGATCTCAAAATGGCAGTTTGGAGAAGGCACCCTTCAAATATCAGGGACCTGGAGCAGTTTGCCAAAGAAGAATGGTCTACAATTCCAGCAGAGCATTGTAAGAAACTCATTGATGGTTACCGGAAGCGGTTGTTCGCAGTTATTTTGGCTAAAGTATTAGGCTGAGGGTGCCAATACTTTTGTCTGGCCCATTTTTGGAGTTTTGTGTGAAATGATCAATGATTTGATTTTTGCTTCATTCTCTTTTGTGTTTTTTCCTTGCAAGCAAATGAAATGAAGATAATAATACCAAAGAATTTGTGATTGCAATCATTTTCAGGAAGAAACTGAGTATTATCTGACAGAATTGCAGGGGTGTCAATACTTTTGGCCAGCACTGTATGGGGTCCATTATTCTGTATGAAGCATTATATGGGGTCCATTATTCTATTATTCTCTATAGAGCATTATATGGGGCTCATTATTCTGTATGGAGAATTATATGGGGTCGATTATTCTCTATGGAGCATTATATAGGGTCCATTATTCTGTATGGAGCATAATATGGGGTGCATTAGTCTGTATGGAGCATTATATGGGGTCCATTATTCTGTATGGAGCATTATATGGGGTCCATTATTCTATTATTCTCTATAGAGCATTATATGGGGCTCATTATTCTGTATGGAGAATTATATGGGGTCCATTATTCTCTATGGAGCATTATATGGGGTCCATTATTCTGTATGGAGCATAATATGGAGTGCATTATTCTGTATGGAGCATTATATGGGGTCCATTATTCTGTATGGAGCATTATATGGGGTCCATTATTCTATTATTCTCTATAGAGCATTATATGGGGCTCATTATTCTGTATGGAGAATTATATGGGGTCCATTATTCTCTAGGGAGTATTATATGGGGTCCATTATTCTGTATGGAGCACAATATGGGGCCCATTATTCTGCATGGAGCATTGAATTGGAGTGCATTATTCTGTTTGAAGCAATATATGAGGTCCATTATTCTGTATGGAGCATTATATGGGGCCAATTATTCTGTATGAAGCAGTATACGGTATTGTTCTCATTATTCTGTATGTAGCATTATATAGGGCCCATTATACTGTATGGAGGACTATGAAGTTCCCATTATACCGTATGGGAGATTATATGGGGTCAGTAAACCGTATGGAGGACTATACTGTCCGGTCTGCACTGTGCGCTGCCAGTTATCGCCGGTTTCTGAGCTATTGTAGAATTTACAATAGATATCACTCATGTAATGTAAGAAGTAAGTGAAATCTTTGGCCTTGTACTATATATATATATATTTCTCTGCCGTATCTGCACCATGAATCCTGGTATGTATTAAAGGGGCCCACTGAGACTCTTTCGCCCGGTGCCTACGAAAGCCTGGAGCCGACCCTGCTGTCTGCAACCAAAGAGAAAAAGCAGGAATTCTCCTGTAGAGGCGAAAACTGGTGAAAATACAGGATAAAAGTAAAAAAAAATGACCAGGTATAGTGATATTCCAAAATGTACACACATGGCAGCTTATTCTTAAAAGTTACTTAAAATGATAATTTCCCTTTAAATATTGGTACCTCTCTCCAGCAGGGAACGGCAATCTCCATGAATAAAGTCCACTGCACTCGTTCTGATTATTATATTTAGCATACCATGCAATATCGGTTTAGAATCGCCTCAGTCATTGTTATAAGATCGTTATGTTTCCGGGCATAAATCATACGCTTGTAACATTGTGCATTCCTTAGTGTTGCAAATCTGAAATATTGTAAATTACATACTCCAGTTTGCCTAAAAATATTCCTAAAAAATGCTAAGAGGAGAATTTTTACTCTGCTGTACAATATGTAGTGTGTCCCCTGCCCCCGCTGTGCCCCTTCACAGAGTATGGTGCCCCATAGTGCAATCCTCTACATAGTATGATGCCTTCACAGTGCCACCTCTACAGGGCCCCAACAATGATTTCCCTCTCACAGTAACCACCCACAGTGATTCCTCATAGATTTTGGTGCCTCCACAGCGCTTTCCCCCACACATTATAGTTCCCCCATGGAGCATTATTGAGTAATTTGATAAGACTATTATTGTGTAGGGTACAAATGATCATAGAATCATAGAATGGTAGAGTTGGAAGGGACCTCCTGGGTCATCTGGTCCAACCCCCTGCTCAAAGCAGGATTCACTAAATCATCTCAGCCTCTGTTTGAAGACGTCCATTGAAGGGGAACTCACCACCTCTCGTGGCAGCCTGTTCCACTCATTAATCACAATAACTGTCAAAAAGTTTTTTCTAATATCTAATCTGTCTCCTCCCATTCAGTTTCATCCCATTGCTTCTAGTCTTTCCTTGTGCAAATGAGAATAAAGATGATCCTTCTACAATGTGACAGCCCTTGAGATATTTGTAGACAGCTATTAAGTCTCCTCTCAGTCTTCTTTTTTGCAAGCTAAACATTCCCAAATTCTGTAACCGTTCCTTATAGGACATGGTTTGCAGATCGGTCACCATTCTGGTCGCTCTTCTCTGAACTTGCTCCAGTTTGTCAATGTCTTTTTTTAAATGTGGTGCCCAAAACTGGACACAGTATTCCAGATGAGGTCTGACCAAAGAGGAGTAAAGTGTGAAAATGACTTCACGTGATCTAGACTCTATGCTTCTGTTAATACATCGCAGAATAGTATTTGCCTTTTTTGCTGCTGCATCACACTGTTGACTCATGTTCAGTCTATGATCTATTAGTATACCTAAGTCTTTTTTACTTGTGCTGTTGCTTAGCTGTATTCCTCCCATTCTGTATATGCTTTTTTCATTTTTATTGCCAAGATGTTGTACTTTGCATTTTTCCCTGATAAAAAAACATTCTGTTAGTTGCAGCCCACTGCTCCAGTTTATGTAGGTCTTTTTGAATCCTCTCTCTCTCTTCTCTGGTGTTAGCTATCCCTCCTAGCTTTGTGTCATCAGCAAATTTAATCAGTTTACCCTCAATTCCTTCATCTAAATCATTGATAAAGATGTTGAACAATACAGGTCCCAGGACAGAGCCCTGTGGTACCCCACTTGAGACATTCATCCAACTGGATGTGAAGCCATTTACGACTACTCTTTGAGTCCGATCACTAAGCCAGTTATGAATCCACCTAACAGTTGCCTTGTCCATTCCATACTTGGTCATTTTTTCAATAAGGATGGTGTGAGATACTTTGTCAAATGCTTTGCTGAAGTCAAGATATACTATATCTACAGCATTTCCCTGATCCACCCAGTCAGTGATTCTGTCATAGAAGGAAATTAAGTTAGTCTGACATGACTTTTTAGTTACAAACCCATGCTGACTCTGGTTAATCACTTCATTCTTATCCAGGTACCTACATACATGTTGTTTAATAATTTGTTCAAAGATCTTTCCTGGTATAGAAGTCAGACTCACCGGCCTATAGTTCCCTGGTCCACCTTCTTCCCCTTTTTGAAGATAGGAACAACATTTGCTCTTCTCCAGTCTTCTGGGACTTCTCCTGTTCTCCAAGAATTTTCAAAGATTATGGAGAGTAGTTCTAAAATTTCTTCTACGATCTCCTTCAGTACTCTGGGGTGTAATTCATCTGGACCTGGAGACTTGAACTCATTTATGTTAGCTAAATATTCCCTTACAATCTTTCTGTTTACAAATAAGGTGGATTCTTCTATTCCTTTAATAGGACAGTAAAGATCAGTTGATGTTACATTTTCTTTCTGAGAGAAAACTGATGCAAAATAGGAATTAAAAAGTTCTGCCTTCTCAACATTCTTTCTTACCATTTCACCATTTTCATCCTGTAAAAATCCTATAGCATCTTTGACTTTTCTTTTACTTTTCACATACCCCCAAAATCCTTTTTTATTGCTTTTGACATCTCTTGTAAGCCTTAATTCATTGTCAGCTTTAGCTAACCTGATACGTGCCCTACAGGATCTGCAGACTGCATTATTATTATTATTATTATTTATTATTATAGCGCCATTTATTCCATGGCGCTTTACATGTGAAAAAGGGGGTATAATACAAGAACAATTTCAATAATCTTGAACACAATGTGACAGCGACTGGTACAGGCGGAGCGAGGACCCTGCCCGCGAGGGCTCACAATCTACGAGGGATGGGTGAGGATACAGTAGGTGAGGGTAGAGCTGGTCGGGCAGCGGTATGGTGGAGCGGTGGTTACTGCAGGTTGTAGGCTTGTCGGAAGAGGTGGGTCTTCAGGTTCCTTTTGAAGGTTTCCACGGTAGGCGAGAGTCTGATACGTTGGGGTAGAGAGTTCCAGAGTAGGGCGGAAGCACGGGAGAAATCTTGTATACGGCTGTGGGAGGAGGAGATAAGAGGGGAGTAGAGCAGGAGATCTTGTGAGGATCGGAGGTTGCGTGCAGGTATGTAACGGGAGACTAGGTCGGAGATATATGGAGGAGACAGGTTGTGAATGGCTTTGTATGTCATGGTTAGGGTTTTGAACTGGAGTCTCTGAGCAATGGGGAGCCAGTGAAGAGATTGACAGAGAGGAGAGGCCGGGGAATAGCGGGGGGACAGGTTGATTAGTCGAGCAGCAGAGTTTATGATAGATTGGAGGGGTGCGAGAGTGTTAGAGGGGAGGCCACAGAGCAGGAGGTTGCAGTAGTCAAGGCGGGAGATGATGAGGGCGTGCACTAGTGTTTTTGCAGATTCATGGTTTAGGAATGTGCGGATCCGGGAGATATTTTTAAGTTGGAGTCGGCAGGAAGTGGAAAGGGCTTGGATATGTGGTTTGAAGGAGAGTTCCGAGTCCAGGGTTACCCCGAGGCAGCGAGCTTGAGGGACTGGGGAGAGTGGGCAGCCATTGACTATGATGGATAGGTCAGTTGGGAGGGATGAATGAGATGGCGGAAAGATGATGAATTCTGTTTTGTCCATGTTAAGTTTTAGAAATCTAGCAGAGAAGAAGGATGAAATAGCAGACAGACATTGTGGGATTTTGGTTAATACGGAGGTGATATCGGGTCCAGAGAGGTAGATCTGTGTGTCATCAGCATAGAGGTGATAATGAAAGCCATGAGACTCTATGAGCTGTCCCAGGCCTAAGGTGTAGATGGAGAAGAGCAGGGGTCCTAGAACTGAACCTTGGGGGACACCGACAGATAGGGGGCGAGATGAAGAGGTGGTGTGTGAGTGGGAGACACTGAATGTCCGGTCTGTTAGGTATGAGGAGATCCAGGATAGGGCCAAGTCTGTGATGCCGAGAGATGAGAGAGTCTGTAGTAAGAGGGAATGGTCCACTGTGTCAAAGGCAGATGACAGGTCTAGGAGGAGGAGGACAGAGTAGTGTCGCTTAGATTTGGCGGTTAGTAGGTCGTTTGTGACTTTAGTCAGTGCAGTTTCAGTAGAATGGTGCGGTCGGAAACCAGATTGTAGGCGGTCAAAGAGGGAGCAGGAGGAGAGGTGGGAGGACAGTTCAGAATGGACATGTTGTTCCAGTAGTTTTGAGGCATAGGGGAGAAGTGATATGGGGCGATAGCTAGACACAGAGGATGGGTCAAGGGAGGGCTTTTTGAGGATGGGTGTGTTTGAGGCATGTTTGAAACATGAGGGGAAGACACCAGTTGTTAGTGACAGGTTGAAGAGGTGGGCTAGGGCTGGGATGAAGATAGTGGTAAGGTTTGGGATGATATGCCTCCCTCTTTCCATTTGATAAACATTTCTTTCTTTATTTTTAGCATGTGTTTAATTTCTGTGTTCATCCATCCTGGTTTCCTTAAATGCTTCCCATTTTTCCTACTTTTTGGGATTTTTAACGATTGTGCTTTGAGAATCTCATTTTTAAAAATTTCCCAACCTTCCAGGACATTTTTGTCCTTAAGGATATCCAGCCATTGGATCCCTCCTATTCTCTTTCTGAGTCGCTTAAAATCTGCCTTTCTGAAATCTGACCTTGAAGTTTCAGTCTTCACATGTCTTCCTCCTCTAGTTATCCAAAATTCTATAATAGCATGATCGCTGCCTCCTAGCGCCCCAGCCACTTTTACCTCCTCAATCATTTCCTCCCTGTTTATAAGGATTAGATCCAAAGTAGCAGATCCCCTTGTTTTCTCTCCTACCTTTTGGAAGATAAAGTTGTCAGCAAGAGAGGATAAGAATTTGCTTGACCTGTTAGCATTACTTGAGAGAGATTCCCAACAAATGTCTGGATAGTTGAAATCTCCCATGACCACTACGTCATATTTTTTGGAGAACTTGGTCATTTGATACATAAAGAGTTCATCCATATCTTCAGTTTGCCCAGGTGGCCTGTAGTAAATGCCTGCAATGGTGTCCTTTCCGTTGTTCTCTCCTTGTATTCTTGCCCAAACAGTTTCCACAGAACTCCCAGTCTCTGCTTCAATCTCTGTGCAGATATACGCTTTTCTAACATACAATGCGACACCTCCTCCTCGTTTATCAAGTCTGTTTCTTGCAAATAAGTTGTATCCTTTTAGCCTTGTGTTCCAATCATGTGTATCGTCCCACCAAGTTTCAGTGATTCCAATGACATCATTTTTCTTTTCCTGCGTTAGTAGTTCCAATCAGAGGTGAATTAAGAGTAGCAAGGGCCCCGGACAGTTTAGAAGGCGCGGGCCCCCCCCCCACACCTGATTTATCACGTGACATGTCACATGATCCCCTGTGATAGATCATGTGATAGTTCACAGGAAATTAATTTGGCACAATATTAATTGTGCTGCCTCATCTGAGAGCAGCACAATATTGGGGCAGATACCCTGATTCCAGCGATGTGTCACGTTTTCAGCTGCTTGTTGTCATTTTGAGAAAATCACCGTTTTATCTGCTGCAGATCTAGCAGCTCTCTGAATGCTGCGCTCTGTATAGCCCCACCCACACCACTGATTGGCAGCTTTCTGCCCATGCTCAGTGTACACAGAAATCTACTGATCAGTGATGGGGGTGGGGTCCTACAGAACTTACTAGTCATCTAGTGATAATTACCTTCTGACAAATCAATGATTTTATCAAAACAGCACTAAGCAGCCCAGTAAGTGACACATTACTGGAATCAGTGCCTCTAACCCTACATTATGCTGCTCTCAGATTAGGTGGCAAAAAACTGATGACAGATTCCCTTTAAAGGAGCTGTAAAGACAAAAAAGTTTGTATTAAAAAAATACAAGCCATTTGTGAAATTAACTTTTTTTCATTGTTAATTCACATTAGACTGTATCTTCAATACTTTGGTCAGCAGGTCTTATTACAGACTCTGAATAGGGCAGCTCTCTCCCTCTCCCTCAGCAGAAAGTCACAGCATGGTTAAAAAACGGGATCTTTTATGATTTTCTCATAATAAATAAAAAAGGACATGCAAGTCCTCCAAACTATTTTCCGTTTCTCTATAGGGGAGGTCCTAAATCTTTCTTGTTCTTTAGTTGATCACATGTCAAAAAGGCAAAG